>NC_088421.1:0-2400000 GCF_034236695.1 Oncorhynchus nerka
CAAAAATCATTTTTAACCATTTTCACAAAAAAGTGATTTTTTAAATTTATTTTTTCAGGGACTTAAAAACGGTGACCACGGATGCCGAATTTGCGACATTCTGGAAAGGACCCAAAAAATAATTTTTAACCATTTTCACAAAAATTTTTTAAATGTATTTTTTCACAAAAAGTGATTTTTTAAATTTATTTTTTCTGGACTTAAATTTAACGGTGACCCCGGACATGCCGAATTTGCGACATTCTGGAAAGGACCCAAAAAAATCATTTTAACCATTTTCACAAAAAAGTGATTTTTTAAATTTATTTTTTCAGGACTTAAAAACGGTGACCCCGGACATGCCGAATTTGCGACATTCTGAAAGGACCCAAAATAATTTTTAACCATTTTCACAAAAAGTGATTTTTTTAAATTTATTTTTTCGACTTAAAAACGGTGACCCCGGACATGCCGAATTTGCGACATTCTGGAAAGGACCCAAAAATAATTTTTAACCATTTTCACAAAAAGTGATTTTTTTAAATTTATTTTTTCACAAAAAAGTGATTTTTTTAATTTATTTTTTCGACTTAAAAACGGTGACCCCGGACATGCCGAATTTGCGACATTCTGAAAGGACCCAAAAATAATTTTTAACCATTTTCACAAAAAGTGATTTTTTAAATTTATTTTTTCACAAAAAAGTGATTTTTAAATTTATTTTTTCTGACTTAAAAATGGTGACCCCGGACATGCCGAATTTGCGACATTCTGGAAAGGACCCAAAAAATAATTTTTTAACCATTTTCACAAAAAAAGTGATTTTTTAAATGTATTTTTTCTGATTTAAATTTATTTTTTCGACTTAAAAATGGTGACCCCGGACATGCCGAATTTGCGACATTCTGAAAGGACCCAAAAAATAATTTTTAACCATTTTCACAAAAAAGTGATTTTTTAAATTTATTTTTTCACAAAAAGTGATTTTTTTATTTATTTTTTCGGTACTTAAAAACGGTGACCCCGACATGCCGAATTTGCGACATTCTGAAAGGACCCAAAAATAATTTTTAACCATTTTCACAAAAAAGTGATTTTTTTAAATTTATTTTTTCGACTTAAAAACGGGACCCAATGCCGAAAATCAAAGGACCCAAAAATAATTTTTAACCATTTTCACAAAAAGTGATTTTTTTTTATTTATTTTTTCACAAAAAAGTGATTTTTTAATTTAAAAAACGGTGACCCCGGACATGCCGAATTTGCGACATTCTGAAAGGACCCAAAATCATTTTTAACCATTTTCACAAAAAAGTGATTTTTTTTTATTTATTTTTTCACTTAAAAAGTGATTTTTTTTAAGGACCCCAAAAAATATTTTTTTTCACAAAAAAGTGATTTTTTAAAAATTTTTTCACAAAAATGATTTTTAATTTTATTTTTTCTTAAAAACGGTGACCCCGACATGCCGAATTTGCGACATTCTGAAAGGACCCAAAAATCATTTTTAACCATTTTCACAAAAAAGTGATTTTTTAAATTTATTTTTTCAGGTACTTAAAAACGGTGACCCCGGACATGCCGAATTTGCGACATTCTGAAAGGACCCAAAAATAATTTTTAACCATTTTCACAAAAAAGTGATTTTTTAAATTTATTTTTTCGACTTAAAACGGTGACCACGGACTGCCGACCGGCGAAAAACCATTTTCACAAAAATGATTTTTTTAATTTTTTTTTCGGGACTTAAAAACGGTGACCCCGGACATGCCGAATTTGCGACATTCTGGAAAGGACCCAAAAATAATTTTTAACCATTTTCACAAAAAAGTGATTTTTTAAATTTATTTTTTCACAAAAAAGTGATTTTTTTTATTTATTTTTTCGGGACTTAAAAACGGTGACCCCGGACATGCCGAATTTGCGACATTCTGGAAAGGACCCAAAAATAATTTTAACCATTTTCACAAAAAAGTGATTTTTTAAATTTATTTTTTCGGGACTTAAAAACGGTGACCACGGACATGCCGAATTTGCGACATTCTGAAAGGACCCAAAAATAATTTTTAACCATTTTCACAAAAAAGTGATTTTTTAAATTTATTTTTTCACAAAAAAGTGATTTTTTTTTATTTATTTTTTCGGGACTTAAAAACGGTGACCCCGGACATGCCGAATTTGCGACATTCTGGAAAGGACCCAAAAAATAATTTTTAACCATTTTCACAAAAAAGTGATTTTTTTTTTTATTTTTTCGGGACTTAAAAACGGTGACCCCGGACATGCCGAATTTGCGACATTCTGAAAGGACCCAAAAAATTTTTATTTTTAAAATTTTTTCACAAAAAAGTGATTTTTTTTATTTATTTTTTCGACTTAAAAACGGACATGCCGAATTTGCGAAAAAGGACCCAAAAATCATTTTTAACCATTTTCACAAAAAGTGATTTTTTAAATTTATTTTTTCGAAGACTTAAAACGGTGACCAGGACATGGCGAATTTGCGACATTCTGGAAAGGACCCAAAATATTTTTAACCATTTTCACAAAAAGTGATTTTTAAATTTTTTTTTCATTTTTCGGACTTAAAAACGGTGACCCCGGACATGCCGAATTTGCGACATTCTGAAAGGACCCAAAAATAATTTTTAACCATTTTCACAAAAAAGTGATTTTTTAAATTTATTTTTTCACAAAAAGGATTTTTTTATTTATTTTTTCTTTAAAAACGGTGACCCCGGACATGCCGAATTTGCGACATTCTGAAAGGACCCAAAAATAATTTTTAACCATTTTCACAAAAAAGTGATTTTTTAAATTTATTTTTTCGACTTAAAAACGGTGACCACGGACATGCCGAATTTGCGAATTCTGAAAGGACCCAAAAATAATTTTTAACCATTTTCACAAAAAAATGTTTTTTAAATGATTTTTTCACAAAAAAGGATTTTTATTTATTTTTTCAGTACTTAAAAACGTGACCCCGACATGCCGAATTTCATTTTTAACCATTTTTTCACAAAAAAGTGATTTTTTAAATTTATTTTTTCGACTTAAAAACGGTGACCCCGGACATGCCGAATTTGCGACATTCTGAAAGGACCCAAAAATAATTTTTAACCATTTTCACAAAAAAGTGATTTTTTAAATTTATTTTTTCACAAAAAAGTGATTTTTTTTATTTATTTTTTCGGTACTTAAAAACGGTGACCCCGGACATGCCGAATTTGCGACATTCTGGAAAGGACCCAAAAATAATTTTTAACCATTTTCACAAAAAGTGATTTTTTAAATTTATTTTTTCAGGACTTAAAAACGGGTGACCCGGACATGCCGAATTTGCGACATTCTGAAAGGACCCAAAAAATAATTTTAACCATTTTCACAAAAAAGTGATTTTTTAAATTTATTTTTTCGGATTCAAAAACGGTGACCACGGACATGCCGAATTTGCGACATTCTGGAAAGGACCCAAAAATAATTTTTAACCATTTTTTTTACAAAAAGTGATTTTTTAAATTTATTTTTCAGGACTTAAAAACGGTGACCCCGACATGCCGAATTTGCGACATTCTGAAAGGACCCAAAAATAATTTTTAACCATTTTCACAAAAAAGTGATTTTTTAAATTTATTTTTTCGGATTTTTAAATACTTAAAAACGGTGACCCCGGACATGCCGAATTTGCGACATTCTGGAAAGGACCCAAAAATAATTTTTAACCATTTTCACAAAAAGTGATTTTTAAATTTATTTTTTCACAAAAAAGTGATTTTTTAAATTTATTTTTTCGGTACTTAAAAACGGTGACCCCGGACATGCCGAATTTGCGACATTCTGGAAAGGACCCAAAAAAATTTTTAACCATTTTCACAAAAAAGTGATTTTTTAAATTTATTTTTTCGACTTAAAAACGGTGACCACGGACATGCCGAATTTGCGACATTCTGGAAAGGACCCAAAAATAATTTTTAACCATTTTCACAAAAAAGTGATTTTTTAAATTATTTTTTCACAAAAAGTGATTTTTTAATTTATTTTTTCTTTTTGACCCCGGACATGCCGAATTTGCGACATTCTGAAAGGACCCAAAAAATTTTTAACCATTTTCACAAAAAAGTGATTTTTTAAATTTATTTTTTCACTTAAAAACGGTGATTTTTTAAATTTATTTTTTCAGGACTTAAAACGGTGACATGCCGAATTTGCGACATTCTGGAAAGGACCCCAAAAATAATTTTTAACCATTTTCACAAAAAAGTGATTTTTAAATTTATTTTTTCACAAAAAAAGTGATTTTTTTATTTATTTTTTCGGGACTTAAAACGGTGACCCCGGACATGCCGAATTTGCGACATTCTGAAAGGACCCAAAAATAATTTTTAACCATTTTCACAAAAAAGTGATTTTTTTAAATTTATTTTTCGGGACTTAAAAACGGTGACCATGGACATGCCGAATTTGCGACATTCTGGAAAGGACCCAAAAATAATTTTTAACCATTTTCACAAAAAGTGATTTTTTTAAATTTATTTTTTCACAAAAAAGTGATTTTTTAAATTTATTTTTTCGGGACTTAAAAACGGTGACCCCGGACATGCCGAATTTGCGACATTCTGGAAAGGACCCAAAAAAATTTTTAACCATTTTCACAAAAAAGTGATTTTTTAAATTTATTTTTTCACAAAAAAGTGATTTTTTTATTTATTTTTTCGGTACTTAAAAACGGTGACCCCGGACATGCCGAATTTGCGACATTCTGGAAAGGACCCAAAAATATTTTTAACCATTTTCACAAAAAGTGATTTTTTTAATTTATTTTTTCGGGACTTAAAAACGGTGACCCCGGACATGCCGAATTTGCGACATTCTGAAAGGACCCAAAAATCATTTTTAACCATTTTCACAAAAAAGTGATTTTTTTTAACAAAAAAGTTTTTTTTTATTTTTTTTCGGACTTAAAAACGGTGACCCCGGACATGCCGAATTTGCGACATTCTGGAAAGGACCCAAAAAATAATTTTTAACCATTTTCACAAAAAAGTGATTTTTTTTTTTCACAAAAAAATGATTTTTTAAATTTATTTTTTCGGGACTTAAAAACGGTGACCCCGGACATGCCGAATTTGGGACATTCTGGAAAGGACCCAAAAAATAATTTTTAACCATTTTCACAAAAAAGTGATTTTTTAAATTTATTTTTTCACAAAAAAGTGATTTTTTTTATTTATTTTTTCGGTACTTAAAAACGGTGACCCCGGACATGCCGAATTTGCGACATTCTGGAAAGGACCCAAAAATAATTTTTAACCATTTTCACAAAAAAGTGATTTTTTAAATTTATTTTTTCAGGACTTAAAAACGGTGACCCCGGAAATTCTGAAAGGACCCAAAAAATCATTTTTAACCATTTTCACAAAAAAGTTTTTTTAAATTTATTTTTTCGGGACTTAAAAACGGTGACCACGGACATGCCGAATTTGCGACATTCTGGAAAGGACCCAAAAAATCATTTTTAACCATTTTCACAAAAAAGTGATTTTTTAAATTTATTTTTTCACAAAAAAGTGATTTTTTAAATTTATTTTTTCGGGACTTAAAAACGGTGACCCCGGACATGCCGAATTTGCGACATTCTGGAAAGGACCCAAAAATAATTTTTAACCATTTTCACAAAAAAGTGATTTTTTTAAATTTATTTTTTCGGGACTTAAAAACGGTGACCACGGACATGCCGAATTTGCGACATTCTGAAAGGACCCAAAAATCATTTTTAACCATTTTCACAAAAGTGATTTTTAAATTTTTTTTCAGGACTTGACCCCGGACATAAAGGACCCAAAAAATTTTTTTTTTCACAAAAAAGTGATTTTTTTATTTATTTTTTCTGACTTAAAAACGGTGACCCCGGACATGCCGAATTTGCGACATTCTGGAAAGGACCCAAAAATAATTTTTAACCATTTTCACAAAAAAGTGATTTTTAAATTTATTTTTTCACAAAAAAGTTTTTTTTTTTATTTATTTTTCAGGACTTAAAAACGGTGACCACGGACATGCCGAATTTGCGACATTCTGGAAAGGACCCAAAAAATCATTTTTAACCATTTTCACAAAAAAGGGATTTTTTAAATTTATTTTTTCACAAAAAAGTGATTTTTTAAATTTATTTTTTCGGGACTTAAAAACGGTGACCCCGGACATGCCGAATTTGCGACATTCTCTGGAAAGGACCCAAAAAAATAATTTTAACCATTTTCACAAAAAAGTGATTTTTTAAATTTATTTTTTCGGGACTTAAAAACGGTGACCACGGACATGCCGAATTTGCGACATTCTGGAAAGGACCCAAAAATAATTTTTAACCATTTTCACAAAAAAGTGATTTTTTAAATTTATTTTTTCACAAAAAAGTGATTTTTTTTATTTATTTTTTCGGGACTTAAAAACGGTGACCCCGGACATGCCGAATTTGCGACATTCTGGAAAGGACCCAAAAAATAATTTTTAACCATTTTCACAAAAAAGTGATTTTTTAAATTTATTTTTTCACAAAAAAAGTGATTTTTTTTATTTATTTTTTCGGGACTTAAAAACGGTGACCCGACATGCCGAATTTGCGACATTCTCTGGAAAGGACCCAAAAATAATTTTTAACCATTTTCACAAAAAAGTGATTTTTTAAATTTATTTTTTCGGGACTTAAAAACGGTGACCCCGGACATGCCGAATTTGCGACATTCTGGAAAGGACCCAAAAAATCATTTTTAACCATTTTCACAAAAAAGTGATTTTTTAAATTTATTTTTTCGGGACTTAAAAACGGTGACCCCGGACATGCCGAATTTGCGACATTCTGGAAAGGACCCAAAAAATAATTTTTAACCATTTTCACAAAAAAGTGATTTTTTAAATTTATTTTTTCACAAAAAAGTGATTTTTTAAATTTATTTTTTCTGGACTTAAAAACGGTGACCCCGGACATGCCGAATTTGGACATTCTGGAAAGGACCCAAAAAATAATTTTTAACCATTTTCACAAAAAAGTGATTTTTTTTATTTTTTCATTTTTTTATTTTTTTTTCGGTACTTAAAAACGGTGACCCCGGACATGCCGAATTTGCGACATTCTGGAAAGGACCCAAAAAATCATTTTTAACCATTTTCACAAAAAAGTGATTTTTTAAATTTATTTTTTCACAAAAAAGTGTTTTTTTATTTATTTTTTCGGGACTTAAAAACGGTGACCACGGACATGCCGAATTTGCGACATTCTGGAAAGGACCCAAAAAATCATTTTTAACCATTTTCACAAAAAAGTGATTTTTAATTTATTTTTTCGGGACTTAAAAACGGTGACCACGGACATGCCGAATTTGCGACATTCTGGAAAGGACCCAAAAAATCATTTTTAACCATTTTCACAAAAAAGTGATTTTTTTTCAAATGTATTTTTTTTTTCAGGACTTAAAAATGGTGACCCCGGACATGCCGAATTTGCGACATTCTGGAAAGGACCCAAAAAATCATTTTTAACCATTTTCACAAAAAAGTGATTTTTTTATTTATTTTTTCGGGACTTAAAAACGGTGACCACGGACATGCCGAATTTGCGACATTCTGGAAAGGACCCAAAAAATCATTTTTAACCATTTTCACAAAAAAGTGATTTTTTAATGATTTTTTTATTTATTTTTTCGGGACTTAAAAACGGTGACCACGGACATGCCGAATTTGCGACATTCTGGAAAGGACCCAAAAAATCATTTTTAACCATTTTCACAAAAAAGTGATTTTTTAAATTTATTTTTTCACAAAAAAGTGATTTTTTATTTATTTTTTCGGTACTTAAAAACGGTGACCCCGGACATGCCGAATTTGCGACATTCTGGAAAGGACCCAAAAAATAATTTTTAACCATTTTCACAAAAAAGTGATTTTTTAAATTTATTTTTTCGGGACTTAAAAACGGTGACCCGGACATGCCGAATTTGCGACATTCTGGAAAGGACCCAAAAATAATTTTTAACCATTTTCACAAAAAATGATTTTTTAAATTTATTTTTTCACAAAAAAGTGATTTTTTTTTAATTTATTTTTTCGGGACTTAAAAACGGTGACCGGACATGCCGAATTTGCGACATTCTGGAAAGGACCCAAAAAATCATTTTTAACCATTTTCACAAAAAAGTGATTTTTTAAATTTATTTTTTCACAAAAAAGTGATTTTTTTATTTATTTTTTCGGTACTTAAAAACGGTGACCCCGGACATGCCGAATTTGCGACATTCTGGAAAGGACCCAAAAATAATTTTTAACCATTTTCACAAAAAAGTGATTTTTTAAATTTATTTTTTCGGACTTAAAAACGGTGACCCGGACATGCCGAATTTGCGACATTCTGAAAGGACCCAAAAAATAATTTTTAACCATTTTCACAAAAAAGTGATTTTTTAAATTTATTTTTTCACAAAAAAGTGATTTTTTAAATTTATTTTTTCGGGACTTAAAAACGGTGACCCCGGACATGCCGAATTTGCGACATTCTGGAAAGGACCCAAAAAATAATTTTTAACCATTTTCACAAAAAAGTGATTTTTTTATTTATTTTTTCGGGACTTAAAAACGGTGACCCCGGACATGCCGAATTTGCGACATTCTGGAAAGGACCCAAAAAATCATTTTTAACCATTTTCACAAAAAAGTGATTTTTTAAATTTATTTTTTCACAAAAAAGTGATTTTTTTAAATTGATTTTTTCGGTACTTAAAAACGGTGACCCCGGACATGCCGAATTTGCGACATTCTGGAAAGGACCCCAAAAATAATTTTTAACCATTTTCACAAAAAAGTGATTTTTTAAATTTATTTTTTCATAAAAAAAGTGATTTTTTTTATTTATTTTTTCGGTACTTAAAACGGTGACCCCGGACATGCCGAATTTGCGACATTCTGGAAAGGACCCCAAAAATAATTTTTAACCATTTTCACAAAAAAGTGATTTTTTTTTTTTTTTTTCACAAAAAAGTGATTTTTTAAATTTATTTTTTCGGACTTAAAAACGGTGACCACGGACATGCCGAATTTGCGACATTCTGGAAAGGACCCAAAAAATAATTTTTAACCATTTTCACAAAAAAGTGATTTTTTTAATTTATTTTTTCGGTACTTAAAAACGGTGACCCCGGACATGCCGAATTTGCGACATTCTGGAAAGGACCCAAAAATCATTTTTAACCATTTTCACAAAAAAGTGATTTTTTTAATTTATTTTTTCGGGACTTAAAAACGGTGACCCCGGACATGCCGAATTTGCGACATTCTGGAAAGGACCCAAAAATAATTTTTAACCATTTTCACAAAAAAGTGATTTTTTTAAATTTATTTTTCGGTGATTTTTTAAATTTTTTCGGGACGGTGACCCCGGACATGCCGAATTTGCGACATTCTGGAAAGGACCCAAAAATAATTTTTAACCATTTTCACAAAAAAGTGATTTTTTAAATTTATTTTTTCACAAAAAAGTGATTTTTTTTATTTATTTTTTCGGTACTTAAAAACGGTGACCCCGGACATGCCGAATTTGCGACATTCTGGAAAGGACCCCAAAAATAATTTTTAACCATTTTCACAAAAAAGTGATTTTTTAAATTTATTTTTTCGACTTAAAAACGGTGACCCCGGACATGCCGAATTTGCGACATTCTGGAAAGGACCCAAAAATAATTTTTAACCATTTTCACAAAAAAGTGATTTTTTAAATTTATTTTTTCACAAAAAAGTGATTTTTTTAATTTATTTTTTCGGTACTTAAAAACGGTGACCCCGGACATGCCGAATTTGCGACATTCTGGAAAGGACCCAAAAATAATTTTTAACCATTTTCACAAAAAAGTGATTTTTTAAATTTATTTTTTCGGGACTTAAAAACGGTGACCACGGACATGCCGAATTTGCGACATTCTGGAAAGGACCCAAAAATCATTTTTAACCATTTTCACAAAAAAGTGATTTTTTAAATTTATTTTTTCACAAAAAAGTGATTTTTTTATTTATTTTTTCGGTACTTAAAAACGGTGACCCCGGACATGCCGAATTTGCGACATTCTGGAAAGGACCCCAAAAATAATTTTTAACCATTTTCACAAAAAAGTGATTTTTTAAATTTATTTTTTCACAAAAAAGTGATTTTTTTAAATTTTTTTTCGGGACTTAAAAACGGTGACCCCGGACATGCCGAATTTGCGACATTCTGAAAGGACCCAAAAAATATTTTTAACCATTTTCACAAAAAAGTGATTTTTAAATTTATTTTTTCACAAAAAAGTGATTTTTTAAATTTATTTTTTCGGTACTTAAAAACGGTGACCCCGGACATGCCGAATTTGCGACATTCTGGAAAGGACCCAAAAATAATTTTTAACCATTTTCACAAAAAGTGATTTTTTAAATTTATTTTTTCACAAAAAGTGATTTTTTTAATTTTTTCTGGACTTAAAAACGGTGACCACGACATGCCGAATTTTTCTGGAAAGGACCCAAAAATCATTTTTAACCATTTTCACAAAAAAGTGATTTTTTTATTTATTTTTTCGGGACTTAAAAACGGTGACCACGGACATGCCGAATTTGCGACATTCTGAAAGGACCCAAAAATAATTTTTAACCATTTTCACAAAAAAGTGATTTTTTAAATTTATTTTTCACAAAAAAGTGATTTTTTTATTTATTTTTTCGGACTTAAAAACGGTGACCACGGACATGCCGAATTTGCGACATTCTGGAAAGGACCCAAAAATAATTTTTAACCATTTTCACAAAAAAGTGATTTTTTTAAATTTATTTTTTCAGGACTTAAAAACGGTGACCCCGACATGCCGAATTTGCGACATTCTGGAAAGGACCCAAAAATAATTTTTAACCATTTTCACAAAAAAGTGATTTTTTAAATTGATTTATTTTTTTTTCGGGACTTAAAAACGGTGACCACGGACATGCCGAATTTGCGACATTCTGAAAGGACCCAAAAATAATTTTTAACCATTTTCACAAAAAAGTGATTTTTTAAATTTATTTTTTCATTTTTTTTCGGGACTTAAAAACGGTGACCACGGACATGCCGACATTCTGGAAAGGACCCAAAAAATCATTTTTAACCATTTTCAAAAAAAGTGTTTTTTTAATTTATTTTTTCGGGACTTAAAAACGGTGACCACGGACATGCCGAATTTGCGACATTCTGAAAGGACCCAAAAATAATTTTTAACCATTTTCACAAAAAAGTGATTTTTAAATTTATTTTTTCATTTTTTTTATTTTTTTTTTCGGGACTTAAAAACGGTGACCCCGGACATGCCGAATTTGCGACATTCTGGAAAGGACCCAAAAATAATTTTTAACCATTTTCACAAAAAAGTGATTTTTTAAATTTATTTTTTCGGACTTAAAAACGGTGACCACGGACATGCCGAATTTGCGACATTCTGAAAGGACCCAAAAATAATTTTTAACCATTTTCACAAAAAAGTGATTTTTAAATTTATTTTTTCACAAAAAGTGATTTTTTTTAATTTATTTTTTCGACTTAAAACGGTGACCCCGGACATGCCGAATTTGGGACATTCTGGAAAGGACCCAAAAAATCATTTTTAACCATTTTCACAAAAAAGTGATTTTTAAAATTTATTTTTTCACAAAAAGTGATTTTTTTTATTTTTTTTTCGGACTTAAAAACGGTGACCCCGGACATGCCGAATTTGCGACATTCTGGAAAGGACCCAAAAAATAATTTTTAACCATTTTCACAAAAAAGTGATTTTTTAAATTTATTTTTTCACAAAAAAGTGATTTTTTTAAATTTATTTTTTCTGGACTTAAAAACGGTGACCACGGACATGCCGAATTTGCGACATTCTGGAAAGGACCCAAAAAATCATTTTTAACCATTTTCACAAAAAAGTGATTTTTTTAAATTTATTTTTTCGGGACTTAAAACGGTGACCAAAAACATGCCGAATTTGCGACATTCTGGAAAGGACCCAAAAATCATTTTTAACCATTTTCACAAAAAAGTGATTTTTTTTAATTTATTTTTTCACAAAAAGTGATTTTTTTATTTATTTTTTCGGGACTTAAAAACGGTGACCACGGACATGCCGAATTTGCGACATTCTGGAAAGGACCCAAAAATAATTTTTAACCATTTTCACAAAAAGTGATTTTTTTAATTTATTTTTTCGGACTTAAAACGGTGACCCCGGACATGCCGAATTTGCGACATTCTGAAAGGACCCAAAAATAATTTTTAACCATTTTCACAAAAAAGTGATTTTTTAAATTTATTTTTTCACAAAAAGTGATTTTTTAAATTTATTTTTTCGGGACTTAAAAACGGTGACCCCGGACATGCCGAATTTGGGACATTCTGAAAGGACCCAAAAATCATTTTTAACCATTTTCACAAAAAGTGATTTTTTAAATTTATTTTTTCACAAAAAAGTGATTTTTTAAATTTTTTCGGTACTTAAAAACGGTGACCCCGGACATGCCGAATTTGCGACATTCTGGAAAGGACCCAAAAAATAATTTTTAACCATTTTCACAAAAAAGTGATTTTTTAAATTTATTTTTTCGGGACTTAAAAACGGTGACCACGGACATGCCGAATTTGCGACATTCTGGAAAGGACCCAAAAAATCATTTTTAACCATTTTCACAAAAAAGTGATTTTTTAAATTTATTTTTTCACAAAAAAGTGATTTTTTTATTTATTTTTTCGGTACTTAAAAACGGTGACCCCGGACATGCCGAATTTGCGACATTCTGGAAAGGACCCAAAAATAATTTTTAACCATTTTCACAAAAAAGTGATTTTTTAAATTTATTTTTTCACAAAAAAGTGATTTTTTTAAATTTATTTTTTCGGTACTTAAAAACGGTGACCCCGGACATGCCGAATTTGGGACATTCTGGAAAGGACCCAAAAAATCATTTTTAACCATTTTCACAAAAAAGTGATTTTTTAAATTTATTTTTTCACAAAAAAGTGATTTTTTTTATTTATTTTTTCTGGACTTAAAAACGGTGACCACGGACATGCCGAATTTGCGACATTCTGGAAAGGACCCAAAAAATCATTTTTAACCATTTTCACAAAAAAGTGTTTTTTTTTATTTATTTTTTCGGGACTTAAAAACGGTGACCACGGACATGCCGAATTTGCGACATTCTGGAAAGGACCCAAAAAATCATTTTTAACCATTTTCACGAAAAAGTGATTTTTTAAATTTATTTTTTCACAAAAAAGTGATTTTTTATTTATTTTTTTTCTGGACTTAAAAACGGTGACCCCGGACATGCCGAATTTGCGACATTCTGGAAAGGACCCAAAAATCATTTTTAACCATTTTCACAAAAAAGTGATTTTTAAATTTATTTTTTCACAAAAAAGTGATTTTTTTATTTATTTTTCGGGACTTAAAACGGTGACCCCGGACATGCCGAATTTGGGACATTCTGGAAAGGACCCAAAAATAATTTTTAACCATTTTCACAAAAAAGTGATTTTTTAAATTTATTTTTTCAGGACTTAAAACGGTGACCCGGACATGCCGAATTTGCGACATTCTGGAAAGGACCCAAAAATCATTTTTAACCATTTTCACAAAAAAGTGATTTTTTTAATTTATTTTTTCGGGACTTAAAAACGGTGACCCCGGACATGCCGAATTTGCGACATTCTGAAAGGACCCAAAAATCATTTTTAACCATTTTCACAAAAAGTGTTTTTTTATTTATTTTTTCGGGACTTAAAAACGGTGACCACGGACATGCCGAATTTGCGACATTCTGGAAAGGACCCAAAAATCATTTTTAACCATTTTCACAAAAAAGTGATTTTTTAAATTTATTTTTTCACAAAAAAGTGATTTTTTTATTTATTTTTTCGGTACTTAAAAACGGTGACCCCGGACATGCCGAATTTGCGACATTCTGGAAAGGACCCAAAAAATAATTTTTAACCATTTTCACAAAAAAGTGATTTTTTAAATTTATTTTTTCACAAAAAAGTGATTTTTTTTTATTTATTTTTTCTGGACTTAAAAACGGTGACCACGGACATGCCGAATTTGCGACATTCTGGAAAGGACCCAAAAATCATTTTTAACCATTTTCACAAAAAGTGATTTTTTAAATTTATTTTTTTCGGGACTTAAAAACGGTGACCACGGACATGCCGAATTTGCGACATTCTGGAAAGGACCCAAAAAATCATTTTTAACCATTTTCACGAAAAAGTGATTTTTTAAATTTATTTTTTCACAAAAAAGTGATTTTTATTTATTTATTTTTTCTGGACTTAAAAACGGTGACCACGGACATGCCGAATTTGCGACATTCTGGAAAGGACCCAAAAAATCATTTTTAACCATTTTCACAAAAAAGTGATTTTTTAAATTTATTTTTTCACAAAAAAGTGATTTTTTTTATTTATTTTTTCGGTACTTAAAAACGGTGACCCCGGACATGCCGAATTTGCGACATTCTGGAAAGGACCCAAAAAATAATTTTTAACCATTTTCACAAAAAAGTGATTTTTTTAATTTATTTTTTCAGGACTTAAAAACGGTGACCCCGGACATGCCGAATTTGCGACATTCTGGAAAGGACCCAAAAAATCATTTTTAACCATTTTCACAAAAAAGTGTTTTTTTTTATTTATTTTTTCGGGACTTAAAAACGGTGACCACGGACATGCCGAATTTGCGACATTCTGGAAAGGACCCAAAAAATCATTTTTAACCATTTTCACAAAAAAGTGTTTTTTTTTATTTATTTTTATTTTACTTAAAAACGGTGACCACGGACATGCCGAATTTGCGACATTCTGGAAAGGACCCAAAAATCATTTTTAACCATTTTCACAAAAAGTGATTTTTTAAATTTATTTTTTCACAAAAAGTGATTTTTTTATTTATTTTTCGGTAAAAACGGTGACCCCGGACATGCCGAATTTGCGACATTCTGGAAAGGACCCAAAAATAATTTTTAACCATTTTCACAAAAAAGTGATTTTTTAAATTTATTTTTTCATTTTTTTGCACATTCTGGAAAGGACCCAAAAATCATTTTTAACCATTTTCACAAAAAAAGTGTTTTTTTATTTATTTATTTTTTTTTCGGGACTTAAAACGGTGACCACGAACATGCCGAATTTGCGACATTCTGAAAGGACCCAAAAATCATTTTTAACCATTTTCACAAAAAAGTGATTTTTTTTTATTTATTTTTTCGGGACTTAAAAACGGTGACCACGGACATGCCGAATTTGCGACATTCTGGAAAGGACCCAAAAAATCATTTTTAACCATTTTCACAAAAAAGTGATTTTTAAATTTATTTTTTCTGGACTTAAAAACGGTGACCACGGACATGCCGAATTTGCGACATTCTGAAAGGACCCAAAAAATCATTTTTAACCATTTTCACAAAAAAGTGATTTTTTAATTTATATTTTTCACAAAAAGTGATTTTTTTTATTTATTTTTTCGGTACTTAAAAACGGTGACCCCGGACATGCCGAATTTGCGACATTCTGGAAAGGACCCAAAAAATAATTTTTAACCATTTTCACAAAAAAGTGATTTTTTTAATTTATTTTTTCAGGACTTAAAAACGGTGACCCCGGACATGCCGAATTTGCGACATTCTGAAAGGACCCAAAAATCATTTTTAACCATTTTCACAAAAAGTGTTTTTTTAAATTTTTTCGGGACTTTATTTTTTTCTGGAAAGGACCCAAAAATCATTTTTAACCATTTTCAAAAAAGTGTTTTTTTTATTTATTTTTTCGGGACTTAAAACGGTGACCACGGACATGCCGAATTTGCGACATTCTGGAAAGGACCCAAAAATCATTTTTAACCATTTTCACAAAAAGTGATTTTTTAAATTTATTTTTCACAAAAAGTGATTTTTTTTTTATTTATTTTTTCGGGACTTAAAAACGGTGACCCCGGACATGCCGAATTTGCGACATTCTGAAAGGACCCAAAAATAATTTTTAACCATTTTCACAAAAAAGTGATTTTTAAATTTATTTTTTCACAAAAAGTGATTTTTTTTATTTATTTTTTCGGACTTAAAAAACGGTGACCACGGACATGCCGAATTTGCGACATTCTGAAAGGACCCAAAAAATCATTTTTAACCATTTTCACAAAAAGTGATTTTTTAAATTTATTTTTTCAGGACTTAAAAACGGTGACCCGGACATGCCGAATTTGCGACATTCTGGAAAGGACCCAAAAATCATTTTTAACCATTTTCACAAAAAATTTATTTTTTCGGGACTTAAAAACGGTGACCACGAACATGCCGAATTTGCGACATTCTGGAAAGGACCCAAAAATCATTTTTAACCATTTTCACAAAAAGTGATTTTTATTTATTTTTTTTCGGGACTTAAAAACGGTGACCACGGACATGCCGAATTTGCGACATTCTGGAAAGGACCCAAAAAATCATTTTTAACCATTTTCACAAAAAGTGATTTTTTAAATTTATTTTTTCACAAAAAGTGATTTTTTTATTTATTTTTTCGGTACTTAAAAACGGTGACCCGGGCATGCCGAATTTGCGACATTCTGGAAAGGACCCAAAAAATAATTTTTAACCATTTTCACAAAAAAGTGATTTTTTAAATTTATTTTTTCACAAAAAAGTGATTTTTTTATTTATTTTTTCTGGACTTAAAAACGGTGACCACGGACATGCCGAATTTGCGACATTCTGGAAAGGACCCAAAAAATCATTTTTAACCATTTTCACAAAAAAGTGATTTTTTAAATTTATTTTTTCAGGACTTAAAAACGGTGACCCCGGACATTTTAAAATTCTGGAAAGGACCCAAAAAATCATTTTTAACCATTTTCACAAAAAAGTGTTTTTTTTATTTATTTTTTCGGGACTTAAAAACGGTGACCACGGACATGCCGAATTTGCGACATTCTGGAAAGGACCCAAAAAATCATTTTTAACCATTTTCACAAAAAAGTGATTTTTTAAATTTATTTTTTCACAAAAAAGTGTTTTTTTTTATTTATTTTTTCGGGACTTAAAAACGGTGACCACGGACATGCCGAATTTGCGACATTCTGGAAAGGACCCAAAAAATCATTTTTAACCATTTTCACAAAAAAGTGTTTTTTTAATTTATTTTTTCGGGACTTAAAAACGGTGACCACGGACATGCCGAATTTGCGACATTCTGGAAAGGACCCAAAAAATCATTTTTAACCATTTTCACAAAAAAGTGATTTTTTAAATTTATTTTTTCACAAAAAAGTGATTTTTTTTATTTATTTTTTCGGTACTTAAAAACGGTGACCCCGGACATGCCGAATTTGCGACATTCTGGAAAGGACCCAAAAAATAATTTTTAACCATTTTCACAAAAAAGTGATTTTTAAATGTATTTTTTTAAAACAAAAATGCCGAATAAGTGATTTTTTTAAATTGATTTTTTCGGACTTAAAAACGTGACCCGGACATGCCGAATTTGCGACATTCTGAAAGGACCCAAAAATAATTTTTAACCATTTTCACAAAAAAGTGATTTTTTAAATTTAT
Organism: Oncorhynchus nerka; assembly: GCF_034236695.1. Lineage (NCBI taxonomy): Eukaryota > Metazoa > Chordata > Actinopteri > Salmoniformes > Salmonidae > Oncorhynchus > Oncorhynchus nerka. The sequence goes on from NC_088421.1 coordinate 17,611, forward strand.
TTTTTCACAAAAAAGTGATTTTTTTTATTTATTTTTTCTGGACTTAAAAACGGTGACCACGGACATGCCGAATTTGCGACATTCTGGAAAGGACCCAAAAATCATTTTTAACCATTTTCACAAAAAATTGTTTTTTTAAATTTATTTTTTCGGGACTTAAAAACGGTGACCACGGACATGCCGAATTTGCGACATTCTGGAAAGGACCCAAAAATCATTTTTAACCATTTTCACAAAAAGTGATTTTTTAAATTTATTTTTCACAAAAAGTGATTTTTTTTATTTATTTTTTCGGGACTTAAAAACGGTGACCACGGACATGCCGAATTTGCGACATTCTGAAAGGACCCAAAAAATCATTTTTAACCATTTTCACAAAAAGTGATTTTTTAATTTATTTTTTCGGGACTTAAAAACGGTGACCACGGACATGCCGAATTTGCGACATTCTGAAAGGACCCAAAAATAATTTTTAACCATTTTCACAAAAAAGTGATTTTTTAAATTTATTTTTTCACAAAAAAGTGATTTTTTTTAAATTGATTTTTTCGGTACTTAAAAACGGTGACCCCGGACATGCCGAATTTGCGACATTCTGGAAAGGACCCAAAAAATAATTTTTAACCATTTTCACAAAAAAGTGATTTTTTAAATTTATTTTTTCACAAAAAAGTGATTTTTTTATTTATTTTTTCTGGACTTAAAAACGGTGACCACGGACATGCCGAATTTGCGACATTCTGGAAAGGACCCAAAAAATCATTTTTAACCATTTTCACAAAAAAGTGTTTTTTTTAATTTATTTTTTCGGGACTTAAAAACGGTGACCACGGACATGCCGAATTTGCGACATTCTGGAAAGGACCCAAAAAATATTTTTAACCATTTTCACAAAAAGTGATTTTTAAATTTATTTTTTCAAAAAAGTGATTTTTTTAAATTTATTTTTTTTCGACTTAAAAACGGTGACCCCGGACATGCCGAATTTGCGACATTCTGAAAGGACCCAAAAATAATTTTTTAACCATTTTCACAAAAAAGTGATTTTTAAATTTATTTTTTCACAAAAAGTGATTTTTATTTATTTTTTCGGGACTTAAAAACGGTGACCACGGACATGCCGAATTTGCGACATTCTGGAAAGGACCCAAAAAATCATTTTTAACCATTTTCACAAAAAGTGTTTTTTTTTATTTATTTTTTCGGGACTTAAAAACGGTGACCACGGACATGCCGAATTTGCGACATTCTGGAAAGGACCCAAAAAATCATTTTTAACCATTTTCACAAAAAAGTGATTTTTTAAATTTATTTTTTCACAAAAAGTGTTTTTTTTTATTTATTTTTTCGGGACTTAAAACGGTGACCACGGACATGCCGAATTTGCGAAAAAGGACCCAAAAATCATTTTTAACCATTTTCACAAAAAAGTGTTTTTTTAATTTATTTTTTCGGGACTTAAAAACGGTGACCACGGACATGCCGAATTTGCGACATTCTGAAAGGACCCAAAAAATCATTTTTAACCATTTTCACAAAAAGTGATTTTTAAATTTATTTTTCACAAAAAAGTGTTTTTTTATTTATTTTTTCGACTTAAAAACGGTGACCACGGACATGCCGAATTTGCGACATTCTGGAAAGGACCCAAAAATCATTTTTAACCATTTTCACAAAAAAGTGTTTTTTTAATTTATTTTTTCGGGACTTAAAAACGGTGACCACGGACATGCCGAATTTGCGACATTCTGGAAAGGACCCAAAAAATAATTTTTAACCATTTTCACAAAAAAGTGATTTTTTAAATTTATTTTTTCACAAAAAAGTGATTTTTTAAATTGATTTTATCGGTACTTAAAAACGGTGACCCCGGACACGCCGAATTTGGGACATTCTGGAAAGGACCCAAAAAATCATTTTTAACCATTTTCACAAAAAAGTGATTTTTTTTATTTTTCACAAAAAAGTTTTTTATTTTTTTTTCTGGACTTAAAAACGGTGACCACGGACATGCCGAATTTGCGACATTCTGGAAAGGACCCAAAAAATAATTTTTAACCATTTTCACAAAAAAGTGTTTTTTTTTATTTATTTTTTCGGGACTTAAAAACGGTGACCACGGACATGCCGAATTTGCGACATTCTGGAAAGGACCCAAAAAATCATTTTTAACCATTTTCACAAAAAAGTGATTTTTTAAATTTATTTTTTCAGGACTTAAAAACGGTGACCCCGGACATGCCGAATTTGCGACATTCTGGAAAGGACCCAAAAAATCATTTTTAACCATTTTTCACAAAAAAGTGATTTTTTTTTTTTTTTTTTTTGCGACTTAAAAACGGTGACCCCGGACATGCCGAATCCGGACATGCCGAATTTGCGACATTCTGGAAAGGACCCCAAAAATAATTTTTTACCATTTTCACAAAAAAGTGATTTTTTAAATTTATTTTTTCACAAAAAAGTGATTTTTATAATTTATTTTTTCGGGACTTAAAAACGGTGACCCGGACATGCCGAATTTGCGACATTCTGGAAAGGACCCAAAAATAATTTTTAACCATTTTCACAAAAAGTGATTTTTTAAATTTATTTTTCTCGGGACTTAAAACGGTGACCACGGACATGCCGAATTTGCGACATTCTGGAAAGGACCCAAAAAATAATTTTTAACCATTTTCACAAAAAAGTGATTTTTTTTATTTATTTTTTCGGTACTTAAAAACGGTGACCCCGGACATGCCGAATTTGCGACATTCTGGAAAGGACCCAAAAAATCATTTTTAACCATTTTCACAAAAAAGTGTTTTTTTTATTTATTTTTTCGGGACTTAAAAACGGTGACCACGGACATGCCGAATTTGCGACATTCTGGAAAGGACCCAAAAAATCATTTTTAACCATTTTCACAAAAAGTGATTTTTAAATTTATTTTTTCACAAAAAAGTGATTTTTTTTATTTATTTTTTCGGTACTTAAAAACGGTGACCCCGGACATGCCGAATTTGCGACATTCTGGAAAGGACCCAAAAAATAATTTTTAACCATTTTCACAAAAAAGTGATTTTTTAAATTTATTTTTTCACAAAAAAGTGATTTTTTTTAAATTTATTTTTTCGGTACTTAAAAACGGTGACCACGGACATGCCGAATTTGCGACATTCTGGAAAGGACCCAAAAAATAATTTTTAACCATTTTCACAAAAAAGTGTTTTTTTTTATTTATTTTTTCGGGACTTAAAAACGGTGACCACGGACATGCCGAATTTGCGACATTCTGGAAAGGACCCAAAAAATCATTTTTAACCATTTTCACAAAAAAGTGATTTTTAAATTTATTTTTTCAGGACTTAAAAACGGTGACCCGGACATGCCGAATTTGCGACATTCTGAAAGGACCCAAAAAATCATTTTTAACCATTTTCACAAAAAAGTGATTTTTTTTTCGGGACTTAAAAACGGTGACCACGGACATGCCGAATTTGCGACATTCTGGAAAGGACCCCAAAAATAATTTTTTACCATTTTCACAAAAAAGTGATTTTTTAAATTTATTTTTTCACAAAAAAGTGATTTTTTTAATTTATTTTTTCACAAAAAAGTGTTTTTTTTTATTTATTTTTTCGGGACTTAAAAACGGTGACCACGGACATGCCGAATTTGCGACATTCTGGAAAGGACCCAAAAAATCATTTTTAACCATTTTCACAAAAAGTGTTTTTTTTATTTATTTTTTCGGGACTTAAAAACGGTGACCACGGACAAGCCGAATTTGCGACATTCTGGAAAGGACCCAAAAATCATTTTAACCATTTTCACAAAAAGTGTTTTTTTTTATTTTTTCGGGACTTAAAAACGGTGACCACGGACATGCCGAATTTGCGACATTCTGGAAAGGACCCAAAAAATCATTTTTAACCATTTTCACAAAAAGTGTTTTTTTTTATTTATTTTTTCGGGACTTAAAAACGGTGACCACGGACAAGCCGAATTTGCGACATTCTGGAAAGGACCCAAAAAATCATTTTTAACCATTTTCACAAAAAAGTGTTTTTTTTTATTTATTTTTTCGGGACTTAAAAACGGTGACCACGGACATGCCGAATTTGCGACATTCTGGAAAGGACCCAAAAAATCATTTTTAACCATTTTCACAAAAAAGTGATTTTTTTTTTTTATTTTTTCGGGACTTAAAAACGGTGACCCCGGACATGCCGAATCCGGACATGCCGAATTTGCGACATTCTGGAAAGGACCCCAAAAATAATTTTTAACCATTTTCACAAAAAAGTGATTTTTTAAATTTATTTTTTCACAAAAAAGTGATTTTTTAAATTCATTTTTTCGGTACTTAAAAACGGCGACCCCGGACATGCCGAATTTGCGACATTCTGGAAAGGACCCAAAAAATAATTTTTAACCATTTTCACAAAAAAGTGATTTTTTAAATTTATTTTTTCGGGACTTAAAAACGGTGACCACGGACATGCCGAATTTGCGACATTCTGAAAGGACCCAAAAATAATTTTTAACCATTTTCACAAAAAGTGATTTTTAAATTTATTTTTTCGGGACTTAAAAACGGTGACCACGGACATGCCGAATTTGCGACATTCTGGAAAGGACCCAAAAATCATTTTTAACCATTTTCACAAAAAGTGTTTTTTTTAATTTATTTTTTCGGGACTTAAAAACGGTGACCACGGACATGCCGAATTTGCGACATTCTGAAAGGACCCAAAAAATCATTTTTAACCATTTTCACAAAAAAGTGATTTTTTAAATTTATTTTTTCACAAAAAGTGATTTTTTTATTTATTTTTTCGGTACTTAAAAACGGTGACCCCGGACATGCCGAATTTGCGACATTCTGAAAGGACCCAAAAATAATTTTTAACCATTTTCACAAAAAAGTGATTTTTTAAATTTATTTTTCGGGACTTAAAAACGGTGACCATTTTTGCGACAAAAGGACCCAAAAATTTTTAACCATTTTCATTTTTTTAATTTATTTTTTCGACTTAAAAACGGTGACCACGGACATGCCGAATTTGCGACATTCTGGAAAGGACCCAAAAATCATTTTTAACCATTTTCACAAAAAGTGATTTTTTAAATTTATTTTTCACAAAAAAGTGATTTTTTATTTATTTTTTTTCGGGACTTAAAAACGGTGACCCCGGACATGCCGAATTTGCGACATTCTGAAAGGACCCAAAAATAATTTTAACCATTTTCACAAAAAAGTGATTTTTTAAATTTATTTTTTCACAAAAAGTGATTTTTTTTAATTTATTTTTTCGGGTACTTAAAAACGGTGACCCGGACATGCCGAATTTGGGACATTCTGGAAAGGACCCAAAAATCATTTTTAACCATTTTCACAAAAAAGTGATTTTTTAAATTTATTTTTTCACAAAAAAGTGATTTTTTTATTTATTTTTTCGGTACTTAAAAACGGTGACCACGGACATGCCGAATTTGCGACATTCTGGAAAGGACCCAAAAAATCATTTTTAACCATTTTCACAAAAAAGTGATTTTTTAAATTTATTTTTTCAGGACTTAAAAACGGTGACCCCGGACATGCCGAATTTGCGACATTCTGGAAAGGACCCAAAAAATCATTTTTAACCATTTTCACAAAAAAGTGTTTTTTTATTTATTTTTTCAGGACTTAAAAACGGTGACCCCGGACATGCCGAATTTGCGACATTCTGGAAAGGACCCAAAAAATCATTTTTAACCATTTTTCACAAAAAAGTGATTTTTTTAAATTTATTTTTTCGGGACTTAAAAACGGTGACCAGGGACATGCCGAATTTGCGACATTCTGGAAAGGACCCAAAAATAATTTTTAACCATTTTCACAAAAAGTGATTTTTTAAATTTATTTTTTCACAAAAAAGTGATTTTTTTTATTTATTTTTTCGGTACTTAAAAACGGTGACCCCGGACATGCCGAATTTGCGACATTCTGGAAAGGACCCAAAAAATCATTTTTAACCATTTTCACAAAAAAGTGATTTTTTAAATTTATTTTTTCAGGACTTAAAAACGGTGACCCCGGACATGCCGAATTTGCGACATTCTGAAAGGACCCAAAAATAATTTTTAACCATTTTCACAAAAAGTGATTTTTTTATTTATTTTTTCGACTTAAAAACGGTGACTCGGACATGCCGAATCCGGACATGCCGAATTTGCGACATTCTGGAAAGGACCCAAAAATAATTTAACCATTTTCACAAAAAGTGATTTTTAAATTTATTTTTTTCACAAAAAAGTGATTTTTTTATTTATTTTTCGGTACTTAAAAACGGTGACCCCGGACATGCCGAATTTGCGACATTCTGGAAAGGACCCCAAAAATAATTTTTAACCATTTTCACAAAAAGTGATTTTTTAAATTTATTTTTCACAAAAAAGTGATTTTTTTTATTTATTTTTTCGACTTAAAAACGGTGACCCCGGACATGCCGAATTTGCGACATTCTGAAAGGACCCAAAAATAATTTTTAACCATTTTCACAAAAAAGTGATTTTTTTAATTTATTTTTTCGGGACTTAAAAACGGTGACCACGGACATGCCGAATTTGCGACATTCTGGAAAGGACCAAAAATCATTTTAACCATTTTCACAAAAAAGTGATTTTTAAATTTATTTTTTCACAAAAACGGTGACCCCGGACATGCCGAATTTTCTGAAAGGACCCAAAAATAATTTTTAACCATTTTCACAAAAAGTGTTTTTTTTATTTATTTTTCGGGACTTAAAAACGGTGACCACGGACATGCCGAATTTGCGACATTCTGGAAAGGACCCAAAAATAATTTTTAACCATTTTCAAAAAAAATGATTTTTAAATTTATTTTTTCACAAAAAGTGATTTTTTTATTTATTTTTTCGGTACTTAAAAACTGTGACCCCGGACATGCCGAATTTGCGACATTCTGGAAAGGACCCAAAAATAATTTTTAACCATTTTCACAAAAAAGTGATTTTTTTTAATTTATTTTTTCTGGACTTAAAAACGGTGACCACGGACATGCCGAATTTGCACATTCTGGAAAGGACCCAAAAATCATTTTTAACCATTTTCACAAAAAGTGTTTTTTTATTTCTTTTTCGGACTTAAAAACGGTGACCAGGACATGATTTTAATTCTGAAAGGACCCAAAAATCATTTTTAACCATTTTCACAAAAAGTGATTTTTTTTATTTATTTTTTTCGGACTTAAAAACGGTGACCACGGACATGCCGAATTTGCGACATTCTGAAAGGACCCAAAAATCATTTTTAACCATTTTCACAAAAAATTGTTTTTTTTATTTATTTTTTCGGGTCTTAAAAACGGTGACCACGGACATGCCGAATTTGCGACATTCTGGAAAGGACCCCAAAAATAATTTTTAACCATTTTCACAAAAAAGTGATTTTTTTTATTTTTTCACAAAAAGTGATTTTTTTAATTTATTTTTTCGACTTAAAAACGGTGACCCGGACATGCCGAATTTGCGACATTCTGGAAAGGACCCAAAATAATTTTAACCCTTTTTGCAAAAAAGTGATTTTTTAAATTTATTTTTTCGGGACTTAAAATGGTGACCACGGACATGCCGAATTTGCGAATTCTGAAAGGACCCAAAAAATAATTTAACCATTTTCACAAAAAAGTGATTTTTTAAATTTATTTTTTTTCGGGACTTAAAAACGGTGACCACGGACATGCCGAATTTGCACATTCTGGAAAGGACCCCAAAAATAATTTTTAACCATTTTCACAAAAGTGATTTTTTTTATTTATTTTTTCGGTACTTAAAACGGTGACCCGGACATGCCGAATTTGCGACATTCTGGAAAGGACCCAAAAAATTTTTTTAACCATTTTCACAAAAAAGATTTTTTAAATTTTTTTTTCAAATGATTTTTTATTTATTTTTCGGGACTTAAAAATGGTGACCCCGGACATGCCGAATTTGCGACATTCTGGAAAGGACCCAAAAATTTTTTAACCATTTTCACAAAAAGTGATTTTTTAAATTTATTTTTTCGGGACTTAAAAACGGTGACCCCGGACATGCCGAATTTGCGACATTCTGGAAAGGACCCCAAAAATAATTTTAACCATTTTCACAAAAGTGATTTTTAAATTTATTTTTCACAAAAAGTGATTTTTTAAATGTATTTTTCGGGACTTAAAACGGTGACCCCGGACATGCCGAATTTGCGACATTCTGGAAAGGACCCCAAAATAATTTTTAACCATTTTCACAAAAAAAGTGATTTTTTAAATTTATTTTTTCACAAAAAAGTGATTTTTTAAATTTATTTTTTCAGGACTTAAAAACGGTGACCCCGGACATGCCGAATTTGCGACATTCTGGAAAGGACACCAAAAATATTTTTTAACCATTTTCACAAAAAAGTGATTTTTTAAATTTATTTTTCACAAAAAGTGATTTTTAAATTTATTTTTTCATGATTTTTAAATTCATTTTTGGACTTAAAAACCACGGACATGCCGAATTTTTCTGGAAAGGACCCAAAAAATAATTTAACCATTTTCACAAAAAAGTGATTTTTTAAATTTATTTTTTCGGGACTTAAAAATGGTGACCACGGACATGCCGAATTTGCGACATTCTGGAAAGGACCCAAAAAATAATTTAACCATTTTCACAAAAAAGTGATCGAGGGAGAGCGATTTAAGAAACCCCTCACCTGCTCTTCACTAACAGCTCTCTGTGTCAATTCTGATATTCCAAAACGGAACCGTTGGCTAGGATACTCGCCGACGCTGCAGGGCCAAAATCATGAGGAGACGCTCCTCCTACAGCGTTTAAGCTAGAAATGCAGTTCCAATATCAACAAATTCGCAACGGTCTCGATCAAGTTGTTTGTATAGAATTTTTGATATCTGTTATACTGTTTCCGTTTTTTCACTTTCTTGTCCACTTTATGCCCTCCTTCCGCTTTCATTGAATCTCTCAAGAAACTCAAGTGCCCCATTGTGACGTCATCACTTCCAAGTGACATTCTTTGTAAGTGAAATCAAGCCATTGACACAAATCAGCTAATAAATCCACTTTGCAACCACTTAGACAAGACATGTCAAGTGTTCCAGCTTCGTCTACTTCTCTGCTACTCAAATCTGGAGTTTGGATAGAAAAATTATACTCGCATCAAAAGTTACAGGAGGTTAAGTAACAGCACCAACATCAGTTTCTGTAACATTTTGGCAAGCAGTGTCTATTTTGACCAATACTGCAACAAGTTAGACAAGAAGTTAGAATGAATGCGATATTCGTCTACTTCTCCGCTATTCATGGCTGTGTGCAGAATCAAAATATTCCACACGGAACTACGGTACAGCGGTTTTTGTAACTGCATTACCACGTGTTTTTCAACCTTCGTTTGACCACTTTCTGAGCATTTTTGAGGAAAAAAGTTCCGCAAGCTAAAATCTGCCCCTGCTTCTCTGCTCTTCATAGAAAAAGTTGGATTTCAAATCGGGGCTACCAATCTCTAACTATAGCCATTTTTGTAACCCATCGCCTCACTTTCAAGTGTCTGTAAATCATGCCAGCAGCAAGGCAATTTATTACTTTCCCAAACAACTATTGTTTTGACCACTAAACAAACAGTTACACAAACATAGTTTGGCATAAAATCTTCCTCTACTTCTCTGCTTCTCAAGGGCGGAAACGCTTTTAAAATTGGGTCTACCGTTCTCGAGTGAGAGCGATTTAAGAAACCCCTCACCTGCTCTTCACTAACAGCTCTCTGTGTCAATTCTGATATTCCAAAACGGAACCGTTGGCTAGGATACTCGCCGACGCTGCAGGGCCAAAATCATGAGGAGACGCTCCTCCTACAGCGTTTAAGCTAGAAATGCAGTTCCAATATCAACAAATTCGCAACGGTCTCGATCAAGTTGTTTGTATAGAGGAGCCTCTTAAAGAAGAAGTTACAGGTCTGTGAGAGCCAGAAATCTTGCTTGTTTCTAGGTGACCAAATACTTATTTTACACCATAATTTGCAAATCAATTCATAAAAAATCCTACAAATGTGATTCTGGATTTTTTTTCTCATTTTGTCTGTCATAGTTGAAGTGTACCTATGATGAAAATTACAGGCCTCTCTCATCTTTTTAAGTGGGAGAACTTGCACAATTGGTGGCTGACTAAATACTTTTTTGCCCCACTGTACATCCACATCCTTTCTCCTGGACCCGTCTGCAGCACTTGAAGCTGTCTGTGATCAGATTTTAACTGTGTGTGTATGGTGTAAGTTGAAGCTTACTGGCGTAAATGAAGATTTTTGAGACTCAAATCGTGTGCGTGAAATACGCTTGATATTCATTAATATCGGTATGAATGAGGTCGGGGACCAAGCGAGTGTGGTACATTAGGTATTACAGTTGGAGCTGGTACCGGGGAGAATGATGAAAAAGTCGCAGGCTTGCTGATGAGATGTTTGCACAGAGTTATATCATAGAATATTGAGGGGGTGTGCATGTTGGAAAAAGTGTTAAACTCTATTAACGTAAAATTCTGTGTGTAGATTTATATTATGAGGTTTGAACTATACTAATATTGTAGAATTACATAATCAACATCTGAACATACTTACGTTAAACATTAATTGAGCCACTGAGTAATAGATAAGATATATACACTAGGTACGGGAGACGGGGCGACGGGTGTGGTCGATGTAAGACGGGAGTGGTGTTCTAACCAAGTGCTGAGAAATAAGGTAGATTTGTTTTGTTCTTTTAATTAATTTACACAAGTACTTCCCGGTTATTGATTTTGGTTTGATTGTTCAGATAACACCATAGAAATTAAACAGGAGGTTAAGGTATACTAACATTAGAATCTGTTTTCATTATGGGGAACAATGAAAGGCCCGCAGATTGGATTGCAGGCTGATTTTATTTTATGTTAAAGGGACAGTGTACATTTATCACAGTTGTGTGTCTGTCTAATGGCAGGGTATTTAAGAAGTATTTTGGGGAGACAATTTGGAGAAACACGAATAAGACATGAAACATCGAGACAAATTATTTGAGTTTGAGGGGATTATCATAATTATTAGGTTTTGTTTTTGTAGTAAATGTTTTGGGTTTAAGGGGATTTCCATGTTCCCAGAGACATGATATGAAATATTATAAGTTTTTATTTTCTGAGTCTTAATTAAATAAGTGAAATCTTTTGATAAAGGAATGTTGTTTAATATAGTAAGGAACACTTCTTTGGAGGGGTGGTATGACTTATGACCTCCATTGTAACTTTCCTTTGTGGTCTGATCAGCCTCATTGGAAAGCCATTTGGATGGAGAATCTAGGGTCATTTGTAATACTGATATTAAGGTAATTTAATACAAAAAGGCAGTGAAATTTACATTATAGTGTCATTATATTTTCTCTGATGAACGTACGAAAGTTGCATTTGCCATTTATTACTTAGCTAATAAAAAATGCATAGTATAAAATCGGTGACTCATTGTTATATTTATCCTGATACCAGATTCGAATTTACGCAACTCTAACAGATTGATTTATTTGGATGATTTACCAGAAATCATGAAAATGGAGTTGACTTGCCAATAACAAGGCAAGTCAAGTGTGAGAATCCCGATTCTATTGGAAAAAACACTCATTGTAATAGGATTTTTTTACTTGGGGGCCAGGGCTCAGGGTTGGAACATCCATTGCAGTGTGTAATGCAACCTAGTTTTATTTACACCATCTCAGCAGCTATCTTAGAAATATAACTTTGCTCTGTGCTTCTCTGAGCATGCACTTCGTAGCCTATAGGCTATGGATAATTTGAACGTTTTCTTTTGTAAAGACCATTAATGCATAATGAAAAGGCTAGGCTAAGCTATGTAGAGCGTTTTCGAAGGTGTAGCTAGGCTACAGGTTGATGCACATTAGGTACATCATGTGGGGGAAGAACTTTATTATTTAAGGAATGGTAAATACTTAAATGGCGAGCCTACATTTATTTTTAGGAAAGAGCGCCTCTCCACCTTTGACCTGGATTACCATAGCAACAGGGACGCGTCAGGACTTGTCCATTGTAAGCAGTGTCATTATTAAAAATATATTTTTTCAACCTCCTTTATTAGCTAACCTTGATGATAAAGCAAATATAAAAGCTGTAACATCAAATGTACAAGTATTTCCCGATAAAGTGTTTGTAAATAACAGGCTTACAAAATAAAATAAATGGAACATGCCTGGCAACCGTAGTATCTGGTGAAATGGCGTCTGGTTACCTTGTGCTCGGTTTATTTTAGCTATTTGATTAGCAAGCTATATTCAATAACCTTTGACTGTGAATAGAAGTTCATTTTCAATAGAATAAATAACGTCATTGTTATATATTTCAAAATGTCTGACTCAGAAGAGGACAGTCAAGATAAGCAACTTAAAATTGTAGTCATCGGGGACGGCGCATCAGGGAAGGTAAGTGATTTTCAAGCTAAATGAGCTAGCAAGCTAACAGACAGACTTGTTATTTTGAGTAGTGTTAATTTAGCTGGCTAGCTAGAAACATAACTATGTGGCTAATTGGGTAATTACTTTGCAGTAGGTAACTTTAGCTCAGAAGTATTTTACAGAATGTTCATACATAGCAGCGTGTGCTATGCCAACGTTTTGGCTATGCTTGTTAGCTGTTTAGCTAGCTAGTTAAAGTTAACTAGCTAGCTCTTCAGCCAGGTAGAAGGGAAAACATCACCTTGGTTTGTCAGACAGGCAATGTTTGTTGTCGCATAACTATAGCCAATGATGCAATTTTTGGGGGTAATGTTATAGTTACCGTCTTAATTTTGCACAACGGGCAGAGTAATGTTAATAGCTAGCTCTGGTCTGGGGTCGAAACGTTAGCTAGTTTACGACATGGAATCCAATCCCAGTTACTGTCAATAATAGGAACAGTGTCAACATACGGGACAATTAAGCCTGTGGTGCGCAACATGTTGCCTGGCCACAGACGGTGACAAGGGCCACGTTTGTAGAACGTCATCATTCTTGAAGGAGACCGAAGAAGTCGCAGCCTAATCTGCCACATTTAGGGCTGATGAGTTCAGTAGGCTAATATATTGCTCTGATATAATCTATAGGCTATGTGTTCAAAAAAAGTTTGAGCAGCTGAGTGCATCAACATGCCTAAACTAGGTTGGTTCATAAATGGGGTGAAAGTAGGAATATATTTATTCCTGGTACGGGACTTCCGATATATACCACATTTTTCATGGGCATAATCATAGAATTACAAATAGACTCCCTATGAATTCAATATGATCTCTGTGGGCCTAGTCGTAAAGATTTGTCTTAACTTTTTAAAATGTATTACCTTTTATTGTGGCATAAACACAACCAGTCATCATGTTTTTATTTAAGTCAAACAATCACTTCAAAGGGCATGTTCATCCACTCGCAACATACAGTATTTCCAGCCTCTAATGGAAAGAGACACAACACCAAAAAAGTGTATTGACATTTGCCAATTGTCATTAGGCAAGAATTTATGCATCCACTGCTGTCCTCACGTGTCTCGATGTTGGCCACTCATCTTTGCTTTGGCAAAATGTTGAATCACTTCACATTTTGGCGCGTAGGCTATACCACCCGTTTTCAAATCCATTCGTTCATTTTCTATGCCTCTTGACATGCGGTAATGATAAGTGGTAAATAGCCTATAGTTTTCTGGACATTTGTTTTTCATTATTGTGATAGGCTCATGTTTTACCGGTACGCCGTACCCCTGCTATTTATTTTGCAGGACCACCTTACTGTCATCCCTGAATACATCTCAAAATATATGCTCCAATCTTCAATTCAGAATTGTTCAGAGGGAGATTGCCAAGGTGATCACCAGATCCATAAACTGCTTCGAAGCATATTGGATTTAAATCTGTCATGAATCCTGTTAACCGTACCTGACCCTTAATCCAGGTTACATGTGCTTTTGGAGAGGTTTTCTGGAGAGCTTTGGACCGTAGTACTCTGGTTGTCTAATGTTACTTTGTTAGCCACTGTTTACAGGTAGGCCACACAGGTGTGTGTGTGTGTGTGTGTGTGTGGAATACACAATAATTAAGTTGCTGTATTGCCTAGTACAACGTGGCCTAACAGACTATCCTACATATAATGTTTAAAGCCTCTTTTCACAATCAATGTTGTAGGTCTAAGTTACAGGGAAATAATATGGGCCTCATTTGCTCACGCAGGCATAACATTCAATGTATATAAAATTGTGCCTAGAATGTAAAGCTTGATTGTTGAGTAGGGAAAAAAAGTGTAGCCTATATCTTAAAGCAAACCATTCCTTGCTCTATATTCAGGAGTGAATGTTCTCATTTGACTCCCTGCTGCTTTAACATGACGGCTGGGATCTTGCAGTAATGACCGTTTCCTTCATACGAACCAGCAGGGGACAAGTCTGTCTGCCGAAATGGGATTGATCTCGTTCCAGATTGCACACACCTAAGACTCAAATGGCGTTTATGGATTTCTTAGGCTTACACTGAAAGCTTATCATTAATTTCTTCTATTACATTTGGAATTGAACCAACTGTGGTAGAAGTTTAGTTGGAAGAGGCATGGAGAGTTGTGCACTGATAAAATGTTCAGGCGGCATCTGAATCGTTGTTGGGCGACTTGCTTGCTGTCAACAATGAGGCCAGTAATAAAACCTGTTACCATTATGGACACGTTTTCTTTAAAACAAAAACAAAAACTAGAAACTCAAACCTCACCTAAAACTTTTAACATTCTATGCATAGGCTTTAGACCCAGCCTAGACTGTTTTAAACTGTACATATTTGATGAGTCATTCATTCATTCTCTTCTTGGTAGATATAGGCCTACATTTTCCAGACTAGCCTACTTTGCAGAATAGCCTGAATGCAAATGCTCAGATTTATTTGAAGATACATTTTCATTTATTGGCAAATGGTTAATGAGACTGCTTGGTCTGCATGGTCATGATGCAGGTAACACAAATGTACCAACATTTGTCTTTGTCACAGCACAGACTGTTTGCAGCAAAGAGGTTGTCGTGACATTGCGGCAGCTGCAATGTTTCTTCTTCACTGAATCCTGAAATGATTTGAGTGTGAATATGCTGCATTGATTTTAAGTGCATTTTGGCTTCACTCACCTGTATTGAAAATACAGAAATAAACAAAATAAATAGAGCAATACATGTAGTTCTGCTGCTGTATGCGTTGTGTCTGCAGACTATTCTCCCACTGCACACAATAACACCTTATGTAGTTTAGTCACCCAACCAAAGTATTTTGTTCATTTTAAAATCCGGCAGACGTCAACTTGGTTGTAAAACTGACTAAAACCCAGTCGGTTGATTATTGACAAGTTTTTCTAACACTTGATAAACAGGGCAAAGTAGAAATAGGCCTATAACAGTTAGGATCAGCTTGATCTCCCCCTTTTCATAAAGGACAAACGGTGGCTGCCTCCAAAGCAATGGGAACCCCAGAAAGGAGAGACCGGGGCAGCAGCCTTAAAGGGTTAAAGAAGAAAGGGTCTAAACCATCTGACCCAGATGTTTTTTTTGGGGTCAAGTTTAAGGAGCTCCTTTAGCACCTTGGACTCAGTAACTGCCTGCAGGGAGAAACTTTGTTGCTGGGCAGGGAAAAAGAGGGACAAGCATCGGGGATAGTCGCATTAGAAGGGCTGGGAGATGAGGAAATGTTGGATGGGCAAGGAGGCATGGCTGAGTTGAACAGGAATCCTGACTTAAATGAGTTGGTGATTTAAAGAGCTCAGCCATGTGCTTGTCAGTAACCACTACATAATCAACATGAAGGGACATGGGCAGCTGTTAGGAGGGGGGTTTATTCTCTAGGTCTTTAACCATTTTCCAGAACTTCTTGTGGTTAGACCCACAGAGAGAACTGCTCCTTAAAGTAACTAACTTTGGCCTTCCGGATAGCCTGAGTGCACTTAATTCTCATTTACCTGAACGAGAGCCAGTCAGCCCGAGTGCACTTACTTCTCATTTACCTGAACAAGAGCCAGTCAGCCCGAGTGCACTTAGTTCTCATTTACCTGAACAAGAGCCAGTCAGCCCGAGTGCACTCACTTCTCATTTACCTGAACAAGAGCCAGTCAGCCCGAGTGCACTCACTTCTCATTTACCTGAACAAGAGCCAGTCAGCCCGAGTGCACTCACTTCTCATTTACCTGAACAAGAGCCAGTCAGCCCGAGTGCACTCACTTCTCATTTACCTGAACAAGAGCCAGTCAGCCCGAGTGCACTCACTTCTCATTTACCTGAACAAGAGCATGTGCATGTGCCGAGCCTTTCACCAAATGCAATTTTTGTGGTGGAGTAACTCTGCAAGATCACGGTAGAACCAGGTGCTGAACCTGTTTTTTTAATTATAATTTTCTTTATGGGGTTGTGTTTGTTATCAATACCCCTGAAAATATCAAAAAAGAAGGTCCAAGTGTCTTCGACAGAGGGGATCAAGCTGATCCTATACCATATTCATAAGGTGAACGCACCAATTTGTAAGTCGCTCTGGATAAGAGCGTCTGCTAAATGACTTAAATGTAATGTAAATGTATATTAGAGGCCAGTTTATGAAGGAAGGCTTGTTCATTAAAGTTTTTTTTAGCAAGCGTCTATGACCAATCAGGACAGATCGTTTCACTGAGCAGCCATTCATAACACCGTGATCACAGTAAACACCAGACTGATACCTATCAGGACTATTTGTGAGGATAACATCGATGAGAGTAGCCTTTTCTGGGTGTTTGGGAGTCATACCTTGTGGGATTGGTATTAATCTGAGATATATTTAGGGAGTTCCATTGCTTTAGGACTAGGTCAGGTGATTTAAGCTTGTCCCAGTTTAGGTCACCTAGCAGGACAAATTCAGACTTAGTGTAAGGGGCCTTGAGAGCGCTTAGGGTAGGTAGGGCACAGGCCGGTGCTGATGGGAGGACGATAGCACCCAGCAACAGTCAACAAAGAGCTATTTGAAAGTGTAATGCTTAAAACCAGCAAATCACCAAGTCTGTCCCCAAACAATTTGGAGACAACCGAGCACTGAAGGTGTTCCTTGGTAAAGATTGCCACTCCCCCACATTTGGAAGATCTGTCTTGCTGAAACAAATTAACCAGAAAGGTTAACATCAGTATTCAAAACACTCTTCCTTAATTAGCCATGTCTCAGTAATGACCAACACATCTGGATTGGAGCTGTGAACCCACCCATTCAATTGATCCATTTTAGGTAATAAGTTTCCAGTGTTAATGTGCAGTTAACCATTGAGGTTGAAACACTCAACAAGTTGACTTTCTCAGACCTTTTCTTCAATTCAAGATTTTAGAGTCACAGGCTTAAGTTGAATGAATATATAAGGACACTGCAACCTATGTTGAAATAGCCAAGGGCATCTAATGAAAATCTGTCTTTCTGGTTAAGTCTCCAACAGCTTTCCACATCTGGATTGTACAATATTTGTCCATTTTATTTTAAAAAATCAAATAAAAATTGGTTGTTTATCATCAGCTAGACAACCATTATCAGGTCAAGCAATTCGCTACACCAGCATTAACATCTGCTAACCATGTGTATGTGACCAATAACATTTGATTTGAACAGATTTAAGTTTGAAAAGGAAACCTGTATAGATTTTTTTTTAAATCTATCAATTAGGTTAGTATTGTGCAGTAACTACATTGTTGTTGATCCATCCTCAGTTTTCTCCTATCACACCCTGAGCGGTTTCCTTCCTCTCCGGCAACTGAGGACGCCTGTATCTTTGTAGTGACTGGGGGTGTTGAGTCACCATCCAAAGTGTAATGAATAACTTCACCGTGCTCAAAGTGATATTCAATGTCTGCTTATTTCTACCCAACAACCAATAGGTGCCCTTCTTTGCGAGGCATTGGAAAACCTCCCTGGTCTTTGTAGTTGATCTGTATTTGAAATTCACTGCTCGACCAAGGGGACCATACAGATACGTTTTGTCACATGCACAAGTACAGTGAAATGCCTTTCTTGCTCCAAACCCAACGATACAGTAATCAAATCAATGCAATACTAAAAATAACATAAGGTACGACAAACAAGGCAAGAAATACCATTAAGAACACAAGAATGTAGATAAGCATACTATATACAGGCTCAGTCTGTTCCAAATACCATATTTACAATGTGCAGGGATACTGGAGGGATGGAGGTAGATACTGTAGGTATAGGAGTAAGGTGACAGGGATACTGGAGTGATGGAGGTAGATACTGTAGGTATAGGAGTAAGGTGACTAGGCATCAGAATATATGCTAAACAGAGTAGCAGCAGCATATGTGATTATCAGTGTGTGTGTGAGAAAATGATTCAGTTTGTGGAGTGTTAGTGTGAGTGAGTATGTAGAGTCCTGTGTGTGCATAGACGGTGCACAAATAAAAGGGTCAACATTGTTAGCTATTTAGCAGTCTTATTGTTTTTGAATAGAAGCTCAGGAGCCTGTTGCTGTCAGACTTGAGATTGAGATATGTGTGTAAACACTCCAGCCAGCTGGTCTGCGCATGCTCTGAGCCATTGAATTGCAACTCCACTTTGTCTGATTGTTTGATTGCTTTACGGAGGGAATAACTACACTGTTTGTATTCGACCATATTCCCAGTCACCTTGCCATTGTTAAATGCAGTGGTTCATGCTTTCAATTTTGCACAAATGCTGCCACTGTCCACGGTTTATGGTTTGGGTAGATTTTAATAGTCACAGTGGGAACAACGTCCCCTATACACTTCCTGATGAACTCTGTCACCATGTCCGTATATCCGTCAATGTTATTCTCTGAGGCAACCCGGAACTTAACCCAGTCCGCCTGATCAAAGCAATCTTGAAGCATGGATTCCAATTGGACAGACCAGCGTTGAATACACCTTAGCACTGGTACTTCCTGTCTGTGTTTCTACCTATGGGAAGGGAGGAGCAGAATGGAGTCGTGATCTCAATCATTCAAAGGTATTTATCAAGTCCTTTTTTACATCAGCAGATTCAGCTATACAGAAACCCAGCCTAAAACCCCAAACGGCAAGTAATGCAGATGTAGAAGCATGGTGGCTAGGAAAAACTCCTTAGAAAAGGCTGGAACCTAGAAAGAAACCTAGAGAGGAACCAGGCTCTGAGGGGTGGCCAGTCCTCTTCAGGCTGTTCCGGGTGAAGAGGAACCAGGCTCTGAGGGGTGGCCAGTCCTCTTCTGGCTGTTCCGGGTGAAGTACATAGCCACTTAAGGCCAGATTGTTCTTCAAGATGTTCAAATGTTCATAGACGACCAGCAGGGACAAATAATAATCACAGTGGTTGTAGAGGGTGCAACAGGTCAGTACCTCAGGAGTAAATGTCAGTTGCCTTTTTGTAGCCAAGCATTGAATTCGAGACAGCAGGTGCGGTAGAGAGCAACAGCAGGTCCGGGACAAGATGGCACATCCGGTGAACAGGTCAGGGTTCCCTAGCCGCAGGCAGAACATTTGAAACTGGAGCAGCAGCAAGACCAGGTGAACTGGGGACAGCCAGGAGTCATCAGGCCAGGTCTTGGAGCAGCTTCTGGGATGAGTTCAATTGCCCTGGGGTGTACAAACAAAGGATCCAGTTCGGGAAAGTGGTATTTCTGGTCGTAATGCTGGTGATTTACCACCGCTCTGATATCGGCTGTATGTAATAACACAAAGTGTTCTGGGCTAATAATGGAAGAAATAACACAGAAAAAAAAAATACTGCAAAGTTGCTTAGAAGCTAGAAGCAGAGCTGCCATGTCTGTCGGCGCCATGTGAACGAGGGCAGTACTGTTGCCAATTAAGATTCTCTCTATGTTGCAGCTGTATAACTATTTGAGGGCCCATGCCAAACCTTTTCAACCTCTTGAGGGGGGAAGAGGTGTTGTCTCGCTGTCTTCATGCACCTTGCACGTGCAGACCACTTTTATGTCCTTAGTGATTTGGACATTGAAGAACTTGAAGCTCTCGACCCGTTCCACTGCAGCACGCCCCCCTGCAGGGTGGGGAATTCTCATACTAATTACAATGGCTCGGATAAACGTCATCCCAAACAGTTTCCTTTTTAAAAAGATTTATTGAGAAAAGTCATAGGCCCACGTAATTTGCAGTTAAGGAACAGGCCTGGTTGTCATACAGAACACTACTCCAACACTCAAGCTTGTTCATAAGGCTTGAAATTCAATGAATTTAGTCGTTCGCTTAGCATGATTTCTCTCTGTTTCAGACGTCCCTCGCCACCAGGTTTGCACAGGAGGCCTTTGGGAAACAATACAAACAAACCATTGGCCTTGATTTCTTTCTGAAGAGAATAACTCTGCCAGGTAAGACCCCTTCATCCTTTAGGATTGCCGGCCTGCTCTGTACCACACCACAGATACAGGCATACATTTGCACATGCATGTACACACACGGTAACACACGCGCACAAACTGAACTTTACCTGTTATAGGCACACTGATCAAATCAACGTTTATTTGTTGCGTGTGCCGTGCGCAGTGAAATGCTTACTTACAGGCTCTAACCAATGGTGCAAAAAAGGTATTAGGTGAACAATGGGTAACTAAAGAAATAAAACGACAGTAAATGGACAGTGAAAAATAACAGTAGCGAGGCTATAAAAGTAGCGAGGCTACATACAGACACCGGTTAGTCAGGCTGATTTGAGGTAGTATGTACATGTAGGTATGGTTAAAGTGACTATGCATACAGTGGGGCAAAAAAGTATTTAGTCAGCCACCAATTGAGCAAGTTCTCCCACTTAAAAAGATGAGAGGCCTGTAATTTTCATCATAGGTACACTTCAACTATGACAGACAAAATTAGAAGAAAAAAAATCCAGAAAATCACATTGTAGGATTTTTTTAAATGAATTTATTTGCAAATTATGGTGGAAAATAAGTATTTGATCAATAACAAAAGTTTATCTCAATACTTGAGATTGCCAACAAAGGGTATATAACAGAGGTCAAACGTTTTCTGTAAGTCTTCACAAGGTTTTCACACACTGTTGCTGGTATTTTGGCCCATTCCTCCATGCATTCCTCCACCCTACTTGTAGACCAGTCAAACGCCAATCACGCCTCATCTCTTTCATGTTGGCAGAACAATCTGTGCCTCTGTCATACAGTACGCTTTTAGTTTTCATAGGCTACCTAGCTAAAATTCTTGCTAGATGATCCAGAAGAAGATTGGGAGAATGTCATATGGTGATGAAACCAAAGTAGAACTTTTTGGTAAAAACTCAACTCGTTGTGTTTGGAGGACAAAGAATGCTGAGTTGCATCCAAAGAACACCATACCTACTGTGAAGCATGGGGGTGCTAGAGCATTGTATCTGGGTGCTAGAGCCGTCACTATATACCCTGGTTTGATTCCTGGCTGTATCACATTCGGCCGTGATTGGGAGTCCCATAGGGTGGCGCACAATTGGACCAGCGTCGTCCGGGTTTGGCCGGGGTAGGCCGTCATTGTAATAAAATGTGTTCTTAATTGACTTGCCTAGTTAAATAAAATATAATATGCTGCAGTGTCAGACTTTAAATATCTTAAATACTGTTTATGCATATCTACAATTATTTAGACATTATTAAAGTAGCCTTAATTCGTTTGCCAATCTTAGGTTGTGCCGAAGTTTACTTTTGAATTTCTTTGCAATTTGTTTAAAAATATGTAGAATTTTGTATTTCCTTCCCTAGCGTTTCAGGGTAGAACCAAACAATTTTGTTCCTTAGGTTATCTCAAGATTGACGGTTTCTTTCTTGGTACCACCACATTGTGGAGAATCTGCCCCTTCTCAACCTTATTCATTCTGAAAGCTGTTGTCTCTCGAACAAACACCAGGCTTTTCCCCCCTCCATGAAGCCAATGCACAACTTATGTCCAGAGGGGTGAGCCTTACATTCTGTGGGCACAGTACAGTGTAAATACATTTGAGTATTTTATATTTATCATTCTTTTATATTCATATAATTTAATAGCATAATGGCGATGGAGGGGATGGCTGACATTTTACGGGCTCCTAACCAAATGTGCTATTTTTTTTCTTCATTTTGTACGTAATGTTGCTGCTACCGTCTATTATGACCGAACGAGCTTCCGGACATCAGAACAGCGACTACTCACTTCGAACTGGACAAATATTTTTTTCTTTAATGAATCCGATAGGAAGGATATACTGCTTTGTCAAGATGAGGCCCAAATCCCCGTCATCAGCTTGAAAAAAAGGGGGAGGAGGGCGGGGTGCCTTGTAAGAATTCGCCGATGAGGGTAGTGGTGGTTTACCTAATCAGCATTATTGGCCAACGTACAATCATTGGAAAACGAACTGGATTATCTACGATCTAAGACTACCCTACCAAAGGGAAATTAAGGACTGTAATATCTTAAGTTTCACTGAGACGTGGCTGAACGATGACACCGATACTATAGAGCTGGCTAGCTTCTCTGTGCATCGGCAGGACAGAGCAGCTACGTCTGGTAAGACGAGGGGCGAGGGTGTGTGTCTCTTTGTCAGTAACAGCTGATGCCTGAATTTAATACTAAAGAAGTCTCGAGGTATTTCTCACCTGTGGTAAAATACCTCATAAGCTTTAGACCACTCTATCTACCAAGAGTATCTATATTATTTGTAGCCGTCTATCTACCACCACGAATCGATGCCGGCACTGAACAAGCTGTATAAGGCCATAAGCAAACAAGAAAATGCTCATCCAAATGCGGAGCTCCTAGTGGCCGGGTCTTTAATGCAGGCAAACTTCAATTCGTTTTACCTCATTTCTACCAGCATCACATGTTCAACCAGAGGGGAAAAAAATTCTAGACCACCTTTACTCCACACACAGAGATGCATACAAAGTTCTCTCTTGCCATTCATTTGGCAAATCTGATCATACTTTTATTCTCCTGCTTACAATCAAACCAAAGTAGGTAGTACCAGTGACTCGCTCAATACAGAAGTGGGCAGATGACGCGGATACTATGCTACAGGACTGTTTTGCTAGTACAAACTGGAATATGTTCCGGGATTCATCCAATGGCATTGAGGAGTATACCACCTCAGTCACCGGCTTCATTAAATAAGTGCATCAACCCCACAGTGACCGTACGTACATTTCCCAACCAGAAGCCATGGAGCTGACATTTTCAAGGAGTGGGACACTAATCCTGACGCTTATAAGAAATACCGCTATGCCCTCAGACAAACCATCAAACAGGCAAAGCGTCAATACATGACTAAGCTTGAATCCTACTAGACCAGCTCTGACGCTCGGATGTGGAAAGACTTTAAAAATATTACGGACTACAAAGGGAAACCCAGCCGCGAGCTGCCCAGTGATGCGAGCATACCAGATGAGCTAAATGTATTTTATGCTCGCTTCGAGGCCTGCAACACTGAAGCATGCACGAGAGCACCAGCTTTTCTGGATGACTGTGATCAAGCTCTCTGTAGCTGATGTGTGCAAGAACTTTTTAAATAGGTCAACATTCACAAAGCCGCGGAGCCAGATGGATTACCAGGATGTGTACTCAAAGCATGCGCAGACCAACTGGAAAGTGCATTCGCTGACATTTACAATCTCTCCCTGACCGAGTATGTAATACCTACATGTTTCAAAATAACCATCATACTCCCTGTGCCCAAGAAAGGGAAGGTAACCTGCCTAAATCATTTCCACCGTGTTCGGTAGCCATGAAGTGCTTTGAAAGGCTGGTCATGGCTCACAACACCATGCCGGAAACCCTAGACCCAGTCCAATTCGCATACTGCCTCAACAGATTCACAGATGATGCAATCTCAATTGCACGCCACACTTCCCTTTCGCACCTGGTCAAAAGGAACACCTATGTGAGAATGCTGTTCATTGACTACAGCTCAGCGTTCAACACCATAGTGCCCACTAAGCTCATCACTAAGCTAAGGGACCCTGGGACTAAACACCTCCCTCTGCAACTGGATCCTGGACCTGCTGGGCTTCCCCTAGGTGGTGAGGGTAGGCAACAACACAACACATCTGCCTCGCTGATCCTCATCACTGGGGTCACTCAGGGGTGCGTGCTTAGTCCCCTCTTGTACTACCTGTTCACCCACGACTGTGTGGCCAGGCATGACTCCAACACCATCATTAAGTTTGCTGACGACGCAAAACTGGTAAGCTTGATCTCTGACCTCCTCGTTGTCGGAGATCTGGCAGTGTGGTGCCAGGACAACAACCTCTCCCTCAACGTGAGCAAGACAAAGGAGCTGACCCATTTGGCATGGGTCCCCAGATCCTCAAGAAGTTCTACAGCTGCACCGTCGAGAGCATCCTGACCGGTTGCATCACCACATGGTATGGCAACTGCTCGACATCTGACCGTAAGGTGCTACAGAGGGTGGTGTGTATGGGCCCAGTTTACCACTGGGGCCAAGCTTCCTGACATCCTGAACCTATATACTCGGCGGTGTCAGAGGAAGGACTTAAAAAAGTCACCCAAGTCATAGATTGTTCTCTCTGCTAGCGCACAGCAAGCGGTTCCGGAGCGCCAAGTCTAGGACCAAAAGGATCCTTAACAGCTTCTACCCCCAGGCCATTAGACTGCTGAACAATTAATCAGATGGCCACCCGGACTATTTACACTGATCTTTGTTCTGCACCACATAAAACATTCATGTTCTTATTTGTTTACTTTAAAACCCACGGAAATAAAGCCTGTGGTCTGTATCCTCCTGAATGTGTAAAATAAAAATTTGACTAATGCTCTATTTAGACAAAAGCCCTCCGATTTCACTTCCTACCATATGAAATTGGGAGTTTCACCATTTTGAATTGCACATTTAAAGCTGTGCCAATGTATGCATGAGACTGCAAAAGTCTGCAAAGTAGATCCATTCTTTTAATGACTAATAAAATAACATTTAAGCAAGGGTGGATTAAGTACTAAAATAAACATGATAACTTGAAGTATTACATTCAGTCCTATATTCCGTTTCAGTTGGTAATGGTAGGAGAAAGAAAATGTTTTAGTAGAGATGAGGCACACCTTTGTGAAACTTGGGAAGTGCAAGGCCCTCAATGAGAAATCCCACAAACCACGCCAATCTTGTGATTTCAGTAAAACTAGTTGAACCATTATGACACGGCAAGACGGGGTTTATTCCGTAATCCATCTGCGTTAATATCGTAGGTGTAATAATAGTAAACGTTGGTTCTACACCAGAGTTGTTAAATGGAACATTTTCTAGGGGATTGGGTGTTGATGACCTGATGAAGAGAAGGGCTGGATCTGCCGTTTGGGTGGTCCTTCTGAGCTTCGTTAGGAGCCCCGCCTTCGACTGGGTGTATTGTGTGGGTTTCTGGGTCTCTCCAAGATGGGGTAGGGGGGAGTATAGCTGGCGCTGGCCCCTCTCACCATGAAGGCTCGGCTTGTCAACTTAATGTACATTTTACAATGCCGGGTATGATGATGCGAGGCCAATTGGCACACACAACAGCCTCCTCTGTGTGCTTTTTATAACAATACCTCTTCCAGATGTATCGTCTGCTAAATTGGTGGTGGGGGGGTGATTGACCTGTGATGGAAATTAACTTAATAATTTTAGCTAGTTTTGTCAATTTGAATCTTAATGAAGATCGTGCTAATTCTCAATGTTCGCTTTTGAAGCAAAATCTAAAATTGGCATTCATACTTATCAAAATGGCAATGTTTTAAGTGTGTATTTATTGGGTTCCACTGAGCTGTGCTAATGGCTAGCAAAGAATTCTAAGAACACAAATGGCCATTAAACTCACCACATAAGCAGGAATACTTTGGGTCTGTCGAGTCTTTGAAACACACACAAAGTTTATGTCTGAGTGCAGAGGATGGGTGGAGATAGCTAGCATACTGTAACACCAAGGGCAGTTATTCATTGCACTCTTCAATGTAGCTTTACATAGTCTAGATGTAGTCACTGTGAACACTTGTGCTTCCTTTCTCTGTGAAACGGGGACTTGTGTGGTGGGACTCGTCCATACTGTGTGCTCGGCTCGTCCAGCCGTGTCCATACTGTGTGCTCGGCTCGTCCAGCCGTGTCCATACTGTGTGCTCGGCTCGCCATCAGCGCTCTAGGTGAAGAAAGGGCCCTTATCACAACTCCTCACTGTCTGGTCCTGCCCTCCTTCTATGCTCAACCACCACTTTCATTTTCCAGAGGAAGAAAATATTGATTTGGTTTTGTAACCTGTCTCGCTCTTTCCCACCCCCTACCTCCCTCCTAAATAATTTGGGGCAGGAGTTTTCTTTTGTGTCTTATTTTGTGTTTAGTTATCAGTATTTTTCTCAATGCCATAAATATTTATCCTCGGTCTCCTTGACTTGGGAGCATCAAGCTCATCACTGTGCACTTTCACCACCATGTCAACATATTTCATCTGTAGCCTAATAAACTGCATAGTTACCCGAGTCGTTGTGGGAGGACCACACACCATTTCCTCATATGACTCTAAATTTACTTTGATCTGATTTTTATTATATCAATATTTGCAATAAAGGTGTTTCACAAAGATCCCACCATGTCGAACGAACAAATTTGTCTGCATTTATAAAATTGCACCAAAACTACCTGTTTCCATCACAGCTGTTGTGATTATTTTGTATACTCTCTGAAAAACTGGATGGAAACGTTGTTAACGAAGTCATATTTTCATGTTTGACTGATTTGTAAGTTTCTAAATGTTCTCTTCCCTCAGGCAACTTGAATGTTACTTTGCAAGTGTGGGATATTGGAGGTCAATCGATTGGAGGGAAAATGCTGGATAAATATGTCTACGGGGCTCAGGTACTATCACACACACACACACTTTTTTGTTTTACTATCCTTGTGGGTACCAACAATTGTTTCCCATTCAAAATCCTATTTCCCCTAAGCCACAAATAGCCTTTTCCCTTGTGGGGACCGGTGAAATGTCCCCACTTTTCAGAATTTTCCTTGTTTAATGTCCTTGTGATGACTTCTGGTCCCCACAAGGGTAGTAAAACCAAAAGAACACACAAAATCACACACTCAATAAACGCCGAGGTCGTCTGTCGTTCCTCACGTTAGAGGTCGTTGACATTAATAGGGTTTCCCTATTAGGCTTGGGTAATTAATGAATATGCCTTGATGATTATTAGTGCAGCAGGACCCTGCACAGACTGCAGCCAAGTTTTACTACTTAGCTGGTCATACAGACTACATTATGTATAGTATGAAGGGGAGTGAGAAATACCTTGCTCTTTCTCACTCTTTCATTATTTTTTTAAAACAAAATAAGCAAATGTACTAATTAATGTGAATAGGAAGAGGTTCACGGTGCCACTGCAATAACACGTGGGTGTATTTTATGTGTGCGTTTGCCGCGCTCTGCTCGGCGACGTCCTTAAGTGGTTGTTGCTCTATAGGCATGTGGAGCATAAGACCGAGACTGTTGTGTGTAGGTCGGTCATGTCTGTCTCTGTACTGTACAACCTTCTCAGCCCCCCCGCTCACTCACACAAAAATAAGGTGGTTTCCATAGAACCCGTTGCTCCTCTAGTTTATCACAAGCTCTTTATGGGCCTTTCGCAGCCATGGTTCAACGCGCCTCGGGCGATACCAGATCATAGACATTTGGTAGAGCTGCACTGTAATTGTAGCTGACGCAAACTGTCGTCACCCGGCCTTCTGTGTCGTGACATTGCGTGTCCTGTTGCCAGATCATGATGATGCAATCAAAGTCAAGGTAGTCTATTTATTTTGGCTCCTTTTTCATATTCTATAGTCTTTTGGATTGGTAAAGAACAGACTTATGACACAATTTTGGCACTTGAGGCTTTTGTTTTAAACGTGTACACTGAAGTGTTTAATTTTTGTTTACATAAAAAATGGTACAGCAGCCAGCTTCAACGGCCTGGTTCCTGGTGCCTGGTTCTTTTTGTGCTTTGCCATATGACTACTTCTGGTTTTACACCTGACAATACCTTTTGGATACGACAAATGGAGAGCGGTGAGGCTTGTCTGTCTACTTTTCTACTCAACTGCTTCCAGCTTTGAATGTATGCTGACCGTACTTACACTAAGTATTTCGACGAAGGGAGGGTGATGAGACCTAATTCGTAATTACTTTTACCACCCTCTTTTTTTTATTATTATTTTTTTAAGCCCAGACACCTTTTGTGACACAGAGAACCCAACCTCACCCCTATCCTGTTTGGCTGGGTGGACCGATTATAGCGGAGGCGTCGTGGCTCGACTGTATGTTCTTAGCATGTCTCTCTGCATCCTATTAACAGCGATATAGATCATCTTTAATCTCAGGCTAACTCCGAGAGAGCCGAGGAGGTGCCAACTCCTTGGGGACTGTGTGTAGAGGAGCAATTGACTTCCCTCAGACACTAGTGCCACCTACTGCTCACTTTCACACATTCGACCTCTCTGGCATGTTTGTTCTCATCTTATGTCAACTTAAATTCATTTTGGAATGTTGTGATTAGGCTACACCATTTAGATTTTCTGTGGTGTTGCTTTTCAGGGTGTTCTTCTAGTGTACGACATTACAAACTACCAGAGCTTTGAGAATCTGGAGGACTGGTACGGCATGGTCAAGAAGGCCAATGAAGAGTCAGACGTCCAGCCTGTGGTCTCACTGGTGGGAAACAAAAGTCGGTATTTAAAACAACTTTCTGACACACACACACTAGTTCTATTCCTTTCTTCTGCTCATAGGCCACACTCTTATGAGGCTAAAGCAGACGAGTCAACCATAATGTATAAACGCAGAGAGCTGTTAAGAGAATGCCATTTACAATGCAGTGAAGATAAATCACTAGTTTCTCTGCCGGCTAAATGTTTTATTCACACTTTTATACACTGCATGCTTTTGTAGTACAGCACAACCATATTACTGTATCCAGCTCTATTTTGCGAGCCACTGGAAATGGATTTGTCTATTGGGGCTGTTGATTATTCACTTCCCGTTCTGTCTCCACTCCTCTGCACTTTGTGGTGTGTAAGACAGCTAGGTGAGGAAAAATGTTCTTACTATGACTAGAGAATCATCCCTTCTCTGTCGGCTTTGCATTTAGACCCTTTACATAGCAAACTGCTGCTATGTCAAACACCACTCACCATCTGAGCCATGAGCACTGCACAATGCAAAGGAATGTCTAGCTTGGAAAATAAGTGGCAAGCTATGTTTTTCTTCAACCGAAAGGTGCAGTATTGAGAAATGGATTAATTGACACCGTGACCAAAATCAAACTCCCGTTGCAATTTTTTGTTTGTTTTGTTAATTCACTAATAATAAGGCTTGTGTCAGGACATGCAATAAGCAAGCTAGCTATCTAGGTGACCAGCTAAGATTATGATAACTAGCTAACCCTTTCATCTGTGGTTTTAGCTCGCTAGCTATAATAGCCACTAATGCTAGCTATAATAGCCGCTATAATAGCCGCTATGCTAGCTATAATAGCCACAATGCTAGCTATAATAGCCGCTGTGCTAGCTATAATAGCCGCTGTGCTAGCTATAATAGCCGCTGTGCTAGCTATAATAGCCGCTGTGCTAGCTATAGTTGCCGCTGTGCTAGCTATAATAGCCACTATGCTAGCTATAATAGCCACTAAGCTAAGGTATCAGATTGGAGCCAATATAGCTAGCTAATACTGTTGGGCATTCCGGCTCTTTTCAGTTAGCCAGCTCGTTCGGGTCAGCTCACCAAAAAGAGCCGGCTCTTCTTTTTTTCTCAAACAGTTTGCGGTAGTTTGACTATGATTGGTGTTAAAACAATTATACCTTAACCACAATGTATTTAAAAATGCATTGGCTTGTTATGAAAAAGAATGTTATTAAACATTTGCATTTAAAACCTTTTGATGTATATAAACAAAGTAGATATAAATCTAACCATTCAAAACGAATACAATTTGAACAACATAATAGAATATTGCACCATTTCAAAGAAAAATAAAGAAGGATGCCACATGTGCATTTAAAGTATAACTTTTGTAATGTATATAAACAAAGTGCATATAAATCTAACCATTCAAAACTAATACAATTTGAACAACATAATAATAGAATATTGCACCATATCAAAGAAAAATAAATAACAATGTACAAAACTGCAGCATCCCACCTAATATTAAACTGGTCCCTCTTTTCTCTTCTTTATTGCCATGTTATAACCAGCAGCACACAGCAACGCTGACCATATTTTGCTTTTATGAGAGATTTGCATTCAGAAATGCAAGCTGCCTCACTTTCGAAGGGGCTGATGCGGTTTCTTCTCAGTAGTTATTTGTCCTGTTTTCGAGAAGACCCTCTCGAGAAGACCCTCTCCTTGTTCTTCCACCAGCTCAGAGGATCTGCAGATCTTTGGAGGGGCTCCTCCATTATGGCATCTGCTGAGGGATTCCTTTGTGCTGCATCCCCAGTTGCTCTCTTGTCAAACAGCATTCAAACAGCAGATGTTTGTGACACTACTGCTGGTGTTTCTGCTCCATCTGATCCCTCTTCTTCCTATTTCCCTGGTGCCTGAGCCAGCTGACTGCAGGGGCTGTCCCTCCCTACTGATGAGGTTCTTCTTTGAGGAGCTTCATCAATCTCTCTGGCATCACTGAAGGCTAACTTCTTAAACCTGGGGATCAAGCGGTTTCTGATCGCACGTGATTATATTCCATTCTGTGGAACTTTCTGTCCATTGATGAACATAGGGTGTCCATCAATGTCCTGTGGTGACATTTGCTTCTCTCTGGCGGCTGACTGTGATTCGCTGCAGACCCTTAACCAGGAGTATCATTTTTTAGGCTGTCACACAGCTGAAAAGAGATAACAGTAACTTATTAGTTCAGGTACATTTTCATCTACTGCTCATATATATATATATATATATATATATAAATAATGATGTAGTAAGAACTGCTTACTGTACCTCTCCACAGTGACCTGCTCAAAGGGTTCCAGGACTCTGCACACCACCTATTCCTCTTGGGTCAGAGCATCAACAATGGCCAGGGTAGAGATGATGGCATCTTTTGACTCAAGAAACCACTTCAACATATAAAATGTTGAATTCCACCTTGTAGTGCAGTCTTGTTTAGGCCTCAGCTCAGGCATCCCCATCTGGCTTGTGTAGGTTAGTTTTTCAGCACCTACTGTGCACCTGTGGAAGTATTCCACAGCTGCTTTCACTTTGTCCACAGAGCCTCTCTTACAATCCGGTTGATTGTGTTGGCAAGACATGGATGATGGGCCCATTTTAAACATTTTCATGACTTTGGTTATGTTCGCTGCATTGTCGCTAACACAACAAACCACTTTTCCATCTACTTGCCATTTTCTGGCCACTCAACAGTTCCTCTGCCAAGTTCTCTGAGGTGTGTCTGTCGCTGAACTCAAAGCAGTCCAGAAGACAGACATCGAAAAATCTTCAATGGTAACCGACATGTAAGAAGTGGTTACCCTTGATGTCCAGCAGTCAGTAAAACTTCCGTCCTCCATGATCGAAAATGATCTGGCCTTTGGCCTTGTTTTGCTACAGACATGGACTTTGGTATAAACTGGTCCATAGAAGACTGTTGCTGACTGAGTGGATACATGTGTGGAGGTGCTGGCTCCACCACTATCACTACAGCTAGCTTCCCAGTTGGGTGCACAGTTCGCATATGCCGGTTGTGCGTAGAACCGGCTTTATATGAGATTTTGTTTTGGCAAATTCTACACTGTGCTCTAACATTGACTACATTAATAAAATGCTACTGTGCTTCCGACTCATTTTCCAGCTGTCGTTTTCACAGCTGTCCTTCCTCTCACTCCTCGGCTGCTAAGTGTGTGACTGTGAGTGAGTTGGCTCGGCCCTCCCTCACGCAACGTTGGTTCATTGGTTGACACTGCGTGTCTGATTGACAGGAACAACAGGTGAGGCTGTTAGTCTGAGCAGACAGTCAGAACGAATGTGTGTGTGCTTTAGCATTTTGGTCTATATTGTTTCATTTATTTTTCGTCTGAATTAAATAATTCTACTCATTTAAATCTTTTGATTATTCTTATCTTCATTTTTTAAATATTTTTATAAATCGATTCAGCTCTTCTGATATGCGATACGGCTCCCAACGTTCACCTACAAGAGCCGGCTCTTAGAGTCGACTTGTTTGCGAAAGACCTATCACCACTAGCTAACTTTAGTTGGTAACTATTTACTAGTGTGCTGATCTGACCAGCCTCAATCGTATCCGTAAATTTGCAGTTGATAGTCGGATTAGATGATTGTCGTAATAGGGAAAGAAGGGAGCGTATTAAAATGCCTAAATAAAGGTTGGCAATAGGTTTAGCTACCTAAGAATCATGTTTATGGACCAAGAAGCTCAATGCGCACGTTCTCGCTTAACTATGATTTGAGTCATTCAGACAATGTGCATCGTGGTTTTATTTTACCTAACCTCGCTCTCCTTGTTAGATATTATGCACATTTATGGCTTGGTAGCAAATGTCATTGCCATTGAGCTAGTTCTCATAGTAGCAGTAAACTACAACAAGTGATATGAGATGTGAAAGGGAGCGGAGTTACAGCCTCATTCTATCCAATCGTAGCAATAGGATCAATTTACAAACGGCCCATTTGTTGACAGATAGCTGAACTAGACAATTGAGTTTTGTCCTGGCAGCCGAATTGTTTAGAGATGCGTTCCTGACACCGATTTTGTTTTCTTTTTTTTTTCTTCTTCTTTCTTCCTGATCACAGAAAATGACAAAAAAATACTAGTTTCATAAGCATCCGTGATCACAAATCATTATGTTGGAGAAATTTGCATTGAATATATGTTATTTTATATTCTCAAACTAACAGCAGTGCCTATATGATGTGCTTCCATACAGGCACGACATGCTGGAGTGATGATTCTATGCAAATGTCGATCAGTAGACTAATAAAAGTCTCAAGTGGAAGGCAAACAGATTGTCATCTGTAGCACCATAGACTCCACTGATCAGCAAAAACAAGCTCAAATAACTTAATGAATGCACACACTCTTATTGAATATGATTTACCATTCAAATACAATTATTATCATTTTGTTATGTAGTTAGATTGGCGTTAATGCATACATGGCTGGGAAAATGTCCCATTCAATGTCATAACATTTTAACCTTTTGATATCGGCCTAAAATGTCAGCCATCTGCCTCCTTGACGACCACAAAATCAGTATCGGCCCTAAAAAAATTATAGTTTGTTCTGTAACTACGACTGTAGTGAATGCACTAACTGGATAAGAGCGTCTGCTAAATGACTAAAATGTAAATGTGTTGCAACCGATAATACCAGATAGGCATTTGTGTGTTGGGGCTCAAGCTAATTATTGTGTTATGATTGAGCTAATTGATAGTGAGGAGCAGGGTCTCCGTAGGCGATGGGAGATGGGATGTTTGCATGCTCTGGGAAGTGACCCTCTGTGATTAAAGACCATCCGGTGGCTACGGGGCCCCCTCCTTTTACTCTAAATCCCCTCCCCGTCCTCCAACCTCCCAGCCCGGACACCACTTTGGATGAGGTAGAGAATCTGAGATGGTAACCAGACAAAAAAAAACATCTCCCCCAGTCCGCCCCACTCGAAAATAAAGACTAATACTGATGACTCTCTTTTCAACATCCCCTCTGACAGATAGGGAGACATTGTTGCCGCCATGTTATTGTAAAATACGCGCGCACAGTCCCATTGCATGTGTAATGATGGCTATCGACTGTCCCGCCTGTAATATTTGTGTTGTGGAGAAATGACCAGGCAGGAGACGGGAGTACAGTTAGTTGTCGTTTAGTCAAAAACCCTCGTGCGCTACAGTTCGCGGCATTCCAGTGCGCATGTGCATTTCCTATTAGGTGTAGTAACGTAACACTGCCGTAATGCATTACTGCTTAGTAACAGCACAGTAACTAATATAAACAGATGTAGATCCCAGATACTACACTCCTCCCCCATAGTGTTTAACTCCCAGAGAACAAGGTAAATATGTTAGGTAACTACTAATGCAATATCTGAACAATGCATTCTTAAACATTTTTCAACTACTGGGTTGAAGCAGACTTTTCAGAGCCCAGCACAAATCCAGGGGATTATTCTGCCCCGAAGATGGAGTTTGTGTCCTAATAACTAACCCAGGTAATGTCTATTTGCTTTCCTTTTATCTAGGACATATTAAAGTGTTTGTTTTACTGTCCGTTACCTCCTTAACCAGCTCAACTCACAGGTCAAGCCTTTGAGGTGCCCTTCGCTGTCGAATAGGATATCTCCGCTCCTCCTGGGCTTCCTGTGGTGGGCCAGGTTCGGGTGGAAGGTCAGGCTCTGTCTCTCCCGTACGTCCACAGTCAGGAGAATCGTCCTGGGGGTCGTTATTGTTCTTGTTCTCTCGGCATGTCTCTGCTGGGGCGTTGGACCGTAGCAGATGATCCACATGAACGTTGACCTGGCGATGACCAATTTGGACAAAGGTCCTCTGCGTTGCAAGATCACACCTGAGTTCCACAGGCGCTTGGGGTGTCTGAAATCACGTACCATCACCCTCTCTTCCTCTTTGAATTCTCTGACAGTCTTTGAGTGTCTGTCATGAGCTTTCTTCTGCTGTAGCTGGTGCTTTGCCACAGTGCTTGACAAGTCTGGTTTCAACAATGTCAGGCGGGTACGTGGTTGGCGTTTCAGAAACAGTTCAGCTGGTGTACATTCCGTTACTGTGTGTGGGGTGTTACGGTAAGTAAACAGGAACCGGGGAAGCCTTTGGTGGATGGGCACAGACTGAACCTCGAGTCTAGTCCAGGCCTTCTTAAAGGTTTGCACGGCTCTCTCCGCTGCTCCGTTTGATGCCGGATGGTAAGGTGGTGACAGGATGTGCCTTACTCCATTGTTCTTGAGAAACATTTCAAAATCGTTTGACGTGAACGGAGGGCCATTGTCCGATACGAGCTCCTTGACTAGTCCAAAGGATGCAAACAGGTGTCTGAGAAGATTGATGGTCTTCTCAGCTGTGGTCAGTTGAGTAGGGAACACTTCCATCCACTTGGAATGGACATAGACGACAACAAGGAAATGTTGCTTGTCAATTTCGGCGTAATCCACATGGATGCGTTCCCAAGGTGTAGCAGCCCAGGACCATGGATGAAGAGGTGCAGCAGCAGGCTTGTTGCGAACAGCTTCACAAGGTGAGCAGTGGCCTACATGCTGTTGAATGTCCTGATCCAGGCCACCACAGATAACTGCAAGCGAGTGCTTTCATTCGAGTGATCCCTGGATGTCCCTCATGCAGGTCAGATAGCAGTCTCCTCTGGAATTTGTGAGGTACCACCACCCTTGATCCCCACAGAACACACCCTTGATCAGTGGACAACTGGTCTTTCTTGTCGATGAATGGACGAAGGTTATCGTCATTTACGAAGGTTGGCCAACCGCCTAATGTTAAGTCCAAGACTTTGGAAAGCACTGGGTCTTTCCTTGTTTCCTCTGCTATGTCAGAAGCAGATATGGGCAGTTCATCAATGAGAGAGATCTGGAAGACTGCTCTATCATCTTCACTGTCGGAGTCACTATTGCATGGTAGTCTTGATAGTGCATCGGCATTTGCATGATCACTGGATCGTCTGTACTCAATCTCGTAGTCGTAGGCTAACAATATCAGAGCCCAACGTTGCATTCGAAGTGCAGCAAGGGTTGGTATAGCTGATTTTGGTCCAAGGATGGCCAACAGAGGCTTGTGATCTGTCAGCAGTTGGAACTTCCTTCCGTAGAGGTATTTGTGAAACTTCTTCACTCCAAATATTATGCTCAGGGCTTCCTTCTCAATTTGAGCATAATTTTTCTCACTTGGTGACAGAGTCCGTGATGCAAATGCAATAGGGTGTTCTTCACCTGACGGTAGAACATGTGAGATGACGGCTCCTACTCCGTATGGAGATGCATCACACGCGAGTCTCAGCTTCATCTCTGTGTTATAGTGGGTAAGCCACTTGCTCTTTAGCAGACGCTGTTTGCAAGTCTTGAATGCTTCTTCGCATTGTGGCGACCAATTCCACTTTGTATCGGCCTGCAGCAGTTGGTGAAGCGGATGCAACAATGTGGACAAGTTTGCCACAAACTTTCCGTAATAGTTCAGGAGCCCCAAAAATGACCTCAGCTCTGAGATATTTGTGGGTGCTGGTGCGTTCTGATTGCATCCACCTTGCTGTTGGTTGGGTGCAGGCCTTGTGCATCAATCTTGTATCCGAGATACTCCACTGAGTCCTGGAGGAACTCCCACTTGCTGCGTTTCATTCTCACTCCGTATTTCTCCAGTCTTGACATCACTTTGTCCAGCACTACAAGGTGCTCTCCAATGGTTGGTGCTGACACGAGGATGTCGTCCATGAAGCACACAACATGGTCTATACCGTCCAAGATCTGATCCATTGTTTATTGGAATATCGCTGGAGCTGTCGAGATTCCATAGGCCAAGCGATTGAATCTGAATAGCCCCTTGTGTGTATTGATGGTCAGATACTGTTCTGACTCCGGATCCAGCTTCAGTTGCTGATAAGCGAATGCCAGGTCCAGCTTACTGAAAACCTTCCCACCAGCTAGAGTGGCAAATAGATCTTCAGCGTTTGGTAGTGGATATTCCTCTGGTAGTATGCAGCGATTTACTGTGACCTTGTAGTCACCGCACATTCTGACGGTCTTGTCTTTCTTTGGGACTACAACAATCGGAGCGGCCCAGTCGCTCCTCGCTACTTTCGTTATGTTATTCTTCTGTAGGCGGTCCAGTTCCTTCTCTACGGCTTCCTTAAGAGCATAGGGAACTGGACGTGGTTTGAAAAAGATAGGCTTGGTTCCTTCTTGCACTCTGACTTTTGCTGTGAAGTCTTGTATTTCACCGTAGCCATCTTTGAAAAGTTCTTTGTGCTTCTCCAGCATGTTAGTGAGTGTAGCCTGACTCACTGGTTTGTCATTTCTCAGACTGAAGATTTCTCCCCAGTTCAACTTGATCTTTTGTAGCCAGTTTCTGCCTAGCAAGGCTGATTTTTCTCCTTTAACAATGACAAGCGGTAGCGTCCACTCCTTCCCCTCAAACCGGACTGGTACCTGGATCTGCCCTAACACAGGAATAGTGTCACCAGTGTATGAAGAAAGGCGGATGGACGCGGGCTGAAGAGGGCACTCTTTCAGTTTTTCTTTGTAGAGTCTCTCTGGAACCAGAGATACAGACGCTCCGGTGTCCAGCTGCATTTTAACTGGTTTTCCTGCTAACTCCATGTTGAGATAGATTCCATCTTTTAGTTGTTGAGCTGTGTACACTGTGAACAGTTCCACTACTGTTTCAGTTGTACCTTCCTCTTCTTGTGCTGCGTCTGACACTTTGTGCGCTCTTGCTGTGCGTTTCGAAGCTTTACACACTCTCTGTGCTAAATGACTTAAATGTAAATGTCTGTAAATGTCAAACCTTTCCACAATTGTGGCACTTTTCCTTTTGGAATCGACATTCACTGTGCTGATGATTATCTCCCCCACATCTGTAGCAACTTGGCTTAGACCTTTTGAGATGTGGGCTGCTTTGTTCTTGTGTAACCTTGAGGACGGGACTGAAAAAAGTGTGACTTTTGTGAGCTTTTTTCACCACGTGCATCACTGACCTTGTGAACACCTTTCTGACGTTCTGCATGTCCCGATAGCTCAATAGTATCCCTGTGGGCAAGCTCGAGTCCAAGTGCTATATCACAGGCTTTCTTAAAGGTCAGGTCCTTCTCTGACAGGAGCCTTCTTGTGATATGCTTCACCTGTGAGACCACATACAAACTTGTCTCGGAGAGCATCATCAAGAAATTGTGCAAACTCGTGCAAACGCTCCAAATAGGAATCAAAATCCTCTTTTGTAGCCTCAAACTCTGGTACTCGACCAATGGTTGCCATTTTCACAGTTAATTGTTCAGTTTCCTTATATTCCTTAATTTTCTGAATATTCATCTACTTCTTCACTTCAGAAGTTTCTGCAATTACTTCATTCACTGCACTCATTTGTATTAATGTACACACCGTGTTACATCCCTTCTTCCTTTTTTTTTTTTTTTTCCCTTGACAATATTTCTCCACTGAGATCGCCTTATTTCAATGGGTTCAATGACAGTTTCTTTTATTTAACCACCAGAGGGCAGTGTCGCTATTCTGGACTCCAATAGTCTTGCTTACTTGGCAGCTCCTGAATACTGTACTAGCAGTGCTAGCAGTGCTTAGCCTACTCTACTGGCGAAATAAAAAATAAAAAAACTGACAAATTACATAATTATTTTGAGTTTCATTACTCACGCAACATTCTTCCCTTCAAGCAATGTCCGTTTATGTAGTTTAATCACCTCGTCGCCACTGTAATATTTGTGTTGTGGAGAAATGACCAGGCAGGAGACGGGAGTACAGTTAGTTGTCGTTTAGTCAAAAACCCTCGTGCTCTACAGTTCGCGGCATTCCAGTGCGCATGTGCATTTCCTATTAGGTGTAGTAACGTAACACTGCCGTAATGCATTACTGCTTAGTAACAGCACAGTAACTAATATAAACAGAT
Organism: Oncorhynchus nerka; assembly: GCF_034236695.1. NCBI lineage: Eukaryota > Metazoa > Chordata > Actinopteri > Salmoniformes > Salmonidae > Oncorhynchus > Oncorhynchus nerka. The sequence goes on from NC_088421.1 coordinate 56,214, forward strand.
GTAGATCCCAGATACTACACCGCCTTGAACCCCACCCCAATGATGAACTGCCCACAGAGTGGTGTCTACACAGGAAGCCTCTCGCTAATGTTACTCAACAGGGCCTTTAGGTCAGGGCTTAATCTGCCTGTCTAGCATAGGGATTCTCTTGTCTTTGCATTAGTGCGCATCTCTTAATGCCCGGGCCTAACGTCAGGCGCCTCTGTATTTAGGCTACATTTCGTATACTACCGGTGAGTGTGTCTGTGTATACGTGTGTGTAAGTGCGTTATGTATTTAAGCAGCGTATACCCCACTGTCAGGGTCCCCTCGCCCACTCAGTCAGTCTGCTCTTCATGGCCGTATTGGTGAGAATCGCGCATATGTGTTTTTCTGCTCCTAAAGTCCGCAAAGAAAAACTAAATCCCACACAGATTGACCTACCTGGAGCAATCAATTACCTAGCGAGACTTTATGAATCCCTGAATCCTCTCAGACTCTGTTTTTTCAGAGGGCATGAAGAGACTTAGTCTAGCGATCTTGTGGGAATTGCCCACACAGACGTTTCTGTTTTTCTATAATTGTTGTTCTTATTTTTACCAAGTGCCCGCCCCTCACCCAGTTACAATGCATAGAATAAAAAATATACACCATTCTCGGGGAGGGTTGTAGGTTCATGAAATCCAAATGAGTGAAGCAGCCGCCAATCCTCAGACCGTGTTTATGACGTCTGTAATGGAATGACAAACCTAACCAGGCGTTTCATAGCCACACCATCTGCACCATACAAATGTATGTCCACGAGAGGGTCTTCTGGGAGATCCCTTCTCTCTCTCTTAACCACGGACATCTTAGTGTTTCCCTTCATCATTCCCTCACTTATCAAATATGTAGTATGGAAATATGCAGTGTTATTGACTCACGAGTTGCTTTTGGATGTCTACACTATCCTGTACGAACAATCTGAGGGGGTAAATCTTTAAAAATGACGGTATGACTCCCACCATTTATTTTTTACCTAATGCAGTGCTTTTGAGACAGATGCTAATTTATCCTCTTTACCTTTACCTACTCTTTACACTGACCGCCCTTCTGTGCCCTTTGACAAGTGGGGAACAGCCTCCCCGTTCTTCTGCTTAACACGGCCGTGTAGGGATAAGTTTGCTTGTTAAGCTCGGCGTTGTGCACCCTTTGCCCTCCACATGCTGCCCAGAACCTTATGTTTAATAATGGCACCACTTGTAACAATTCAGGGAGGAAGCCAATTAAATATTTTATTGAAGACACCCACACAGAAACATGCACACAAACACACACACACACTGTGCACACTCACACAGAGAAACATAGACACTGAAACACTTGCAGGGGGTGGGCTTTGCTGGGAAAGCATGGGTAATGGAAGAACTCTAAACTCCTGGTCTGTATAAACATACTATAATAGTTTATTTCAGCTTGGCCCAGTTGAACACCGTATGGTACAAAGTATCCTCTCCGGAAAATGTAGACTTCATATCCATGCAGTCTCCCACACTCACGAAAGTAGTGTTTTCCTATATTATTCAAAATGATGTTTGATATTTTATTAGTTTTACTGTCATACATCTTGAATTACTGACGGATAATTGGGCTAGTTAGAGACCTGTGGTTTGTGTAGAGAAAGGTGTCGTGCTGTGTGAGGACAGGATGTAAATGTTTTCATCTCTAGGTGAAAGATGGCACCATTAAATAAATGATCTGGTACTTTTGTATACTTCTTAGCTAATATTTCTGAAAGTAGCGCGCACGAGCTGAAAGTGGTCCCAGAAAATTCTGAACTATGTCACATATGAAGCTCATTTTGCTAGAACTCTAATTGCTAGGGGTCTCGTCCAAATGTTGGGAAAATGGCGAAGCACAGCTTCCAGAAAGATGGTTGTTTCAAACTTGCTTCTGCCCATAGATTATGCATGTAAGAATACTGTTCATTGACTAGAAGATCAGCACAAAGCTCAGGACCCTGGAACTGGAACCTCCATCTGCAGCTGGATCCTGTCCTTTCTAACAGGCCGCCCCCAGGTGGTGAGGGTAAGCAACAACACATCTGCCACGCTGACCATCAACACTGGGGCTTCTCAACGGTGTGTGCTCATTCCACTCCTGTACTCCCTATTCACCCACGACCGCTTCGCCACGCACGACTCCAACACCAACATAAAGTTAGCTGATGACACGACGCGGTAGGACTGATCACTGACAACGATGAAGCAGCCTACAGGGAGGAGGTCAGAGACCTGGGAGTGTGGTGCCGGGAAAACAACCTCTCCCTCAATGTCAGCAAGACAAAGGAGCTGATCGCGGACGACAGAAAACATCCACATCGATGGGGCTGCCGAGGAGCGGGTTGAGAGTTTCAAGTACCTCAATGTCCACATTTCCTAAGGAATTAACATGGTCCACACACACAGTTGTGAAGAGGGCACGACAGCACCCATTACCCCTCAGCAGGCTGAAAAGATGTAGCATGGGCCCCCAGATCCTCAAGTTCTACAGCTGCACCATTGAGAGCATATTGACTGGCTGCATCACTGCTTGATATGGCATCTGCAAGGCACCCGACCCAAAGGCGCGTCAGAAGGTGGCGAGTACGGCCCAGTACATCACTGGGGCTCAATTCCCAGCCGTCCAGGACCTCTATACAGGCTTATTCTGAAATTGATGAATTATTTTATTTTTTTACCTCATCAATCTACACACAATACCCCATAATGACAAAGCAAAAACAGGTTGTTAGAACTTTTTGCTAATGTATAAAAAACTTTTTTTTTTTTATATATAACATTTACTAAAGTATTCAGACCCTTTACTCAGTACTTTGTTGAAGCACCTTTGGCAAATCGGAAAGATAGCTAAGAGCAAGCCCATGTAATGCTTTGTAGGTTAGCAGTAAAATCTTGAAATCAGCCCTTGCCTTAACAGGAAGCCAGTGTAGGGAGCACTGGAGTAATATGATACATTTTTTTTGGTTCTAGTCAAGATTCAGCTGTATTTAGCACTAAATTGCTTTTATTTAGGTCCTAAACGATATCATAACTGCCAACGATAAAAGACTACTGTGCAGCCATCTTCATCGACCTGGCCAAGACTTTCGACTCTGTCAATCACCGTATTCTTATCGGCAGACTCAACAGCCTTCGTTTCTCAAATGACTGCCTCTCCTGGTTCACTAACTACTTCTCAGACAGAGTTCCGTGTGTCAAATCGGAGGCCGTGTTGTCCTGACCTCTGGCACAGGGTTCAATTCTCGGGCCGACTCTATTCTCTGTATACATCAAATGCAAAAGAGCACATGTTGCTCTTGCTGCTGGTGATTCACTGATCCACCTTTACGCAGACGACACCATTCTGTATCTTCTGGCCCTTCTTTGGACACTGTGTTAACTAACCTCCAAACGAGCTTCAACGCCATACATATATGCCATATCTCCTTCCGGGGCCTCCAACTGCTAGTAAAAAGGAAATGCATGCTCTTCAACCGATCGCTGCCCGCACCTGCCCGTCCAGAGTAGTGATGCTAGTCGGGCGGTTCTGACTTAGAATACTCTCCTTCCAGAGTCACATCAAACATCTCCAATCCAAAATGAAATCTAGAATTTGCTTCCTATTTCGCAACAAAGCATCCTTCACTCATGCTGCCATGCTACCCTCGTAAAACTGACCATCCTACCGATCCTCGACTTCGGTGATGTCATTTACAAAATAGCCTCTGACACTCTATTCTGCAAACGTGATGCAGTCTATCACAGTGCCATCCGTTTTGGCACCAAAGCCCCATATACTACCCACCACTCCGACCTGTATGCTCTAGTCGGCTGGCCCTCGCTACATATTCATCGCCAAACCCACTGGCTCCAGGCCATATAAGTCTTTGCTAGGTAAAGCTCCACCTTATCTCAACTCACTGGTCACCATCGCAACATCCACCCATAGCACGTGCTCTAGCAGGTATATCTCACTGGTCATCCCCAAAGCCAACAACTCATTTGGCCGCCTTTCCTTCCAGTTCTCTGCTGCCAATGACTGGAAGGAATTGCAAAAATCACTGAAGTTGGATTTATGTCTCCCTAACTAACTTTTAAGCGTCAGCTGTCAGAGCAGCTTACCGATCGCTGCAGCTGCACAGAGCCCATCTGTAAATAGCCCATCCAACTACCTACCTCATCCCCATATTCGTTTTAGTTTTTCTGCTCTTTTGCATACCAGTATTTCTACTTGCACATCCTCATCTGCACATATCATTCCAGTGTAAATGACTTCATTTGCACACACTGTATACAGATTTTTTTGTTTGTGTTATTGACTTTTGTTCTCTGTTCTTGTCGCACTGCTTTGCTTTATCTTGGCCAGGTTGCAGTTAGTTGTAAATGAGAACTTAACCTACCTGGTTAAAAAAGAAAAATGCTTTCCGGTATCTAAGAGCTCCCGAAGCCACTCCTGCATTGTTTTGGCTGTGTGCTTAGGGTCGTTGTCTTGTTGGAAGGGGAACCTTCGCCCCAGTCTGAGGTCCTGAGTGCTCTGGAGCCGGTTTTCATCAATGATCTTGTTGTACTTTGCTCCGTTCATGTTTGCCTTGATCCTGACTAGTCTCCGAGGCTCTGTCGCTAAAAAACATCCCCACAGCATGATTCTGCCACCACCGTGCTTCACTGTAATGTTGGTGCCAGGTTTCCTCCAGACATGACGCTTGGCATTCAGGCGAAAGAGTTTTTGCTCTGACCTGCACTGTCAATTGTGGTACCTTTTATATAGACAGGTGTGTGCCTTTCCAAATCATGTCCAATCAATAGAATTTACCACAGGTGGACTCCAATCAAGTTGTAGAAACATCTCAAGGACGATCAGTGGAAACCAGATGCATCTGAGCTCAATTTCGAGTCTCTTTGCAAAGTTCTAAAAACCCTTTGCTAACATTTCTAAAAACCTGTTTTCTCTTTGTCATTATGAGGTATTGTGTGTAGATTGCTGAGGATTTAATCAATTTTAGGATATGGTTGTAACGTAACAAAGTGGAAATAAATCAAGGGATCTGAATACTTTCCGAGGGCACTGTAGCTAGAATCTGTTTTGAAGAGATTGTACTTTTGTTTTGTTGCAATTTAAACACTATTTGTGGTTGTCATTAGCAGTCCTTGCAAGAATGAAAATATGTATTATTTCTGGCAATGAATTCTAACAAAAAATATAATAATTTCTGCCAACATATCAGTCATTGCATTCCTATATTATTATATGCAGTATTGTTTTATTGTATTTTTAAAAATTAATTTACAGAACATTATTAAGTCTTCTATCTTGGCATGTAGGAACTTGTAAGTAATGGTCAAGTTTTTTGACCCAAATGTATACGTGGCCCATGTTTATTTTCATTCGGGAGGCACTTTGAGTCTCTTGGTGAGTATTGTTTCTCTGGTATTCCTGTGTGAGGGAACGTAATAACTTAGGCTAACTCTCCCAGCGACTGCAGGAGCAAAATAACACATGCCTACTCTCCCATGTCTTAAGATTGGCTCACAAATTCTACAAGTTAGTCTTTTGTAATTATGGAGCAGGTTTTTCAAAATGAACATTTAGTCTATTGCTTTGTGTAATGAATTGCATTTTGGTAGGATATTTTGGCTGACAGAATTGGGCCTGGTCCTTTACACACAATGTCTTACCAAATATTCAGTATATTTTTGTGTTCTTGCAACTCATCAAACAATGTGTTTCTAGTATTTCTAGGGATATACTGTAAGTTCATTATTTGCACACATTTTTTTTCTTTGCATCCACAATAGGTTCAGGTGTGTTTTAAACTGTCACCTATATGACTATGCAATGATAGAAGACAACAAGGGTTGTTTGTCTTTGTATGGCCTGTCATGACAGCACAGAGAAACCTTATTTTAATTGCTTTATCTTCACTTCTCCCCATTGTCAAGTTTACTTAGTGTCCTGCCACTCCACGGCCCCAGTGTGTTAATGTTGGCTAATCTGACTCTGACAGATGATTGATAACCACTCCCAAGTGTGCAGGATCCAAAGGATTAGCACGGTTTACTTCTGGTAGCATGCGGGGTACGTTCCCTCTAAGTCACGCTAATTAATAATGTGCTGACGCCTAGAAGACAGCCATGTTTATGCGGGCGGAGAGATGCGACAACCTGTGTGTGTGTGTGTGTCTGTCTGTCCAGGGGGACTAAAAAGGTTTGTGCAAGTTCCAGACTCCTATGTCATGACACATACAATAACTTTTTCCCAGTTAGGTGGTCCCAATATTCTTAGAATGATTCACATGACAACAACAAAAATCACAAAAGACTGTCTAAAAATGTGCCTTTCTCTTGGAAATGTCTATGGATGGTGACTGGCCTGTTTATATTTGGGTCACTATGACTTATTATGTTATTAATAATACTGGAGGGCACTGTTTACATTGCTCTTCAGAACACACACATACACACACACACACTCACTCACTCACACACACACCCCGAAACCAAGGGGCATGAGAACAAGAGAAAACACTGACTGCTTGAATGAAGCTTCACACAAAGAGCAAAACTCGGAGGGACGAGAGAAATTCAACTCCATACAGTAGCCTACTACCTCCTCCGTCTCCCATAGACACGTCTGCACCAGATACCGGGCGTGGCCATCTCGTCATACAAATCCAGTAACAAAGTGGGAAGCTATTGCTTTCAGCAGCAAGACCCCCCAGATGACCTTCCCTTGTGACTCAGGTGTGACCCTGTATTGGGGAAGGGGAGATGTGAAACGCCTGGTATCACTGTGTGACAGGTTAAAGGAAATATTCATAGCCTGTTATACATTAAAAAGTATTAGTAAGTTCATAGTATGTGAGGATCTTAAAACATCTAAGGTTAAAAAGATGCATTCACTATTAGTTGATAGAGATTGATAACATTCATATAATTGTGTTAAAGTTCAAATCTGTCAAAGGGTACGAATTGTGAGAGTAATGTGTAAACATTATATTGATTACTTTATTTTGTGGTGCCTAAAAGTGTTAATCTGTGATCTACGAAATGCTCTTAATCTATGGGCCGGAGATCGATTGCTCTGGTCTCCACCCATATTCCTGGGGAAAATCGCGGTCTTTTCTCGTTGAACTAAAGTTGAATTGAGAATACAACACCGTATCACTCTCGTGATTATTTCTCCCGTTTTCAGGGGCGTAACAACTGCACCAGAGTTGAATGCACAGAGACGCAGGCACAATGGCTAGAAAGGAAAGCACTAGCATTGTACCCATTCTGTAAATCATCGTGGTGTTGACAGACCTAGTTTTTAGGCCGTTGTGTGCACCTTTTAAAGACCTGATTTCTAATTCAGCTTTTTCTCAACAGACACCCATACTTCTGGGTAAGAGCTGGGCTCTTTTGACTTGGTCCATGTAGAGCTAAATATGCCTATGTTATGGAATGTGTGACACTGCGCTTAAATCGCACCTGGAAATGGAGGCCTTGGGACTCTGAATTAGGGTTGCAAAGCTACTGGTAATTTGCCAAAGTTACCTGAAACTTCAGCAATTTAGCTAATTAACAGAATCTATGGCAAACCATAACTTTGGTAACTTAAATAACTTTATATATATATATATATATATAGTATTCATTTGTTTTATATCTGTCCATATTGTCCATGAGTTTCTACTAGATAGATCATGATTAAAGAGAAAATAGCCTAATTAATTTGAAAAAGTACATAATCAACAATGGCATTATTTTCAATGCTCTGCAACTTTTCCAACTATTTACTTTTTTCACAACTGCCACCAGTTTGATGCCAAATTATTGACAACAAATACATATTGACATAGTTCTAGTAAATCAATAAAAGTGTGTATAAAAAATATGAAGGATATTTAATGATGAAACAATGGTATTCACTAAGTTTATGGTTTAATAATGATAATGTTTTTATAATAAAATCATTTTATTTAATGATCTATACAGGCATTCGGAAAGTTTTCAGACCTTCACTTTTTCCACAGTTTGTTACTTTACAGCTTTATTCTAATATGGATTCAATAAAACTTTTTCCTCAATCTACACACAATACCCCATAATGACGAAGCGAAAACAACAGGTGAGGTTGAGGTCGAAGGAATTGTCCGTGGAGCTCCAAGACAGGATTGTGTCGAGGCACAGATCTGGGGAAGGGTACATAAACACTTCTGCAGCATTGAAGGTCCCCAAGAACACAGTGACCTCAAAGATACTTAAATTGAAGTAGCTTGGCCGAACGTCCAGCACTAGGAAGTTCCGAACTGAGAAATCGGGGGAGAAGGGCCTTGGTCAGGCAGGTGAGCAAGAACCCTATGGTCACTCTGACAGAGCTCCAGAGTTCATCTGTGGAGATGGGAGAACCTTCCAGAAGGACAACCATTTCAGAAGGACTCTACCAATCAGGCATTTATGGTAGAATGGCCAGACAGAAGCCTTCTTAGGGTTTGCCAAAAGGCACCTAAAGGACTCTGACCATAAGAAATAAGATTCTGTGGTCTGATAAAACATAGATTGAACTCTTTGGCCTTCCAACAAGACAACGACCCTAAGCACACAGCCAAGACAATGCAGGAGTGGCTTTGGGACAAGTCTCTGAATGTCCTTAAGTGGCCCAGCCAGAGCCCGGACTTGAACCTGATCGAACATCTCTAGATGTAGAGATGTAGAGAGACCTGAAAAAAAGCTGTGCAGCAATGCTCCCCATCCAATATGACAGAGCTTGAGAGGATCTGTAGAGAAGAATGGGAGAAACTCTCCAAATACAACACTCCCCAAGCTTGTAGCGTCATACCCAAGAAGACTCGAGGCTGTAATCGCTGTCAAAGGTGCTTCAACAAAGTGCTGAGTAAAGGGTCTGAATACTTCAGACTTCACAAAATCGATGGCATCATGAGGGAGGAAAATGATGTGGATATATTGAAGCAACATCTCAAGACATCAGTCTTGGTTGGTTGCCCAAATGGACCGCAAGCATAATTCCAAAGTTGTTTGCAAAATGCCTTAAGGGCAACAAAGTCAAGGTATTGGAGTGGCCATCACAAAGCCCTGACCTAAATCCCATAGAAAATTTGTGAGCAGATCTGAAAAAGCGTGTGCGAGCAAGGAGGCCTACAAACCGGACTCAGTTACACCAGCTCTGTCAGGAGGAATGTGCCAAAATTCACCCAACTTATTATGGGAAGCTTGTGGAAGGCTACCCGCAATGTTTGACCCAAATTAAAACATTTAATGGCAATGATACCAAATACTAATTGAGTGTATGTAAACTTCTGACCCACTGGGAATGTGATGAAAGAAATCAAATCTGAAGTAAATCACACTCTCTACTATTATTCTAACATTTCACATTCTTAAAATAAAGTGGTGATCCTAACTGACCTAAGACAGGGAAGTTTTACTAGGATTAAATGTCAGGAATTGTGAAAGACTGAGTTTAAATGTATTTGGCTAAGGTGTATGTAAACTTCCGACTTCAACTGTGTTGTGTGCCAGATTTTCTAAAAACCTGATTTTGCTTTGTAATTATGGGCTATTGTGTGTCGATTGATGAGGGGGGGGGGGACAATTGAATACATTTTAGAATAAGGCTGAAACTCTCAATGTGGAAAAAGTGTCTGAAAACTTTCTGACTGCATTGTATGTGATAAGGCCACACAGACAGCCAGAGGTAATTACAGACACCTGTGACAATCTGAAGTAGCCAAAGGGGCCACTAGATGTGATAAATTACATCAAATCCTTGAAAGATACCAACAAACTGATAGTTTACTGGTAAAATTATTACGTTTCCCGGAATATACCCTCCCTCTGCAACCCTAGTTGCAACCCTAGTTTCCCCGAAAAGGAGAAAAATTACAAAAAGGTGCCTTAACTGAACGTGACACAACAATTAAATGATGTTGCCAATTATCTACGTCAGGCAGACCCTGAGTGTATCTTGAGCTCGTGTAAACCTCATAATTTCTGTGCAAGTCCAGAAATGAGGTTCGCTCTGTCTGTGTACTGTGTAACCCTGTGTGAAGTCAATCTTGCTATCGGTGTAATTTGCTGACATATTGCATTTCGTCCACAGTTGACCTGGAGCACATGAGGACAGTGAAGGCTGACAAACACCAGCGCTTCTGCCAAGACAACAGCCTCATCAGTCAGTTCGTATCAGCCAAGACCGGAGACTCAGTGAGTCAGTTTACCCAGTAAATTACATCAAAAGTGACGCGCACACACACCAACAACAACAACAACAAAATGACCACTGAAATACTTTGCTGTGATGATGACTAAGCAAAATTGATGCGGCGCAATATTTGTTTATTTGCGCACATATTCTGTGTTTCTGCTCATCGCTCTTTCCTTTTGCCACCCTGCCTTCCCTTCAGGTGTTCCTGGCATTCCAGAGAGTGGCTGCAGAGATTCTGGGGGTGAAGCTCAACAAAGCAGAGATTGAGCAGTCCCAGGTGAGTCTTCATTAGGCCTTTCTCTTGCGTTTCCCAGAGAGAATTATATAGCAGCTCCTCGAGTCATGTCGCCATTTTTTGGGGGACGGTTTCTTCTAACCACACGCATGTACACAAGGTCAAACAGAGTGCGCCAGGTCATGAGTTCACCGCACCCGGTAGAGGACTCTTGTTACTCCTGTGATGCTGTACCTGTGACTGACACTGTCCATCTGTAAATACAGCCATGTTGTTGATGTTAGAGCCCAATGGTGTGTGAAGCGAGAGGTCAAGAGGTTGGAAGGTTTGTCTGAATCTTCTGATTTATTGTGTTTATCTCCCGCCAATGTGGGCTGAACGGGGCCTCCTAGCTCGGCCTCGATGAACCAGCCAGACCAGGCGGCCTTGTCACTGGTGGGATTAAGGCAGGGCATCTCCCCCAGAGGCATTAATCCTGGCTGTGATATGACTGGCTGGTGCCGCGCTGGCTAGAGAGCGGCTGATGAGGCTGATTCTATGGGGAGGTCAGGACCCCCCCCCAGAGACGGGAGAGCACCAAGGGAGCGAAGGCTAGGAGGTGACTCTCAAACGCACTTCCACCCCTACCCTGCCCCTTCTGCTGTCAACAGACCGAGGCTAATGAATGTGTCCATCTCCACTCCCCTCCGTCACCTCCCATGAAAGCTGCCTCAATAAACCCAAGTGCTTTAATCCAGGCTAAACAAGCTGGATGAGTGGTCTGATCTGTCAGTCAAGATGTCTGTCACAGAAACATAATCTATGATGTTCATGTCTCGCTCCAGACATGTTCTCTGGAGATTATTTTCTAGATGGGGTTGAAGTCGGAAGTTTACATACACTTAGGTTGGAGTCATTAACTTTTTCAACCACTCCACAAATTTCTTGTCAACAAACTATAGTTTTGGCAAGTTGGTTAGGACATCTACTTTGTGCATGACACAAGTCATTTTTCCAACAATTGTTTACAGACCGATTATTTCACTTATAATTCTTCATCTTCGATAGAGAATGGGTTCGGTTTGGGGTAAGACTGAGGTTACAATAGTTGAAGGCCTCAACGTTCACTGGAGAAAGAAATAAGAAGCAGAAAGAATAAATGTTTTTGAATTGTCTGCCAAAAAACAGTCCGTTTTTCTACCTTGTGATGTGTAGTGTCAACAATTATGTTGTGAGTGGTAGGCATTTGGGGATGGAGGCCAGGGGGCAGCTCTAGGGTCTTGTAGGGGTGGGGGGGGCAAGAAAAGCCTCATTATCAGCTGTCGGGTTTAGCGAGCTGTACATGGGGGTATGGGCCCCTGGCAAGATCTCATTGGCCAGGGAGCCTACTCCGTCATTGCCCCCTGCCTGGACGATCAGATACTGGGGCCGCTGATTACTCACAGGGTCCGACATCAGGCGTCGGCAGCTCGTTAATCAACCAACCAACCAGGGCCTGGGTTTCAACCACGATGTCTGGTCTTTGCTGGCTCCCCAATCCAGTTCTGAGTTTGAACTAAGTTCAGAACCTGCCCTGTTACTGTTACTCAATGTCCAGGGCCCGTATGCATGAAGCGTCTTGGGTTTTGCCTTTTGGATCATAATGAATTGGACGGGAGGGAACTGATCCTAGATCAGCACTCCTATTCTGAAACGTTTTTTGAATACAAGCCCAGATGAGCTCAGTTGGATTTCTGACAGGGTTAGCTGTAAGATCACTTTCACTCAGAGACGTCAAGAATAGGGAAAGGTGCTCGCTATACCTTTCCTCATTGAAGATGTAAAGGTTGATTTTAAAACTTCACCTGGTAAAATGTTAGTAGAAGAGGAGCCGAGGACGCACACATACATTTGGGCAGACTAACGGCTTAAACTTAGAGAGTTTTTTTTTCAAGTCTCACTCGCTACAATACTCCCAAATCTTTATTGAATGGATAAACCAACACACACACACAATTCATATCTGCCTGGGAGTATTACAGTCACACACAGATATATATATTTTTCTGAGTGTTCTTCATTTGTAAATGACCATGTTTCACACATGTATTTTGGTCATGGACATTTTCCTGCGTAAACCCCGGTGCTTCTCATTTGTTTATTCTCCTGTTCAATCTATTTCTCAAGTTTCTTTTTCATTTTTCTCACTGTCACCTCCATGACCCTGTCTTCACCTCTCCTCATCCTGCATTCTATCCAACTGTACCTCCTGTCTGCATCTTTGTTTTCCTTCCTGTCCTCTCTCCTTTCTCCTCTTTTCTTTTTCTTTCTTTCTCGTTTTCTTTCTCCTTCTTTCTTCTTTCTCTCTCTTTCTTTTCCTCTTCTACTCCCCCTGGTTTTGTCTCCTTCCATCTCTCCATTGGTGTGTGCTGCACAGAGGATCGTGAAAGCTGAGCTGGTGGACTACCATCAGGACGAAGTCCCCGTTAGACAGGAGACCAATCAGAGCAAAATCTGTTCGGTTCAGTAGTTGGAAGTATGTCAACACACAGTCGCACACAGATATATTTTTCTCCTGAAATATACTGTAAATATTAGTGCCTTGTATGAAACCGCAAGACCCCTTACGAAGTGGTTGTGGTAGAGGTTGTTGTTGTATTTTAATTGTGGGAATTAAAGTGGAACTGACAGTGTTTTAACAACATGAAATCTTATTCAAATCTGTTTATATACACCCCCAGGTGTATGGAGAAGCGAGCACTTAGAAATGGTAATTTTCACGTTTTCGTACTTTCAAAGAATGTGTTTGAGAATACTGTATCTCTGAATGGCTAGGGCACACTGGTCTGTGTAGAGTCCAGTCCTGGATAAGAATGACATGTTTTTATTCGGTTTTATTTACTGCAGTGTCTATAAATTGTCCAAACGCGCGGCCACTTTCCCATTCTATATTGCTATAGACTTTTCACAAACACCTTTAAGGCATTTTAGCTAGCTAAGTAAATAGCTCCATAAATGGATGTTTGCCTATTAGACACATTATGACTGACTTGTGGTCATTGCCCGCGCTAGTTTGATTGTATTGACACTCCCAGCCTTAGTTACATTCTTCCGTTATTGTCTAAAACATTGAGTCATTGAAACTGAAACATTGCATCCCAAAGGGCTGGAGGCAGCAACACATGTACCTTCCGGGTTGGAGCGAGCGGTCGCATCTGCACTCGGTCCGCAGGTAGTATTACATTTCATTATAGTACAACGGTTTGATTTGTCTAATCTTAGCAATTTCTTCTTAGCTAGCTACATAGCCGTCTTTGTATCATAGATAATTGCGTAATTATCGTATTTCGTCGTCCTAACGCAGTCTACACTGCCCTGCAGCTAGCCAGCTAGCTAACGTCCACCGTTAGCTAGTCCACCGTCTACCGATTAGCAGCACAACTATTACACTCAACTGAACGACTTGATTAGTGTAGTGTTAGCTAGCTACATAGTTGTCTTTGCTGTCTTCGTATCCAAGATAATTGTGTAGTTTAGAGTGTGTAGTTTTATGTCGTCCTTAACATAGGAGACTCTGCTAGCTAGCCAACAGCTAGCCAACGTCTACCGAACAGAACTTCTGCACTCAACAATCCGGTCGCATTTAAACCGCTCCACAGGTAGTATCACATTTTTCATTTCATTTCATTACAGTACAACGGCTTGATTTGTTTGATCGTAGCTAGCTACATAGCTAGCTACATAGCCGTCTTTGTATCAAAGATAATTGTGTAGTCTAGAGCGATTTCCTAGGTTAGCTAGCCAGCTATTGTCGTTCTTTTAACGCAACGTAACGTAATCAACACTGCTAGCTAGCCAGCTAGCCCCGAATAGCAGCACAGTAGAAACTATTACACTCAACGGAACGACTTGATTAGTGTAGTGTCAACAACGCAGCCAATGCCAGCTAGCCTACATAGTCAACAACGCAGCCTCTGCCAGCTAGCCTACTTCAGCAGTACTGTATCATTTTAATCATTTTAGTCAATAAGATTCTTGCTACGTAAGCTTAACTTCCTGAACACTCGAGACGTGTAGTCCACTTGTCATTCAATCTCCTTTGCATTAGCGTAGCCTCTTGTGTAGCCTGTCAACTATGTGTCTGTCTATCCCTGTTCTCTCCTCTCTGCACAGACCATACAAACGCTCCACACCGCGTGGCCGCGGCCACCTAATCTGGTGGTCCCAGCGCGCACGACCCACGTGGAGTTCCAGGTCTCCGGTAGCCTCTGGAACTGCCGATCTGCGGCCAACAAGGCAGAGTTCATCTCAGCCTATGTCTCCCTCCAGTCCCTCAACTTCTTGGCACTGACGGAAACATGGATCACCACAGACAACACTGCTACTCCTACTGCTCTCTCTTCGTCTGCCCACGTGTTCTCGCACACCCCGAGAGCTTCTGGTCAGCGGGGTGGTGGCACCGGGATCCTCATCTCTCCCAAGTGGTCATTCTCTCTTTCTCCCCTTACCCATCTGTCTATCGCCTCCTTTGAATTCCATGCTGTCACAGTTACCAGCCCTTTCAAGCTTAACATCCTTATCATTTATCGCCCTCCAGGTTCCCTCGGAGAGTTTATCAATGAGCTTGATGCCTTGATAAGCTCCTTTCCTGAGGACGGCTCACCTCTCACAGTTCTGGGCGACTTTAACCTCCCCACGCCTACCTTTGACTCATTCCTCTCTGCCTCCTTCTTTCCCTCCTCTCCTCTTTTGACCTCACCCTCTCACCTTCCCCCTACTCACAAGGCAGGAAATACGCTCGACCTCATCTTTACTAGATGCTGTTCTTCCACTAACCTCGTTGCAACTCCCTCCAAGTCTCCGACCACTACCTTGTATCCTTTTCCCTCTCGCTCTCATCCAACACTTCCCACACTGCCCCTACTCGGATGGTATCGCGCCGTCCCAACCTTCGCTCTCTCTCCCCCGCTACTCTCTCCTCTTCCATCCTATCATCTCTTCCCTCTGCTCAAACCTTCTCCAACCTATCTCCTGATTCTGCCTCCTCAACCCTCCTCTCCTCCCTTTCTGCATCCTTTGACTCTCTATGTCCCCTATCCTCCAGGCCGGCTCGGTCCTCCCCTCCCGCTCCGTGGCTCGACGACTCATTGCGAGCTCACAGAACAGGGCTCCGGGCAGCCGAGCGGAAATGGAGGAAAACTCGCCTCCCTGCGGACCTGACATCTTTTCACTCCCCCCTCTCTACATTTTCCTCTTCTCTCTCTGCTGCTAAAGCCACTTTCTACCACTCTAAATTCCAAGCATCTGCCTCTAACTCTAGGAAGCTCTTTGCAACCTTCTCCTCCCTCCTGAATCCTCCTCCCCCTCCCCCCTCCTCCCTCTCTGCAGATGACTTCGTCAACCATTTTGAAAAGAAGGTCGACGACATCCGATCCTCGTTTGCTAAGTCAAACGACACCGCTGGTTCTGCTCACACTGCCCTACCCTGTGCTCTGACCTCTTTCTCCCCTCTCTCTCCAGATGAAATCTCGCGTCTTGTGACGGCCGGCCGCCCAACAACCTGCCCGCTTGACCCTATCCCCTCCTCTCTTCTCCAGACCATTTCCGGAGACCTTCTCCCTTACCTCACCTCGCTCATCAACTCATCCCTGACCGCTGGCTACGTCCCCTCCGTCTTCAAGAGAGCGAGAGTTGCACCCCTTCTGAAAAAACCTACACTCGATCCCTCCGATGTCAACAACTACAGACCAGTATCCCTTCTTTCTTTTCTCTCCAAAACTCTTGAACGTGCCGTCCTTGGCCAGCTCTCCCGCTATCTCTCAGAATGACCTTCTTGATCCAAATCAGTCAGGTTTCAAGACTAGTCATTCAACTGAGACTGCTCTTCTCTGTATCATGGAGGCGCTCCGCACTGCTAAAGCTAACTCTCTCTCCTCTGCTCTCATCCTTCTAGACCTATCGGCTGCCTTCGATACTGTGAACCATCAGATCCTCCTCTCCACCCTCTCCGAGTTGGGCATCTCCGGCGCGGCCCACGCTGGATTGCGTCCTACCTGACAGGTCGCTCCTACCAGGTGGCGTGGCGAGAATCCGTCTCCACACCACGTGCTCTCACCACTGGCGTCCCCCAGGGCTCTGTTCTAGGCCCTCTCCTATTCTCGCTATACACCAAGTCACTTGGCTCTGTCATAACCTCACATGGTCTCTCCTATCATTGCTATGCAGACGACACACAATTAATCTTCTCCTTTCCCCCTTCTGATGACCAGGTGGCGAATCGCATCTCTGCATGTCTGGCAGACATATCCGTGTGGATGACGGATCACCACCTCAAGCTGAACCTCGGCAAGACGGAGCTGCTCTTCCTCCCGGGGAAGGACTGCCCGTTCCATGATCTCGCCATCACGGTTGACAACTCCATTGTGTCCTCCTCCCAGAGCGCTAAGAACCTTGGCGTGATCCTGGACAACACCCTGTCGTTCTCAACTAACATCAAGGCGGTGGCCCGTTCCTGTAGGTTCATGCTCTACAACATCCGCAGAGTACGACCCTGCCTCACACAGGAAGCGGCGCAGGTCCTAATCCAGGCACTTGTCATCTCCCGTCTGGATTACTGCAACTCGCTGTTGGCTGGGCTCCCTGCCTGTGCCATTAAACCCTACAACTCATCCAGAACGCCGCAGCCCGTCTGGTGTTCAACCTTCCCAAGTTCTCTCACGTCACCCCGCTCCTCCGCTCCCTCCACTGGCTTCCAGTTGAAGCTCGCATCCGCTACAAGACCATGGTGCTTGCCTACGGAGCTGTGAGGGGAACGGCACCTCAGTACCTCCAGGCTCTGATCAGGCCCTACACCCAAACAAGGGCACTGCGTTCATCCACCTCTGGCCTGCTCGCCTCCCTACCACTGAGGAAGTACAGTTCCCGCTCAGCCCAGTCAAAACTGTTCGCTGCTCTGGCCCCCCAATGGTGGAACAAACTCCCTCACGACGCCAGGACAGCGGAGTCAATCACCACCTTCCGGAGACACCTGAAACCCCACCTCTTTAAGGAATACCTAGGATAGGATAAAGTAATCCCTCTCACCCACCCTCCCCCTTAAAAGATTTAGATGCACTACTGTTCCACTGGATGTCATAAGGTGAATGCACCAATTTGTAAGTCGCTCTGGATAAGAGCGTCTGCTAAATGACTTAAATGTACCAGGCCAGCTGTGATTTACAACCTGATAGCAATAAGTTTTGGTCTACCAAGAAAAGTATTGGTGAATTAGATATATTTATCACGTACTGAACTGCATCCATCTATTCTGCCAACAATGCCTTACTCTGCAGCATGTCATTTTTAGACAAACACAACCTATTTTTAATTCCTCTTATAAAGGTTTGATATTATGATTGTCTGTTTTCATATCTGCAAAGTAGTTAACGCTGTCAGTTCCACTTTAATTGAGTGATTAGTTAGTTTGATTATTAACAGAGAAAATCTTTGGTTGGTTTAGACTGGTCCTACAGTAGTTTGGCACAAACATTTTGTTGGAGTAACATATTTTATGTCGCATCATTAAGAGAAATGACACTGGTATAGAAGATGTTGCCAGGAATTCCCGACTATTTCAGTGGGCTGCATCAGTATGATCCAGAGAAGTGGGCTTGGTCCCCGGACAGAGTTTGTGTCAGACTGACCTTTGTTTGACCTGTTTCTGCGCTTGTGATTGCAGATGCAGCCAGCTCAACGCCAAAGAGACTAGAGCAGAATGTTATTTATACCACAACATTCATCCATTAACTTGTATACTTCAGTTTACATGTTTTTCTGAATGTGACAAATGAAAGGTATTTGAATTATATAAGTATGGTCTGGGGCCTGGGAAGGAAGACCTGGGGCCTGCTTTGTGATCCATAGATTTCTGGACTATGCAGGAACAAATTGCAAATATTTTGTAGTATCCATTAGGTACATTTAATATAATTAGTGTTTAAAGTTGCACGATGCAGAAATCGCTCCTCCATTTCCTGGTTGCTAAAATTCTAATAGTTTACCAAATTTCAGTTTGTGACAAAATAAGATGGTATAGTGTAGAGAATCATTATACCTTCTAATCCGCTGTGAAATATATTTTCTATAACCCAAAGTATTGTTTCAGCTATTTGAAGCTGGTGTACAAAACCAAAAGTAAAAGACATGAAAACTCATTTTAGGAATGGAAGCATAGAAATAGCGCACATAGAACTGATATACCGCTTCTTAGACTTGCTTTCAAGTAGAGATCATAGATCAGTAGAGATCATAGATCAACATTTCTATGTGAAATTTTTCAGGTCGCCCAAAAAGTGACATATAACCACTTTACATCAGATGGATTTTCTTGTGTGGTGGCAGCTTTCTCATATTTTGCCTCTGTTTATGTCTTTCTTTATGTCTGTGTGTTTCCATAGCGTGTGGTGAAGGCAGACATCGTGAACTACAGTCAAGAATCTGTGGCGAGGACAGTCAACCCCCCGCGCAGCTCCATGTGTGCGGTACAGTGACCCCCTCTCTCCCCCACCTCCCTCTTGCCCCTCCACAAACTGACGATAGCAGTGAGGGCTTCTGACCAGCAGGCTGCCCCCAACACACTGGCCCATAGCCAAAGCAGGGGAATTGAGACAGCTTGGTTTATTCTGCTGCACACACACACAAACACAAACAAACAAAAAAACAAACACACCTTCTCTCTCAACGCACAAGTCTTGAGAAAGGCTTTATATCAGTATTTCCTTGAGGGTTTTCAGGGTCATCGGATATGTTAAGATTTGAATGTGAGGATCTCTCTGTATGTACAGTTTGTATTTATAAAGGGACCCCACAATATATTCCTGGCTTCAATACATTTAATATATTTTCATGAATAATTTCTTGAGTAGTAATCAGCTTTGGTTGCAGCATACGTCTGTTTAAACATGAAGTTATGCTGAAAGCAAATGGGCCCTCCACTTTTTCAGCAATATATTTTGAGCAACTGTTATTCTTTTGTCATTTTTTTCCCTTCTACTACGTCTTCATTATTCAATTATTCTTCAAAGGACCATTTTTGTATGTATGTATGTATGTATGTATGTATTCAACAAAAATTTAAACGCAACATGTAAAGTGTTGGTCCCATGTTTCATGAGCTGAAATTAAAGATCCTAGAAATTGTCCATACGCACAGAAATGTATAATTCTATCAAACGTTGTGCACAAATTTGTTTACATCCCTGTTCGTGAGAATTTCTCCTTTGCCAAGAGAATACAACCACCTGACAGGTGTAGCATATCAAGAAGCTGATTAAACTGCATGATCATTACACAGGTGCACCTGCTACTGGGGACAATAAAAGGCCACTCTAAAATGTGCACTTTTGTCACACAAAACAATGCCACAGATGTCTCAAGTTTTGAGGGAGCGTACAATTGGCATGCTGCCTGCAGGAATGTCCACTAGAGCTGTTGTCAGATAATTTCATGTTAATTTCTCTACCATAAGCTGCCTTCAACGTTGTTTTTAGAGAATTTGTCAGTAAGTCTAACCGGGCATCACAACCGCAGACCACGTGTAACCAGTCCAGCCCAGGACCTCCACACCCATCTTTTTCACCTGCGGGATTGTCTGAGACCAAACAGCTGATGAAACTGAGGATTATTTCTGTCCGTAATAAAGCACTTTTGTGGGGGAAAACAAATTTTATTGGCTGGGCCTATGCCCTCCCAGACCCACCCATGCCTGTGCCCCTGCCCAGTCATGTGAAATCCAAAGATTAGGGCCTAATGAATTTATTTCAATTGACTGATTTCCTTATATGAACTGTAACTCTGTAAAATCGTAGAAATTGTTGCATGTTGCGTTTCTGTTTTTGTTCACTATATGTGGCATTTTTAACCTTGACAATGGACATTTAAGTACGTATTGGTGCAGCTTAAAGGTAGGACAATATATCTGTATCTTTGTAGCCTTTTTCATCTGTCTGTTGTAGAACAGAAAAGTCTGCAATGAAGAACTGCTTGGACACAGTGCTTCGTAGGATCTTCATTTGTACCAAACAAGCTGAATAATAGCCAACCTACACTCTTAGAGAAAAAAGGTTCTAAAAGGGTTCTTTGGCTGTCCCCATGAGAGTCCTTTGAAGAACCCATTTGGGTTCCATGTAGAGAGGGTTCTTCAAAGGGTTCCCCCATGGAGACAGCCAAATAACCTTTCTTTTCTAAGAGTGTACATAAATTACAGGCATGTGTTTTGTACAGATACTCATCCCTCAAAATAAGTTGGCTTATCTTGCAGTTTGTATTGTCAAAATATTTTCTTTGACTAATATGGTGTACTTGCACAGAGAGGATGTCAACATTGTACCAGAAAATACATGACAAAACAATGTGACATGGTTGGATTTTACTCTGTAAACCATGGCGTTCGCCTTATGTGTAAAGTGTCTTTATAAATGATAAATGCGTTGCTTTGTGAAAGATCTTATTTTCAATGCTGCTCACATTTCAGTAAGATGTAAAGAGCTTCCCTCATTGGATGGAATAGCCTCTGTACTCCCTATGACTTTTGGTCATAAAAAGAGAATGTCTAAAAGTGAAGTATGAAATCATGTTATATATATATTATCTGTACACTTAGAAAATGGTTGTCAAGTAAATATTCAAAAGTAGTACAGACTTTGTATATGGAAAAATAAAAATGCTATTGAAAAAAATGCAATAGTTTATGTAATTACTAGGCTACTGTATAGTTTGTGCAACATTGTGCCTCCTTGGAATTCTGGAAATAAATATTATGTGAGTGTGTGGTTGTGTGTATACTTCTTTACCTGTGTGTATGTGCGTGTGGCGCTCGCACTCCTGCATGCACACACACTTGTAATTCCAGTTTAGCCAGGTGTAACAGTGGTAAGGTGTTTGGACTGCTGTTGGGACAGCTTTATGGAGACCCTAATAGTTTGCGGGCACTGTTTGTCACTGTTCTAGTCCAATTATTGTATTGATTTGTGTTGTGTAGTGGCTTTGCTGGTATGCATCCCAATTAAAAAATGTTGAGTTGGCCCCACCAAGGTTAACATTCTAAAATCACCACTGGTCATAGAGCAAAGTGTGAGGAAAACGTGTGTTTATGAGAGTCTCAGCTTTTCATATCTAACTTAATAGTTTGTAGCTCAAACCATTTGGACTCTACAGATGTTTTTGTAAAAAGACCTGGTCCCCTCAATGGTACAACCCAGAAGTCTAACTCAAACACAATGTTTAAAAGCATCAAATCACGCCAGCATCATGGTGGGACTCATTGGGTTAAATAGTTGCTATGCCCTCGTAATGGCCGGTGCGCATTTCCATATCAAATCAAACTGTATTTGCCACATGCGCCGAATACAACAAGTGTAGACTTTACCGTGAAATGCTTACTACAAGCCCTTAACCAACAGTGCAGTTCCAGAAGAAGAACATATTTACCAAGTAGGCTAAAATAAAAAGTAACACAGTAAGAATAACGAGGCTATATACAGGGGGCACCGGTAACGAGTCCGGTTGCAGGGGTACAGGCTAGTTGAGGTAATCTGTACATGTAGGTGGGGGTGAAGTGACTATGCACGGGGGTGTCAATGTAAATTGGTGGCAATTTTTATGAATTATTGAGCAGTCTAATGGCTTGGGGGTAGAAGCTGTTAAGGAGCCTTTTAATCCTTGACTTGGCACTCCGGTACTGCTTGCTGTGCGGCAGCAGAGAAAACAGTCTATCTCAAAGCAATATCTTGGTTGTAAAATAGTTGAAATTGAGTTGAATATTGAAAGTTGAGAAATAAAAATACCTACAGAAAGCAGATACCCTCATCTCTTCGACAGGGACAAGGGGACTAAGCTCCCAAAGCTGCGTTTTTCTTGCACATTTTGAAATGTTATACAATCAGAACACATTTTTCTCTTGAGTACATGGTGGGAGAGCGACTTGCTAATCAAAGCAGCAGGCCTCAGGGAGGCAAATTGTTCATTCTTAAGGCCATGTCACATTTATTAAAAAAATTTATAAAAAAAAAAAAATGTGTGTCAATTATTATTATTTAAAACATGACTGTAATTACAAAACTCCTGGGCACTTGTCCACTTCGGCGTGTCTTTGGCGCCAGAAACCAACTTGAAGACAATTGCTGAGTGGGACCAGAGTTGGAAGTCACTCCATGGATGTCCCATCCATAAGCAGAAATGAATATGTGTGGTTAAAATGTAAGGAGTGAGGCAGATTACAAGGTCTTGTGCTTTGTGATTATTTTCATACTGATTCCAAAAATACTGTCGATCCTAAACATGATACTGGAGCCATTCAGTGCTATTAAAGTCGAACTGACACGGCTTTAACTACTTTGCCTATATAAAACAGACAATCATATCAAGCAAAAATATCAAATTCCCAGTTTATGCTACAAAACCATTTTTATAAGAGGTTTAAAAAAAATAGGTTATATTTGACTCAAAATTCCATGAAGTAGAGTAAGGCATTGTTGGCAGAATAGATGGATGCAGTTCAATGTGTGATAAATATCTAATTCACCAATACTTTTCTTGGTAGACCAAAACGTATTGCTCTCAGGTTGTAAATCACAGCTGGCCTGGTACATGTGTTGCTGCCTCCAGCCCTTTGGGATACAATGTTTCAGTTTCAATGACTCAATGTTTTGGACGAAAACGGACGAATGAGTGTCCAGTGGTGTGTATTAATGGATGCCAAGGGAAGCCAGGCTTCCCCAAATATTTAACCAATAAAAATAATAAAATAATTCATCTTTCATTTCTCTGTGTTTTCAGAATTTTCCGTCAATCCCTAAGTGGTTGAATCTCACCGGAGAAATCATCAGAGGGAGAGAAACAGCTCACCTCTGTCTCAGTGTGTATAGTATCTGATGCTGTCTGGAACCAAAGAGTATGACATATTGCCTCTGTAGCATTTGATTGATTGACGCCAGTAAACATTTGGCCTCCCTTGATCATTTTTTAAATAAAATAATTAGCCAATTAGCTTTGAGCTGAGCTCAACTGTGGGTTGTCCTGGTGCAGCAAAACGCCCCCCAAGGGAGGCCAGTTTGGATTTGGCTTTACATCAATCAAGTCACATCCTAAGCTAAACGTCATCATTGTCAGACAAATGTTTCTGGTCTGTTTGTGTTGATGTCCTGCAGTAGCCAGCTTGCTAAACCGGCCCTTTCCTAAGCTATGGATGGAGATGTGGATTTGGACTGGTGGTTTTGACAGAATTCTCTGTACAGGCCAATGATTATGATGGCGATTCTGATCTGACCATAAACTCATATATTGTGCCACTGGCCTGAGATGGTTGAAGTTCAATATGTAGCCGAGATGTAACCTAGTAGGCTCACGTTAACTAGCTAGCTACTTTAGCTGATTCGTTCTTGCCCTTGTGAGGAAGTTAGGCTAGCAAGAATTTTAGCTAGGTAGCCTATGAAAACAAAAACTAAAAGCGTACTGTATGACAGAGGCATAGACTGTTATGCCAACATGAAAGAGAGGAAGATGGACATACACAGAAATCAGTACCATGGACAGCCTCATGATGTGTAGCAACATTCATTGGACTAAATCATTTTTGGTATATTTAAGTTTGTTTTCAGTGTATTAAACTAAGCATATATGTAGCCTTGTTGATTTGATGATGTTGAAATGTTTAAGTTGAAATGGTGCTGGAATATCGGAGGCAGTGCTCCTGTTGCCTTTGTGCTGACTTGCTTTAACTCTGTGGTTATAAATGAGCAGCTAGTTGTTTAGTAAACTGTTGTTGTGCAATATTTGCTTTGTGGACTTCACCGGACAGATATTGGTCTCCGGTTTTGTGCTGAAAAATGTATGTGTAGTTCAATTTATTCCCCCACTGTGTGACTGTTGTCTTTTTGTTGTCACGGCCTTGTATATCACGGTGGTGTATGAACTAATGGGTTATAGAGCAAACAACGCAAATATCACAACATATTATGGCTATTTTATTGGTTTGGTTTCCCCAGTGATTTTACCCACACACCCCCACTGGGAATATCAATACAATGAAACTAGCAAGGGCAATGACAACAAGTCTGTCATAACATGGCTAATAGACAAGCAGATCTATTTATGTAGCTATTTATTTAGCAAGCTAAAAACATGGAGCCTAACGCTGACTTTTCCCGCATATCGTTTTTCGGGGATTCAGCTAGAGATGCAGGTGTCATTTGGTTAGCTAGCAAGAAATGTGAATCACTTTGCTAGCTAGCTATGCTGAACTTGAATGACTGTTATCCACAGTTAGCATATCTCTTAATCAAATGTATTTTCCATCGATCAAATGGGAGGGCATGCAAGTTCCCATACAGTTGTCAAAATGTGGATTGGGACAAGCATGCATTGGCAGGCAAGTTGCAGAAAGGTGAGCAGGCTACTTTTCCCCATTGTTTTCAGTGCAATTTTGAAGGCCAACTACAAGCTTTGAGAGGGTTTATCTACTGTTGTAAGTCGCTCTGGATAAGAGCGTCTGCTAAATGACTTAAATGTAAATGTTTCCTTATTAGATTTGAACAAATCCCGTTCTGGCTAACATTAGTTGTTGATCTTGTTGATGTACATAGGCAACTGAGGGATAGAGCCTACCTGTTCATGCTGTTTGATCAATAGGACTGTAAAGTTCCCAAATGTAAGAGAACTCCAGTGTTAATTACATATTTGCAGAAATTCATGTGATATTTGGCAAATTCTTTCTAATGATCGAAAGTTGCACTGTCGCTACTGCCTGTAAACACAGTCAAGTTTAAAGTGAAAGATGGCAGGCCCCTGATTGGCTGTGGCTCACCGGTCTTTGTAGAGCCCGGTCCTGGACAAGACAAATAGGTTTTATTTACTGCAGTGTCTATCAATTGTCCAAACGCACGGCCACTTTCACACTGTATATTGCTATAGAATTTTCACAAATGCCTTACTCTACGTCATTCACAAACATTGTATGAACATGTAAAAATGACCATATCTAAGTTGCTTCATGTTGCTAAAATGCTGTCAGTTCCACTATAAACCGTCTTAAGGCTAGGGGGCAAAGTAAACTGCGTGCTACTCAGGCCCAGAAGCTAGGATATGCATATAATTGGTAGATTTGGATAGAACACTCTAAAGTTTCTAAAACTGTAAAAATGTTGTATGTGAGTATAACAGAACTTAATTGGCAGGCTAAACCCCTAGGACAAAAACTTGATGTCACACTCTTTTCAATCGATTTCTATGTGGATCGATATTTCTAAGGCACTGGCTTGCATTTCCTATCGCTTCCACTAGATGTCAACAGTCTTTAGAAATTGGTTGATGTTTTTCCTTTGAGAAATGAAGAAGTAGCCATTTCCTTTTTGGGAGTCAAGCCAAGTGTACTGTTGTGGTTGGGGTGCGTGGCCTGAAAGCTCGCTCCACTTTGTTTTCATCCGGTATTGAACACAGTGTATTCCGTCTTAAATTTGATCAATTATTTACGTGTAAAAATACCTAAAGTTGGATTAGGAAAGTTGTTTGAAATGTTTGCATCAAGCTTACAGGTAACTTATTAAATACTTTGTAGTCATGTTGTGTGAGTTGGAACCGGTGTATTTTCTGAATCAAACGCGCCAAATAAATTTTTATTTATTTATTTATTTCACCTTTATTTAACCAGGTAGGCAAGTTGAGAACAAGTTCTCATTTACAATTGCGACCTGGCCAAGATAAAGCAAAGCAGTTCGACAGATACAATTGACATTTTGGAGATATAACAATGGAATTAATCGAACAAAAGGACCATTTGTGATGTTTAATTAATGGACATATTGGAGTGCCAACAGAAGAAGATCTTCAAAGGTAAGGCATGAATTATATCGTTATTTATGACTTTTGTGTCACGCCTGGTGGGTTGAAATGGTATTTTCATGTGTTGGTATGCTGTGCGCTGTCCTCAGATAATCGCATGGTTTGCTTTCGCCGTAAAGCCTTTTTGAAATCTGACACTGTGGCTGGATTAACAAGAAGTTCATCTTTAAACCGATGTATAACACTTGTATGATTTATGAATTATCATTATGAGTATTTCTGTTTTTGAATTTGGCGTGCTGCTATTTCACTCTGTGTTTTTAACGAGATTGGTGCGCGAAGGGGTCACTAAGAAGTTAAGTGCTATTCGTTATACCAATGAAAATAGCATTATCTGTAGAAGGAGATTTGTAGTTGTTTAAAGGGGATGTTAAAGTGTTTTCTTCGCTGAGAAAAATTTGAGAAAAGCATGCTGTGGTGTTCCCTCACATTTTGTTCTGGGAATAAAACACATCAAATAGTTAAATGTATGCCTTTACTACTTATTGGAGGGCACAACCTTTTACAGATTTGCACAAGTATGCTAATTCAATGTTCACTGGCACCTCAAAAACATCCCATTTCACTTGTGTCAGGGTGGAACATTTGCTCCACGTTCTAATTTGGCGTGGTGTAGTCTACCAAGCCTGGCCTTATGCAGTGGTGTAGTCTACCAAGACTGGCCTTATGCAGTGGTGTAGTCTACCAGGACTGGCCTTATGCAGTGGTGTAGTCTACCAGGACTGTCCTTATGCAGTGGTGTATGTAGTCTATCAAGACTGAACTTATGCAGTGGTGTAGTCTACCAAGACTGAACTTATGCAGTGGTGTAGTCTACCAGGACTGGCCTTATGCAGTGGTGTAGTCTACCAGGACTGGCCTTATGTAGTGGTGTAGTCTACCAAGACTGGCCTTATGCAGTGGTGTAGTCTACCAAGACTGGCCTTATGCAGTGGTGTAGTCTACCAGGACTGGCCTTATGCAGTGGTGTATGTAGTCTACCAAGACTGAACTTATGCAGTGGTGTAGTCTACCAGGACTGGCCTTATGCAGTGGTATAGTCTACCAAGACTGGCCTTATGCAGTGGTGTAGTCTACCAGGACTGGCCTTATGCAGTGGTGTAGTCTACCAAGACTGGCCTTATGCAGTGGTGAGGTATATCAGGACTGGCCTTATGCAGTGGTGTAGTCTACCAGGACTGCCCTTTTCGCAGTGCATGCGTCCCAAATAGGCTGGGCTCTGGTCAAAAGTAGTGCACTATATTGGGTATCCACTGCAGTGTCTGTCTATTCTCATCTGTTGTGGAGGAGGAGAAAGAATGTAACATCAACACGACATCATGTCAAAACCAGCGTCGACATTGATGAGTGACGGGGCGTGCGTGTCCGTTTCTGTCATTGGTGGGTGTAGCTGGTGCTTGGAAGTCAGGCGCAGGAGAGCAGAGTGGACAAGGTACTTTACTTAGGCAATCATAATACAGAACGCAACTGCGTCACAAGAACAAATGCCCAAAGAACAAGTGAGGCAGCACAAAGTACCGGCTGCCACAAAGCACTAGTATAAAACAAAACCCGGCGCAAACCAGACGGAAGCATGCCAACCTGACAAACAATACCCCACACAGACACGGAGGGAACAGAGGGCTAAATACACATAGTAATGATGATGAGATGTGTGCAGGAAAACAAGACAAAAGAAATGGAAAATGAACATGATGCCTTCTAATTGCAGTCGCTGTACTCGCCTTACGGCGAGGATAGCTGTGTTACAAGCCCAGCTTCAGACGCAATCGTTAGGCAAGGGTAATTTCAGTGTAGGAAAGGATGAAACAGCGTCTGTGCCACCAGTAAGTACAGATAGTAGTATAAATCCCCTGGCACAGTCCCCGCAGCCGGACAACTTTCTCACGGTTTCTGGAAGGAAATGCTGTAGGAACGCTCAACCGGTGTCGCTCATTCAGCCGACAGAAACTTTCAACCGGTTTTCCCCATTAAGCAGCGGGTCGGAGTCAGAGGCCGAGTCTTCTCTGGACTCTACTCCTCCCGTTACGGGGTCTGAGACGCCGAAGCTTCCCACCATTAGCTCTGACAAATTGAAAACTCTAGTCATTGGCGACTCCATTACCCGCAGTATTAGACTTAAAACGAATCATCCAGCGATCATACACTGTTTACCAGGGGGCAGGGCTACCGACGTTAAAGGCTAATCTGAAGATGGTGCTGGCTAAAGCTAAAACTGGCGAGTGTAGAGAGTATAGAGATATTGTTATCCACGTCGGCACCAACGATGTTAGGATGAAACAGTCAGAGATCACCAAGCGCAACATAGCTTCTGCGTGCATATCAGCTAGAAAGATGTGTCGGCATCGAGTAATTGTCTCTGGCCCCCTCCCAGTTAGGGGGAGCGATGAGCTCTACAGCAGAGTCTCACAACTCAATCGCTGGTTGAAAACTGTTTTCTGCCCCTCCCAAAAGATAGAATTTGTAGATAATTGGCCCTCTTTCTGGGACTCACCCACAAACAGGACCAAGCCTGACCTGCTGAGGAGTGACGGACTCCATCCTAGCTGGAGGGGTGCTCTCATCTTATCTACCAACATAGACAGGGCTCTAACTCCTCTAGCTCCACAATGAAATAGGGTGCAGGCCAGGCAGCAGGCTGTTAGCCAGCCTGCCAGCATAGTGGAGTCTGCCACTAGCACAGTCAGTGTAGTCAGCTCAGCTATCACCATTGAGACCGTGTCTGTGCCTCGACCTAGGTTGGGCAAAACTAAACATGGCGATGTTCGCCTTAGCAATCTCACTAGGATAAAGACCACCTCCATTCCTGTCATTACTGAAAGAGATCATGATATCTCACATCTCAAAATAGGGCTACTTAATGTTAGATCCCTTACTTCAAAGGCAATTATAGTCAATGAACTAATCACTGATCATAATCTTGATGTGATTGGCCTGACTGAAACATGGCTTAAGCCTGATGAATTTACTGTGTTAAATGAGGCCTCACCTCCTGGCTACACTAGTGACCATATCCCCCGTGCATCCCGCAAAGGCGGAGGTGTTGCTAACATTTACGATAGCAAATTTCAATTTACAAAAAAAAGAATGACATTTTCGTCTTTTGAGCTTCTAGTCATGAAATCTATGCAGCCTACTCAATCACTTTTTATAGCTACTGTTTACAGGCCTCCTGGGCCATATACAGCGTTTCTCACTGAGTTCCCTGAATTCCTATCGGACCTTGTAGTCATAGCAGATAATATTCTAATCTTTGGTGACTTTAATATTCACATGGAAAAGTCCACAGACCCACTCCAAAAGGCTTTCGGAGCCATCATCGACTCAGTGGGTTTTGTCCAACATGTCTCTGGACCCACTCACTGTCACAGTCATACGCTGGACCTAGTTTTGTCCCATGGAATAAATGTTGTGGATCTTAATGTTTTTCCTCATAATCCTGGACTATCGGACCACCATTTTATTACGTTTGCAATTGCAACAAATAATCTGCTCAGAGCCCAACCAAGGAACATCAAAAGTCGTGCTATAAATTCACAGACAACACAAAGATTCCTTGATGTCCTTCCAGATTCCCTCTGTCTACCCAAGGACGCCAGAGGACAAAAATCAGTTAACCACCTAACTGAGGATCTCAATTTAACCTTGCGCAATACCCTAGATGCAGTTGCACCCCTAAAAACTAAAAACATTTCTCATAAGAAACTAGCTCCCTGGTACACAGAAAATACCCGAGCTCTGAAGCAAGCTTCCAGAAAATTGGAACGGAAATGGCGCCACACCAAACTGGAAGTCTTCCGACTAGCTTGGAAAGACGGTACCGTGCAGTACCGAAGAGCCCTTACTGCTGCTCGATCATCCTATTTTTCTAACTTAATTGAGGAAAATAAGAACAATCCGAAATTCCTTTTGATACTGTCGCAAAGCTAACTAAAAAGCAGCATTCCCCAAGAGAGGATGACTTTCACTTTAGCAGTGATAAATTCATGAACTTCTTTGAGGAAAAGATTATGATTATTAGAAAGCAAATTACGGACTCCTCTTTAAACCTGCGTATTCCTCCAAACCTCAGTTGTCCTGAGTCTGCACAACTCTGCCAGGACCTAGGATCAAGAGAGACGCTCAAGTGTTTTAGTACTATATCTCTTGACACAATGATGAAAATAATCATGGCCTCTAAACCTTCAAGCTGCATACTGGACCCTATTCCAACTAAACTACTGAAAGAGCTGCTTCCTGTGCTTGGCCCTCCTATGTTGAACATAATAAACGGCTCTCTATCCACCGGATGTGTACCAAACTCACTAAAAGTGGCAGTAATAAAGCCTCTCTTGAAAAAGCCAAACCTTGACCCAGAAAATATAAAAAACTATCGGCCTATATCGAATCTTCCATTCCTCTCAAAAATTTTAGAGAAGGCTGTTGCGTAGCAACTCACTGCCTTCCTGAAGACAAACAATGTATACGAAATGCTTCAGTCTGGTTTTAGACCCCATCATAGCACTGAGACGGCACTTGTGAAGATGGTAAATGACATTTTAATGGCATCGGACCGAGGCTCTGCATCTGTCCTCGTGCTCCTAGACCTTAGTGCTGCTTTTGATACCATCGATCACCACATTCTTTTGGAGAGATTGGAAACCCAAATTGGTCTACACGGACATGTTCTGGCCTGGTTTAGATCTTATCTGTCGGAAAGATATCAGTTTGTCTCTGTGAATGGTTTGTCCTCTGACAAATCAACTGTAAATTTCGGTGTTCCTCAAGGTTCCGTTTTAGGACCACTATTGTTTTCACTATATATTTTACCTCTTGGGGATGTTATTCGAAAACATAATGTTAACTTTCACTGCTAT
This sequence comes from Oncorhynchus nerka, assembly GCF_034236695.1. Taxonomy (NCBI): domain Eukaryota; kingdom Metazoa; phylum Chordata; class Actinopteri; order Salmoniformes; family Salmonidae; genus Oncorhynchus; species Oncorhynchus nerka. Next base: position 87,342 of record NC_088421.1, read on the forward strand.
GCGGATGACACACAGCTGTACATTTCAATGAAACATGGTGAAGCCCCAAAATTGCCCTCGCTAGAAGCATGTGTTTCAGACATAAGGAAGTGGATGGCTGCAAACTTTTTACTATTAAACTCGGACAAAACAGAGATGCTTGTTCTAGGTCCCAAGAAACAAAGAGATCTTCTGTTGAATCTGACAATTAATCTTAATGGTTGTACAGTCGTTTCAAATAAAACTGTGAAGGACCTCGGCGTTACTCTGGACCCTGATCTCTCTTTTGAAGAACATATCAAGACCATTTCGAGGACAGCTTTTTTCCATCTACGTAACATTGCAAAAATCTGAAACTTTCTGTCCAAAAATGATGCAGAAAAATTTATCCATGCTTTTGTCACTTCTAGGTTAGACTACTGCAATGCTCTACTTTCCGGCTACCCGGATAAAGCACTAAATAAACTTCAGTTAGTGCTAAATACGGCTGCTAGAATCCTGACTAGAACCAAAGAATTTGATCATATTACTCCAGTGCTAGCCTCTCTACACTGGCTTCCTGTCAAATCAAGGGCTGATTTCAAGGTTTTACTGCTAACCTACAAAGCATTACATGGGCTTGCTCCTACCTATCTCTCTGATTTGGTCCTGCCGTACATACCTACACGTACGCTACGGTCACAAGACGCAGGCCTCCTAATTGTCCCTAGAATTTCTAAGCAAACAGCTGGAGGCAGGGCTTTCTCCTATAGAGCTCCATTTTTATGGAACGGTCTGCCTACCCATGTCAGAGACGCAAACTCGGTCTCAACCTTTAAGTCTTTACTGAAGACTCATCTCTTCAGTGGGTCATATGATTGAGTGTAGTCTGGCCCAGGAGTGGGAAGGTGAACGGAAAGGCTCTGGAGCAACGAACCGCCCTTGCTGTCTCTGCCTGGCCAGTTCCCCTCTTTCCACTGGGATTCTCTGCCTCTAGCCCTATTACAGGGGCTGAGTCACTGGCTTACTGGGGCTCTCTCATGCCGTCCCTGGAGGGGGTGCATCACCTGAGTGGGTTGATTCACTGTTGTGGTCATCCTGTCTGGGTTGGCGCCCCCCCCCCCCTTGGATTGTGCCATGGCGGAGATCTTTGTGGGCTATACTCAGCCTTGTTTCAGGCTGGTAAGTTGGTGGTTGAAGATATCCCTCTAGTGGTGTGGGAGCTGTGCTTTGGCAAAGTGGGTGGGGTTATATCCTTCCTGTTTGGCCCTGTCCGGGGGTGTCCTCGGATGGGGCCACAGTGTCTCCTGACCCCTCCTGTCTCAGCCTCCAGTATTTATGCTGCAGTAGTTTGGGGGGCTTGGGTCAGTTTGTTATATCTGGAGTACTTCTCCTGTCCTATTCGGTGTCCTGTGTGAATCTAAGTGTGCGTTCTCTAATTCTCTCCTTCTCTCTTTCTTTCTCTCTCTCGGAGGACCTGAGCCCTAGGACCATGCCCCAGGACTACCTGACATGATGACTCCTTGCTGTCCCCAGTCCACCTGGCCATGCTGCTGCTCCAGTTTCAACTGTTCAGCCTTACTATTATTCGACCAAGCTGGTCATTTATGAACATTTGAACATCTTGGCCATGTTCTGTTATAATTTCCACCCGGCACAGCCAGAAGAGGACTGGCCACCCCACATATGCTCTCTCTAATTCTCTCTTTCTTTCTCTCTCTCGGAGGACCTGAGCCCTAGGACCGTGCCCCAGGACTCCCTGACATGATGACTCCTTGCTGTCCCCAGTCCACCTGACTGTGCTGCTGCTCCAGTTTCAACTGTTCTGCCTTATTATTATTCGACCATGCTGGTCATTTATGAACATTTGAACATCTTGGCCATGTTCTGTTATAATCTCCACCCGGCACAGCCAGAAGAGGACTGGCCACCCCACATAGCCTGGTTCCTCTCTAGGTTTCTTCCTAGGTTTTGGCCTTTCTAGGGAGTTTTTCCTAGCCACCGTGCTTCTACACCTGCATTGCTTGCTGTTTGGGGTTTTAGGCTGGGTTTCTGTACAGCACTTTGAGATATCAGCTGATGTACGAAGGGCTATATAAATAATTTTGATTTTGATTTGATTTGCTGGTCTCATAGGAGAGAGAAAATAAAACAACAGAATTGGCCTGTTAACTAATTTTATCATGATTGTGCAGAATGATCATCATTTGGCTAATGGGCTGCTGTCCCATAAACATTTTGAGATTCTATATTTTGAGTAGCCACCTTTTTCCTTAATGACAGCTTCGCACACTCTTGGCATTCTCTCAACCAGCTTCATGAGGTAGTCACCTGGAATGCAGGTGTTCTTTGTTAAAAGTTCATTTGTGGAATTTCTTTCCGTAATGCGTTTGAGACAATCAGTTGTGTTGTGAAAAGGTAGGGGTTGTATACAGAAGACAGCCCTATTTGGTAAAGACCAAGTCCATATTATGGCAAGAACAGGTCAAATTAGCAAAGAGAAATGACAGTCCATCATTACTTGAAGAAATAAAAAATTTCAAGAACTTTGAACGTTTCTTCAAGTGCGTTTCTTCATGAAACTGGCTCTCATGTGGACCGCCACAGGAAAGGAAGACCCAGAGTTACCTCTACTGCAGAGGATAAGTTCATTAGTTACCAGCATCTGAAATTGTAGCCCAAATAAATGCTTCACAGAGTTCAAGTAACAGACACATCTGAACAACTGTGTGAATCAGGCCTTCATGGTCGAATTTCTGCAAAGGAACCACTACTAAAGGACACCAATAAGAAGAGACTTGCTTGGGCCAAGAAACACGAGAAATGGACATTAGATGAGTGCAAATTTGCGATTTTTGGTTCCCACCACCATGACTTTGTGAGATGCAGAGTAGGTCAACAGTTGATCTCCGTGTGTCTGGTTTCCACCGTGAAGCATGGAGGTGTTATGGTGGGGGAGTGCTTTGCTGGTGACACTGTCAGTGATTTATTTAGAATTCAAGGCACACTTAACCAGCATGGCTACCACAGCATTCTGCAGCGATACGCCATTCCTTCTGGTTTGCGCTTAGTGGGACTATCATTTGTTTTTCAACAGGACAATGTCCCAACACACCTCCAGGCTGTGTAAAGTCTATTTGACCAAGAAGGAGAGTGATGGAGTGCTGCATCAGATGACCTGGCCTCCACAATCACCCGACCTCAACCCAATTGAAATGGTTTGGGATGAGTTGGACCGCAGAGTGAAGGAAAAGCAGCCAACAAGTGCTCAACATATGTGGGAACTCCTTCAAGACTGTTGGAAAAGTATTCCAGCTTAAGATGTTTGAGAGAATGCCAAGAGTGTTCAAAGCTGTCATCTTGGCAAAGGGTGGCTACTTTGAAGAATTGTATTTATTTATTTAACACTTTTTTGGTTACTACATGATTCCATATGTGTTATTTAATAGTTTTGATGTCTTCACTATTATTATACAATATAGAAAATAGTCAAATGAAGAAAAACCCTTGAATGAGTAGGTGTCCAAACTTTTGACTGGTGCTGTGTCTTATTTTAAATATATACATGTCCTTTATTATTTTCCCCTAATCCTACCACTCCTCCCCTAATCTGAGTAAACGAATGGACAACAACACTTAGGCTTCGACTTCCATTTTATACATACTATATACATTTTAGGGACACAATATTTTACATTAGTTATCTGTTGTTTGTTTTTTGTCCAATCCTTCAGCTACCCTCAACCCCTCTCACCTATCTCTGAAGACCATCCACTTTCTATTTGCCATATATTTTTTTAACTGTGCTGTTTCATAACATTTCTGGACCTATTTGCATTTTACTGACACATCATATTTTACATTAGTTATCTTGTTTTTTCGTTATTTATAGTCCCACCCTTCATCTTCCCTTAAACCCTCCCATCTATCTCTGAACACCATTGCAACATTTACCTGGAGTTAACTCTGCAAATAGCATTGCTAGGTGATCTGAAAAGTCTGTTAATTGATCAATATTATAATAATACTCTTAGCAAAAATGTTTATCTTTAATTTACAATCTGTAGAAACTCTCTGAGAAGATTCTGAACTTTTGTGAAACATCACAGCACAGTTGAAAAATTATAATGATAGGTGAGGTGTCACGCAGATGAGCAGGGACTTTGGTCATCTTTCTTTTGGTGTTTTTCAGAGTCTGTAGAAAGGCCTCTTTAGTGTCCTAAGTTTTCATAAATGTGACCTTAATTACCTACCGTCTGTAACTGACACGTCGCGTGCGCGAGCGTCGCAAAATAAATTTAGAAATCCTTGTTATTCGATTACTGCTCGCCAACGAGTGTCTGCTTTGCCAAGGGCTAAAATAAAACTCATTCCTATTTCTGACTCAGATGGCGCTGCAAGTCCTGCCTCTCCCATCTCCTCATTGGTTTATAGATGCAGGTACCCACGTGCCTTCTCCTCATTGGTTATACCCACGTGGTTGAATGAAATGAATAAATATATGAATGAATAAATATATGCATGATCTTAACGACCGTTCCACAGGTGCATGTTTATTAATTGTCTATGGTTCATTGAACAAGCATGGGAAATAGTTTTTAAACCCTTTACAATGAAGATCTGTGAAGTTATTTGGATTTTAACTAATTATCTTTGAAAGACAGGGTCCTGAAAAAGGGACGTTTTTTCTTCTTGAGTTTAGGTATAGTTATTAAAGTAGGTTTGCATAGATAATAACAGAGAGTAGCGGGGGGGGGGGGGGGGTAAATGCAAACAGTCTGGGTGGCCATTTGATTAGCTTTTCAGGAGTCTTATGGTTTGGTGTAGAAGCTGTTTAGAAGCCTCTTGGGCCTAGACTTGGCGCTTCGGTACCACTTTCCGTGTGGTAGCAGAGAGAACAGTCTAGGACTAGGATGGCTGGAGTCTTTGTCCATTTTTAAGGCCTTCCTCTGACACCGCCTGGTATAGAGGTCTTGGTTGGCAGGATGCTTGGCCCCGGTTATGTACTGGGACATACGCACTACCCTCTGTAGTGCCTTGCGGTCGGAGGCCGAGCAATTGCCATACCAGGTAGGGATGTAATCAGTCAGGATGGTGCAGTTGTAAAACATTTTGAGGATCTGAGAACCCATGCCACATCTTTTCAGTCTCCTGAGGGGGAATAGGTTTTGTAGTGCACTCTTCACGACTGTCTTGGTCTGCTTGGACCATGTTCGTTTTTTGGTGATGTGGATACCAAGGAATTTGAAGATCTCAACCTGCTCCACTACAGCGCCGTCGATGAGAATGGGGGCGGGCTCGGTCCTCCTTTTCTTCTAGTCCACAGTCATCTTATTTATCTTGATTACGTTCATGGAGAGGTTGTTGTCCTTGCACCATGTGGTCAGGTCTCTGACCTCCCCCCTATAGGCTGTCTCATTGTTGTCGGTGATCAGGCCTACCACTGTTGTGTCATCAGCAGACTTAATGATGGTGTTGGAGTTGTGCCTGCCTGAGCACGCACCCCTGAGGGGCCCCCGTTTGGCGGATGTGTTGTTACTAGAGGTCGACCAATTAATCGGAATGGCCGATTTCAAGTTTTCATAACAATCAAAAATCAGTATATTTGGGTGCCGGTTTGCCGATTAAAAAAAATAAAATATTATTTATATATTATTTTTAAATATATAAAAATAAATAAATATATATCTATTTTACACCTTTATTTAATCTTTATTTAACTAGGCAAGGGTAGCCTAGTGGTTAGAGCATTGGACTAGTAACCGAAAGGTTGCAAGTTCAAATCCCGAGCTGACAAGGTGAAAATCTGTCGTTCTGCCCCTAAACAGGCAGTTAACCCACTGTTCCTAGGCCATCATTGAAAATAAGAATTTGTTCTTAACTGACTTACCTAGTAAAATAAAAAAGTTAAGAACACATTCCTATTTTAAATGACGGCCTAGGAACAGTGGGTTAACTTCCTCGTTCAGGGGCAGAAAGACAGATTTTCACCTTGTCAGCTCGGGGGAGCCAATCTTGCAACCTTACAGTTAATGTAGTGGCAAATCGGTTCAAATATGACACAACCAAGAACTTTGTGAAAATCAAAATAGACTTTTAATACAACAGTATCATAAGCCGGAGCGGTCCGCGGAACACACACACTTTTTCAGAGCACTCGCTCTGAGTTATACACATACCACATAAGTCCCTCCCATATGCAAATTAAGTTACATCCCAATCTGTGCATCCTGCTTGTTCAGCCCAATAACGCAGATTATAATTTAATTTAATCTTTATTTTACTAGGCAAGTCAGTTAAGAACAAATTCTTATTTTCAATGACGGCCTAGGAACAGTGGGTTAACTGCCCGTTCAGGGGCAGAACGACAGATTTGTACCTTGTCAGCTCAGGGATTTGAACTTACAACCTTGCGGTTACTAGTCCAACGCTCTAACCACTAGGATACCCTTGCTTTGACCGAAAGATAATATACATCCCTCTTTCCTGTGGCCTGTGTTTAGACCCTGTAATTAACTCCATGTGTCCTTTTGTATGTCTTTCATCTCCTCTAGCTTTAGGGTGTCCAGCTGTTCTGGTGTCCATGTGTCACCTTCGTCATATGGTTGTCTAAGATTAAACAGACTTATGTGTCTCCCCTGTGATGTGATTGATGTCTGTAATCCATCAGTTGGTCATTTGGCTGAGCCCCTCCTTTGTATATCCCTCTGATCTTTGTATGTCCAGCTGGTCTAGGCGTCTATGTGTCTGCATTTTTAGTGTTTCCAGCTGTCCCATACTCCCATGGCCTTTCTCTGCTTCCTGTCCTATACAATAGACAATGCATTTTACCAGAACAGGAAATGAACCCATAAGTGTATCTTTCTCTTGTGTTACAATATTTATGTATATAATTACTCCCACATTAACTAGTCCAACGCAATAACGACCTGCCTCTCTCATTGCACTCCACAAGGAGACTGCCTGTTACGCAAATGCAGTAAGCCAAGGTAAGTTGCTAACTAGCATTAAACTTATCATATAAAAAACAATCAATCATAATCACTAATTAACTTCACACTGTTGATGATATTACTAGATATTATCTAGCGTGTCCTGTGTTGCATATAATCTGACGGAGCATACAAGTATCTAAGTATCTGACTGAGCAGTGGTAGGCAGAAGCAGGCGCGTAAACATTAATTCAAACAGCACTCTCCTGCGTTTTGCCAGCAGCTCTTCGTTGTGCGTCAAGCATTGCGCTATTTATGACTTCAAACCTATCAACTCCCGAGATGAGGCTGGTGTGACCGAAGTGAAATGGCTGGCTAGTTAGCTCACGCTAATAGCATTTCAAACTTCACTCGCTCTGAGCCTTGGGGTGGTTGTTTCCCTTGCTCTGCATGGGTAACCCTGCTTCGATATGGGGGCTGTTGTCGTTGTGTTGCTGGTTCGAGCCCAGGGAGGAGCGAAGAGAGGGACGGAGGCTATACTGTTACACTGGCAATACTAAAGTGCCTATAAGAACATCCAATAATCAAAGGTTAATGAAATACAAATGGTATAGAGGGAAATAGTCCTATAACTACAACCTAAAACTTCTTACCTGGGAATATTGAAGACTCATGTTAAAAGGAACCACCAGCTTTCATATGTTCTCATGTTCTGAGCAAGGAACTTAAACATTAGCTTTCTTACATGGCACATATTGCGCTTTTACGTTCTCCAACACTTAGTTTTTGCATTATTTAAACCAAATTGAACATGTTTCATTAAATATTTGAGGCCAAATTGATTTTATTTATGTATTATATTAAGTTAAAATAAGTGTTAATTCAGTATTGTTGTAATTGTCATTATTTCAAATACATTTTTAAAAAGAAATCGGTATCAGCTTTTTTGGTCCTCCAATAATCGGTATCGGTGTTGAAAAATCATAATCGGTTGACCTCTAGTTGTTACCTACCCTTACCACCCGGGGTTGGGCCGTCAGGAAGTCCAGGATCCAGTTGCAGAGGGAGGTGTTTTGTCCCAGGGTCCTTAGCTTAGTGATGAGCTTTGAGGGCACTATGGTGTTGAACGCTGAGCTGTAGTCAATGAATAGCATTTTCACATAGGTGTTCCTTTTGTCCAGGTGGGAAAGGGCAGTAATGGAGAGCAATAGAGATTGCATGATCTGTGGATCTGTTGGTGCGGTATGCAAATTGGAGTGGGTCTAGGGTTTCTGGGATAATGGTGTTGATGTGAGCCATGACTAGCCTTTCAAAGCATTTCATGGCTACAGACATGAGTGCTACGGGTCGGTAGTCATTTAGGCAGGTTACCTTAGTGTTCCTGGGCACAGGCACTATGGTGGTCTGCTTGAAACATGTCGGTATTACAGATTCAGACAGGGAGAGGTTGAAAATGTTAGTGAAGTCACTTGCCAGTTTGTCAGCGCGTGCTCGGAGTTCACATCCTGGTAATCCGTCTGGCCATGTGGCCTTATGAATGTTGACCTGTTTTTAAAGGTCTTACTCACATCACAGCTGTGGAGAAAGTGATCACACAGTCGTCCGGAAACAGCTGATGCTCTAATGCATGTTTCAGTGTTGCTTGCCTCGAAGCGAACATAGAAGTTATTTAGCTCGTCTGGTAGGCTCGTGTCACTGGGCAGCTCTCGGCTGTGCTTCCCTTTGTAGTCTGTAACAGTTTGCAGGCCCTGCAACATCCGACGAGCATAGTAGTACGATTCGATCTTAGTTCTGTAAATGAATCGCACACAGTCTAAGAACTGCAAATCCTATAGCCTGTCCCACCTCGAGCTGCAACACTGCCTGACTAGGGGCTGTGTGCACCTTAACAACTGAGTGAAATATTCATTTTTAGAAGGGCTGTGCACAGGCATAACAGTTGGTCTAATTTACTTGAAACTGAAGTCTACTGAAGTGAGACTTCGTCCTTGTATTTCTTGACTATTTACATTGTTTTGTTCACAAGCTAATTTGTTTTTCAATGTTTGAATTTCAACTGCTATGGAAGAGAAGACAAAGCATCTATTAATCAGACTTTCAATCTCACAGGTGCATGACTCTGGAGTCGTGTTACCAGAGTAACCTCCAGCCCTTATAGAGGCAGGTGAACATTTGTTTCATCTGTGATATTTTGGTTAAAAGGCTAAGGTCACAAAATATCTGAAATTAAACAATATACCACATTACTTCTAACTGGTAATATGTTTATTGTTTTAGAAACATTACCAAGCATGCTCATCTGTTTTTTTTAGTTTTTTTGGTGTAATTTTAGATTTTTAAATCTACCTGACACGGTGGCTGGTGGACCTGAAATGAAGTTTTAGGCCCTGATAATACATTGAATCTATGAACAGAAATGACTGTAATCAAACAAACATTGCAAATTAGAAATGATTGGAATTAAGAGTAAATGTAGGCTACTACTGGTGTTATAGGTGATGGGGAATTGATAAAGAAAAGGAGTCGCACTCTCTAGGAGCTCAGATGCAATGATTTAATAACCTAATACAGTGGCTTGCGAAAGTATTCACCCCCTTGGCATTTTTCCTATTTTGTTGCCTTACAACCTGGAATTAAAATTTATTTTTTTTGGGGGGGGGGTTGTATCATTTGATTTCCACAACATGCCTACCACTTTGAAGATGCAAAATATGTTTTATTGTGAAACAAATAATAAATAAGACAAAAAAGAGGAAACTTGAGGTATGTTTGGCACATCTAGCCACTGGGATTTTTGCCCATTTTTGCCCATTTTTCAGCTTACCGATCACTGCAGCTGTACACAGCCCATCTGTAAATAGCCCATCCAACCTACCTCATCCCCATATTTGTTTTTCTGCTCTTTTGCACACCAGTATTTCTACTTGCACATCCTCATCTGCACATATATCATTCCAGTGTAAATTGCTGAATTGTAATTGTACCCCACTATTGGCCTATTTATTCCCTGACCTCCTTATTTCATTTGCACACACTGTATACAGATTTTTCTATTATCTTATTGACTGTACGTTTGTTTATTCCATGTGTAGCTCTGTGTTATTTTTGTTTTTGTCGCACTGCTTTGCTTTATCTTGGCCAGGTCGCAGTTGTAAATGAGAACTTGCTCTCAACTGGCCTACCTGGTTAAATAAAGGTGAAATAAAAAAAAATGTTTTAAAAAAGGGAAAGACTGCTCCAGCTCCTTCAAGTTGGATGGGTTCCGCTAGTGTACAGCAATCTTTAAGTCATACCACAGATTCTCAATTGGATTGATGTCTGGGCTTTGACTAGGCCATTCCAAGACATTTAAATGTTTCCAATTAAACCTCTTGAGTGTTGCTTTAGCAGTATGCTTAGGGTCATTGTCCTACTGGAAGGTGAACATCCCTACCAGTCTCAAATCTCTGGAAGACTGAAACAGGGTTCCCTCAAGAATTTCCCTTTATTTAGCACAATCCATGATTCCATCAATTCTGACCAGTTTCTCAGTCCCTGTCGATGAAAAACATCCCCACAGCATGACGCTGCCACCACCATTCTTCACCATTGGGATGAGGTTCTTGGGGTGATGAGAGGTGTTTGGTTTGTGCCAGACATAGCGTTTTCCTTGATGTCCAAAAAACTAAATTTAAGTCTCATCTGACCTCATCTTCTTCCATGTGTTTGGGGAGTCTCCCACATGCCTTTTGGCAAACACCAAACGTGTTTTAAGTAATGGCTTTTTTTCTGGCCACTCTTCCATAAAGCCCCGCTCTGTGGAGTGTACGGCTTAAAGTGGTCCTATGGAGAGATGCTCCACTATGGAGCTTTGCAGCTCTTTCGGGGTTTTCTTTGGTCTCTTTGTTACCTCTCTGATTAATGCCCTCCTTGCCTGGTCCGTGAGTATTGGTGGGTGGCCCTCTCTTGGCAGGTTTGTTGTGGTGCCATATTCAGGCGCAGTGATCTGGTGCAGTGATCTGTGAGCTGCTCAGACAGCCGGTGCTTAAAGCTAGTGAGGGAGGTAAGAGTCTCCCGCTTCAGTAATTTTTGCAATTAATTCCAGTCATTTGCAGCAGAGAACTAGAAGGAAAGGCAGCCAAAGTAGGAATTGGCTTTGGGGGTGACTAGAGAGATATACCTGCTGGAGCGCGTGCTACGGGTGGGTGCTGCTATGGTGACCAGTGAGCTGAGATAAGGCGGGGCCTTACCTATCAGAGACTTGTAGATGACCAGAAGCCAGTGGGTTTGGCGACGAGTATGAAGCGAGGGCCAGCCAATTAGAGCATACAGGTCGCAGTGGTGGGTGGTATAAGGCGCTTTGGTAACAAAACGGATGGCACTGTGATAGACTGTATCCAATTTGCTGAGTAGAGTATTGGAAGCTATTTTGTAGATGACATCGCCGAAGTCAAGGATTGGTAGGATGGTCAGTTTTACGAGGGTAAGTTTGGCGGCGTGAGTGAAGGAGGCTTTGTTGCAAAATAGAAAGCCAATTCTAGATTTGATTTTGGATTGGAGATGTTTGATATGAGTCTGGAAGGAGAGTTTACAGTCTAGCCAGACACCTAGGTATTTGTAGTTGTCTATGTATTCTAGGTCTATTTATTATACTTCTTCATCAAGCACTATGAATTAATTTATTAGATGATAGCTCATGATTTGGGCCCTACCAAACCATGGGCTGGTGCCATCAACTGTAATAGTTAGTGACACCAGGGGAAAATGTTAGTCTGGAGCACTGTAATAGTAATTAACACTTAGGTCAGGTGTTGATTAACTTCTTGGTGCACCCATCCCGTTTCGTCAATATCCGCTGAATTGCAGAGCGCCAAATTCAAATTAAATTACTAAAAATATTTAATTTTCATGAAATCACAAGTGGAATATACCAAAACACTATTTAGCTTGTTGTTAATCCACCTGGCCTGTCAGATTTCAAAAAAGCTTTACAGCGAAAGAAAACCAAGCGTTTATGTGAGGGCATCTCTCTCAGCCGACAAAACATTACAAACAGCTAGCAGCAAAGTAGATTGGTCTAGAAAGTCAGAAAAGCAATAAAATGAATCACTTACCTTTGATCATCTTCGTATGTTTGCACTCACGATACTCCCAGTTACACAATAAATGTTCCTTTTGTTCGATAAAGATTATTTTTATATCCAAAAACCTCCATTTGGTTGGCGCGTTTTGTTTAGTAATCCACATGCTCGTGCAGGTCATGGACGGGCAGATGAATATTCCAAATAGTATCCGTAAAGTTCGTAGAAACATGTCAAACGTTTTTTATAATCAATCGTCAGGTTGTTTTTACAATGAATAATCAATCATATTTCAACTGGCCGGTAGCTTTTTCAATAGGAGAGAGAGAGAAAAGGTCTGCTCCATGCTGCTCGCGCATGCAAAACTCTGGGTACACCCATCCACTGACGCAATGTGATCATTCTCACTCATTTTTCAGAATAAAGCCTGAAACTATGTCTAAAGACTGTTCACACCTTGTGGAAGCTACAGGGAAAGGAATCTGGTTGATATCCCTTTAAATGGAGGGAAGGCATGCAATGGAACAGAGAGGTTTCAGAAAAACAGCACTTCCTGGTTGGATTTTCCTCAGGTTTTCGCCTGCAATATCAGTTCTGTTATTCTCACAGACAATATTTTGACAGTTTTGGAAACTTTAGAGTGTTTTCTATCCTAATCTGTCAATTATATGCATATTCTAGCTTCTGGGCCTGAGAAAGGCAGTTTCATTTGGACATGTTTTTCATCCAAACATCAAAATACTGCCCCCTAGTCTCAAGAAGTTAAGGGGAACACATATGACAGGCACGAAGGTCCATTTGCATTGCTCTCTATGTAGTTCTACATACATTGTGCAGCTGAATTTTTGGAAAGTGATGAAAACTGATCTCCATCCGCTTTGTTTGTTTGCATAGACTGCGTAGAACCCTTAAGGCTTAAGCAGGTAGACAGACAGAGAACAAGAAGAAGGACGGAGGGACAGCAGAGAATATATTGAAACAGATAGACAGCACAAAAGGGAGGCAAACAAAATGGCTAGAGCAGAGAAACAGTCATAGTAGTGAGTTATCTCCAGTGGTGATTTTACAAATTATATTTGTTTTAAACATGAGCTGATTAAAAAAAGAGGAGGAGGACCATGTCTTGCCAGTCACTGGGCGCACATATTGATGTGGGCTGGTGCTGATAAAATGCCAGGGCCGAATTCTTGTCCCAGTCATGCAGCTGCATTGCTTAGGGCATGAAAATCACTCCAGTCAACAGGGAAAGCCCACCTTCAAATTAATTGGGTTGAGGTCAGGTCATCTGATGCAGCACTCCATCACTCTCCTTGGTCAAATAGCCCTTTCACAGTCTGGAGGTGTGTCATTGTCCTGTTAAAAAAACAAATGATAGTCCCACTAAGAGCAAACCAGATGGGATGGCGTATCGCTGCAGAATGCTGTGGTGGCCATGCTGGTTAAGTGTTCCTTGAATTCTAAATAAATCACAGACAGTGTCAGCAGCAAAGCACCCCCACACCATCACACCTCCTCCATGCTTCACGGTGGGAACCACACACGTGGAGATAATTTGTTCACCTACTCTGCGTCTCAGAAAGACACGGCGGTTGGAACCAAAAATCTCCAATTTGGACTCATCAGACCAAAGGACAGATTTCCACTGGTCTAATGTCCATTGCTCGTGTTTCTTGGCCCATTCGACCATGAAGGCCTGATTCACACAGTCTCCTCTGAACAGTTGATATTGAGATGTGTCAGTTACTTTTATTTGGGCTGCATTTATTTGGGCTGCAATTTCTGAGGTTGGTAACTCTAATGAACTCATCCTCTGCAGCAGAGGTAGTAACTGGCTCTTCCTTTCCTGTGGCGGTCCTCATCATAGCATTTGGTGGTTTTTGCGACTTCACTTGAAGAAACTTTCAACGTTTTTGACATTTTCCGCATTGACTGACCTTCATGTCTTAAAGTAATGATGGACTGTTGTTTCTCTTTGCTTATTTGAGCTGTTAACTTTGCACACCTGTTAATTGAAATGCATTCCAGGTGACTCATGAAGCTGGTTAAGAGAATGACAAGAGTGTGCAAAGCTGTCATCAAAGCAATGGGTGGCTACTTTGAAGAATCTCAAATATATTTTGTTTAACACTTTTTTGTTTACTACATGCTTCCATATGTGTTATTTCATAGTTTTGATGTCTTCACTATTATTCTACAATGTAGAAAATAGTACAAATAAAGAAAAAACATTGAATGGTTAGGTGTGTCCAAACTTTTGAATGGTACTGTATAAACAATCAGAAAATAATTAGCTAACAAAATAAAAAGTTTATTTCTAAAAAAAATGTCATACTAAAATCTGCCTTGCTAAAAATATAAAATTTTGTACAATATTTACAAAGCTCTCTGCCGACAGCACGGCGCCATGGCAACCACGGAACTCCAACTCCAATATAATAGTTCTATGCAAATAACTTACGTGCTTTCACTACGACCGAGAACTCGGAAGAAAACGAGGTCAAATCATGACGTCTGTGATTTTCAGGTCCGAAAGTCGGGGCTTTAGAAAGATTCCTGATTCACAACAACTGAGAACTTGGAATTCTCAGACTTCCGAGCGTTTCAAACAACTGGAAACTGGGAAAACGAGTTTCGACTGGCAAAAATGTATTTGAACGGTCATCCAACTTGGAATTCCAAACCCGAAACCTGGCATCTTTTTAGAACTCTGACTTTACAACCTGAAGATCACTACGTCATGATGTGAAGTTTAACTTGGAATTCCGAGTTGGATGACAGTTCAAAAATAGCTCGGTTTTTTCCGAGTTCACAATTGTCGTGAACGCACGGGAGTCGAAAGTCGAAGATTTCCGTCTCAGTGAAGTTATTTACGGCCACAGTGGTTATCTTAACTAACGTTAGCGGGTTAACAGAACTCAAATGGACTGAGATATGCGGAGCAAATATCACACAAGAAAGGTAAGGCCGCCTTGAAATAAATAACCATGTATAAACCGCCTATCTGCCATCTAAAACAAACGCATAATGAATGTATACGTAGGGTGACGCTTTATGTAGCATGTGCCAGCAGGCTAACGTAAGCTAGCTAACTACAGTAACTAACGTTACGAAGGTATTCCAAACCCGTTTGGCCTCACTGTCCGGCGCCGGAGGCTTTGTCTGGCTTGCCAGTATCAAGTTAATTAGCAAGGTAATTGTCTACCCGTTTCATTTATTGATGGTAACGTTACTGTCACAACAACATTGACCAGGTTAACAGGGCGCTTTCGTTGCAATTCCATTTGAACCTCATCCTTCTAACCTAGCTAACGTTAGACAACTAGTTTGCTAACTATATTAGCCGGTCAGCCAACTTGGAACTAGCTAGCTGATGTGATGCGGCATTATTAGCTAACGTTAGCTAGATACAGGCAGGTTCAGCGAACGTTCTAGATGGTAACGTTCAGGTTCAGCGAGCGTTCTAGATGGTAAGGTTAGTTGTATTATGATTTATTTGGGAGGATAGTCGGTTTTGTATCTTGTTAACTTAGCGTAGATAGCTAGCTAGTTATGTTTTGCCGACCTCAACCGATACGAACTGATGATTGTATTGAACAGTGATTGTTATCATTCAAACAGCAAGTTCAGGCATTGCTCTACGAAGCCCCGCAATTGGGAGGATGTTCCCCGGCCTGGCACAGAGACTATGGCAAGTCTTCTGCAGGGTCTACCGGCAGCACAGAACCCCACTGTCACAACGACCCCACAGGATTACCCGAACATGCGACGGTGAGGCTCACATGTTCAAGTCAATGCTTTTGTTTAATGCATCACGCTCTTTGTCAGTCCATAGTGTGGGTGTAGTGGCCCAAATAGCTAAAACAGACTAACGCACATTTCACTACAGGGTGGCAGATTGGAGGGATGCACAATCCGTGGTTCAGCCTCCCTGACTTCCGTGTAGCCAATCTAGCAACCAGCCATGTCCAGTACTATTCTACCTCCAGCAGCAGTAAGGATGGCCCTCCACAAGGACCCAACAGTCCGCCTGCTGTGGAGAAGGTGCTAGCTGGGGCTGCACAACCCTCAGACTCTCCAGGTAATGGCAATTGCTTGTCCTGTTTTGGCAATATGTACATGTGTATTCACCAGGAACCAAACAGGTGTAAACCTGTTTGCAAAACGTTTTTCTATTGTGCCTGCTAATAATGCACCCCAGTATTATGTTCAGGTGTCGTAAGAACAGATAAGTGTCTGTCCTTGAAGCATTGCTACATTGTCATAAAAGGATTGAAAAGTATCTCTATTAGTCTTTGTTCTTGTACTCATTTTATTTTAATTTTTTTAACATGCTTGACCCTAACCCCTTAACAGGGTTGGGTAGGTTACTTTCTAAATGTAATATTTTACTAGTTATCTGTCATTGTAATCAGTTACTTAACTTTCGGGTTACCCAAACTCTGTAACGAAATCGGATTACGTTCCATTACTTCTGGATTACTTAAACAATAAGAGGCATTAGAAGAAGAGAAAAATGAATGTTACCAATTTAATCTATTTAAGCAATAATGCACGAGGGGGTGTGGTATATGGCCAATGTACCACGGCTAAGGGATGTTCAAAGATACAGCCCTTAGCTGTGATATATTGGCCATATAGCACAAACACCAGAGGTGGCTTATTGCTATTACCAATGTAAAAATAAATGTTTTGTCATACGGTCTGATGTACCACGGCTGTCAGCCAATCAGCATTCAGGGCTCGAACCACCCAGTTTTTAATGCAGGATAAATCAATGTTAAAGTTTACATAGCTGGCCATATGTGGATGTTAAATTTTACTTTATGGGTTGGTTATGTAGGCTTTTTCTAACCTATCGCTTTCTACAGTCGTGGCCAAAAGTTTTGAATGACACAAATATTAAATTCCACAAAGTTTGCTGCCTCAGTGTCTAGATAATTTTGTCAGATGTTACTATGGAATACTGGTACCATTTCTTTATTCATGGCTGTGTTCTTAGGCAAAATTGTGAGTGAGACCACTCCCTTGGCTGAGAAGCAACCCCAAACATGAAAGGTCTCAGGATGCTTTACTGTTGACATAGGACTGATGGTAGCGCTCACCTTGTCTTCTCCGGACAAGCTTTTTTCCGGATGCCCCAAACAATCGGAAAGGGGATTCATCAGAGAAAATTATTTTACCCCTGTCCTCAGCAGTCCAATCCCTGTACCGTTTGCAGAATATCAGTCTGTCCCTGATGTTTTTCCTGGAGAGAAGTGGCTGCTTTGCTGCCCTTCTTGACAGCAGGCCATCCTCCAAAAGTCTTCGCCTCACCGTGCGTGCAGATGCACTCACACCTGCCTGCGGCCATTCCTGAGCAAGCTATGTACTGGTGGTGCCCCGATCCTGCAGCTGAATCAACTTTAGGAGACGGTCCTGGCGCTTGCTGGACCTTCTTGGGCGCACTTGAAGCCGCCTTCACAACAATTGAACCGCTCTCCTTGAAGTTCTTAATGATCTGATAAATGGCTGATTTAGGTGCAATCTTACTGGCAGCAATATCCTTGCCTGTGAAGCCCTTTTGTGCAAAGCAATGATGACGGCACGTGTTTCCTTGCAGGTAACCATGGTTGACAGAGGAAGAACAATGATTCCAAGCACCCGACTCCTTTTGAAGTTTCCAGTCTGTTATTCCAACTCAATCAGCATCAGAGTGATCTCCAGCCTTGTCCTCGTCAACACTCACACCTTTGTTAACGAGAGAGTGTAATGTTTGTCATTCTCAAATATTTTGGCCACGACTGTAATACAATTTAAATTAGACTTTGGTTTTTAATGTGAAGATGTATCAGAATTCCAGTCATTCCAATAAATATTATACCCATTGATCTTCAAGAATAGGATTTATGGAAATCTAGATTAGCCAAATCGTTTTACCTCAGCATGACCCCAAAACTAAGGACTTATTAGCCAGCCCTACTGTTTATGGAGGATTGATTTGGCTCATTGATTCGAGTTGAAAAATACATGCTGCCCTCATGGAATGGCATTCTTTGAGCAATACTGAAGAAAAAAATCCCAACTTGTGTTCAACAGGCTTGGCTCCACACTGTGCAGCTGTTGCAAGAGCACATTTTTCACTGGCTGTCCACTGGTTTCAGCTTCTTGAATTCAACCATTATTGGGTTCAAATACACATTCAGATTTGTGAACAGCCGTCCACAACAGCCACAATCCGCAACGCGCAAATAGCTAAATGAGAGAGCAGCAGTGTGATTCACATCAATGCGCTAACGTTAGGTGGATATCAATAATAAGTGATGTCCGTATCATCCTAGACTAAACCACTTCTGTCATCCATACCTCCAAGCGTTTATTCAAGTTAGATCATCTTTGGATGCCGACAGCAGTTGCCATCATTGGAAGACACTGCTTGGACTGTAGCCGACAAAAGCCTATTCCTGCTCTTTTCCCGCAATCCATCAAGCACATTTGTTGTGTCATAGTGGTCTCTGACTTGTCGTCAGACTCGCTCAGGTGGAACAAATTTAAACTTTCGCCTTTTTTAAATGCTGATTTGAATGTCATTGAGAACAGAAGTGTCAAAAGTAATTGTAATTGCTGAAATATACTTAAGTATAAATTTCAAATGGCTTATTAAGCAAACCAGATTGCACAATTGTTTTTATTTATGGATAGCAATGGGCGCACACTACAACACGCAGACATTAATTTACAAATGAGGCATTTGTAGTTAGCGAGTCCTCCAGATCAGAGGAAGAAGGGATGAACAGGGATGTTCTCTTGATAAGTGCTTGAATTTGACAATTTTCCTGTCCTATGCATTCAACATTTAACAAGTACTTTTTGAGTGTCAAGGGAAAATGTATGGAGTAAAAAGTACAATCTTTTCTTTATGGATGTAGTAAAGTAAAAGTGGTCAAATACCCCCAAAAACTACTTTATTTTTACTTAAGTACTTTACACCACTGGTGTTCAGTAAAACAATGAATTAACATTTTATTAATTGACTTTTCTCAGGGTCAACAACACCCCAAGGTCTGACAAAAACTGAGACCATTCAAGTGAAAGTGCGGGCTGTGCTTAAGAAGAAGGACTATGGATCCAAGTACACCCAGAACAACTTTATCACTGCAGTCAGAGCTGCGAATGAGTTCTGTCTCAAGCCAAGGTAAATCCTCAATAACAGGGAATTTTACAAATGGGCATTAATGGATACAGGTCAACCAAAACTCACAATGGTGAAAGTATTGCTATTTCTTGAGTATTCTGCTGGTGCATGGGCAATGTACACCTTTTAAAGGAAGTTGTAGCTATTCTTTTCTGAATTCGGTGTATTCCAGACCATACCAGTGCGGCTTAGAATTAATCTTCCACTGAGCTAATGGGGAAACTCACTGTTGTGATTATCACATTAAGGGAAGTTAACATGTCCACGATTCTGTCATTTGTTCTGGGGACACCACTAACATTGAGTGACTGGAGGTCATAAGGTGAATGCACCAATTTGTAAGTCGCTCTGGATAAGAGCGTCTGCTAAATGACTTAAATGTAAATGTAATGTAATGTGGCTGCTGCCAACACACTGACTCAACTCCAGCCACTTTAATAATGGGAAATGATGTAAAAATATATCACTAGCCACTTTAAACAATGCTACCTAATATAATGTTTACATACTCTACATTATTCATCTCATATGTATACGTATATACTGTACTCTATATCATCTGCATCCTTATGTAATACATGTATCACTAGCCACTTTAACTATGCCACTTTGTTTACATACTCATCTCATATGTATATACTGCACTCAATACCATCTACTGTATCTTGCCTATGCCGCTCTGTACCATCACTCATTCATATATCTTATGTACATATTCTTTATCCCCTTACACTTGTGTCTATAAGGTAGTAGTTTTGGAATTGTTAGCTAGATTACTTGTTGGTTATTACTGCATTGTCGGAACTAGAAGCACAAGCATTTCGCTACACTCGCACTAACATCTGCTAACCATGTGTATGTGACAAATAAAATTAGATTTGATGTACTCTAGCCCTGTCTGTCCGTCTCGCTTTCTGTCTCGCTCGCTATTTCTGACTTTTCTCTCTCTGTTTTTTCTCTCGACACCGAGGCTTTCTCTGTATTTCTGCGATCAGATGTGGAAGTCAAGTTAGTACATTTTATATTCCTTACTACCAGTAACATAATGTCATAAAAAGCAAGTCTTTACAGCACCAAAATTAATTAATTGTTGGAATCCTGCACCTTACAGTTGATGGCACATTAGCAACCTTAAGCCAATGTGATGCTAATAGGTAGACCATCTTGTATATGATACAAACATGTTATTTCAATCTGACTTCCAGAGCTCTAGATGTGTGGGGAAGTCCTGAAGCCCTTGACAGAGAGCAGAAACTCAGGAAAGTGGAGGAGAGGGAGTATGAAGAAAGTAGGTATCCTCCACCCTGCATGTGCAGAACGTCTATACTAGCTCTGTTTAGTATGTGCGTTTTTCTTTTTGTAACCCAGCCTAGGCTGTGTGTTGAAGTGGTTTTACATATTGACATGTAGCCCGGGGGTCCTATTTATTAGGTAACAAATGGAAGAGAACGGATTATCTTGGCTAGTCCAATAAGAAATGCCCATTTTAATTTTCTCCTCACTCCTTTTCACTGTCTTTCAGATATTTTCCAGAATCAGCAGTTGCTAAAGGAGTACAAAGATTTCTGGGGAAACACGAAGGTGAGTTCAGGGTCTATGTGACCTGAAGCAATGTGATGTGGTTCCCTGTTGAAAGCCTTCAAGCTTAGCTAATATTTAAAGTGCAAATATATCCATGTTACACATTTTGACCAGAATTTCTGTGGTGGTCATTTATGGAGATCTACCAGGATATCTTGAGGATAGTTGCGGATAGTAAGATAGAAACGCAACTATCATATTAGCCATGCTATATATTTAGCCACAACCAAATTGATGGGGAGCCAGGATCTCCTGACCAGACTGAGTGTGATGGATCGAGAAATGGATACAGTACAGTGGTTACTTGTCCTGCTGGCTGCTACCGAAAGCCAGAGCTGTCAAAATGTCCCTCACGTGGCCTTTGACCCAGTGCAGAGTTATTTAACCCACACAGCCCTGCATCACTGGTCTCGTGTGGCTCATTTGGTAGAGCATGGCACTTGCAATGCAAGGGTTGTGGGTTAGATGCCCGTTGTGGATCAGTACAACAAAATCTGAAAAATGTATGTACTCTGGATAAGAGCAGCTGCTGAATGACTAAAATGTAAAGACAAATAGATTTAACCTGAAATTGTTTCATTCTCACCAACGATCATTGACACAGTGCCTCTGGTATTTTTCAGTTTTTTATTTTTAATACATTTGCATACATTTCTAAAAACCTGTTTGCTTTGACATTATGGGGTATTGTGTGTTGATTTGAAGGGGGGGGGGGGGGGTGTGTGTATGTGATACATTTTAGAATAGGGCTGTAATGTAACAAGGTGGAAAAGTCTAGGGCTCTGAATACTTTCCGAAGGCACTGTATATGAAGGGCAGTGTTTTTGCATTATTTCACTTTTTGTTTTTTGTAAAGTTTTCTGGAAGTAGATATTTCTGTAGGACTGTATTCTGAGGATTTTCAATTCGTCTTAATCCAAAGTATTTTTATTTTTGAATTAATTTAGAATGGAATTTAACCTATTGTTTTCTCAAATCATAATTCTGATATAGCAGACATTATCTCTAGTAGGCCTGATCTTTTCTCTCTCGTATGTCATGTAGCCCCGATCAGGCAGCAAGAGGGCGACATTTTCACAAGGGCCGGGGAAGGTTGTGTTGGTGGCCATATGCATGTAAGTCTCCTTTTCCCTGTCCTGTGTTCCCCCTCACAGAATAGTGTCTCATTACTTTTGTTATACCCTACTGTTAAGGTGGCCTTCACGAACCCCCCCCCCCCCCCAAAAAAAACCTGGTAATTATTCTTATGCATGCCAGAATTATTTTACTGTAGTTGAATTACAATTTCTTCAGCCAGGAATTCAAATGTGATTTAAAGTACAAGTTGATCAGGGCCAGGGGTAGGTTCTCACACAAGACACTGTTGGTCTATTGGATTAGAGCTATTGAGTTAACAGGCATGACATGGTCAGATGAGGGACTCCACTTTATCTGTTCATTAACCCCCATGTCATGCAGGAAGTATAGGTGTTAGTATAGTTAATTTACAAGAGACGGGTCTTAACTCTGTCTGGATACATCCTCAGTCCAAGTCATTGATATCAGTAGACACATTGAGTTGGATATTATGCTCAATCATGCAAAGAAAAGGAAGTAAACCGAAACGTTCTATATTTTAACACCGGCCATTGAATTGTACATCAGAGAGCGTGAACTTAACTCGCCCTATGTGAAACTACTTTTATTGTCCTCTCTGATTGATGCGAATAGGTTTTAAGGTTGAGTCTGTTGCTCTCTCTGCCCTCAGTAATGGACTGAATTTCTTCTTCAAGCTCCTGGCTTGGGTGTACACTGGATCAGCCAGCATGTTCTCAGAGGCCATTCACTCCCTGGCTGACACCTGCAACCAGGTCAGATGCAGTGGCTATGTCCCAATTATCTCTCCATCCTCCCAAAGTGTGCCCTTGTTCACTCGCCTTCGCTGATTTGAAAGGTAATGACTGGTATCAAAAATATTGTGTAAAATCCCATGCCTCAATCAATCCCATGCTTTGAGATTTGTGGGAAGTAGTGAATGAGTGCACACTTCAGGATGAAATAGATTGAGATGTGCCCTCTATCCAAATCCACTGGCTACCAAGAAGTTCACATATCATCACATACCCTGATATTGCAATGAGTTAGAATTCCCTGATTAATAGTTGGTCCCATCCCTGATTGCAATGCTAAAGTGTTTAAATGTCGACTGTCTTAAAAGCCAGAACTGGAATGTACTGTATGATAGTCATTGTAAACAATGTGTCATACACCGTATATTTTGAAGGCAGCCGGTTTGATTTACAGCTCATCCCCCTCTCCTGCAGGCTCTTCTTGCAATCGGCATCAGCCAGTCTATCCGGAACCCTGACGCTGTCCACCCGTAAGCACCACACCACCATTAAATTATACATGTGTGTGTGTCTCTTCTGGGGGGGTGTGAGTGCTGGTATAAAACATGTTTTCTCCTCTGACTTTTAAGATACGGCTTCTCCAACATGCGCTACATCGCCTCGCTCATCAGTGGCGTGGGCATTTTCATGATGGGAGCGGGTCTCTCTTGGTACCACGGCATCATGGGACTGCTGCACCCACAGCCAATCGAGTCTCTGCTTTGGGTGAGTGGCCACATTGTTACTGCTGCTGAGGGGGATCAGTTTGGGCATGACCACGTGCAGAATAGCTCATCTTAATCACATACTGTAAATAAGTAGCTATTTGGGATGCAAGATTTGTACAATTGACTCTGCACAGTCCGTATTGTCAGTATCAAACATTCGCATACTATTTGACTGAATTAACTGTTACCTCTTGTGTTTTTGCTAAAGTGGTTGATAGAACTGTGCTTTAGGAACGATGTCCCTCTTGATTTGTTGGTTTGTGTTTTTGTCTCTTGCAGGCTTACTGCATCTTGGCAGGATCTCTGGTCTCAGAAGGAGGTATCTTATGGTCTGAAGTTACGATCTATCACCCTCTGGGACTGTATTCATGAAGTGTCTCAGAGTACGAGTTCTGATTTGGTATCAGTTTTGCCTTATATGTCAATATGAATAACATGACCTGGAGAAGGGGGGGGACTGATCTTAGATTGGCACTCCTATTCTGAGACTCTTGATAGGCCATGCTATGTACTTGTAGTTAAAATGGTTATAATGCAGTACATGTGTTCAATAGGAAGGGACACTGCCTGTTCTATGGAACCCATGAAGTCAATGTTTCTTTTTGCTTCTTCTCCCTCACTCTCAGCAACACTGCTAGTGGCCATTAATGAAATTAAAAAGAGTGCTGGCCAGCAAGGAGTGTCCTTCTACGAATATGGTTTGTACCATGCATATTTATTTTGTCACTTTTTTTTTTTTTTTTGACGGTATGCATCAAACTACTTACCCAGCGCCAAGGCATCCTAAGTTTTAACATACTCCCGTCTTAATTCCAAATAATTTTACACGGTAGTTGTTAGCATGCATTCCAGTGCATGTTGCTACGTCAATGCTTCTGTAAGAAAGTTATCTGCATGCCATCCCTTACAATATGTATGTAAATCAGTAGTTATTGTGATCAGTGAAGCAGTATGTTTTCATGTGCAGTAATGCAGAGCCGAGACCCCAGCACTAACGTGGTGCTGCTGGAGGACTCTGCTGCTGTGCTGGGAGTGATCATGGCCTCCAGCTGCATGGGGCTCACCTCGCTCACAGGTACGCATGCATGCGGGTACGCACTAGAGGTCAGGTATTTTTATTTTATTTTTAAGATGTATTTGTAATAATGACAATTACAACAATCAATTTGGCCTCAAATAAATAATGAAACATGTTCAATTTGGTTTAAATAATGCAAAAACAAAGTGTTGGAGAAGAAAGTAAAAGTGCAATATGTGCTATGTAAGAAAGCTAACATGTAAGTTCCTTGCTCAGAACATGAGAACATATGAAAGCTGGTGGTTCCTTTTTAAGTCTTCAATATTCCCAGGTAAGAAGTTTTAGGTTGTAGTTATTATAGGAATTATAGGACTATTTCACTCTATACCATTTGTATTTCATTAACCTTTGACTATTGGATGTTCTTATAGGCACTTTAGTATTGCCAGTGTAACAGTATAGCTTCCGTCCCTCTCCTCGCTCCTCCCTGGGCTCGAACCAGGAACACAACGACAACAGCCACCCTCGAAGCAGCGTTACCCATGCAGAGCAAGGGAAACAACTACTCCAGGTCTCAGGGCGAGTGACGTTTGAAACGCTATTAGCGCGCGCTAACTAGCTAGCCAGTTCCCTTCGGTTACACCAGCCTCATCTCAGGAGATGATAGGCTTGAAGTCATAAACTTGAAGCATTGCGAAGAGCTGCTGGCAAACGCAGGAAAGTGCTGTTTGAATGACTGCTTATGAGCCTGCTGCTGCCTACCACCGCTCAGTCAGACTGCTCTATCAAATCATAGACTTAGTTATAACACAGAAATACGAGCCTTTGGTCATTAAAATGGTCGAATCCGGTAACTATAATTTCGAAAACAAAACAAACCGTTCCTTATTTTATCTAACGGATGGCATCCCTAAGTCTAAATATTGCTGTTACATTGTACAACCTTCAATGTTGTGTCATAATTATGTACAATTCTGGCAAATTAATTACCTCCTTTGTTAGGAATCAATGGACTTCACACAGTTCGCAATGAGCCAAGCGGCCCAATCTGCTGCATAAACCCTGACTCTGTTGCACGGAATGCAAGAGAAGTGACAATTTCCCTAGTTATAAGAAATTCATGTGCTTTTTTTTTCCGCAAATGCGCTTGTTAAATCATCACTGTTTGTTGAAGTAGGCTGTGATTCAATGAGATATTAATAGGCACCGCATCGATTATATGCAACGCAGGACATGCTAGATAAACTAGTAATATCAACCATGTGTAGTTAACTAGTGATTATGTCAAGATAAGTTTAATGCTAGCTAGCAACTTACTGTCACGAATATTACCGACGGTGACTCCCCTTCTTGTTCGGTTGGCGCTCGGCGGTCGTCGTCGCCGGTCTACTAGCTATCGCTGATCCGTTGTTCTGTGTTCGTTTAGTTCTGTCTAATTGGTATCACCTGTTTCTTGTTTGGTTGTTAGGATAGGGTTATATATAGTCTGTTCAGCCCGCTTCTGTTTCGTGCGGGCTTGTTCTCCTGTTTCTTTGTTTGAGTGTATTTTGTTTGCATTTGGGTTTCACGCTGTCCGTTTATATTTCTGTTCATTTGTGTTTCCACTTTTGTACATGTTATGTTTCCAGGACATTAAAGCGTGTTGTTTTTCCCACATCCTTTGCTCTCTGCGCCTGACTCCACACCTCTTCACTCATTTAAACGAACACAGAAGCCCGCACCTTCTATGGAGTCAGCAGGAGCAGCGACCACTCCTCTTCCCACTATGGAAGAGCGAGTTCAACATCACACGTCCATCCTCCATCGCCTAGGATCAGCGATGGATCAGATGATGGAGAGGATGGATCGTTGGGAGAGGAATGGTTTCCCTACTACTACCCCACCGACCCTCCTACCAGCAACTCTACCATCTCCCCCATCTGGATCCGGTTCCAGCGCTCTGCACATGACGCCTCCGAGGAATTACGATGGAGCAGCGACGGGGTGCCAGGGATTCCTGCTGCAATTAGACCTCTACCTGGCCACCGTTCGGCCGGCCCCCTCGGAGGAGGAGAGAGTAGGGGTCCTCATCACCTGCCTGACCGGTAGAGCCCTGGAGTGGGCTAATGCGGTCTGGAACGGGCCCGACTCAGCGAAGGACAACTACCCAGAGTTCATCCGCCGTTTCAGGGCCGTGTTCGATCACCCTCCAGAAGGTCGAGTGGCGGGTGAGAGATTGTTCCATCTTAGACAGGGGGACGAAGAGCGCGCAGGACTTCGCTGGAGTTTCGGACCTTGGCTGCGGGAGCAGGCTGGAACGACAGGGCCCTGATAGACCATTACAGGTGTAGCCTGAGAGAGGACGTCCGTAGGGAGCTGGCCTGTCGGGATACTACGCTTAGCCTGGATGGACTGATAGACCTGTCGATCCGGTTGGACCATCTGCTAGCTGCTCGTGGACGTTCCGAAAGGGTCCTGTCAGTTCTACCTCCTGATCATCCTGCCCCTATCCCGATGGAGCTAGGAGGGACTGCGTCAAGGGAGATCGGAGGAGGAAGCTCCTCCTGTACCAGTTGTGGCCGGAGAGGGCACACGTCTGGTCGGTGCTGGAGGAATTCATCTGGGAATCGTGAGGGCAGGCAGAACACTCATCGGTCACCCCAGGTGAGTAAGCACCACACTCTTACATTACATTACATTTAAGTCATTTAGCAGACGCTCTTATCCAGAGCGACTTACAAATTGGTGCATTCACCTTATGACATCCAGTGGAACAGTAGTGCATCTAAATCTTTTAAGGGGGAGGGGGGGTGAGAGGGATTACTTTATCCTATCCTAGGTATTCCTTAACGAGGTGGGGTTTCAGGTGTCTCCGGAAGGTGGTGATTGACTCCGCTGTCCTGGCGTCGTGAGGGAGTTTGTTCCACCATTGGGGGGCCAGAGCAGCGAACAGTTTTGACTGGGCTGAGCGGGAACTGTACTTCCTCAGTGGTAGGGAGGCGAGCAGGCCAGAGGTGGATGAACGCAGTGCCCTTGTTTGGGTGTAGGGCCTGATCAGAGCCTGGAGGTACTGAGGTGCCGTTCCCCTCACAGCTCCGTAGGCAAGCACCATGGTCTTGTAGCGGATGCGAGCTTCAACTGGAAGCCAGTGGAGGGAGCGGAGGAGCGGGGTGACGTGAGAGAACTTGGGAAGGTTGAACACCAGACGGGCTGCGGCGTTCTGGATGAGTTGTAGGGGTTTAATGGCACAGGCAGGGGAGCCCAGCCAACAGCGAGTTGCAGTAATCCAGACGGGAGATGACAAGTGCCTGGATTAGGACCTGCGCCGCTCGTGTGTGAGGCAGGGTCGTACTCTGCGGATGTTGTAGAGCATGAACCTACAGGAACGGGCCACCGCCTTGATGTTAGTTGAGAACGACAGGGTGTTGTCCAGGATCACGCCAAGGTTCTTAGCGCTCTGGGAGGAGGACACAATGGAGTTGTCAACCGTGATGGCGAGATCATGGAACGGGCAGTCCTTCCCCGGGAGGAAGAGCAGCTCCGTCTTGCCGAGGTTCAGCTTGAGGTGGTGATCCGTCATCCACACGGATATGTCTGCCAGACATGCAGAGATGCGATTCGCCACCTGGTCATCAGAAGGGGGAAAGGAGAAGATTAATTGTGTGTCGTCTGCATAGCAATGATAGGAGAGACCATGTGAGGTTATGACAGAGCCAAGTGACTTGGTGTATAGCGAGAATAGGAGAGGGCCTAGAACAGAGCCCTGGGGGACGCCAGTGGTGAGAGCACGTGGTGTGGAGACGGATTCTCGCCACGCCACCTGGTAGGAGCGACCTGTCAGGTAGGGACGCAATCCAAGCGTGGGCCGCGCCGGAGATGCCCAACTCGGAGAGGGTGGAGAGGAGGATCTGATGGTTCACAGTATCGAAGGCAGCCGATAGGTCTAGAAGGATGAGAGCAGAGGAGAGAGAGTTAGCTTTAGCAGTGCGGAGCGCCTCCGTGATACAGAGAAGAGCAGTCTCAGTTGAATGACTAGTCTTGAAACCTGACTGATTTGGATCAAGAAGGTCATTCTGAGAGAGATAGCGGGAGAGCTGGCCAAGGACGGCACGTTCAAGAGTTTTGGAGAGAAAAGAAAGAAGGGATACTGGTCTGTAGTTGTTGACATCGGAGGGATCGAGTGTAGGTTTTTTCAGAAGGGTGCAACTCTCGCTCTCTTGAAGACGGAGGGACGTAGCCAGCGGTCAGGGATGAGTTGATGTGCGAGGTGAGGTAAGGGAGAAGGTCTCCGGAAATGGTCTGGAGAAGAGAGGAGGGATAGGGTCAAGCGGGCAGGTTGTTGGGCGGCCGGCCGTCACAAGACGCGAGATTTCATCTGGAGAGAGAGGGGAGAAAGAGGTCAGAGCACAGGGTAGGGCAGTGTGAGCAGAACCAGCGGTGTCGTTTGACTTAGCAAACGAGGATCGGATGTCGTCGACCTTCTTTTCAAAATGGTTGACGAAGTCATCTGCAGAGAGGGAGGAGGGGGAGGGGAGGAGGATTCAGGAGGGAGGAGAAGGTTGCAAAGAGCTTCCTAGGGTTAGAGGCAGATGCTTGGAATTTAGAGTGGTAGAAAGTGGCTTTAGCAGCAGAGAGAGAAGAGGAAAATGTAGAGAGGAGGGAGTGAAAAGATGTCAGGTCCGCAGGGAGGCGAGCGAGTTTTCCTCCATTTCCGCTCGGCTGCCCGGAGCCCTGTTCTGTGAGCTCGCAATGAGTCGTCGAGCCACGGAGCGGGAGGGGAGGACCGAGCCGGCCTGGAGGATAGGGGACATAGAGAGTCAAAGGATGCAGAAAGGGAGGAGAGGAGGGTTGAGGAGGCAGAAT
Organism: Oncorhynchus nerka; assembly: GCF_034236695.1. NCBI lineage: Eukaryota > Metazoa > Chordata > Actinopteri > Salmoniformes > Salmonidae > Oncorhynchus > Oncorhynchus nerka. The sequence continues at coordinate 116,500 of NC_088421.1, forward strand.
CAGGAGATAGGTTGGAGAAGGTTTGAGCAGAGGGAAGAGATGATAGGATGGAAGAGGAGAGAGTAGCGGGGGAGAGAGAGCGAAGGTTGGGACGGCGCGATACCATCCGAGTAGGGGCAGTGTGGGAAGTGTTGGATGAGAGCGAGAGGGAAAAGGATACAAGGTAGTGGTCGGAGACTTGGAGGGGAGTTGCAACGAGGTTAGTGGAAGAACAGCATCTAGTAAAGATGAGGTCGAGCGTATTTCCTGCCTTGTGAGTAGGGGGGGAAGGTGAGAGGGTGAGGTCAAAAGAGGAGAGGAGTGGAAAGAAGGAGGCAGAGAGGAATGAGTCACTCTCCCAGAGTTTCCTGTTGGTCACATGTTCCTATTAATTTGTTTCCTTAATTATTCTCCTTCTCTCCAGCATAAGGCACTGGTAGATTCAGGCGCAGCTGGAAACTTTATAGATCGCGGACTCGCTCAGAGGTTGAGGATTCCGTTAGTAAAAGTAGACCCCCCTTTTCCCGTGCACTCTTTAGATAGTCGACCATTAGGGTCAGGGCTGGTAAAGAAAGCCACAATTTCATTGGAGATGATTACGCAGGGGAATCACAAGGAGCGAATTAGTTTGTTCCTTATCGATTCACCTGCATTTCCAGTTGTTCTGGGGATTCCCTGGCTAGCTATTCATAATCCTACGATTTCGTGAAACAGGGAACTCTACAGGGGTGGTCTGATGAGTGTTCAGGCAGGTGTGTAGGGGTTTCCATCGGTGCGACAACGGTGGAGAGTCCAGACCAGGTTTCCACCGTGCGCATTCCAGCTGAGTATGACGATTTGGCTATCGTTTTCAGTAAAAAGAAAGCGACCCAATTACCACCCCATAGGCAGGGGGATTGCGTGATAAATCTCCAGGGTAACGCTGCACTCCCCAGGAGTCATGTGTATCCTTTGTCCCAGGAGGAGAAGGTGGCTATGGAAACTTATATCACCGAGGCTCTGGGACAGGGGTACATTCAGCCCTCCATGTCACCTGTCTCTTCGAGTTTCTTTTTTGTGAAGAAAAAAGATGGTGGTTACGTCCGTGTATTGATTATAGAGGTCTAAATTCCATCACAGTGGGTTTTAGTTACCCACTACCTCTCATTGCTACAGCAGTGGAATCATTTCACGGAGCGCAGTTCTTCACTAAACTGGATCTCAGGAGTGCTTATAATTTGGTGCGTATTCGGGAGGGAGATGAGTGGAAAACTGCATTTAGCACTACGTCGGGCCATTATGAGTACCTCGTCATGCCATACGGTTTAAAGAATGCTCCAGCTATATTTCAATCCTTTGTGGATGAAATACTCAGAGACCTGCACGGACAGGGTGTAGTGGTGTATATTGACGATATTTTGATCTACTCCGCTACACGCACTGAGCATGTATCTCTTGTGCGCAAGGTTCTTAGACGACTGTTGGAGAATGACCTGTATGTGAAGGCGGAGAAATGTGAGTTTTCCAAACAATCAGTTTCCTTCCTGGGTTATCGCATTTCCAGCTCTGGTTTGGTAATGGAGGGTGACCGCATAAAGGCCGTGCGTAATTGGCCGACTCCGACCACGGTAAAGGAGGTGCAGCGGTTTTTGGGATTTGCCAATTACTACTGGAGGTTTATCCGGGGTTTTGGTCAGGTAGCTGCCCCTATTACCTCACTGCTGAAGGGGGGGCCGGCGCGTTTGCAGTGGTCAGCAGAGGCGAACGGAGCTTTTCATAAGTTTAAGGCGATGTTTACTGAGGCGCCGGTGTTGGCACATCCGGACCCTTCTTTGGCGTTTATAGTAGAGGTGGACGCATCCGAGGCTGGGGTTGGAGCGGTGCTCTCACAGCGTTCGGGTGTGCCTCCGAAACTCCGCCCCTGTGCCTTTTTTTCAAAGAAACTCGGGCCAGCGGAGCGGAATTATGATGTGGGGGATAGGGAGTTGTTGGCTATGGTTGAGGCCCTGAAGGTGTGGAGACACTGGCTTGAGGGGGCTAAGCACCCTTTCCTTATCTGGACTGACCATCGCAACCTGGAGTATATCCGATCAGCTAGGAGAATGAATCCTCGTCAGGCAAGGTGGGCCATGTTTTTCACCAGATTTCGTTTCACTATCTCATATAGACCAGGTTCCCTCAACACGAAGGCTGACGCGCTGTCAAGACTCTATGACACTGAGGACAGGTCCATCGATCCTACTCCCATCATTCCGGCAGCTAAGCTGGTGGCACCAGTAGTATGGGATGTGGACGCAGACATCGAGCGGGCGCATAGGGGAACCTGCGCTCCACAGTGTCCGGAGGGTCGTAGGTACGTGCCGCTGGCTGTCCGTGATCAATTGATTCGATGGGCTCATTGTCTACCCTCGGCGGGTCACCCAGGTATTTATAGGACAGTGCGAGGTCTTGAGAGGAAGTACTGGTGGCCCACTTTGAGGAGGGATGTGCGATTCTATGTTTCCTCCTGTTCGGTGTGCGCCCAGAGTAAGGCTCCTAGACACCTGCCAAGAGGTAAATTACAACCTCTTCCCGTTCCACAACGGCCGTGGACCCATCTTTCGGTAGATTTTCTTACTGACCTCCCCCCCTCTCAGGGTAACACTACAATCCTGGTCGTTGTGGATCGGTTCTCTAAGTCCTGCCGTCTTATCCCATTGCCCGGTCTCCCTACCGCCTTACAGACTGCGGAAGCTCTTTTCACCCATGTCTTCCGGCATTACGGGGTGCCCGAGGATATAGTTTCTGATCGGGGCCCCCAATTTATCTCTCGTGTTTGGAGGGCATTTATGGAACGTCTGGGGGTCTCGTCAGCCTGACCTCAGGGTATCACCCGGAGAGTAATGGTCAGGTGGAGAGAGTTAACCAGGAGGTGGGTAGGTTTCTGCGGTCGTATTGCCATGACCGGCCAGGGGAGTGGGCGAGATATATTCCCTGGGCAGAAATAGCCCAGAACTCACTAAGCCACTCCTCTACCAACATGTCACCATTTGAGTGTGTGTTGGGGTACCAGCCAGTCCTGGCACCGTGGCATCAGAGCCAGACTGAGGCTCCTGCGGTGGAGGAGTGGGTACAGCGCTCTAAGGAGACCTGGAGGGCGGTCCAAGAGTCATTACGCCAAGCGAGTATAAGGCAGAAGAAGAGCGCTGACCGTCACCGCAGTGAGGCCCCAGTGTTTGCACCTGGGGACAGGGTCTGGCTCTCGACCCGAAACCGCTTGCCCTGCCGGAAGCTGGGTCCGCAGTGTATAGGGCCATTTAAAGTCCTGAGGAGAATAAATGAGGTTTGTTATCGATTATTACTTCCTTCGTATTATCGTATTAACCCCTCATTTCATGTGTCTCTTCTCAGGCCGGTGGTAGCTGGTCCTATGCAGGAAGATGAGGTTCCGGAGGTTCCTCCGCCCCCTCTAGACATCGAGGGGTCCCCGGCGTACAAGATACGAGCTATTCTGGACTCGAGACGCCGGGTGAGGGGCTTGCAGTACCTCGTTGACTGGGAGGGGTACGGTCCGGAGGAGAGGTGCTGGGTCCCGGTGAGGGATATTCTAGACCCATCTATGTTGAGTGAATTCCATCGCCTCCGTCCGGATCGCCCAGCGCCTCGGCCCCCGGGTCGTCCCCGAGGTCGGCGCGCTGCGGGAGCTGCGCGTCAGGAGGGGGGTACTGTCACAAATATTACCGAAGGTGACTCCCCTTCTTGTTCGGTTGGCGCTTGGCGGTCGTCGTCGCCGGTCTACTAGCTATCGCTGATCCGTTGTTCTGTGTTCGTTTAGTTCTGTCTAATTGGTATCACCTGTTTCTTGTTTGGTTGTTAGGATAGGGTTATATATAGTCTGTTCAGCCCGCTTCTGTTTCGTGCGGGCTTGTTCTCCTGTTTCTTTGTTTGAGTGTATTTTGTTTGCATTTGGGTTTCACGCTGTCCGTTTATATTTCTGTTCATTTGTGTTTCCACTTTTGTACATGTTATGTTTCCAGGACATTAAAGCGTGTTGTTTTTCCCACATCCTTTGCTCTCTGCGCCTGACTCCACACCTCTTCACTCATTTACACGTCACACTTACCGTGGCTTCTTGCTGCCCTCGCGTAACAGGTAGTCAGCCTGCCACGCAGGCTCCTCGGAGTGCAATGTAAGGCAGGTGTTTAGAGTGTTGGACTAGTAACCGAAAGGTTGCAAGATCGAATCCCCGAGCTGACAAGGTACAAATCTGTCGTTCTGCCCTGAACAAGGCAGTTAACCCACCGTTCCTAGGCCGTCATTGAAAATAAGAATGTGTTCTTAACTGACTTGCCTACTTAAATAAAGGTGTAAAGGAAGAAAAAAATGACCAGTGTCCAAAAATACAGATTTACCTATTTTGTTATGAAAACTTGAAATCGGCCATTCCGAGTACGCAGGCAGGCACACACACTGGTACGCACACACCCACAGGTATCTCAGGTACAGGTGCACGCGCAGGTACAGGTGCACACACAGGTACACGTACACACGCGCCTCATCTCACTCACCGGTACACACACCTACACAGAGACGCTACTCATTTCCTCACATGTCGACACTACTCCCAGGTGCTCACACACCCGCGGGCCCCTCCAGTGGGACAACATTACACAACTTGAGTTCTCGAGTTACCCAAACAGTAACCCAGCTGTCTGAATTCTCTGACCAGTCAAATACTTAATATTACCAATGTTGTAACAACAGTGTGAACCAGTGCTGTGTATTCTGAAATATATACACAGTACTATCATCCTATGTAGCCTACAAATGCAGATGACCTGACTATCCATAGTCAATCCGCAACTCCTTATTTAGTCTGCATATATTGTGAATAGGGTACCATTTGAGACCTAGACTAACTCTCTCTTTCCATGGTGCCCTGTGCCAGGTAACCCGCTGTATGACAGCCTAGGCTCTCTGGCTGTGGGAACGCTCCTGGGTGTCGTGTCAGCCTTCCTCATCTACACAAACACGGAGGCCCTGCTGGGACGCTCCATCCAGGCCGAACACGTCCAGAAACTCACAGAGTTCCTGGAGAATGATCCCGCTGTCCAGTTAGTCAGTGGCTGCCATGTGTCCCAGGGTCGTTTTCATAAGGGAAAGGGGGATACCGAGTCAGTTGTCCAACTGAAATGTCTTCCGCATTTAACCCAACCCTCTGAGTCAGAGAGGTGCGGGGGGCTGCCTTAATCGACATCCAAGTCTTCCTGCACAAGGGCAGAATGACAGATTATGTTGTCAGCTCAGGGATTCAATCCAGCAACCTTCCTGTTACTGGCCCAAAATAGCTGTTAGGTCAGTGGCACTCCAGCCTCAGGCCTCTCTATCCCTGTATCGGGGTTGTGTTCATTAGGCACCAAACTGAAGAAAAACAGGGTGGGACTACCTTGACTTCGTCCAATAAACACTCCTTTTCATTTTCAGATGCAACGCAATTGAATTTTTTTTCTGTTGCATGGCTCCTAATGACAATGACCCTGGTCTGTCCTGCCACACAATCAGTGCTCAGCACTGACTGCATAGAGTACCACAGTATGAGTCATAATACCCATACAACCTACATTTGAAGTCACAAGTTTACATACACCTTAGCCAAATACATTTAAACTCAGTTTTCACAATTCCTGACGTCTGTTAGGATCACCACTTTATTTTAAGAATGTGAAATGTCAGAATAATAGTAGAGTGATTTTATTTCAGCTTTTATTTCTTTCATCACATTCCCAGTGGGTCAGAAGTTTACATACGCTCAATTAGTATTTGGTAGCATTGCCTTTAAAATGTTTAACTTGGGTCAAACGTTTTGTGTAGCCTTCCACAAGCTTCCCACAATAAGTTGGGTGAATTTTGGCTCATTCCTCCTGACAGAGCTGGTGTAACTGAGTCAGGTTTGTAGGCCTGATGTTTTCACCATCTGGCAGTCTGACGGACAAGTCTTGGTTTGGCGGATGCCAGGAAAAACGCTACCTGCCCCAATGCATAGTGCCAACTGTAACGTTTGGTGGAGGAATAATGTTTTGGGGCTGTTTTACATGGTTCGGGTTAGGCCCCTTACTTCCAGTGAAGGGAGATCTTAACGCTACATTTAGGGTTGCACATTTTGGGGAATATTCAGAGGTGGAGACTTTCCGTGGGAATTCAAAGGAATGTATGCAATTAATACCATTTAAATGTGGATGTTTTTTTTGCATTGAATATATTTATCATATGGAGACAAACAAACCTTTTACCTTATCATAAGTAGACATAATTGCAAATGATTAAATTCTTCCAATAGAAATAAAAAATATAGTTATGAATTTAACTTTAATTAAATGAGTTGACTTCACATGGGATTTCACTGAACAACAAAAGGGAATATTGAATAATCCCCAATGATCCATTGCATATCCCAAAAACATTTTCCACATCTGTAAAATGATAGTCTGGAAACTAAAGATGTAGATGTCTTCCTCTCAGGCTTCCATGTCTTCTCCCTGGACCTCCTCATTGTCCACCTCCTTGAGGCCTCAGGGTCTGATCATCTTCACTGTCACTTTCCAACCTTGTTGAGGATGGCTTTTTGTCAGGCTCAAAAAGCCTCAAATTTGCCAACAATCTTTCAATCCTTGTATTGGTCAGCCTGTTGCGTGCTTTGGTGTGTATGTTCCCAAACAAGGACCAGTTGCTCTCTTAGGCGGCTGATGTTGGTGGGATTTGGAGGATGGAGGCAACAGGGGAAAGAGCCTCAGATGCAAAAAGTCCTTTCCACCAAGTGGCTGATGAGATGTTGGCACGACTGCCATATTGCATCTCCATCCCAAAGCCCTTGCTTGGAAGTGTACTTCGCCAGACTGCCAAGAACCTTGCCCTCATCCAGACCAAGGTGGTGAGACACTGTAGTGCTGAAATTAGGCCTTGTTGATCTCTGCACCAGACAGAATGCTCTTGTCAGCGTACTTGGCTACTGCTATAGGTTTCAGGCTGCTTACCACTCTCTCCCAAAATACATCATCCAGGAGGATCCTCTTGATGGGGCTGTCCACATCGGCAGACTGTGATATGGCCATTTCTTGGAGAGACTTCTTCCCCTCCAGGAGACTGTCAAACATGATGACAACACCACCCCAACGGGTGTTGCTGGGCGGCTTCAACGTGGTGCTATTTTTCTTCTCACTTTGCTTGATGAGGTAGATTGCGGCTATAGCTTAATGACACTTCACATACCTAACCATTTCCTTGGCTCTCTTGTAGAGTGGATCCATTGTTTTCAGTGCCATGATGTCCTTGAGGAGCAGATTCAATGCATGAGCAGCACAGCCAATGGGTGTGATGTGACGGTAGGACTCCTCCACTTTAGACCAAGCAGCCTTCATGTTCGTAGCATTGTCTGTCACCAGTGCAAATACCTTCTGTGGTCCAAAGTCATTGACGACTGCCTTCAGCTCATCTGCAATGTAGAGACCGGTGTGTCTGTTGTCCCTTGTGTCCGTGCTCTTGTAGAATACTGGTTGAGGGGTGGAGATGATGTAGTTAATTATTCCTTGCCCACGGATAGTCGACCACCCGTCAGAGATGATTGCAATATTCTGCTTTCTCTATGACTTGCTTGACCTTCAGTTGAACTCTGCATCCAGCAAAATGAGTAAATCAATCATGTCTGGTTGGAGGGTGTATGCTGGGTGAAGAACTTGCATAAATCTCTTCCAATACACCTTGCCTGTGAGCATCAGAGGTGAACCAGTTGCATACACAGCTCGAGCAAGACATTCATCAGCATTTCTTGGACTAAATTCCTCCATTGAGTCAAAACTTCCAGGAGGACCATGAGTAGTTGCTATCGATAAGGTGTCTTATTCATCATTTTCACCTCGAATAGAAGTAGAGGGACTTTTGTCAGATAATGCTTGTTGTGAGCGCTGAGGGAACTTTATGCACTTGGCCAGATGATTCTGCATCTTTGTTGCATTCTTCACATATGATTTGGCACAGTATTTTCAAATGTATACAGCTTTTCCTTCTACATTAGCTGCAGTGAAATGTCTCCACACATCAGATAGTGCCCGTGGCATTTTCCTGTAAAGATGTTTTTTTTTTTATTGTATAAAATATCAAATACAGTTCCATAAACAGATACATAGTTAAGCAGTTTGTTTAAACAACTCCTTTTGTAAGATGTTTTAATTCACCAGCTTACCAATAGGTTTCATTTTAACTCAGTTAGCAGGCTCAAGCAAGCTAAAACGCACATGGTAGCAAACACTAACTAGTAGGAATTGTTAACAAGTTAGAAATGATTTGAACACACTTTGCTATAGGCTACTATTTACTCGTTAACATTATGTATGTCACACAATTATTTTCACCCCACCCAGTATTGTAGTCAAAACTTACCAGAAAGCATGTAGTACTTGGCTCAGACAGTGTAGTAGTGTGGGTTCAATAGCATCTCATTAGTGTGTGTGCAGGTTCTTGAGAATCAGCTGTTCATGTGATGGAAGAATGCACTGTGCATGCAGAGGGTTGCAATTCCATTGAATTGGGGATAGTTTAACCAAAACATTCCACAAGACCTAGAATTGCCTTGTGTATCCCACAAAAAAAGGTTCACTGTTATAAGCAAACTATTTTGTTGAATTTATGCAAAATCCCCCAAATTCCCGGGCTTAACTTCCCGTGGAAATTTTCCAAAAATGTACCGTAAAGTTTCCGACCCTTTGCAACCCTAGCTACATTATGCCATGACATTCTGGACGATTCTGTGCTTTCAACAGTTTGGGGACGGTCCTTTCCTGTTTCAGCATGACAATTCCCCAGTGCAAAAAGAGGTCCATACAGAAATGGTTTGTTGAGATCGGTGTGAAAGAACTTGACTGGCCTGCACAGAGCCCTGACCTCAACCCCATCAAACACCTTTGGGATGAACTGAAACGCTGACTGCGAGCCAGGCCCAACATCGGTGCTCGACCTCACTAATGCTTCCATTCAGCCACAAGAGCAAGTCCCTGCAGCAATGTTCCAATGTCTAGTGGAAAGCCTTCCCAAAAGAGTGGAGGCTGTTTTTGCAGCAAAGTGCGACCGATTCCATATTAATGCCCATGATTTTAGAATGAAATGTTAGACAAGTGGGTGTCCACATACTTTTGGTCATGTAGTGTATTTCCTAAATACACTGCTCAAAAAAATAAACAACACAATGTAACTCCAGGTCAATCACACTTCTTGTGAAATCAAACTGTCCACTTAGGAAGCAACACTGATTGACAATACATTTCACATGCTGTTGTGCAAATGGAATAGACAACAGGTGGAAATTATAGGCAATTAAGCAAGACACCCCCAATAAAGGAGTGGTTCTGCAGGTGGGGACCACAGACCACTTCTCAGTTCCTATGCTTCCTGGCTGATGTTTTGGTCACTTTTGAATTCTGGCGGTGCTTTCACTCTAGTGGTAGCATGAGACGGAGTCTACAACCCACACAAGTAGCTCAGGTAGTGCAGCTCATCCAGGATGGCACATCAATGCGAGCTGTGGCAAAAAGGTTTGCTGTGTCTGTCAGCGTAGTGTCCAGAGCATGGAGGCGCTACCAGGAGACAGGGCAGTACATCAGGAGACGTGGAGGAGGCCGTAGGAGGGCAACAACCCAGCAGCAGGACCGCTAACTCCGCCTTTGTGCAAGGTAGAGCAGGAGGAGCACTGCCAGAGCCCTGCAAAATGACCTCCAGCAGCATGTGTCTGCTCAAACGGTCAGAAACACTCCACGAGGGTGGTATGAGGGCCTGACGTCCACAGGTGGGGGTTGTGCTTACAGCCCAACACCGTGCAGGACGGTTTTCAATTGCCAGAGAACACCAAGATTGGTAAATTCGCCACTGGCGCCCTGTGCTCTTCACAGATGAAAGCAGGTTCACACTGAGCACATGTGACAGACGTGACAGTCTGGAGATGCCGTGGAGAACGTTCTGCTGCCTGCAACATCCTCCATTATGACCGGTTTGGCGGTCTAATATATATATATATATATATATATATATATATACTCTAATATATATATATATATATATATATATTAGAATATATATATACTCTAATATATATATATATATATTAGAATATATATATATATATACTCTAATATATATATATATTAGAGTGTATATATATATATATATATTAGAGTGTATATATATATATACTCTAATATATATAAAGGACATTTAAACCTCTAACTCTTTGTTTTTTGCTTTGACAAGGGCGATCCACGACGTGAAGGCCACAGACTTGGGGCTGAGTAAAGTGCGCTTCAAGGCTGAGGTGGACTTTGACGGGAGGGTGGTGACCCGCTCCTACCTGGAGAAGCAGGACATCGAACAGATCCTCAACGTAAGGCTAATGTAATGTAAGAAGTGTTTTAATCAAGAGTGTTTCTCACCATAGTTTATTTAGTACTTTTTGTCTTTCTGGTTTGGAGAGTTGGACATCCCTAGTAATCATCTGCACTGATAGCCATTGTACGATCGTTTAAAGCTTCAGTCTGGGATTTGTTTTTCACCCTAACAGTAACCCATACATCTGAGGGATGGTGCTGGGGAAATACTTTTATTTCAAACCGATTTTAATATTGTCGTCAAATCAAACTTTATTTGTCACGTGCCGAATACAACAGGTGTAGAAATTACTGTGAAATGCTTACTTACAAGCCCTTAACCTCTAGTGACACCCCATCCCGTGAACGGGACCGTTGTCATCTGACACTAATTAGCATAATGCAACGGACATAAATCTTCCTATTCATGAAAATCACAAGTGAAATATATTGGAACACAGCTTAGCCTTTAATCACCCTGTCATCTCAGATTTTCAAAATATGCTTTACAGCCAAAGCTAGACAAGCATTTGTGTAAGTTTATCTATAGCCTAGCATAGCATTATGCCTTGCTAGCAGCAGGCAACCTTGTCACGAAAATCAGAAAAGCAATCAAATTAAATCGTTTACCTTTGATGAACTTCAGATGTTTTCACCCAAGAGACTCCCAGGTAGATAGCCAAAGTTCATTTTTTTCCCCAAAATATTATTTTTGTAGGCGAAATAGCTCCGTATGTTCTTCACGTTTGGCTGAGAAATCGACCGGAAATTGCAGTCACAACAACACCGAAAAATATTCCAAATTAGCTCCATAATATCAACAGAAACATGGCAAACGTTGTTTATAATTAATCCTCAAGGTGTTTTTCAAATATCTATTCGATAATATATCAAACGGGACAATTGGTTTCTCAGTAGAAGCGATTGGAATAATGGCTACCTCTATTTTACTCGAATTTCTCTGGGAGCATCAGGTGACCACTTGCGCAATGAAGCCGCCTATGGGTAATTCTTCAACATAAATGCGTAAAACTACGTCACAATGCTGTAGACACCTTAATCTGGTTGATAGGGCATTCACAGCTCAATAGGGACGCATCGGAACGCATGGCTTTCAAAAGATGAGTCACTTCCGGATTGGATTTTTCTCAGGCTTTCGCCTGTAACATCAGTTCTGTTATACTCACAGACAATATTTTTACAGTTTTGGGAACTTTAGAATTTTCTATCCCAAGCTGTCAATTATATGCTTATTCTTGCATCTTGTCCTGACAAAATATCCCGTTTTAATTTGGGAACGTTATTTTTCCAAAAATGAAAATACTGCCCCCTAGTACCAACAGGTTAACCAACAGTGCAGTTCAAGAAGAGTTAAGAAAATATTTACCAAATAAACTAAAGTAACACAATAAAATAACAATAATGAGGCTGTATACAGGGGGGGTACTGAGTCAATGTGCAGGGGAACAGGTTAACCTTCCCCAGGTTAACAGGACGCTTGGCCCCAGTGATGTACTGGGACTTACTTACGCACTACCGTCCTGTAGCGCTTTTAGGTCAGATGCCGAGCAGTTGCCATACCAGGCGGTGATGCAACTGGTCAGGATGCTCTCGATGGTGCAGCTGTAGAACCTTTTGAGGATCTGCTGACTCATGCCAAATCTTTTCTGTCTTCTGAGGGGGAACATATGTTGTCGTGCCCTCTTCATGACTGTATTGGTGTGTTTGGACCATGATAGTTTGTTGGTGATGTGGACACCAAGGAACTTGAAACTCTCGACCTGCTCCACTTCAGGCCCGTCGATGTTAATGGGGGCCTGTTTCGGCCATCTTTTTCCTTTAGTCCACGATCAGCTCCTTTTGTTTTGCTCACATTGGAGGGAGAGGTTGTTGTCCTGGCACCACAATGCCAGGTCTCTGACCTCCCTATAGGTTGTCTCATCGTTGTCGGTCATCAGCAAACTTAATGATGGTGTTGGAGTCGTGTTTGGCCACGCAGTCGTGGGTGAACATGGAGTACAGTAGGGGACCAAGCACACACCCCTGAGGGGACCCAGTGTTGAGGATCAGCGTGGCAGACGTGTTGTTGCCAACCCTTACCACCTAGGAGCGGCCTGTCAGAAAGTCCAGGATCCAGTTGCAGAGGGAGGTGTTTATTACCAGGGTCCTTAGCTTTGTTAGGTTGCTAGGTTCTATGGTGTTGAACTCTGAGGTATAGTCAACAGCATTCTCATATCGGTGTGTTCCTTTTCCCCAGGTGGGAAAGGGCGGTGTGGAGTGCAATTGAGATTGCGTCACCTGTGGATCTGTTGGGGTGGTATGCAAATTGGAGTGAGTTTAGGGTATCTGGGATGATGCTGTTGATGTGAGCCATGGCAAGCTTTTCAAAGCACTTCATGGCTACCGACTTGAGTACGACAGGGCGGTAGTCATTTAGGCAGTTTACCTTTGCTTCCTTGGGCACAGGGACTATGGCGGTCTGCTTGAAACATGTCGGTATTACAGACTCCGTCAGGAAGAGGTTGAAATGTCAGTGAAGACACTTGCCAGTTAGTCCGTGCATGCTTTGAGTACACGTCCTAGTAATTTGTGAATGTTAGCCTGTTTTAGAGGTCTTGCTCACATCGGCGAACGTTATCACACAGTCATCCAGAACAGCTGTGGCTCTCATACATGCTTCAGTGTTGCTTGCCTCGAAGTGTGCATAAAAGGCATTGAGCTCCTCTGGTAGGCTCGTGTCACTGGGCAGATCGCGGCTGTGTTTCCCTTTATAGTCCGTAATATTTTTAAAGCCCTGCCACATCCGACGAGCGTCCGATGGTGTAGGAGGATTCAATCTTAATCCTGTGTTGATGCTTTGCCTGTTTGATGGTTCTTCTGAGGGCTTAGCAGGATTTCTTATGCGTCCAGATTAGTGTCCCGCTCCTTGAAAGCGGCAGCTCTAGTCTTTAACTCGATGCGGATGTTGCCTGTAATCCATGGCTTCTGGTTGGGATATGGATGTACGGCCTCTGGGGACAACGTCGTTGACGCACTTATTAACGAACCCGACGACTGAGATGGTATACTTTTCAATGCCATTGGATGAATCCCGGAACATATTCGAGTCTGTGCTAGCAAGACAGTCCTGTAGTGTAGCATCCGCGTCATCTGACCACTTCCGTATTGAGCTAGTCACTGGTACTTAGTCTTTGCTTGTAAGCAGGAATCGGGAGGATAGAATTATGGTCAGATTTGACAAATGGAGGGAGAACTTTGTATGTGTCACGTTTCTTTCTTTAGTTTTTTTTAACCTTTTTATTTAACTGGACAAGTCTGTGGTCTTTGCAGTAAAGGTAGGCTTTTTTCTTTTTCTCCCCCATCCCTCTGGTTGCACATGTACATGCTGGTAGAAATGAGGTAAAACGGATTCAAGATGGCCTGCATTACAGTCACCAGTCACTAGGAGTTCTGCTCCTGGATGACCATTTTCTTGTTTGCTTATGGTGTTATATAGCTGGTTGAGTGCGGTCTTAGTGCCAGCATCGGTTTGTGGTGGAAAATAGACGGCTGCGAATAATATAGATGCGAACTATGTTGGTATATAGTGTGGTCTACATCTTATCATAAGGTACTCTACCTCAGGTGAGCAATACCTCGAGACTAGGGATGCACAATATATCGGAGGGGAGGATATCAGAATCTGACTATATTAGCTAAAAATGCCAACATCTGCAGCGCCCCGATGTCTAGTTTAACGCTGATGTGCATACTTATGAGGTAATGACACTATGAAAAACACAGCGTTACACAGAACAAAAGCAGAAAAATACTAAGCGCACTTCCACTTCCAACAACTTAACAAGTTTAAGCCGAGCAGTCATTTGAAAGAGTAAGAAAATTTCAGCGAGACAACTCAAAGGCGAAATCCATTATACCCAAGATAATGGAATTCATTGCCCTTGACAATCAACCGTTCCCTGTTGTGGATGGTGTTGGTTTCCGCCAACTGGTCAAGCCCCGGTACACACTATTTTTCAGATGTTGCCCTGCCGGAGTTGCCCAGTATTGTTGAAATGCACATCTATGAGCTACTTGCTGTGGGTGTCACTGACGTTTGGACCAGCGACGTCAGCCCCATGATCATGCTGAGTCTGACGTCGTCGTCAAGTGGGTCGACGAGGATTTCGTACTGAGGAATTGCATGCTCAAGAATGTGCTGGTTCTCATACCGCTGCTGCCATTTCAATGGCGTTTGAGAACGTTTGGACCTTGGAAACATGAACACACTCCTAGTGCCATTCGAACAGCTGACTCGAGAAAAAAGCAAATCAACTGCGTCTGCAGCAGACTTGATACCCTCTGTCATGGCATTGAAACGCCTGCTCAACAAAACTGCCGACACAAACCGTGGGGTTAATTTACTAAAGTACTCAAGGCTGTGAACAAGTGATTCGGGGGCATTCTCTCTGAGCCTCTACTGTGTCACCACCATGCTCGACGCTAGGTACAAGGACCGCTACGTCGATGCAGACAAACTGTGTTTACGTGAAACGTTACATACACAGCTGGACAAGATGGAAACGGACAGTGCGCACCGAGGAAGAAGGGCCACAGACAGACAGCTGAAACTAAACTGCTTGACATGTATGATGAAATCCTGGTTGAGAATGAAATGACTGAACAACAAAACAGCACAGCAAGTAAGTGAAAGAAATACGTTTTAATTATGTTTTACTCATTGTTTAGGTTCTAATTCTCAAAGAAAAAAACTCAACGGACACTATGAAAGCGCAAACCAAGTTCATTCTTCCCAGTGGATCAACACATATTATTATTATGTATTTGAAACAAGCACTGATATTTAACTATTTCTCCTAGGCTGAGTCTCCTCCTCACATCTGAACAAACATTTTATCTTTACTGCTAGGCAGGAAACTAAGTGATAAGGCCACAAACCTTTCTTTCTCTCTTAACATGACCTGACCTCAACCTCCACTAATCCACGGCTCTCTCCCCTTTCAATGGCTGCTACGTGATCGTTTTCCCTGCACTCAAAACATTCCAAGCTTAATTGCACACACTATACCTTCCTCATACAGATAACCATTTTAACTTCTGGTGGAGATCCACTAATCCTAAGCATTCAATATTTCAATAGGATACCTGATCAGAATCCATCATGGTAATGGGGACATGCGTAAATGCCAACAAAAAAAAATATATATTTTTTGTGTGTGACCTTAACTAGGCAAGTCAGTTAAAAGAACCAATTCTTATTTACAATGACGGCTAAACCAGGACGACACCTGCTTTCAATATACTTCATTTACTCAAGTGTACCCATTATTTTGGCAGCTACCTGTGTGTGTGTGTGTGTGTGTGTGTTGTGGCTTGTAGGACATCCAGCAGGTGAAGACCACTGATGAGCTGGAGAACTTCATGCTGAAGCACGGTGAGAACATCATCGACACCCTGGGGGCTGAGGTGGACCGCCTGGAGAAAGAACTCAAGGTAGAGTGGAGCTGCACTCCCGTTCTCTATGTACCCTTCTCCCCAAAGTGTGCACTCGTTCAAACCCCTCATGAGTTTTTAAAAGTACTGGATTGGTGTAAGAAATAGGATGGGAACTCCCTTGAGCACATGCTTAAATCAATTCAATGCTTGAAGAACCAATCCACGAAGGGAGTGCACACTTCATGTTAGGTCATTGGAATGCATGTCTGGACTTGCTCCACCACCACATGTTACATTTCAACACCATACACATAGCTTGTATTAATTCTTAGTTAGTGATCTGTTGAAGTGCATTCCACAGAAGAAAGGATTAACTCCTGGAAAGATTTAGAGCAAAGGACCACAGTCAGACAAGGTTAAATCAAGCTAAAAGTAAACTCATGGATGTTCCTAGAACACAACTACTAAGCAAGCACAAAAGCCCTAGAGCCAGACCTCGTATCCAACAGGCCACTCACTACCTACACCCCACAAAGTCCAGAACTACTGGACATCATCAAAAAAACATTGGCATATTCTACGCTCAGACACAGCTCTAGGTAATACATTCCAGCAGCTTCCTACCATAGAGCTGAAAACATTGAAGACCGTGTTGTCTGATCTGACATCAGCCAACAAGACCATCCTCCTGCATATTCCCCCTGGCAACTACAAGTGAGAATTTACTTAATGCTAGTACACCAGTGGAGCCTCCTCAGAGGAGGAAGGAGAAGACTATCTTCAGTGAATTTCATAGAAATTGTAAGACATTAAAAAAGTTATCCTTTTTAGATAAAACTATACTAAATATATTTACGTCACCAAATAATTGATTAAAACACACTGTTTTGCAATGGACTACAGTAGCCTCCACAGCACTCTGTAGGGTAGCACCATGGTGTAGCCGGAGGACAGCAGGCTTCCGTCCTCTTGGTACGTTGGCTTTTGGTTCTTGGTTCTCAACCCCTTCCATAGACTTACACAGTAATTATGACACCTTCCAGAGGACGTCCTCCAACCTATCTGATCTCTTGCAGCAGGAACTGACATGTTGTCCATCCAATCAAAGGATCAGAGAATTAATGAATCTCGTACTGAAAGCTACAGCTTGCTAGCTAGCGCGCACATTTTTTTTTCCTCCCTGGTTTACTTCGTTTTTATTATTTTTTGCCTAGTCACATACAGCTGTGTTGTTCATTGAAGTCCACAAACAAAGGGAAATGGGGTGAGGCGGAGTGTGCATAGAGGCTAGAATGAATACAACGTGGCTGCTATAAAAGTGAACTGTGTTTATGCGTGATCAGGGGTGTACTCATTCTGCTGACTGTTGAAAAACATTTCTTAAACCGACGCAATCGAAACGGGGATAAAAAAAGAATACCTGAATTTGTCCAATAGAAACTCTCGTTTGCAACTGTTGGACGAAAGATTACACCCTAGATAAACTAGATGAAGGCAAGTGTGTGCAAGGCGGTATTGAATGTGTCACTGTCATCTCAAATTTTCTCTCGACCTGTGTGCACCTACTTTGTAAACATAGTTGAAGTCGGAAGTTTACATACAGCTCAGCCAAATACATTTAAACTCAGTTTTTCACAATTCCTGACATTTAATCCTAGTAAAAATTCCTTGTCAGTTAGGACCACCTAACTGAATGTGAAATGTCAGAATAATAGAGTGATTTATTTCATCACATCCCCCATGGGTCAGCAGTTTACATGCACTCAATTAGTATTTGGTAGCATGGCCTTATAAATTGTTTAACTTAGGTCAAACGTTTCGGGTAGCCTTCCATGAGCTTCCCACAATAAGTTGGATGAATTTTGGCCCATTCCTCCTGACAGAGCTGGTGTAACTGAGTCAGGTTTGTAGGCCTCCTTGCTCTCACACGCTTTTTCAGTTCTGCCCACAAATTTTCTATGGGACTGAGGTCAGGGCTTTCTGATGGCCATACCAATACCTTGACTTTGGAAGTATGCTTGGGGTCATTGTCCATTTGGAAGACTCATTTGCGACCAAGCTTTAACTTTAACTGATGTCTTTGCTTCAATATATCCACATAATTTTCCTTTCTCATGATGCCATTTATTTTGTGAAGTGCACCAGCCCCTCATGCAGCAAAGCACCCCCACAACATGATGCTGCCACCCCCGTGCTTCACGGTTGGGATGGCGTTCTTCGGCTTGCAAGCATCCCCCTTTTTCCTCCAAACATAACGATGGCCATTATGGCCAAACAGTTCTATTTTTGTTTCATCAGACCAGAGGACATTTCTCCAAAAAGTACGATCTTTGTCCCCATGTGCAGTTGAAAACCGAAGCAGTGGCTTCTTCCTTGCTGAACGGCCTTTCAGGTTATGTTTGTATAGGACTCGTTTTACTGTGGATATAGATACTTTTGTACCTGTACCTTCACAAGGTCCTTTGCTGCTGTTCTGGGATTGATTTGCACTTTTCGCACCAAAGTCTGTTCATCTCTAGGAGACGGAACGCGTCTCCTTCCTGAGGTGTATGACCGCTGCGTTGTCCCATGGTGTTTATACTTGCGTACTATTGTTTGTATAGATGAATGTGGTACCTTCAGGCGTTTGGAAATTCTCCCAGGGATGAATCAGACTTGTGGAGGTCTACCATTTTTTTTCTGATGTCTTGGCTGATTTCTTTAGATTTTCCGACTTCAACTGTACATTCATAGGCTAGGTTGTAGCAACCTCATGATGGGTAAAGGGAAATTTGAGTATCATGTAGTAACCTAAACCTATTGATGTTACCTTGAATGAGGTGAATGGAATTTGAATGACAGTCATCCAACATGCTGTACTAGAAATAAGGCCATGTTCACTAAGAGAAAATCGTGTCATATTTTGGTTAACCTGTTGCGACGAGCCATCCCGGATCCAGGATCGTGAATACAGCCTCAAGCTCATCACCATAACGCAACGTTAACTATTCATGAAAATCGCAAATGAAATGAAATCAATATGCTAGCTCTCAAGCTTAGATTTTTGTTAACAACACTCATCTCAGATTTTCAAAATATGCTTCTCAACCATAGCAAAACAAGCATTTGTGTAACAGTATTGATAGCTAGCGTAGCATTTAGCGTTAGCATTTAGCGTTAGCATTCAGCAGGCAACATTTTCCACAAAAACCAGACAAGCATTCAAATAAAATCATTTACCTTGTTTTCAATGAGACTCTCAGTTAGATAGGCAATGTTATTTGTGTTGACAAATCGCTCCGTTTTCTTAATGTTTGGGTAAGAAAAAAAACGAAAATTAAGTCATTAAAACGCAATCTTTTTTCCAAATTAACTCCATAATATCGACAAACATGGCAAACCGATGTTTAGAATCAATCCTCAAGGTGTTTTTCACATATCTATCGACGATAAATCCATCGTGGCAGTTGACTTTTTCTTCTGAAGAAATGGAGCGCGCATGGACCTAAAGATTACGCAATCATTTCGACACAGGACACCGGGCGGACACCTGGTAAATGTAGTCTCTATTGGTCAATCTTCCAATGATATGCCTACAAATACGTCACAATGCTGCAGACACCTTGGAGAAACGACACAAAGGGCAGGCCCATTCCTGGCGCATTCACAGCCATATAAGGAGACATTGGAACACAGCGCCTTCAAAATCTGGGCCATTTCCTGTTTGAAATTTCATCTTGGTTTCGCCTGTAGCATCAGTTCTGTGGCACTCACAGATAATATCTTTGCGGTTTTGGAAACGTCAGTGTTTTCTTTCCAAATCTGTCAATTATATGCATAGTCGAGCATCTTTTCGTGACAAAATATCTTGTTTAAAACGGGAACGTTTTTTATCCCAAAATTAAAAGAGCGCCCCCTATCTCGAAGAAGTTAAACTATCCCCAATTCAATGGAATTGCAACCCTCTGCATGCACAGTGCATTCTTCCATCACATGTGCAGTGCACTCTTCCATCACATGTACAGCTGATTCTCAAGGTCTTGCACACTAAGGAGATGCTATTGAGCCCACACTACTACACTGTCTGAGCCAAGGACTACATGCTTTCTGGTGAGTTTTGATTAGAATACTGGGTGGGGTGAATATATTTTATGACATGATTTTATGTTAACTAGTAAATAGTAGCCTACAGCAAAGTGTGTTCAAATCATTTCTAACTTGTTAACAATTCCTACTAGTTAGTTTTTGCTACCATGTGCGTTTTAGCTTGCTTGAGCCTGCTATCTGAGTGTTAATTCACCTGTTTCCCTACGTTTCATTTTAGCATTTATCTTACAAAGGAGTTGTTTAATCTAATTGTTTAACTATTTATCTGTACACGGAATTGTATTTTTAACCTTTTTTCCCTTCTAATCTTTACAGGAAAATGCCACGGGCTCTATCTGATGTGTGGAGACATTTCACTGCAGCTAATGTAGAAGGAAAAGCTGTGTACATTTGAAAATACTGTGCCAAATCATATGTGAAGAATGCAACAAAGATGCAGAATCATCTGGCCAAGTGCATAAAGTTCCCTCAGCGCTCACAACAAGCATTATCTGACAAAAGTCCCTCTACTTCTATTCGAGGTGAAAATGATGAATCAGACACCTTATCGATAGCAACTACTCATGGTCCTCCTGGAAGTTTTGACTCAATGGAGGAACGTAGTCAGAGAAATGCTGATGAATGTCTTGCTCGAACTGTGTATGCAACTGGTTCACCTCTGATGCTCACAGGCAATGTGTACTGGAAAAGATTTCTGAATGTTCTTCGCCCAGCATACACCCCTCCAACCAGACATGATTTATCTACTAATTTGCTGGATGCAGAGTTCAACAGGGTTCATGTGAAGGGTCAAGCAAATCATAGAGATAGCTGACTGTATTGCAATCATCTCTGATGGGTGGTCGAATGTTCATGGCAAGGAATAACTCCCATCTCCACCCCTCAACCAGTATTCTACAAGGGACAACAGACACACCGGTCTCTATATTGCAGACCAGTTGAAGGCAGTCATCAATGACCTTGGACCACAGAAGGTATTTGTCATCAAGTTGGTGACAGACAATGCTGCGAACATGAAGGCTGCTTGGTCTAAAGTGGAGGAGTCCTACCCTCACATCACACCCATTGGCTGTGCTGCTCATGCATTGAATCTGCTCCTCAAGGACATCATGGCACTGAAAACAATGGATCCACTCTACAAGAGCCAAGGAAATGGTTAGGTATGTGAAGGGTCATCAAGTTATAGCAGCAACCTATCTCACCAAGCAAAGTGAGAAGAATAAGAGCACCACATTGAAGCCGCCCAGCAACACCCGTTGGGGTGGTGTTGTCATCATGTTTGACAGTCTCCTGGAGGGGAAGGAGTCTCTCCAAGAAATGGCCATATCACAGTCTGCCGATATGGACAGCCCCATTAAGAAGATCCTCCTGGATGATGTATTTTGGGAGAGAGTGGTAAGCAGCCTTGAAACCTATAGCAGTAGGCATTGCACGGATTGAGGGAGACAATGCCATCCTGTCTGATGTTCAGACTCTGCTTACACATGTAAGAGAACACTATGTCCTGCCCTCTTCACTGTTGCCCCAAGCTGAGGACAAATACATTAGTGTCTAGTTTGAGACAGACACCTCACAAGTTCTTAACTGGCAGCTTCATTAAATAGGTAACTCTGGGATGCTGGCCTTCTAGGCAGAGTTGCAAAGAAAAAGGCATATCTCAGACTGGCTAATAAAAATTAAAGATGGGCAAGAGAACACTGACACTGGACAGAGGAACTCTGCTTAGAAGGCCAGCATCCCGGGGTCGCCGCTTCACTGTTGACATTGAGACTGTATCTGCCGTTTCCAGCTACAATAGTCATTTTCAAAGTTAACAATATTTCTGATCAATTTGATATTTTAATGGACAAAAAATGTGCTTTCTTTCAAAAACGAGGACATTTCTAAGTGACACTACCGTTTTAAAAGTTCGGGGTATCTTCATTTTTGGGGGGGAGATGCGATGGATCTTTGGGATCATTCAATATTCCCTTTTGTTGTTCAGTGAAATCATCCCATGTGAGGAGTCAACTCATTTAATTAAAGTTCTATTTTAACTAGTTTATTTCTATTGGAAGGATTTAATCATTTGCAGTTATGTCTACTTATAAGGTAAGGTAAAGGGTTTATGTTTCGGTCTCCATATGTTATGGTAAATATATCCAATGCAAAAAATCATTTACAATTTAATAGGGTATTAATGTGTATGTATTTTGGTTAATTCCTGTTTAATTCTCTCTGAATATTCCCCAAAATGTGCAACCCTAGTTAGACCTGGGTCTAAGCTTTTGATGTTTGTTAGCCCTAGTTTTGCTTAGCCCCATTTTATTTTTCAATACACAACATTCAACAACAACATTCAACGTGTTATATAGTAGTGGTTGAATATGAGTTACACCTACTGTAGTTGATAAAATGATCTTTTAGTTTTCCATTTTTTCCATGGGGCGGCAGGGTAGCCTAGTGGGTTAGAGCGTTGGACTAGGAACCGGAAGGTTGCAAATTCATACCCCCGAGCCGACAAGGTTCAAATCTGTCGTTCTGCCCCTGAACAGGCAGTTAACCCACTGTTCCTAGGTTGTCATTGAAAATAAGAATTTGTTCTTAACTGACTTGCCTAGTTAAATAAAGGTAAATTAAAATAAATAAATACATTTGTTGTTTACTGGGTTCAGTTCTGTATTTCATCACTAGGTGGAGACATTGACCACATCACACCTTCAGTACTAACCTGTATGGTCGACCACTCTCTCTCATGAGCACCTACCAGCTAAAGATTTTTTTCCCCCCTAATTATTTTCCATGCCCTATATGAACTTTTCCATTCCCTTTCTGAAGAAGGCCATTGAAGGCGGAAACGTCAATCTTTTAAAACTATTTTTAATAGTGAGCGAGCGTTGCGCTTTTCCCTGTCCAATGACAGTGATCAGAGCCAGAAATATCACTCATGACATCACATTATCTTACAAGATGATGGTTGTCATTTATTCAATGCTAAAAATAAGTTGTAAGATTTAATGCGTCCTGTTTTGTTGTCCCTCAACAGCAACGTAATCCAGAGGTACGGCACGTCGACCTGGAGATTCTATAACACTACGACTCTACGCGGGGAAGTTGTGCTACAGCAAGGAGGAACTCGGGAGAAGAGCCAAGCCGACCTCTGCACTCTGCCACCAATCTCCCTCCCATCCTCTCCAACCAACTCATCAAGAAGTCTTACTGTAGAATAGTCCTGCATCACATAAGCACCAGACACAGGTGCTGGCACAGTGATTTAATTTTTTCCATGCCTTTCTATGTTGATTTAACCATGCCGTTATGAGGGTTTGACCGGAAACGGAGATATCAAAGACCCAAGGCATACCAGGTGTGGCAGTGAAGACTGAGCTCTCAGAACTGTCTTGAAGTTGGACGTGGTCATAGTGCGTTGTCACTCTCAGGCAGTGGATGTACTGCCTTTGAATATAGTTTTCGTTTATAGACTTTTGTTCACTCTGAATAGTTCAAAGACATGATTTTTTTACTGAATTGTTTTACTTCACGCAGAAACGTCAAACTGACCAGTATCACTAAGCAGTTATACATAAAGCTTATGAATCTACATAGAACCACACTCTCGCTGCAACAATTCCCTTATGAATGCAAATAATTATACAAGTACACTTAACAAAAGCAGCATGGAAGAGTTTTCTTGAGTATAAGTTTGAAGTAATGTAGAGTGTATATATTTTTTCCCCTTTATATTTTTAGGGGAGTACCTATGCACACTGCAAAGCTGGCATCTCACCAGTTCATTGATTGACATTTTGAATTAATGTTCTAAGAATTGTGATTTTATATGTTAGAGTGAGCTGACTGATCTTGTCAGTCGTTTGCTGTCTCAACGGGCTTGTCAGCAGACGACAGATTTGTATGTTTTTTGCTCCAAAGATGAAGTGGTGTTTGAACACCCAGTCCGAGCGAACGTCTCCTCCTTTACCAGTGTAAATAATAGTGGGCTGGAGGTAGGCGTTTTTGTTTCAGCCTTTTGTGACATAATACAACTCTGTTTTACCGTGGACAGTTCCGTGTAAAAACTAAGACGAGGACAAATGATACGTAATATTAATGCTCTGACTATCCACTAAAGATGGTTTCTTCAGCCATTGTCCCAACTTTGACCCTTCCAGCTTGATAATTCTGCTCCAGCCTGGGGTATATTCAGTGAGGTGAAACATTCACAACATTGCAGTTAAAAATGTCATGAATAGAGCTGACATGATTTCTATTCATTATGACATAGCTGTGCTATGAAATTAATTTCTGTCTGAAAGTTCTGTAAAATGTCACCCTCCTGAACATACTTGTTGCATTCAGCGACTGCTTTTAAAAAAAAATTCTGTGCTCATGTCTGTGTTTGTAACAGACCGTCTGGCCAATATACAGCAGGTTGCAGGGACACTGCTGTAAGCATATACCCCAATGGTGAATACATACTCAGCTTTCTTTAGAAGTGGCCTGGAGTTGTTTCTGAATTGTCGGGTGTGTGTATGCAGTGGAAGTTTACATATACAGCCGTGGCCAAAAGTTTTGCGAATGACACATTCATTTTCACAGTCTGCTGCCTCAGTTTGTATGATAGCAATTTGCATATACTCCAGAATGTTATGAAGAGTGATCAGATGAATTGTGAAGTCCCTCTTTGCCATGCAAATGAACTGAACCCCCAAAAAACATTTCCACTGCATTTCAGCCCTGCCACAAAAGGACCAGCTGACATGTCAGTGATTCTCTCGTTAACACAGGTGTGAGTGTTGACGAGGACAAGGCTGGAGATCACTCTGTCATGCTGATAGTTTGAATAACAGACTGGAAGCTTCAAAGGGAGGGTGGTGCTTGGAATCATTGTTCTTCCTCGGTCAACCATGGTTACCTGCAAGGAAACACGTGCCGTCATTGTTTTGCACAAAAAGGCTTCATAGGCAAGGATATTGCTGCCAGTAAGATTGTACCTAAATCAACCATTTATCGGATCATCAAGAACTTCAAGGAGAGCGGTTCAATTGTTGTGAAGAAGGCTCCAGGGCACCGAAGAAGTCCAGCAAGCGCCTCGACTTTCTCCTAAAGTTGATTCAGCTGCGGGTTCGGGGCACCACCAGCACAGAGCTTGCTCAGGAATGGCAGCAGGCAGGTGTGAGTGCATCTGCACGCACAGTGAGGCAAAGACTTTTGTAGGATGGCCTGGTGTCAAGAAGGGCAGCAAAGAAGCCACTTCTCTCCAGGAAAAACATCAGGGATAGAATGATATTCTGCAAACGGTACAGGAATTGGACTGCTGAGGACTGGGGTAAAATCATTTTCTCTGATGAATCCCCTTTTCAATTGTTTGGGGCATCTGGAAAAAAGCTTGTCCGGAAAAGACAAGGTGAGCGCTACCATCAGTCCTGTGTCATGCCAACAGTAAAGCATCCTGAGACCATTCATGTGTGGGGTTGCTCACAATTTTGCCTAAGAACACAGCCATAAAGAATGGTACAAACACATCCTCCGAGAGCAGTTTCTCCCAACAATCCAGGAACAGTTTGGTGACGAACTGTATGATGGAGCAACTTGCTATAAGGCAAAAGTAATAACTAAGTGGCCCGGGGAACAAAACATCGATATTTTGGGTCCATGGCCAGGAAACTCCCCAGACCTTAATCCCATTGAAGTTGTGGTCAATCCTCAAGAGGCGGGTGGACAAACAAAACCCCACAAATTTGGACAAACTCCAAGCATTTCTTATGCAAGAATGGGCTGCCATCAGTCAGGATGTGGCCCAGAAGTTAATTGACAGCATTCCAGGGCAGATTGCAGAGGTCTTGAAAAACAAGGGTCAACACTGCAAATATTGACTCTTGCATCAACTTCATGTAATTGTCAATAAAAGCATTTGACACTTATGAAATACTTGTAATTATACTTCAGTATTCCATAGTAACATCTGACAAAAATATCTGAAGACACTGAAGCAGCAAACTTTGTGGAAATTAATATTTGTGTCGTTCTCAAAACTTTTGTCCACGACTGTACTTTGGTTGGTGTCATTAAAACTAGTTTTTCAACCACTCCCACAAATTTCTTGTTAACAAACTGTCGTTTTTGCAAGTCGGTTAGGACATCTACTTTGCATGACAAGTAATTTTTCAAACAATTGTTTTGTCAGATCATTTCACTTATAATTCACTGTATCACAATTCCAGTGGGCCAGACGTTTACATACACTAAATTGACTGCCTTTTTTAAACAGCTTGGAAGATTCCAGAAAAGTATGTCATGGCTCTAGAAGCTTCTGATAGGCTAATTGACATAATTTGAGTCAATTGGAGGTTTACCTGTGGATGTATTTCAAGGCCTACCTTCAAACTCAGTGCCTCTTTGCTTGACATCATGGGAAAATCAAAAGAAATCAGCCAATAGTTTCTAAACGCCTGAAAGTACCACGTTCATCTCTACAAACAATAGTATGCAAGTATAAACACCATGGGACAACACAGCTGTCATAACGCTCAGGAAGGAGATGTGTTCTGTCTCCTAGACATTAACGTACTTTGGTGCAGAAAGTGCAAATCAATCCCAGAAGAACAGAAAAGGACTTTGTGAAGATGCTGGAGGAAACGGGTACTAAAGTATCTATATCCACAGTAGAATGAGTCCAATATCGACAAACTGAAAGGCCGCTCAGCAAGGAAGAAGCCACTGCTCCAAAACCGCCATAAAATAGCCAGACTATGGTTTGCAACTGTACATGGGGACAAAGATCATACTTTTTGGAGAAATGTGCTCTGGTCTGATGAAACAAAAATAGAACTGTTTGGCCATAATGACCATTGTTATGTTTGGAGGAAAAGGGGGATGCTTGCAAGCCGAAGAACACCATCCCAACCGTGAAGCATGGTAGTGGCGGCAGCATGTTGTGGGGGTGCTTTGCTGCAGGATGGACTGGTGCACTTCACAATGCAGATGGCATCATGAGGGAGGGAAGTTGTGGATCTATTGAAGCAACATCTCAAGACATCAGTAAGGAAGTTAAAGCTTGGTCGCAAATGGGTTTTCCAAATGGACAATGACCCCAAGCATACTTCCAAAGTTGTGGCAAAATGACTTAAGGACAACAAAGTCAAGTTATTGGAGTGGCCATCGCAAAGCCCTGACCTCATTTCCATAAACATTTTGTGGGCAGAAAAACTATAGAAGCATGTACTAGGAAGGAGGCCTACAAACCTGACTCAGTTACACCAGCTCTGTCAGGAGTAATGGGCCAAAATTCACCCAACTTATTGTGGGAAGCTTGTGGAAGGCTACCTGAAACATTTGACCCAAGTTAAATAATTTAAAGGCAATGCTACCAAATACTAATTCAGTGTATGTGATGAAAGAAATAAAAGCTGAAATAAATCATTTTCTCTACTTTTATTCTGATATTTCACATTCATAAAATAAAGTTGTGATGCTAACTGACCTAAAATGGGGACATTTTTTAGTAGGATTAAATGTCAGGGATTGTGAAAACTGAGTTTAAATGTATTTGGCTAAGGTGTATGTAAACTTCCGACTTCAACTGTGTGTGTGTGTGTGTCTGTTGATTATGTAAGATTTCTCTCTGGTTATGGAATAACTGCTGAAGGACTTCAAATAAATACATTTATGAACATGTATCTTTGTTGTTGGCATTTCCCTACGCTTCAATTTATTAGCGGACTCATTTAAATGATCTGAAAAGCATGTCATGCAGATTGGTGTTCATTGGCTATGTGCGCATCTTCATTCCCTTTGGCTGAATGTGGGCAATTGGACTTTGCAGTTATCGGAATGAGGCTCTGGAAACGATAAGAAAAATCAGTGGCCTATATGGTGACGTCAATAAACAGTCATATTCAACCAGGCATTAACCAACCATTGAGAAACATCGCTCAGCATCGCGGCAGGACCAAGTAGGCTTCTCCGACGGAGAAACAATTGACAACTATGGCACATCAGAAAATGCTGAACAAGGACACACGACATTCAATGTTTTTTGTTATTGAATGTCGTGTAACATGTTTAACCAGGCTTTGAGAGTGGGCGCGCATCAACATCATGCCATTCCCAAGTCCGTTGTGCTTCTGCCCATTTTGTCATTGTCATGTCTCCTTTTCTCCCTTAGGTAATATAATGCGTTTTTAATGTGGGATTAACAGCGCCTATAAAACAGCATGATTACATATGTATTGTATTGCAAACCTGTAGGAAATAATCAAAGGCGCACACTCTTGAGATAATCAACTGTTATCAACATATGCGTAGGCCTATAGCAACGCCACCAACAAACTGTTGAT
Source organism: Oncorhynchus nerka (assembly GCF_034236695.1). Taxonomy (NCBI): domain Eukaryota; kingdom Metazoa; phylum Chordata; class Actinopteri; order Salmoniformes; family Salmonidae; genus Oncorhynchus; species Oncorhynchus nerka. The sequence goes on from NC_088421.1 coordinate 144,680, forward strand.
AGGACAGGTTATGCTATAGGCTAATGATATGGCCAATGCATTGTTAGAATTTTTATTCGCTGTTTTTCTCTCCAAGATCGAACCTACAGATGGGGGAGAAATAGACCGTGATCGGGCATGCTATTAGGTTTCTTTCATCTCCATGACCCAATGTCCTTACATTATTCCACAATCTTAGATTGTGATTAAGAATCTATTAAATAAATTGGATTATGCTACACATCCCACCGAATGTATCAGCCGCTGTCGAGTAGGGAAAAAATTATTAGCTGTCAGTGTGGCATCTATTAAAGTCGTGTTGAGAGTGAAAGTGATACGCCTTGCTCGTTGCTTTTAGCTTCTCTACAGTGCTGCCTTGTAGAGTCATGTTCAAGCAGCATTGTACAGGGCTATGACAGCGTAGAGATCCTCGCGGTGGAGATGCTTTTCTCCATATTTTTTTGTCACTGGATGGCAGCCAGACCGAGAGTGATGACACCCATCCAAACAAATAGACTCAACAGAAGTGGAGATTAAAAGGTACCACCTGTCTCACACAGTATAATTGTGTTACTCTAAACATGCAAGTGTGATATTGGCTTTTTACAATCTGCTATTGAGTTGCAAGGTGCTATTGATGTATAAAGAAAGTGTACTCAAAGCAGTGTGGTGCACACAAGTCTCAGACACAACTCTGTAAATGGGTCCCTCTTCTTTATCCTCAGGGTAAGAGATGGAGTTGCAATCAAAGTCCTTTCTGTGGCCAGAAAAATTGAATGGAAACCTAACTAGGATAAATCTGTTGGTGACATATACATTATTAAGCTGCCTAACAGTAAGCTTGGTTACTCAGTGGTCCTGATGCCTAACATCCTATGTCTATGGAATCTTATGCTTCCATCGTTTCCATGCACACATTTCCAATACTATTAAACTGGAATTTGCTTTAAATGCTTCCTCTATTTTATGACTGTAAGGAAAGCGCTTTTCTCTCATCCTAATAAACATGTATATTTTATTCTACCAGAGCTAGTATTATTATCCCTTTATTTTAGCTACATTTATTTAAGTGGAGTGGCCCAATAAAGTGTACACACAATACTTTACTTTCCCTCTCTGCTCCATAATCTTGATCCATGTAGGCCATAGGATTAGTTATGAAAGCTTAATTATTTAACAAACTACAGGTCACCACTACACGGTTACATATCAGTGATTGTCTTACACCTCAATGACCAACCCTAGATTATCCTGGTGGAGTCCTAGACTGACCTTGTATTTGTCTGTTCAACTTATTGGTTCCATTTAAATGGGGAGGGGCACAGCTTGATACATTTTAGGACAGGCTGATGAAAAATTCAAACTGTGTAATTGATCAACTAAGTGTACATGTGCCACAGATAAAACCCATTTAAAGACTTATATTTTCTTGAAAACACAATTTTATTGACAATCTCCCATGGAGGATAAACCATGGTGTGAAAAATCAAGTCTTATCTCTGACACAGTCCATTCCGTACAGTGTCCATATTAGGACAAGCCTCAGTCTCGCTAGGACTTGTTTGTATTTCTGGCTGTCCTAATTATGGACACCGTACATTGTGTGGGCTTGGGGAAAGGGGATATTTCGATCAGGCACTTAGAGTCATCATTGGCTGCAGCTGGAACAGGGCTGCAGGCCATTCTCGTTGCACCAGGTGCACTTCAGGGCTTTGAACGACTCTGTGAAGCAGTTGCGGAAAACTGACAACTTGCTACCATGGCACATGGGGCACGGAACGAAGGCAAAGCCCCCACAGGTCTGGCACGTGTGGGGGTGCTGTACCCTCTGGGGGAAAACACACACACAAAAAAACATTGTGAGAGCAAAATTGTTATAATACTGTAATAGCATCAAATGGCTGTTTTATGCAATTGAATAGAGGGTTCTTATAACTATTGTGTCTGTGTGAACTGAAAGTGAGCCTCTGGGAGATTTAACACTGACAGAAGATGTACTATGTCTTTGGGTGATAAGCCTAACAAGACCTCATTCCATAGCATGCGTTAATGTGTCTGTACTGGGGTACCAGGGGGAGATGGCTCCAGTATGGAGTTGGGGGCCAGACCCTGGTCCTCTACACAATGAGAACAGTCTTGACAGCCGATACTGTCTGCTGTGAATTATTAGTGACCCATTCCATACATCTGTTGTTTGTCATGAACATCCAGGGGGATGGACTTTGGTATAAAATGCTATGGCTCAAATCCGCTCGTTGGGTTCTCAACGAATCACCTATGGAAGGGTCGTTGACAAGCTCCAACAAGCTCCAATAATTCCACGACACAAGTTATGCCACTGGCTGAATTGAAAGCTAATTAGCATAGTGCTGTAGTGTATGTAAGGGTTTGTGTGCATCGTTGTATGCCTAATTGGGTTTTTTACTTTGAAAGCTTGTCAACATGGCCTTGTATTCTGCTGTTATTTTCCCTGATAGGAAAGGTGTTACAAATTCCCTGCCGGTGACTGTTATCAGCACCTCACAACCCTGAGCTGCACATTCCACTCCCCATACCCCACACTTGAAGCCTGAGAGTCTCGATGGTACCATAAACATGCCTCTCAAACTCTCCCTGACCTGTGTGACCTGTGCCACGATACGTTGCTAGGGATGTTACTAGGGGGCCGGACATCTGCCCATCCTCTTGACTATACAGGTCACACAATACTTGCAGTCTCCCTCAAGCAGCATCTCTGTCTCTGCCTGTCAACAACTCAGTCATATCTCTGGACTTGTGCGATGGTGTGTGTTGTGTGACACGTATATATTGTTCTAAATAGTTAGTTCAGGGATTATATATAATTTATACAGTCCTTTATTAACCTCACACTCAACGTCAACAAAACTAAGGAGATGATTGTGGACTTCAGGAAACAGCAGAGGGAACACCCCCCTATCCACATCGATGGAAAAGTAGTGGAGAGGGTAGTAAGTTTTAAGTTCCTCGGCGTACACATCACAGACAAACTGAATTGGTCCACCCACACAGACAGCATCGTGAAGAAGGCGCAGCAACGCCTCTTCAACCTCAGGAGGCTGAATAAATTCGGCTTGTCACCAAAAGCACTCACAAACGTATCACCGCCTGGTACGGCAACTGCTCCGCCCACAACCGTAAGGCTCTCCAGAGGGTAGTGAGGTCTGCACAACGCATCACCGCGGGCAAACTACATTATTCATCTCATATGTATACGTATATACTGTACTCTATATCATCTACTGCATCTTTATGTAATACATGTATCACTAGCCACTTTAACTATGCCACTTTGTTTACATACTCATCTCATATGTATATACTGCACTCAATACCATCTACTGTATCTTGCCTATGCCGCTCTGTACCATCACTCATTTATATGTCTTTATGTACATATTCTTTATCCCCTTACATTTGTGTCTATAAGGTAGTAGTTTTAGAATTGTTAGCTAGATTACTTGTTGGTTATTACTGCATTGTCGGAACTAGAAGCACAAGCATTTCGCTACACTCGCATTAACATCTGCTAACCATGTGTATGTGACAAATAAAACTTGATTTGATTTGATTTGTGATATCATATGTACAGTATATTCATTGCCTTTCATTTCCTTCAACAGAACTTTTCCCACTTTTCATCCCCATGTCCATCTTTCTCAGTGAGTTCAAATACAGTGTCTCATGTATTCATCCCCCTTGGCGTTTTTCCAATTTTTTTGCATTACAACCTGTAATTCAAATAGATTTTTATTTCATGTAATGGACATACACAAAAATAGTCCAAATTGGTAAAGTGAATTGAAAAAAATTACTTGTTTAAAAAATAAATAAAAAACATTTAAAAGGGAAAAGTGGTGCGTGCATATGTATTCACCCCGTTTGCTATGAAGCCCCTAAATAAGATCTGATGCAACCAATTACCTTCAGAAGTCACATAATTAGTTAGATTGCACACAGGTGGACTTTATTTAAGTGGGACATGATCTGTCACATGATCTCAGTATATATACACCTGTTCTGAAAGGCCCCAGAATCTGCAGCACCACCAAGAAAGTGGCACCATGATGACCAAGAAGCTCTCCAAACAGAGTGGAAAAGTTGTGGATAAGTACAGATCAGGGTTGGGTTATAAAACAATATCATAAACTTTGAACATCTCACGGAGCACAGTTAAATCCATTATAAAAAAATGAAAGAATATGACATCACAACAAACCTGTCAAGAGAGGGCTGCCCACCAAAACTCACAGACCAGGGGGCATTAATCAGAGAGGCAACAAAGAGACCAAAGATAACCCTGAGTAAGCTGCAAAGCTCCACATCGGAGATTGGAGTATCTGTCCATAGGACCACTTTAAGCCATACACTCCACAGAGCTGGGCTTTACAGATAAAAGCCATTGCTTAAAGAAAAAAATAAGCAAACATGTTTGGTGTTTGCCAAAAGGCATGTGGGTGACTCCCCAAACATATGGAAGAATGTACTCTGGTCAGATGAGACAAAAAGTTAGCTTTTTGACCATCAAGGAAATCGCTATGTCTGGCTCAAACCCAAAACCTCTCATCACCCGAGAACACCATCTCCATCGTGAAGCATGGTGGTGGCAGCATCATACTGTGGGGATGTTTTTCATCGGCAGGGACTGAGAAGCTGGTCAGAATTGAAGGAATGATGGATGGCACTAAATACAGGGAAATTCTTGGGGGAAACCTTTGTCTTTGAGAGATTTGAGACTGGGACGGGGGTTCACCTTCCAGCAGAACAATGTTGAAGGGGAAACATTTAAATGTCCTGGAATGGCCAAGTCAAAGTCCAGACATCAATCCAATTGAGTGTCTGTGGTATGACTTAATGGTTGCTGTACACCAGCGGAACCCATGGATCTTCAAAGTGGTAGGAATGTTGAGTAAATCAAATGATACAAACCCCCCCAAAAATCTATTTTAATTCCAGGTTGTAAGGCAACAAAATAGGAACAATGCCAAGGAGGGTGAATACTTTTGCAAGCCACTGTAAAGTTCCTGTGGGGGTAACTCTTGGCCTGCTTTATTCCCCTCTAACCGGGGGCAGTGTCAATGAGTCACAAACCAGTAAAATACATAGAGCCGGGTTGCTCTCTTTCAAAAACCTTTTCACAGTTGTATGTCTGTCAGTGTCTTTGCTCTGTTTGAAACACAACCTCAATTGTTGATATGACCCTCACACCTGTGTGTAAACAAATTTATTAGATGCAGAATCAATAACAAGGCTTCCATTATTGATGCCCATTCATTTTTGTCAGTTCACTGATGTATCATTGTCGGCGAGTAGGCCTATATGGTATATCAGAATGATCAATACTATTTTCCTATCCTGTGTTTCATTTATGTTTATTTTAATCATATTTAATTTCAAACATATTGGAGTATTTTTGTCATTTGAGGCGTTAGAGGCATCAGTTGAAACATGACATTGAATTTGTTGTTAACTGTGCAGTTACCAGTGTTATTACTGAATATATTGTATCTGTTTGGTGGTAGTTGATTAAAAATTACCTCAATTTTGGCCAGACGATCCTGAAGTTCTCCTGATTCATTCATGTCCAATATTTTCTCAGCACCCTGCAAAGTTATTATCATAGTGTAAGATGCATCATATCATTACTAGACCTTTGATCATTTCATAGCTAATATATTCATAACACTTCGATAGGATCAAGGTGGGTCTGTGCTTGACTTGGACCGAAATAGGGGCCGGTACTAATTTTGCATGTGGGTACTGTTTATGCTTTTGAGCTAATAATTCTATAAGAGGTGCAGGAACTCAATCAGTTGAAAATTTTACGTGCCGGTACTCAGCTGCAGTGAGCTCCTACCCAAGTCAAGCACTGAGATGGATTGCAATGTTTTTTTGATAGTAAAACATGCTATGTTTCATAATAGGACGTTTGTCATTTCAAATGTCAACATTATTCATAAAGTGTCTCAGTGTAGGAGTGATGTAGTATCAGGTCCCTCTGTACATGTCATCTTATTCATTATGATATAAAAGACCATACGGATTCTAAATCAACACTCCTAGTCTGAGATGTTTTATAAACACAAGCCCAGGAATTGGAAAATGAGTTGTAATGACCAAGTGAAAGCACTGACCCCGAGGTAGTGGCCATCGATGAACACGACTGGTAGCGAGGGAGGTTCGCCCACCCGCTTGCATCGTTCTTCCAGGTCCTTCCCATACTCACAGTCCAGGGCTATATTCTTTTCCAGAAACTTGACCCTGTGGTTTGAAAAGATCTTCCGGACCAACTCACACCGTTCAAACGTGGTCCTTACTACTCGAAAGCTGGTGGTGTAGATCACTATCCGCCCAAATTCTAGTGTCAACTCGGGCTTGTAAGGAAAACACACAAAAAGGAAATTAGATACGGTATGTGATCAACCTTATACTCTCCCCTACCTACAGTATTTATTTGGTATTAATAAATACTGGACGGTATTTATTTTATTAGTTATAACATTTAATTTGGCGCTATAATCCAGCATTTTGGGATTTTACATCAAATGTTTTATGAGGTGACAGTATAGAATCTCACCTTTTATTTAAGAGTATTTTCATACATATCTGTTTTACCAGTTAGATCTAAATGCACTTTATGTATCTAGTCCCTCGATTTGAAGTTGTCATAAGTATTTGGTCAAATTCACTTGTAGTGTATTAAATTTAGTAAAAAGTTTAGTATTTGGCCCAATATTTCTAGCATGCAATGACTACATCAAGCACATTCATACTGACTCTACACTCACAAACACACTGCTACTGCTACTCTTTTTATGAAATATTAGCTATTGTCTGAAGCTGAAAAAGACAGGAAATCCAAAAGCTAATTTGACCTACAGTATGTTAGAATGCCCAGTCATGTTAATTTAATCTCAGACATAATTTACTGCAGTTTAAGACCATCCACTGCAGTACATTCGGAAAGTATTCAGACCCCTTCCCTTTTCCCACATTTTGTTACGTTAAACCTTATTCTAAATGGATTAAATACATGTTTTAGCTCATTTTTTTTATTTTATTTATTTTTTTATTTTTTTATTTCACCTTTATTTAACCAGGTAGGCTAGTTGAGAACAAGTTCTCATTTGCAACTGCGACCTGGCCAAGATAAAGCATAGCAGTGTGAACAGACAACACAGAGTTACACATGGAGTAAGCAATTAACAAGTCAATAACACAGTAGAAAAAAAATGGGCAGTCTATATACAATGTGTGCAAAAGGCATGAGGAGGTAGGCGAATAATACAATTTTGCAGATTAACACTGGGGTGATAAATGATCAGATGGTCATGTACAGGTAGAGATATTGGTGTGCAAAAGAGCAGAAAGGTAAATAAATAAATATAATAAAAAAACAGTATAAAAACAGTATGGGGATGAGGTAGGTGAAAATGGGTGGGCTATTTACCAATAGACTATGTACAGCTGCAGCGATCGGTTAGCTGCTCGGATAGCTGATGTTTGAAGTTGGTGAGGGAGATAAAAGTCTCCAACTTCAGCGATTTTTGCAGTTCATTCCAGTCACAGGCAGCAGAGTACTGGAACGAGAGGCGGCCAAATGAGGTGTTGGCTTTAGGGATGATCAGTGAGATACACCTGCTGGAGCGTGTGCTACGGATGGGTGTTGCCATCGTGACCAGTGAACTGAGATAAGGCGGAGCTTTACCTAGCATGGACTTGTAGATGACCTGGAGCCAGTGGGTCTGGCGACGAATATGTAGCGAGGGCCAGCCGACTAGAGCATACAAGTCGCAGTGGTGGGTGGTATAAGGTGCTTTGGTGACAAAACGGATGGCACTATGATAGACTGCATCCAGTTTGCTGAGTAGAGTGTTGGAAGCCATTTTGTAGATGACATCGCCGAAATCGAGGATCGGTAGGATAGTCAGTTTTACTAGGGTAAGCTTGGCGGCGTGAGTGAAGGAGGCTTTGTTGCGGAATAGAAAGCCGACTCTTGATTTGATTTTCGATTGGAGATGTTTGATGTGAGTCTGGAAGGAGAGTTTGCAGTCTAGTCCACTCTCATCAATCTACACACAATACCCCATAATGACAAAGCGAAAACAGAAATACCTAATTTACATAGGTATTCAGACCCTTTGCTATGAGACTCGAAATTGAGCTCAGGTCCATTCTGTTTCCATTGATCATCCTTAAGCTGTTTCTACAACTTGATTGGAGTCCACCTGTGGTACATTCAATTGATTGAAATTGATATGGAAAGGCACATAACTGTCTATATACAGTTGACAGTGCATGTCAGAGCAAAACCCAAGACATGAGGTCGAAGGAAGGGTCCATAGAGCTCTGCGACAGGATTGTGTCGAGGCACAGATCTGGGGAAGGGTACCAAAAAATATCTATAGCATGGAAGGTCCCCAAGAACACAGTGACCTCCATCATTCTAAAATGGAAGAAGTTTGGAATCACGTCCTTGAGCTGGCTGCCTGGCCATACTGAGCAATCGGGGAAGAAGGGCCTTGGTCAGGGAGGTGACCAAGAACCCGAAGGTTACTCTGAAAGAGCTCCAGAGATCCTCTGTGGATATGGAAGAACCTTCCACAAGGACAGTCAGCTCTGCAGCACTCCACCAATCAGGCCTTTATGGTAGAGTGGCCATGTGGAAGCCACTCCTCAGTAAAAGGCACATGACAGCCCGCTTGGAGTTTGCCAAAATGGCACCTAAAGGACTCTCAGACCATGAGAAACAAGATTCTCTGGTCTGATAAAACCAAGATTGAACTCTTTGGCCTGAATGCCAAGCGTCACGTCTGGAGGAAACCTGGCACCATCTCTACTGTAAAAGCATGGTGGTGGCAGCATCATACTGTGAGGATATTTTTCAGTGGCAGGGACAGGGAGACTAGTCAGGATCGAGGGAACGATGAACAGAGCAATGTACAGAGAGATCCTTGATGAAAACCTGCTCCAGAACTCTTAGGACCTCAGACTGGGGCGAATGTTCACCTTCCAACAGGACAACAAACCTGAGCACACAGCCAAGACAATGCAGGAGTGGCTTCGGTACAAGTTTTTGAATGTCCTTGAGTGGCCCAGCCACTCTATGTCTGGTACAGAGATCAAAATTAAAAAGTGAAACGTTGTTTCTGAGGTCGGATGGGCAGACAGGGAGGCGTATATTAACCCCACTGTACCAAACAAAATTGCTAGGCTAGAAGCAAGAGAAAATAATGTGCTAGTTGAGAAAAATACAAGAGATGATTTTGACAACAACATGAATATAAACATGATGATATTCTTATGAAGGCGCGCTGTTCATTCAGATGGAATTGTTAGCAGGCATAGTGTGCCTGTGACGGCCAGTACAGTACGGCTTGGAACACTGCTCATCCAAACAGCATCCAGGATCCAAACAACCCATTTTATAATTATAAATCCTTTGTACACTGCAAATTGACTGCAAGGAGCCGAAACAGATAGTATTTCACAAAAACATAATCATTTCGAAAATTGATTACATTGGGAAACGATCACACACGTTTTTATAGTATTTTATGTCCAATGAAGATTCAAATATTATTGTAATTTTTTTGCTCTGAAAACTTGGGGGGCAAATAAAACCACCCATGGTTCAAATTCACCAGTTGGAGAACCTTGATGCAAAGTGAAGTTAATTCAGACAGTATGAGATGTAGGTGAGGCCAAATGTAAGATTAGAGCCATTGTGTTAGATGTGTGGCAGAAGGCATGGGAGGGAGGGCATTTGCCTCTAATGTTTGATTGCGGACCGCCATAATACCATTGAAGAAGAAGACGAAAAGGATCACTTTTGCATTGTCATAAGAGATTGGATTATTGTACCAGTGTTGAATGTCCATACTGAAATAGCTAACTAGCTATTATGCTAAGGCAATGATTATTTGAGGTAAAAGTAGTTGCTTTGTTTGTTGAAACTGTCACTGGGAAATTACTTTGTTCATGTTAGCTAGCTAACGTGACCTTGGTTAAAAGTTTCCTTGTGTGCCCTTTTCTGCAGATCATTCTATGCATCGTTCTGTTTGTGTCTAGCAACAGTATATGTTGAACATAGGTACTAGCTAGCCACCTAGCAAGCTAACGATTGTCAGCTAAATTAGCTAGATAGCTAGCTAGATTAAGTAATGTTTGAACACTGATCGTTAGCTAGCTGCTGGAGTGAAGAAGCTATCCTGTTAGCTGACGTTACCAATATCGTTAATAGTTTATGCTGTCCGCAAACATGTTTAGGTCCTAGCCAGTTATTTATTAATCCGAGAGACATTCAGGTCTTGCCTAGCTACGACTCCTATTTAGTTGTCTAACGCTAGCTGTAAACAGCCGAGTTTACTTACTATTACAATAGGCTTTGATGAGCAGAATAACTAGCTAACTAGCTAATATACGTTAGTATTTTAAACCATCCAGTCCTATGATTAAGTGTCTATAATTTACAAAGTGTACATTTTTTCGGCCACTTTTATAGCCTCGCTACTTTTAGAACCTCGCTACTGTTATTTTTCACTGTCTTTTTACTGTTGTTTTATTTCTTTACTTACCTATTGTTCAACTAATAACTTTTCACTGTAAGGTCAACACCATTATATGGATTTATTCGACTTTTTAAAATGTACATTTTCCAAAGGTCTGCATCATTGGCTTAAAGGCTATGCGTGGAAGCCAGGAGACGCTAAATGTGTTTATGTTCATTAACGGTCAATTACCGTGAGACCAACAGTTATTTGCTTGACAATCACAGGGTGACGAAATTTCGTGACCGCCACGGCCCTAGTATTGGCGGAGAAAAAAAGACGAGAAAAACTCACTTTCAAAACCTAATATAGCCATGAATATAGTCCCATCATACCCCTCTAGTCTCAGCAATTTTAGGGTTTCCTGTACATTTGTCTATCTTGTTACTTTAATTTAACTCCTTAATCACTGTGATAAATAAAACAGTTTTTCTTGAGGTCACTTTTAATAGAGCTGAGATTTCCTTTGAAGTGCAAAGTGTAGCAATACAGGTCAAATCGGTCATGACACAGACATGATTGAGTAGCAGGAAGATCAGAATGTCGTGAACCAAGAGATTGGGACTACAAATCCCAGGGTAGGGAGGACATGCCCAAAAACAATGGCTGTATAAATGAACATGCACAATGTAATCACGCATGTCAATGTCTGTCAAATATGTCAATTGAAAACATTGTATGTGTGTAACTAATTCCACAGCCTTGTTTAATTAAGATGCCCAAATAATAATTTCTAGTTGAATGAAAATATAAGACAAGTTGAACAAACACAACATTTTAAGTTGACAACATTTTAGCAAATTTCTTCTCAAGTTGGAGCTAAGTTTGGGCCAATTAAGAATTAAGTTCAGGTAACACTTAGACTGAAAAGTTGAGTAAATAATAATAATTAGTTTAAACAACTAGAATGTTTTTTACAGTGTACAGTACACCAAGTCCTGCAGTGTTGTGTATCGACTATACCTCTGAGTAAGCATTGAGGTAATCCCTCTCTACGCCTGGCTGTCAGCACTACACTATCTATTCTCCATCTACTCCTTTCACAGGCTTCATTCCATTACCACCTAATGGTGCTCTAGGTGACCATACAGATGTAGGATCTTAATTTGATGAATGTTGTCAAACTGTGAAAGCTGTTCTGACTTTGTGGCTGTGTTATCTAGTGGAATATCTAGTGGATTGCTAAAATACTACCCTAAAATACTACAAATTTCACTTTATGTGAGAAAACAAGCACTGAATAGTGTAGAGAAGGATTGTACCATCAAAATATTGTTTTTACAGCTGTTTGAAGCTGGTGGACCAAAACCTAAAGTAATTTTTGTTTTGGTCCACCAGCTTCAAACACCTGTAAAAACTATGAGAACTATGATAACACTGAAAAGGTACAATACATATTCATCATACTTGAAGTGACCTAGATCACTTACCCCACATGCATTAGGGAGGTTTTCAAATAAGACCTGACCTGCACTGACTTTGTTCTTGACCCCCCTTACAGTCCCATTTTTGCTGAGGATGTTGACACGCTTGTGGCTAATCGGTGCTCTGTCCTTTGAGGCCCCAGCATACATGAGCAAATCATCCCGCTCGCTCTCGCTATCATCCAACTCGGAGCCTAGAAACCCATGTAGAAAAGCATGTCCATTAGCATCTCCACTTGTGGAAGGCGTACTGGCCCGGTCCGCATCCGAACTACTTGTACAATCTGAATCCAACGAGTCAGATGGCCCCCTATCTTTAAATATCTCCTTCAGCACCCGACCACTGTTCCCCGAAGCCACGCGGAACCTCACCCGCTTCTGGGGTTTCTCTTCGCCCAGCGGTGTCAACATTGTCCACTCCTTTGGAAAACCCAGTGGTAGATTACATAGTCCAGAAAGCTGCTTTGCAGTCCCCTTCTTATTTTCATTCAAAGCTTACCATAACCGCCTAGACTAGACAAAGTATTTTTTCCTAATGGATTACTAGAGAGTAATCGTCAGAGTTTGAAGAGTTCTAAAAAAGACTGTCAGTCCTAAACTGCCTCACTCTTGGAGATACAGGACCAGTAAATAATGCATGTATTTCTACCACGGTAACAGAGAAATCGACCTAAAGTAAACCGATAGCCCCTGCTGAATAATTCATCACACTTTTGCACAGTTTTCTTAGAAGTTTTGACAAAACAGCTCTGAGCAAACATGCCTTTTTTTATGGGGTACATCAAACAACAACATTCTTTTCCCCTTTTTCTTTGTAGAATTAATTAATTCATTACATAATGTGTCTGTTTCGGAAAAACTTCCAATCTATTGTCTTACAGACGTCCCAAGTCTCCAACACGCACCCTGGATAAGCAAAATTGTGGCCATTGAATCATGTGAAGGCCTGTGCATTGTGCTTTCTGTAAGTACCGCCTCAGAATTCAGTTTTTACTGCATGAACAAACCTGTTGAGCATGAATGAATGACATAAGGGGACGTCCGTTCATCCTTTGTCCTCATTGGTCTACATTTCCCTCCCTTTGCACTCTGGGGGAAGCAAGGCTGCTATTACACACAACCTAGAGCAGGGACAGGGACAGGTGTTCGCCGAACAACAGTAGTGGACCAGACCATATAATGTGTCACAGCCACACAGTACCACATCGTGTCTGCAGAAACACCTCCGCCAGTTATTGTGTCCCAGGTGATAAAGTGTCTCCCTGGAAATGTGACACTTCAGCTATAGCCTGAACAACACCACTCTGTTTGAGTGTGCCCAGCTGTCCACCTCATGTCTTGATGAGGGGAGATAAGACCGACAAAAGGGAAAAGTGCGATGGCTAAAGTTAGGATCTACTGAAGCGTCAAAGGCCGAGTACTATTAGATCGGATGTGTTGCCAACAACTTACAGCTTCAGGAAAGACTGGTGCACTTCACAAAATAGATGGCATCATGAGGTAGGACAATTATGTGGATATATTGAAGCAACATTTTTTATTTATTTTATTTATTTCACCTTTATTTAACCAGGTAGGCAAGTTGAGAACAAGTTCTCATTTACAATTGCGACCTGGCCAAGATAAAGCAAAGCAGTTCAACACATACAACAACACAGAGTTACACATGGAGTAAAATAAACATACAGTCAATAATACAGTAGAAAAATAAGTCTATATACAATGTGAGCAAATGAGGTGAGATAAGTGAGGTAAAGGCTAAAAAAGGCCATGATGACGAAGTAAATATAATATAGCAAGTAAAACACTGGAATGGTAGATTTGCAGTGGAAGAATGTGCAAAGTAGAAATAGAAATAATGGGGTGCAAAGGAGCAAAATAAATAAATACAGTAGGGGAAGAGGTAATTGTTTGGGCTAAATTATAGATGGGCTATGTACAGGTGTAGTAATCTGTGAACTGCTCTGACAGCTGGTGCTGGGGCAGATAAGTGTTTCCAGTTTCAGAGATTTTTGTTGTTCGTTCCAGTCATTGGCAGCAGAGAACTGGAAGGAGAGGCGGCCAATGGAAGAATTGGTTTTGGGGGTGACCAGAAAGATATACCTGCTGGAGCGCTGAACTGATGAGCTGATAATGCCCAATTTAATGCCTAGCATAGCTAGAAAAGTTTTCCTTCTCGTCAGGACACTTGACTCTGTTCAATACAAGGAGATAGCATTGCATATCAAAAACTAGGTTAGAAGCTAGCTAAATAGTTTGTTGCTAGCAAACCTGCCAATATGACAACCAAATGTAAAAATATCAGTTGGTCAAACTAGAAACATGGGAGGATTTGACAGCATATTGTATCATGACTGCAACACTAGGGACCTGAGAAATTCATGTTCATCACTCACCACGTTAGGTCATCAGATGCTCCCCAAAAATATCTCTGCGAAAACAAATCAATGCTATCTAGCTAGCTTGTTTTTTTTCTCATTGGACTTGTTTTTACAATGTATTCAATTTTGGTTTATGTGGTTGTTGGTTTAGGTTTCTGTGACTTTTTAGCAAGTACAATCTGCATGTATAATGTGAACATCTAGCAACACAAAGGTTGCGAGTTTGAATCTCATCATGGAGAACTTTAGCATTTTAGCTACTTAGCAACTTTTCAACTGCTTCCCACTTTTTAGCTACTTTGAAACTACTTAGCATGTTAGTTAACCCTTTCCCCAACTAACCGTAACTCTTTTAGCTAACCCTTCCGCTAACCTTGACAGTTTAATCTAATTCCTAAACTTAACCTTAACCCTATAGTCTAGCCTAGCTAACGTTAGCCAGCCAGCTAATGTTAGCCACCTAGCTATCTTGCTAAAATTCGTAACATTACGTTTTTTGCAAATTCGGAACATATTGTTCATTTTGGATATTCATAACATATTGCATGTTTAGCAAATTTGTAACATATAATACACATAATACGAATTGTAATTCGTAACTTATCATCCAAAATGGGTTATGAACCTCCACAAGTTAATACATACCTTCCGAAACATAACATATCATACCATACATTGTAAAAACAACAGGGAGGAGGTGAGAGCCCTCGGAGTGTGGTGTCAGGAAAATAACCTCACACTCAACGTCAACAAAACTAAGGAGATGATTGTGGACTTCAGGAAACAGCAGAGGGAACACCCCCCTATCCACATCGATGGAACAGTAGTGGAGAGGGTAGCAAGTTTTAAGTTCCTCGGCATACACATCACAGACAAACTGAATTGGTCCACTCACACAGACAGCGTCGTGAAGAAGGCGCAGCAGCGCCTCTTCAACCTCAGGAGGCTGAAGAAATTCAGCTTGTCACCAAAAGCACTCACAAACTTCTACAGATGCACAATCGAGAGCATCCTGGCGGGCTGTATCACCGCCTGGTACGGCAACTGCTCCGCCCTCAACCGTAAGGCTCTCCAGAGGGTAGTGAGGTCTGCACAACGCATCACCGGGGGCAAACTACCTGCCCTCCAGGACACCTACACCACCCGATGTTACAGGAAGGCCATAAAGATCATCAAGGACATCAACCACCCGAGCCACTGCCTGTTCACCCCGCTATCATCCAGAAGGCGAGGTCAGTACAGGTGCATCAAAGCTGGGACCGAGAGACTGAAAAACAGCTTCTATCTCAAGGCCATCAGACTGTTAAACAGCCACCACTAACATTGAGTGGCTGCTGCCAACACACTGACATTGACACTGACCCAACTCCAGCCACTTTAATAATGGGAATTGATGGGAAATGATGTAAATATATCACTAGCCACTTTAAACAATGCTACCTTATATAATGTTACTTACCCTACATTATTCATCTCATATGCATACGTATATACTGTACTCTATATCATCGACTGCATCCTTATGTAATACATGTATTACATACATGCATAGCAGTTCAGACGTCTTTTGTCCTCGTCTTGTCGTGTCGTGTATATATATATATTTACAACTTTTTTTTCACATACATTTTATTTTTATTTTCCATCAACTCATCTTCAATACACTCTCCTGCAACCTGCATCACCAATTGATATGTATAAATACGTATTATTTACCTCAAATCTGCAATCAAATCTGCAATCCTCCAAGAAGCTAGCCAGAAGCTAGCCAGAAACTCCAAGAAGCTAGCCAGAAGCTAGCCAGGAGCTAGCCAGAAGCTAATCAGAAGCTAGTTAGCTTCTTTACTGGCAACTCGTTCGTATTCAGCTAACCACGGTTTGTGGTCATCAGCTATCCTTTAACTCGAAAATCTATCGCCAGTTTTGTACGGCGCAGCGCGACTCGAACGGAACATACCGGACCGATTTTTTTCTCTCCATGTCCCTGGATTTCACCTGCTCTCTGGACATTCACTCCCGGATCTCACAGCTAGCTGGCTGCTATCCGTGTGTCTATCTGCTTTCGTCGATTCCGGAGCAAACATCAATTACTCCGGAGCTAGCCAGCTCCGTCAACCACTCCTGAGCTCCGTCAATCACTCCTGGGCTGCAGTCACCTATCCGGACCCGTTTTACTGCCTACACGGAGCCCCTCCGGGCCTTCACAACTGGACTGCCGACGTTATCTACCCGAAGGAGATCCGGCTGGCTCCTCCGTCGCGACGTTACCTGAATGCCCATCTGCGGCCTGCTAACCGTTAGCTGTCTTACCGGATGCTCTCAGAATAGACAATCGGACAATTTATTTATTTTTATTATTACTATGTTTCTTCTTGGGCCTCTATAACTATATCTATTGTTTTTATTTTTTTGTTGTTGTGTGATTTGGACTAATCCCCTCTACAACACGGAACTCCACTAATCTACTGACGGAACGCAAGAGGTGGCTAACAACAGACCTCCATCCTATGCTAGCTTGCTACCGATGTCCTGGCTAGCTGTCTAAATCGCCGTGACCCCCAAACCAACCTCTCCACTCCCTGGACCCTTTTGATCACTCGACTAAGGATGCCTCTCCTTAATGTCAATATGTCTTGTCCATTGCTGTTCTGGTTAGTGTTTATTGGCTTATTTCACTGTAGAGCCTCTAGTCCTGCTCACTATACCTTATCCAACTTATTAGTTCCACCACCCACACATGCAATGACATCTCCTGGTTTCAATGATGTTTCTAGAGACAATATCTCTCTCTTCATCACTCAATACCTAGGTTTACCTCCACTGTACTCACATCCTACCATACCTTTGTCTGTACATTATACCTTGATGCTATTTTATCGCCCCCAGAAACCTCCTTTTACTCTCTGTTCCAGACGTTCTAGACGACCAATTCTTATTGCTTTTAGCCGTACCCTTATTCTTCTCCTCCTATGTTCCTCTGGCGATGTAGAGGTGAATCCAGGCCCTGCAGTGCCTAGCTCCACTCCTATTCCCCAGGCGCTCTCTTTTGATGACTTCTGTAACCGTAATAGCCTTGGTTTCATGCATGTTAACATTAGAAGCCTCCTCCCTAAGTTTGTTCTTTTCACTGCTTTAGCACACTCTGCCAACCCGGATGTTCTAGCTGTGTCTGAATCCTGGCTTAGGAAGACCACCAAAAATTCAGAAATTTTAATTCCAAACTACAACATTTTCAGACAAGATAGAACTGCCAAAGGGGCGGTGTTGCAATCTACTGCAAAGATAGCCTGCAGAGTTCTGTCCTACTATCCAGGTCTGTACCCAAACAATTTGAACTTCTACTTTTAAAAATCCACCTCTCTAAAAACAAGTCTCTCACCGTTGCCGCCTGCTATAGACCACCCTCTGCTCCCAGCTGTGCTCTGGACACCATATGTGAACTGATTGCCCCCATCTATCTTCAGAGCTCGTGCTGCTAGGCGACCTAAACTGGAACATGCTTAACACCCCAGCCATCCTACAATCTAAACTTGATGCCCTCAATCTCACACAAATTATCAATGAACCTACCAGGTACCCCCAAAGCCTTAAACACGGGCACCCTCATAGATATCATCCTAACCAACTTCCCCTCTAAATACACCTCTGCTGTCTTCAACCAAGATCTCAGCGATCACTGCCTCATTGCCTGCATCCGTAATGGGTCAGCGGTCAAACGACCTCCACTCATCACTGTAAAACGCTCCCTGAAACACTTCAGCGAGCAGGCCTTTCTAATCGACCTGGCCGGGGTGTCCTGGAAGGATATTGATCTCATCCCGTCAGTAGAGGATGCCTGGATATTTTTTTAAATGCCTTCCTAACAATCTTAAATAAACATGCCCCATTCAAGAAAATTAGAACCAGGAACAGATATAGCCCTTGGTTCTCCCCAGACCTGACTGCCCTTAACCAACACAAAAACATCCTATGGCGTTCTGCATTAGCATCGAACAGCCCCCGTGATATGCAGCTGTTCAGGGAAGCTAGAAACCGTTATACACAGGCAGTTAGAAAAGCCAAGGCTAGCTTTTTCAAGCAGAAATTTGCTTCCTGCAACACTAACTCTAAAAGTTCTGGGACACTGTAAAGTCCATGGAGAATAAGAACACCTCCTCCCAGCTGCCCACTGCACTGAAGATAGGAAACACTGTCACCACTGATAAATCAACCATAATTGAGAATTTCAATAAGCATTTTTCTACGGCTGGCCATGCTTTCCACCTGGCAACTCCTACCCCGGTCAACAGCACTGCACCCCCAACAGCAACTCGCCCAAGCCTTCCCCATTTCTCCTTCTCCCAAATCCATTCAGCTGAAGTTCTGAAAGAGCTGAAAAATCTGGACCCCTACAAATCAGCCGGGCTAGACAATCTGGACCCTTTCTTTCTAAAATTATCTGCCGAAATTGTTGCCACCCCTATTACTAGCCTGTTCAACCTCTCTTTCGTGTCATCTGAGATTCCCAAAGATTGGAAAGCAGCTGCGGTCATCCCCCTCTTCAAAGGGGGACACTCTTGACCCAAACTTCTACAGACCTATATCTATCCTACCATGCCTTTCTAAGGTCTTCGAAAGCCAAGTCAACAAACAGATTACCGACCATTTCGAATCTCACCATACCTTCTCTGCTATGCAATCTGGTTTCAGAGCTGGTCATGGGTGCACCTCAGCCACGCTCAAGGTCCTAAACGATATCTTAACCGCCATCGATAAGAAACATTACTGTGCAGCCGTATTCATTGATCTGGCCAAGGCTTTCGACTCTGTCAACCACCACATCCTCATCGGCAGACTCGACAGCCTTGGTTTCTCAAATGATTGCCTCGCCTGGTTCACCAACTACTTCTCTGATAGAGTTCAGTGTGTCAAATCGGAGGGTCTGCTGTCCGGACCTCTGGCAGTCTCTATGGGGTGCCACAGGGTTCAATTCTTGGACCGACTCTCTTCTCTGTATACATCAATGAGGTCGCTCTTGCTGCTGGTGAGTCTCTGATCCACCTCTACGCAGACGACACCATTCTGTATACTTCCGGCCCTTCTTTGGACACTGTGTTAACAACCCTCCAGGCAAGCTTCAATGCCATACAACTCTCCTTCCGTGGCCTCCAATTGCTCTTAAATACAAGTAAAACTAAATGCATGCTCTTCAACCGATCGCTACCTGCACCTACCCGCCTGTCCAACATCACTACTCTGGACGGCTCTGACTTAGAATACGTGGACAACTACAAATACTTAGGTGTCTGGTTAGACTGTAAACTCTCCTTCCAGACCCATATCAAACATCTCCAATCCAAAGTTAAATCTAGAATTGGCTTCCTATTTCGCAACAAAGCATCCTTCACTCATGCTGCCAAACATACCCTTGTAAAATTGACCATCCTACCAATCCTCGACTTTGGCGATGTCATTTACAAAATAGCCTCCAATACCCTACTCAACAAATTGGATGCAGTCTATCACAGTGCTATCCGTTTTGTCACCAAAGCCCCATATACTACCCACCATTGCGACCTGTACGCTCTCGTTGGCTGGCCCTCGCCTCATACTCGTCGCCAAACCCACTGGCTCCATGTCATCTACAAGACCCTGCTAGGTAAAGTCCCCCCTTATCTCACCATAGCATCTCCCACCTGTAGCACACGCTCCAGCAGGTATATCTCTCTAGTCACCCCCAAAACCAATTCTTTCTTTGGCCGCCTCTCCTTCCAGTTCTCTGCTGCCAATGACTGGAACGAACTACAAAAATCTCTTAAATTGGAAACACTTATCTCCCTCACTAGCTTTAAGCACCAACTGTCAGAGCATCTTACAGATTACTGCACCTGTACATAGCCCACCTATAATTTAGCCCAAACAACTACCTCTTTCCCAACTGTATTTAATTTATTTATTTATTTTGCTCCTTTGCACCCCATTATTTTTATTTCTACTTTGCACATTCTTCCATTGCAAAACTACCATTCCAGTGTTTTACTTGCTATATTGTATTTACTTTGCCACCATGGCCTTTTTTGCCTTTACCTCCCTTCTCACCTAATTTGCTCACATTGTATATAGACTTGTTTTTTTTTTTTTTTTTTTTACTGTATTATTGACTGTATGTTTGTTTTACTCCATGTGTAACTCTGTGTCGTTGTATGTGTCGAACTGCTTTGCTTTATCTTGGCCAGGTCGCAATTGTAAATGAGAACTTGTTCTCAACTTGCTTACCTGGTTAAATAAAGGTGAAATAAATAAATGTATCACTAGGCACTTTAACTATGCCACTTTGTTTACTTTGTCTACATACTCATCTCATATGAGTGCTTTTACACCTGCATTGTTTGCTGTTTGGGGTTTTAGGCTGGGTTTCTGTACAGCACTTTGAGATATCAGCTGATGTACGAAGGGCTATATAAATAAATTTGATTTGATTTGATTTGATATGTATATACTGTACCCGATACCATCTACTGTATGCTGCCCTGTACCATCACTCATTCATATATCCTTATGTACATATTCTTTATCCCCTTACACTGTGTATAAGACAGTAGTTTTGGAATTGTTAGTTAGATTACTTGTTGGTTATTACTGCATTGTCGGAACTAGAAGCACAAGCATTTCGCTACACTCGCATTAACATCTGCTAACCATGTGTATGTGACAAATAAAATTTGATTTGATTTGATAAATGGAGTTTCCGTACAGTTTCCGTATAGAATAATACGAAATGCTCTGACACCAGGTTGCAGCCAAACTGAAGCTGGAAAGACTGCAAACTAGCTGCATTTTGTTTCGTTTGACCTGTTTTCTTTGACATTTCTTTGTATATATCCATAAAAATTACGCTAATTCAAGATTTTGACTGGCTGAGAAAAGTTGGCTGCCTGCCTGTCTGTCTTGTCCCGACTCCCAAACCCTACACATTCATAACTATGTCTAGATGCTTTTTACAGTGGAGTTCAACTTTATAAATTGTCTGGCTGGGCTGATGAGACAGTGAATTGCGCAGTGAGATGGAACAGAGTAAATAGGCATTTCAATGTCATAGCTTTGGCTGGTGGGAACTTGTGGAATAGACATCAGCTGGAATGCGGTTTTAACCAATCAGCATCCAGGATTAGACCCACCTATTGTATAATGTACGATAGACTGCAAGACTATTACATGTTCATATATGTCAGAGGGGAAGCCACCGATCTCAGTTGTGTCCAGCCACACACATTGACCAAACAGACAGGTTTAAAATAAGTTGTATGACTATGAAAGTCACCCTGGATTAGACTGTCTGCTAAGATATCTGAGCAGCTAACCGATCGCTGCAGCTGTACATAGTCTATCGGTAAATAGCCCACCCATTTTTACCTACCTCATCCCCATACTGTTTTTATTTATTTACTTTTCTGCTCTTTTGCACACCAATATCTCTACCTGTACATGACCATCTGATCATTTATCACTCCAGTGTTAATCTGCAAAATTGTAATTATTCGCCTACCTCCTCATGCATTTTGCACACAATGTATATAGACTCGCCCCTTTTTTTTCCCTACTGTGTTATTGACTTGTTAACTGTTTACTCCATGTGTAACTCTGTGTTGTCTGTTCATACTGCTATGCTTTATCTTGGCCAGGTCGCAGTTGCAAATGAGAACTTGTTCTCAAATAGCCTACCTGGTTAAATAAAGGTGAAATAAAAAAATAAATTTAAAAAAGCATTTCTCTGAACAATAATCACATAATAAGATGCCTACTTATGGATACTAGAGGCAGTCCAATTTTGATATATTGCATGATCATTGGCAAAAGAGCTGATCTAGTAGACCAAAATACCAATTACTGGTAAAGATCAGAATTGGGCTGGCTGTGTAAACTAAGCATAATTCCCTTAAGCATTAATACTGAAATCAATTTTGGTTTTTAAATCCGTTTTGGAATACTGACTGTCCAAACAGCAAGTTACAAGTGATCACATTGGATTTTTGTGTGTTCAGACAGCAGTCATTTGCTGGCCTGGCTACGCTAGTTGTCACAGTAACGACAGGTGTGTGCACAGTGGTGTAGGCTGTTTGGTGGTGGTGCTTGTGCTTCCTGTCATGCAGAAGTTATGTCGCGTGCATGCTAAGGTGACAACAATGCCTGCCATGAACGTTTCCCAGTTGCTTTGAATGTTCAAAATCATAGCGTAAGAACACTTTTAAAGCCTCAAACAATAAGATGATCGAACTTTGAAAAATAGTAATTTATGGCAAACCACAGTAGTCAACTAGCTAGCTAGGTAGCGGTTTCGAATTTGTAGCACATTCATGAATTTGTTTGTAAACAATTAACAAGCTAGTTTTTATTTTGATTTATTTTATTTAACATTTATTTAACTAGGCAAGTCAGTTGAGAACAAATTCTAATTTACAATGACGGCCTACCAAAAGGCAAAAGGCCTCTTGAGGGCACGAGGCTGGGATTAGTTAGCTACCACATGCTCTTATCAAACTGTCAACAGAGTAGCTAGCAAGCAACAATATATGCAACAGTCTAAAAAATACTTGAGCAAATAAATAAGATTTGACCATTCAGACACAAGTCGCATGGCCAGGAATCAGATTTGCATCTGATTTCAAACCACCTAGGAAGGTGATTTGAAATGTGTATTGAAATTAGAGGTCAACCGATTATGATTTTTCAACGCCAATACCGATTATTGGAGGAGCAAAAAAAAAGCAGATACCGATTAATTGGTGGATTTATATATATATATATATATTACACTTGTAATAATGACAATTACAACAATATTGAACGAACAATGAACACTTTTATTTTAACTTAATATAATACATCAATAAAATCAATTTAGTCTCAAATAAATAATGAAACATGTTCAATTTGGTTTAAATAATGCAAAAAAAAAGTGTTGGAGAAGAAAGCAAAAGTGCAATATGTGCCATGTAAAAAAAACTAAAAGGCTTTAAGTTCCTTGCTCTGAACATGAGAACACATGAAAGCTGGTGGTTCCTTTTAACATGAGTCTTCAATATTCCCAGTTAAGAAGTTTTAGGCTGTAGTTATTATAGGAATTATTTCGTGTCAACTATTTCTCTCTATAGCATTTGTATTTCATATACCTTTGACTATTGGATGTTCTTATAGGCACTTTAGTATTGCCAGCCTAATTTCTGGAGTTGATAGACTTGAAGTCATAAACAGCGCTGTGATTCAAGCATTGCTAAGAGCTGCTGGCAAACTCACTCTGCTTGCACTAAACGCAAGAGAAGTGACAAAAGTTCCGTCCTAGTTAAAATTGCCTGAAAACATGAATTTATTTGAACTAAATATGCAGGTTTAAAAATATATACTTCTGTGTATTGATTTTTAAGAAAGGCATTGATGTTGATGGTTTGTTAAATTTGTGCAACGATTGTGCTTTTTTTTTGCAAATTCTCTTTTCTTAAATCATCACCCGTTTGGCGAAGTTGAATTAGGCTGTGATTTGATGAGAAATTAACAGGCACCACATTGATTATATGCAACGCAGGACAAGCTAGTGAACCTAGTAATATCATCAACCATGTGTAGTTAACTAGTGATTATGTGAAGATTGATTGTTTTTTCTAAGATAAGTTTAATGCTAGCTAGCAACTTACCTTGCCTCCTTGCAGCCACAAGGTCTGCTTCTGTAAAAAGCAGGGGGATGGGACTGGATAAATGTTACCACTCAAATTCAAAGACAGAACTATGGAAGCAAGGACTGATCATCAATGATATCAACATTGTAGTTTTAGGCTATACAATGTTTGTTTACATTTACTTTGTTTACAAACATTGAGGTAAAACAAGCTAATATTTTGGGCTCTGATGGGGTATTACAGTTGACCTAAGCTCAGGAGGCACAAGTTCTATTCTTCAAGAATCATTTGGTACATACCATAGCATTCATTTATAATTACAAAAATGGATGGAGCAACTGCTGATTGCCCCTTTAAGTGTGGCTGGTCATGCTGAAAACTCTGAGTGGAAAAAGACCAGAATAAAACACACATTGACAGGTTTTTTTTTGGTTTGATTTTTTACAAACTTCCTCTCTGTCGCAGAAAGCCTTGTAGCCATATTCACAACAATGCCATATTGTAGTAGGCTACAGCATTATGTGCAATTAATGAGGGAGATCTATACAGGTAGTTGGAATGGCATCAATTAGGCTAATGGTTCACAGTTTATTGTTTGTCTCAGACAATGTTGTTTCTCTGTTTTCATGTTTTAGGTACTGTCTTTTTAAGCACATGACCAAATTAATTTCACCCTGATGGTTTAATAAAGTTAATCTGAATCTGAATGACACACCTTTTTAAAGTGTTGTGTTGATAAAGCTGAATTTAAACTGTTTGGGGATTATATAGGTAGCCGTAATTTTTGTATGCCTTATTCATGAATGTTTTAACCACATTATTTTAAATAAACTTCTGTACTCATGATTTCTGAGACCACAAAGGTAAATGCACATATGTAAATACAGTTGGCCTTTCATTTTGCAAACAGCCTACAGGAAAACAACACTTTGATTGTTTAAGTCTTTAATATCCGAAAATAATTAATGTCACAGAAGAAATTGCAGTAGTGACTGCTTTAGACACAGACACACAGAATTAGTGAACCAGTGTCATTGAGTCGTTCGACATTATAGCCGAGTGACCGACAGTGCATGTGACTGCCGACTGACTGATCTACAAATAACCTTTCATCATAAATAACTACTCATTATTATTTGTCGATCAGTCAGTCACAATTTATCCATGATATTTCTCTGCTTGCTACCCCACTTCATGACTAACTGCAGTAGGCAATCTCCATAGGAATCGCGAATGCATCCGTTATGTTGGGTGATACACCTTACAAATTATTTCTGTATTTTTATATCATGTCATATAGTCTCAATTAGTTAGTAATCTGAAGATTTAAAAATCATTTTGCTAAGGCATTTGAATGGTCTCTTTGTTGATTTGATGTGAGCCAGGCATAAACATTTTATTTAGCAATCGGTTTACCCCCTGCATTTGAGATGGTACAGTCCATATTGTGAAGCGGCATAGTCTTTCCAGTTTCAGTTAATGTGAAAGATAACCGGTTGTCCGCGTCTTTATTCATCAAACCCTGTCTGTAAAGAGATGATGGGGCGACCAACGAAATCTCGAGTACATGGTTTGTCATAAGAAAATGAATGTTAGTACTAGATAAATGTGCCAGCATTTAAGTATACGTTTATCGTCTGCATGAGAGAGGTTACTCCGTTGAATGTAGACTGGCCCTGAATTCATAGACCGTGAAAATAGCCAGTTAACCGGCGGGAGCAAAGCAGAGATCGAGCTCTGTGTGGAAAGATGTCGTCCGTGCAGAAAACAATGTCTAATCTTCGCTCCCGAGTGGAGGGTGAGTGTGCATTGGTTAGTTAACTACAATTTAGAAAAATGCCCAATTTATATCCCTGTGAGATTGATATCGTTATTTTTGGTTATGAACAGGGTGCCTGTCTTAGCAAAGAATGCTAGCTAGCTAAATGATCGCAGCTAACTTTAGCTAGCTATTAGTCTATTATCCATCTTTGCAAACTAATCAAGTGAGTTGAATAGCTAAACTTTACAACTACCGCTTAGATAGCTAGCGTTATGACACAATAGTGTGGGAATGGGCCGCAATTCGGTTTCTGCATATGGGCATTCATGCACCCCCGCCCCCTCAAGCATCCCAATGGGTAGATTCAATTATGCTGAGTTGCAGGGCACAGGTAGGCTGGACACATATTTTTTTCGGATTAAAATGTGTTAATTGCGTCTGCCATTGAGCCCCGGTTTCATAATACTACAATATGTCCCAGCTGCTTGCGGTACCTTTGAAGTAATCACGAAAAAAAGGCCTTATTTTAGGGCATGTTTTACCCAGCAGCTCCTAGTTCTATTCAACATGGCACCTTACCATAGCACCAACTCGCATTCCGAATGCTCTACTCCCAGCCCATTGTTCTGCTTCACAATAACAGCTTTGCTATTGTTAGCAATTACATTTATCCAAGTAAACCTTGAAGGTGTACCTCTTGTAACTTAATATTAACTGGGTTAGGGCTACTTGGTGAGCGATATCACTGTAAGCCTGGGTACACATTGTGGTAACCCACGGTGCCGGAGATGGCTGGTGCCTACCAGAGCATGTGATCAGAGTTGAGTTGTTGGAAATGCTTGCACACTGTTCCAGTGCTCCATCCATGTCCTTTCCTACTGCTCTACTAAAAACCGCTTTAAAAAAAACTTTGAAACCAAACCATATGGATTTGAATGAAAATACTCAAATAAACATGAAAAGGTGAATGAATGTAAGAAGCGAACATCATTTCAAATAGGCTACATATCATGTAAAAGAGCATATAAACACTAAATATGTCAGGAGTCAGACGGAGCCTAAGGGTAGAAAATGAATTATTTAGGCTATTATTTAAATTATTTCTAGGCGATGAAGCATTTGCGAGTGCGACACAATAGGCTGGTAGTGCTCAGCATTTAAACAACATTTCGTTGTATTAAATCATTATAGTCTATAAATTGTGCATATAGGCTGTGACTTCGAATTAAATATAAATTAAACAAAAAATGACTTATTAGTGTGTTTGAATTCATTTTTAGAGTTTGGCCAGTCTGTGGCTTCAGGCTCATGCGATGGTACCTGGAGAGCCGGCCAGCAGCGGAGAATATCCTCTCCATACTTGCAGAGCCACTGGGGATGCTAAATACCCTTTTGGCCGTTCTGGGCAGGGATGTAGAGTTGTCGACCGATTAATCGGATTGGCTGATTTAATTAGGGCCGATTTCAAGTTTTCATAGCAATCGTCATTTTTGGACACCGATCATGGACGATTACATTGCACTCCACGAGGAGACTGCGTGGCAGGCTGACTACCTGTTATGCGAGAGCAGCAAGGAGCCAAGGTAAGGTGCTAGCTAGCATTAAACGTATCTTATAAAAAACAGTATTTTTGGGCGCCAATTTTTTATTTATTTTTATTTTTCCATTTATTTTTTCACCTTTATTTAATCTTTATTTAACTAGGCAAGTCAGTTAAGAACACATTCTTATTTTCAACCTAGTGGTTAGAGCGTTGGACTAGTAACTGGAAGGATGCAAGTTCAAATCCCTGAGCTGACAAGGTACAAATTGGTCGTTCTGCCCCTGAACAGGCAGTTAACCCACTGTTCCTAGGCCATCATTAAAAATAAGAATTTGTTCTTAACTGACTTGCCTAGTTAAATAATGGTACAAAAAAAAAACTGTCTCGTTCAGGGGTAGAACGACAGATTTTCACCTTGTCAGCTCGGGGGATCCGATCTTGCCCAACGCACTCCACAAGGAGTGCCAAGGTAAGTTGCTAGCTAGCATTAAACTTATCTTGTAAAAAAAACAATCAATCATAATCACCAGTTAACTACACATGGTTGATGATATTACTAGATATTATTTAGCGTGTCCTGCGTTGCATATAATCTGACTGAGCATACAAGTATCTGACTGGCGGTGGTAGGCAGAAGCAGGCGCGTAAACATCCATTCAAACAGCACTTTCATGCATTTTAGCCAGCAGCTCTTCGTTGTGCGTCAAGCATTGCGCTGTTTATGACTTTAAGCCCATCAACTCCCGAGATGAGGCTGGTGTAACCGAAGTGAAATGGCTAGCTAGTTAGCTCGCGCTAATAGTGTTTCAAAATTCACTCGCTCTGAGCTTTCGAGTGGTTGTTTCCCTTGCTCTGCATGGGTAACACTGCTTCGATGGTGGCTGTTGTCGTTAACCAGTTTTAGAAATGTCTGAGTGTTTTCTATCCACACATACTAATCATATGCATATACTATATTCCTGGCATGAGTAGCAGGGTGCTGAAATGTTGCGCGATTTTTAACAGAATGTTCGAAAAAGTAGGGGGTAGGATCAACAGGTTAAACCTGCGTAAACGTTCGGCTGGAAACAACCTAGCTTTGCCTAGTTGCATCGGCTCGGGAAGAGGCGAATTGGGAGACGTCGGAGATGTCCGGGATGCCTCGGAGGCGAGGTGGAATCAGACCTCTCCTTCCTACGTTCCCGTAGCCGCCCATCGATCCAGATGTTCAGCTAGTCGTTCAGTCTTTTTGTTCTGTATCTATGGGTACAATCCAGTCATTCGTTCTAAATGTTCCCTTGCCATACTGGCTGGCAACATTATCCCTTGCTTGCTAGTAGGCCAACTACAGCTAACTTGGTGACGTCAAACAGTGCAGCCAGAATAACAACAGTAGCTGCATTTGCATTTGTTTAAGCTGTTTTTCGAGTGAAATTTATTTGGATACATCCATAACAATGAGCTAATGAGGCACGATTTCGCCTGGCGTAGAAAATGTGCTCTCTTGTCAGGACACTGTTTTTCAGAGGAGCTAACAACACGTTCAATACTATGGGACAGCTGCAAATCGAATTTGAATATTGAAACAATGTTGCAAATGTCGGAGAGACAGACAGCAAGGTTTATTCAAATCTACGCTGTTGAAAACAATGTTCGTCTAAAAGAAATGAGCTGTCTAGATGCTTTTTATAGTGGCGATTAAGTTTTAAAATTGCCTGGCTGGGCCGATGAGACCGTGGATTGCACAGTCAAATGGAACAGAGTAAATAGACATTTTAACGTCATAGATTTAGCCAGTGGTAACTTGTGGAATAGACACTGTCTGGAATGTGGTTTTAACCAATCAGCATTCAGGATTAGAACCACCCATTGTACAAATGGCTAACAATAGCTTGCAAGGAAAACTTTTTGTTACAGACGAGACGACAACATAGCTATCTTTGCATTTTATGTCTTGACTCTTACCTGTGTATGAATTATGATGATTCACGGAAGACTAAAACACTTTCAAAATAATCCTCCCCACTCGGCTTCAACCAGTCCAGACTGCTGTGTTGGATAGCAGCAAGTGTATTCAAGGCAACACTGGTATTGAAAGCTGTAGCTATAATTTTCATGTAGTCCATGATGAAAATATGAGTAAATCCAATGGATGTGCCATTTGACAGAGAGGCCTTGAGTGACAGAAAGGACTCTCTTTCTCGTGAATGTGCCAGCCCTCTCATTATCTCAACCAATCATTTCTAAACAGCATTGTGATTTCACATTTTATATTTACAGACCTCATTTACAGACCTTATACTAGTACCGCCTCGCTTCGCGTTCCTAGGAAACTATGCAGTTTTTTGTTATTTTACGTGTTATTTCTTACATTAGTACCCCAGGTCATCTTAGGTTTCATTACATACATTCGAGAAGAACTACTGAATATAAGATCAGCGTCAACTCACCATCAGTACGACCACAGAAACAAACATCTTTCTGGTAAGAAGAGTGGCGGGGGCGTATGCCTCATGACTAACGAGACATGGTGTGATGAAGGAAACATACAGGAACTCAAATCCTTCTGTTCACCTGATTTAGAATTCCTCACAATCAAATGTAGACCGCATTATCTTCCAAGAGAATTCTCTTCGATTATAATCACAGCCGTATATATCCCCCCCCAAGCAGACACATCGATGGCTCTGAACGAACTTTATTTAACTCTTTGAAAACTGGAAACCATTTATCCGGAGGCTGCATTCATTGTAGCTGGGGATTTTAACAAAGCTAATCTGAAAACAAGACTGCCTAAATTTTATCAGCATATCGATTGCGCAACCAGGGGTGGTAAAACCTTGGATCATTGTTACTCTAACTTCCGCGACGCATATAAGGCCCTGCCCCGCCCCCCTTTCGGAAAAGCTGACCACGACTCCATTTTGTTGATCCCTGCCTACAGGCAGAAACTTAAACAAGAGGCTCCCACGCTGAGGTCTGTCCAACGCTGGTCAGACCAAGCTGACTCCACACTCCAAGACTGCTTCCATCACGTGGACTGGGACATGTTTCGTATTGCGTCAGATAAAAATATTGACGAATACGCTGATTCGGTGTGCGAGTTCATTAGAATGTGCGTTGAAGATGTCGTTCCCATAGCAACGATAAAAACATTCCCTAACCAGAAACCGCGGATTGATGGCAGCATTCGCGTGAAACTGAAAGCGCGAACCACTGCTTTTAATCAGGGCAAGGTGTCTGGCAACATGACCGAATACAAACAGTGCAGCTATTCCCTCCGCAAGGCTATTAAACAAGCTAAGCGTCAGTACAGAGACAAAGTAGAATCTCAATTCAACGGCTCAGACACAAGAGGCATGTGGCAGGGTCTACAGTCAATCACGGAGTACAAGAAGAAACCCAGCCCAGTCACGGACCAGGATGTCTTGCTCCCAGGCAGACTAAATAACTTTTTTGCCCGCTTTGAGGACAATACAGTGCCACTGACACGGCCTGCAATGAAAACATGCGGTCTCTCCTTCACTGCAGCCGAGGTGAGTAAGACATTTAAACGTGTTAACCCTCGCAAGGCTGCAGGCCCAGACGGCATCCCCAGCCGCGCCCTCAGAGCATGCGCAGACCAGCTGGCCGGTGTGTTTACGGACATATTCAATCAATTCCTATACCAGTCTGCTGTTCCCACATGCTTCAAGAGGGCCACCATTGTTCCTGTAACCAAGAAAGCTAAGGTAACTGAGCTAAACGACTACCGCCCCGTAGCACTCACTTCCGTCATCATGAAGTGCTTTGAGAGACTAGTCAAGGACCATATCACCTCCACCCTACCTGACACCCTAGACCCACTCCAATCAAATCAAATCAAATCAAATTTATTTATATAGCCCTTCGTACATCAGCCTATATCTCAAAGTGCTGTACAGAAACCCAGCCTAAAACCCCAAACAGCAAACAATGCAGGTGTAAAAGCACGGTGGCTAGGAAAAACTCCCTAGAAAGGCCAAAACCTAGGAAGAAACCTAGAGAGGAACCAGGCTATGTGGGGTGGCCAGTCCTCTTCTGGAGTCATCATGTCAGGTAGTCCTGGGGCACGGTCCTAGGGCTCAGGTCCTCCGAGAGAGAGAAAGAAAGAGAGAATTAGAGAGAGCATATGTGGGGTGGCCAGTCCTCTTCTGGCTGTGCCGGGTGGAGATTATAACAGAACGTGGCCAAGATGTTCAAATGTTCATAAATGACCAGCATGGTTGAATAATAGTAAGGCAGAACAGTTGAAACTGGAGCAGCAGCATGGCCAGGTGGACTGGGGACAGCAAGGAGTCATCATGTCAGGTAGTCCTGGGACATGGTCCTAGGGCCCAGGCCAGTTGAAACTGGAGCAGCAGCATGGCCAGGTGGACTGGGGACAGCAAGGAGTCATCATGTCAGGTAGTCCTGGGGCATGGTCCTAGGGCTCAGGTCCTCCAATTTGCTTACCGCCCAAATAGGTCCACAGACGATGCAATCTCAACCATACTGCACACTGCCCTAACCCACCTGGACAAGAGGAATACCTATGTGAGAATGCTGTTCATCGACTACAGCTCGGCATTCAACACCATAGTACCCTCCAAGCTCGTCATCAAGCTCGAGACCCTGGGTCTCGACCCCGCCCTGTGCAACTGGGTACTGGACTTCCTGACGGGCCGCCCCCAGGTGGTGAGGGTAGGCAACAACATCTCCTCCCCGCTGATCCTCAACACGGGGGCCCCACAAGGGTGCGTTCTGAGCCCTCTCCTGTACTCCCAGTTCACCCACGACTGCGTGGCCACGCACGCCTCCAACTCAATCATCAAGTTTGCGGACGACACAACAGTGGTAGGCTTGATTACCAACAACGACGAGACGGCCTACAGGGAGGAGGTGAGGGCCCTCGGAGTGTGGTGTCAGGAAAATAACCTCACACTCAACGTCAACAAAACTAAGGAGATGATTGTGGACTTCAGGAAACAGCAGAGGGAACACCCCCTATCCACATCGATGGAACAGTAGTGGAGAGGGTAGCAAGTTTTAAGTTCCTCGGCATACACATCACAGACAAACTGAATTGGTCCACTCACACTGACAGCGTCGTGAAGAAGGCGCAGCAGCGCCTCTTCAACCTCAGGAGGCTGAAGAAATTCGGCTTGTCACCAAAAGCACTCACAAACTTCTACAGATGCACAATCGAGAGCATCCTGGCGGGCTGTATCACCGCCTGGTACGGCAACTGCTCCGCCCTCAACCGTAAGGCTCTCCAGAGGGTAGTGAGGTCTGCACAACGCATCACCGGGGGCAAACTACCTGCCCTCCAGGACACCTACACCACCCGATGTTACAGGAAGGCCATAAAGATCATCAAGGACATCAACCACCCGAACCACTGCCTGTTCACCCCGCTATCGTCCAGAAGGCGAGGTCAGTACAGGTGCATCAAAGCTGGGACCGAGAGACTGAAAAACTGCTTCTATCTCAAGGCCATCAGACTGTTAAACAGCCACCACTAACATTGAGTGGCTGCTGCCAACACACTGTCATTGACACTGACCCAACTCCAGCCACTTTAATAATGGGAATTGATGGGAAATGTTGTAAATATATCACTAGCCACTTTAAACAATGCTACCTTATATAATGTTACTTACCCTACATTATTCATCTCATATGCATACGTATATACTGTACTCTACATCATCGACTGCATCCTTATGTAATACATGTATCACTAGCCACTTTAACCTCATAGTCCGCCCCATCCCGCATGCGGTATCGTTACTACAGCCTCAAGCTCATTACCATAACGCAACGTTAGCGATTTCTAAAATCGCAAATGAAATGAAATAAATATGCCTGCTCTCAAGCTTATCCTTTTCTTAACAATCCTGTCGTCTCAGATTTTCAAAATATGCTTTTGAACCAGAGAAAATCAATAATTTGTGTAAGAGTGGTGATAGCTAGCTTAGCATTTAGCGTTAGCATTTAGCACGCAACATATTCACAAAAACCAGCCAAGGAATAAAATAAAATAATTTACCTTTGAAGAACTTCAGATGTTTCAATGAGGAGACTCTCAGTTACATAGCAGATGTCCAGTTTTTCCTGAAAGATTCTTGTGTAGGACACATCGTTCCGTTTTGTTACTATGCATTTGGCTACCGAAACTAACCGAAAATTCAGTCACCTACACGTCAAACTTTTTCCCGAAATAACTCCATAATATCGACTGAAACATGGAAAACGTTGTTTGAATCAATCCTGAAGGTGGTTTGTCATATATCTCTCCATTGAAACCCCAGTCCTTGAAGCAAGCTTTGTTCTCTGATTCGAATGGAAAAATACTGGGAGCTGACTTTTGCGCACCAATTGCCACGCAGACATCAAGCGGGACACTTGGCAATTGTAGTCTCTTATGGTCAATCTTCCAATGATATGCCTACAAATACGTCACAATGCTGCAGAGACCTTGGGGAAACAAGAGAAAGTGTCCGTTCATTCCTGTCGCATTCACAGCCATATAAGGCGATCATGGAAAACGTAGCCTCAGAAATCCTGTTCATTTCCTGGTCGGTCAAACATCTTGGTTTTGCCCGAAGCATTTGTTCTAGGGGACTCACAGTGAAAATCTTTGCAGTTCTGGAAACGTAAGAGTGTCTTCTTTCCAAAACTATCAATTCCAAGCATATTCGAGCATCTTTTCGTGACAAAATATTGCGCTTAAAACGGGCACGTCTTTTTATCCAAAAATGAAATACTGCCCCTATAGGACTAACAGGTTAACTATGCCACTTTGTTTACTTTGTCTACATTCTCATCTCATATGTATATACTGTACTCGATACCATCTACTGTATGCTGCTCTGTACCATCACTCATTCATATATCCTTATGTACATATTCTTTATCCCCTTACACTGTGTATAAGACAGTAGTTTTGGAATTGTTAGTTAGATTACTTGTTGGTTATCACTGCATTGTCGGAACTAGAAGCACAAGCATTTCGCTACACTCGCATTAACATCTGCTAACCATGTGTATGTGACAAATAAAATTTGATTTGATTTATTACAGCACCTAAATGTTCAAAAAGGCATTTCTGCAAACAAATTGCATTTCGATAAAAAATAATATATTTTTATGTTCAAATGCCTCCTGTGAAGTCGTAATGTTAGTCATATGCCCAGCTTTCTGAAACGGGTCCCAAATGCAATTTCTCCCGCGTTGGATACATCAGGTCGCAATTGTAAATGAGAACTTGTTCTCAACTTGCCTACCTGGTTAAATAAAGGTGAAATAAAATAAAATCAGTGCGCTTTTGAATTGGCGCCTTTTCCTAGACCATGTTGCTATTTTGCCTTGCATTAATTGTCTAAGAAAAGTGAGAAGAGTAAACCCCAACTTAATTAGGGTTATAATCAATAACCCGACTGTTAAATGTGCCTGACTTTATAAATCATCCATATATGTCTACAGAAATGAGACACATCCTGGTTCTGTTGCCTGAGGGTTTGTTTAATGGCCTACTGATTCCGTGAGCTCCAAGCCTTACGCATCCACAACATGTCGGATAAAGCAATTTCACAAATGCGGCTGTTTTAATCTTTGCTACGCTGTAATATAGGCTTTACACTTTTCCCCCCATTTAGAACACACACTCTGGTATTACTTATCATTTATTTAGTGTTTACACTGTTCCAAATTAGAAAATTAGAATATTGTAATCTTAACAGCACCTGTCACACATTAATGCGCATGCAGCGCTGGCTCTGATTAATCAAATCAAATCAAATGTATTTATATAGCCCTTCGTACATCAGCTGATATCTCAAAGTGCTGTACAGAAACCCAGCCTAAAACCCCAAACAGCAAGCAATGCAGGTGTAGAAGCACGGTGGCTAGGAAAAACTCCCTAGAAAGGCCAAAACCTAGGAAGAAACCTAGAGGGAACCAGGCTATGTGGGCCAGTCCTCTTCTGGCTGTGCCGGGTGGAGATTATAACAGAACATGGCCAAGATGTTCAAATGTTCATAAATGACCAGCATGGTCGAATAATAATAATAAGGCAGAACAGTTGAAACTGGAGCAGCAGCACAGTCAGGTGGACTGGGGACAGCAAGGAGTCATCATGTCAGGTAGTCCTGGGGCACGGTCCTAGGGCTCAGGTCCTCCGAGAGAGAGAAAGAAAGAGAGAATTAGAGAGAGCATATGTGGGGTGGCCAGTCCTCTTCTGGCTGTGCCGGGTGGAAATTATAACAGAACATGGCCAAGATGTTCAAATGTTCATAAATGACCAGCATGGTTGAATAATAGTAAGGCAGAACAGTTGAAACTGGAGCAGCAGCATGGCCAGGTGGACTGGGGACAGCAATGAGTCATCATGTCAGGTAGTCCTGGGGCATGGTCCTAGAGCTCAGGTCCTCCGAGAGAGAGAGAAAGAAAGAAGGAGAGAATTAGAGAACGCACACTTAGATTCACACAGGACACCGAATAGGACAGGAGAAGTACTCCAGATATAACAAACTAACCCTAGCCCCCGACACAAACTACTGCAGCATAAATACTGGAGGCTGAGACAGGAGGGGTCAGGAGACACTGTGGCCCCATCTGAGGACACACCCGGACAGGGCCAAACAGGAAGGATATAACCCCACCCACTTTGCCAAAGCACAGCCCCCACACCACTAGAGGGATATCTTCAACCACCAACTTACCATCCTGAGACAAGGCTGAGTATAGCCCACAAAGATCTCCGCCACGGCACAACCCAAGGGGGGGGCGCCAACCCAGACAGGATGACCACAACAGTGAATCAACCCATTCAGGTGACGCACCCCCTCCAGGGACGGCATGAGAGAGCCCCAGTAAGCCAGTGACTCAGCTCCTGTGATAGGGTTAGAGGCAGAGAATCCCAGTGGAAAGAGGGGAACCAGCCAGGCAGAGACAGCAAGGGCGGTTCGTTGCTCCAGAGCCTTTCCGTTCACCTTCCCACTCCTGGGCCAGACTACACTCAATCATATGACCCACTGAAGAGATGAGTCTTCAGTAAAGACTTAAAGGTTGAGACCGAGTTTGCGTCTCTGACATGGGTAGGCAGACCGTTCCATAAAAATGGAGCTCTATAGGAGAAAGCCCTGCCTCCAGCTGTTTGCTTAGAAATTCTAGGGACAATTAGGAGGCCTGCGTCTTGTGACCGTAGCGTACGTGTAGGTATGTACAGCAGGACCAAATCAGAGAGATAGGTAGGAGCAAGCCCATGTAATGCTTTGTAGGTTAGCAGTAAAACCTTGAAATCAGCCCTTGCTTTGACAGGAAGCCAGTGTAGAGGCTAGCACTGGAGTAATATGATCAAATGTTTTGGTTCTAGTCAGTGCTAAATACGGCTGCCAAAATCCTAACTGAAGTTTATTCAGTGCTTTATCTGGGTAGCCGGAAAGTAGAGCATTGCAGTAGTCTAACCTAGAAGTGACAAAAGCATGGATTAATTTTTCTGCATCATTTTTGGACAGAAAGTTTCTGATTTTTGCAATGTTACGTAGATGGAAAAAAGCTGTCCTTGAAATGGTCTTGATATGTTCTTCAAAAGAGAGATCAGGGTCCAGAGTAACGCCGAGGTCCTTCACAGTTTTATTTGAGACGACTGCACAACCATTAAGATTAATTGTCAGATTCAACAGAAGATCTCTTTGTTTCTTGGGACCTAGAACAAGCATCTCTGTTTTGTCCGAGTTTAATAGTAGAAAGTTTGCAGCCATCCACTTCCTTATGTCTGAAACACATGCTTCTAGCGAGGGCAATTTTGGGGCTTCACCATGTTTCATTGAAATGTACAGCTGTGTGTCATCCGCATAGCAGTGAAAGTTAACATTATGTTTTCGAATAACATCCCCAAGAGGTAAAATATATAGTGAAAACAATAGTGGTCCTAAAACGGAACCTTTGAGGAACACCGAAATTTACAGTTGATTTGTCAGAGGACAAACCATTCACAGAGACAAACTGATATCTTTCCGACAGATAAGATCTAAACCAGGCCAGAACATGTCCGTGTAGACCAATTTGGGTTTCCAATCTCTCCAAAAGAATGTGGTGATCGATGGTATCAAAAGCAGCACTAAGGTCTAGGAGCACGAGGACAGATGCAGAGCCTCGGTCCGATGTCATTAAAATGTAATTTACCACCTTCACAAGTGACGTCTCAGTGCTATGATGGGGTCTAAAACCAGACTGAAGCATTTCGTATACATTGTTTGTCTTCAGGAAGGCAGTGAGTTGCTGCGCAACAGCCTTCTCTAAAATTTTGAGAGGAATGGAAGATTCGATATAGGCCGATAGTTTTTTTCTGGGTCAAGGTTTGGCTTTTTCAAGAGAGGCTTTATTACTGCCACTTTTAGTGAGTTTGGTACACATCCAGTGGATAGAGAGCCGTTTATTATGTTCAACATAGGAGGGCCAAGCACAGGAAGCAGCTTTCAGTAGTTTAGTTGGAATAGGGTCCAGTATGCAGCTTGAAGGTTTAGAGGCCATGATTATTTTCATCATTGTGTCAAGAGATATAGTACTAAAACACTTGAGCGTTTCTCTTGATCCTAGGTCCTGGCAGAGTTGTGCAGACTCAGGACAACTGAGGTTTGGAGGAATACGCAGGTTTAAAGAGGAGTCCGTAATTTGCTTTCTAATAATCATAATCTTTTCCTCAAAGAAGTTCATGAATTTATCACTGCTAAAGTGAAAGTCATCCTCTCTTGGGAATGCTGCTTTTTGGTTAGCTTTGCGACAGTATCAAAAAGGAATTTCGGATTGTTCTTATTTTCCTCAATTAAGTTAGAAAAATAGGATGATCGAGCAGCAGTAAGGGCTCTTCGGTACTGCACGGTACCGTCTTTCCAAGCTAGTCGGAAGACTTCCAGTTTGGTGTGGCGCCATTTCCGTTCCAATTTTCTGGAAGCTTGCTTCAGAGCTCGGGTATTTTCTGTGTACCAGGGAGCTAGTTTCTTATGAGAAATGTTTTTAGTTTTTAGGGTGCAACTGCATCTAGGTATTGCGCAAGGTTAAATTGAGATCCTCAGTTAGGTGGTTAACTGATTTTTGTCCTCTGGCGTCCTTGGGTAAGGCAGAGGGAGTCTGGAAGGGCATCAAGGAATCTTTGTGTTGTCTGTGAATTTATAGCACGACTTTTGATGCTCCTTGGTTGGGGTCTGAGCAAATTATTTGTTGCAATTGCAAACGTAATAAAATGGTGGTCCGATAGTCCAGGATTATGAGGAAAAACATTAAGATCCACAACATTTATTCCATGGGACAAAACTAGGTCCAGCGTATGACTGTGACAGTGAGTGGGTCCAGAGACATGTTGGACAAAACCCACTGAGTCGATGATGGCTCCGAAAGCCTTTTGGAGTGGGTCTGTGGACTTCTCCATGTGAATATTAAAGTCACCAAAGATTAGAATATTATCTGCTATGACTACAAGGTCCGATAGGAATTCAGGGAACTCAGTGAGAAACGCTGTATATGGCCCAGGAGGCCTGTAAACAGTAGCTATAAAAAGTGATTGAGTAGGCTGCATAGATTTCATGACTAGAAGCTCAAAAGACGAAAATTTGTAAATTGAAATTTGCTATCGTAAATGTTAGCAACACCTCCGCCTTTGCGGGATGAACGGGGGATATGGTCACTAGTGTAGCCAGGAGGTGAGGCCTCATTTAAAACAGTAAATTCATCAGGCTTAAGCCTCTTTCTCCAGCTCCTTGTTATTATTATTTTGGTCATCATTATAATAAGTAATGTCATTATAATTAGTAGGCTTATTATAGCAGCCTTCTATAAACACTAATATGCACGTAGCGCTTGATCCTTACC
The DNA here is from genome assembly GCF_034236695.1 of Oncorhynchus nerka. Lineage (NCBI taxonomy): Eukaryota > Metazoa > Chordata > Actinopteri > Salmoniformes > Salmonidae > Oncorhynchus > Oncorhynchus nerka. Next base: position 183,837 of record NC_088421.1, read on the forward strand.
TTCCCTCTTTTTCTTGATCTCCAGTAGTTTCCACAAACAAGTCAAATTTCTTCCACACATCTTTCTTCCCCTTTCCCTCCTGAGCATTCTCCCATATCATGTTCATTTTTCACATCCTCTGCATCCATTTTGCTGTCAGGTGTTCAGAGTTTATAACTAGAGCCCGACCGATTTATCAGTTGACCGATATTATCCTTTTACCAATGTATTTGTATCGGCGTTTAATCCATTGAAAATTACGGAAATAAAATGCTGAGAAAAAGCTTTGCTAAAAAGCCTTCCTTCATAGAATTACTTTTTCATGTATTTCTTTATTTGACCTAAAGAGGGTGCTCTTTTTATGGCTATATACCCATCTTGCCTTGATGTGCTACACTAAGACTGGACACTACCACCGTGCCAACGCAACTACCCCAGTAAGAGGGGAGAGTGAACTAACTTAGTCTTACTGCTTCTACGGCGAGTGCTGAGTAGATAGCAGCTTTCCAAAAATGTGCGCTGGTCATACTGTTATGTGAAGTGTCATGATCGGGTGTCGTGACAAACAATGGATGCTATGCCCGAATGTGAAGTAAGTGCCGTGCTAAGAACGCTCAACTGTGGTAATGTTAACGTTACAGCCCTTTAGTGAAGCCAGCGAAATCTGGTGTTATATTTGCTCTATGCAAAGGGAAATCCTCAACCTCTGTCATTCAAATGTTTTCAGAGCCACAAAAAAAACCTTTGCAGGTTACAAAGTAGCACTTCGTAGCTATGTTTTGGACGTCCCTGCGCTAAACCCTAACCGTAACACTTACCTAACCCGAACCCTTACCGTAACCATACGGAGGAAAGTTCCAAGGAATCGCAGATAGCAATGAGGCAATGCTTGGTGGAAGAGGCAACTACCAGAATTCAGTAGCAGTAGTTTGGGGAATATTCAGAGGTGGAAACCTTCCGTGGGAATTAACGGGAATATATGGGAATTAACCTAAATATATGCAAATTATATTACTATCATTGAAATGTAGATGTTTTTTGCATTGGATTTATTTACCATATCATATGGAAACAAACCTTTTTACCTTGTCATAAGTAGACATAATTGCAAATAATTGAAATCCTTCCAATAGAAAAAAAAAACGATTTAGTTACGAATTTAACTTTAATTAAATGGGTTGACTCTTCTCATGGGATTATTTCACTGAACATCAAAAGGAGGGAATATTGAATGATTCTTAATGATCCATTGCATATCCCAGTAACGTTTTCAACATACAGTTGAAGTCGGGAGTTTACATACACCTCAGCCAAATACATTTAAACTCAGTTTTTCACAATTCCTTGACATTAAATCTTCGTAAAAAATTCCCTGTCTTAGGTCAGCTAGGATCACCACTTTATTTTAAGAATGTGAAATGTCAAAATAATAGTAGAGAGAATGGTTTATTTAAGCTTTTATTTCTTTCATCACATCCCCAGTGGGTCAGAAGTTTACATACACTCAATTAGTATTTGGTAGCATTGCCTTTAAATTGTTTAACTTGGGTCAAACGTTTCGGGTAGCCTTCCACAAGCTTCCCACAATAAGTTGGGTGAATTTTGGCCCATTCCTCCTGACAGAGCTGGTGTAACTGAGACAGGTTTGTAGGCCTCCTTGCTCGCACACGGTTTTTCAGTTCTGCCCACAATTGAGGTCAGGGTTTTGTGATGGCCAATCCACTACCTTGACTTTGTTGTCCTTAAGTCATTTTGCCACAACTTTGTCGTAGGTCATTCTTCCGAGCTGGAATCAGTGCAGTTTATCCTCCTTTTACTCAACTGTAGTAACACAGTTTTGCCAGAAAATAATCTAATCTTTCTGGTGTTCCTAAATTTTATGTGGTGCTTACGTTGTTATTCATTTTGTATTATTATACCTTTATTTCAACAATGAACACAGACTGAGACCAAGGTCTCTTTTATAGCTGGGCCCTGCTTATACATGTTAACACATACAGTTTCAGAAACTACACAAGACAAACAAAACGATCACAGATAACACAAATACAGCAGCAGATTGTTACATTTACACACAGGTTATTTCAGGTTATTTCCCTAACAGCACAAGAACAAAAACAGTTACAAGCAATACAAAAATAAAAATGCTCCAATAAATGTTTAAAATGGGCAACAGGGGGACAAGAGTCTCAAGTTTAAGTTTAGTCTGCAGGCTATTCCATAAGCAAGGAGCGTAACAGGAAAAGGCAGCCAAACCCAACTCTTTTGAAATCTCATGGGCCTCAAGTGTAATTCATGCTTGAGACCTGGTTTTAGGAATTATAATTCTAATGCTGATGAGTGATGATAAATAAGAAGGTAGTTTATTCAGAAGTGCTTTATAGACAAACACGAGAGCATGTTCTCGTCTCACGGACAGTGAAGTCCAACCCACATTTTGATATAAAACACAGGGGTGAGTTCTATAGCTAGTACCTGTAATAATAAGTGCTCAATGATAAGTAGCATCCAGCGATTTAAGTGCTGATGCCGTAGCATGCGTGTAGATAATATCCCCATAATCTATAACAGACAAAAGTAGCTTGCACCTGTAAGTCACTCTGGATATGAGTGTCTGCTAAATGACTAAAATGTAAAGTGAGGGGAGAGAGAAAGTGGGTGGAGAGAGAGATGGGTAGTTGGCAGTTCCTCTTCGTTTAATACTAATGATAGCCCACACACATAATTGTGTAAGTGCGGTTTCCGTCCATGGTGCTGTGTTTTGTGTAGGTTTATCTACTGTGCAGCTGAGGTTAATGCACCCCCTTAGGTCCACAACAGCACCACTGCACATCTCCCCCTCAACTGCAAGAGTAAAAGAGTCTTGTCCATGGGGTGCCATCCAGGTTATTGTGTTGCACCCACTGGAGCGTAGCAGGGGAGCTATACCAGTGTGATTCCTGCTCTCCCCCTCTCCTCTCCACGTTGTGCAGTGTCACGGGGGAGCTGAGAGAGCTGTCTCCACCTGTCTGTCCACTCCACTGGCTGCTGGCAGTCTGGAGCGTGGAGGGAAATCCCTATCTCTGAGTAGAATGGAGAAGCCCTCATTCTCACTGGATAATCCCTAAAGCCCAAGGACGTAGCCTGGGACTGCATTAGAGCTGATCTCATCTGGATCCCGCAACACTAACAGATGTTCTTATGTACATTTGAAATCTAATCTAACACATGTTGTGTGCTTGTTAATTGGACGGGTATGGTACGGTGTTGTTGAGCTGACTAATGTGATTTGGCAGTGCCATTGGTGCGTAGCAGTAAGGGCTCTTTTACAGAGAGGGTAATTTAACTGAGGTGAGCAGAGGGGAATTTGGATGGAGTGTATAGTTTCAAATAGTGATACTTTCAAATAATGAGTCGGGTTGAGAACTGGTGACAAGGTCACTAACCTAGATTATTTCAATATACATGACTGTGCTACAATTGAGGAAATGGAAATGACACTCCTTCACTACCTCTGCAAGTTGAGACTGACTCACAAAAGCAATGTATGAGTCACTATATTAAAGTAACAGTCCAGTGTTTCCAGAGTTCTATGAAATGGTTTTCCTTCCAGGTGTTAAGATGGCACCGTACCGGATGGCCGCCGTTTTGATGGCTCCGACCCAACTTTGCTTAAGAGAAATATCTATGTGAGAATGCTGTTCATTGACTACAGCTCAGCGCTCAACACCATTTTCTCTGCAAGCTAATCACCAAGGTTAGGACCCTGGGACTGATCACCTGCCTCTGCAACTGGATCCTGGACTTCCTGACGAGAATAGGCAACATCTCTGCCACGCTGACCTTCAACACGGGAGTTCCTCAGGGTGTGTGCTTTGTCCCCTCCTGTACTGCCTGTTCACCCACGACTGCTTGGCCATGGACGACTCCAACACCAAGTTTGCTGACGACACGACGGTGGTAGGCCTAATCACCAGTGACAATGAGACAGCCAACAGGGAGGATGTCAGTGACCTGGCAGTGTGGTACCCGGATAACAACCTCTCCGTCAACGTCAGTAAGACCAAGTAACTGGTTGTGGACTATAGGAAACAGGGGTCGAGCGCGCCCCCATCGACTGGGCTGCAGTGGAGCGGGTCAAGAGCTTCAAGTTTCGCTGTGTCCAAATCACTAAGGACTTAAAATGGTCCACGTGCACAGTGGTGAAGATGGCACGACAGTGCCTCTTCCCCTCGAGGCAGAAAAGGTTTGTGTCCAAATCCTCAAGTTATTGCAACAACACCGCCCTTAATCACATGGCGTGAGGGTGATGCGGCTAGCCCAGTACATCACTGGGGCTGAGCTCCCTGCCTTCCAGGACAGGTGTTGTGAAAAATGGTAATTAGGTGTGTTCAAAAGCAGCTTTTCTGTGTTGGAATGGTGTGAGCGTACCCCAACAACAGAATGGTGTGGGCGTACCCCAACAACAGAATGGTGTGGGCGTACCCCAACAACAGAATGGTGTGGGCATATGCCAATTTTAGTGGGGTAATATTTGATATGTCTGTATATACACTGAGTGAACAAAACATTAGGAATACCTGCTCTTTCTATGAAAGACTGACTAGGGGAATCCAGGTGAAAGCTATGATGGATTTGACAGGTGACATCAATCCGTGTATATCAGGTATTCCCAAACTGGGGTACGCACAATGCTGTCGGGGGTACGCCAAATAAAAATGTGATTCACATTGTTAACAAGTAAAATATATACAAATATTCACATTTTCAAACCATTCCATTTAATATTTTCTAATGGGGATATACAGTTGAAGTCGGAAGTTTACATAGACTTAGGTTGGAGTCATTAACTCGTTTTTCAATCACTCCATAAATTTCTTGTTAACAAACTACAGTTTTGGCAAGTCGGTTAGAACATCTACTTTGTGCATGACACAAGTCATTTTTCCAACAATTGTTTACAGACAGATTATTTCACGTATAATTCACTGTGTCACAATTCCAGTGGGTCAGAAGTTTACATACACTAAGTTGACTGTGCCTTTAAACAGCTTGGAAAATTCCAGATAATGATGTCATGGCTTTAGAAGCTTCTGATAGGCTAATTGACATAATTTGAGTCAATTGGAGGTGTACCTGTGGTTGTCTTTCAGGGCCTACCTTCAAACTCAGTGCCTCTTTGCTTGACATCATGGGGAAATCAAAAGAAATCAGCCAGACCTCCACATGTCTGGTTTATTCTTGGGAGCAATTTCCAAACATGTTCATCTGTACAAACAATAGTATGCAATTATAAACACCATAAGACCACACAGCTGTCATACCACTAAGGAAGGAGACGCCTTCTGTCTCAGAGATGAACGCACTTTGGTGCGAAAAGTGCAAATCAATCCCAGAACAACAGCAAAAGACTGTGTGAAGATGTTGGAGGAAACAGGTACAAAAGTCTCTATATCCACAGTAAAACGAGTCCTATATCGACATAACCTGAAAGGCCACTCGGCAAGGAAGAAGCCACTGCTGCAAAACCGCCATTAAAAAAGCCAGACTACGGTTTGCAACGGCACATGAGGATAAAGATCATACTTTTTGGAGAAATGTCCTCTGGTCTGATGAAACAAAAATATAATTGTTTGGCCATAATGACCATCGTTATGTTTGGAAGAAGAAGAACACCATCCCATCGTTTCACTGCCTTAAAATAAACCAATGTCAAATACAGGTAGCCCAGTCAAACAATAACATCCAGTCACATTAATCGTTACTCTCTCGCGGGAATTCCAAGAGAATTCTCTTCGATTATAATCACAGCCGTATATATCCCCCCCAAGCAGACACATCGATGGCTCTGAACGAACTTTATTTAACTCTTTGCAAACTGGAAACCATTTATCCGGAGGCTGCATTCATTGTAGCTGGGGATTTTAACAAAGCTAATCTGAAAACAAGACTCCCTAAATTTGATCAGCATATCGATTGCGCAACCAGGGGTGGTAAAACCTTGGATCATTGTTACTCTAACTTCCGCGACGCATATAAGGCCCTGCCCCGCCCCCCTTTCGGAAAAGCTGACCACGACTCTATTTTGCTGATCCCTGCCTACAGGCAGAAACTAAAACAAGAGGCTCCAACGCTGAGGTCTGTCCAACGCTGGTCAGACCAAGCTGACTCCACACTCCAAGACTGCTTCCATCACGTGGACTGGGACATGTTTCGTATTGCGTCAGATGGAAATATTGACGAATACGCTGATTCGGTGTGCGAGTTCATTAGAACGTGCGTCGAAGATGTCATTCCCATAGCAACGATAAAAACATTCCCAAACCAGAAACCGTGGATTGATGGCAGCATTCGCGTGAAACTGAAAGCGCGAACCACTGCTTTTAATCAGGGCAAGGTGTCTGGTAACATGTCCGAATATAAACAATGCAGCTATTCCTCCGCAAGGCTATTAAACAAGCTAAGCGTCAGTACAGAGACAAAGTGGAATCTCAATTCAATGGCTCAGACACAAGAGGCATGTGGCAGGGTCTACAGTCAATCACGGACTACAAGAAGAAACCCAGCCCAGTCACGGACCAGGATGTCTTGCTCCCAGGCAGACTAAATAACTTTTTGCCCGCTTTGAGGACAATACAGTGCCACTGACACGGCCTGCAACGAAAACATGCGGTCTCTCCTTCACTGCAGCCGAGGTGAGTAAGACATTTAAACGTGTTAACCCTCGCAAGGCTGCAGGCCCAGACGGCATCCCCAGCCGCGCCCTCAGAGCATGCGCAGACCAGCTGGCCGGTGTGTTTACGGACATATTCAATCAATCCCTATACCAGTCTGCTGTTCCCACATGCTTCAAGAGGGCCACCATTGTTCCTGTTCCCAAGAAAGCTAAGGTAACTGAGCTAAACGACTACCGCCCCGTAGCACTCACTTCCGTCATCATGAAGTGCTTTGAGAGACTAGTCAAGGACCATATCACCTCCACCCTACCTGACACCCTAGACCCACTCCAATTTGCTTACCGCCCAAATAGGTCCACAGACGATGCAATCTCAACCACACTGCACACTGCCCTAACCCACCTGGACAAGAGGAATACCTAAGTGAGAATGCTGTTCATCGACTACAGCTCGGCATTCAACACCATAGTACCCTCCAAGCTCGTCATCAAGCTCGAGACCCTGGGTCTCGACCCCGCCCTGTGCAACTGGGTACTGGACTTCCTGACGGGCCGCTCCCAGGTGGTGAGGGTAGGCAACAACATCTCCTCCCCGCTGATCCTCAACACGGGGCCCCACAAGGGTGCGTTCTGAGCCCTCTCCTGTACTCCCTGTTCACCCACGACTGCGTGGCCATGCACGCCTCCAACTCAATCATCAAGTTTGCGGACGACACAACAGTGGTAGGCTTGATTACCAACAACGACGAGACGGCCTACAGGGAGGAGGTGAGGGCCCTCGGAGTGTGGTGTCAGGAAAATAACCTCACACTCAACGTCAACAAAACTAAGGAGATGATTGTGGACTTCAGGAAACAGCAGAGGGAACACCCCCCTATCCACATCGATGGATCAGTAGTGGAGAGGGTAGCAAGTTTTAAGTTCCTCGGCATACACATCACAGACAAACTGAATTGGTCCACTCACACTGACAGCGTCGTGAAGAAGGCGCAGCAGCGCCTCTTCAACCTCAGGAGGCTGAAGAAATTCGGCTTGTCACCAAAAGCACTCACAAACTTCTACAGATGCACAATCGAGAGCATCCTGGCGGGCTGTATCACCGCCTGGTACGGCAACTGCTCCGCCCTCAACCGTAAGGCTCTCCAGAGGGTAGTGAGGTCTGCACAACGCATCACCGGGGGAAAACTACCTGCCCTCCAGGACACCTACACCACCCGATGTTACAGGAAGGCCATAAAGATCATCAAGGACATCAACCACCCGAACCACTGCCTGTTCACCCCGCTATCATCCAGAAGGCGAGGTCAGTACAGGTGCATCAAAGCTGGGACCGAGAGACTGAAAAACAGCTTCTATCTCAAGGCCATCAGATTGTTAAACAGCCACCACTAACATTGAGTGGCTGCTGCCAACACACTGTCATTGACACTGACCCAACTCCAGCCACTTTAATAATGGGAATTGATGGGAAATGATGTAAATATATCACTAGCCACTTTAAACAATGCTACCTTATATAATGTTACATACCCTACATTATTCATCTCATATGCATACGTATATACTGTACTCTAGATCATCGACTGCATCCTTATGTCACTAGCCACTTTAACTATGCCACTTTGTTTACTTTGTCTACATACTCATCTCATATGTATATACTGTACTCGATACCATCTACTGTATGCTGCTCTGTACCATCACTCATTCATATATCCTTATGTACATATTCCTTATCCCCTTACACTGTGTATAAGACAGTAGTTTTGGAATTGTTAGTTAGATTACTTGTTGGTTATCACTGCATTGTCGGAACTAGAAGCACAAGCATTTCACTACACTCGCATTAACATCTGCTAACCATGTGTATGTGACAAATAAAATTTGATTTGATTTGATTTGATTTGTTTCTTGACACAATGCCTGCTTAACCCAGAAACCACCCACACCAGTGTCGGCGGAATCACCGTACACCTGACGACCGTGTCAGCGTGCATGTGCCTGGCCCACCACAGGAGTCGCTAGAGTGCGATGGGACAAGGACACGATGCTGGGCCAATTGTGCGCCGCCCCATAGCTCTCCCGGTCACGGCCGGCTGCAACAGAGCTTGGACTCTGGATCTCTAGTGGCCCAGCTAGCACTGTGATGCAGTACCTTAGACCCCTGCATCACTCCGGAGGCAGGGGAATTCTATTTCTATGGATTCTACTGCATCTACTCACCGCTTTTATGATGACACAGTCTGGGGTTCTACCAGAGAACACAAAGCCCAGGTTCGCCGCTGCTCTCACCAGAGCCCCCTCGTCTGCAGAATCAGAAGAGAACCCAAGGAGAACCCAAGGGAATGTTGTGAGATGAGAAGTGCACCAGAACAGCAACACCAGTATCACATTATTTTTATTTTAGAACTACAGAGGCATGTGATGCCAACACTAAAAAGTGCTGACCAAGACAGTTGGTGTCAAACTAAGCAGTAGTAAGCACTTGAAAGAACATGATCCTCAGATTTAATTTTGCTTTAGACCTCTAAAATGATCAGGCAGTTGTTTACGGATGACTGCTACAACTACCATTTGTACATAACGCTAATTCATCAAGACATACTTTAGGTACAAACAAAGCTGTAGTACAGGTTATACTGTAGCTCGCATCTAAACGCCAAAGGGTGAGAAAAACCTTTCTGCATGTTGTTTACAGTTAACTTAGCTAGCTCTCTATTTATGACTACTCTCCATCCCCACACAGCTCCTTAGCTGGGTTGTGTTCATTAGGCACCAAACGGAAGAAGACTAACTGAAACAACAAAACGGGGAGGAACCTACTCTTATATTTCTTTGTGTGCTCCTACATTTTTCAACTTAGGCGCACACGTGCTCCTTCTAAAAAAGGTCAGCCTAGAGCCCTGCGGTACTTATTGGACGAGTCCAGGTGGTCCCTCAGTGTTTTAGTGCATTTTCTTCCGCTTGGTGCCTAATGAACACAACCCTTTACCACTTCAAAACATCTAGCCTTGGTGGATCAAAGCATATGAAAGTCAGATTGACTTTGTCTAAGATAAAGGATATCGGGCTTAATGTGCACCCTTTCACCCTCACTACAGTCCCTGGTTCGAATCCAGGCTGTATCACTTCCGGCCATGATTGGGAGTCCCATAGGGCGGTGCACAATTGGTCCAGGTTTGGCTGGGGTAGGTCATCATTGTAAATAATAATTTGTTCTTGACTGACTTGCCTAGTTACATTTAAAAAATCTATTGTTCTGTTGTTTGTTCCACTACTGTCCCGTCTCAGTGTCTCTCTACCGTCTTTGAGAAGGTATTAATGCAATTACTTGATATCAATGTTTTTGTGATACTGATGTCTGTAATGTGATAGTGTTGTCATTATATGTCTGTAGACGATACTGAGAGGTTTGAGGGGCTTGGCTAACAATGAGAATAAAGAACCCAGGACATGGAGTCATCGCCTAGCAACAGCAATTTATTCAAGGTCAACAGGAGATCCTTTGCTTCTGCATTCTTATATTTGATTGGTAGATTGATTGACTGACATTTAGTGACTAACTTTCTATTTCAAGCTGTCATTAGTCTGTCATTAGGCTGTCATAAGGCTGTCAGTAGGCTGTCATAGGGCTGTCATTGGGCTGTCATAGGGCTGTCATTAAGCTGTCATTAGGCTGTCATAAGGCTATTATGAGCTGTGACAAGGCTGTCATAGTGCAAGTGCTGTGAAGTCAGGACTGCTGGGCCGTACCTGGCGAGGCAGCCTGGTAGACGATCTTATCTCCGGTGCGCTCGGGGACAACTGTGTGACAGATGGCCAACATGGTCATGAAGTCCAGGATGACAGGAGCCGTGGGCTGCAGAGAGAAAGAGGGGGTGGGGAGGGAAAGCAAGAGAAAGAGAGAGTGAGGGGAGCAGGTAGAATGAGAAAGGGGAGGGAGTGCAAGAAAGAGATAAAGACAGTGAGTGAAAGAGAGGGAAAGCGAGGACGCTTCACCAATAACCACTAGTATGTGATGACTCCGCAGGAATCTCATCTAACAACAACCATGTTACACCCACAAACACACACACACTATCACTTCCAAAACACCTGGAAGCTCCGGACTGGAGGGTGACACTGGAGGCTCCGGACTGGAGGGCGACTCTGGAGGGAGGAGACGCAGAGACAGCCTGGTGCGTGGGGCTGCCACAGGACCCACCAGGCTGGGGAGACCTACAGGAGGCCTGGTGCGTAGAGGAGGCACCGGATGAACCGGGCTGTGGGGGAGCACTGGAGCTCTGGTGCGCAGCCTTGGCACCACTCCTCCAGGCTGAATGCCCACTTTAGCCCGGCCCTTCCAGAGTGCAAGCACAGGTCGAACCGGGCTGTGGGGGAGCACTGGAGATCTGGTGCTTACCCCTCGCACCACTCCATTTGGCTCAATGACCACATTAGCCCGGCACGGGTGGAGCACAGGCATAGGACGAACTGACCAAGAGAGCTGAGCTGCCACAATCAGCCTTGGCTGGATGCCCACTCTCGCATGGCACTTGCGGGGGGCTGGCATATAGCTCTCCGGGCTATGAGTGCGCACTGGAAACACCGTGCGCTTTACTGCATAACACGGTGCCTGACCAGTACCACGCTGCTTTCGGTAAGCACGGAGAGTTGGCTCAGGTCTATCGCCCTGACTCCGCCAATCTCCCCGTGTGCTCCCCCCCTAAAAATATTTTGGGGCTGCCTCTTGTGCCTGCTGCGCTGCCTTGCCTCATGCCGCCTCTCAGTTTTAGCTGCTTCCAGCTCCTTTTTCGGGCGACGATATTCCCCAGCCTGTCTCCAGGGTCCCTTTCGGTCCAATATCTCCTCCCATGTCCAGGAGTCCTGAACCCTCTGGTCCTCCATACCACGCTGCTTGGTCCGATGGTGGTGGGTAGTTCTGTAACGGGAGTTGTCGTCTGAAGAAGAGGAATCGGACCAAAGCGCAGCGTGGTAAGTGTTCATGCCTTTTTATTGTAACTGAACACTATAACAAAATAATAAAGAGAAATAAACTAAACCGAAACAGTCCTATCAGGTGCAAAACACTAAACAGAAAACAACTACCCACAAAAACCAGGTGGGAAAAAAGCTACCTAAGTATGGTTCCCAATCAGAGACAACGATAGACAGCTCTCCCTGATTGAGAACCATACCCGGCCAAAACAAAGAAATACAAAAACATAGAAAAAAGAACATAGAATGCCCACCCAAATCACACCCTGACCAAACCAAAATAGAGACATAAAAAGCTCTAAGGTCAGGGCGTGACAGCGACAGTGTGTACGGCATGGTTAGTCAACTGGCTTCCAATAGACCATATATTCATAATATATGGAAAACTAGAAATGGTCATCTTTTCTGAAGGAAAAATTGTGTGCATGCTTCAGCTCCCTGAATACTGTACATACAAATCATATATGGAAAATGACAGCTTGTATATTGGCTATCCCTTATTTGTACCAAATGGAGTTCCCGAGTCATATGCAAAACTCAACGAAGGACACGCAACTATAAAAAAAAAACGTACGCATATGATTACTGCAGCTTTTGTCATTATTGTCCTCGGCTCCGCGATGCAAGCTCTTTGAAGAGATATGGCCAGGCGGGGAAAAGAGGGGCAATGAAAGAGAAAAGCCTGAGAAAAATCCAAGGCATTCTTCCAAATGAGTGTACACAGAGCCTATTACAGACCAGGTGGCTGTTTGGCCGCTCTCCCTGTCACAGCAGAATGCTAAATCGGCAGGTTTGGGTGACAGGTAGGGCACACTGCAGGAGGGGTGTGTGTGTGTGTGTGTGTGTGTGTGTGTGTGTGTGTGTGTGACAGAATAGGAGAGCGTTAGGGCGAGGGCACTACAGACAGCTCCAAATTTATTTTATTTAACCAGCGAGACACATTGAGACCTAGATCTCATTCATAAGCGTGCCCTGGGAACAACAGTCACATCACCACACACAAAATGATATTCAAAATACACAAAACATACAATTTACACATTACCCATTATAATCAAATAAAACAAAGACATTAATCCCTATAAAAATCCTTAAACTATTTCCAAAATTGACTCAGGGACACCAAATCATCCAAATGAAGTGCCAACGGGAGACTACTAGATCCCCCGAATGCTGTGGTTACCAAGGCTGTCATCATCATTAACCAACTGTGTGACCTTGTATTATAACCAAAAATTCTACATTGTGTTGTAGAACATAAGTGTGTTGGAAGCTTGTGGAGTAGGGCTTAACAGAGAATTGCCTGAAAGAAAACCCCAGACCAACAGTTTCAGTATCAATGGACAAATGACCTTCAGTAATATCCAGACAATTTCAGTATCATTCAACAAATGACCTCCATTAACATCCATACCACAGACCAGTGCTTGGAAACGGAGTCAAAAATATAGCCTGCAGAAATGAAATGGCGATTAAATGCATTAATTATATCAGTAATGGTGCCAGATATTACATTCATTTGATGGGGAAGAGAAGAAGAGTTACTACCCCTCAGAGATGTAACACTTTTCCAGACCTTGGCCGGATTCCCTGCACAATCAAATTTTGATTTGCTTCGGATGTGACCTGGAAGGTTGGAAGGTTAGGGGACTTGCAGCAAGTCGTGTAAAGGGATTCTGCCTCCATATCTCCCTGCCTTCTATCTCGGAGCAGTAAGCAAACCAACCAACAAACAAACAAAACAGACAGAGCCTGCATCCCAAATGGCACCCTATTCCCTTTATAGTGCATCACTTTTGACAAGGGTGACTCAAGAGAAAGTGAAAAGCACCAGAGGGCCATGTTTAGTTTTGTAGGCACCCCCTCCATCCCAGCCCACCAATGCCGCAGCTCATTGTTGTTTCAACAGGGTTTCCCGCAAACAGCCAGGAGCAGTGTCAACTGTTGTTTAATGGCTTGAATGTCATGTTTAAGGAAGTGCAACCTCCGAATACAGTAAGACGAACACAGACGCGCAAAGGGGGACGTGTTTGAATTGAGCACATGGAAGATGTGTTATGGTCAGGCTAGGTGGTTGGTTGGTTGGTTTGTTTTGCAGCTTTAGCACAGTTTTGCTGGTTTACGATAAAATGTCCTAGTATTGTGCCCTTGGGCAAGGCACTTAACCCTAAGAGGTGCTGTACTGTAACTGACCGTGTGCTCCTCTAGAATACGTGAGTATTTGTGTTGTATGGTGGTGTTGACAGCAGAGCAGAAGATCTTGTAGTGGAAGTACAACTAAGCCACCATATTCTGGTTCAGTTTGAATCAAGAACAAGGAAGAGGACGCTGGTAAGATGCACGATCAGCACAGCAGATTCTACAAAGCAGGTTGAGCGCATGTGCTTTATGGGAAGAGAGCTTTCATTCTCTACCTCAGTGGCATCATTACACAACTACAATCTCTCCACACTTGAAAAAGTGTCTCTCCAGATAACGCAGGGGTGTTTAAAATAGGTTTTCCATCCAAGATAATCAAATCACAAAGAAATGAAAACGTCTCCAAAAATAAAATAAACACCAATAGCATCCATAACAATATTGTTAATTTATTCATTCATTCATTAGGCCTAATTAATGCAATAATGCCAGTGACCACTTCATGATCATCAACAAATCCTTACAGAGGATTGTGGTTTCCAAACAACAAATGCTTGTTCACTTTGTATGTAATTAGGGCTCAGAGTTCGCAACACCACAGATATCTATCAAATCAAATCAAATCAAATTGTATTTGTCACATACACATGGTTAGCAGATGTTAATGCGAGTGTAGCGAAATGCTTGTGCTTCTAGTTCCGACAATGCAGTGATAACCAACAAGTAATCTAACTAACAATTCCAAAACTACTGTCTTATACACAGTGTAAGGGGATAAGGAATATGTACATAAGGATATATGAATGAGTGATGGTACAGAGCAGCATACAGTAGATGGTATCGAGTACAGTATATACATATGAGATGAGAATGTAGACAAAGTAAACAAAGTGGCATAGTTAACCTGTTAGTCCTATAGGGGCAGTATTTCATTTTTGGATAAAAAGACGTGCCCGTTTTAAGCGCAATATTTTGTCACGAAAAGATGCTCGAATATGCTTGGAATTGATAGTTTTGGAAAGAAGACACTCTTACGTTTCCAGAACTGCAAAGATTTTCACTGTGACTCCCCTAGAACAAATGCTTCGGGCAAAACCAAGATGTTTGACCGACCAGGAAATGAACAGGATTTCTGAGGCTACGTTTTCCATGATCGCCTTATATGGCTGTGAATGCGACAGGAATGAACGGACACTTTCTCTTGTTTCCCCAAGGTCTCTGCAGCATTGTGACGTATTTGTAGGCATATCATTGGAAGATTGACCATAAGAGACTACAATTGCCAAGTGTCCCGCTTGATGTCTGCGTGGCAATTGGTGCGCAAAAGTCAGCTCCCAGTATTTTTCCATTCGAATCAGAGAACAAAGCTTGCTTCAAGGACTGGGGTTTCAATGGAGAGATATATGACAAACCACCTTCAGGATTGATTCAAACAACGTTTTCCATGTTTCAGTCGATATTATGGAGTTATTTCGGAAAAAAGTTTGACGTGTAGGTGACTGAATTTTCGGTTAGTTTCGGTAGCCAAATGCATAGTAACAAAACGGAACGATGTGTCCTACACAAGAATCTTTCAGGAAAAACTGGACATCTGCTATGTAACTGAGTGTCTCCTCATTGAAACATCTGAAGTTCTTCAAAGGTAAATTATTTTATTTTTGATTCCTTGGCTGGTTTTTGTGAATATGTTGCGTGCTAAATGCTAACGCTAAATGCTAAGCTAGCTATCACCACTCTTACACAAATTATTGATTTTCTCTGGTTGAAAAGCATATTTTGAAAATCTGAGACGACAGGATTGTTAAGAAAATGATAAGCTTGAGAGCAGGCATATTTATTTCATTTCATTTGCGATTTTAGAAATCGCTAACGTTGCGTTATGGTAATGAGCTTGAGGCTGTAGTAACGATACCGCATGCGGGATGGGGCGGACTATGAGGTTAAAGTGGCTAGTGATACATGTATTACATAAGGATGCAGTCGATGATGTAGAGTACAGTATATACGTATGCATATGAGATGAATAATGTAGGGTAAGTAACATTATATAAGGTAGCATTGTTTAAAGTGGCTAGTGATATATTTACAACATTTCCCATCAATTCCCATTATTAAAGTGGCTGGAGTTGGGTCAGTGTCAATGACAGTGTGTTGGCAGCAGCCACTCTGTGTTAGTGGTGGCTGTTTAACAGTCTGATGGCCTTGAGATAGAAGCTGTTTTTCAGTCTCTCGGTCCCAGCTTTGATGCACCTGTACTGACCTCGCCTTCTGGATGAGAGTGGGGTGAACAGGCAGTGGTTCGGGTGGTTGATGTCCTTGATGATCTTTATGGCCTTCCTGTAACATCGGGTGGTGTAGGTGTCCTGGAGGGCAGGTAGTTTTCCCCCGGTGATGCGTTGTGCAGACCTCACTACCCTCTGGAGAGCCTTACGGTTGAGGGCGGAGCAGTTGCCGTACCAGGCGGTGATACAGCCCGCCAGGATGCTCTCGATTGTGCATCTGTAGAAGATTGTGAGTGCTTTTGGTGACAAGCCGAATTTCTTCAGCCTCCTGAGGTTGAAGAGGCGCTGCTGCGCCTTCTTCACGACGCTGTCAGTGTGAGTGGACCAATTCAGTTTGTCTGTGATGTGTATGCCGAGGAACTTAAAACTTGCTACCCTCTCCACTACTGATCCATCAATGTGGATAGGGGGGTGTTCCCTCTGCTGTTTCCTGAAGTCCACAATCATCATCTAGTTTTGTTGACGTTGAGTGTGAGGTTATTTTCCTGACACCACACTCCGAGGGCCCTCACCTCCTCCCTGTAGGCCGTCTCGTCGTTGTTGGTAATCAAGCCTACCACTGTTGTGTCGTCCGCAAACTTGATGATTGAGTTGGAGGCGTGCATGGCCACGCAGTCATGGGTGAACAGGGAGTACAGGAGAGGGCTCAGAACGCACCCTTGTGGGGCCCCGTGTTGAGGATCAGCGGGAGGAGATGTTGTTGCCTACCCTCACCACCTGGGGCGGCCCGTCAGGAAGTCCAGTACCCAGTTGCACAGGGCGGGGTCGAGACCCAGGGTCTCGAGCTTGATGACGAGCTTGGAGGGTACTATGGTGTTGAATGCCGAGCTGTAGTCGATGAACAGCATTCTCACATAGGTATTCCTCTTGTCCAGGTGGGTTAGGGCAGTGTGCAGTGTGGTTGAGATTGCATCGTCTGTGGACCTATTTGGGCGGTAAGCAAATTGGAGTGGGTCTAGGGTGTCAGGTAGGGTGGAGGTGATATGGTCCTTGACTAGTCTCTCAAAGCACTTCATGATGACGGAAGTGAGTGCTACGGGCGGTAGTCGTTTAGCTCAGTTACCTTAGCTTTCTTGGGAACAGGAACAATGGTGGCCCTCTTGAAGCATGTGGGAACAGCAGACTGGTATAGGGATTGATTGAATATGTCCGTAAACACACCGGCCAGCTGGTCTGCGCATGCTCTGAGGGCGCGGCTGGGGATGCCGTCTGGGCCTGCAGCCTTGCGAGGGTTAACACGTTTAAATGTCTTACTCACCTCGGCTGCAATGAAGGAGAGACCGCATGTTTTCGTTGCAGGCCGTGTCAGTGGCACTGTATTGTCCTCAAAGCGGGCAAAAAAGTTATTTAGTCTGCCTGGGAGCAAGACATCCTGGTCCGTGACTGGGCTGGGTTTCTTCTTGTAGTCCGTGATTGACTGTAGACCCTGCCACATGCCTCTTGTGTCTGAGCCATTGAATTGAGATTCCACTTTGTCTCTGTACTGACGCTTAGCTTGTTTAATAGCCTTGCGGAGGGAATAGCTGCATTGTTTAAATTCGGACATGTTACCAGACACCTTGCCCTGATTAAAAGCAGTGGTTCGCGCTTTCAGTTTCACGCGAATGCTGCCATCAATCCACGGTTTCTGGTTTGGGAATGTTTTTGTCGTTGCTATGGGAACGACATCTTCGACGCACGTTCTAATGAACTCGCACACCGAATCAGCGTATTCGTCAATATTTCCATCTGACGCAATACGAAACATGTCCCAGTCCACGTGATGGAAGCATTCTTGGAGTGTGGAGTCAGCTTGGTCTGACCAGCGTTGGACAGACCTCAGCGTGGGAGCCTCTTGTTTTAGTTTCTGCCTGTAGGCAGGGATCAGCTAAATGGAGTCGTGGTCAGCTTTTCCGAAAGGGGGGCGGGGCAGGGCCTTATATGCGTCGCGGAAGTTAGAGTAACAATGATCCAAGGTTTTACCACCCCTGGTTGCGCAATCGATATGCTGATAAAATTTAGGGAGTCTTGTTTTCAGATTAGCTTTGTTAAAATCCCCAGCTACAATGAATGCAGCCTCCGGATAAATGGTTTCCAGTTTGCAAAGAGTTAAATAAAGTTCGTTCAGAGCCATCGATGTGTCTGCTTGGGGGGGGATATATATGGCTGTGATTATAATCGAGGAGAATTCTCTTGGAAGATAATGCGGTCTACATTTGATTGTGAGGAATTCTAAATCAGGTGAACAGAAGGATTTGAGTTCCTGTATGTTTCCTTCATCACACCATGTCTCGTTAGTCATGAGGCATACGCCCCCGCCACTCTTCTTACCAGAAAGATGTTTGTTTCTGTCGGCGCGATGCGTGGAGAAACCCGTTGGCTGCACCGCATCGGATAGCGTCTTCCCAGTAAGCCATGTTTCTGTGAAGCAGAGAACGTTGCAGTCTCTGATGTCCCTCTGGAATGCTACCCTTGCTCGGATTTCGTCAACCTTGTTGTCAAGAGACTGGACATTGGCAAGAAGAATGCTGGGGAGTGGTGCGCGATGTGCCCTTTTTCGGAGTCTGACCAGAACACCGCCTCGTTTCCCTCTTTTTCGGAGTCGTTTCCTTGGGTCGCTGCATGCGATCCATTCCGTTGTCCTGTTTGTAAGGCGGATCCGCGTCGCGGAAAACATATTCTTGGTCGTACTGATGGTGAGTTGGCGCTGATCTTATATTCAGTAGTTCTTCTCGACTGTATGTAATGAAACCTAAGATGACCTGGGGTACTAATGTAAGAAATAACACGTAAAAAAACAAAAAACTGCATAGTTTCCTAGGAACGCGAAGCGAGGCGGCCATCTCAGTCGGCGCCGGAAGTTCTTCTTAATTATATGTAATTAAAACCGGATCCTACCCACAAACTAATTAACAGCGCCGAGGATTTCATAACAAAGCAAACATCACAGTGGGATTACTTCCTCTCCTGGGCGACGCCGTGCTAGTTGTTGACACAATTAAACTTAACATCCTGCCTCCTACGCCGTCTGCTGACCTGTTAACTCAACCAGCCAATCAATCATAGATTTGTAACCATCTCGCTTCTCACAGACAGAGTGCCACGCATCTACGCTACAGGAGGTGGCTGCTGCCTTTAAGTGTCTCCAGTGGTTGCAGGATTTTTGAAAGCAGGATTTTGAGGCAAATTTAATATCTAAGAACCTGTTTTCGCTTCGGCATTATGGGGTATTGTGTGTAGATTGCCCAGGACTTTTTGTATTTAATCCATTTTAGAATAAGGCTGTAACGTAACAAAATGTGGAAAAAGTCAAGGGGTCTGAATACTTTTCAAAGGCCCTGTATGTACTGGTTATCAATGTGGTATATACACACACATCTACCGAGTCAGTGAGGCCCATTAAAAGACTCAAAAGCTGTGCTGCTGTACGAAACAGGGGCAGTTTCATTAGGCACAAAGAGGAAGAAAACGGACCGCAACGGATGGACCCAAAAAAATGCTAACGCTTCCTTTTCTGTTGCAAAATGCTTTAACATGTTTTCCGTTGCATGCCCTAATGAACACGACCCAGGCCTGACATCTCTCCTAATGTCCTCCTCCTCACCACGCCTCTGCATGCCAGACTCTGCCAGTGGGTGGCGGGGGAATCCTGAAGTTACTTACGTTATTACTTTGGAGGTTTTCCAGCAGGTTGGGGTCATTAAATCCGGCCTCCTCAGATAATGACTGTGTGCTGTGGCTGTGAATGAGAATGAGAAAAAAGGACACCAGTAAAAAAACACAATCACAAGGCTACATTATTATGACAACAAGACCATAAGACTCTTTTTCAAATTCTCCAGAGAGGATGTTATAATTGGAGACTGTACGAAGAGTTTGTGTGTTGGGGATTGTTTCAATTGTAGACATGTGAAGCTGGTCCCGAGGGATTGTGTATACAGTTACAGTCTTCACACAGT
Source organism: Oncorhynchus nerka (assembly GCF_034236695.1). NCBI lineage: Eukaryota > Metazoa > Chordata > Actinopteri > Salmoniformes > Salmonidae > Oncorhynchus > Oncorhynchus nerka. The sequence continues at coordinate 203,807 of NC_088421.1, forward strand.
GACAACATTAAGTGATTCTGTAACATGTTGACAGTAAAACAACTTTTTGGGAAGCCAGCAACTGCTAGCCTGAAATTACTCCACAATGCACCAGATTTAGGGGAAACAGGCAAGGGGGTGGATTATTAAATTGCACGAGCCTGGAGTACCTGGTGACTTCTGGGTAACATTAAATCATTTTCCACACATGCAAAACCCTCTCTAGAAAACTATGCAAAAGAGACAGTTAAGTTATAAAATCGGCAGAGAAACCTGTATCTAAACAAGAGTCATGATATCTATTAATACTATCTATTTTCAGCATTAAAAAAAACATAACACAAAAATACAGCAATTTGTGTCATTACCGAAACAGTGTCACGCCCGCAAAAAAACACAACTTTGTGTTGGTATTGCCTGTTTCAGGTATTAAAATGTAGACTTCTTTTCCACTTCTACAGCTAGTCACCTAAAACCCTCACAAACTTTTACAGATGCACAATTGAGAGCATCCTGTGGGGATGTATCACCACCTGGTAAGGCAACTGTACCGCCCTCTCAACCACAAGGCTATCCAGAGGGTGATGCGGTCTCCCTAACGCATCACCGTGGGCAAACTACCTGCCCTCCAGGACACCTACAGCACCCAATGTCACAGGAAGGCCAAAAAGATCATCAAGGATGACAAGCACCAGAGCCACAACCACCATCCAGAAGGCGATGTCAGTACAGGTGCATCAAAGCTGGGACCGAGAGACTGAAAAACAGCTTCTATCTCAAGGCCATCAGACTATTAAACTGCCATCACTATCAGAGAGGCTGCTGCCTACATACAGACACAAAATAATTGGCCACTTTAATAAATCACTTTAATGGATCACTAGTCACTTTAATAATGCCACTTTAATAATGTTTACATATCATATGTATATACTGTATTTTATATCATCTATTGCATCTTGCCTCTATGCTGCTCGGTCATCGCTCATCCATATATTTATATGGACATATTCTTATTCCATCCCTTTATATTTGTGTATATTAGATAGTTGTTGTAGAATTGTTAGATTACTTGTTAGATATTACTGCAGTCAGAACTAGAAGCACTAGCATTTCGCTACACTCGCATTAACATCGGCTAACCATGTGTATGTGACCAATACAATTTGATTTGATATGACTTGCTGTTAGGATTTTCAACAGAGATACACTCAGACATCTAGTAAGTACACAGTACATAAGATTAAAAAGGTTGCGTTTAGATAAAGTCAGCAGAAAGCCATGTGATAAAACCAACTGTTCCTGTACATCAACAAAGTATATTTTTGTCAAAAAGACACGGGAATAAAGAGGATGAACATCTATTACCCTTGCAAAAACACAACATATGGTCTGGTCATAATCACAAAATCGAATTGCAGGAAGGCTATGTTGGTTGTGAGTGCAAAAGCACAGCAGTGACACGTCTTGTTGGAAGCCTTTTAGCATCACTACCAAATCTTGGCCGAATCGACTCTAGGCAGATTATTTTGTTGTAGGTTAATAGATGACCAGGGCCCGGTTTCCCAAAAGTCGTTTTCTACCTCCGGCAGAAATTGAATGATGATTCTGTGATAAAAAGGAGGCTATGGATCAGATCAGCATTTCGCTACACTCGCATTAACATCTGCTAACCATGTGTATGTGACAAATAACATTCGATTTGATTTGATTCGATTTGCTTCTGTGGAACAGGGTTCAATAGGAATGTACCTGCCATTAGCCATCATAACAAGTCTACCTATATACCCAGGGGAGGTATTGTTAAGGCTCGTAAGATCCACCCGGTAATATTCCCTGATGGTCCACCACAAATAAATGTTGCTTTGAAGAAAGGGAGAGAAGGGAGAGAGCAATGCAATTACACCACGGCTGTGGAAGACATTGTGTTATACCGAGAATAGGTGTGGTGGGGAAGAGGGAATCTATCACACTCAGAGGCCTGTATTCAAATATGGCACAGTGCGGGGAGAAAAGCAATTTCTTCTGTCTCTCTCCGCTCACCTGCGCAAGGAGGAACACAAACAGACACACAGTAGGGAAGAACGCTGCTTGTGTAATGGCTTCTGTTTATTGTGTTGTGTTGGTAGGTGGCCATCTCATTTAGTGGATGTCTTTCTTGGAAAATACCTTCACCTGCCTGTCTCATGAGAAGACCTGGGCCCGGTTTCCCAACAGCATCTTAAGGCTAAGCTCATCGTTAGAACAACAGGATCCTATGATTGTAAGATGAACTTAGCCTTAAGATGCTTTTGGGAAACCGGGCCATGGTCATCTATAAACCAAGTTAAAACGAAATGATCTATGAATAGGCTACACAATACTAACACGCGTAGCTGAGGAATTTAGACCAAGGTAAATATAACAGCCCACAGCAACAGTACATCCTAGTTGTAATAGAATTCAAACCGATTGTTGTGTCAGTCCTACCCTTACCACCTACAGTGTATAGCCCTTTTCTAAGACTGATGCAGCAGTGACGTCGCCACTACAAGAGTCCATCGGCTTGATGACATTTCTGAGGCTAAAGGCGAAAGGATGGTCAGTTATTGATTACCTGCTCCAGCCCAGCAGCGATCCATACTGTCACTATGGGAATAAGAGCACTTGTTGTTTGCTCTCAATCTCTTCGGGCCTCCCTACTCACTCAACAACCGCTAATAACACATAAAAAAAACACTAGGCCTATAGGCTATGCCTACGCTGTGTTGTGGTCCCATGCCTTTAGAGCACATTCTGTTTCTGTCACCAAGAAGCAACGGATGGTCACTACCCATTCATTAATTTTGCTCCAAAAAGGCTCACCACCCCACCCCCACCTTCTATGGTGTGTACTCCAGGCTTCACCATACACATATCAAGACCGACAATCTGTGTTTGGGCAGTTTATACTCCCAATAAATAAGTCAAAGTAATATATGCCTTAGTGTGTGTGACATTCTTTATTCTCCGTTCATCAACCATTTGGGTTTACGTTTCAGCATTTACAGAGAGTGCACTGACTCTCTAATAATGAAATAATGATTCAATAAAAAACAACAGAAGCAGCACCCAACCCACCAGCCACACAAAGACCGGGATTGCTTTAGGGTTGCAGAGGTATTACAAGTTGGATGCTTGATGTCCCGGGCATAGGCCTAAATCAGTTTAAATTGTATAAGGGACTGGTTTTGAGAGGGGAGCCCAAAGGAATAGAAGAATCCAATTAGATTTCAAACTGAGCAGCCTGGCAGGAGAAGTGTTTATATTTTGATAAAAGTATATCAGAAATCAAATGTAATTTCAGAAAGGATGGAGAACAGAGGCCTGCAGCCTCTGCGTTAAAAGGGCAAATAACTTGCTGTTCTGGGTACATTAGGGCGACGGTCCGATGTCAGAAGGATTCAGATAATAACTGTTCCAGGTAAATTAGGGCGACGGTCCGATGTCAGAAGGATTCAGATAACTGTTCCAGGTAAATTAGGGCGACGGTCCGATGTCAGAAGGATTCAGATAATAACTGTTACGGGTACATTAGGATGACGGTCCGATGTCAGAAGGATTCAGATAACTGTTCCAGGTAAATTAGGGCGACGGTCCGATGTCAGAAGGATTCAGATAATAACTGTTCCGGGTACATTAGGATGACGGTCCGATGTCAGAAGGATTCAGATAACTGTTCCAGGTAAATTAGGGCGACGGTCCGATGTCAGAAGGATTCAGATAATAACTGTTCCGGGTACATTAGGATGACGGTCCGATGTCAGAAGGATTCAGATAACTGTTCCAGGTACATTAGGGCGACGGTCCGATGTCAGAAGGATTCAGATAATAACTGTTCCGGGTACATTAGGATGACGGTCCGATGTCAGAAGGATTCAGATAACTGTTCCAGGTAAATTAGGATGACGGTCCGATGTCAGAAGGATTCAGATAATTGTTCCAGGTACATTAGGGCGACGGTCCGATGTCAGAAGGGTTCAGATAATAACTGTTCCGGGTACATTAGGGCGACGGTCCGATGTCAGAAGGATTCAGATAATAACTGTTCCGGGTACATTAGGATGACGGTCCGATGTCAGAAGGATTCAGATAACTGTTCCAGGTACATTAGGGCGACGGTCCGATGTCAGAAGGATTCAGATAATAACTGTTCCGGGTACATTAGGATGACGGTCCAATGTCAGAAGGATTCAGATAACTGTTCCAGGTACATTAGGGCGACGGTCCGATGTCAGAAGGATTCAGATAATAACTGTTCCGGGTACATTAGGATGACGGTCCGATGTCAGAAGGATTCAGATAATTGTTCCAGGTACATTAGGGCGACGGTCCGATGTCAGAAGGGTTCAGATAATAACTGTTCCGGGTACATTAGGGCGACGATCCGATGTCAGAAGGATTCAGATAATAACTACAGAACGAAGCCAACCTCAGCGTGAGCTTTGGTTGCGAATGGTATGAACTTTGAACTCTTATTCACTACAGATACCTCCTAGCCGTTGAGTTAGCAGCGGCCACTGTAAACGTGGGCTAGGAAAGGTCGGACAAAGGATCTCTTCTAACAGCTAATCAAATGGCAGCTAATCAAATGAACAGCTAATCAAATGGCTACCCGAACTATTTGCATGCAACCACCTCCTCTTTTGACGCTGCTGCTTCTCTCTGTTTATTATCGATGCATTGTCACTTTAACTCTACCTACATGTACATATTACCTCAATTACCTTGACTAACCGGTGCCCCCGCACATTGACTCTGTACCGGTACCCCCTGTATATAGCCTTGCCACAGTTATTTTACTGCTTATCTTTAATTATTTTTTATTTAACACTTATTTTTCTTAAAACCGCATTGTTGGTTAAGGGCTTATAAGTAAGCATTTCACTGTAAGGTCTACACTTGTTGTATTAGGCACATGTGACAAAAAACATCTTGATTCAATTTGAATGATAAAGCAAAGCCACTTAAAAAAAAACCCTGAAATATCACATTACATAAGTATTCACACCCTTTACTCAGCACTTTGTTGAAGCACCTTTGGCAGCGATTACAGCGTCGGGTTTTCTTGGGTTTGACGCTACAAGCTTGGGCAGTATTGTATTTGGGGAGTTTCTCCCATTCTTCTCTGCAGATCCTCTCAAGCTCTGTCAGGTTAGATGGGGAGCCTTGCTGAACAGCTATTTTCAGGTCTCTCCGGAGATTTTCGATCAGGTTCAAGTCTGGGCTCTGGCTGTGCCACTTAAGGACATTCAGAGACTTGTCCTGAAGCCACTCCTGCATTGTCTTGGCTGTGTGCTTCGGGCCGTTGACCTATTGGAAGGTGAACCTTCGCCCCAGTCTGAGGTCCTGAGTGCTCTGGAGCAGGTTTTCATCAATGATCTCTCTGTACTTTTCTCCATTCATCTTTCCTTTGATCCTGACTAGTCTCAGAGTCCCTGCTGCTGAAAAACATTCCCACAGCATGATGGTGCCACCACATTGCTTCACGGTGCCAGGTTTCCTCCAGATGTGATGCTTGGCATTCAGGGAAAAGAGTTCAATCTTGGTTTCATCAGACCAGAGAATCTTGTTTCTCATGGTCTAAGAGTCTTTAGGTGCCTTTTGGCGAACTCCAAGCGGGCTGTCATGTGCCTTTACTGATGTGTGGCTTCCGTCTGGCCACTCTACCATAAAGGCCTGATTGGTGGAGTTCTGCAGAGATGGTTGTCCTTCTGGAAGGTTCTCCCATCGCCACAGACGAACTCCGGGGCTCTATCAAAGTGACAATCGGGTTTTTAGTCACCTCCCTGACCAAGCCCCTTCTCCCCCGATTGTTCAGTTTAGCCGGGCGGCCAGCTCTAGTTAGAGTTTGGGTGGTTCCAAACTTCTTCCATTTAAGAATGTGTTCTTGGGGATCTTCTATGCTGCATAATTTTTGGGGTACTATGCCTCGATACAATCCTGTCTTGGAGCTATACAGACAATTCCTTCGACCTCATGGCTTGGATTATGCTCTGCCCACTGTCTACTGGGGGACCTTATATAGACAGGTGTTTGCCTTTCCAAATCATGTCCAATCAATTGAAATTATCACAGAAAATGTAACGTGGAAAAAGTCAAGGGGCCTGAATACTTAGCAAATACACTGTACGTACCGAATTGTGGGTTTGGTGAACCGTTACACCACTAATGCTTTCACACAAAGTGGGAAATGTGCGTGGCTCCCCATTTGGCATTATTGCATCGACAAACAGTCCCAAATCTCCCATGCATGGATGACACACCCATGCTGTGCCCGAGGATCACAACACGGTGCAGCAAATGGATCACAGGTGTGTGTGTGTGTGTGCATGATGCCTGCGTCTCAGCCGCTAGGTTGATGCTTATGGGGGGAAAAGAGAATGTGCTGCCAACTTCACAGCTTCCACACAGTATAAAAAGTATAAAAATACTTCAAAACATGCCAAACAAATGGGGGGACAAATTAGGCTGCATTGTCTGTCACATTTCAGAATGTGTATTGTAATTTAGCTATCACACTTTCCCATATTGTATATAAAGTAGCTGTGTGTGAATCCCTAATCCTTTCACTGGTAACAAATTTCGATGCAAATTCTCCGTTTTTTCTTTAATACCTGCAGAAAAGACTTGGTGCCACAATCACGTACAACACAATACCCCAAGTCAGTTTATCAAAAACACAGCAGAAAACCACAGATGCACAGTGATTTTTTTTCATTCACAATGCAACACTATACTGCCCTACCAAGCAAAAAAAGGTTAATTTGGTTGAAAATTAGTTAGTCATTTTTGTTACATTAAATACATGCTTAATCATGTGGACAAGTATCCTGCCTCTATTGTATTGTGTTTAGGAGAAAATGGGGGTCATGTTAGAAGTAACTGCATAAAGTTACTGTGAAACCAAGGTAAATAAAATAAATTTTTCTCAGTTCCAGGCTATAAGTAATTATTGTCTTTTTGCTTGGTAGGGCAGTATACATCACAGAAGCGAGGAGAGAGAGCCGCTAGCAATAGCACACAACCACTACAATCTTACCAGTCGTCCTCCACAAAACTACCATCCTCAGCCTCGGGAATGTGACTGTTGAGAGAAAATCATGTTGCAGAATACTGTACAGTCAACCATGTTCTGTTAAGGTGCAGACAATGACAAAACTACCATCCTCAGCCTCGGGAATGTGACTGTAGAGAGAAAATCATGTTGCAGAATACTGTACAGTCAACCATGTTCTGTTAGCATGTTCTGTTATGGTGCAGACAATGACAAAACTACCATCCTCAGCCTCGGGAATGTGACTGTAGAGAGAAAATCATGTTGCAGAATACTGTACAGTCAACCATGTTCTATTAGCATGTTCTGTTATGGTGCAGACAATGACAAAACTACCATCCTCAGCCTCGGGAATGTGACTGTTGAGAGAAATTCATGTTGCAGAATACTGTACAGTCAACCATGTTCTGTTAGCATGTTCTGTTATGGTGCAGACAATGACAAAACTACATTGATTGGTTGGTTTTCCAAAGTGTGTTGGGCTCATTTGGGGATACTAAAAGGGAGATTGGTCAGTTAGGGCTAGTATCTCACATGAGGGTAAATCACTTGGCTAGTGGTTATTGATGAGGAGCATGGAAGTGGGATGAGTGACAGATCATCTCTACAGTAGGGGACTGCTAAAAAAGCATAAGAATCTTTGGTGCGTTTTTTAAAATGAAAAATAACAAAGAAATAAAAGGGGTCTGTCTGTCTGTCTGTCTGTCTGTCTGTCTGCCTGTCTGCCTGCCTGCCTGCCTGCCTGCCTGCCTGCCTGCCTGTCTGCCTGTCTGCCTGTCTGCCTGTCTGCCTGTCTGCCTGTCTGCCTGTGTGTACGTGCAGCTCATGGGCCAAGTGTCCCTGCTGGGAACTCTAAATGTGTATTTAACCTTTATTTGACTAGGCAAGTCAGTTAACTTCACTAGGGTAGGGGGCAGCATTCGGAATTTTGGATGAAAAGCGTGCCCAAATTAAACTGCCTGCTACTCAGTTCCAAAAGATAGGATATGTATATAATTAGTACATTTGGATAGAAAACCCTCTAAAGTTTCCAAAGATGTTAAAATAATGTCTGAGTATAACAGAACTGATATGGCAGGCGAAAACCAGAGGAAAATCCAACCTGGAAGTATTATTATTTTGAAAGGCTGTTTTTCCATTGAAAGCCTATCCACCATACAAAGACTTAGGACCCAGTTCACGAGCTCTGTGCCTTCCTCTACATGTGACCAGTCTTTAGGCATTGTTTCAGGCTTTTACTCTGAAAAATGAGGGAGATACAGCACTTTCAATCAGTGGCCAGTGGAAATTTCCATTCATCAGCCATGCGCCCTGATCGTGAACGAGCCTTTCTTGTTTCTCCTTTCCTATTGACAAAGCTTTTGTCCGGTTGAAATATTATTGATTATTTATGACAAAAACAACCAGAGGATTGATTTTAAACATCGTTTGGCATGTTTCTACTAACTTTTATTGTTATTTTTTAAAACTTTTTGTTCTGGAATTAGTGCACGCGCCTTCTGCATTCGGATTACTGGACAAAACGCACAAACAAAAAGGAGGTTTTTGCTCATAAAGAGGGACATTATCAAACAAAACAAACATTTATTGTCTAACATGGAGACCTGGGAGTACATTCTGATGAAGATCGTCAAAGGTAAGTGATTCATTTTAATGCTATTTCTGACTTTTGTGACACCTCTCCTTGTTTGGAAAATGGCTGATTGTTTTTCTGTGACTTGGCGCTTACCTAACATAATCGCAAAGTGTGCTTTCGCAGTAAAGCCTTTTTGAAATTGGACACTGTGGTTGGATTTACAAGAAGTTTCTCTTTAAAATGGTGTATAATACTTGTATGTTTGAGGAATTTTAATTATGGGATTTCTGTTGTTTTGAATTTGGAGGTTAAGAACATATTCTTATTTACAATGACGGCCTACCCCGGCAAAACCCTAACCCGGCGACGCTGGGCCAATTGTGCGTCACCCTATGGGACTCCCAATCATGGCCGTTTGTGATACAGCTTGGAATCGAACCAGGGTCTGTAGTGACGCCTCTAGCACTGAGATGCAGTGCCTTAGACTGCTGCGCCACTCGGAACCCATACGGCGGCGCACAATTGGCCCAGCGTTGTCCAGGTTTGCACATCTGTAGCCATGAAATGCTTTGAAAGGCTGGCCATGGCTTACAACACTATCATCCCAGAAACCTTGCACCCACTCCAATACAGCTCCAACAGATTCACAGATGACGCAAACTCTATTGCACTCCACACTGCCCTTTCCTACTTGTAGAAAAGGAACACCAACATGAGAATGCTGTTCATTGACTACAGCTCAGCGTTCAACACCAGTGCCCTCTAAGGTCATCACTAAGCTAAGGACCCTGGGACTAAACACCTCCCTCTGCAACTGTATCCTGGACTTCTTGACGGGTCAACCCCAGGTGGTGAGGGTATGCAACAACACATCTTCCACGCTGATCCTCAACACTGGGGTCCCTCAGGGGTGAATGCTCAGTCTCCTCCTGTACTCTCTGTTGACCTGCGACTGCGTGGCGGCATATGACCGCAACACCATCATTAAGTTTGTCGACGACACAATGATGGTAAGCCTGATCAACGATGACGAGACAGCCTATAGCGAGGAGGTCAGAGACCTGGCAGTGTGATGAAAGGACAACAACTTCTCCCTCAACGTGGACAAGACAAAGGAGCTTATCATGGACAACAGGAAACGGAGGGCCGAACACACCCCCATTCACATCGACAGGGCTGTAGTAGAGTGGGTCGAAAGCTTCCAAGTTCCTTGGTGTCCACATCGCTAAGGACCTATCATGGTCCAAACACACCAATTTGTCCTCCCGCGTGCATCTACGTTCCCATGGGGATAAGGGATTGCCTGTTGACCTGGGCACACACAGCTGTCATCGCTGGACATCCAGGTATTTCTTGCAGCATCCATTCCATCACTGAGAAATACTGGTGGCCCACCTTGATGCAGGATGTTACGTGGTATGTCAACTCCTGTTCTGTGTGTGCTCAAACCAAGTCCGCCTGGAATGCTCCAGCAGGGAAGCTCCTACCACTTCCTGTGCCTCAGCGACCTTGGCCCCATCTATCCATTGACGTTGTTACTGATCTTCCCCCTTCTGATGGTTTCACCACCATTCTGGTGGTAGTGGATCGATTCTCAGAGTCATGTCGTTTAATCCCTCTTCCTGGTCTTCCCACTGCTCTCCAGGTCGCTGAGGCACTCATCCAACAGGCCTTCCGGAGGACATCATCTTGGACCGTGGCCCCCAATTCACATCCAGAGTATGGAGGGCCTTCTTGGAGAAGCTAGAGGTCACTGTTAGCCTCATATCCGTATTGGCCTCAGTCTAACGGGCAGGTGGAGAGGATGAGGAGTCACTGTCAGGACCGGCAAGGTGAGTGGGCACGTTTCCTTCCTTGGGCAGAGTACGCCCAGAACTCTCTACGTCACTCCTCCACTGGGTTGACCCCCTTTCAGTGTGTCTTGATTTTCCAGCCAGTGGATCCTGGGCCAGACTGCGACTCCTGCGGAAGATGAGTGGTTCCGGCGTGCGGAGGAGGTGTGGAACAATGCACACATAAGACTCCAGCGTCATCGGAGCAGGCAGACCGTCATCGTAGTGAGACCCCTGTGTTCCATCCTGGGGATCACGTCTGGCTCTCTACCAGGAACCTCCCACTCCGCCTGCCCTGCAAGAAACTGAGCCCCCGGTTTGTGGGGCCGTTCAAGGTTCTCTGGAGGGTCAATAAGGTGACATACAGGTTACAATTATCCAGTCATTACCGTATCTCACCCTCTTTTCATGTCTCCCTTCTCAGGCCGGTGGTTCCTTGTCCCCTAGCTGATGCTATCCCCCACGACACACCTCCACCCCCCTGAACATCAAGGGGAGCCCGGAGTAAGCTGCCAGATCCCTACTGGACTCCCGACGTCATGGGGGTCGGCTCCAGTATCTGGTGGGCTGGGAGGGGTATGGCCCAGAGGAGCGGTGTTGGTTTCCGGTGGAGGACATTCTGGACCCCAACATCATCCGTGATTTCCACCTTCGCCGCCCGGCCCAATCCGCTCCTCGTCCTCGGGGTCTTCCCCCTGGTCGGCGTCGTCCTGCGTCTGGAGCCACACGTCCATTACCTTCATTTCCTCTCCTTTATATGTCAGTCTCCCAGGTTCACTCACCAGTTGGTATTTTTCTAGTGTACTACAACATGTGCAGGTGGAGGTGGATATAATGTCATTAATGAATTCAATGTAATTCATTTAAAAAATTGAACAATCTGCGTTACCTGTCCTAGTTCTTCATTCAGGTTGGAAGTGCGAGCCACAGCTGGGGTGTTAGTGGGCTCATATTGCATGTCTGTATCCTGAAATAATCAGAATCTTATGAGACACAACACCAACTTCAAACATTTAGACTTTGAAATCAAGTGACTAGACAGGAACAGATACAAATGGGGTCCAAAATGATTAACACCCTTGATAAAGATGAGCAATAATGACTGTATAAAATACATGTTTCAAATAATGAGCTATATTGTATGCTCAAAACAATTGGAAAATAATCATTATTAACCTAAATAAACTGCAAATGTAGCTAACAAGTTTGTAGTCATTGCATGCTAGAAGTATTGGAAAAAACACTAAACGTCTAATTACTTTATCTATAAGAATCTTTGGGGGTGTCAATAATTCGTCCCCTTAGAGAGAATTGTATATTATAATTTTTTTGCATAGAACATAGCTTAGTATTTTAATTACTTATTTTAGAGTCATTATTGCTCATCTTTATCAAGGGTGTCAATAATTTCAGACACCAGTGTATGTATGTGTGCCATGAGAGATTTGACCCAAATCGGTATTACTTAAATTGTTTACTAAGTTTGATAATCTAAAGGTTGGTTAACTTAGTAAAATGTAACCTTTTATTTTTGAGTTGCAGACAGTCTGGGTTTTCTACCAGCCGTAGGAGGCAGCATGTTAAAGACCAGAACCCAATTCCGATTATCCCCTTCTCCCAGAAGTGTAACTCCATCACTCCCAACTCAAGGATTTGAAAGCATTAAATTGGTGTAGGATAGAAGTACTGTCTTAACCAACCCAATGCTGGAGGGGGACTAATCCAGTGTACACTTCGGGGATAAAGGCGGAGAATTGAATTGGGTTCAGAGCTATATGATGATAAACATTAATAGGGTTGGAGTCAAATCCATTTAAATTCAGTGAATTCAGGATGTAAACTTAAGTCACTGAATTGAAATGGAATTGACACACAACGTGAAACCAAACAATGTATTGGGTAAGTATGACTCCTTCTACGTCTTCTGATCAGGGCTCCGGGCAGCCGAGCAGCCGAGCGGAAATGGAGGAAAACTCGCCTCCCTGCAGACCTGGCATCCTTTCACTCCCTCCTCTCTACATTTTCCTCCTCTGTCTCTGCTGCTAAAGCCACTTTCTACCACTCTAAATTCCAAGCATCTGCCTCTAACCCTAGGAAGCTCTTTGCCACATTCTCCTCCCTCCTGAATCCTCCTCCCCCTCCCTCCCCTCCTCCCTCTCTGCAGATGACTTCGTCAACCATTTTGAAAAGAAGGTCGACGACATCCGATCCTCGTTTGCTAAGTCAAACGACACCGCTGGTTCTGCTCACACTGCCCTACCCTGTGCTCTGACCTCTTTCTCCCCTCTCTCTCCAGATGACATCTCGCGTCTTGTGACGGCCGGCCGCCCAACAACCTGCCCGCTTGACCCTATCCCCTCCTCTCTTCTCCAGACCATTTCCGGTGACCTTCTCCCTTACCTCACCTCGCTCATCAACTCATCCCTGACCGCTGGCTACGTCCCTCCCGTCTTCAAGAGAGCGAGAGTTGCACCCTTCTGAAAAAACCTACACTCGATCACTCCGATGTCAACAACTACAGACCAGTATCCCTTCTTTCTTTTCTCTCCAAAACTCTTGAACGTGCCGTCCTTGGCCAGCTCTCCCGCTATCTCTCTCAGAATGACCTTCTTGATCCAAATCAGTCAGGTTTCAAGACTAGTCATTCAACTGAGACTGCTCTTCTCTGTATCACGGAGGCACTCCGCACTGCTAAAGCTAACTCTCTCTCCTCTGCTCTCATCCTTCTAGACCTATCGGCTGCCTTCGATACTGTGAACCATCAGATCCTCCTCTCCACCCTCTCCGAGTTGGGCATCTCCGGCGCGGCCCATGCTTGGATTGCGTCCTACCTGACAGGTCGCTCCTACCAGGTGGCGTGGCGAGAATCTGTCTCCTCACCACGCGCTCTCACCACTGGTGTCCCCAGGGCTCTGTTCTAGGCCCTCTCCTATTCTCGCTATACACCAAGTCACTTGGCTCTGTCATAACCTCACATGGTCTCTCCTATCATTGCTATGCAGACGACACACAATTAATCTTCTCCTTTCCCCCTCTGATGACCAGGTGGCGAATCGCATCTCTGCATGTCTGGCAGACATATCAGTGTGGATGACGGATCACCACCTCAAGCTGAACCTCGGCAAGACGGAGCTGCTCTTCCTCCCGGGAAGGACTGCCCGTTCCATGATCTCGCCATCACGGTTGACAACTCCATCGTGTCCTCCTCCCAGAGCGCTAAGAACCTTGGCGTGATCCTGGACAACACCCTGTCGTTCTCAACTAACATCAAGGCGGTGGCCCGTTCCTGTAGGTTCATGCTCTACAACATCCGCAGAGTACGACCCTGCCTCACACAGGAAGCGGCGCAGGTCCTAATCCAGGCACTTGTCATCTCCCGTCTGGATTACTGCAACTCGCTGTTGGCTGGGCTCCCTGCCTGTGCCATTAAACCCCTACAACTCATCCAGAACGCCGCAGCCCGTCTGGTGTTCAACCTTCCCAAGTTCTCTCACGTCACCCCGCTCCTCCGCTCTCTCCACTGGCTTCCAGTTGAAGCTCGCATCCGCTACAAGACCATGGTGCTTGCCTACGGAGCTGTGAGGGGAACGGCACCTCACTACCTCCAGGCTCTGATCAGGCCCTACACCCAAACAAGGGCACTGCGTTCATCCACCTCTGGCCTGCTCGCCTCCCTACCACTGAGGAAGTACAGTTCCCGCTCAGCCCAGTCAAAACTGTTCGCTGCTCTGGCCCCCAATGGTGGAACAAACTCCCCACGACGCCAGGACAGCGGAGTCAATCACCACCTTCCGGAGACACCTGAAACCCCACCTCTTTAAGGAATACCTAGGATAGGATAAAGTAATCCTTCTCACCCCCTTAAAAGACTTAGATGCACTATTGTAAAGTGGCTGTTCCACTGGATGTCATAAGGTGAAAGCACCAATTTGTAAGTCGCTCTGGATAAGAGCGTCTGCTAAATGACTTAAATGTAAAAATGTAAATGTAAATGATCGAAGAACATCAAAGGTAAGGGAATATTTATGTGGTTATTTTGGGTTTCTGTGGACTCCAAACGTAGAGGGGACATACTGCTAATATCTGAGCGCCGTCTCATTGTATAGCCCAGTGAACGATTTCTGTAACGTTAAAAATAAATGTAATACAGCGGTTGCATTAAGAAGAAGTGTATCTTTGTAACTATATGTAGAACATGTATATTTAGTCATGTTTATTGCTTGTTATCTGACGTTATCTGTCGGAGCTATCATCATTTCTCCGGACATTTGAGTAGCATTTTTTGAAATGTCGTCATTGTAAACAGAGATTTATGGATATAAATGGCATATTATTGAAAAAAAAATTTATGTACTGTGTAACATGTAATATTACTGTCATCTGATGAAGATTTTCAAAAGGTTAGTGAATTATTTATTTTTTAATCCTACTTTTAAATTTTATATTTTCTGGGACAAATGGCCGCCGCTTGTCTTTTGTTTCGGTGGTGATCTAATATAAATATGTGCTATGTTTTCGCCGTAAAACATTTTAGAAATCTGACTTGCTGGGTAGATGAACAAGGTGTTTATCTTTCATTTGAGCTATTGGACTTGTTAATGTGTGGAGGTTAATAATAAAAAATTCAAAAACATAAACGGAAAAGTGGTGCATGCCCCCTTTGCTATGATGCCCCTAAATAAGATCTGGTGCAACCAATTACCTTCAGACGTCACATAAATAGTTGAAGTCCACCTGTGTGCAACCTAAGTGTCACATGATCTCAGTATATATAAACCTGTTCTGAAAGGCCCCAGAGTCTGCAACACCACTAAGTAAGGGGCGCCATGAAGACCAAGGAGCTCACCACACAGGTCAGGGACAAAGTTGTGGAGAAGTACAGATCAGGGTTGGATTATAGAAAAATATCATCAACTTTGAACATCCCACGGAGCACTATTAAATCCATTATTAAAAAATGTAAAGAATATGGCACCATAACAAACCAACCAAGAGAGGGCTGCCCTCTTAAACTCACGGACCAGGCAAGGAGGGCATTAATCAGAAAGGCAACGAAGAGACCAAAGACAACCCTGAAGGAGCTGCAAAGATCCACAGCGGAGATTGGAGTATCTGTCCATAGGACCACTTTAAGCCGTACACTCTACAGAGCTGAACTTTATAGAAGAATGGCCAGAAAAAAGCCATTGCTTAAAGAATAAGCAAACACGTTTGGTGTTCGCCAAAAGGCATGTGGGAGACTCCCCAAACATATGAAAGAAGGTACTCTGGTTAGATGAGACTAAAATTGATATTTTTGACCATCAAGGAAAACGCTTTGTCTGGCGCAAACCCATCACCTCACACCACCCCGAGAACCCTATCCCCACAGTGAAGCATGGTGGTGGCAGCATCATGCTGTGGGTATGTTTTTCATCGGCAAGGACTGGGAAACTGGTCAGAATTGAAGGATGGCACTAAATACAGGGAAATTCTAGGAGGGGAACCTGTTTCAGTCTTCCAGAGATTTGAGACTGAGGTTCACCTTCCAGCAGGACAATAACCCTAAGCATACTGCTAAAGCAACACTCGAGTGGTTTAATTGGAAACATTTAAATGTCTTGGAATAGCCTAGTCAAAGCCCAGACCTCAATCCAATTGAGAATCTGTGGAATGACTTAAAGATTGCTGTATATCAGCGGAACCCATCCAACTTGAAGGAGCTAGAGCAGTTTTGCCTTGAAAAATGAGCAAGAATCCCAGTGGCTAGATGTGTCAAGCTTATAGAGACATACACCAAGAGACTTGCAGCTATAATTGCTGCAAAAGGTGGCTCTAAAAAGTATTGACTTGGTGGGGGGGGTGAATAGTTATGCACGCTCAAGTTTTCAGTTGTTTGTCTTATTTCTTGTTTGTTTCGTAATAAAAAATATTTCACATCTTCAAAGTGGTAGGCATGTTGTGTAAATCAAGTGATACAAACCCCCCAAAAATCCATTTCAATTCCAGGTTGTAAGGCAACAAAATAGGAAAAATGCCAAGGGGGGTGAATACTTTCGCAAGCCACTGTAGCAGCAGCCTTGGCATCCGGCATGACCCAGGCAATGAATTCCACAAACCACTGTGCACAATGATGGATTCTCTTTCACCCGATCCATGATGAAATAATCAAAAACACCAAAAAGGAGACTTTCAGTACAACCCCACTGACACCAAAACATGAGCGATGTGATTTACCTTTCCTCAGCTTGCAGGAGTGGCAAGAGTTACCTTCCTCAACCCAAGCCTTTCCCCTTTAGTTTAGCAGTTGAGAGAGGGAGACTTTTTCCCCACAACAGAATGATATTAAGATGACATAATAAAAAAGGGGGTGGCTACTGCTATTGGAAGGACAGCACACAGAGCGATGGGGTGAGCTTGCCAGAGGTGGGGAGAAAGACAAACGTGGTGGATGTTGCAAGACACAAGGAAACGGATTCAGTCCAAAGCACATTCCCATCCCAACCAACAAAGAGTGTAAAAGAGCGGGTGGATTTTGATATCAACATTGTGCAGTGTGATTGTCCTATAAGTAACTATTTTCTCTGCATTTTGTGAGGTCTCCTTTTTTCACATGAACTTGTATACTCTCACAGGGGTAAATAAGGTTGGGATCAGATCAAGTTGCAGCCATGGGCAAGTAAACAAACCAAGACACGCACCATCCACCATATCTCCTTACTATGTCTGAATATATCTGTGAAATATCTGAGTAAAATAAGAGTATTATGTGATTTTGCGTCAGTATTTGCTTCCATTTCAGAGCATGCGTATCCAAAAATAAAACCAGCCCCTCTCCTCTAGAATAACTTTCTACCATAGTAGCGCAAAGAGCAGCTACAACCGTCTGCTAACTTCAAGGGGTCGGCTTTTTAAAGTAGTGGAACAGTCAGCGGAAAACAACACAATCCGGGGGAAAAAACCCAGCTACCTGCATTTTAGTGGACAGGGATTTAACCCACAGTGATGTGTAGCAGGTGGCATGAATGCATAACAAATGATCGCAAGTCATTTTCAACACCTCATCTACATAAAGGTTGTAAAAGGGGCAACCTGCAGTTCGAACAATAACAAAGCGGACACCCCGCCACTGATTTGGTAAACAGCTGAGGGATGGTGCTGGAGAAATGTAACCACTCTCAAACTCATGGAAAGAGCTATGGATACAAGAACTGACCATCCATGATATCAAAATGATAGTTTTAACCATGTGTTGGGGCTAAACAGTTTGTTTACATTTACTTTGTTTACAAACATTGGAGTAAAACAACCTTATATTTTGGGTTCTGATGGGGTATGACAGTTGAATTAGGTTGATAAGGGCATCTATAAATTATATTCTTGAAGAATCAATGAGCATACACTATCGTTCAAAAGTTTGTGGTCACTTAGAAATGTCCTTGTTTTTGAAAGAAAGGCATTTTTTTTGTCCTTAATTTAAAAGTAAAAAAATGGATGTAGCAAGTGCAGATTGACCCTTTAAGATTTATAGACCAGGAACCATGCCAGTTAAGCCAGATGTCAGCAGTGTAAGCTGCGTCAAAGTCTAAATCATTATTTACTGTGCATGCATAATCATAAACAGACCATCTCTGACATATGGGCATGTACCGTATGTGTTTTATGTGTGGTGATCCAGCTTCTCTCCCCATTGACCAGCATGATCTGTCAATCCATTAAACTTGTGGTCTCCGGCTAACTAGAGATTGTGTTGACATGTCTCAATGTGCAATTACAGTCAAGTAGTTTGGGCACGCAGTATGTAAATGGTACAGTGAATATGACGTTATGAATTGGCCACCTCTCTCTTTTGACACAGGTCGGAACAATCTGCAGTGGACTGAGACCCGCCACCACTGAAAAGAACACAATCAGTGTCAAGATGGACGCCTGCTTTATGACTCACATCACCCTCATTTGTACACCACTCTCTGCGCCGCCCCACATGATGGGTCTTTTAGGTGTGAGTTTCAAAGCTACAAACGGGCACAGGAAAAAACCCTGGAGATCCATGACAATGTGACAATGTTCTAAGACTGAGGGGAGAGTGTATGTCATAAAACAAGGTTGAAATGGATAAGGACACAACCTCTCCTAACACAGGCCTAGTTGAAAATAGAGTAATGGCTGTTGTGTCACGTTAATCAGTCTGCAAACAAGGCTCACAGACTCATTGCAAAAGAAAACCGTATTTTGCAATGGGGTAAAAAAATACTAAAGCGCTTTTCAAGTAGCCACAGAAGTCACCTAACCTTCATTATTCTTCTAATGAAGCTGTAAGGTTCTTACCTGTTGCTTCTATTCTGTCAATAGTAGTTAGTCTACCACCACCTCATTTTAATTAAAAAACATGCATCTCAGAGTGGGATGTGAGAACCCATCTTCGTGCTGAATAAGTTTGGCATCTCTCCTTCTCCCTCTTTCACTTTCTTTCTCCTCTACTGAAAAAATAAACCCAACAAAAAGAGGCAGTAGAGGGAGGCATTTAGAAAATATCAGCAGTAGCCCTCGGGGCTACACTGCAGTCTCTGTGTTCAGCGACAAATATGTAGAAGCCTCCTTCCTGAGTGCCATCTCATCTCTGGCTCTCACAGGACAAAGAGCAGAAAATAAGTGTAGTGACTCATGGTCCATTTGCAGTGAAAAGGGTTTTTCTTTTCTTTTTTAAAGGGGTCTGGATCTGAGGCCTGGATTTGCAAAGAGTTTAATGTGTCACACAATAAATGAGGAGAAAAGGGAGAAACTCTTTGTGGATCAGGCAACAAAAGGAACTAAAGAGAAGAGTGTAAGCGCTGGATGGGAAAACCTATCGTCAGATCCCTGGTCTGTGCTGTCCATGGCAAAGGGGCCTTTACAAAGTAGGGCAACCATATAGAGGGTGCTTCATTTGCTTAGCAAAGGCAGAGCTTCAGTTAATGGGTTAGTATGGAAGGGTCATTCACGGATGGCCAGGGCTTTTAAAATGGTTGTTACCTGGAGCTGTTAAAAAATGACAACAAAGAAAAACAAAGAACCGAACAGAACATTAGAACTGATCCAAAACATACAGCAGCACCGTGATTGATATTCAACCATGTCTTTCATTCATATCGCACGTCTATGCATGTCACAATCACTTTTACATTTACATGGGAATTCCGTTATTCCCCATTGCCACATATTTCACTTGTATTGCAAATACATACTTTGCCAGAGGCAACATAAAAATAAAAGACAACAACACACAGACATGAACAAAAAGTAACTCAAAAACAACAGAGAACTAAGCAGACGTGGCAGACAAGTGAGACACAATATGTGGGCTATGTGGAATATATCTGGCGTTGGTGCTCTTACAGTTCAAATCCATGTACCAAGCTGCATTGCCGTACTGGTACTTCCAGATGGTTTGTCCGATGGAGCACACCAGAGAAATGGCCAGTAGACAGCCGAACAGCAATAGAATCTGGAAGTTTGTGATGCGCTCCACGTTAGACAGCTTCAGTGGAGGCCGTGTGGAGTTCTGGACAAAAGACATGGACATAAGTAATACATGTTCAATATTACATTCCGTGCAGGAGTATATGGACACAAAAACAAAAGCAGGGGAACAAATCCAATTGGTCTTAACTTCACATGTAGGACCTTGGTTTGTTGGTTTTCTAACTCAACAGGCGATATGATCCAAGGAACCAAAGTCCTACCTCAATATGCAAAGATGGGGTTAACAGAGGGTTTTGCACTTGCAATGACTGTGGTGTGGTTTCGTGACCTACATTAATTAAATGCACTGACTACGTGGCTCTGGATAACAGCGTCTGCTAAATGACTGAAATGTCAAATGTAAACCAGCAGAGGGCTTCACCTGCATGAGCTTGGTGTCGTGTCCGGTGTAGACCACAGCGCCATGGACCCACTGGGTGTTCCTCAACTGGGCACCTCGCAGCAGAATCTGGTCTGGACCCAGAGAGGCAGTGCTGGAGTCACAAACAGAAGTCTCCATGAGTAGGCAACATGGCATAGTGTGGAGGAGCTTGAGAAACTATGGAACTCAAATACAACGTTGGGCTTACTGCTATAGTGACACTAACACTGAGCAGGTGCTTCTAATCAAATCAAATTTGAATTGGTCACATACACATGAATAGCAGTTATTGCGGGAGTAGCGAAATGCTAGCTCCAACAGTGCAGTAATATCTAACAAGTAATGTCTATCAATTTCACAACAATACACACAAATGGAATTAAGAATATATAAACATTGGAAAGCAATGTCGGAGCAACATAGACTAAAATAGAGTAGAATAGAATACAGTATATACTGTACATATGAGATGAGTAGCGTAAAGTGTGTAAAGATTATTTAACTGACTAGTGTTCAAAATTTCAAGTCTATGTATATAGGGCAGCAGCCTCTAACGTGCTAGTGATGGCTATTTAACAGAATGATGGCCTTGAGATAGAAGCTGTTTTTCAGTCTCTCGGTACCAGCTTTGATTCACCTCTACTGACCTCCCTTCTGGATGGTAGCGAGGTGAACAGGCAGTGGCTCGGGTGGTAGTTGTCCTTGATTATCTTTTTTGTCTCCAAGTGACAGCGGGTGCTGTAGGTGTCCTGGAGGGCAGGTATTTGGCCCTCAGTGATGCGTTGGGCAAACCGCACCACCCTCTGGAGAGCCCTGCGGTTACAGGTGGTGCAGTTGCAGTACCAGGCGGTGATACAACCTGACAGGATGCTCTCAATTGTGCATCTGTAAAAGTGTGAGGGTTTTAGTTGCCAAGCCAAATTTCTTCAGCTTCCTGATGTTGAAGAGGCAATGTTGCGCCTTCATCACGCTCTCTGTGTGGGTGGACCATTTTAGTTTCTCAGTGATGTGTACACCGAGGAACTTAAAACTTTCCACCTTCTCCACTGCTGTCCCATCATTGTGGATAGGGGGGTGCTCCCTCTGCTGTTTCCTGAAGTCCACGATCAGCTTCTTTGTTTTGTTGACGTTGGGTGAGAGGTTATTTTCCTGGCACCACACTCCCAGGGCCCTCACCTCCTGTCTGTAGGCTGTCTCGACATTGTTGGAAAGCAAGCCTACTACTGTTGTCTGAAAACTTGATGATTGAGTTGGAGGCGTGCATGGCCACGCAGTCATGGGTGAACAGGGAGTACAAGAGGGAGCTGAGCACGCACCCTTGTGGGGCCCCTGTGTTGAGGATCAGCAAAGTGGAGGTGTTGTTTCCTAACTTCAACACCTGGGGGGTGACCCATCAGGAAGTCCAGAACTCAGGTTCACAGGGCTGGGTTCAGACCCTGGGCCCCAAGCTTAATGATGAGCT
Organism: Oncorhynchus nerka; assembly: GCF_034236695.1. Lineage (NCBI taxonomy): Eukaryota > Metazoa > Chordata > Actinopteri > Salmoniformes > Salmonidae > Oncorhynchus > Oncorhynchus nerka. The sequence continues at coordinate 225,593 of NC_088421.1, forward strand.
TGGAGGGTACTATGGTGTTGAGTGTTGAGCTATGTCAACGAACAGCATTCTTACATAGGTATTCCTGGTCTGTGCATGCTCTGAGGGCGCGACTAGGGATTCTGTCTGGGCCAGCAGCCTTGCCAGGGTTAACATGCTTAAATGTCTTACTCACGTCGGCCACGGAGAAGGAGAGCCCACAGTCCTTGGTAGCTGGCCGAGTCGGTGGCACTGTGTTATCCTCAAAGCGGGCGAAAAAGGTGTTTAGCTTGTCTGGAAGCAAGACGTCGGTGTCCCAGACGTGGCTAGTTTTCCCTTTGTAGTCCGTGATTATCTGTAGACCCTGCCACAAACGGCTCGTGTCTGAGCCATTGAATTGCAACTCCACTTTGTCTCTGTACTGATATTTTGCCTGTTTGATTGCCTTACGTAGGGAATAACAACCCTGTTTGTATTTGTTTGTATTTCCCAGTCACCTTGCCAAGGTTGAAGGCGGTAGTTTGCACTTTCAGTTTTGTGCGAATGCTGCCATCTATACATGGTTTCTGGTTTTCTCCTATATACAGTTGAAGTCCGAAGTTTACATACACTTAGGTTGGAGTCATTAAAACTCGTTTTTCAACCACTCCACAAATTTCTTGTTAACAAACTACAGTTTTGGCAAGTCGGTTAGGACATCTACTTTGTGCATGACACAAGTCATTTTTTATTGCTGTTTACAGACAGATTATTTCACTTATAATTCACTGTATCACAATTCCAGTGGGTCAGAAGTTTACATACACTAAATTGACTGTGCCTGTACACAGCTTGGAAAATTACAGAAAATTATGTCATGGCTTTAGAAGCTTCTGATAGGCTAATTGACATCATTTGAGTCAATTGGAGGTGTATCTGTGGATGTATTTCAAGCCTACCTTCAACCTCAGTGCCTCTTTGCTTGACATCATGCGAAAATAAAACTAAATCAGCCAAAAATTGTAACCTCCACAAGTCTGTTTCATCCTTGGGAGCAATTTCCAAATGCCTGAAGGTACCACATTCATCTGTACAAACAATAGTAAGCAATTATAAACCCCAGGGGACCACGCAGCCGTCATACCGCTCAGGAAGGAGATGCGTTCTGTCTACTAGAGATGAACGTACTTTGGTGCGAAAAGTACAAATCAATCCCAGAACAACAGCAAAGGACCCTGTGAAGATGCTGGTGGAAACAGGTACAAAATATCTATAGCAAATCAAATCAAATCAAATTTTATTTGTCACATACACATGGTTAGCAGATGTTAATGCGAGTGTAGCGAAATGCTTGTGCTTCTAGTTCCGACAATGCAGTGATAACCAACAAGTAATCTAACTAACAATTCCAAAACTACTGTCTTATACACAGTGTAAGGGGATAAGGAATATGTACATAAGGATATATGAATGAGTGATGGTACAGAGCAGCATACAGTAGATGGTATCGAGTACAGTATATACATATGAGATGAGTATGTAGACAAAGTAAACAAAGTGGCATAGTTAAAGTGGCTAGTGACATAAGGATGCAGTCGATGATCTAGAGTACAGTATATACGTATGCATATGAGATGAATAATGTAGGGTAAGTAACATTATATAAGGTAGCATTGTTTAAAGTGGCTAGTGATATATTTACATCATTTCCCATCAATTCCCATTATTAAAGTGGCTGGAGTTGGGTCAGTGTCAATGACAGTGTGTTGGCAGCAGCCACTCAATGTTAGTGGTGGCTGTTTAACAGTCTGATGGCCTTGAGATAGAAGCTGTTTTTCAGTCTCTCGGTCCCAGCTTTGATGCACCTGTACTGACCTCGCCTTCTGGATGATAGCGGGGTGAACAGGCAGTGGTTCGGTGGTTGATGTCCTTGATGATCTTTATGGCCTTCCTGTAACATCGGGTGGTGTAGGTGTCCTGGAGGGCAGGTAGTTTGCTCCCGGTGATGCGTTGTGCAGACCTCACTACCCTCTGGAGAGCCTTACGGTTGAGGGCGGAGCAGTTGCCGTACCAGGCGGTGATACAGCCCGCCAGGATGCTCTCGATTGTGCATCTGTAGAAGTTTGTGAGTGCTTTTGGTGACAAGCCGAATTTCTTCAGCCTCCTGAGGTTGAAGAGGCGCTGCTGCGCCTTCTTCACGACGCTGTCAGTGTGAGTGGACCAATTCAGTTTGTCTGTGATGTGTATGCCGAGGAACTTAAAACTTGCTACCCTCTCCACTACTGTTCCATCGATGTGGATAGGGGGGTGTTCACTCTGCTGTTTCCTGAAGTCCACAATCATCTCCTTAGTTTTGTTGACGTTGAGTGTGAGGTTATTTTCCTGACACCACACTCCGAGGGCCCTCTTGAAGCATGTGGGAACAGCAGACTGGTATAGGGATTGATTGAATATGTCCGTAAACACACCGGCCAGCTGGTCTGCGCATGCTCTGAGGGCGCGGCTGGGGATGCCGTCTGGGCCTGCAGCCCTGCGAGGGTTAACACGTTTAAATGTCTTACTCACCTCGGCTGCAGTGAAGGAGAGACCGCATGTTTTCGTTGCAGGCCGTGTCAGTGGCACTGTATTGTCCTCAAAGCGGGCAAAAAAGTTATTTAGTCTGCCTGGGAGCAAGACATCCTGGTCCGTGACTGGGCTGGGTTTCTTCTTGTAGTCTGTGATTGACTGTAGACCCTGCCACATGCCTCTTGTGTCTGAGCCATTGAATTGAGATTCCACTTTGTCTCTGTACTGACGCTTAGCTTGTTTAATAGCCTTGCGGAGGGAATAGCTGCTGGTTTGGGAATGTTTTTATCGTTGCTATGGGAACGACATCTTCGACGCACGTTCTAATGAACTCGCACACCGAATCAGCGTATTCGTCAATATTTCCATCTGACGCAATACGAAACATGTCCCAGTCCACGTGATGGAAGCAGTCTTGGAGTGTGGAGTCAGCTTGGTCTGACCAGCGTTGGACAGACCTCAGCGTGGGAGCCTCTTGTTTTAGTATCCACAGTAAAACCAGTCCTACATCGAAATAACCTGAAAGGGCGCTCATGAAGGAAGAAGCCACTGCTCCAAAACCGCCATAAAAAAGCCAGACTACGGTTTGCAACTGCACATGGGGACAAAAATCATACTAGTCCACTGGTCTGATGAAACAAAAATAGAACTGTTTGGCCATAATGACTGGCACATGTCACAAAATAGATGGCTTCATGAGGAATGACAATTATGTGGATATATTGAAGCAACATCTCAAGACATCAGTCAGGAAGTTAAAGCTTGGTCTCAAATGGGTCTTCCAAATGGACAATGACCCCAAGAATAATTCCAAAGTTGTGGCAAAATGGCTTAAGGACAATGGAGGCAATTGGAGTATTGGAGTGGCCATCACAAAGCCCTGACCTCAATCCTATAGAATATTTGTGGGCAGAACTGAAAACGCATGTGCGAGCAAACAGACCTTCAAACCTGACTCAGTTACACCAGCTCTGTAAGGAGGAATGGGCCAAAATGCACCCAACTTATTGTGGGAAGCTTGTGGAAGGCTACCTGAAACGTTTGACCCAAGTTAAACAATGTAAAGGCAATGCTACCAAATACTAATTGAGTGTATGTACTCTATTCTTCTGACCCACTGGGAATGTGATGAAAGAAATAAAAGCTTAAATAAATCCTTCTCTACTATTATTCTGACATTTCACATCCTTAAAATAAAGTTGTGATGCTAACTGACCTAAGACGGACATTTTTTTTAGGATTAAATGTCAGGAATTGTGAAAAACTGAGTTTAAATGTATTTGGCTAAGGTGTATGTAAACTTCCGACTTCAACTGTATTTCCTGATAAACTCAGTCCCTATATCCATGTATTTGTCAATATTATTGTCAGAGGCTACCCGGAACATATCCAATCAAAGTGATCAAAACCATCTTGAAGCATGGATTCTGATTGGTCAGACCAGTTTTGAATAGTCGGTAGCACGGGTACTTCCTGTTTGAGATTCTGCCTATAGGAAGGGAGGAGTAAATGGAGTCGTGATCAGATTTGTCGAAGGGAGGGCGGGGGAGGGCCTTGTAGGCATTTCGAAAAGCTGAGTAACAGTCCCCGGCTACAATAAATGCAGCCTCAGGATATGTGGTTTCAGCTTGCATAAAGTCCAGTGTAGTTCCTTGAGGGCCGTCGTGGTATCGGCTTGAGGGGGAATATACAAGGCTGTGACTATGACCGAAGAAAATGATCTTGGGAGGTAATACGGAAGGCATTTGATTGTGAGTTCATAGTTTCATAGTTTCACTATGTTATCACAATCACACCATGAGTAGTTAATCATGAAACATACACACCCACCCTTCTTCTTCCCAGAGAGATCTTTATTCCTGTCAGCGCAATGAACTGAGAACCCAACTGGCTGTACGGACACAGACAGTATATCCTAAGAGAGCCATGTTTCCGTGAAACAGAGTATGTTACTATCCCGGATGTCTCTCTGGAAGAAAATCTTCACCCTGAGCTCGTCAACTTTATTATCCAGAGGCTGAACATTAGCAAGTAATATACTCGGTAGCGGTGGATGGTGTGCGCACCTCCTGAATCAGACTAGGAGTCCACGCCGAATATCTCTTCTCCACCGGCGGTGTTTTGGATCAGCCTCTGGAATCAGTTCAATTGTCCTTCTGATAATCAAAAGTTATTTCCGGTTGTATGTAATAACGCAAAACAAATTCTGGGCTAATAATGTAAGAATTAACACAAAAAAGTAAATACTGCAAAGTTGCTTAGGGGCTAGAAGCGTGGCTGCCCTATTTTTCGGCGCCATCTTCAGTCTAATCTTCCCTTTACTAAAATTATCCACAAACCCACACAATTTACTGCCCAACTCCTAATGGCCAAATGAGATGGAAAAGCTGCTGGCTGGTTGAAAAAAGGCAGGTGTGTTGTGTCCTACCTGTGTCCGTCCAGATGGATGTTCCCCACAAACTCGTACAGATGGCGGTTGGGGCTCTCGCACTCCATGCGCCCGGAGAGACGCATCAGGTTGTCAATGTCCTTGATCTCTGAGGTGATTTGCAGTCCCTATGTGCATGCACACACATACAAACATGTTACATAGATTCCAGGTTCCAATTATATTTCAATTAAGTAAATAAAGGAGATAGCCTACATTGAAATTGCATTTAACTTTTGGAATGTACTGAGTTAACATTGGTTCATGTGCTTTCTAAAATATCTGAAAAAATATCAGAATATCACAGCTTTTTTCCCATCTTACGTAACATTGCAAAAATCAGAAACTTTCTGTCTAAAAATGATGCAGAAAAATGAATCCATGCTTTTGGCACTTCTAGGTTAGACTACTGCAATGCTCTACTTTCCGGCTACCCGGATAAAGCACTAAATAAACTTCAGTTAGTGCTAAATACGGCTGCTAGAATCCTGACTAGAACCAAAAAATTGGATCATATTACTCCAGTGCTAGCCTCTCTACACTGGCTTCCTGTCAAAGCAAGGGCTGATTTCAAGGTTTTACTGCTAACCTACAAAGCATTACATGGGCTTGCTCCTACCTATCTCTCTGATTTGGTCCTGCCGTACATACCTACACGTACGCTACGGTCACAAGACGCAGGCCTCCTAATTGTCCCTAGAATTTCTAAGCAAACAGCTGGAGGCAGGGCTTTCTCCTATAGAGCTCCATTTTTATGGAACGGTCTGCCTACCCATGTCAGAGACGCAAACTCGGTCTCAACCTTTAAGTCTTTACTGAAGACTCATCTCTTCAGTGGGTCATATGATTGAGTGTAGTCTGGCCCAGGAGTGGGAAGGTGAACGGAAAGGCTCTGGAGCAACGAACCGCCCTTGCTGTCTCTGCCTGGCCGGTTCCCCTCTTTCCACTGGGATTCTCTGCCTCTAACCCTATTACAGGGGCTGAGTCACTGGCTTTACTGGGGCTCTCTCATGCCGTCCCTGGAAGGGGTGCGTCACCTGAGTGGCTTGATTCACTGTTGTGGTCATCCTGTCTGGGTTCGCGTCCCCCCTTGGGTTGTGCCATGGCGGAGATCTTTGTGGGCTATACTCAGCCTTGTCTCAGGATGGTAAGTTGGTGGTTGAAGTTATCCCTCTAGTGGTGTGGGAACTGTGCTTTGGCAAAGTGGGTGGGGTTATATCCTTCCTGTTTGGCCCTGTCCGGGGGTGTCCTCGGATGGGGCCACAGTGTCTCCTGACCCCTCCTGTCTCAGCCTCCAGTATTTATGCTGCAGTAGTTTATGTGTCGGGGGGCTAGGGTCAGTTTGTTATATCTGGAGTACTTCTCCTGTCCTATTCGGTGTCCTGTGTGAATCTAAGTGTGCGTTCTCTAATTCTCTCCTTCTCTCTTTCTTTCTCTCTCTCGGAGGACCTGAGCCCTAGGACCATGCCCCAGGACTACCTGACATGATGACTCCTTGCTGTCCCCAGTCCATCTGGCCGTGCTGCTGCTCCAGTTTCAACTGTTCTGCCTTATTATTATTCGACCATACTGGTCATTTATGAACATTTGAACATCTTGGCCATGTTCTGTTATAATCTCCACCCGGCACAGCCAGAAGAGGACTGGCCACCCCACATCATATGCTCTCTCTAATTCTCTCTTTCTTTCTCTCTCTCGGAGGACCTGAGCCCTAGGACCATGCCCCAGGACTACCTGACGTGATGACTCCTTGCTGTCCCCAGTCCACCTGACCGTGCTGCTGCTCCAGTTTCAACTGTTCTGCCTTATTATTATTCGACCATGCTGGTCATTTATGAACATTTGAACATCTTGGCCATGTTCTGTTATAATCTCCACCCGGCACAGCCAGAAGAGGACTGGCCACCCCACATAGCCTGGTTCCTCTCTAGGTTTCTTCCTAGGTTTTGGCCTTTCTAGGGAGTTTTTCCTAGCCACCGTGCTTTTACACCTGCATTGCTTGCTGTTTGGGGTTTTAGGCTGGGTTTCTGTACAGCACTTTGAGATATCAGCTGATGTACGAAGGGCTATATAAATACATTTGATTTGATTTGATTTGAATTGGGAAACTCCTGGAAGGCTGACCAAAAGTCATCCCTGTATGAGTTTCTCAGTTCTCAGTAGTTAAAACTTTGGGCCAGTAACCAAAAGGTTGTTGGCTCAAACCCCGAGCTGACAAGGTAAAAATCTGTCATTCTGCCCCTGAGCAAGTTAACCCACTGTTCCCCAGGTGCCGAAGAGGTGGATGTCGATTATGGTAGCCCCCCGCACCTCTCTGATTCAGAGGGGTTGGGTTAAATGTGGAAGACACATTTCAGTTGAATGCATTCAGTTGTACAACCAACTAGGTATCCCCCTTTCCCCCAGTAGATAAGAGTATAGGAAAATGAAGACAGAAATAATCACCTGTCGGATTTTGAGGTTTGTTTCTCCATCCAAGTTTGAAGTCTCAATATAGCACATACCTTGGGGCTCACTGGTTTAAAGGGGAAGTAAAAAAGCATAAAGATGAACATTGGACCTGGACAAATTTTAAGACAAAAAGTTAATTCTGCATAATAATCATACAGGCTCATTCATCCATTTACTGATGATTTTGGATGTAGGGTAGGGAGGACTCTTTCAACAATTTAAATCAAGGCGCAAACAAGGATGCTGCAAAGTTTTCTGATACCAAGTTGGTTTGAGTAGAGCCAAAAATGTATTGTTTTATGAATGCAACAATGTAGCAACAAATTATCATAAAAAACACACAATCATGATATCAAACTGACAGCCCCAAGTCCTGAAAAATCGACACAGGCATTGTTGACATCTTTGTTTGCAGCTGCCCTTGTATTCAGTTTTCTGGGAGAGAGGGAGCAGGCATGCCGAGCGAGTACTACAACCACAACAGAACAAATGGAGCTCTGACAGACACTTGGCACGGGGACAGAGAGTTATAGAGCGTGCCGGAGCTTTAAGGTAAGTCGGGTCGCTGGTTAGCCACTTTTAATAGGGTGATTGATGCACGACAGGGGTCCTTCCAAAAACAGTGGAGGAAGGAGAAAATCAAAAAGGGTTTTGGCCCAGTCAAGCCCTAACCTTAATCAATGAGGTTTTAGTACCAGCTGCTTTGAGCTGTCGAGTGCCAATAAGGGCTTTGGATTCCTCTCGACAGACAATTGCTCTGCAGTGATGTGTTCTAAAACCAGTCAGAGTTATGCTTCAAATATCCTGTTGACAAGATGGTACCAGTGCAACAATCCTGCTGGAGTTTTCATTCATATTTAGTATCAATTCAATATTAAAAATATCTACTTGATTATAGTAGATACATTGTAGATACATTGTTGTAAGCATGCTACCATATGTGATTATGCCAAGATAATTCATAAAAATTATGTTGGAATGTGGACTGTGGAATGTATGTATGTTCTATTTCTATGGTCACAGCATGCAACATGTCAGGTCAAACAACAAACAGTCGTTTCAAGGTGGACTTAGAGAGCCATGCACAGTTAGGAACATGGAAACGCAGTTCATACCTAAACTTATGATCTTGTCTCAAACTAGCATGCTAGACTTCCGGTCATTGCGCAAACGCTAGTTAGTGTTTCCTGGCGAAACTACCTCTAACTTCCTTCATACTGGACACAGAGACATAAAAATGGTATCCACGAGTTCATCTGACTCTGGGGAAGTAGTTAAAGGGCCTCATCACAAAGTATCCCTTTAAGTCTCGTCTCTTTATATTCTCAAGCCATAAAAACATTTATTGTTAACATGGTCAATATGACTGAGGCATCTAACTGTGCCTAAATGGGTACCATGTGTTCGCTGACCTATTCACCTCAATTCTGGGTGGCTTTGCCAACATAACCAGATTTCCCTCCCTGCCCTAGAATGTCAAATCTAATATTTATAATTTAAATCGGCAGTGCACGACAAAAAGTCCTGACTTATAGCTAGCCTCGTACGCTATGGCCCTCTCCCCCTCCTGCCATCCCAATGCTCCCACCCGCTCTCCGGTCAGACCCCCATGCAGCTCAGCAATGAGGTTCGGTTCCTGACCTGGACGACAGAATGACGAGGTCAGCCGGCAGGTGATCCCCATTGGCCGCTTTAACTACCTCCCCGACTCCCACCTGATATCACGCAGCACGGACCAGGAGGGGACGAGAGAGAGCAGGGGCGGCCAGGGGAAGGATGTCAGGGAGAAAAGAGGGGGAGGTGGATGAGGAGGGTGAGAGGTAGAGTACAAACAGACACCAAACCAAGGAAGGGAAAAGAGACAATGGTTTCATTTTACGAAGAATAAGGATGCAGCATAAGCCCTGCATGTTCGGAGGGTCTGGTTTAATATGGTTTTAAAAGCCATTTGGAGAAGGTTATTAATAACTATATCAAGTCATTTATAGACACCATATACTGTTCTATGCAAATACAATAACCCCATTTACTCAACATAAATCATAGAGCGTGAGTTAAGAATTGAATGAGATTTTAGATGAGATCTGGATAATGTGCAAATAAATTGCTGCTGTGCCAACAGACAAAACAGTGGGCTATATGGATTCAGTACAGTATGTAGGCCTGTTGCACTGTTTCAGCTTATTTAAACATTTGGAGAGTAGGTCACAAAAGACATATCAAACCGATTCAGTAAGTCGATGCAGGGCTCAAAGTAAAACCTGGTCCAAATAGATTTTGAAAAAGTGAAGGAAAAAAGGACTTAAAGACATGTTTGGTTAGTTCTCTCCAAAACCCCAAATATACCATTTGAATGAAGGGATATTTCCACAATGCAATAGTGTTTCTCAGTCTTTGAAACTCTTTCTTCAATAGCAGTAGCAGCCTTAGATATTTACAAAGCCGCGAAGAACAACATTGAAAATGTAGCAGGCACTTAACGTGCATTGATAGTGAGCCTACGTTTTTATCGAGGCACTTAAAATGTCTGCTTTAATTTGGAATCAACCATCACTTCCATGGGAGAGCTGAGAGAGAGAGAGAGCTGAGAGAGAGAGAGAGAGAGAGAGAGAGAGAGAGAGAGGGGGAGGGAGGGAGAGAGAGAGAGGAAGAGGACATGTCCTCAGGGTCTGTCAGGAACAGATAGGTGAACCCAGACTTCTACCTGGATGACAGTAGGATAGAGACCCCAGGTACATATTATGAGCAACCTAATCAAATTATACATCTCCCACCACCGCCTGAAAGAAACTAACTGCCTGTGGAAGTCATGGAAATAATAATCATGTGAAATTCGATATGGAAATAGACATTTTATGGAAGTGTATGTGAAGAAATGTACATTTTCACCTCTAAAATGAGATGTAAACAATCGTATTGATATAGTGGAAATGATAAACGTTGGAAGAAACAAGATCATCAGTGAAAACGTCCATTTAAATGCACCTGTTCTTAGGGTTATTCTTTCCAGCGTTGGTCAACTGGGCAGAATACCTTGGTCGTGTTCATTAGCGCCTAACGAAAGACAGCGGCATGAAACAGGAATGGACTGCCTAGACTCGTTTTGTTAAGGTGTGCCCTAAAGAAACTGACTGAATACAGTGCATTCGGGAAAGTATTCAGACACCTTGAGGGCAAAGGTACAGCTCGGAAAAAGAGCAGGAGCTTTTCCCAGTCTCTTTTTCCCACCCTCATGGTTTTGACCCTTGCCTGTCCTGACTCTGAGACCGCCTGCCTGACCAATCTGCCTGCCCCTGACCCTGCCTGCCGACCTGTACCTTTGCCCCACTGCTGGATCATTGACCTCTGCTTACCCTGAGCCTGCCTGTCGTCAGGTACCGTTGCCTCACCTGTGGTTTACTGACCCCTGCCTGCCTTGACCTGTCTATTGCCTGCCCCTGTTGGATCATTAAACAATTTTTAATTCGAAGCTGTCTGCATTCTGGGTCTTACCTTCATACCTGATAGTCGTTGTCCTGTTGGAAGGTGAACCTTGCCCCTTACCTCTCTGTACTTTGCTCTGTTGATCTTTCCCTTGATCCTGACTAGTCTCCCAGTAACTGCCGCTGAAAAGAAATCCCACAGCATGATGCTTCCTCCACCATGTGTCACCTTTGGGATGGTGCCAGTTTTCCTCCAGATGTGATGCTTGGCTTAAGGTCAAAGAGTTCAATCTTGGTTTCATCAGACCAGAGAATCTTGTTTCTCATGGTCTGAGAGTCTTTAGATGCATTTTGGAAAACTCCATGAGGGCTGTCATGTTCCTTTTACTGAGGAGTGGCTTATGTCTGGCCACAACGGCCTGATTGGTGGAGTGCTGCAGAGATGGTTGTCCTTCTGGAAAGATCTCCCATCTCTACAGATGAACTCTGGAACTCTGTCAGAATGACCATTGGGTTCTTGGTCACCTCCCTGACCAAGGCCCTTTTCCCCCGACTGCTTAGTTTGGCCGGGTGGACAAACTCTTTGTCATTATTGGGTATTGTGGATAGATTGATGAGGATTTGTTCTATTTAATCAACTTTAGAATAAGGCTGTAACGTAACAAAATGTGGAAAAAGTCAAGGGGTCTGAATATCTTTGTATCTTACTGTATCTTATGTGCCATCGCAACTTCAAATAAATTTAGATCAGCATTTACCTTGTTCTGTATTATCATTAAGTGTTGAACTACATCAGCACAATCCTTATTCTCAATAATCTAGTTTCATATCATTTTGAAACACTTATATGGGGGATAGTGCTTAGACAGAGAGCAAAGCTCAAATCAAGGAGGAAGCTTTTACAATATAAATGGTCGGAGATGTAAAAACATTATTCAAGGCCCTCAATTTCAGGGAGACATTTCACAAAGTAATGGTAAAAAAAAAATGCAACAATCACTCCCAGCTTGAAATGACAATGTATTTACCTGCGGTGTTAAAATATTGTCAGTTTGTTATATCTGGAGTACTTCTCCTGTCCTATTCGGTGTCCTGTGTGAATCTAAGTGTGCGTTCTCTAATTCTCTCCTTCTCTCTATCTTTCTCTCTCTCGGAGGACCTGAGCCCTAGGACCATGCCCCAGGACTACCTGACATGATGACTCCTTGCTGTCCCCAGTCCACCTGGCCATGCTGCTGCTCCAGTTTCAACTGGCCTGGGCCCTAGGACCATGTCCCAGGACTGCCTGACATGATGACTCCTTGCTGTCCCCAGTCCACCTGGCCATGCTGCTGCTCCAGTTTCAACTGTTCTAACTTACTATTATTCAACCATGCTGGTCATTTATGAACATTTGAACATCTTGGCCACGTTCTGTTATAATCTCCACCCGGCACAGCCAGAAGAGGACTGGCCACCCCACATATGCTCTCTCTAATTCTCTCTTTCTTTCTCTCTCTCGGAGGACCTGAGCCCTAGGACCGTGCCCCAGGACTACCTGACATGATGACTCCTTGCTGTCCCCAGTCCACCTGACTGTGCTGCTGCTCCAGTTTCAACTGTTCTGCCTTATTATTATTCGACCATGCTGGTCATTTATGAACATTTGAACATCTTGGTCATGTTCTGTTATAATCTCTACCCGGCACAGCCAGAAGAGGACTGGCCACCCCACATAGCCTGGTTCCTCTCTAGGTTTCTTCCTAGGTTTTGTCCTTTCTAGGGAGTTTTTCCTAGCCACCGTGCTTTTACACCTGCATTGTTTGCTGTTTGGGGTTTTAGGCTGGGTTTCTGTACAGCACTTTGAGATATCAGCTGATGTACGAAGGGCTATATAAATAAATGTGATTTGATTTGATTTGATAATGCCCAGCCACTAATACCCTTCATGCGCCGAGTGGAACCAGATAAAAACATTTTTCTTAATGTCTTCTCCTGCCTCACACAGATCACACCCTCCCTCTCACACACGCACGCACGCACTCACTCACACACCCACTCCTCCCCCTTAATGCAAGGAGAAACAGGTTGCACGGCAACACACGCATGTGCCTTCTATCTAACGGGCAGGCTATTAATAGCATTCCTCGTTCACATATTTTTTTATTTTTGTACCTGATCGTTGCGGGCGCCGTTTCTGACATGGTAATTAAATGGGGTGCGTTATGAATGCTGGATTAAAAGCTGCTCTCTCTCTCTGTTATGTCCACGGGTGCAGCCTTTCTTCTCTTCTTAATTAGTAGCCAGGCCAGGCTGATGAAGGCCGGGGGCCAGATGGCGAACGGGAAGTGTGTGTGTCTGTGTGTGTAGAAGGGGGATTCCTACTTAATATGGAGAGATTGCATTGGAAGAAACTGGTGTGAACATAGCTTTATCAACATGTTCTTTGCTCCAGTTCTTGTGGGACGTAAACTGACGAAAAGGCCACTGTCAGTGGCCATCTATGAATATCTCTCATATAACAATATCACACCCTTGCATGATGGCGTTGGTTAAAGAGGAGGTCCTGTATTTTACAAGTAAATCGAATTATGGATTACGCTACATAGACTACATTCAGATTGCGGAACCATCTAACACTAAGTTGTAAAATACTTCCCCTTTAAGTTAAGAGGAGGTAGTCTGGTAACGTACCTTCTCCTTTAAGTTAAGAGGAGGTAGTCTAGTAACGTACCTTCTCCTTTAAGTTAAGAGGAGGTAGTCTAGTAACGTACCGTCTCCTTTAAGTTAAGATGAGGTAGTCTGGTAACGTACATTCTCCTTTAAGTTAAGAGGATGTAGTCTGGTAACGTACCTTTGCCCAGTGCACAATCTCCCAGGCACCGTTCCTAAGCACTTTAAAGAGCAGAGACAAATGAAAATAGAAATATTGTGACACTCAGGATAAATATATATCATCACCATGCATTGTCATCACCACACATTCTGTCATGTGTCATACGACAACAAAGAAATACATTCAACTTTTGAAGGCTATGCCTTTATACGTAAATGTATAGTGTATACACACGGAAGTATGTAGACACCCTTTCAAAATTTTGGATTTGGCTATTACATTTACATTACATTTAAGTCATTTAGCAGACGCTCTTATCCACAGCGACTTACAAATTGGTGCTTTCACCTTATGACATCCAGTGGAACAGCCACTTTACAATAGTGCATCTAGGTCTTTTAAGGGGGGAGAAGGATTACTTTATCCTATCCTAGGTATTCCTTAAAGAGGTGGGGTTTCAGGTGTCTCCGGAAGGTGGTGATTGACTCCGCTGTCCTGGCGTCGTGAGGGAGTTTGTTCCACCATTGGGGGGCCAGAGCAGCGAACAGTTTTGACTGGGCTGAGCGGGAACTGTACTTCCTCAGTGGTAGGGAGGCGAGCAGGCCAGAGGTGGATGAACGCAGTGCCCTTGTTTGGGTGTAGGGCCTGATCAGAGCCTGGAGGTAGTGAGGTGCCGTTCCCCTCACAGCTCCGTAGGCAAGCACCATGGTCTTGTAGCGGATGCGAGCTTCAACTGGAAGCCAGTGGAGAGAGCGGAGGAGCGGGGTGACGTGAGAGAACTTGGGAAGGTTGAACACCAGACGGGCTGCGGCGTTCTGGATGAGTTGTAGGGGTTTAATTTCAGCCACACCCTTTGTTGACAGGTGTATAAAATAGAACACACGGCCATGCAATCTCCACAGATAAACATTGGCAGTAGAATGGCCTTACTGAAAAGCTCAGTGGCTTTCAACGTGGCACAGTCATAGGATGCCATCTTTCCAACAAGTGAGTTCCTCAAATATCTGCCCTGGTCAACTGTAAGTGCTGTTATTGTGAAGTGGGAACGTCTAGCAGCAACAACGGCTCAGCCGCAAAGTGGTAGGTCACAGAAGTTCACAAAATGGGATCGCCGAGTGTTGAAGAGCGTAGAGCGTAAAAATCATCTGCCCTCGGTTGCAACACTCACTACCGACTTCCAAACTGCCTCTGGAAGCAACGTCAGTACAAGAACTGCTCGTCAGGAGCATCATGAACAGGGTTTCAATTGCTGAGCAGCCACATACCCACGTCGGCTGGAGTGGTGTAAAGCTCGCCGTCATTAGACTCTGGAGCAGCGGAAACGCGTTCTCTGGAGTGATGAATCACGATTCACCGTCTGGCAGTCCGACAGACAAACCTGGGTTTGGCGGATGCCATGAGAATGCTACTTGGAGGAATAATGGTCTGGGGCTATTTTCATGGTTCGGACTAGGCCCAGACACAGGTTCCAGTGAAGGGGAATCTTAACACTACAGCATACAATGACATTCTAGACAATTCTGTGCTTTCAACTTTGTGGGAATAGTTTGGGGAAGTCCCTTTCCTGTTTCAGCTTGACAATGCCCTCAGGCCAAATCGCCCAACATCAGTGCTAGACCTCACTAACGCTCTTGTGGCTGAATGGAAGCAAGTCCCTACAGCAATGTTGCAACATCTAGTGGAAAGCCTTCCCAGAAGAGTGGAGGCTGTTATAGCGGCAAACTGGTGACCAACTCCGTAATACAGTTGAAGTCGGAAGTTTACATACACTCGTTTTTCAACCACTCCACAAATTTCTTATAAACAAACTACAGTTTTGGTAAGTCGGTTAGGACATACACTTTGTGCATGACACAAGTCATTTTTCCAACAATTGTTTTCAGACAGATTATTTAACTTATCATTCATTGTATCACAATTCCAGAGGGTCAGAAGTTAACATACACTAAGTTGACTGTGCCTGTAAACAGCTTGGAAAATTCCAGAAAAGTCAATTAGAGGTATACCTGTGGATGTATTTCAAGGTCTACCTTCAAACTCAGTGCATCTTTGCTTGACATCATGGGAAAATCAAAAGAAATCAGCCAAGACCTCAGAAAAAAAATAGTAGACCTCCACAAGTCTGGTTCATCCTTGGGAGCAATTTCAAAATGCCTGAAGGTACCACGTTCATCTGTACAAATAATAGTATGCCAGTATAAACACCATGGGACCACGCAGTCATCATACCACTCAGGAAGGAGATGTGTTCTGTCTCCTAGAGATGAACGTACTTTGGTGCGAAAAGTGCAAATCAATCCCAGAACAACAGCAAAGGACCTTGTGAAGATGCTGGAGGAAACGGGTAAAAAAATATCTATATCCACAGTAAAATGAGTCCTACATCGACATAACCTGAAAGGCCACTCAGCAAGGAAGAAGCCACTGCTCCAAAACCGCCATAAAAATGCCAGACTGCTGTTTGCAACTGCACATGGGTACAAAGATCGCACTTTCTGAAGAAATGTCCTCTGGTCTGATGAAACTTCTTCCAAATGGACAATGACCCCAAGCATACTTCCAAAGTTGTGTCAAAATGCCTTAAGGACAACAAAGTCAATATATTGGAGTGGCCATCACAAAGCTCTGACCTCAATCCCATAGAAAATTTGTGGGCAGAACTGAAAAAACATGTGCGAGCAAGGAGGCTTAAAAACCTGACTCCACTGACCAGCTCTGCCAGGAGGAATGGGCCAAAATTCACACAACTTATTGTGGGAAGCTTGTGGAAGGCTACCTGAAACGTTTGACCCAAGTTAAACTATTTAAAGGCAATGCTACCAAATACTAATTGAGTGTATGTAAACTTCTGACACACAGGGAATGTGATGAGAGAAATAAAAGCTGAAATAAATAATTCTCTCTACTATTATTCTGACATGTCACATTCTTAAAATAAAGTGGTGTTCCTAACTGACCTAAGACAGGGGATTTTTACTAGGATTGTATGTCAGGAATTGTGAAAATCTGAGGTTAAATGTATTTGGCTAAGGTGTATGTCAACTCCCGACTTCAACTGTATGTTCAATGAGCAGATGCCCACATACTTTTGTTAATTTAGTGTATGTGTAACCTGTGACCTTCTCTCAGCTTGTGAGCAGTAAAAATAATTACCCCTTGAAGGACAATAAACATCATCAATCAATGAATCAATCAATCTGGGATAACAGCAACAAGAAACAGACAAAGTTGGTCCGTACCTTGACATTCCTTCTTATTGACGACATTGTCGGCGTTGTGACGTTTCTGCAACGACAAAAGGAACCACTTCAACCAAGACAAACAGTTCAGGCATTTAGACAATACATTAGTAATGCAGTCAATGATTTGAATTGAAGATCCCCCCCCCTTTTAATAAAATGTGGGCCCCCCTACACATTGGGCAACCAAAAATGTTCAGCCTAGCCTACCTCAAACACTAGTCAACAGAGACAAAACAACGCCAGTTTCACTCAGACATACAGTAACAGTCAAAAGTATGGGTTTTTCTTTATTTGTACTATTATCTACATTGTAGAATAATAGCGAAGACATTAAAACTATGAAATAACACTTATGGAATCATGTAGTAACCAAAAAAGTGTTAAACAAATCAAGATATATTTTATATTTGAGATTCTTCAAAGTAGCCACCTTTTGCCTTGATGACAGCTTTGCACACTCTTGGCATTCTCTCAACCAGTTTCCTACATTTGCTAGATTATGTTATAATCGTGTAATTGCATCAAATGGTTGTTTTATACAACATAATAAAGGGTTCTTATAACTCTAATGCAGTAATTAAATAACAAAGTTAGATTGTTTTTAAGAAATGCAAAAGACTCTCCTTTTGATTACAATAATTCCATGTCAAATGAGTGTTTTGTGCACCCTGATACAAACACAATCTGAACGTCAGCACAACTGGACATTTGTTGTGTTTTGGGAACATATCTCGTCATGTCCCCACAATGTTACCACAACCTAATGAGACATTCTAGGAACCTTTAAAGAACACACAAAATGTGTTCTGGGATGTTCAGGTGAAAAGAAAACATTGTAGAATCATCCACACAAATGGACAATTTTGTGTTTTGGGAACATATCTTGTGTGATGTCCCCACAATGTTCCCACCAGACTGTGGGAACCTTTAAAGGGATACTTTAGGATTTTCAAAACATCTGCATGCTAACCATTTGATTTCAATCAGTTTCATGAGAATATGTATTCAGGATGGATTAGGCTCTGTAACCTACAGTGTTGTTTTCTATGATGCAGGCCTTACAGTGAGCAGTTTTAAAAGCAAATGGTGATAAACTGTAGCCTACCTGTGTTTTGGTTCAATGTATTTTGCCTTGTGGCACTTGCTATGAAGTTTTGAGAAAAATCCATTCAAACTCCTAAGAAATGTGGTGGTGTTTTTTGTTATAAAAGTAGTTATAGTATACTATTAAATTCAGTTATATTACGTCTAATGTGATCTTGCAGACATACATTGCCTTCAGAAAGTATTCATACCCCTTGACTTATTCCACATTTTGTGTTACAGCCTGATTTGAAAATAGATAAAACATTTTTTTTCCTCACCCATCTACACACAATACCCCATAATGACAAAGTGAAAACATGTTTTTAGAAATGTTGTTTTCAGATGTATAGAAAATTCAATTCAGACATCTAATTTACAACCCACCCTGAGTCAATACTTTGTAGAAGCACTTATGATAGAGTGTCACATTCCTTATAAAGATGAGACCAAGGCGCAGCGTGAGTAGATTTCCACATGTTTTTAATAAAACCGAAACTCAGCAAAACAAAACAAACAAGCACAAACGAAACGTGAAGCTATACGAATAGTGCAGACAGGCAACTAAACATAGAACAAGATCCCACAAACAACAAAGGAAAAATGGCTAGCTAAATATGATCCCCAATCAGAGACAACGATAAACAGCTGCCTCTGATTGGGAACCATATCAGGCCACCATAGACATACAAATCACCTAGACCTACAAAAACCCTAGACATTCAAAAAACCCTAGAAAATACAAAAACTAGCGTACCCACCCTTGTCACGCCCTGACCTAACCAAAATATAAAGAAAACAGATATCTAAAAGGTCAGGGCATGACATAGAGATTATAGCTATGAATGTTTTTGGGTTGCCCATTATTATTTTCAGAATTCTTCAAGCTCTGCCAAATTGATTGTTGATCATTACCAGGCAACCATTTTCAGGACTTGCCATAGATTTTTAGCAGATTTAAGTCAAAATTGTTACTCAGCTACTCAGGAACATTCAATGTCTTCTTGGTAACCAACTCCAGTGTAGATTTGGCCTTGTTCTTTTAGGTTATTGTCTTGCTGAAAGGTGAATTAATCTCCAAGTTTCTGGTGGAAAGCAGACTGAACCAGTTTTCCCTTTGGGCTTTAGGATTTTGCCTGTGCTTAGCTCAATTCTATGTATTTTTTATCCTGAAAAACTCCCCAGTCCTTAACGATTACAAGCATACCCATAACATGACGCAGCCACCACTATGCTTGAAAATATGAGGGTGGGACTCAGTAATGTGTTGTGTAGGATTTGCCGCAAATATAATACTTTGTATTCAGGACAAAAAGTGAATTGCTTTGCCACATTTTAGCAGTATTACTTTGGTGCCTTGTTGTAAACAACTTTTTGCAGACACACTTTTTGGAATATTTTTATTCTGTACAGGAGGATGTCTTGCCTGTAACGCACACCGTTGAGATTGCCTGCAATGACAACAAGCTCAGTCCGATGATGCTGTGACACACCGCCCCAGACCATGACGGACCATCCACCTCCAATCGATCCTGCTCCAGAGTACATGCCTCGGTGTAACGCTCATTCCTTCGACGATAAAGGTGAAACCGACCATCACCCCTGGTGAGACAAAACCGCGAAAACCGCAAATTTACCTGTGGTAAATTCCACTGACTGGACATGATTTGGAAGAGGCACACACCTGTCTATATAAGGTCCCACAGTTGACAGTGCAACTCAGATGAGGTCGAAGGAATTGTCTGTGGAGCTCCGAAACAGATTGTTTCGAGGTACAGATCTGGGGAAGGGTGAGAAGTGCCTTGGTCAGGGAGGTGACCAAGAACCCGATGGTCACTCTGACAGAGCTCTAGAGTTCCTCCCAGAAGGACAACCATTTCTACAGCACTCCCTATCAGGCCTTTATAGTAGAGTGGCCAAACAGAAGCCACTCCTCAGTAAAAAGGACTCTCAAACCATGAGAACAAGATTCTCTGGTCTGATGAAAGATTGAACTCTTTGGCCTGAATGCAAAACGTCACGTCAGGAGGAAACCAGGCACCGCTCATCACCTGGCCAATACCATCCCTACGTTGAAGCATGGTGGTGGCAGCATCATGCTGTGGGGATGTTTTCCAGCAGCAGGGACTGGGAGACTAGTCAGATTCGAGGAAAAGATGAACAGAGAAAAGTCCAGCAAGATCCTTGATAAACACCTACTCCAGAATGCGCTCAACACCTCAAAATGGGGTGAAGGTTCACCTTCCAAGGACAACGATCCTAAGCACACAGCCAAAACAACGCAGGAGTGGCTTCAAGACAAGTCTCTGAATGTCCTTGACTGGCCCAGCCAGAGCCCAGACTTGAACCTGATAGAACATCTCCAGAGACCTGAAAACAGCTATCCAGCAACACTCCCCATCCAACCTGACAGAGCTTTAGAGGATCTGCAGAGAAGAATGGGAGAAACACCCCATATACAGGTGTGCCAAGCGTGTAGTGTCATACCCAAGAAGAATCAACGCTGTATTCACTGCTAAAGGAATTCAGTTTACCGTTTTATCTGTGGATTAATTGTTGGAGTAGAGGACCTTGTGCATTTGAGGTCAAATATCAACCCAATGTTTTTATACCAGGACAAATTACCTAGCAACAGCAAGCTAGCTAAATTTCCATAACTGTTTTATGCTTTTCGACCTGTCCCCAAATTAATATAATTGGTTCAGAGTTTGTTTTGATATTTCAATCTGCGTGTCCTGACCGTGTCTGGTGTGGGAGTACAAAATCAACATGCGCGCGTCCGGTTTGGTCAGCATGTAAGAGTTTTGCACACCTGGATTGTACAATATTTGCACATTATTATTTAAACAATTCTTCAAACTCTGTCAAGTTGGTTGTGCACAGTAGACTTGGTGTCCAATCAGAGGCACAAAAACCTATGAAAACAAGAACTCATTACTTTCTCTGTTAAATCTAATGAGACCCTGCTGTAAACCAAAGCAACAACAACAGATGATCAACATCAATTTGCCATGGATATTAGATCCAACATGGATCCAGACACAACAGTATTGACCTTGCACGCCATCGCATGCGCCATCACATTATGCATAATTACTGAAGAACATGTTAATGACCGTATCGATTTAGGTTTTAAGTGTCAAGGTAAGGTGATTCTTTCGGTTAGAAGCATTAGATTTTGCAATACATTATTTGGGAATTGTGTGCCGATGAAAACTATTTTTACCCCTAACATAAGGAGACACAAAATGTTACATAGTTGAACTGCATTTCTGAGATTTGAGATACAAAAAAAACTGTCTGACAGCTCGATCCAGGATTTTCTTTTACAATTATTATTATGTTTATGTACTTTTACCCCTTTTTCTCCCCAATTTCGTGATATCCAATTGGTAGTTACAGTCTTGTCCCATCTCTGCAGCTCCCATATGGACTCGGGAGAGGTGAAGGTCCAGAGCCATGCATCCTCCAAAACACAACCCTTAGACTGCTGCGCCACTTGTGAGCCCAGATACAGAATTCTTACAGGGTTCAAGTTCAAAGTCTAATTGAACGGATTAATTCTTAATATAATAACAACTTACACTGCCATATATGCAAGGACCCCTGGAGTAATGTAAATTTGGTGAAGCATTATGACAACTCATCAACACAGTGGTAGGGGTTTAACTGAGCCGGGCTTGGGTCATTGATAAGTCATTGTCTCAAAGCATCCTAATAATGCTGTGAAAGGATCCAGTAACCCAAATGATCTTCCATATAAAAGCTTTGTTTCCCGAAGGCATCAAAATTATAAATAAATGTTATACCCCACAGAGCTTCAATAGTCTCGTAGCCTGTTATGGAGGTTCAAAAGTCTGCGGAAACATGCAATGCCACGATTTAGGGAGGCCAGATATTATGGGGTGTTTGTTGGTGTCAAGTAGAGACCCAATCAGTTCTTTAAAATCCATCTTCAGCTGTTCTGAGCTTCCCTTCAAAATATAATTGAATCCCATATTCACTATGATGGACTCAATTTCCTGATGCTGGTTTAAAATGTTTGGGAGCAGCTTATTGATGTCCTGATGCAGGTTTAACATGTTTGGGAGCGGCTTGTTGATGTCTTCTACTTGTGCTCCTGGATAGCACAAAGTTTTTGCTCCAGGGACTGAGACATTTCTCATCGTTGAACTGCCCAATACAACGGTCGGAAAAGGGATACAGAAATCCGCCCATTCCTACCCCTCACACAATTCGTTGAACCTTTCAAGGGCTCACGAGAAGCAGGACAGCGTACGCTGCTCCCAGCGATAGGTCCAGACCTCCCACAGCAGGCAGTGCCCCGTCAGATCCAGAGAGAGGGAAAGGAGCCATAAAACATTACTTTTCTGCGTTGGAAGACACAATGTCATTAACCTAATTTATGGCCCAATAAAACTGCATAGTTGGTTAAGGGCTTGTAAGTAAGCATTTCACTGTGAGGTCTAAACCTGTTGTATTCGGCGCATGTGACAAATAAAATTTGATATAACTGCCCTGAATGCCTCAGCTGATCCTCCAGCTATTGTATGAAGTAATAATTTTCCTATGAACCAGAGCTATATTGTTAGCATTGATACCAACACAGTTCGTGGCAAAATGTATACCAAAACTGTTAGGAATTGACCATTTCCCCCAAGGCCTAAAAGTGGACTGAGCACACCGCGTCATGATTGCCAAAATATACCACGACTCCGAGAAGGAAAAGATTCTGCGCCTGTCCCGCCAGCAATTCCCACCGTCATTAACATATACCCAGACTACACTGCTGAGGTAACCAAGCAGCGCCAGGCCATTGATGGAGGTAGGAAGAAATTTTGAGATGCGGGAATCAGACACGGCCTCCTCTTCATTGCTCGGCTAATTCTTACCCATTGTATGGTAGAGAAGGTGTTCGAAAAACCAAAGGATGCCGAGTCTTTCATTGACAGGATCACTACTATAGCCACTAACACCTAGGACCGATAGGGCCGTCCCGAGTAGCTGTTCACCGTGATCGGTAGGCCGGATTATCCCAACGTTTTCAGATATGACAGACTGTCAGAGTCCTACAGGTGGGTAAAACTGCACCTGACCGATTTCCCTGTTACGGTAGGGACATATTAACTACATCGTTTGGCTCAATTCAGCTATTTTATAAGAGCATATGTTGTAGACATAAGGGTGAGGGGGCCCAGTCGGATCACCTGAAGGTACGCTAATTTAGTTTCATTATAAATTAGTTAGCAAGCCGATGTCTCCCCGCAGTGTCCAGCAGTTCCACAGTGTTTATGGGGGAATAAATATTCCACTTTGTTTGGGGAAGTGGACGGGGGAGGGAGGTGGAGAATGTTTTTCTTGTGTTTTTAATTTGTCCGTTGCTCTTTACATTTTGCGCCAACCCTACTGCTACAATTCTAATGTATTTGAGGACCAAATAATTATTTATTTTGGCTACTGAATTTGAAAAGAGGAAAAGCTTTTTCCCATTTGAAAACTTTCTGGAGATGTAATGTTTCTACAAGAAACTGACATAAAGCATACAGAGCAATGGAGATTAAATTGTAGTTGGGTTTCACAGATGTATCAATCAACTATTTCATCCAAGGCCAGAGGTGTAGCCATATTATTTAGAAAAACTGTCCCTTCAAACTAGAGGTCGACCGATTATCATTTTTCAACGCAGATACCGAATTTTGGAGGACCAAAAAAAAGCCGATAGCGATTAATCGGACGATTTTAATATATACAGTCATGGCCAAAAGTTTTGAGTATGAAACAAATATTAATTTTCACAAAGTCTGCTGCCTCAGTGTGTATGATGGCAATTTGCATATACTCCAGAATGTCATGAAGAGTCATCAGATGAATAACAATTAATTGCAAAGTCCCTCTTTGCCATGCAAATGAACTGAATTTAAAAAAAACTTTCCACTGCATTTCAGCCCTGCCACAAAAGGACCAGCTGACATCATGTCAGTGATTCTCTCGTTAACACAGGTGTGAGTGTTGACGAGGACAAGGCTGGAGATCACTCTGTCATGCTGATTGAGTTCGAATAACAGACTGGAAGCTTCAAAAGGAGGGTGGTGCTTGGAATCATTGTTCTTCCAATGTCAACCAAGGTTACCTGCAAGGAAACACGTGCCGTCATCATTGCTTTGCACAAAAAGGGCTTCACAGGAAAGGATATTGCTGCCAGTAACATTACACCTAAATCAACCATTTATCGGATCATCAAGAACTTCAAGGAGAGTGGTTCAATTGTTGTGAAGAAGGCTTCAGGGCGCCCAAGAAAGTCCAGCAAGCGCCAGGACCGTCTCCTAAAGTTGATTCAACTGCGGGATCGGGGCATCACCAGTACAGAGCTTGCTCAGGAATGGTAGCAGGCAGGTGTGAGTGCATCTGGAGGATGGCCTGGTGTCAAGATGGGCAGCAAAGAAGCCACTTCTCTCCAGGAAAAACATCAGGGACATACTGATATTCTGCAAAAGGTACAGGGAATGGACTGCTTGAGGACTGGGGTAAAGTCATTTTCTCTGAGGAATTCCCTTTCTGATTGTTTGGGGCATCCGGAAAAAAGCTTGTCCGGAGAGGACAAGGTGAGCACTACCATCAGTCCTGTGTCATGCCAACAGTAAAGCATTCTGAGACCATTCATTTATGGGGTTGCTTCTCAGCCAAGGGAGTGGGGCTCACTCACAAACTTGCCTAAGCACACAGCCATGAATAAAGAAATGGTACCAACACATCCTCCGAGAGCAACTTCTCCCAACTATCCAGGAACAGTTTGATGGAGCACCTTGCCATAAAGCAAAAGTGACAAAAGTGGCTTGGGGAACAAAACATCAATATTTTGGGTCCATGGCCAGGAAACTACCCAGACCTTAATCCCATTGAGAACTTCTGGTCAATCCCCAAGAGGTGGGTGGACAAACAAAAACCTCCAAGCATTGATTATGCAAGAATGGGCTGCCATCAGATGTGGCCCAGAAGTTAATTGACAGCATGCCAGGGCGGATTGCAGAGGTCTTGAAAAAGAAGGGTCAACACTGCAAATATTGACTCTTTGCATCAACTTCATGTAATTGTCAATAAAAGCCTTTGACACTTATGAAATCCTTGTAATTATACTTCAGTATTCCATAGTAACATCTGACAAAAATATCTAAAAACACTGAAGCAGCAGACTTTGTGGAAATTAATATTTGTGTCATTCTCAAAACTTTTGGCCACGACTGTACAGTTGAAGACGGAAGATTACATGCACGTAGGTTGGAGTCATTAAAACTCGTTTTTCAACCACTCCACCAATTTCTTGTTAACAAACTACAGTTTTGGCAAGTCGGTTAGGACATCTACTTTGTGCATGACAAGTACTTTTTCCAACAATTGTTTACAGACAGATTATATCACTTATAATTCACTGTATCACAATTCCAGTGGGTCAGAAGTTTATATACACTAAGTTGACTGTGCCTGTAAACAGCTTGGAAAATTCCAAGATGTCATGGCTTTAGAAGCTTCTGATAGGCTAATTGACATCATTTGAGTCAATTGGAGGTGTACATGTGAATGTATTTCAAGGCGTACCTTCAAACTCAGTGCCTCTTTGCTTGACATGATCTTCCGGCGCCGACAGAGATGGACGCCTCGCTTCGCGTTCCGAGGAAACTATGCAGTTTTTTGTTTTTTTACGTGTTATTTCTTACATTGGTACCCCGGGTCATCTTAGGTTTCATTACATGCAGTCGAGAAGAACTACTGAACATAAGAGCAGCGTCAACTCACCATCAGTACGACCAAGAATATGACTTTCGCGAATCGGATCCTGTGTTCTGCCTTTCACCCAGGACAACGGAATGGATCCCAGCCGGCGACCCCAAAAAATGACTTCATAAAAGGGGAAAATGAAGCGGTCTTCTGGTCAGACTCCGGAGACGGGCACATCCTGCACCACTCCCTAGCATTCTCCTCGCCAATGTCCAGTCTCTTGACAACAAGGTTGATGAAATCCGAGCAAGGGTAGCATTCCAGAGGGACATCAGAGACTAACGTTCTTTGCTTCACGGAAACATGGCTCACTGGAGAGACGCTATCAGAGTCGGTGGAGCCAGCTGGTTTCTCCACGCATCGCGCCGACAGAAACAAACATCTTTCTGGTAAGAAGAGGGGCGGGGGCGTATGCTTCATGGTTAACGTGACGTGGTGTGGCCACAACAACATACAGGAACTCAAGTCCTTCTGTTCACCTGATTTAGAATTCCTCACAATCAAATGTCGACCGCATTATCTACCAAGGGAATTCTCTTCGATTATAATCACAGTATATATTCCCCCCCAAGCAGACACATTGATGGCTCTGAACAAACTTTATTTGACTCTTTGCAAACTGGAATCCATATATCCGGAGGCTGCATTCATTGTAGCTGGGGATTTTAACAAGGCTAATCTGAAAACAAGACTCCCTAAATTTTATCAGCATATCGATTGCGCAACCAGGGCTGGAAAAACCTTGGATCATTGCTATTCCAACTTCCGCAACGCATATAAGGCCCTGCCCCGCTCTCCTTTCGGGAAAGCTGACCACGACTCCATTTTGTTGATCCCTGCCTACAGACAGAAACTAAAACAAGAAGCTCCCGCGCTGAGGTCTGTTCAATGCTGGTCCAACCAATCTGATTCCACACTCCAAGACTGGTTCCATCACGTGGACTGGGATATGTTTCGTATTGCGTCAGACAACAACATTGACGAATACGCTGATTCGGCGAGCGAGTTCATTAGAATGTGCGTTGAAGATGTCGTTCCCATAGCAACGATTAAAACATTCCCAAACCAGAAACCGTGGATTGATGGCAGCATTCGCGTGAAACTGAAAGCGCGAACCACTGCTTTTAATCAGGGCAAGGTGACCGCAAACATGACCGAATACAAACAGTGTAACTCTTCCCTCCGCAAGGCAATCAAACAAGCTAAGCGTCAGTATAGAGACAAAGTAGAATCTCAATTCAACGGCTCAGACACAAGAGGTATGTGGCAGGGTCTACAGTCAATCACGGATTACAAAAAGAAAACCAGCCCCGTCACGGACCAGGATGTCTTGCTCCCAGGCAGACTAAATAACTTTTTTTCCCGCTTTGAGGACAATACGGTGCCACTGACACGGCCCGCAACTAAAACATGCGGACTCTCCTTCACTGCAGCCGACGCGAGGAAAACATTTAAACGTGTCAACCCTCGCAAGGCTGCAGGCCCAGACGGCATCCCCAGCCGCGCCCTCAGAGCATGCGCAGACCAGCTGGCTGGTGTGTTTACGGACATATTCAATCAATCCCTATCCCAGTCTGTTGTTCCCACATGCTTCAAGAGGGCCACCATTGTTCCTGTTCCCAAGAAAGCTAAGGTAACTGAGCTAAACGACTACCGCCCCCCGTAGCACTCACTTCCGTCATCATGAAGTGCTTTGAGAGACTAGTCAAGGACCATATCACCTCCACCCTACCTGACACCCTAGACCCACTCCAATTTGCTTACCGCCCAAATAGGTCCACAGACGATGCAATCCAACCACACTGCACACTGCCCTAACCCATCTGGACAAGAGGAATACCTATGTGAGAATGCTGTTCATCGACTACAGCTCGGCATTTAACACCATAGTGCCCTCCAAGATCGTCATCAAGCTCGAGACCCTGGGTCTCGACCCCGCCCTGTGCAACTGGGTACTGGACTTCCTGACGGGCCGCCCCCAGGTGGTGAGGGTAGGCAACAACATTTCCACCCCGCTGATCCTCAACACGGGGGCCCCACAAGGGTGCGTTCTGAGCCCTCTCCTGTACTCCCTGTTCACCCACGACTGCGTGGCCACGCACGCCTCCAACTCAATCATCAAGTTTGCGGACGACACAACAGTGGTAGGCTTGATTACCAACAACGACGAGACGGCCTACAGGGAGGAGGTGAGGGCCCTCGGAGTGTGGTGTCAGGAAAATAACCTCACACTCAACGTCAACAAAACTGAGGAGATGATTGTGGACTTCAGGAAACAGCAGAGGGAACACCCCCCTATCCACATCGATGGAACAGTAGTGGAGAGGGTAGTAAGTTTTAAGTTCCTCGGCATACACATCACAGACAAACTGAATTGGTCCACTCACACAGACAGCATCGTGAAGAAGGCGCAGCAGCGCCTCTTCAACCTCAGGAGGCTGAAGAAATCCGGCTTGTCACCAAAAGCACTCACAAACTTCTACAGATGCACAATCGAGGCTGTATCACCGCCTGGTACGGCAACTGCTCCGCCCACAACCGTAAGGCTCTCCAGAGGGTAGTGAGGTCTGCACAACGCATCACCGGGGGCAAACTACCTGCCCTCCAGGACACCTACACCACCCGATGTCACAGGAAGGCCATAAAGATCATCAAGGACAACAACCACCCGAGCCACTGCCTGTTCACCCCGATATCATCCAGAAGGCGAGGTCAGTACAGGTGCATCAAAGCTGGGACCGAGAGACTGAAAAACAGCTTCTATCTCAAGGCCATCAGACTGTTAAACAGCCACCACTAACATTGAGTGGCTGCTGCCAACACACTGACTCAACTCCAGCCACTTTAATAATGGGAATTGATGGGAAATGATGTAAATATATCACTAGCCACTTTAAACAATGCTACCTAATATAATGTTTACATACTCTACATTATTCATCTCATATGTATACGTATATACTGTACTCTATATCATCTACTGCATCCTTATGTAATACATGTATCACTAGCCACTTTAACTATGCCACTTTGTTTACATACTCATCTCATATGTATATACTGCACTCAATACCATCTACTGTATCTTGCCTATGCCGCTCTGTCCCATCACTCATTCATATATCTTTATGTACATATTCTCTATCCCCTTACACTTGTGTCTATAAGGTAGTAGTTTTGGAATTGTTAGCTAGATTACTTGTTGGTTATTACTGCATTGTCGGAACTAGAAGCACAAGCATTTCGCTACACTCGCATTAACATCTGCTAACCATGTGTATGTGACAAATAAAATTTGATTTGATTTGGGATTTGATTTGACATCATGGGAAAATCAAAAGAAATCAGCCTCAGAAAACAATTTGTAGACCTCCACAAGTCTGGTTCATTCTTGGGAGCAATTTCCAAACGCCTGATGGTACCACGTTCATCTGTACAAATAATAGTATGCAAGTATAAACACCATGAGATCACGTAGCGAACATAACGCTCAGGAAGGAGACTCATTGTCTCCTAGAGATGAACGTATTTGGTGCGAAAAGAGCAAATCAATCCCAGAACAACAGCAAAGGACCTTGAAGATGCTGGAGAAACAGGTACAAAAGTATCTATATCCACAGTAAAACGAGTCCTATATCGACATAACCTGAAAGGTCGCTCAGCAAAGAAGAAGCCACTGCTCCAAAACCACCATTAAAAAGCCAGACTATGGTTTGCACATGGGGACAAAAGATTGTACTTTTTGGATAAATGTCCTCTGGTCTGATGAAACAAAAATAGAACTGTTTGGCCATAATGACCGTCGTTATGTTTGGAGGAAAGGGGGGATGGCGCAGTGGTCTAAGGCACCAGAGATTCTGGGTTCGAGCCCAGGCTCTGTTGCAGCCGGCCGCGACCGGGAGGTCCATGGGGCGACGTCCGGGTTAGGGAGGGTTTGGCCACCAGGGATATCCTTGTCTCATCGCGAACTAGCGACTCCTGTGGCGGGCCGGGCGCAATACACGCTGACCAGATCGCCAGGTGTACGGTGTTTCCTCAGACACATTGGTGCGGCTGGCTTCCGGGTTGGATGTGCATTGTGTCAAGAAGTTGGGTTGTGTTTCGGAGGACGCATGTGTCTCGACTTTCGCCTCTC
Source organism: Oncorhynchus nerka (assembly GCF_034236695.1). Lineage (NCBI taxonomy): Eukaryota > Metazoa > Chordata > Actinopteri > Salmoniformes > Salmonidae > Oncorhynchus > Oncorhynchus nerka. The sequence continues at coordinate 255,444 of NC_088421.1, forward strand.
CCGAGTCCGTACGGGAGTTGCAGTGATGAGACAAGACTAACTACTACCATTTGGATACCACGAAATTGGGGAGAAAAAAGGAGAGAAAAAGAAAAACGAAAAAGGGGGGTGCTTGTAAGCTGAAGAACACCATCCCAACCGTGAAGCATGCGGGTGGCAGCATCATGTTGTGGGGGTGCTTTGCTGCAGGAGGGACTGGGGCACTTCACAAAATAGATGGCACCATGAGGTAGGACAATTATGTGGATATATTGAAGCAACGTCTCAAGACATCAGTCAGGAAGTTTAAGCTTGGTCGCAAATGGGTCTTCCAAATGGACAATGACCCCAAGCATACTTCCAAAGATGTGGCAAAACGGCTTAAGGACAAAGTCAAGGTATTGGAGTGGCCATCACAAAGCCCTGACCTCAATCCTATAGAAAATTTGTGGTCAGAACTGAAAAAGCGTATGTGAGCAAGGAGGCCTACAAACCTGACTCAGTTACACCAACTCTGTCAGGAAGAATGGGACAAAATGCATCCAACTTATTGTGGGAAACTTGTGGAAGGCTACCCGAAACTTTTGAGCCAAGTTGAACAATTTAAAGGCAATGCTACAAAAAACTAATTGAGTGAGTTTAAATGTATTTGGCTAAGGTGTATGTAAACTTCTGACTTCAGCCTTATATAGTGTACTCTAAACTATGCCACTATATCTTTGTCCAATGCCGCTCTGACATAAATGTATGTATATTCTTTATCCATTCCTTACTTAGATTTATGTGTATATGTTGTGAAACTGTTAGATATTACTTGTTAGATATTACAACCATTTCGCTACACCCGCAATAACATCTGCTAAACACGTGTATGTGACCAATAACATTTGATTTGATTTTGATACTGCCATTGAAATGCTCTACCAAGATACATGACAGAGTTATAAATGCTTTGTGAAACATCAATTGAATATGATTTATAAGGCCTTTATTAATCTGTGGTTATGCCACAAAGCACATGTTTGTCATATTTGACATAGTGGGTTATGTCACATTTGACATTGGTGGTTATGTCACATTTATGAACCCTTTATAATGCATGACACATGGTTATATATGATTAGTAACACATTTATGTAGTGTTTATGAAGGCTTTATGAAGCCTTTATAAGCTGCACATCATTTAAAGCGGGACCAGTGTAACGGCTTTCTAATGGTGAAGGAGAGTCGGACCAAACTGCAGCGTGTCTATTGCGATTCATCTTTAATAAACAAACGTAACACACAACAAAACACTAACACTACAAAACGAAAACCGAAAACAGCCTATACAAGTGTCTACTAACCTCTAACCAGGACATCAAGACACACAGGACAATCACCCACAATACAACCAAAGAATATGGCTGCCTAAATATGGTTCCCAATCAGAGACAACGATAAACACCTGCCTCTGATTGAGAACCACTTCAGACAGCCATAGACTTATCTAGAACACCCCACTAGCTACAATCCCCCATATATACACACCACATACAAAAACCCATGCCACACCCTGGCCTGACCAAATAAATAAAGATAAACACAAAATACTTCGACCAGGGCGTGACAGAACCCCCCCCCCCCTAAGGTGCGGACTCCTGAACGCACCTCAAAACAAATAGGGAGGGTCCGGGTGGGCGTCTGTCCATGGTGGCGGTTCCGGCGCGGGACGTGGACCCCACTCAATTAATGTCTTAGTCCCCTCTCCTCGCGTCCCTGGATAGTCCACCCTCGCCGCCGACCATGGCCTAGTAGTCCTCACCCAGAAACCCACTGGATTGAGGAGCAGATCGGGACTGAGGGGCAGCTCGGGACTGAGGGGCAGCTCGGGACTGAGGGGAAGCTCAGGAGTGAGAGGAAGCTCGGGAGAGAGAGGAAGCTCGGGAGTGAGAGGAAGCTCGGGAGTGAGAGGAAGCTCGGGCTCGGGAGTGAGAGGAAGCTCGGGAGTGAGAGGAAGCTCGGGAGTGAGAGGAAGCTCGGGAGTGAGAGGAAGCTCGGGAGTGAGAGGAAGCTCGGGAGTGAGAGGAAGCTCAGGCAGGTTGATGGATCTACCAGATCCTGGCTGGCTGGTGGTTCCTGGCTGACTAGCGGATCTGGCAGATCCTGGCTGACTAGCGGATCTGGCAGATCCTGGCTGACTGGCAGATCCTGGCTGACTGACGTATCCTGGCTGACAAGCGGATCTGGCAGATCCTGGCTGACTGGCGGATCCTGGCTGACTGGCGGATCCTGGCTGACTAGCGGTTCTGGCAGATCCTGGCCGACTGGCGGATCCTGGCTGACTAGCGGATCTGGCGGATCCTGGCTGACTGGCGGATCCTGGCTGACTAGCGGATCTGGCAGATCCTGGCTGACTGGCACTTCTGGCGGATCCTGGCAGACTGGCGGATCCTTGCTGACTGGCGGATCCTGGCACACTGGCGGATCCTGGCTGAATGGCGGATCTAACTGATCCTGGCAGACTGGCGGCACTGGTGGCGCTGGGCAGACTGGCGGCGCTGGGCAGACTGGTAGCTCAGGCGGCGCTGGGCAGACTGGCGGCACTGGCGGCGCTGGGCAGACTGGCGGCACTGGTGGCGCTGGGCAGACGGGTGGCTCAGACGGCGCTGGGCAGACGGGTAGCTCAGACGGCGCTGGGCAGACGGGTAGCTCAGACGGCGCTGGGCAGACTGACAGCTCTGGATGCTTCATGCAGGCTGACAGCTCTAGCTGCGCTGAACAGAGGAGTACTGGTGCCTCTGGAATGAGGGGCTCTGGCGCCTCTGGCATGAGGGGCGGTAGCTCTGACAGCGCCGGACAGGCGGGAAGCTCCGGCTGCGGCGCCGGACAGGCGGGACGCTCCGGCTGCGGCGCCGGACAGGCGGGAGGCTCCGGCAGCGGCGCCGGACAGGCGGGACGCTCCGGCAGCGGCGCCGGACAGGCGGGAGGCTCCGGCAGCGGCGCCGGACAGGCGGGACGCTCCGGCAGCGGCGCCGGACAGGCGGGAGGATCCTGCAGCGGCGCCGGACAGGCGGGACGCTCCGGCAGCGGCGCCGGACAGGCGGGACGCTCCGGCATCGGCGCCGGACAGGCGGGAGGCTCCGGCAGCGGCGCCGGACAGGCGGGAGGCTCCGGCAGCGGCGCCGGACAGGCGGGACGCTCCGGCAGCGGCGCCGGACAGGCGGGAGGCTCCGGCAGCTGCGCCGGACAGGCGGGAAGCTCCGGCAGCGGCGCCGGACAGGCGGGACGCTCCGGCAGCGGCGCCGGACAGGCGGGACGCTCCGGCAGCGGCGCTGGACAGGCGGGACACACTGTAGGCCTGATGCGTGGTGCTGGCACTGGTGGTAATGAACCGAGGACACGCACAGGAAGCCTGGTGCGGGGAGCTGCTACCGGAGGGCTGGGGTGTGGAGGTGGTACTGGATAGACCGGACCGTGTAGGCGCACTGGAGCTCTTGAGCACCGAGCCTGCCCAACCTTACCTGGCTCGATGCCCACTCTAGCCCGGCCGATACGAGGAGCTGGAATATACCGCACCGGGCTATGCACCCGCACTGGGGACACCGTGCGCACCACTGCATAACAAGGTGCCTGCCCGGTCTCTCTAGCCCCCCGGAAACCACAGGAAGTTAGCGTAGGTCTCCTACCTAGCGTAGCCATACTCCCTGTGAGCCCCCCCCCCCAGAAATGTTTGGGGCTGACTCTCAGGCTTCCATCCGCTCTGCCGTGCTAGCTCCTCATAATGCCGCCTCTCTGCTTTTGCTGCCTCCAGCTCGGCTTTGGGGCGACAATAATCTCCAGGCTGATCCCAGGGTCCTTTACCGTCCAGTACCTCCTCCCATGTCCATTTCTCCAGGTAGTGCAATCTCTCCCACTGTAGCTGCTGCTGCTCCTGCTGCTGCTGCCTCTGTTGCTTCTCCTGTGGCTCCTGCCTGTTGACACGCTGCTTGGTCCTGTGGTGGGTGATTCTGTAACGGCTTTCTAATGGTGAAGGAGAGTCGGACCAAACTGCAGCGTGTCTATTGCGATTCATCTTTAATAAACAAACGTAACACACAACAAAACACTAACACTACAAAACGAAAACCGAAAACAGCCTATACAAGTGTCTACTAACCTCTAACCAGGACATCAAGACACACAGGACAATCACCCACAATACAACCAAAGAATATGGCTGCCTAAATATGGTTCCCAATCAGAGACAACGATAAACACCTGCCTCTGATTGAGAACCACTTCAGACAGCCATAGACTTATCTAGAACACCCCACTAGCTACAATCCCCCATATATACACACCACATACAAAAACCCATGCCACACCCTGGCCTGACCAAATAAATAAAGATAAACACAAAATACTTCGACCAGGGCGTGACAACCAGGCCTTGATGTCGGAGGTGTCAAAGGGGCAGTTTGAGTTGAGTGTTGGTAGTGGTTCCGTAGTGTTTAGTGGTGTTCCCCTAGTGTTCAGTGTTGGTAGTGTTCCCCTAGTGTTCAGTGTTGGTAGTGGTCCCATAGTGTTCAGTGGTGTTCCCCTAGTGTTCAGTGTTGGTAGTGTTCCCTAGTGTTCTGTGTTGTTAATGTTTCCTCACCAGATCCTCAATGAACTCCTTGACTGCTGCCACCACCAGGATGAAGAGTAGGGGCATCAGGGTAGTCCAGCGACCAGTGGGTGACACATCCGGAATTTGCTGAAAGGAAAAGCACACGTTCCAGTATTAAAACAATTAAATGATTACTGAATCACATAGGATATGTCCCAAAAGGCACCTTATTCCATTTATAGTGTTTATAGTGACCCATGGGCTTTTTGAATAAATGCCCAGATATTCAAGATATCCCATGAGTTTCTAGCTACAGTGTATCACCTGTTCAGTCAGTATAGGCCAAGTCTTGGGAATTATTTTACTCCCCCGAGAGCATCACATGGCTCTCACTCATCTTTTTTATTTTTTATTTCACCTTTATTTAACAAGGTAGGCAAGTTGAGAACAAGTTCTCATTTACAATTGCGACCTGGCCAAGATAAAGCAAAGCAGTTCGACAGATACAACGACACAGAGTTACACATGGAGTAAAACAAACATACAGTCAATAATACAGTATAAACAAGTCTATATACAATGTGAGCAAATGAGGTGAGAAGGGAGGTAAAGGCAAAAAAGGCCATGGTGGCAAAGTAAATACAATATAGCATGTAAAACTCTCTGCACGAATGCGCACAAACACCCAGACACAGGCTCCAGGTGACAACCTTAGTGTCACAACGTTGTCCTTGAGCTCTGCAGGGAATTGTTTACATTTACATTTACATTTAAGTCATTTAGCAGACGCTCTTATCCAGAGCGACTTACAAATTGGTGCTTTCACCTTATGACATCCAGTGGAACAGCCACTTTACAATAGTGCATCTAGGTCTTTTAAGGGGGTGAGAAGGATTACTTTATCCTATCCTAGGTATTCCTTAAAGAGGTGGGGTTTCAGGTGTCTCCGGAAGGTGGTGATTGACTCCGCTGTCCTGGCGTCGTGAGGGAGTTTGTTCCACCATTGGGGGGCCAGAGCAGCGAACAGTTTTGACTGGGCTGAGCGGGAACTGTACTTCCTCAGTGGTAGGGAGGCGAGCAGGCCAGAGGTGGATGAACGCAGTGCCCTTGTTTGGGTGTAGGGCCTGATCAGAGCCTGGAGGTACTGAGGTGCCGTTCCCCTCACAGCTCCGTAGGCAAGCACCATGGTCTTGTAGCGGATGCGAGCTTCAACTGGAAGCCAGTGGAGAGAGCGGAGGAGCGGGGTGACGTGAGAGAACTTGGGAAGGTTGAACACCAGACGGGCTGCGGCGTTCTGGATGAGTTGTAGGGGTTTAATGGCACAGGCAGGGAGCCCAGCCAACAGCGAGTTGCAGTAATCCAGACGGGAGATGACAAGTGCCTGGATTAGGACCTGCGCCGCTTCCTGTGTGAGGCAGGGTCGTACTCTGCGGATGTTGTAGAGCATGAACCTACAGGAACGGGCCACCGCCTTGATGTTATTTGAGAACGACAGGGTGTTGTCCAGGATCACGCCAAGGTTCTTAGCGCTCTGGGAGGAGGACACAATGGAGTTGTCAACCGTGATGGCGAGATCATGGAACGGGCAGTCCTTCCCCGGGAGGAAGAGCAGCTCCGTCTTGCCGAGGTTCAGCTTGAGGTGATGATCCGTCATCCACACTGATATGTCTGCCAGACATGCAGAGATGCGATTCGCCACCTGGTCGTCAGAAGGGGGAAAGGAGAAGATTAATTGTGTGTCGTCTGCATAGCAATGATAGGAGAGACCATGTGAGGTTATGACAGAGCCAAGTGACTTGGTGTATAGCGAGAATAGGAGAGGGCCTAGAACAGAGCCCTGGGGGACACCAGTGGTGAGAGCACGTGGTGTGGAGACGGATTCTCGCCACGCCACCTGGTAGGAGCGACCTGTCAGGTAGGACGCAATCCAAGCGTGGGCCGCGCCGGAGATGCCCAACTCGGAGAGGGTGGAGAGGAGGATCTGATGGTTCACAGTATCGAAGGCAGCCGATAGGTCTAGAAGGATGAGAGCAGAGGAGAGAGAGTTAGCTTTAGCAGTGCGGAGCGCCTCCGTGATACAGAGAAGAGCAGTCTCAGTTGAATGACTAGTCTTGAAACCTGACTGATTTGGATCAAGAAGGTCATTCTGAGAGAGATAGCGGGAGAGCTGGCCAAGGACGGCACGTTCAAGAGTTTTGGAGAGAAAAGAAAGAAGGGATACTGGTCTGTAGTTGTTGACATCGGAGGGATCGAGTGTAGGTTTTTTCAGAAGGGGTGCAACTCTCGCTCTCTTGAAGACGGGAGGGACGTAGCCAGCGGTCAGGGATGAGTTGATGAGCGAGGTGAGGTAAGGGAGAAGGTCACCGGAGATGGTCTGGAGAAGAGAGGAGGGGATAGGGTCAAGCGGGCAGGTTGTTGGGCGGCCGGCCGTCACAAGACGCGAGATGTCATCTGGAGAGAGAGGGGAGAAAGAGGTCAGAGCACAGGGTAGGGCAGTGTGAGCAGAACCAGCGGTGTCGTTTGACTTAGCAAACGAGGATCGGATGTCGTCGACCTTCTTTTCAAAATGGTTGACGAAGTCATCTGCAGAGAGGGAGGAGGGGGGGGGGAGGAGGATTCAAGAGGGAGGAGAAGGTGGCAAAGAGCTTCCTAGGGTTAGAGGCAGATGCTTGGAATTTAGAGTGGTAGAAAGTGGCTTTAGCAGCAGAGACAGAGGAGGAAAATGTAGAGAGGAGGGAGTGAAAGGATGCCAGGTCCGCAGGGAGGCGAGTTTTCCTCCATTTCCGCTCGGCTGCCCGGAGCCCTGTTCTGTGAGCTCGCAATGAGTCGTCGAGCCACGGAGCGGGAGGGGAGGACCGAGCCGGCCTGGAGGATAGGGGACATAGAGAGTCAAAGGATGCAGAAAGGGAGGAGAGGAGGGTTGAGGAGGCAGAATCAGGAGATAGGTTGGAGAAGGTTTGAGCAGAGGGAAGAGATGATAGGATGGAAGAGGAGAGAGTAGCGGGGAGAGAGAGCGAAGGTTGGGACGGCGCGATACCATCCGAGTAGGGGCAGTGTGGGAAGTGTTGGATGAGAGCGAGAGGGAAAAGGATACAAGATAGTGGTCGGAGACTTGGAGGGGAGTTGCAATGAGGTTAGTGGAGGAACAGCATCTAGTAAAGATGAGGTCGAGCGTATTGCCTGCCTTGTGAGTAGGGGGGAAGGTGAGAGGGTGAGGTCAAAAGAGGAGAGGAGTGGAAAGAAGGAGGCAGAGAGGAATGAGTCAAAGGTAGACGTGGGGAGGTTAAAGTCGCCCAGAACTGTGAGAGGTGAGCCGTCCTCAGGAAAGGAGCTTATCAAGGCATCAAGCTCATTGATGAACTCTCCGAGGGAACCTGGAGGGCGATAAATTATAAGGATGTTAAGCTTGAAAGGGCTGGTAACTGTGACAGCATGGAATTCAAAGGAGGCGATAGACAGATGGGTAAGGGGAGAAAGAGAGAATGACCACTTGGGAGAGATGAGGATCCCGGTGCCACCACCCCGCTGACCAGAAGCTCTCGGGGTGTGCGAGAGCACGTGGGCGGACGAAGAGAGAGCAGTAGGAGTAGCGGTGTTGTCTGTGGTGATCCATGTTTCCGTCAGAGCCAAGAAGTCGAGGGACTGGAGGGAGGCATAGGCTGAGATGAACTCTGCCTTGTTGGCCGCAGATCGGCAGTTCCAGAGGCTACCGGAGACCTGGAACTCCACGTGGGTCGTGCGCGCTGGGACCACCAGATTAGGGTGGCCGCGGCCATGCGGTGTGGAGCGTTTGTATGGTCTGTGCAGAGAGGAGAGAACAGGGATAGACAGACACATAGTTGACAGGCTAGAGAAGAGGCTACGCTAATGCAGAGGAGATTGGAATGACAAGTGGACTACACGTCTCGAATGTTCAGAAAGTTAAGCTTACGTAGCAAGAATCTAATTGACTAAAATGATTAAAATGATACAGTACTGCTGAGGTAGGCTAGCTGCGTTGTTGACACTACCCTAATCAAGTCGTTCCGTTGAGTGTGAAGTTTCTACAATGCTGCTTTTCGGGGCTAGCTGGCTAGCTAGCAGTGTTGGTTACGTTACGTTGCGTTAGGAGAACGACAATAGCTGGCTAGCTAACCTAGAAAATCGCTCTAGACTACACAATTATCTTTGAAACAAAGACGGCTATGTAGCTAGCTATGTAGCTAGCTACGATCAAACAAATCACACCGTTGGGACTGTAATGAAATGAAATGAAAATATGATACTACCTGTGGAGCGAAGCGGAATGCGACCGGAATGCGAAAGTTCTATTCAGTAGACGTTGGCTGGCTATTGGCTAGCTAGGAGTGTCTCCTACGTTAAGGACGACAAAATAGCTGGCTAGCTAACCTCGGTAAATTAAGATAATCACTCTAAGACTACACACTCTAACTACACAATTATCTTGGATACGAAGACAGCAAAGACAACTATGTAGCTAGCTAATACTACACTAATCAAGTCGTTCAGTTGAGTGTGATAGTTACTACAGTGCTACGGTAGCCGGTGAACGTATGCTAGCTGGCTAGCTGCTAGGCAGATAGGAGGACGACGAAATACGATAATAACGCAATTATCACTCTAAGACTCCACACTCTAAACTACACAATTATCTTGGATACGAAGACAGCAAAGACAACTATGTAGCTAGCTAACACTACACTAATCAAGTCGTTCAGTTGAGTGTGATAGTTACTACAGTGCTACGGTAGACGGTGAACGTGTTGGGCAGATAGGAGGACGACGAAATACGATAATTACGCAATTATCTTTGATACAACGACGACTATGTAGCTAGCTAAGAAGAAATTGCTAAGATTAGACAAATCAGATCGTTGTACTATAATGAAATGTAATGAAATGTAATGAAAAAGTTATACAACCTGCAGACCGAAGCGCGGATGCGACCGGCTCGCTCCAACCCGGAAGTAGTGTTTGTCAAGCAGAGGTCAGTTGGAGTGATCCAATAAGAGGCCATTATCCATTAACCATCCCCAATTACATTCAGCCATAGGCCGTTTTTTCCTTGAGCGGTTAGTCGGGGGGCCGGAACATAGTTATAAATCAATTGTGCACTGCAAATTGACCGCAAGAATCCCAAACAGAAAGTATTTGACAAAAACTATTTCAAACCTTAATTACATTGGGATATGATCACATATACACCTCTATGTATGGGAATACTTGGGAACAGATGTCCTGAATTAAAAATCACTTTGAAATGATTTCCTGGTGATTGTATACAGTATATTATGTCTAACAACAGATTATTAAACTATACAGTACCAGTCAAAAGTTTGGACACACCTATTATTTCAAGGGTTTTTCTTTATTTGTACTATTTTCTACATTGTAGAATAATAGTGAAGACGTCAAACCTATGAAATAACACATATGGAATCATGTAGTAACCAAAAAAAGTGTTAAACAAATCAAAATTATATTTTATATTTGAGATTCTTCAAAGTAGCCACCCTTTGCCTTGATGTCAGCTTTGCGCACTCTTGCCATTCTCTCAACCAGCTTCACCTGGAATGCTTTGCCAACAGTCTTGAAGAAGTTTCCACATATGCAGAGCACTTGTAGGCTGCTTTTCCTTCACTCTGCGGTCCAACTATTCACAAAACATCGGGTGATCGGGTCGGGTGATTGTGGAGGCCAGGTCCTTGGTCAAATAGCCCTAACACAGAGGCCAGTGGACACTGGAGGGTGCATCTGTCACTCATTCAGTCAGTGTTTGCGTCTCAAATGGCACCTTCTTCCCTATAGATGGGTTGGTTGTTTCGCAACAAAACCGACTAGTGCACAACTATGGTGCAAAACAGACAGGGTTGGCTTAGATTGTTGTGTTCGGAACTGACTTTTAAACTTGAAAATATGAAATATCCTTATTCATGGCACCGAAAGAGAGAGGGGAATGTAATGATGTTTACATTCTACCAGGATATGTTATTGTCAGACATCCTATGGGAGGAGAAGAGACACAGTCTGGTTGTGTTGACAGCCATGACAGCCGTGAGTTGGGGAAGAGTGAGGAATTTGGGCAGAGGTCATGTTACATGAAGTGAGGAAGAACATATATCACTAATCTTCTGGATAGAAATAGAGGTGTATTGGCGGTTCAGATGTGTAAGGAGGGGCTCAGCATATGGGAAAGGGTTAAATATCAGTGCTTGTGTGAATATGTTCTTTGTCTGATGCAGCTGTAAAAACCCAGTGGGTGAATAAACATGGCTTAAGCTTTACTAATCGTTCGTTCAATTTTATAAGGTTCATTTAGAACCTAGCAGTTGACAACATGTAAGCTATACTTCATCGCCAATGTTTATTGCAAACAAAGACATTTGTACAATAAGCACTTGTCTTTCAAGTACATTGTTAAATGTTGGTTAGCTAGCTAGCAGATTTCTGCTGTATTAGCTAGACATGACTTCAGTCAAAACAGCTCAAAACAAGATATGGTATCAAGAACAAGATAAACTAGCTGAAACAAGCCACCTATAATGCCTTCAGAAACTATTCATACCCATTTGACTTACTCCACATGTTGTGTTAGAGCCTGAATTCAAAATGTATTTATTTTAAACACCATCTACACACAATACCCAAAGTGAAAACATGTTTTTTGACATTTTAACACATTTATTTAAAATGAAATAAAGAAATATCTCATTTACATAAGTATTCACACCCCTGGGTGTCAGAATCAATTACAGATTTGAGTCTTTCTGCGTCTCTAAAAGCTTTCCACACCTGGATTGTCCAACATTTGCCCTTTATCCTTTTCAACATTTTTCAAGCTCTGTCACATTGGTTGTTGATCATTGCTAGACAGCCATTTTCAGGTCTTGCCAAAGATTTCCAAGTAGATTTAAGTTTAAAAAATGCAAAATGTTAATTGCTCTGCCACATTTTTTGCGGTATTAGTTTATTGCCTTGTTGCAAACAGGATGCATGTTTTGGAATGTTTTTATTCTGTACAGGTTTCCTTCCTTTTACTCTGTCAATTAGGTTAGTCTTGTGGAGTAAGAACATGGTTGTTGATCCATCCTTAATTTTCTACTTTCACAGCCATTAAAAACTTTACTGATAATTGTGTGTGTGGGGTACAGATATGAGGTAGTCTATTAAAAATCATGTCAAACACTATTATTGTACACAGAGTGAATCCATGCAACTTATGTGATTTGTTAAGCAAATTATTATTATTAAAAACATATTTAGGCTTGCCATAACAAAGGGGTTGAATACTTATTGATTCAAGACATGTCAGCTTTTCATTTTTAATGAACATGTAAAAAAAATATCCACTTTGACATTATGGGGTATTACGTGTAGGCCAGTGACAATTTAAAAAATATATATATATTTGCAATTTAGCCTATTTTAAAATCAGGCTGTAACACAACAAAATGTGGAAAAAGTCAAGGGCATCTTCTCATTGTTGCTAGATATATGTCACATATATGTCACACAGACTTCTGCCCCATTGAATTGCATGCATCACATTTGTGACATTAAAGTGCAATACTTTAGACCAGAGTCCTATGGGCCTTGTTTAAAGGTATTGCACTAAATAAGGAATAGGGTGTCGTTTGGGACGCAGCCAGACAATAGATACTTTGTGCAAGGCAATAGGCTCTATGCATTATACCGCCTCCAACGTTCTAATTTACTTCTGACCGGGTTGATGACTTCCGGAGCGAGTTCTGCTATTGTTTTTATCATTAGCTTACTAGCTATCGTCGATGCATTTCTGACTGAAATAGTTTGCAATGACTACGTTTAAATTACAGCCCCGCGAAGGAGGTACTAATGAACATTGTTCAGTTTCTTCCTAATGTTATGGTATTGTGAGCTTCTATCGTTTCCCGGTCGATGTAGAGCTCAGAAAAAGGTGGTTGGTGGCAGTACGTCGTGACAACTTTACTGTCACCAAACACACAAAGGTGTGTAGTACACATTTTGTCGAAAGTGACTTTGTTGAGGGAAAAATACCTAAAAAGAGGTGTTGTTCCTACTGTCTTCGCGTGGAACAGGCACATTCAAAAGAGACCTGGTGTTTGGGAAAGAAAACTGAAACCTGCTCCGACTGAGGGGGATGAAGAACAAGGTGCGCTGCCTATGGACTGTGCCGTCTCTTATCCGGTCCAGACCCATGATTACTGTGAAGTCTCTGAACCCGCAGCCGTGGACATGGCCCTAATGGCAAACCATGAGCACGTAAGAGAAATTGAGGAGCTTCGAGCCAAGCTGGAGAAACTGACCACCCAACGCGGCTTTGGTCTACTGCGATTTGCTGGTTCTGACGAGGATATCCGTTTTTACACAACATAATGATTTATTATTATCAAACATTACTATTGTTTATTATTTACTATTCATTATTAGTATTATTATGCCAAAGTCCATCCTACCTTTAAGTACATGTTCATTGTTATTTGAAACTAGGCTAGCATATCTTAGCCTAAGTAGGCACATTGAATCGTTACAGTATATTGTCTTTACATTAGTTTTCAGTTAACCCCCAAAAATGCTCCCAGGTCGTTGCTTCAAATAAGATTTGGTTGTTAGTCCACTTTCCAGGTTAAATATCAGAACATTTAAAACACATTCACTGCTGTGATGATAGCTGCTGTGAATTACAGTATGAATTGCAGTAACAAGAAAATAGGCAACAATAACAGCTAGGTCATGTCTAGTGCTAGGGCTTAGAGAAGATGGGCAATAACAGTAATGAGCTTTTTTGGTATTCAAAAACTCTGGGTCCATCTTTAGATTTGCAAGCTACACCCACCGGATGGCCTTCTGGCACTTGATTGAGCGGGCAGCAGAGACCAGGTTTATAAGAGTCACAAGCACCAATCCATCTGAAACAAGTGTTACTCGAGGACAACCGGTAAGGGACAACTTCATTAAATACTTCAGTATATTATTTGATCTTACTGTAATTGTTAAACATTATTTACTTTTTGTTATGGACCGAATATAAGGACTATTGTACTAAAATGGGTTTCTTTATGTTCAGACACTGCCATCAATCGACGAGTTCTTATTTATGACTCATCTGTCTCTGTATCTGAAACAGAAGGATTTGGCCCATCGGTTCAGTATCCACCAATCGACAGTGAGCCGGATCATCATCTCTTGGACCAACTTCCTCGACTGTCTGCTTGGATCAGCACGGATATGGATCCCCAAGAAAACCATCAAAGCCCACCTGCCACCTGAGTTCAAGGACACCCAGGTAGTGATCGACTGCACTGAACTCCGCTGCCAGACACCATCACTACTACTGCAGAGTGAGGTGTTTTCTTCCATCAAGTCACACTGTAGCTTTAAGGGCATGTTGGGAATGTCACCAGATGGATCATTGTACACTGGGTCTGTGAGTGAGAAGGAGATCTTCAAGCAGTCTGGAATTATTTCCTTACTCACCCCTGACATGGCCATTATGGTGGATAAGGGCTTTCTCGTAGATTACATTGTTCCGTGCAAGGTGTACCGGCCAGCCTTTCTGTCAAGACGCACACAGATGCCAGCGCATGATGTTAGGGAGACCCAGTCCATTGCCAGGCTGAGAGTGCATGTTGAAAGAATGATCCGCAGAGTAAAGGAGCACAAGCTGTTTGACGCGGTCATCCTCCTGACCATCTCAGGCAGCATTAACAAATGATTTGCAGTGGTGTGCTATCAACTATCAAAACGGACCTTTGGTCAGAGCATGGGCCAAGCCAGTGTAAATGTACATGTGTTTATTTGCTAGCAGCAAAATAATAATTTGTTTATCTATGACATGTATCAATCATTTGTGTTGTAGTGAATATCAGTTTGTGTGGAGCTTGTATTGGCTTTAATTAGGCAATGAATAACAGGGGTGTGGGAAAGAAATCAAGTAAACACAGAATAAATGATGATGACAGTGTCTCACAGGAGATGTTTAACAAGGTAGCTAGTAGCCATCTATAACCTTTCCCTACTCTCATGCTGTGCGGCTTTTCACTCATCCTCATGGACCTGTGGCAGGCAGCCCTCACGGTGAACTCCCCCGTCAATGTATCTTTGTTAGATACTGTGTAGAAGACATGAATAACAATTATTTTTAGCTAACAAATATAGCTAGTAAGCATAACTTAACCTCTTGAACCTCTGGGGGCAGTATTTCATTTTTGGATGAAAAACGTTCCCGTTTTAAACAAGATATTTTGTCACGAAAAGATGCTCGACTATGCATATAATTGACAGCTTTGGAAAGAAAACACTCTGACGTTTCCAAAACATGCAAAGATATTGTCTGTGAGTGCCACAGAACTAATGCTACAGGCGAAATCAGGATGAAATTTCATACACACACACCTGTTCTGAAAGGCCCCAGAGTCTGCAACACCATTAAGCAAGGGGCACCCCCAAGCAAGCGGCACTATGAAGACCAAGGAGCTCTCAAACAGGTCAGGGTTGTGGAGAATTACAGATCAGGGTTGGGTTATAAAAAAAAGATCAGAAACTTTGAACATCCCACAGAGCACCATTAAATCCATTATAAAATGTTTTAAAGAATATGGCACCAAAACAAACCTGCCAAGAGAGGGCCGTACAAGGACAACGTTAAGCCGTACACTCCACAGAGCTGGGCTTTACAGGAGTGGCCAGAAAAAAGCCATTGCTTAAAGAAAGAAATAAGCAAACACATTTGGTGTTCGCCAAACGGCATGTGGGAGACTCTCCAAACATATGGGAAAAAAGTACTCTGGTCAGATGAGACTCAAATTTAGCTTTTTTATGCCATCAAAGTAAACGCGATGTCTGGCGCAAAACCCAACACCTCATCACCGTGTGAGCGGACCAAGTAATTGGGCGTCACTCTAAAGCGGAACGAGTCAGGAGTAGGTTTTCTTGATTGAACACAGTTCTCTATTGAGGGCATTTGGTCAACACAAATACTCCAACATAATCAATGAAAATCTCCCAAGGAAAAACATACATCTTCTCCAGATGAAACAGGAACACAATACGATTATCTTTAAACTACAACAAAAATCACGAGATTGTCACCGTCTTAGTGGTTCTTCATGGATAGCTCCTCTGTCTCGGTGGCCATCTTCTAGAGATAGTTTCCCCCCCCCTTTCTTTCCATTTAGCTCCTCTTGAGTCATCTTCTGCTTGAAATCCAGCATAATGTCCAATCCATCGAGAGGGATACAGTTCTGCTACAATGTCACGCAGGCAAAGGAATTCTGCTTCTCTCTAAGAATCCATTCCAGGAAGAAGCCCAGGTACCACACAGTATTGTCTGTAAGAAAAAAAAGATAAATTATACTCCATTGCACAGTTTGAACGACAGTTGAACTGTGTCAGAATAACACCATTAGGGTAAAACGAGTTGCAGAGGCACAGAGATTATATTTAGAACAATATCTAGCCGAATAGAAAGAAATATGGAATAACCCTCAACCTTTGCAGTGACCGGACCGTACAAATGTACCTAGGTAGGAAGGCTGACCCTATCTAGATAGCTAGCGTGCTGGATAGCCAATAATTGTTATTTAAATCTGTTTGGAATCCTATCTTGCGTCATGCCTATAATTGTATGATTTTGAAATGGATCTACGGTCAATATCATAATCAATGTCAACCCTCATCAATTATGTTATATAGCTAGCAAGTAAAACTATGTACCATTGCTGATGTTACACACATTTACAAAAACATTACAAATGTGAGGCCAGGATCATAGTAACAAGTAGGCAGGTGCCAAGCTAACTAGCTAGCCAACGCCAGTCATGTGCTAACGTTTGCTGGTAAACCTAGCTTTAGGTGGCTGGTTCTAATGTTGTAGCTTGCTGTTTAGTAGCCACATCTACGACTAAAAACAGAAGAAGTGTTACAATAGATTTCCGGTTGTAAAAACCAATTTTTAATCATGGATATGGCTACCTGTAGTTGTTAATCTAACTTATCTAGCTGGACTAGCTACCTACTAACCTGACTAGCTACATTATCAAACCGATATGTTTGATTTTCCCTGACTGTAACGCAGTAGTATGTTAGCAAGCAATACAATATGAGTTTCAGTAGATCAACTAAAGTTAGTAGCTCGCTTGCATGAAAAATAACTTACTTAGCTAACCACTGTATCTGTCATCTGCCCTCTTGGTGCTGGCATCGGCTGTAGCTGAGCTTCTTGCTAAATCCAACTTTTTCAATTCCTCTTCGCTATATTCAGGTAGAAACATGTATGGCTGAATGTCACCATGTAGCAACAAAAAATGCTCCATCAAATACGTGTTGATGAGAGGAATAAATTGAAGTCATTTAGGTCTGGTCAGTTCTTTCAGTGTTGCCCAAAGGATTCTGTTAGTGTCCGCCTCCCTTTCAAAAAAGCCTGCCTTGGGGGAGGAACAGGGCCAGAGCACGAAAGCACCGCCCCCCCCACACTTCAGAGACGGGAAAAATTGTGTCAGCTTGTATATTTAGCAATGAATACGCTGACAGGAACATCGCCGAAAGACATCCAAAGGCTCTATCGAACAAGGACAACCATATATACACACACAAAAACATAAGTCTCCAGATCTCTCCAGGGTGAAATTCCCTTTAATGTCGAGTTAAATCAAAAAATGATTCGATTTCAGAGGTTTAAAAAGGTTTAAAAAACATTACTTTTGGCAGGTTGGAATCGGTTCAGAACTTTATTTTGCTGGTCGAAAGAGTGGAACAGGACAAAAAAAATACTGGTTCTGCTCAGAACAAAAAAATGGAAAACTATTTTGGTTCCAACCCATGCATGTGATATTTGCTACAGATGCCAAGGCTGTCGCAACCAATAAAAATAATGTCTCTTACCTGCAGGAGAGCGATAAAGAGGAAGAAGGAGTTGGCAGCCCTTCTGAACTGAGAGTAGAGGAACCGAGGCAGGAACGTCAGGACATTATACTTTGCAGTGCTGCAGGGCAGAGAGATGGAAAGGGAGAGATTGAGAAAGAGAGAAAAATACAGAAAGAAATACAGAAAAAATATCAGTTCAGTTACATTAATCAGTTGCTTTTCGCTAATAGACATCTTATACCAGTATACAAAATGTATACAGTGCATTCGGAAAGTATTCAGACCCTTTCACTTTTTCCACATTATGTTACAATACCGACCTATTCTAAAATATATTTTTTCACATATACACATACATACATATATACATATACACATACATACATACATACATACATACATACACACACACACACACATACACACACAACCGCATAATGACAAATGAAAAACAGGTTGAGAAACTTTTGCAGATTTAAAAAAAAGTATATATTTTTAAATAGCTTAGGCAGAGATTACAGCATCGAGTCTTCTTGAATATGACGCTCCAAGCTTGGTAGACCTATATTTGGGGAGTTTCTCCCATTCTTCTCTGCAGATCATCTCAAGCTGTCAGATTGGATGGGAAGCGCCGCTGCACAGTTATTTTCAGGTCTCTCCAGAGTTGTTAGATCGGGTTCAAATCCGAACTCTGGCAGGGCCACTCAAGGACATTCAGAGACTTGTTCCGAAGCCACTCCTACGCTGTCTTGGCTGTGCGTTTAGGGTCGTTGTCCTGTTGGAAGGTGAACCTTCAATGTTTGAGGTCCTGAACGCTCTGGAGCAGGTTTTTAATCAAGGATCTCTGTTCATCTTTCCCTTGATCCTGACTAGTCTCCCAGACCCTGTCTCTGAAAAACACCGCACAGAATGATGCTGCCATCACCATGCTTCACAGAAGGGATGGTATTGGCCAGGTCATGAGCCATGCCTTGTTTCCTCCAGGCGTTGGCATTCAGGCCAAAGAGTTCAATCTAGTTTGATAAAGTCTCTTTATATCCAAAAACCTCCATTTTGTTCACAGGTTTTCTTCAGTAATCCACAGGCTCAAACGCAGTCAGACAAAAAAATCCAAATTGTATCCGTAAAGTTCATAGAAACATGTCAAACAATGTTTATATTCAATCTTCAGGTTGTTTTTAGCCTAAATGATCTATAATATTTCAACCGGACAATAACGTAAAAGGTAAACAAGAAATGCACTCTTGGGATTTTGCGCATGAAAAAGCTCTGACACTTCAGGGTCCACTCATTCAGACTGGTCTTACTCCCTCATTTATAAGACATCTAGTGGAAAGCATAGGAACTGCAAATTGAGTCCTAAGTCAATGGATACTGTAATGGCATTGAATAGAAAACTACAAAAACAAAAATACTTCCTGAATAGATTTCTCTCAGGTTTTCACCTGCCAAATCAGTTCTGTTTTTCCTCAGACACTATTTTAACAGTTTTGGGAACTTTAGTGTTTTCTATCCAAATCTACCAGTTATATGCATATCATATCTTCTGGGCCCGAGTAGCAGGCAGTTTAATTTGGGCATGATTTTCATCCAAAATTCTGAATGCTGCCCCCTACCCTAGAGAAGTTAAGTGCCTTTTGGCAAACTCCAAGGAGGCTTTCATGTGCCTTTTACTGAGGAGTGGCTTCCGTCTGGCCACTCTACCATAAACGCCTGATTGGTGGAGTGCTGCAGAGATGGTTGTTCTTCTGGAACTCGAGAGCTCTATCAGAGTGACCATCAGGTTCTTGGTCACCTCCCTGACCAAGGCCCTTCTCCCCAGATTGCTCAGTTTGGCCAGACGGCCAGCACTAGGAAGAGTCTTGGTGGTTCAAGATTTATTCCATTTAAGAATGATAGAGGCCACTGTGTTATTGGGATCTTCAATGCTGCAGACATTTTTTGGTATCCTTCCCCAGATCTGTGCCTCGACAATCCTGTCTCGGATCTCTACGGACAATTCCTTTGACATCATGGCTTCGTTTTTGCTCTGACATGCACTGTCAACTGCAGGACCTTATATAGACAGGTGTGTGCCTTCCCAAATTATGTCCAATCGATTGAATTTACAACAGGTGGACTCCAATCAAGATGTAGAAACATTAAGGATGAGCAATGGAAACAGGATGCACCTGAGCTCAATTTCATGTCTCATAGCAAATGGTCTGAATTACTTAACAGTACCAGTCAAAAGTTCAGACACACCTACTCAACTCATTCAAGGGTTATTCTTTATTTTTACTATTTTCTACATTGTGGAATTATAGTGAACATACCAAAACTATGAAATAACAGATGGAATCATGTAGTAACCAAAAAAAAGCGTTAAACAAATCTAAATGTATTTCATATTCTTCAAAGTAGCCATCCTTTGCCTTGATTACAGCTTTGAACACTCTTGGCATTCTCTCAACCATCATCATGAGGAATCCTTTTCCAACAGTTTTGAAGGAGTTCCCACATATGCTGGGCACTTGTTAGCTGCTTTTCCTTCACTCTGCAGTCCAACTCATCCCAAACCATCTCAATTGGGTTGAGGTCGGGTGATTGTGGAGGTCAGGTCATTTGTTGCAGCACTCCATCGCTCTCCTTCTTGGTCAAATAGCCCTTACACAACCTGGAGGTGTGTTGGGTCATTGTCCTGTTGAAAAACAAATGATAGTCCCACTAAGTGCAAACCAGATGGGATGGTGTATCGCTGCAGAATGCTGTGGTTAAGTGTGCCTTGAAATCTAAATAAATCACTGACAGCGTCACCAGCAAAGCACCCTCACACCTCCTCCATGCTTCACGGTGGGAACCACACATGCAGATATCATCCATTCACCTGCTCTGCGTCTCAAAGACACATCGGTTGGAACCAAAAATCTCAAATTTGGACTCAACAGACCAAAGGACAGAATTCCACCGGTCGAATGTTCATTGCTTGTGTTTCTTGGCCCAAGCAAGTCTCTTCTTAATATTGGTATCCTTTAGTAGTGGTTTCTTTGCAGCAATTCGACCATGGAGGCCTTTTGAGATGTATCCGTTACTTTAACTCTGTGAAGCATTTATTTGGGCTGAAATCTGAGGTGTAGTTAACTATAATGAACTTATCCTCTGCTGCAGAGGTAACTCTGGGACTTCCATTCCTGTGGCAGTCCTCGTGAGAGCCAGATTAATTTTCCACATTGACTGACCTTCATGTCTTAAAGTAATGATGGACTGTTGTTTCTATTTGTTTATTTGAGCTGTTCTTGCCATAATATGGACTTGGTCTTTGACTAAAAAGGGCTATCTTCTGTATACCACCCCTACCTTGTCACAACACAACTGATTGGCTCAAACACATTAAGGAAAGAAATTCCACAAATTAACTTTTAACAAGGCATACCTGTTGATTAAATGCATTCCAGGTGACTACCTTATGAAGCTGGTTGAGAGAATGCAAAGAGTGTGCAAAGTTGTTATCAAGGGTGGCTACTTTGAAGAATCTAAAATATATTCTAATTTGTTTAAGACTTTTTGGGTTACTACATGATTCCTTATGTGTTATTTCATAGTCTACAAAGTAGAAAATAGTACAAATAAAAAACAACCCTAGAATGAGTAAGTGTGTTGTAAATGTGCAAAATCATTTCTAAAAATCTGTTTTCACTTCATCATTATGAAGTATTGTGTGTAGATTGCTGAGGATTTTTATTTAATCCATTTTAGAATAAGGCTGTAACGTAACAAAATGTGGAAAAAGTCAAGGGGTCTGAATACTTCCCAAAGGCACTGTAAACACACAATCCATAATAGGCCTCCATCCATCACCCTCAGCAGGATCTGTAGAAATGAGAAACATACGGATACACAATCCATAATAGGCCTCCATCCATCACCCTCAGCAGGATCTGTAGAAATGAGAAACATACGGTTTTCAGGGATACAGAATCTTCAACCTAGCTTCCTTTTCCCATGCCAAATCTTTTCAGCCTCCTGAGGGAGACGAGGCATGCTCAAATCAAATCAAATCAAATCAAATTTTATTTGTCACATACACATGGTTAGCAGATGTTAATGCGAGTGTAGCGAAATGCTTGTGCTTCTAGTTCCGACAATGCAGTGATAACCAACAAGTAATCTAACTAACAATTCCAAAACTACTGTCTTATACACAGTGTAAGGGGATAAGGAATATGTACATAAGGATATATGAATGAGTGATGGTACAGAGCAGCATACAGTAGATGGTATCGAGTACAGTATATACATATGAGATGAGTATGTAGACAAAGTAAACAAAGTGGCATAGTTAAAGTGGCTAGTGACATAAGAATGCAGTCGATGATCTAGAGTACAGTATATACATATGCATATGAGATGAATAATGTAGGGTAAGTAACATTATATAAGGTAGCATTGTTTAAAGTGGCTAGTGATATATTTACATCATTTCCCATCAATTCCCATTATTAAAGTGGCTGGAGTTGGGTCAATGACAGTGTGTTGGCAGCAGCCACTCAATGTTAGTGGTGGCTGTTTAACAGTCTGATGGCCTTGAGATAGAAGCTGTTTTTCAGTCTCTCGGTCCCAGCTTTGATGCACCTGTACTGACCTCGCCTTCTGGATGATAGCGGGGTGAACAGGCAGTGGTTCGGGTGGTTGATGTCCTTGATGATCTTTATGGCCTTCCTGTAACATCGGGTGGTGTAGGTGTCCTGGAGGGCAGGTAGTTTGCCCCCGGTGATGCGTTGTGCAGACCTCACTACCCTCTGGAGAGCCTTACGGTTGAGGGCGGAGCAGTTGCCGTACCAGGCGGTGATACAGCCCGCCAGGATGCTCTCGATTGTGCATCTGTGCTCTCTTCACGTCTGTGTTGGTGTGTTTGGACCATGATAGGTCCTTAGTGATGTGGACACCGAGGAACTTGAAGCTCTCGACCCACTCAACTGCAGCCCCGTCAATGTGAATGGGGGTCTGTAGTCCACGATAAGCTCCTTTGTCTTGCCCACCTAGGCTGTCTCATCGTCGTCGGTAATCAGGCCTACCACCGTCACGTCGTCGGCAAACTTAATGATGGTGCTGGATTCATGCACGCAGTCGTTGGTGAACAGGAAGTATAGTATGGGACTGAACACGCGCCCCTAAGGGGCCCCCGTGTTGAATGTCAGCGTGGCGGATGTGTTGTTGCCTACCCTTACCTCCTGGGTGCGGCCTGTCAGGAAGTCCAGGATCCAGCTGCAGACAACGGTGTTAATTCCCAGGGAATAGCTTAGTGATGAGCTTGGATGGCCCTATTGTGTTCAATGCTGAGCTGTAGTCAATGAACAGCATTCCCACGTAGGTGTTCCTCCTGTCCAGGTGGGAAAGGGCAGTGTGGAGTGCAATAGAGATTGCGTCATCAGTGTATCTGTTGGGGCAGTGTGCGAATTGGAGTGGGTGCAGGGTTTCTGGGATGAGGGTGTTGACGTGAGCCATGACCAGCGTTTCAAAGCATTTCATGGCTACAGATGTGAGTGCTACGGGGCGGTAGTCATTTAGAGACTTTAGACCTTGGCGTTTATAGGCACAGGGACTATAGTGGTTTGCTTGAAACACGTAGGTATTACAGACTGGGTCAGAGAGAGGTTGAAATGTCAGTGACGACACTTGCTAGCTGGTCAGTGCATGCTCTAAGTAAGCATCCTGGTAATCCGTCTGGCCCTGCGGGCTTGTTTATGTAAACCTCTTTAAAGGTCTTACATCGGCTACGGAGAGGTCATACAGTCATCATCAAGAACAGCTATTGCTCTCACGCATGGTTCAGTGTTGCTTGCCTTGAAGGGAGCATAGAAAGCATTTAGCTCGTCTGGTAGGCTCGAGTCACTGAGCAGCTCTCGGCTGAGTTTCCCTTTGTAATCCGTGATACAGTAGTTTGCAAGCACTGCCACCTTCAACAAGCGTAAGTGCTGGTGTAGTTGGATTCGATCTTAGTCCTGTATTGATGCTTTGGTTGTTTAATGGTTTGTCGGAGGGCATAGCGGGATTTCTCATAAGCGTCCTACTCCTTGAAAGCAACAGCTATAACTGCTAGCTCAGAGCAGATCCATGGCCTCCATAATCCATGGCTTCTGGTTGGGATATGTACGTATGGTCAACACGGGGACAACATCGTCGATGCACTTATCAATGAAGCCGGTGACTGACGTGGTAAACTCCTTAATGCCATCGGATGAATCCCGGAACATATTCCAGTCTGTGCTAGAGAAACAGGCCTGTAGCTTAGCATCCGTTTGAGCGGACCACTTTCGTAGTGAGCACGTCATTGGTACTTCCCGTTTGAGTTTTTGCTTGTAAGCAGGAATCAGGAGGATAGAGTTATGGTTTGATTTGCCAAATGGAGGGCAGGGGTTAGCTTTGTATGTGGGGTAAAGGTGATCTATTGACATGATGGTAGAAATGAGGTGAAATGGATCAGTTTCCTGCATTAAAATCACTGGCCACTAGGAGCGCCGCCTCTGGATGAGCATTTTCTTGTTTGCTTATTGCCCAATGAAATGTAGTATTTTAAACACTATGTAACTTATGTTGCTGGACCCCAGAAGAGTAGCTGCTGCCTAATGGGTATCCATAATAAACACAATACAAATAATCTACAGCTCGTTGAGTGTGCTTTGTGGTGGTAAATAGACAGCTAGGAAAAATACAGATGAAAAATCTCTTGGTAAATAGTATTTGCCAATACAACAGAGGGCAGAGGCGAATAATCAATGTCTTTCGCCTCAGACTCATTGAAGTAGAAACGATGGCGGAAGCATTACGTACAAAAAAATGTGAAGATCACCGGGGGGAGAAGGAGCCTATAAAACGGCCGCCGTTTCTCACCGGCGCCATTCTCATCCAAGTATCTGTAAGAAAAACTAAATGGTTTGAAAAAGGTGGTCTCACTACTAAAACGCTAGTAAAACCAAATGCATGCTTTTCAACCGATCGCTGCCTGCACCCGCATGCCCGACTAGCATCACCACACTGGATGGTTCCGACCTTGAATATGTGGACACCTATAAGTACCTAGGTGTCTGGCTAGACTGCAAACTCTCCTTCCAGACCCATATCAAACATCTCCAATCGAAAATCAAATCAAGAGTCGGCTTTCTATTCCGCAACAAAGCCTCCTTCACTCACGCTGCCAAGCTTACCCTAGTAAAACTGACTATCCTACCAATCCTCGACTTGGGCGATGTCATCTACAAAATTGCTTCCAACACTCTACTCAGCAAACTGGATGCAGTTTATCACAGTGCCATCCGTTTTGTCACTAAAGCACCTTATACTACCCACCACTGCGACTTGTATGCTCTAGTCGGCTGGCCCTCGCTACATATTCGTCGCCAGACCCACTGGCTCCAGGTCATCTACAAGGCCATGCTAGGTAAAGCTCCGCCTTATCTCAGTTCACTGGTCACGATGGCAACACCCATCCGTAGCACGCGCTCCAGCAGGTGTATCTCACTGATCATCCCTAAAGCCAACACCTCATTCGGCCGCCTTTCGTTCCAGTACTCTGCTGCCTGTGACTGGAACGAATTGGAGAAATTGGAGACTTTTATCTCCCTCACCAACTGCAAACATCTGCTATCTGAGCAGCTAACCGATCGCTGCAGCTGTACATAATCTATTGGTAAACAGCCCACCCATTTTCACCTACCTCATCCCCATACTGTTTTTATACTGTTTTTTTTTATTTTATTTTTTTATTTATTTACTTTTCTGCTCTTTTGCACACCAATATCTCTACCTGTACATGACCATCTGATCTTTTATCACCCCAGTGTTAATCTGCAAAATTGTATTATTCGCCTACCTCCTCATGCCTTTTGCACACATTGTATATAGACTGCCCATTTTATTTCTACTGTGTTATTGACTTGTTAATTGCTTACTCCATGTGTAACTCTGTGTTGTCTGTTCACACTGCTATGCTTTATCTTGGCCAGGTCGCAGTTGCAAATGAGAACTTGTTCTCAACTAGCCTACCTGGTTAAATAAAGGTGAAATAAAAAAATAAAAAATAAAATAAAAAATAAAATTTATCACTCCAGTGTTAATCTGCAATATTGTAATTATTCGCCTACCTCATGCCTTTTGCACACATTGTATATAAACTCCCCTTTTTTTCTACTGTGTTATTGACTTGTTAATTGTTTACTCCATGTGTAACTCTGTGTTGTCTGTTCACACTGCTATGCTTTATCTTGGCCAGGTCGCAGTTGCAAATGAGAACTTGTTCTCAACTAGCCTACCTGGTTAAATAAAGGTGAAATAAAATAAAAAACTAGTATCCTCCAGTGTATGGATCTAGGCCCTCTCCTTTTCTCTCTGTACACCAAGTTACTCAGCTCCGTAATATATTCACTAGGGATGTGCATCTTTCCCTTTCAAGACGATTCAATACGCATCTAGAATACATGGGCTCCGATACGATACATTATAATTTGAAATGATTTTGTGCGATTCGGTTTAATGCGATGCACTAACATTTGTTGCATAAACATTACATTTTCCATTTTCAATTAAAATCGGCTTCTGATGGAGGTCATGAGTTGGGCCACTCTGAGCTGACTTCTCTCTCAGAGTGAGTGAGTGAGTGAGTGAGTGAGTGAGAGAGTGAGAGAGTGAGAGAGAGAGAGGCGTGTGTATAAAGACTAGGCATCTACCGCCCCACTACCACTATCAGATTAGGGGGGCAAAGTAGCCTGTTTTCTGTCTGAAATCACCAGGACCCACTAATTAATTTGTCATTTTTGCTGATTTAAGTGTTTGAGACAGTAATCTATTAATATTTATTGTTTACAAATTAATGACTATATAGCGCAACTTTGGATTTCATTCCGATCTCAAAATCGAATGGTTTTGACCGTTTTTACTTTAAGGAGAGATCTTCTCTCACTTCAGCCAAGCCTCACAAAAGTGATTGCTCGTTATGAAATTCTCAACTTTACCCTGTATACAGGGGGGCAAAAAAGTATTTAGTCAGCCACCAATTGTGCAAGTTCTCCCACTTAAAAAGATGAGAGAGGCCTGTATTTTTCATCATAGGTACGCTTCAACTATGACAGACAAAATTATTTTTTTTAAATCCAGAAAATCACATTATAGGATTTTTTATGAATTTATTAGCAAATTATGGTGGAAAATAAGTATTTGGTCAATAACAAAAGTTTCTCAATACTTTGTTATATACCCTTTGTTGGCCATAACAGAGGTCAAATGTTTTCTGTAAGTCTTCACAAGGTTCTCACACACTGTTGCTGGTATTTTGGCCTATTCCTCCATGCAGATCTCCTCTAGATCAGTGATGTTTTGGGGCTGTTGCTGGGCAACACGGACTTTCAACTCCCTCCAAAGATTTTCTATGGTGTTGAGATCTGGAGACTGGCTAGGCCACTCCAGGACCTTGAAATGCTTCTTACGAAGCCACTCCTTCGTTGCCCGGGCGGTGTGTTTGGGATCATTGTCATGCTGAAAGACCCAGCCACGTTTCATCTTCAATGCCCTTGCTGATGGAAGGTTTTCACTCAAAATCTCACGATACATGGCCCCATTCATTCTTTCCTTTACACGGATCAGTCGTCCTGGTCCCTTTGCAGAAAAACAGCCCCAAAGCATGATGTTTCCCCCCCTATGCTTCACAGTAGGTATGGTGTTCTTTGGATGCAACTCAGAATTCTTTGTCCTCCAAACACTACGAGTTGAGTTTTTACCAAAAAGTTCTATTTTGGTTTCATCTGACCATATGACATTCTCCCAATCTTCTTCTGGATCATCCAAACGCTATCTAGCAAACTTCAGACGGCCTGGACATGTACTGGCTTAAGCAGGGGGACACGTCTGGCACTGCATATTTTCGTAAGGTGCACACAAAAAAAGTGAACCAGCGATTGGTAATATTTGAATCTGTTTTCTGACAATTATGTATATCAACTATGTATTGGCCATTGAGAGCCTTCGAAGCCACCGGTCAGCAATATTGGCACTTTCCAGTAGGAGCAGTCCTCCATAGAAATTAATGGAATTCTACAGTATTTCAATTAAAATGTTTCAAGGACAAAATGTATTTAAGTATTTTTTTGTTGTAGTGGGGACAGTAATCTAAAATAAAGTATACTTTGGGATTTTGGCAATGAGACCCTGTATTTACTTTACAAGAGTAAAATGAACCCCACAACTTTTTTTTATTACAAAAAAATACATGGGGCAAAAACAAATAGACATTAATAAATGCATTTCTTTAGATTACAAAATATTTTTGACAGTTTTGGGGGAGTGTCAAGATGGAGGCACAGTGGATTCAACACAGCACCCCCTATCAGTCATCTGTATATATAAATCATTGGTTTGAACCCCCTAGCACCATCCCCCCGGGGGCCACATTTGGTCTGGAAGGCCGCACTATTGTGCCGCACCATGAGTATTTACACCTGCGCACAAATGCCCTTTATCTATTTCCTCAGAGTACAATTTTTATGTCTCTGCGTGCAGTTTGAAAGAAGTCGCTAACTAGCTCCAGCATGTTAGCAGATACCCATAGACTTCCAGTCATTGCACTGAGGCTAGTTAAGGAAAATACCTCTAACATCCGTCATACTTGACACAGAGACATAAAAAAAATCCACAAGTTCTTCTGACTCTAGGAAAGTAGATAAAGGTCATCATTGGCAAAATCCCGAAGTATCTCTTTAAAAGGCAAAGAGGTCAGATTTGCTGGAGGTCGATACAGAAAAAATGCTTGCCGTGACGAAAACAGCACAGATTCTCACGCCAGCGCATACCCCTTGAGAGTACCACTTCAATCACCATAATTGACCCATATGAATTATCATCAGATTTCACTGAGAATTATCAGGTATTCATAAGTATCTTATTTTTGTCAATTCATCACTTTTTAATAGACAATTACCTTATCAAATTAAGATTTGCACCTTATCCGATTGTCTAGTGGCCTATTTGTGTCCTATCAGGGTGTAAAAGCTGGATGCTTCTATAGGGGGAGTCTGGTTCATACTGCATGCTGTTATATAAATAATCTAATATAAAGCGTTACTAGCAGACCAAAGCTCTGGTTAAACCGGATGCCCTCAGATAACTCTGGGCCCAGTGTCTTCAGCCAAGTCTAGAGCCTGTGTGCAATAACATGATTATCCGAAGGACACACAGCTGCCATCACGCAAATATTACTCCCCTGTAAAACTACAAAGAGCATCCTGCAACACTAATGAGCTTAGAAGTGCCAAGCTATCTCGCTGGCATTGAACCCTGCATGCACTCCTGCAAAGACAGGAAACACCTGAGCCTAAAGCAGACATTACCAATATCCACGTTTCCTTGACACACACACATTTCATGAAGCACTGTACACACACACTCTACCCCCCCCTACTGGTCGGGTGCCAAGAGCAATGGACTTTGCTGTGCACCAAGGGGGCCCGCTCTGGCTAGAGCAAGGCCCGCCTCCAACTCTTCAGGACCAGTCAGAAGATCAACACGACGAGACTCCACCTACATTATTCTGTGTATACATTCTGCTGTAAACTCTGGCTGAGCAGCCTAATTATTCTGACTCCTCACAGGAGTCACATTCCTTAGGTCCGTGCACGATAAACGGCAGGACAAGATATCTTTGACCAATAAACTGCCTTTTTGATACACCTGATTCCACTCTGTCCAGCGTCGTTGTTTTGCATTCCCTCTCCAGTATGAAACACCAACAATGCCTGACCTTCCTCCATCCCCACTATAGATCACCCCGAGCCCATATTTAAACTCTGGCACATTAACATAGGACCATTCCCCTGTTTTGTCAAGTGGCGACAACACTTAAAAATTGTTCCTTTTTCCTCCCAGCACGGTGTGTCTCAGGGCAAAGCGGGCAGGTGGGAAGGAGAGAGAGACCGAGAGAGGGAGAGGGGAGAGAGGGAGACGTCAAGTACTGCAGTGCGACTCGATGGCGCTTCGTGCACCCAATTGAATAGACGTTTATCATCCAAGTAAATATCTGACGATATAAAATGCAGCCATCCTTGAATCGCAGCACTGGAGCATTGTGTGAGGAAACGTATGTAACATCCTGTGTCAAGGTATATTTTGCGCGAGATGAGTAACACCTGTAAGTCACTCTAGTAGGTCTCTAGAGCTATAAGCTAACACTTTCTATTTTTATCCTTTCATACGGGAAACTGTATTGTCACAGTTATTGACTTTCAGCATTCTGCAGGCAAACAATGGAATGACAGGCCAACCCGATGAACAGAGGTTTTACCTGACGTGATTGCTGCAGAACTTGGTCAATTGTGGCTGATTGAGGAATATCAGTCGTGCGTCTTCTTGGTCAACTAAGGATGTCTTCTCTGAGATTGCCGTATCCTCTGTCTTTTCGTACCCTGAAGAGAGAAGGGAAAAATAAAATACATTCAAAAGATTGAGTTTCAAAATACTAATTTCCTACATGTACAAACTGTAGTCTTTTCAGCACCAGATTTTCCCAGATAGTTTCAACCGTTTAATAGTCACCCTCTAGTCATATATTGAGTATTTGCAGTGTGCGACATAGTAAAAGGAACAAAAGTCTGTACTTTGAATAGATTTTTTTATAATGGCTCTTCTCTGTGCTGAATCCAACCAAAGATGCAGAGGGACCATCAAGATGAAAAGGTTTTACGGTTCTCAAAGAAAAGCACTCAGAAGACTTTTGGATAAGATCACAGAAGAAAAAAGTATGACAAAGTTGGTCCAGGCAGCAGAAGGCAGAGTCAATGACAACTCTCTCACTGTTTTAGAGGCTCATCCATCCTGCATGAGCTCAGGTGGCACTGTGTGTGTGTGTAACAGAAGAGTGAATTTATGGCTAGAGAAAGTGCCTCTTACACAAAGGCCCTTCAAGGTGCCATCTTAAGGAGGATCAGACACCGCAGGTACATTAACTGGCTCCTCCTAAGCTAAGTACAGACAAAAGAGCAGAGAATGACACTAAGCAAAAATACATACACAAACACGGACGTGTGCAGGTAAGTGCAGTGTCAGCTACTGACTTCCATTCTTTGAACACACCTAATTCAAAATAATAAAGACAACTACAATATGTTTATTTAGTAGGATGCAGCGGTGTGTATTCATGGGTGCCGAGGGAAGCCCCAAAAACGGACTAATAAAAAATAATAAAAAAATACAGAAATGTATCTTTTGTCTCTGTGTTTCATAATTTTCCTTCAATTCACAAGAGGATTGGCCAAAATAACTAACATTTTAACGTAAATCTTTTGTATGGCCCATTCATCCTCTGAATGGCACACATACACAATTAACATCTCAATGGGGCGGCAGGGTAGCCTAGTGGTTAGAGTGTTTGACTAGTAACCGAAAGGTTGCAAGTTCGAATCCCCGAGCTGACAAGGTACAAATCTGTCGTTCTGCCCCTGAACAGGCAGTTAACCCACTGTTCCTAGGCAGTCATTGAAAATAAGAATTTGTTCTTAACTGACTTGACTAGTAAAATAAAGGTACAATTTTTTAAAAAAGGCTTACAAATCCTTATTTTTACCAGTCTCCTCCCCTTCATCTACACCAGTAGTTCCCAAACGTTTTATAGTCCCAAACATTCAACCTCCAGCTACGTACACCCTTCTAGCACCAGGGTCAGCGCACTCAAATGTTGTTTATTGCCATCATTGTAAGCCTGCCACACACACATACGATACATTTATTAAACATAAGAATGAGTGTGAGTTTGTCACTTCCCACAAGCCGGGTTGTGACAAAGAGCTCTTATATGACCAGAGCACAAATAATAATATAAAAGTAATCAATCAATTTGCTCTTTATTTAACCATCTTACATATGAAACCTTATTTGTTCATAGACAATTGTGAATAACTCACAGGTTAATGAGAAGGGTGTGCTTTAATTGACCCCCCAAAAAAGTAACGGACATATACCAGGAGCTGTGCAAGGCCCGCCAATTATGTTGACTCATCCAGCTATAACACATTGAATTCACTGGCCTGTATGCGAAGCAGTAATTGTTTCATAAAATCTCCTGCCATGTCACTGATGCGTCGTGAAACAGTGTTGTTTGATGAAAGCGTTGTCTGTATAGTTTTTGGGACCTTTTCCTCTAGCATTGTCCGCGGCAGGAAGAATTAAGTCCTCCACAATAGTATGGGGCTTGCCTGTCCTAGCCACTCGGTAGCTCACCTTATAAGATGCTTCTAGTCCCTTCTTATTAATGGTATCTGTTGCTTTTATACATGTCGTACTACTCAAAAATCATCTTAATTCTAACTAAAAAACCCTAACCCTTATTTTTCAAATTAGCATGTTTTGCTTCTAAAATGTCAGCGTAAGAGTGAAAGTATCATTGAGTTGTGAGAGAGTACTTTTGCACATATGACACACTGTGGCTGAGTAAAGGCACTACTCCCAATATAAGTGAACCCCAAATGAATGTAGTTCATCATATTTGCGCCTCTTCAATGGTCCAACGTCCCTGTCTTTTGTTCGGTGCTTTCCCGGGTAAGGGGGCAGTAGCTCTTTGGCTGCATCAGATTCACAACTGTCTGTGTCCATGCTAACTGAGCTAACAACAAATGTAGAATTACTGAAGAGTTAGCATTGGATGTGCTCGAGGAAACAGCTTACTTTTTTTAACCTTTCATCCATTTTCGAGCAAACGGAATGAGCAGCAGCTACATGACTGCAAATCAAATCAAATGTTATTTGTCACATACACATGGTTAGCAGATGTTAATGCGAGTGTAGTGAAATGCTTGTGCTTCTAGTTCCGACAATGCAGTGATAACCAACAAGTAATCTAACTAACAATTCCAAAACTACTGTCTTATACACAGTGTAAGGGGATAAGGAATATGTACATAAGGATATATGAATGAGTGATGGTACAGAGCAGCATACAGTAGATGGTATCGAGTACAGTATATACATATGAGATGAGTATGTAGACAAAGTAAACAAAGTGGCATAGTTAAAGTGGCTAGTGACATAAGGATGCAGTCGATGATCTAGAGTACAGTATATACGTATGCATATGAGATGAATAATGTAGGGTAAGTAACATTATATAAGGTAGCATTGTTTAAAGTGGCTAGTGATATATTTACATCATTTCCCATCAATTCCCATTATTAAAGTGGCTGGAGTTGGGTCAGTGTCAATGACAGTGTGTTGGCAGCAGCCACTCAATGTTAGTGGTGGCTGTTTAACAGTCTGATGGCCTTGAGATAGAAGCTGTTTTTCAGTCTCAATCATTTCCTTAGTTTTGTTGACGTTGAGTGTGAGGTTATTTTCCTGACACCACACTCCGAGGGCCCTCACCTCCTCCCTGTAGGCCGTCTCGTCGTTGTTGGTAATCAAGCCTACCACTGTTGTGTCGTCCGCAAACTTGATGATTGAGTTGGAGGCGTGCGTGGCCACGCAGTCGTGGGTGAACAGGGAGTACAGGAGAGGGCTCAGAACGCACCCTTGTGGGGCCCCCGTGTTGAGGATCAGCGGGGAGGAGATGTTGTTGCATACCCTCACCACCTGGGGGCGGCCCGTCAGGAAGTCCAGTACCCAGTTGCACAGGGCGGGGTCAAGACCCAGGGTCTCGAGCTTGATGACGAGCTTGGAGGGTACTATGGTGTTGAATGCCGAGCTGTAGTCGATGAACAGCATTCTCACATAGGTATTCCTCTTGTCCAGGTGGGTTAGGGCAGTGTGCAGTGTGGTTGAGATTGCATCGTCTGTGGACCTATTTGGGCGGTAAGCAAATTGGAGTGGGTCTAGGGTGTCAGGTAGGGTGGAGGTGATATGGTCCTTGACTAGTCTCTCAAAGCACTTCATGATGACGGAAGTGAGTGCTACGGGGCGGTAGTCGTTTAGCTCAGTTACCTTAGCTTTCTTGGGAACAGGAACAATGGTGGCCCTCTTGAAGCATGTGGGAACAGCAGACTGGTATAGGGATTGATTGAATATGTCCGTAAACACACCGGCCAGCTGGTCTGCGCATGCTCTGAGGGCGCGGCTGGGGATGCCGTCTGGGCCTGCAGCCTTGCGAGGGTTAACACGTTTAAATGTCTTACTCACCTCGGCTGCAGTGAAGGAGAGACCGCATGTTTTCGTTGCAGGCCGTGTCAGTGGCACTGTATTGTCCTCAAAGCGGGCAAAAAAGTTATTTAGTCTGCCTGGGAGCAAGACATCCTGGTCCGTGACTGGGCTGGGTTTCTTCTTGTAGTCCGTGATTGACTGTAGACCCTGCCACATGCCTCTTGTGTCTGAGCCATTGAATTGAGATTCCACTTTGTCTCTGTACTGACGCTTAGCTTGTTTAATAGCCTTGCGGAGGGAATAGCTGCATTGTTTATATTCGGACATGTTACCAGACACCTTGCCCTGATTAAAAGCAGTGGTTCGCGCTTTCAGTTTCACGCGAATGCTGCCATCAATCCACGGTTTCTGGTTTGGGAATGTTTTTATCGTTGCTATGGGAACGACATCTTCGACGCACGTTCTAATGAACTCGCACACCGAATCAGCGTATTCGTCAATATTTCCATCTGACGCAATACGAAACATGTCCCAGTCCACGTGATGGAAGCAGTCTTGGAGTGTGGAGTCAGCTTGGTCTGACCAGCGTTGGACAGACCTCAGCGTGGGAGCCTCTTGTTTTAGTTTCTGCCTGTAGGCAGGGATCAGCAAAATGGAGTCGTGGTCAGCTTTTCCGAAAGGGGGGCGGGGCAGGGCCTTATATGCGTCGCGGAAGTTAGAGTAACAATGATCCAAGGTTTTACCACCCCTGGTTGCGCAATCGATATGCTGATCAAATTTAGGGAGTCTTGTTTTCAGATTAGCTTTGTTAAAATCCCCAGCTACAATGAATGCAGCCTCCGGATAAATGGTTTCCAGTTTGCAAAGAGTTAAATAAAGTTCGTTCAGAGCCATCGATGTGTCTGCTTGGGGGGGATATATACGGCTGTGATTATAATCGAAGAGAATTCTCTTGGAATTCCCGCGAGAGAGTAACGATTAATGTGACTGGATGTTATTGTTTGACTGGGCTACCTGTATTTGACATTGGTTTATTTTAAGGCAGTGAAACGATGGGATGGTGTTCTTCTTCTTCCAAACATAACGATGGTCATTATGGCCAAACAATTATATTTTTGTTTCATCAGACCAGAGGACATTTCTCCAAAAAGTATGATCTTTATCCTCATGTGCCGTTGCAAACCGTAGTCTGGCTTTTTTAATGGCGGTTTTGCAGCAGTGGCTTCTTCCTTGCCGAGTGGCCTTTCAGGTTATGTCGATATAGGACTCGTTTTACTGTGGATATAGAGACTTTTGTACCTGTTTCCTCCAACATCTTCACACAGTCTTTTGCTGTTGTTCTGGGATTGATTTGCACTTTTCGCACCAAAGTGCGTTCATCTCTACGAGACAGAAGGCGTCTCCTTCCTTAGTGGTATGACAGCTGTGTGGTCTTATGGTGTTTATAATTGCATACTATTGTTTGTACAGATGAACATGTTTGGAAATTGCTCCCAAGAATAAACCAGACATGTGGAGGTCTGGCTGATTTCTTTTGATTTCCCCATGATGTCAAGCAAAGAGGCACTGAGTTTGAAGGTAGGCCCTGAAAGACAACCACAGGTACACCTCCAATTGACTCAAATTATGTCAATTAGCCTATCAGAAGCTTCTAAAGCCATGACATCATTATCTGGAATTTTCCAAGCTGTTTAAAGGCACAGTCAACTTAGTGTATGTAAACTTCTGACCCACTGGAATTGTGACACAGTGAATTATACGTGAAATAATCTGTCTGTAAACAATTGTTGGAAAAATGACTTGTGTCATGCACAAAGTAGATGTTCTAACCGACTTGCCAAAACTGTAGTTTGTTAACAAGAAATTTATGGAGTGATTGAAAAACGAGTTAATGACTCCAACCTAAGTCTATGTAAACTTCCGACTTCAACTGTATATCCCCATTAGAAAATATTAAATGGAATGGTTTGAAAATGTGAATATTTGTATATATTTTACTTGTTAACAATGTGAATCACATTTTTATTTGGCGTACCCCCGACAGCATTGTGCGTACCCCAGTTTGGGAATACCTGATATACACGGATTGATGTCACCTGTCAAATCCATCATAGCTTTCACCTGGATTCCCTAGTCAGTCTTTCATAGAAAGAGCAGGTATTCCTAATGTTTTGTTCACTCAGTGTATATACAGACATATCAAATATTACCCCACTAAAATTGGCATATGCCCACACCATTCTGTTGTTGGGGTACGCCCACACCATTCTGTTGTTGGGGTACGCCCACACCATTCTGTTGTTGGGGTACGCTCACACCATTCCAACACAGAAAAGCTGCTTTTGAACACACCTAATTACCATTTTTCACAACACCTGTCCTGGAAGGCAGGGAGCTCAGCCCCAGTGATGTACTGGGCTAGCCGCATCACCCTCACGCCATGTGATTAAGGGCGGTGTTGTTGCAATAACTTGAGGATTTGGACACAAACCTTTTCTGCCTCGAGGGGGAAGAGGCACTGTCGTGCCATCTTCACCACTGTGCACGTGGACCATTTTAAGTCCTTAGTGATTTGGACACAGCGAAACTTGAAGCTCTTGACCCGCTCCACTGCAGCCCAGTCGATGGGGGCGCGCTCGACCCCTGTTTCCTATAGTCCACAACCAGTTACTTGGTCTTACTGACGTTGACGGAGAGGTTGTTATCCGGGTACCACACTGCCAGGTCACTGACATCCTCCCTGTTGGCTGTCTCATTGTCACTGGTGATTAGGCCTACCACCGTCGTGTCGTCAGCAAACTTGGTGTTGGAGTCGTCCATGGCCAAGCAGTCGTGGGTGAACAGGCAGTACAGGAGGGGACAAAGCACACACCCCTGAGGAACTCCCGTGTTGAAGGTCAGCGTGGCAGAGATGTTGCCTATTCTCGTCAGGAAGTCCAGGATCCAGTTGCAGAGGCAGGTGATCAGTCCCAGGGTCCTAACCTTGGTGATTAGCTTGCAGAGAAAATGGTGTTGAGCGCTGAGCTGTAGTCAATGAACAGCATTCTCACATAGATATTTCTCTTAAGCAAAGTTGGGTCGGAGCCATCAAAACGGCGGCCATCCGGTACGGTGCCATCTTAACACCTGGAAGGAAAACCATTTCATAGAACTCTGGAAACACTGGACTGTTACTTTAATATAGTGACTCATACATTGCTTTTGTGAGTCAGTCTCAACTTGCAGAGGTAGTGAAGGAGTGTCATTTCCATTTCCTCAATTGTAGCACAGTCATGTATATTGAAATAATCTAGGTTAGTGACCTTGTCACCAGTTCTCAACCCGACTCATTATTTGAAAGTATCACTATTTGAAACTATACACTCCATCCAATTCCCCTCTGCTCACCTCAGTTAAATTACCCTCTCTGTAAAAGAGCCCTTACTGCTACGCACCAATGGCACTGCCAAATCACATTAGTCAGCTCAACAACACCGTACCATACCCGTCCAATTAACAAGCACACAACATGTGTTAGATTAGATTTCAAATGTACATAAGAACATCTGTTAGTGTTGCGGGATCCAGATGAGATCAGCTCTAATGCAGTCCCAGGCTACGTCCTTGGGCTTTAGGGATTATCCAGTGAGAATGAGGGCTTCTCCATTCTACTCAGAGATAGGGATTTCCCTCCACGCTCCAGACTGCCAGCAGCCAGTGGAGTGGACAGACAGGTGGAGACAGCTCTCTCAGCTCCCCCGTGACACTGCACAACGTGGAGAGGAGAGGGGGAGAGCAGGAATCACACTGGTAATAGCTCCCCTACTACGCTCCAGTGGGTACAACACAATAACCTGGATGGCACCCCATGGACAAGACTCTTTTACTCTCGCAGTTGAGGGGGAGATGTGCAGTGGTGCTGTTGTGGACCTAAGGGGGTGCATTAACCTCAGCTGCACAGTAGATAAACCTACACAAAACACAGCACCATGGACGGAAACCGCACTTACACAATTATGTGTGTGGGCTATCATTAGTATTAAACGAAGAGGAACTGCCAACTACCCATCTCTCTCTCCACCCACTTTCTCTCTCCCCTCACTTTACATTTTAGTCATTTAGCAGACACTCATATCCAGAGTGACTTACAGGTGCAAGCTACTTTTGTCTGTTATAGATTATGGGGATATTATCTACACGCATGCTACGGCATCAGCACTTAAATCGCTGGATGCTACTTATCATTGAGCACTTATTATTACAGGTACTAGCTATAGAACTCACCCCTGTGTTTTATATCAAAATGTGGGTTGGACTTCACTGTCCGTGAGACGAGAACATGCTCTCGTGTTTGTCTATAAAGCACTTCTGAATAAACTACCTTCTTATTTATCATCACTCATCAGCATTAGAATTATAATTCCTAAAACCAGGTCTCAAGCATGAATTACACTTGAGGCCCATGAGATTTCAAAAGAGTTGGGTTTGGCTGCCTTTTCCTGTTACGCTCCTTGCTTATGGAATAGCCTGCAGACTAAACTTAAACTTGAGACTCTTGTCCCCCTGTTGCCCATTTTAAACATTTATTGGAGCATTTTTATTTTTGTATTGCTTGTAACTGTTTTTGTTCTTGTGCTGTTAGGGAAATAACCTGAAATAACCTGTGTGTAAATGTAACAATCTGCTGCTGTATTTGTGTTATCTGTGATCGTTTTGTTTGTCTTGTGTAGTTTCTGAAACTGTATGTGTTAACATGTATAAGCAGGGCCCAGCTATAAAAGAGACCTTGGTCTCAGTCTGTGTTCATTGTTGAAATAAAGGTATAATAATACAAAATGAATAACAACGTAAGCACCACATAAAATTTAGGAACACCAGAAAGATTAGATTATTTTCTGGCAAAACTGTGTTACTACAGTTGAGTAAAAGGAGGATAAACTGCACTGATTCCAGCTCGGAAGAATGACCTACGACAAAGTTGTGGCAAAATGACTTAAGGACAACAAAGTCAAGGTAGTGGATTGGCCATCACAAAACCCTGACCTCAATCCTATAGACAATTTGTGGGCAGAACTGAAAAACCGTGTGCGAGCAAGGAGGCCTTACAAACCTGTCTCAGTTACACCAGCTCTGTCAGGAGGAATGGGCCAAAATTCACCCAACTTATTGTGGGAAGCTTGTGGAAGGCTACCCGAAACGTTTGACCCAAGTTAAACAATTTAAAGGCAATGCTACCAAATACTAATTGAGTGTATGTAAACTTCTGACCCACTGGGGATGTGATGAAAGAAATAAAAGCTTAAATAAACCATTCTCTCTACTATTATTTTGACATTTCACATTCTTAAAATAAAGTGGTGATCCTAGCTGACCTAAGACAGGGAATTTTTTACGAAGATTTAATGTCAAGGAATTGTGAAAAACTGAGTTTAAATGTATTTGGCTGAGGTGTATGTAAACTCCCGACTTCAACTGTATGTTGAAAACGTTACTGGGATATGCAATGGATCATTAAGAATCATTCAATATTCCCTCCTTTTGATGTTCAGTGAAATAATCCCATGAGAAGAGTCAACCCATTTAATTAAAGTTAAATTCGTAACTAAATCGTTTTTTTTTTCTATTGGAAGGATTTCAATTATTTGCAATTATGTCTACTTATGACAAGGTAAAAAGGTTTGTTTCCATATGATATGGTAAATAAATCCAATGCAAAAACATCTACATTTCAATGATAGTAATATAATTTGCATATATTTAGGTTAATTCCCATATATTCCCGTTAATTCCCACGGAAGGTTTCCACCTCTGAATATTCCCCAAACTACTGCTACTGAATTCTGGTAGTTGCCTCTTCCACCAAGCATTGCCTCATTGCTATCTGCGATTCCTTGGAACTTTCCTCCGTATGGTTACGGTAAGGGTTCGGGTTAGGTAAGTGTTACGGTTAGGGTTTAGCGCAGGGACGTCCAAAACATAGCTACGAAGTGCTACTTTGTAACCTGCAAAGGTTTTTTTTGTGGCTCTGAAAACATTTGAATGACAGAGGTTGAGGATTTCCCTTTGCATAGAGCAAATATAACACCAGATTTCGCTGGCTTCACTAAAGGGCTGTAACGTTAACATTACCACAGTTGAGCGTTCTTAGCACGGCACTTACTTCACATTCGGGCATAGCATCCATTGTTTGTCACGACACCCGATCATGACACTTCACATAACAGTATGACCAGCGCACATTTTTGGCAAGCTGCTATCTACTCAGCACTCGCCGTAGAAGCAGTAAGACTAAGTTAGTTCACTCTCCCCTCTTACTGGGGTAGTTGCGTTGGCACGGTGGTAGTGTCCAGTCTTAGTGTAGCACATCAAGGCAAGATGGGTATATAGCCATAAAAAGAGCACCCTCTTTAGGTCAAATAAAGAAATACATGAAAAAGTAATTCTATGAAGGAAGGCTTTTTAGCAAAGCTTTTTCTCAGCATTTTATTTCCGTAATTTTCAATGGATTAAACGCCGATACAAATACATTGGTAAAAGGATAATATCGGTCAACTGATAAATCGGTCGGGCTCTAGTTATAAACTCTGAACACGTGACAGCAAAATGGATGCAGAGGATGTGAAAAATGAACATGATATGGGAGAATGCTCAGGAGGGAAAGGGGAAGAAAGATGTGTGGAAGAAATTTGACTTGTTTGTGGAAACTACTGGAGATCAAGAAAAAGAGGGAAGGTAAGGATCAAGCGCTACGTGCATATTGGTGTTTATAGAAGGCTGCTATAATAAGCCTACTAATTATAATGACATTACTTATTATAATGATGATCAAAATAATAATAACAAGGAGCTGGAGAAAGAGGCTTAAGCCTGATGAATTTACTGTTTTAAATGAGGCCTCACCTCCTGGCTACACTAGTGACCATATCCCCCGTTCATCCCGCAAAGGCGGAGGTGTTGCTAACATTTACGATAGCAAATTTCAATTTACAAATTTTCGTCTTTTGAGCTTCTAGTCATGAAATCTATGCAGCCTACTCAATCACTTTTTATAGCTACTGTTTACAGGCCTCCTGGGCCATATACAGCGTTTCTCACTGAGTTCCCTGAATTCCTATCGGACCTTGTAGTCATAACAGATAATATTCTAATCTTTGGTGACTTTAATATTCACATGGAGAAGTCCACAGACCCACTCCAAAAGGCTTTCGGAGCCATCATCGACTCAGTGGGTTTTGTCCAACATGTCTCTGGACCCACTCACTGTCACAGTCATACGCTGGACCTAGTTTTGTCCCATGGAATAAATGTTGTGGATCTTAATGTTTTTCCTCATAATCCTGGACTATCGGACCACCATTTTATTATGTTTGCAATTGCAACAAATAATCTGCTCAGACCCCAACCAAGGAGCATCAAAAGTCGTGCTATAAATTCACAGACAACACAAAGATTCCTTGATGCCCTTCCAGACTCCCTCTGCCTTACCCAAGGACGCCAGAGGACAAAAATCAGTTAACCACCTAACTGAGGATCTCAATTTAACCTTGCGCAATACCCTAGATGCAGTTGCACCCCTAAAAACTAAAAACATTTCTCATAAGAAACTAGCTCCCTGGTACACAGAAAATATCCGAGCTCTGAAGCAAGCTTCCAGAAAATTGGAACGGAAATGGCGCCACACCAAACTGGAAGTCTTCCGACTAGCTTGGAAAGACGGTACCGTGCAGTACCGAAGAGCCCTTACTGCTGCTCGATCATCCTATTTTTCTAACTTAATTGAGGAAAATAAGAACAATCCGAAATTCCTTTTTGATACTGTCGCAAAGCTAACCAAAAAGCAGCATTCCCCAAGAGAGGATGACTTTCACTTTAGCAGTGATAAATTCATGAACTTCTTTGAGGAAAAGATTATGATTATTAGAAAGCAAATTACGGACTCCTCTTTAAACCTGCGTATTCCTCCAAACCTCAGTTGTCCTGAGTCTGCACAACTCTGCCAGGACCTAGGATCAAGAGAAACGCTCAAGTGTTTTAGTACTATATCTCTTGACACAATGATGAAAATAATCATGGCCTCTAAACCTTCAAGCTGCATACTGGACCCTATTCCAACTAAACTACTGAAAGCTGCTTCCTGTGCTTGGCCCTCCTATGTTGAACATAATAAACGGCTCTCTATCCACTGGATGTGTACCAAACTCACTAAAAGTGGCAGTAATAAAGCCTCTCTTGAAAAAGCCAAACCTTGACCCAGAAAAAAACTATCGGCCTATATCGAATCTTCCATTCCTCTCAAAAATTTTAGAGAAGGCTGTTGCGCAGCAACTCACTGCCTTCCTGAAGACAAACAATGTATACGAAATGCTTCAGTCTGGTTTTAGACCCCATCATAGCACTGAGACGTCACTTGTGAAGGTGGTAAATTACATTTTAATGACATCGGACCGAGGCTCTGCATCTGTCCTCGTGCTCCTAGACCTTAGTGCTGCTTTTGATACCATCGATCACCACATTCTTTTGGAGAGATTGGAAACCCAAATTGGTCTACACGGACATGTTCTGGCCTGGTTTAGATCTTATCTGTCGGAAAGATATCAGTTTGTCTCTGTGAATGGTTTGTCCTCTGACAAATCAACTGTAAATTTCGGTGTTCCTCAAAGGTTCCGTTTTAGGACCACTATTGTTTTCACTATATATTTTACCTCTTGGGGATGTTATTCGAAAACATAATGTTAACTTTCACTGCTATGCGGATGACACACAGCTGTACATTTCAATGAAACATGGTGAAGCCCCAAAATTGCCCTCGCTAGAAGCATGTGTTTCAGACATAAGGAAGTGGATGGCTGCAAACTTTCTACTATTAAACTCGGACAAAACAGAGATGCTTGTTCTAGGTCCCAAGAAACAAAGAGATCTTCTGTTGAATCTGACAATTAATCTTAATGGTTGTGCAGTCGTCTCAAATAAAACTGTGAAGGACCTCGGCGTTACTCTGGACCCTGATCTCTCTTTTGAAGAACATATCAAGACCATTTCAAGGACAGCTTTTTTCCATCTACGTAACATTGCAAAAATCAGAAACTTTCTGTCCAAAAATGATGCAGAAAAATTAATCCATGCTTTTGTCACTTCTAGGTTAGACTACTGCAATGCTCTACTTTCCGGCTACCCAGATAAAGCACTGAATAAACTTCAGTTAGGATTCTAGCAGCCGTATTTAGCACTGACTAGAACCAAAACATTTGATCATATTACTCCAGTGCTAGCCTCTACACTGGCTTCCTGTCAAAGCAAGGGCTGATTTCAAGGTTTTACTGCTAACCTACAAAGCATTACATGGGCTTGCTCCTACCTATCTCTCTGATTTGGTCCTGCTGTACATACCTACACGTACGCTACGGTCACAAGACGCAGGCCTCCTAATTGTCCCTAGAATTTCTAAGCAAACAGCTGGAGGCAGGGCTTTCTCCTATAGAGCTCCATTTTTATGGAACGGTCTGCCTACCCATGTCAGAGACGCAAACTCGGTCTCAACCTTTAAGTCTTTACTGAAGACTCATCTCTTCAGTGGGTCATATGATTGAGTGTAGTCTGGCCCAGGAGTGGGAAGGTGAACGGAAAGGCTCTGGAGCAACGAACCGCCCTTGCTGTCTCTGCCTGGCTGGTTCCCCTCTTTCCACTGGGATTCTCTGCCTCTAACCCTATCACAGGAGCTGAGTCACTGGCTTACTGGGGCTCTCTCATGCCGTCCCTGGAGGGGGTGCGTCACCTGAATGGGTTGATTCACTGTTGTGGTCATCCTGTCTGGGTTGGCGCCCCCCCCTTGGGTTGTGCCGTGGCGGAGATCTTTGTGGGCTATACTCAGCCTTGTCTCAGGATGGTA
The DNA here is from genome assembly GCF_034236695.1 of Oncorhynchus nerka. NCBI lineage: Eukaryota > Metazoa > Chordata > Actinopteri > Salmoniformes > Salmonidae > Oncorhynchus > Oncorhynchus nerka. The sequence goes on from NC_088421.1 coordinate 298,805, forward strand.
AGTTGGTGGTTGAAGATATCCCTCTAGTGGTGTGGGGGCTGTGCTTTGGCAAAGTGGGTGGGGTTATATCCTTCCTGTTTGGCCCTGTCCGGGTGTGTCCTCAGATGGGGCCACAGTGTCTCCTGACCCCTCCTGTCTCAGCCTCCAGTATTTATGCTGCAGTAGTTTGTGTCGGGGGGCTAGGGTTAGTTTGTTATATCTGGAGTACTTCTCCTGTCCTATTCGGTGTCCTGTGTGAATCTAAGTGTGCGTTCTCTAATTCTCTCCTTCTTTCTTTCTCTCTCTCTCGGAGGACCTGAGCTCTAGGACCATGCCCCAGGACTACCTGACATGATGACTCATTGCTGTCCCCAGTCCACCTGGCCATGCTGCTGCTCCAGTTTCAACTGTTCTGCCTTACTATTATTCAACCATGCTGGTCATTTATGAACATTTGAACATCTTGGCCATGTTCTGTTATAATTTCCACCCGGCACAGCCAGAAGAGGACTGGCCACCCCACATATGCTCTCTCTAATTCTCTCTTTCTTTCTCTCTCTCGGAGGACCTGAGCCCTAGGACCGTGCCCCAGGACTACCTGACATGATGACTCCTTGCTGTCCCCAGTCCACCTGACTGTGCTGCTGCTCCAGTTTCAACTGTTCTGCCTTATTATTATTATTCGACCATGCTGGTCATTTATGAACATTTGAACATCTTGGCCATGTTCTGTTATAATCTCCACCCGGCACAGCCAGAAGAGGACTGGCCCACATAGCCTGGTTCCCCTCTAGGTTTCTTCCTAGGTTTTGGCCTTTCTAGGGAGTTTTTCCTAGCCACCGTGCTTCTACACCTGCATTGCTTGCTGTTTGGGGTTTTAGGCTGGGTTTCTGTACAGCACTTTGAGATATCAGCTGATGTACGAAGGGCTATATAAATACATTTGATTTGATTTGATTAATCAGAGCCAGCGCTGCATGCGCATTAATGTGTGACAGGTGCTGTTAAGATTACAATATTCTAATTTTCTAATTTGGAACAGTGTAAACACTAAATAAATGATAAGTAATACCAGAGTGTGTGTTCTAAATGGGGGGAAAAGTGTAAAGCCTATATTACAGCGTAGCAAAGATTAAAACAGCCGCATTTGTGAAATTGCTTTATCCGACATGTTGTGGATGCGTAAGGCTTGGAGCTCACGGAATCAGTAGGCCATTAAACAAACCCTCAGGCAACAGAACCAGGATGTGTCTCATTTCTGTAGACATATATGGATGATTTATAAAGTCAGGCACATTTAACAGTCGGGTTATTGATTATAACCCTAATTAAGTTGGGGTTTACTCTTCTCACTTTTCTTAGACAATTAATGCAAGGCAAAATAGCAACATGGTCTAGGAAAAGGCGCCAATTCAAAAGCGCACTGATTTTATTTTATTTCACCTTTATTTAACCAGGTAGGCAAGTTGAGAACAAGTTCTCATTTACAATTGCGACCTGATGTATCCAACGCGGGAGAAATTGCATTTGGGACCCGTTTCAGAAAGCTGGGCATATGACTAACATTACGACTTCACAGGAGGCATTTGAACATAAAAATATGTTATATTTTATCTAAATGCAATTTGTTTGCAGAAATACCTTTTTGAACATTTAGGTGCTGTAATAAATCAAATCAAATTTTATTTGTCACATACACATGGTTAGCAGATGTTAATGCGAGTGTAGCGAAATGCTTGTGCTTCTAGTTCCGACAATGCAGTGATAACCAACAAGTAATCTAACTAACAATTCCAAAACTACTGTCTTATACACAGTGTAAGGGGATAAAGAATATGTACATAAGGATATATGAATGAGTGATGGTACAGAGCAGCATACAGTAGATGGTATCGAGTACAGTATATACATATGAGATGAGAATGTAGACAAAGTAAACAAAGTGGCATAGTTAACCTGTTAGACTAGAATATGCACAGCAGGTGCCATTAATACAGGTAACGAGTGGAGGACAGAGGAACCTCTTAAAGAAGTTACAGGTCTGTGAGAGCCAGAAATCTTGCTTGTTTGTAGGTGACCAAATACTTATTTTCCACCATAATTTGCAAATCTAAACTTGATGCCCTCAATCTCACACAAATTATCAATGAACCTACCAGGTACCTCCCCAAAGCCTTAAACACGGGCACCCTCATAGATATCATCCTAACCAACTTCCCCTCTAAATACACCTCTGCTGTCTTCAACCAAGATCTCAGTGATCACTGCCTCATTGCCTGCATCTGTAATGGGTCAGCGGTCAAACGACCTCCACTCATCACTGTAAAACGCTCACTGAAACACTTCAGCGAGCAGGCCTTTCTAATCGACCTGGCCGGGGTATCCTGGAAGGATATTGATCTCATCCCGTCAGTAGAGGATGCCTGGATATTTTTTTTAAATGCCTTCCTAACCATCTTAAATAAACATGCCCCATTCAAGAAATTTAGAACCAGGAACAGATATAGCCCTTGGTTCTCCCCAGACCTGACTGCCCTTAACCAACACAAAAACATCCTATGGCGTTCTGCATTTAGCATCGAACAGCCCCCGTGATATGCAGCTGTTCAGGGAAGCTAGAAACCATTATACACAGGCAGTTAGAAAAGCCAAGGCTAGCTTTTTCAAGCAGAAATTTGCTTCCTGCAACACTAACTCAAAAAAGTTATGGGACACTGTAAAGTCCATGGAGAATAAGAACACCTCCTCCCAGCTGCCCACTGCACTGAAGATAGGAAACACTGTCACCACTGATAAATCCACCATAATTGAGAATTTCAATAAGCATTTTTCTACGGCTGGCCATGCTTTCCACCTGGCTACTCCTACCCCGGTCAACAGCACTGCACCCCCAACAGCAACTCGCCCAAGCCTTCCCCATTTCTCCTTCTCCCAAATCCGTTCAGCTGATGTTCTGATAGAGCTGCAAAATCTGGACCCCTACAAATCAGCCGGGCTAGACAATCTGGACCTTTTCTTTCTAAAATGATCTGCCGAAATTGTTGCCACCCCTATTACTAGCCTGTTCAACCTCTCTTTCGTGTCGTCTGAGATTCCCAAAGATTGGAAAGCAGCTGCGGTCATCCCCCTCTTCAAAGGGGGGGACACTCTTGACCCAAACTTCTACAGACCTATATCTATCCTACCATGCCTTTCTAAGGTCTTCGAAAGCCAAGTCAACAAACAGATTACCGACCATTTCGAATCTCACCATACCTTCTCTGCTATGCAATCTGGTTTCAGAGCTGGTCATGGGTGCACCTCAGCCACGCTCAAGGTACTAAACGATATCTTAACCGCCATCGATAAGAAACATTACTGTGCAGCCGTATTCATTGATCTGGCCAAGGCTTTCGACTCTGTCAATCACCACATCCTCATCGGCAGACTCGACAGCCTTGGTTTCTCAAATGATTGCCTCGCCTGGTTCACCAACTACTTCTCTGATAGAGTTCAGTGTGTCAAATCGGAGGGTCTGCTGTCCGGACCTCTGGCAGTCTCTATGGGGGTGCCACAGGGTTCAATTCTTGGACCGACTCTCTTCTCTGTATACATCAATGAGGTCGCTCTTGCTGCTGGTGAGTCTCTGATCCACCTCTACACAGACGACACCATTCTGTATACTTCTGGCCCTTCTTTGGACACTGTGTTAACAACCCTCCAGGCAAGCTTCAATGCCATACAACTCGCCTTCCGTGGCCTCCAATTGCTCTTAAATACAAGTAAAACTAAATGCATGCTCTTCAACCGATCGCTACCTGCACCTACCCGCCTGTCCAACATCACTACTCTGGACGGCTCTGACTTAGAATACGTGGACAACTACAAATACTTAGGTGTCTGGTTAGACTGTAAACTCTCCTTCCAGACCCATATCAAACATCTCCAATCCAAAGTTAAATCTAGAATTGGCTTCCTATTTCGCAACAAAGCATCCTTCACTCATGCTGCCAAACATACCCTTGTAAAACTGACCATCCTACCAATCCTCGACTTTGGCGATGTCATTTACATAATAGCCTCCAATACCCTACTCAACAAATTGGATGCAGTCTATCACAGTGCAATCCGTTTTGTCACCAAAGCCCCATATACTACCCACCATTGCGACCTGTACGCTCTCGTTGGCTGGCCCTCGCTTCATACTCGTCGCCAAACCCACTGGCTCCATGTCATCTACAAGACCCTGCTAGGTAAAGTCCCCCATTATCTCAGCTCGCTGCTCACCATAGCATCTCCCACCTGTAGCACACGCTCTTGCAGGTATATTTCACTAGTCACCCCCAAAACCAATTCTTTCTTTGGCCGCCTCTCCTTCCAGTTCTCTGCTGCCAATGACTGGAACGAACTACAGAAATCTCTGAAACTGGAAACACTTATCTCCCTCACTAGCTTTAAGCACCAACTGTCAGAGCAGCTCACAGATTACTGCACCTGTACATAGCCCACCTATAATTTAGCCCAAACAACTACCTCTTTCCCAATTGTATTTCATTAATTTATTTATTTAGCTCCTTTGCACCCCATTATTTTTATCTCTACTTTGCACATTCTTCCATTGCAAAACTACCATTCCAGTATTTTACTTGCTATATTGTATTTACTTTGCCACCATGGCCTTTTTTGCCTTTACCTCCCTTCTCACCTCATTTGCTCACATTGTATATAGACTTGTTTATACTGTATTATTGACTGTATGTTTGTTTTACTCCATGTGTAACTCTGTGTCGTTGTATCTGTCGAACTGCTTTGCTTTATCTTGGCCAGGTCGCAATTGTAAGTGAGAACTTGTTCTCAACTTGCCTACCTGGTTAAATAAAGGTGAAATAAATAAATAAATAAAAATAAATTAATAAAAAATCCTACAATGTGATTTTCTGGATTTTTTCTCATTTTGTCTGTCTTAGTTGAAGTGTATCTATGATGAAAATTACAGGCCTCTCATCTTTGGGAGAACTTGCACAATTGGTGGCTGACTAAATACTTTTTTGCCCCACTGTATTCCTAATTTTGTTGCGTTACAGCCTGCATTCAAAATGGACAAAATGCATAGATTCACACCCCTGAGTCAATACTTTGTAGAAGAACCTTTGACAGCGATTACAGCTATGAGTATTTCTGGGTAAGTCTCTAAGAGCTTTCTACAACTGCATTGTGCAACATTTGCCCATTTATTATTTTCTAAATTCTTCAAGCTCTGTCAAGTTGGTTGTTGATCATTGCTAGACAACCATTTTCAGGTCTTGCTAAAGATTTTAGTCAAAACTGTAACTCGGCAAGCAACTCCAGTGTAGATTTGGCCTTGTGTTTTAGGTTGTTGTCTTGCTGAAAGGTGAATTAATCTCCCAGTGTCTGGTGGAAAGCAGACTGAACCAGGTTTCCCTTTAGGATTTTTCCTGTTCTTAGCTCCATTCGGTTTCTTTTTTATTCTGAAAAACTCCCTAGTCCTAAATGATTACAAGCACGCACATGTAACGGTTTTCTTCTGGTGAAAGAGAGACTGACCAAAATGCAGCGTGGTTAGTTTTGTACATCTTTAATAAAGATGAAAATACAACAGTCTACAAAACAAGAAATGTGAACAAACCGAAACAGTCCTATCTGGTGCCACAAACACAAAGACCGGAACAATCACCCACAAAACCCAACACAAAACAGGCTACCTAAATATGGTTCCCAATCAGAGACAATGACTAACACCTGCCTCTGATTGAGAACCATATCAGGCCAAACATAGAAATAGACAAACCAGACACACAACAGAATGCCCACCCAGCTCACGTCCTGACCAACACTAAAACAAGGAAAACACACAAGAACGATGGTCAGAACGTGACAGCACATAACATAATGCAACCACCATTATGCTTAAAAAAATGTAATTGCTTTGACACATTCAAATCAAATCAAATTTATTTATATAGCCCTTCGTACATCAGCTGATATCTCAAAGTGCTGTACAGAAACCCAGCCTAAAACCCCAAACAGCAAACAATGCAGGTGTAAAAGCACGGTGGCTAGGAAAAACTCCCTAGAAAGGCCAAAACCTAGGAAGAAACCTAGAGAGGAACCAGGCTATGTGGGGTGGCCAGTCCTCTTCTGGCTGTGCCAGGTAGAGATTATAACAGAACATGACCAAGATGTTCAAATGTTCATAAATGACCAGCATGGTCGAATAATAATAAGGCAGAACAGTTGAAACTGGAGCAGCAGCACAGTCAGGTGGACTGGGGACAGCAAGGAGTCATCATGTCAGGTAGTCCTGGGGCACGGTCCTAGGGCTCAGGTCCTCCGAGAGAGAGAAAGAAAGAGAGAATTAGAGAGAGCATATGTGGGGTGGCCAGTCCTCTTCTGGCTGTGCCGGGTGGAGATTATAACAGAACGTGGCCAAGATGTTCAAATGTTCATAAATGACCAGCATGGTTGAATAATAGTAAGGCAGAACAGTTGAAACTGGAGCAGCAGCATGGCCAGGTGGACTGGGGACAGCAAGGAGTCATCATGTCAGGTAGTCCTGGGACATGGTCCTAGGGCCCAGGCCAGTTGAAACTGGAGCAGCAGCATGGCCAGGTGGACTGGGGACAGCAAGGAGTCATCATGTCAGGTAGTCCTGGGGCATGGTCCTAGGGCTCAGGTCCTCCGAGAGAGAGAAAGAAAGAGAGAAGGAGAGAATTAGAGAACGCACACTTAGATTCACACAGGACACCGAATAGGACAGGAGAAGTACTCCAGATATAACAAACTGACCCTAGCCCCCCGACACATAAACTAATGCAGCATAAATACTGGAGGCTGACATTTATTGCGGTATTAATTTAGTGCCTTGTTGCAAACAGTAATATTTGTATTCTGTTAAGGCTTCCTTCTTTTCACTCAGTCAATTAGGTTAGTATTGTGGAGTAACTACAAGGTTGTTGATCCATCATCAGTTTTCTATCACAGCCATTACTCTGTATCTGTTTTAAAGTCACCATTGGCCTTATGGTGAAATCCCTGAGCGGTTTCCTTCCTCTCCGGCAATTGAGTTAGGAAGCCTGTATCTAGGTAGTGACTGAGTGTATTGATACACCATCCAAAGTGTAATTAATAACTTCACCGTGCTCAAAGGGATATTCAATGTCTGATTTTTCTTTATTTGTACCCATCTACCAATGGGTGCCCTTCTTTGCGAAGCATTGGAAAACATCCCTGGTCTTTGTGGTTGAATCTCTGTTTGATATTCACTCCTTGACTGAGGGACCTTACAGATAAATGTGTTTGGGGGGGGGGGGGGGGGGGGTACAGTTATCATGTCAAACACTATTATTGCACACAGAGTGAGTTCAAACAGCTTATTATGTGACTTTTAAAGCAAATTTAGGCTTGCCATACAGTAAAAAAGGGGTTGAATACTTATTGAGTCAAGACATTTCAGATTTTCATTTGGAATTAATTTGTTAAATAAAAAGTTAAAGAAAACGTTCTTCCACTTTGATATTATGGGGTATTGTGTGTAGTGACAAAGTGACCAGTGACAAAACATCTACATTTAATCAATTTTAAATTCAGGCTGTAACACAACAAAATGTGGAAAAAGGGGTGTGAATTCTTTCAGGCACTCTACATGGAAATGAATTTTGTGAGATCAGCATAAACATTACACATTCACTACACTAATACACATAATGTAATACATAGAGCCCTACTTTGAGCAGTTGACTGAGCCTCCCTGGAGCGCCAGATGGGTAGGGTTTGTACTTCGGGGACCATTCCATTGGCAAGCTCAATCAAAGTTTGGCAAAAGTATTTGGAGAAAAAAAGAAATATTGTACTTACACGCATTGGCCGCGTAATGGAAAATAAACGACTTCTAAGTTAGACTCAATTAGATTACATGGACAAGATGGCGTTCGTGAATACGTCCTCCTCTAACCTAAGGGCGCCCTGGCGCTTTGATCCCTTTAATTGGCTAACCTGATGATTGCATTTAGGAAGGAGGTAGGGAGGCACAATGCCTAAGCCCTTTTTCTAATTTTACTCCAGAGTATAAAGTTTACAAGACATTTGTCTAGGTCCTTAACCTTTATTAGGCCTTCGAAAGCCTCTCCACGCATGTTTAATCATCGCCAATTGTACCTGGTGATCTCGACAATTAAGGACATTTATTAAATTAGCTTTACTTCTTTACTCTTTGCATCCGAGCTGGGTAGGCTGACTGATAAGCTCTGTTTAGTTCAAATAAGGGAGATTAAACAACGGTCAAAAAGGTAGCGAACGGAAATGTGGCAAAGGAATTCTAGTTTAGAGTCAATGAGTTTCTTAAAGAACACTGACTGTCTGTCTGCCATTTTGTTATCAGCTGGGAGTTGAGGAGAAGTACGAACTGCTCCATGTTCTAGAGTTCACCAGGTATGGCTTCATTTCAGTGCATTGAACTAACAGTTTGCTCAGGATAATGTGCTGTCATAGCATCAACACTGTGAAGGCTGCATTCTCTGTCTCTCTCTCTCTCTCTCAGCACTAGGAAGAGGATGTCAGTCATCATGCGCACTCCATCTGGCAAGATCCGCCTCTACTGCAAAGGAGCTGTGAGTCTCTCTCTTTCTGTCTTTCGCTCTCTCTCCCTCTTTATTTTTCTGTCTCTTTCCATCTCTCCCTTTGTCTCTCTCTTTCTATGTTTCTCTTTTTCTTTTAATTCAATTTAATTCAATTTGCTCTATTGGCATGACGTAGCAATGTACATGTTGCCAAAGCGTAATTTGGAAATGATTCATTTACAACATTAACATAAAATAATAATATTCTAAATTGTCAATGGGACAATCTTTCTATCTCTGTCTCTCACTCTCTCTCTCATTCTGCCTCTCTCTCCACCCCCCTCTCTTACATTTTCTCTCCGTCTGTCTCTCTCCATGGCAACGCATGTGACAGACCATCATTACCACAGGACAGCGGTGGTGTCAAGTGGTTCTCCCTTATTGCTTCGCCTCTGAATTGTCAAAAAATTCTGTAGCAGACAAAAGGTCTGATATCGGGATCAGACACATTGTTAGACACACATCATATTATTTATTACACTGGCATTTTTTTGTTTATTGATTTGCACACAAAAAGAGACAGAACAATGTGATAATAGTAATTAAAAGGCAAAATTGGAACATGTGCAGGAGAGATTCAAAAAAGCAACTGAAATGCCTCCCCCTTTCAAATATCTATAGAAAAAAGGACTGAATTAGTATAGTTGCAGTATAATTGCTGTCTAACTATTGGATTGGCTTAGACATACAATACCAGACCTACTCATTCAAGGGTTTTTATTTATTTGTACTATTTTCTACATTGTAGAATAATAGTGAAGACATCAAAACTATGAAATAACACATATGGAATCATGTAGTAACCAAAAAAAGTGTTAAACAAATCCAAATATATTTTATATTTGAGATTCTTCAAAGCAGCCACCATTTGCCTTGATGACAACTTTGCACACTCTTGGCATTTTCTCAACCAGCTCCACCTGGAATGCTTTTTCAACAGTCTTGAAGGAGTTCCCACATATGCTAAGCACTTGTTTCACTGCCAAAAAGCGAAATAACAACACAATGTCAAATGCAGGTAGCCTAGTGAAATACTGAACATCTAATCACATTAACCTTTACTCTCAAGCGGGAATTCCACTAACGGTCCATATGTAGCCAAACGTAGCTGCTGCTCATTCTGTTTGCTCAAAAATGTATAAATGTTTGTTTTTTTAAGTACGGCCTGCGTCCATAGACACATACCAGCTCTACTGGTAGTACTGCTACTACCAGCTTGTTACCTGTGGATGTATTTCAAGGCCTACCTTCAAACTCAGTGCCTCTTTGGTTGGCATCATGGGAAAATCAAAAGATTTCAGCCAAAACCCCAGAAAAATAATTGTAAACCTCAAGTCTGGTTCATCCTTGTGAGCAATATCCAAACTCCTGAAGGTACCACGTTCATCTGTACAAACACCATGGGACCACGCAGCAGTCACACCGCTCAGGAAAAAGACGCATTCTCTCTCCTAGAGATGAACGTACTTTGGTGCGAAAAGTGCAAATCAATCCCAAAACAACTGCAAAGGACCTTGTGAAGATGCTGGAGGAAACAGGTACAAAAGTATCTATATCCACAGTAAAAACGAGTCCTATATCGACATAACCTGAAAGGCCGCTCAGCAAGAAAGAAGCCACTGCTCCAAAACCACCATAAAGAAACCAGACTACTGTTTGCAACTGCACATGGGGACAAAGATCGTACTTTTTGGAGAATGAAACAAAAAATAGAACTGTTTGGCCATAGCGACCATCGTTATGTTTGGAGGTAAAAGGGGGAGATTGCAAGCCGAAGAACACCATCCCAACTGTGAAGCATGGGGGGGGGTGGCAGCATCATGTTGTGGGGGTGCTTTGCGACAGGAGGGACTGGTGCACTTACCAAAATATATGCCATCATGAGGAAGGAAAATTATGTGGATATATTGAAGCGACATCTCAAGACATCAGTCAGGAAGTTAAAGCTTGGTCGTAAATGGTTCTTCCAATGGACAATGACCCCAAGCATACTTCCAAAGTTGTGGCAAAATGGCTTAAGGACAACAAAGTCAAGGTATTGGAGTGACCATCACAAACCCTGACCTCAATCCTATAGAAAATTTGTGGGCAGAACTGAAAAAGCGTGTGCGAGAAAGGAGGCCTACAAACCTGACTCAGTTACACCAGCTCTGTCAGGAGGAATGGGCCAAAATTCACCCAACGTATTGTGAGAAGCTTGTGGAAGGCTACCCAAAACATTTGACCTAAGTTAAACAATTTAAAAGGCAATGCTACCAAATACTAATTGAGTGTATGTAAACTTCTGACCCACTGGGAATGTGATGAAAGAAATAAAAGCTGACATTTCACATTCTTAAAATAAAGTGGTGATCCTAACTGACCTAAAACAGGGATTAAGTGTCAGGAATTGTGAAAAACTGAGTTTAAATGTATTTGGCTGAGGTGTATGTAAACTTCCAATGATGGCGCAAAAGCCATTACTGGGAGACATAGTGGAGTGGTAACGCACGTGCAAGCAGTTGCTCCCGACGCCACTTGGGTACACTGCAGCTTCCACCGAGAGGCTCTTGCTGTCAAGGGAATGGCTGACAGCTTGAAAGATGTTTTGGACACTACATTGAAAATGGTTAACTTTGTTAAAGTAAGGCCCCTGAACTCTTGTGTATTTTCTGCACTATGCAATGATATGGGCAGCAACCATGTAACGCTTTTACAACATTCAGAAGTGCGCTGTTTATCAAGGGGCCAAGGACATATTCAATGTGCGGGACAAAGTTGAGGCTATGATTAAATAGTTGGAGCTCTTCTATGTCTGGACGACAACACAGTTCTTTCCATCATTGTTAGATTTTTTGTGTGCAAATGAACTCAAGCTTATGGACAATGTCAAATTTGATAAAGCGAAGCACCTGAGTGGGTTGAGTGTGCAATTACACAGGTAGTTTCCTGAAATGGATGATACAAACAACTGGATTCGTTTATCCCTTTCATGCCCTGCCTCCAGTCCACTTACCGATATCTGAATGAGAGCCTCTTGAAATTGCAACAAGCAGTTCTGTGAAAATGGAATCTAATCAGGAGCCACTTCCAGATTTCTGGATTGGGCTGCGCTCAGAGTATCCTGCCTTGGCAAACCGCGCTGTTAAGACACTGATGCCCTTTGCTACCACGTACCTATGTGAGAGTGGATTCTCGGCCCTCACTAGCATGAAAACTAAATACAGGCTGTGTGTACACTGTACACTGTGTGTGGAAAATTATTTAAGACTGACTCTCTCCAATACAACCCAACATTGCAGAGTTATGTGCATCCTTTAAAGCACACCCTTCTCATTATCCTTCACAATTTTCTATGAACAAATAAGGTTTCATATGTAAGATGGTTAATCAAAGAGCAAAATGATTGATTATTATATTATTATTTGTGCTCTGGTCCTATAAGAGCTCTTTGTCACTTCCCACAAGCCAGGTTGTGAAAAAAACTCACATTCTTATGTTTAATAAATGTATCGTATGTGTGTGTGGCAGGCTTACAATGATGGCAATAAACAACATTTGAGAGTGCGCTGACCCTGGTGCTAGAGAGGGTACGTAGCTGGAGGTTGAATGTTTGAAGGGGTACGGGACTATAAAAAGTTTGGGAAACACTGCAACAGGACAACGACCCAAGCACACGCAGGAGTGGCTTCGGGACAAGTCTCTGAATGTCCTTGAGTGGCCCAGCCAGAGCCCAGACTTGAACCCGACCGAACATCTCTGGAGAGACCTGAAAATAGCTGTGCAGCAACTCTTCTCATCCAACCTGCCAGAACTTGAGAGGATCTGCAGAGAAGAATGGGAGAAACTCCCCAAATATAGCTGTGCCAAGCTTGTAGTGCCATACCCAAGAAGACTCGATGCCGACTCTGCCAAAGGTGCTTCAACAAAGTACTGAGTAAAGGGTGTGAATATTTGTGATATTTCATTTTTTTTAATAGATTTGCACACCAAAAAAACAACGGTTTTTGCTTTGTTATTATGGGGTAAAATGTGTACATTGGTGAGGGGGAAAAAATGTAATACATTTTAGAGCAAGGCTGTAACGTAACAAAATGTGGAAAAAATTAAGGGGTCTGAATACACTGTATATTCATGAACATCTATTCATAGACATACAGTGCCTTGCGAAAGTATTCGGCCCCCTTGAACTTTGCGACCTTTTGCCACATTTCAGGCTTCAAACATAAAGATATAAAACTGTATTTTTTTGTGAAGAATCAACAACAAGTGGGACACAATCATGAAGTGGAACGACATTTATTGGATATTTCAAACTTTTTTAACAAATCAAAAACTGAAATGCGTGGGTATGGATATGGTTCCCCAAATTTTTTTGTGGCTCCCATCCCCAACAAAGTTGCCCATCCCAAACATACATCACTGGTGTTTGGTATCTCGTAATTTTACATCATGGTTTGTTTACATGGCAGTTATTTGCTGGCTGTCCAGACAGTATATGTAATGACTGTGCTGTTTCCAACAGGACACGGTGGTCTACGACCGTCTGGCCGACAGTTCCAGGTATAAAGAGATCACTCTTAAACACCTGGAGCAGTTTGCCACCGAGGGTGAGTGAGGGAACAGCTCCCCCTGTCTACCTAACACACATAGGACCTATTAAAAAAAGTTGAGAAAGGCATTCTTCCTTCCTTTTTCCTTGAGGTAAGCACATATCTGTAAGTGATTGGATAGGTTTAATCAATGTTACTACCCCTTTACTTTCACTAATCCACTCAATTATTTGATTACTTCAAGGAAGGAAGGAAGGAAGGATGCGTTTCTGTATTCAAACTTAATATTTTATTAGATTGCATTGCTTTACCTCTATAAATATACTACCTTCTTGTGAGAGGTTGGCAGAATTACATTAAACATTTCCCCTGTGGAAAAATCTGCATGTTTCTAGTTTCTGCAGCTTATAAACCACATATTTTTTAAATTATTTAATTGAAGAGAAATGCAAAGTAATGGCATGTGTCGCCATAAGCGGACACCTGTTGTGTAATTATTAGGTTATGTAAGCCTTCTGGGTTTACTCGGGTGAGTTGAGAAGTGACGGTTATTGTGTAGATAGAAGAAGAGGGTGGATAGGGGTTAGTATGGGGTTAGATGGGGACTGATGTGGTATGTTGTCTGTCCATTATGTCTCAGGGCTGCGTACTCTATGCTTTGCTGTGGCTGAGATCAGCGAGTCATCCTATCAGCAGTGGCTGGAGGTGTTCCACGGTGCCGCCAGCGCCCTGCAGAACCGAGCCCTCAAACTGGAGGAGAGCTATGAGCTTATCGAGAAGGTCAGTGTCACACACACATGCCCGTTCGCCCTCGCACAGACACACACACACACACACACACACCACATCGGTCCCCATCTAACCCCATACTAACCCCTATCCACCAATCACCATCTTCCCCTATCTCCACAATAATCCTGTAGGTCTCCACCACCAGGTAAAATATTAGCACAGATTTCTTCACATTTTCAACCCTATGTGAATCAAAGTTGAGACAAGCAGTTTCTTAACTTTAATGTTAAAATATCTAGTGTTACGATATAAACATTTCAATTTGTTCGCCATTTTAGAAAGGATTTTAGCAGCAATCAGGTCTCCAGAAAGGGATTGATCTAGGGACACACCAAGATACACTCGTTTTAAATTCAATCTCCTTGCCTGCACAGTTTACCGTTATCTTGTCTACCCTACAAACAAAATCAATTTATTTTTTCCCAAATGCAGTGACAATTTGTTGTCAGACAACCAATCTCTAACAAAATGTAATTCCTTACTCAGGGTCTCTATGTAAACTGTATCCTTCCCTGATACCAGCATGGCTGAATCATATCAGCAAAGAGATTCCAATGATGAGCGATCAGCTCTGCAAACAAGATAATTACTGCCTGCTTCGTTCACCCTAAGGACACCAACCCCTCACACAAGGCATCCATTTTAAAACTCTCCACCCATTCCATTGAGTGGTTGGCTGAACACAAATCAGTAGAACCGATTTCAGACATTCAACTTGATTAAAGGTCCAACGTTTTAGAAATTGAGGCACACTTAACCAGTATGTCAACCACAGAATTTTGCAGCGATACGCCATCCCATTTGGTTTGTGCTTAGTGGGTCTATAATTTGTTTTTGAACAGGACAATGACCCAAAACACACCTCCAGGCTGTGTAAGGGCTATTTGACCATGAAGAAGAGTGATGGAGTGCTGCATCAGATGACCTGGCCTCCACAATCACCCGACCTCAACCCAATTGAGATGGTTTGGGATGAGTTGGACCGCAGAGTGAAGGGAAAGTAGCCAACAAGTGCTCAGCATATGTGTGAACTCTTTCAAGACTGTTGGAAAAGCATTCCAGGTGAAGCTGGTTGAGAGAATGCAAAGAGTGTGCAAAGCTGTCATCAAGACAAAGGGTGGCTATTTGTGTTAGTGTTTTTTCATAGTTTTGATGTCTTCACTATTATTCTACAATGTAGAAAATAGTAGAAATAAAGAAAAAACATTTAATGAGTAGGTGTGTCCAAACTTTTGACCGGTACTGTATATAAAACACAGGAAAATAAAGTTTTTGACTACACTGGAACTTTAATGTGGCAGGTGTGATTGCCATAGGGGGAGTAGAACGGATGGAGGGGGAGCAGCAGGAGAAAGAATGTCCATAGCGGGAGTAGCAAGAGAGAGTTGAGACAGTAGGAGGGAGTAAGCGGAGGGAATGTCCATAGGAGAGGAGTAGCAGGGTGGAGGGGGGTTCAGGTAGCTGACTAGTGGTGGCTATTCAGCAGCTTGATGGTCTGAGGGTAGAAACTATTGGCCAGTCATTCAGTTTTTTCCGTGATGCTCCTGTACTGTTCGGGTGCATGAAAAAGAAAAAGTATGTGAACCCTTTGGAATTACCCGAACATAAATTGGTCTTAAAATGTAATCTGATCTTCATCTAAGTCACAACAATAGACAAACACAGTAACAATAACACACAAACAATTATACGTTTTCATGTCTTTATTGAACACACTGTGTAAATATTCACAGTGCAGGGTGGGAAAAGTATGTGAACCCTTGGTTTTGATAACTGGTTGACCCTCCTTTGGCAGTAGGGTCAACCAGTTATCTCAATCGGATTGAGGTCGGGACTCTAGAAGGCATATTTTTTTCTGTTGAAGCCATTCTGTTGTTGATTTACTTCTGTGTTTTGGGTCTTTGTCCTGTTGCATCACCCAACTTCTGTTGAGCTTCAATTGGTGGACAGATAGCCTATCATTCTCCTGCAAAATGTCTTGATAAACTTGGGAATTCATTTTTCCGTCGATGATAGCAAGCTGTCCAGGGCCTGAGGCAGCAAAATAACTCCAAACCATGATGCTCCCTTCACCATACTTTGCAGTTGGGAGGAGGTTTTGATGTTGGTGTGCTGTGCCTTTTTTTCTCCACACATTGTGTTGTGTGTTCCTTCCAAACAACTCGACTTTAGTTTCATCTGTCCACAGAATATTTTGCCAGTACCGATGTGGAACATCCAGATGCTCTTTTGCAAACTTCAGACGTGGAACAATGTTTTTTTTGGACAGCAGTGGCTTCTTCTGTGGTGTCCTCACATGAATACCATTCTTGTTTAGTGTTTCACGTATTATAGACTAATCAACAGAGATGTTGATTGTTGTTTCAGAGATTTCTTTGTCTTTAGCTGACACTCTAAGATTCTTCCTCATTGAGCATTCTGCACTGTGCTCTTGCAGTCATCTTTGCAGGACAGCCATTCCCAGGGAGAGTAGCAACAGTGCTGAACTTTCTCCATTTATAGATAATTTGTCTTACTGTGGACTGATGATCATCAAGGCTTTTAGAGATACTTTTGTAACCCTTTCCAGCTTTATGCAAGTCAACAATTCTTAATCTCAGGTCTTCTGAGAGCTCTTTTGTTCGAGGTATGGTTCACATCAGGCAATGCTTCTTGTGAATAGCAAACTCAAATTTTGTGAGTGTTTTTTATAGGCCAGGGCAGCTCTAACCAACATCTCCAATCTGTGTGTTATTAATTTAAGCAGACTGTGTTTGTCTGTTGTTGTGACTTAGATGAAGATCAGATCTAATTTGATTACCAATTTATGCAGAAACCTGATAATTCCACTGGGTTCACATACCTTTTCTTGCCACTGTATCACCCTCTGAAGAGCCATGCGGTCCGCGGCGGTGGAGTTGCCGTACCAGGCTGTGTTGCAGCCCGATAGTATGCTCACGATGGTGCTCCTGTAGAACACTGTAAGGGCCCTCATGGACAGGCCAAATTTCTTCAGCATCCTGAGGTTGAAGAGTCGATGTCGTGCCTTCTTCGCTACTGTGTACATGTGGTTAGACCATTTCAACTTCTCTGAGATGTGTGCACCGAGGAATTTGAAGTTATCGACTGTCTCCACGGTGGCCCCGTTGATGAGGATGGGGGCGTGTCCAGCCTCGTTCCTCCTGAAGTCCACAATCAACTCCTTTGTTTTGCTAACGTTGAGGGAAACGTTGTTTACCTGCCACAGAGCTGTCAGAGTGACCAGAAAGTAGTGCTTTATATAGGGGCCCAGCCATGGAATCTGAATGGGTTTGGATGGTTTGATGCAGTGTATACTATGGAACTATGGTTTGAGTGTATGGGGGCAGGTTGGGTTGGCCTAGTACCAGAAAGCAACAAACAGTTCCTCTGTGAAAACCAGTGATCTGGAAGTGCTAGTCAAACACAGGCGGCCACGCTAGTAAATCAAGTGCTGGGCTCCACTGCTGCCAGAGCTTCAGCTCTGCCCAAAACAAAATACTAAAATCACTGTGTTAACACAAAAGTTCTGAGAGGAGGGTGCAGGGATGTGATAAGTCCACTAGGTGGCAGTCTGAGAGAAGGGTCATGTCCCATAATTCCCTCCTTCTTCCTGAAGTGTGCACTTGCTCACTTCTTCCCACGCCAAAAAGCATTGGATTGGTGGAGGAATGGGCTAATGGGGTTTCCACCATATTTCTTATACCAGTCATTTCCTTTCAAATCAGTGAAGGGAAGTGAACACGTGGATACTTCAGGTGAAGTAGAAAATTGGGATGTAGCTATGGTCGAAGCATTTAGGAACTGTGACCTCAACATGTACTTTTAGAGCAGATCAAAAGGAAAGCACACCACCACATTACATCTCTTTGCAGAACACTCTTGACAAGCTACTCTCGAACAGCTACTACTTGGTCGTCATTGAAATAAGTTATGCACAAACACACCTTGTGGGGTGGCAGGTAGCCTAGTGGTTAGAGCGTTGGGCCAGTAACTGAAAGGTTGCTAGATTGAATCCCCGAGCTGGGCAGTTAACCCACTGTTCCTAGGCTGTCATTGTAAATGAGAATATGTTCTTAACTGACTTGTCTAGTTAAATAAAGGTTAAATTAAATTAAAAATAAAACCTTATGCCTGTTCATTTATTTTGTAAATGTTCGGGTGAATTTTCAGGAGTTGTCTTGATTGAAACCGATTTGCATTCTTGGGTTCAAATAGGCCTACTGTTTGAAATCTTGCTTTAGCCCGGCCAGAATGCCTGCAACATTGTGTCAACGTTAAGACAATATAGCTGTGAAGTTGTCACAACATTATTTAACGCATCCCTCCCCTCTCCGTGGGGTTTCATATGGCTAGTGGGTTACAGATATACTGCAGCTTGGCCTAGGTCACAAAAAGCACCGGGGCCTCTCAGTTCCCCCAGGCCCTTTACTAGCAGATAAATCTAGCTTACATCAGCTGATATCTCAAAGTGCTGAACAGAAACCCAGGCTAGAAGAAACCTAGAGAGGAACCAGGCTATGAGGGGTGGCCAGGCCTCTTCTGGCTGTGCCGGATGGAGATTATAACAGAACATGGCCAAGATGTTCAAATGTTCGTAGGTGACCAGCAGGGTCAAATAATAATAATCACAGTGGATGTCGAGGGTGCAGCAAGTCAGCACCTCAGGAGTAAATGTCAGTTGGATTTTCATAGTGGATCATTCAGAGTATTTCTACCGCTCCTGCTATCTCTAGAGAGATGAAAACAGCAGGTCTAGGACAGGTAGCACGTCCGTTGAACAGGTCAGGATTCCATAGCCGCAGGCATAACAGTGGAAACTGGAGCAGCAGCACAGCCAGGTGGACTGCGGACAGCAAGGAGTCATCAGGCCAGATAGTCCTGAGGCATGGTCCTAGGGCTCAGGTCCTCCGAGAGAGAGAAAGAAAGAAAAAAAGAGAGAAAGAAAGAAAGAGTTAGAGAGAGCATACTTAAATTCACACAGTTCACTGGATAAGACAGGATAAATACTCCAGATATAACAGACTGGCCCTAGCCCCTGACACATAAACTACTGCAGCATAAATACTGGAGGCTGAGACAGGAGTGGTCGGGATAACACGTCCCAAAGTCCCACGCCCGTGACACCCCCCCCCCCCCCTCTCTCTCACAACCACTGTGCTGTGACTACAACTGGCCCCTAAGTTTCCCCCCTATTCCTGCCCCCCTCACCCTAACCCAAAATACCCTAATCCATTCCCCAGCTTTGGGGGGTGGAAAAACAAGCGCAGCAGACTCAAGTGAAAAACAGGGAGTAAATGAATGAGTGACACAGTCCGACCCCTCACATGACGTTGTAAAGTCCCTTCCCTTGTTAGATTTTCTCCTTATTATTACCACATTTGTTTCTCTTCCTCTTTAGAACTTGCATCTTCTCGGGGCCACGGCCATCGAGGACAAGCTTCAGGACAAGGTGCCTGAGACTATTGAGACCCTGATGAAGGCCGACATCAAGATCTGGATCTTGACTGGGGACAAGCAGGAGACGGCCATCAACATTGGTAAGATCAAATCAAATGTATTTATATAGCCCTTCGTACATCAGCTGATATCTCAAAGTGCTGTACAGAAACCCAGCCGAAAACCTCAAACAGCAAGCAATGCAGGTGTTGAAGCACGTGCCCGGGATACTGGACAAATAGTCGAAGTGGACCATAAGAAAGAGATCTGACCAGAAAATATCAAAATAACATAAAAATGACGTCCTTCCCTCACATTGTGAAATAAAACATCTATACCTGATTGTAATCTGGGTATGTGATGTCTCTACTGCCAGAAAGACATTTGAGATGATTTCTTTGGCACATCGTAGATAGTTAAGCAGTGTTGTAGCAACCACAAAAGTAAATAAAAATCATACCGTGGGTATTTCAAAATATATACGGTATTCTACCCAAGCCTGTTTTCTCACTCCTCCCCCTCTTCCTCTGCCTGAAAATAAAACACCCTCTGCCTAGGTTGGTGGTACACCTTTTGTGGGGAAGGGGGCTGTCGAACTAGACTCTGTCCCGTTCTCCGTGTTCTTCTGTTCCCAGCCTGCTTGTGCCAGCCGATGCCGTGAAAAGGCAACGCAAACACTGGCCTACCCTAACAACCCACTCTCTCCTCAACCTCCTCAACCCTAACCTCACCATGCCCAGATTAAATTGAGTGCCACCCCCACCTACCCCCTAAAGTCCGCTGCCCCGGCAGCAACTTTTTACCCCTTTTTTATCCCTAATTTTGTGATATCCAATTGGTAGTTAGTCTTGTCCTATCGCTGCACCTCCCGTACGGACTCGGGAGAGGCGAAGGTTGAGAGCCATGTGTCCTCCGAAACACGACCCTGCCAAGCCGCACTGCTTTTTAACACACTGCTCGCTTAACCCGGAAGCCAGCTGCACCAATGTGTCGGAGGAAACACCGTACAGCTGGTGACCGAAGTCAGCTTGCAGGCGCCTGGCCCACCAGAAGGAGTCGCTAGAGCGCGATGGTACAAGGAAACCCCGGCCGGCCAAACCCTCCCATAACCTGGATGACGCTGTGCCAATTGTGCGCCACCTCATGGGTCTCCCGGGCACGGGACTGGGATCGAACCCAGGACTGTAGTGACGCCTCAAGCACTGCGATGCGGTGACTTAGACCGCTGCGCCACTTGGGAGGCCTCCCAGCAGCCATTTTGAGGAGCCACTATGACCATATTGTGCAGCTTTAATTACCTCCCCCAAACCAACAAACCTGTCACAGGTGTCACGCCATACGTATTCCGCAACTCCTTGGAGATCTTTGTTGTTTAGTTCCGCCAGGCCCCAAAACACTGAGAGGAATTGACTTTATCTTTTGAATAAAAAGAGTAGTTTGGTTAGAGTGAACTGAGCCTTTAAGATAAACACATTAAGCAAGGGGACTGTGGCAGGGGTCGCCAGGGGGGTGTAGAGGTGGGTGGGGCATTTTCTACACGCTGGCTTATGCGCATTAACACGTAAGAAAACAATCCACCAGGTCCAGACCTGTTTGGTATTGATTTGAGCCTCTGGAGGTGAAACCTACACGCTCCTCATCCCGACCCCCATCTCTCTGTGTGTGTGTGTGTGTGTGTGTGTGTGTGTGTGTGTGTGTGTGTGTGTGTGTGTGTGTGTGTGTGTGTGTGTGTGTGTGTGTGTGTGTGTGTGTGTGTGTGTGTGTGTAATTCTCTCAGACACAGTCCCACCCAAACACTCACGTATACATGCAGATCTAGGTGTTTTGGTAAGCCCTCAAAATGAAACAGGAGTCATTTCCAAGCTTGACGAAGCCCACAGATGTTCCACTCTGATATTGCCGCTCACTAGGGAGCCATGTTTAACTAACAAATGTCGAACTGCCCACTTAAAACAGAAAACAGACATGTAAACCCAGAGAATTAGTCTTGTCTTTATAGACTTTGATGGACCCAATACTGTCACTGTGCACCTAATGAAGTTCCAAGAATTTGTTGTCTTTTTCATCCCATTGGTACTTAAGCTAATAACATCAAAGTAAACAGAGAACTCAATTTCAGGAGGAAGTACATATAACCTATTACTTCTCCTACGTTTGCTCTTTTGTATTAAAGTTTATTTTGAAAAGATAATCATAATACAGTGTTTTAGGGAAGTATTCAGACCCCTTGACCTTTTCCATATTTTGTTACATTACAGTCTTAATCTAAAATGGATTAAATCATTTTCCCCCTCATCAATCTACACACAATACCCCATAATGACAAAGCAGAAACAGGTTTTTAGAAATGTTTGCAAATGTATTAATAATAAACTGATATAACATTTACATAAGTATTCAGACCCCTTTACTCAGTACTTTGTTAAAGCACCTTTGGCAGTGATTACAGCCTAGAGTTTTCTTGGGTATGAGCTTGGCACACCTGTATTTAGGAAGTTCTCCCATTCTTCTCTGCAGATCCTCTCAAGCTCTGTCAGGTTGGATGGGGAGCATTGCTGCACAGCTATTTTCAGGTCTCTCCAGAGATGATCGGTCAGGATTCTAGTCTGGGCTCTGGCTGGGCCACACAAGGACATTAAGAGACTTGTCCCGAAGCCACTCCTGCGTTGTCTTAGCTGTGTGCTCAGGGTCATTGTCCTGTTGGAAGGTGAACCTTCACCCCAGTCTGACGTCCTGAGCGCTCTGGAGCAGGTTTTCATCAAGGATCTCTCTGTACTTTGCTCCGTTCATCTTTGCCTCA
The DNA here is from genome assembly GCF_034236695.1 of Oncorhynchus nerka. Classification (NCBI taxonomy): domain Eukaryota; kingdom Metazoa; phylum Chordata; class Actinopteri; order Salmoniformes; family Salmonidae; genus Oncorhynchus; species Oncorhynchus nerka. The sequence continues at coordinate 320,959 of NC_088421.1, forward strand.
ATCCTGACTAGTCTCCCAGTCCCTGCCACTGAAAAACATCCCCACAGCATGATGCTGCCACCACCATGTTTCATCGTAGGAATGGTGCCAGGTTTTCTCCAGACGTGACTCTTGGCATTCAGGCCAAAGAGTTCAATCTTGGTTTCATCAGACTGGAGAATCTTGTTTTTAGATCTTTAGGTTCCTTTAGTTGCCTTTTTGGCAAACTCCAAGCGGGCTGTCATGTGCCTTTTACTGAGCATCCTTCCGTCTGGCCACTCTACCATGAAGGCCTGATTGGTGGAGTGCTGCAGAGATGGTTGTCCTTCTGGAAAGTTCTCCAACCTCCACAGAGGAACTCTAGAGCACTGTCAGAGTGACCATCGGGTTCTTGGTCACCTCCCTGACCAAGGCCCTTCTCTCCCGAATGCTCATTTTAGCAGGGCGGCCAGCTTTGGTGGTTCCAAACTTCTTCCATTTAAGAATGATGGAGGCCACTGTGTTCTTGGGAACCTTCAATGCTGCAGACATTTTTTGGTATCCTTCTCCAGATCTGTGCCTTGACACAATCCTGTCTCGGATCTCTACAGACAATTCCTTCGACCTCATGGCTTGATTTTTTCTCTGACATGCACTGTGAACTGTGGGACCTTATATAGACAGGTGTGTGCCTTTCCAAATCATTTCCAATCAAATTAATTTACCAAATCAAGTTGTAGAAACATCTCAAGGATGATCAATGGAAACAGGATGCACCTTCGAGTCTCATAGTAAAGGGTCTGAATACTTATGTAACTAAGGTATTTCTGTTTTTTATTTGTAATAAATTTGCAAACATTTTGAAAAACCTGTTTTCACTTTGTCATTATGGGGTTTTGAGTGTAGATTGCTGAGGATTTCTTTTGTTTTTATCCATTTTAGATGAAGGCCATAACAAAACAAAATGTGGAAAAGGTCAAGGGGTCTGAATACTTTCCAAAGCCACTGCATATAATGCATGATTGCATGAACAATCTTTTTCTTCAGTACTTTAGTATGTTAGATGTTTGATGTTTGCACAAGATGACATTGCAGCTCATCTCTTGTTTCACTTGTCTCTCTCCAGGATACTCCTGCAAACTTCTGACCAAGAACATGGGCATGCTGGTGATGAACGAAGACACACTTGACGTGAGTACAGCAGACTGAGGATCTGTTATCAATCTACATTATTATTATTATACAGTGCCTTGCGAAAGTATTTGGCCCCCTTGAACTTTGCGACCTTTTGCCACATTTCAGGCTTCAAACATAAAGATATAAAACTGTATTTTTTTGTGAAGAATCAACAACAAGTGGGACACAATCATGAAGTGGAACGACATTTATTGGATATTTTAAACTTTTTTAACAAATCAAAAACTGAAAAATTGGGCGTGCAAAATTATTCAGCCCCTTTACTTTCAGTGCAGAAAACTCTCTCCAGAAGTTCAGTGAGGATCTCTGAATGATCCAATGTTGACCTAAATGACTAATGATGATAAATGCAATCCACCTGTGTGTAATCAAGTCTCCGTATAAATGCACCTGCACTGTGATAGTCTCAGAGGTCCGTTAAAAGCGCAGAGAGCATCATGAAGAACAAGGAACACACCAGGCAGGTCCGAGATACTGTTGTGAAGAAGTTTAAAGCCGGATTTGGATACAAAAATATTTCCCAAGCTTTAAACATCCCAAGGAGCACTGTGCAAGCGATAATATTGAAATGGAAGGAGTATCAGACCACTGCAAATCTACCAAGACCTGGCCGTCCCTCTAAACCTTCAGCTCATACAAGGAGAAGACTGATCAGAGATGCAGCCAAGAGGCCCATGATCACTCTGGATGAACTGCAGAGATCTACAGCTGAGGTGGGAGACTCTGTCCATAGGAAAACAATCAGTCGTATATTGCACAAATCTGGCCTTTATGGAAGAGTGGCAAGAAGAAATCCATTTCTTAAAGATATCCATAAAAAGTGTTGTTTAACGTTTGCCACAAGCCACCTGGGAGACACACCAAACATGTGGAAGAAGGTGCTCTGGTCAGATGAAACCAAAATTGAACTTTTTGGCAACAATGCAAAACGTTATGTTTGGCGTAAAAGCAACACAGCTCATCACCCTGAACACACCATCCCCACTGTCAAACATGGTGGTGGCAGCATCATGGTTTGGTCCTGCTTTTCTTCAGCAGGGACAGGGGAGATGGTTCAAATTGATGGGAAGATGGATGGAGCCAAATACAGGACCATTCTGGAAGAAAACCTGATGGAGTCTGCAAAAGACCTGAGACTGGGACGGAGATTTGTCTTCCAACAAGACAATGATCCAAAACATAAAGCAAAATCTACAATGGAATGGTTCAAAAATAAACATATCCAGGTGTTAGAATGGCCAAGTCAAAGTCCAGACCTGAATCCAATCGAGAATCTGTGGAAAGAACTGAAAACTGCTGTTCACAAATGCTCTCCATCCAACCTCACTGAGCTCGAGCTGTTTTGCAAGGAGGAATGGGAAAAAATGTCAGTCTCTCGATGTGCAAAACTGATAGAGACATACCCCAAGCGACTTACAGCTGTAATCGCAGCAAAAGGTGGCGCTACAAAGTATTAACTTAAGGGGGCTGAATAATTTTGCACGCCCAATTTTTCAGTTTTTGATTTGTTAAAAAAGTTTGAAATATCCAATAAATGTCGTTCCATTTCATGATTGTGTCCCACTTGTTGTTGGTTCTTCACAAAAAAATACAGTTTTATATCTTTATGTTTGAAGCCTGAAATGTGGAAAAAGGTCGCAAAGTTCAAGGGGCCCGAATACTTTCGCAAGGCACTGTATCATTGAACAGGGGATGTGCTATAGTAGCTGCGTAGGTCTACAGTGTGCACAGGGCCTTATGCATTTGTGCACACTGTAGCAAACCGCAGCAAAACTAGTGTCTTATCGGACAAGTTCAGGTAGTCCCTCTCCGTTTAGGTCAGTTTTCTTCCATTTGGTAGTGAATACAACCCTATAATACAGTCCCATATTACCCTTAAAAGTTATTTTGTTGAACTGTTTTCATGGAAATTTAGTTATTTTCGGATAGTTAGTGTTAATGCTGTCAATCTGCATAATCCAAGTTGCAGAGCAGTAGAGGCGGAAAAGGTAAGCATGCCCCTGCAGGGATAGTCTTGTCTGTTGTCATGGGGGAAGGACAGGACGAAAAGAAACCACTGCTGCACTCCTCCAGGAGAGGAAGCGAGGGAACAGAGGCGTGGACAGAGGAACCACTCACTGTGTGTGTCGGCGCAGGAGGGAGGGATGAAGGGAGGGAATGTAGGAAGGGATACAGCGATGACGGACGGCCTTCACTCTGTCAACCCGGCCAGGTTAGTATGATAAATTAAGTGGTAGAGAAGAGAGAACGGCCCCTTTGAAATGTCAGCTCCCATTCTCCTGTGGCTCAAGAGATGCTCATATAAAGTTGTTTGTAAAACATGGAGGAATTCTCTCCCCCCATCCTTCCATTCGGGCTCAATGAACAGAGGTCCTGCCAACGGTGCTGTGGGAATTGGAGTTGCTCTTATGTTGCGCCTGAGAGTAATTGGAGCGCGTCTTCCTCCCCTTTTCCATGTTTAGAAACAGTTATCAAAGAGATGGGGACGTGTTCGGCAGCTTGAAGCAGGCTGAAATCTCTTCAGTGCTAAATCTTCCAACCTCTCTAGACCTGAAGTGAAATGTGTTATTCGGGAAGTAGTAAGTAAAGAAGGATCCATTAGCTGAATGTTCAAGTTCATCTCAGTGACTCAGTGACTCAGTCAAAGAGAGTTGAACACGGTGCGAAGGAGCCTAGGGTTGTGCTCACAGCTATCAGGGTTTCCATTAGCTGGTAATTGGCTGCTTTTGGCTGATAAAATAAATGAAAAGCCGGTAAGTAAAATTATAGCCAGCTGAATTGTCCGGGGAGAAAGCGAGAGAGGAGGCTTTGCCTAGGCTACTGTTTATTTCAAAGATGAACGCCTTTTTCATTTAAGTAAAATGAAAGTTACACTGAACAAAAATATAAATGCAACATGTAAAGTGTTAATTCCTTGTTTTTCATGAGCTGAAATAAAAGATCCCAGAAATGTTCCATATGCACAAAAAACATATTTCTCTAAAATTGTGTACACCAATTTGTTTACATCCTTGTTAGTGAGCATTTCTCCTTGGTCAAGATAATCCATCCACCTGACAGGTGTGACATATCAAGAAGCAGATTAAATAGCATGATCATTACACAGGTGCACCTTGTACTGGGGACAATAAAAGGCACTCTGAAATGTGCAGTTTTGTCACACAACACAATGCCACAGATGTGTCAACTTTTGAGGGAGCGTACAATTGGCATGCTGACTGCAGGAATGTCCACCAGAGCTGTTGTAAGAGAATTGAATGTTCATTTCTCTACCATAAGCCGTCTCCAACGTCATTTTAGAGAATTTGGCAGTAAGTTCAACTGGCCTCACAACCGCAGACCACGTGTAACCATGCCAGCTCAGGACCTCCACATCCGGCTTCTTCACCTGTGTGATCATCTGAGACAAGCCACCCTGACAGATGATGAAACTGAGGAGTATTTCTGTCTGTAATAAAGCTCTTTTGTGGGGGAAATTAATTCTGATTGGCTGGGCCTGTTCACAAAATGGGTGGCCCTGGCTCCCAAGTGGGTGAGTCTATGCCCTCCCAGGCCCACCCATGGATGCTCCCCTGCACAGTCATGTACAGTTCCCGCTCAGCCCAGTCAAAACTGTTCGCTGCTCTGGCCCCCCAATGGTGGAACAAACTCCCTCACGATGCCAGGACAGCGGAGTCAATCACCACCTTCCGGAGACACCTGAAACCCCACCTCTTTAAGGAATACCTAGGATAGGATAAAGTAATCCTTCTCACCCCCCTTAAAAGATTTAGATGCACTATTGTAAAGTGGCTGTTCCACTGGATGTCATAAGGTGAATGCACCAATTTGTAAGTCGCTCTGGATAAGAGCGTCTGCTAAATGACTTAAATGTAAATGTAAATGTGAAATCTATAGATTAGGGCCTAATTAATTTATTACAATTGACTGATTTCCTTAACGGAACTGTAGCTCAGTAAAATCATTGAAATTGTTGCATGTTGTGTTTATTTTGTTCAGTATAGTTCGGTCCTTGAACTGTTCTTGTCTATTAATGTTCAGTTTTATGTCATATTTCATGTTCTGTGTGGACCCCAGGAAGAGTAGCTGCAGCTAATGAGTATCCTAATAAAATTCCCCAAAAATACCAAATATTAATATTAAAGCCTTGAATCTTATAGGGGTCTCACTGTCACCACTGGTCATCTAGCTAGCTATTAGCCAGCATGGTTTGCATCGGTTTCCATTAGACTAGAGCTTGCTAGGCTGGCTAGTTAGGTAGCTAACGCTGGCTAGCTAACGCAAGCTGATTATCATGTAGCAGCCAATGCTGACTAGCGTCGCCAGCATGCTAATGTCAATAAACCATAGTCGTGGATCCGCAAAATCAAGCAAATGGTACTAAACTCATGACAAAATCATGTTTCGACATTGTAGTGGCTATTGGTGTTTTGGTTGTTTGTTTTTTGCTTAGTGATATTGAATAACATCTTTTTGGAATTTAACTCTGATTCACTATAAATACTGGTATGTATATAATCCGGTTTTGGCATGAGAAAATTTGTGAAGTGTCAAAATACCTTGAAGTATTGCGAGAATTTGCGTACTCACGGATACGGAGCCTCAGGAATATAATACCGGTCACGATTAGGAGCAACTCCCTATTATTAATGTATATCGTTGTTGTTATTGTAGGCCTATTTATTAATCCAAACCAGTTCTTTAAATGTGACCGACCGGCTCAAATCGGTCTTATGTAGCAACATTTGAAATTGTGTTTTTTTACATTGGATAAAAGTCTAGACTCAGAGCTACAAAATGGTATATCACACACTACAGTTGAGGAACAAAGTGAAAGTAATTTTGCTTTGAACATTGATGAACTTGTAAACTGACTTTTGAGACAATGGCCTTTGAATGTTTTGGTACTAATACTGGAGAGCCCTTCTTTGTCTACACCCATTCAGCATCGTTCACATCCTCTTAAGCTTTTACCCCACCCATCTCTTTAAGGGTTGATCTGAGAATTCTGTACTAACAGGAGCAGTCAAGCACCCCTGTAAAGATCTTCATTATGCACAGATTCAAAATAGCTATTGATAACAAATGTGTATTTTGTGGTTGTGACCCAGAGACTCTTGACCATTTATTGTTCTTATGTCAGAAGATTTTGGAGTGAGTTAGATTTTATTTCAAAAGTAACTACTATTAATGTTAACTTGAAAGACTCTGAAATTATGTTATATGGACCCTGATTTAACTTTCATTGTTAATTTTTTTATTTTTTATGGCAGATTCTTTATCCATAAAATTAAGTGGGTGGAAAACAAACCCCTCTTCACATTGTTTAAGGTAGAATTTAAATATTATTTTGAAATTATCAGTAAGTGTAAAAACAAAAAAGCAATACGTACATGCTACTTTTTGACAAATTGAATAGGTTAGGTTTATGTACTCTTGTTTGTATATTTATGATTTTGTATTTGTTTTGTTCATAATAATATATATTTTTTAAAGCGGTCAAGCACGCAAGCTAACTTGCTAGCTACTTCCAGACACAAATGAGAGAACAGCTCACTGAACATTACTCGCCCTAACATGGCTCATTAGGCTGTTATCCAGATCGTTGGTGACTGCAACTGTGCTGTCAGATTGTTCGTTCGTAAATTCAGAGCCCACACTGGACGCTCTGGCCCAATATGAAGGGTTGATCCAAACATTCTGACCTCACAACAGCAGTCAAACACCCAAGCTAACTGGCTAACATTGGCTAGCTTGCTAGCTACTTTCAGACACATAATGAGAGAACACCCCACTCTGACCATTTTATTCTCCCTAGCAGAGCTGGTTAGGCAGTATTCAGAGCGTTGGTGACTGTAACTGTGGTGCTGGCAACAATTGAATTACGCTTTTTTGTCAAGGTTTACTGACACCGGCCATATTCAACGGGTGTTGAGCATTCGTAAATTCATCAGTTATTCTGTGCTCTCGCACACGAGAGTCTTTTGTTAAGACATGTAGCTAGCTAGCTATCTGGGTTAACAATGAACCATAATCCCAATTTATGACATTACTACCCTGCATGAATCTTTAGGTAGCTAACCAACCAGGTTCGATGTTGGCTAGCTAACATTAGGCTATAAATAGTTGAACAAGTGGCGCAGCTGTCTTAAGGCACTGCATCTCAGTGCTAGAGGCGTCACTACAGACTCTGGTTCGATCCCGGGCTGTATCACAATCGGCCGTGATCGGGAGTCCCATAGAGCGGTGCACAATTGGCCCAGCGTCATCCGGGTTAGGGGAGTGTTTGGCCAGGGTAGGTTGTCATTGTAAAATAAGAATTTGTTCAGACACAAGACATATGTGGCTGGGTCTACAGACAATCACGGAATACGAAAGGAAAACCAGCCATGTCGCGGACACCGTCTTGCTTCCAGACATGCTAGACACGTTCTTTGCCCGCTTTGACGGTAACACAGTGCCACCGACACGGCCAGCTACAAAGGACCTTGGGCTCTCCTTCTTCGTGGCCAACGTGAGTAAGACATTTAAACGTGTTTACCCTCGCAAGGCTGTCGGCCCAGACGGCATCCCTAGCCGCGTCCCCAGAGCATGCACAGGCCAGCTGGCTGATGTGCAATCGCCATCACACTGCACACTGCCCTATTCCATCTGGTCAAGAGGAATACCTATGTAAGAAAGCTGTTCATTGACTTTAGCTCAGCATTCAACACCATTGTACCCTCCAAGCTCATCATTAAGCTCAAGGCCCTGTGCCTGAACCCAGCCCTGTGCAATTGGATACTGAAATTCCTGACAGGCCGCCCCCAGGTGGTGAAGGTAGGAATCAACATCTCCTCTTCGCTGATCCTTAACACTGGGGCCCCACAAGGGTGCGTGCTCAGCCCCCTCCTGTACTCCCTGTTCACCCATGACTGTGTGGCCATGCATGTCTCCAACTCAATCATCAAGTTTGCAGACAACACAGCAGTAGTATGCTTGATTACCAACCACGACGAGAAAGCCTACAGGGAGGAGGTGAGGGCTCTGAGAGTGTTGTGTCAGGAACTCAACGTCAACAAAATAAAGGAGAGGATTGTGGACTTCAGGAAACAGCAGAGGGAAAGGTGGAAAGAGAAGGTGGAAAGTTTTAAGTTCCTTGGCATACATATCACTGGCAAACTGAAATGGTCCACCCACACAGAGGGTGTGGTGAATAAGGCGCAACAGCACCTCTTCAACCTCAGGAGGCTGAAGAAATGTGTCTTGGCACCTAAAACCCTCACAAACATTTATAGATGCACAATTGAGAGAATCCTGTTGGGCTATACTATCTATTGCATCTTAGTCTATGCCACTCTAAATTGCTCATCCATACATTTATATATTCTTATTCCATTCCTTTACTTAGATATGTGTGTGTTATGTTATTTGTTGAGAAATTGTTAGATATTACTTGTTGGATATTCGCTGCAATGTCGGAACTAGAAGAACAAGCATTTCACTACACTCGTAATAACATCTGCCAAACACGTGTATGTAACCAATAAAATGGTATTTTATTTTATATCTCGGCATGTCCACCCCACTCATTATCTCAGCCAATCATGGCTAGCGGGAAGGTTTCTGACTTTTTCTGTGGCTAAACCATTCTAGGCTTGAAATGTAACCATTTTATTTGTATTTACAGAGGGCATGGAAGTTTGTTATTAAGGCACATGAAAAGTTTACATGTTCAATAAGCCATTTCTGTAACAAAAACATTTGATAAAAAAAAAAGTTTAAGTTCAAACGGCTCTCCTGTCAATTAGTGAAACGGGTCACAAATATGCTAAATGTGTTTTGTTTCATTCTGTTGAGACATTTTCATTGGCTAAATTACGTTCGATCTGTCTTAATTGTGTGGTCCGTATTTAGTTTAAGATAGGTTAGGTAGGCCTATTGTAAAATAAATGTCATTAGCCTATTGCTGTCATTTGTTGGGTACGATAGGCATTAGCCTTTCTTGGTAATTGATGCAATATAGCCTGTTCAAAACTTTTGTGAATGTTTAAACCAGTTCACAAGTGTTTTGTTTCATTCTAATGAGCCATTTTCTTTAGCCAAATTAAGTTCCAACTGTAATGTTGTGTTTGCCGCAATATAATATCCTGATTGTATTTTCCCTATAAACAATTTTAATAAACAAAGTTTAGAATTTTTGTGAAGGTGTGGTGTGGCCTATGATATGAAGGCAGTGTGCACCGGTACTCCAATTGACTCTGACAGTTGATCTTGAGATGAGGAAGAATGTTTTAGGTCTACCAGAGTTACTCCTATAATCTAACAATATAATGCTTATCTTTTAGATTCTAAATGAAAATGAACGAATTCGCCTCCTTCTGTACACCTATATCTGTATAGCAGACGCAGTAGCCTATCTGAGAAGTATAAAGAAATGTATGCTGGTGTCGCAGCATGCCGCCGGCATATCTCTTATCGCTTCCTCTCTCTGGGGCTATAGGCCTAAGCTTCTCTTCCTTTTATATGCAGTATATATTTATATTAATATAATACAGTGGATGCCTAGGCCAATAGGCAATGTCCGTATGCATTTAGTCCTCAAATCTCTGACAGCTACACCTTAAGTTGGACAATTATTGTTTTAGGAAAGTAAAAACGAATAAAACAATAGGCTATATGGTTTTGCATATGCTCCAGTTTGAAATACAAGGAATAATGTTTTTGTAATTAGTTGTAGGCTTTTGAAGGACATGTAAATGTGACTCAGTTAGCCAATATCCCTTGTTTATTGATTGTGCTGGCTGCGTGGATAGATGGCCTAATGGGTTACGCACCCAATGCATATGGATGACCGGTAAATGTCTGACATGTCCAATAAATTAATATTCCTGGTCACTTGTCAAGCGCCAAATGTTCCTGACGGAAACCCTAACTGCTATACACAATCACAGTCTTTCTCACACTCTTCTAAAACTAAGGGTGTTCTTCTGACTTGAGATCCACTTGAACTTTTTCGCAAATATCACATTGATTTAAATGAATGATTTATGCAAAAGTCTGAGTTGCACAACCTTATCTCCACTTTGAACTGGGCCATAAATGAGTCAACTGAATCAAAGCTTGAGTCAAGCCTATCTGAAGTGTTCTGTGTGGAGAGAGGTCAGGGGTCAAAACCAGAAGGGTAGAGGAGAATGTGTGTGAGGCTCATTGTTTTCTCAGACATCATTGACTGCTCTGCTTGATGCTCACTGACAGGTGGAGCTGCCGTGACTGAACTCTGGGCCTGGAGGCAGCAGACTGACTGGGAAGTGTATGTGTTTGCCTGTGTACGTGCATGAACGCACGTGGGTTGTGGATGTTGGTGTGCACTGATGTGCATAATATGTCTGTTCTATTTATCGGTGTATGCCCCTCTTTGGGTGTGTCCAGGGTTGTATAGAACTGTATGAGACTAATGGAGACACGTCCGCCTCCTCGGAATCCCTGTCAAGTGTGTCATGTCCTGTTCGCTACATTACTCAAGACTTACATCAACAATGGATCACAAAATCTTGATGGAATCTCGCATGTTTTTTTGAATGGATGCCATCTAGCCACTCCTAAACCAAACACAACTGAGTCACATACGTTAACTGGTCAGTCTAGCCATAACAAAGAGGCTTTAGGAGGAGACATAGCATTAGCACTAAAATACCTCGGTGGAAATGGGGACCCTACTTGAGCAAATGGCTGCACTGCTTGATAGAGGTTATCGTGATAAACCGCTTGTACCCAAACATTCCCAGACATGCACCCAGACGTACAAAGTTGGTCCACTGCACACACTTCCATACATTAGTGTTCCCTGCTTTCACACAAGTGTGGTGCCAGTTCACCCTGTGAGGAATCACTGCTTTTGGTTCCAGGGTTGGACACATATGTCAAATGTGAGTCTATTCTTACTCTTGTGTGTAACACACACACACACACACACATTGCTTGCCAGCCCGCATGCTGTTTTATGGCCCCCATCAGGGATTTACCATGCTCATGTGGAGAAGTCCTCACAGCTGCATTCCTCCCTCCCTCCCTGCCTCCTCTCATTCAATTTCTCTCCCTCTTTAGCTTCAATCTCTCTCTTCATCTCTTTCCCTCTCTCTCTCTCTCTCTCTCTCTGTGAAACTTGAGGCCCTTCTCTTAAAATATTGTCCTTCAAGCTTTGGTTTCAAGCTTTGTTATGCCAGGAGAGGGTTGCATGGTCCCGTTCATGCCCTTAGGTATCTAACCCTCCTCACCTGACCCCTCCCAAGCCTCATTCATGACCACTAGGTCACCCCTGCATTTCATTATAGTCACACCCGGCCGGGCCATCTGTTCAATGTGTTGGGTGTGACCATCTTCGGGTGGAGGTGACGATACCTTTGGGTGGAAGGGCCCACGTAGGTCTTGTAACCCAGCTGATACGCTCGCTCTCACACAAGCCCAGATGCAAATACTTGTGAGTCTCAACCTTACCTCACTCTTCAGACCACACCTGAGTCTGCCGGAGTCTGCGACTCCTATGGGCAAACGGGGTGACTTTCCGCCCTTCTTTATGTTTACCTTTACAATCGTTTGAGTCACTTCTTAGTTATGGGCTGTTAGTCATACAGGACTATTATTGAACTTCATATCACTATCCTCGCTCTTTTTAATACTCTCGATGTCTTTACATAGTAACCACAGCTGGTGTAAAGTTTTAAATGACATGTTGGCAAGAACCTGCACGCCTGACCAGCATCACCACCCGCACGCCTGACCAGCATCACCACCCTGGATGTTTCCGACCTTGAATATGTGGACATCTATAAGTACCTAGGTGTCTGGTTAGACTGTAAACTCTCCTTCCAGACTCATATCAACTTACCCTAGTAAAACTGACTATCCTACCGATCCTCGACTTCGGCGATGTCATCTACAAAATTGCTTCCAACACTCTACTCAGCAAACTGGATGCAGTTTATCACAGTGCCATCCGTTTTGTCACTAAAGCACCTTATTCCACCCACCACTGCGACCTGTATGCTCTAGTCGGCTGGCCCTCGCTACATATTCGTCGCCAGACCCACTGGCTCCAGGTCATCTACAAGTCCATGCTAGGTAAAGCTCCGCCTTATCTCAGTTCACTGGTCACGATGGCAACACCCACCCGTAACACGCGCTCCAGCAGGTGTATCTCATCTCACTGATCATCCCTAAAGCCAACACCTCATTTGGCCGCCTTTCGTTCCAGTTCTCTGCTGCCTGTGACTGGAACGAATTGCAAAAATCGCTGAAGTTGGAGACTTTTATCTCCCTCACCAACTTCAAACATCTGCTATCTGAGCAGCTAACCGATCGCTGCCGCTGTACATAGTCTATCGGTAAATAGCCCACCCATTTTTACCTACCTCATCCCCATACTGTTTTTATTTATTTTATTTTATGCTCTTTTGCACTTTATTTTATGCTCTTTTGCACACCAATATCTCTACCTGTACATGACCATCTGATCATTTATCACTCCAGTGTTAATCTGCAAAATTGTAATTATTCGCCTACCTCCTCATGCCTTTTGCACACAATGTATATAGACTCTCCTTTTTTCTACTGTATTATTGACTTGTTAATTGTTTACTCCATGTGTAACTCTGTGTTGTCTGTTCACACTGCTATGCTTTATCTTGGCCAGGTGGCAGTTGCAAATGAGAACTTGTTCTCAACTAGCCTACCTGGTTAAATACAGGTGAAAAATTAAAACCAGAGTTATCGCTGCACATCATGTTGCTGAATTCCTTAGCTTGGTTAAAACATGTAGAAGGTCCTTTTCAGAGAGTGGTAAAGTCTGTCATTCAAAATTCTATTATAGGCATCTATGTAGTAATCCAACTTGACCAAATATTGATGACCACTGCTCACAAATATTGTTATTTATTTTTTTAATTCAATAACTACCATCACAAGGATACATCTCAGTCACCAATTCCTCGCCAGACAACAACAGCAGCAGAAATTGATGGACAATTTATAACCAATTATACCCATGTCATTGATTAGTGTGGTCTGAGAGCAGCATGTCTGTCTCCAATCCCAATTCGAAACCTAAAGATTTACTCTGTCTGGGGCATGTGTGACCTCTCCTGTAGTAATGTATGCACAGCCACATACTCTAGAAGATGTTATGTATCCTACTGCACAAATAAATATTACCAGAGCTGCGATCACATTTCATCCATGTTGTTTCAAGTAGTCTAATATCTTATTTCCATTAACCAAGCCCTTGGCCCCAGGACCACATGCTCGCAATCCTCAGAACCCTCACAACCCTCTTTTATAAGCACATCCATAGCTGTTCCGGTCTCTCTTGGAAATGGATCCTTGATTGGTTTTCTCTCCAGATGCACAGATGATGTTACCGTGACTACAGTATGTCCATCTCCATCCTGGGCTTTCCTGAGTGCAGCCGCTCCTATTAGATGGCACTTAATCTTACTGGCCATTTATGGAATTTCAACATCGCTTGTCATTGTATCACTATATCACAAACACAACCCGAGAATACATCCATTCACGTCCCAAACGTTTTGCTCGGTTTGTGATTTGAGTAATCGTCTCTTGGCCAGGCGTCTGAATATTCTGTCCAATAGACATGTAAAACATGGAGGACAGCTGCTATATGGCAGCTTAGTAAGAGAACGGAGAGTGGAGAAAGCAAGGGCGTATATTTTTAACCACCCTCATTGATTTAGGGACTTATAGAAGATGGAGCCTCCGAGGACGCTTGAAAGACTATGGACTTTCGATAGGGCTCTCCAGCACAGCGCTGAACTGAGATCTGTGGAAATCGTATCTAGCAGGGATGCTTTGTGTGACCTGTACGTCTTCTTGGTTTTCAACATGAAACGCAAAGGATGACGAATCCCAATGACATACGTCTAGGGTGTCTGTCCTCACGGGAGCCGATACTTTTACTAGCCCCGCTTATCGCTCCAGCAGATGATCCGGGGAATCACGTGGCTTTTTATGGGGGAAATTATATTGAGGTTCAGTGCATTCCCAAGCCAAACATGACCCATCCGCCAGTACACCCTAACCCTTAGAATAACAGTCTCCTCTTTAAGGCCCTATTTGCCATTTGAAGAGTAATTCTCAGAGTTTGAAACAATAGAGGGTTCATGTGAAGTATCCATAGTATTCAAGTCAGCGGGGATTTAAAATAGTCCAGGTTTAGTCAGTATATGGAAATATTCCTGGCTTTCAGTTTGAACAAATTCAGATGGCTCGGGACATTCCTGAAAATTGGCTCGTAAACCCAGACAGCTAACTGTAGGGTACTTGGTTGCTGAGAACTAAATTATGGAACTGCACAACGAGAGAATAGAAACACTTTGTTATTAATGCCCGATACCATGTGAAGGTATGTTTTTCCAAATGAATCATCAAACCGTTTCTAATGGACCGAGCCTTGTGTATTTTTGTGTTATTTTCTTATGTTCTATCATTGCATGATGTTCTATCATCTGTAACAAACATACATTGTCTTGGCAAGCCTGAATAATCTTTACCATATGTAAAGATGATACTTGTCATATTTTTTTTGCACTGTAAAAATAGGAGAATAGGTTGCCATGTTGTCTCAAAAACATTGCATTGAAAACCTCAACTATATTTACTTTACTTCACTGCCATTTGTAGAATGTGTTCTGTTTAGATATGGTAGTCCTAATGATGAGAAAATGTGTGTCTTTACAGGCAACAAGGGAGACCCTCAGCCACCACTGTGGAATGCTGGGAGACGCCCTTCACAAGGAGAACGATTTTGCCCTCATCATCGACGGAAAGACTCTCAAATACGCCCTTACGTTTGGAGCACGGCAGTACTTACTAGACCTTGCCTTGTCCTGTAAAGCAGTGATATGCTGCAGGTAAGGCCCACTCACCGAAAACAGTGTTACACTGAGTATACAAATATTAAGAACACCTGCTCTTTCCATAACAGACTGACCAAGTGAATCCAGGTGAAACCCTAAATCCACTTCAATCAGTGTAGATAAAGAGGAGGAGACAGGTTAAGAAGGATTTTTAAGCTTTAGACAATTGAGACTTCGATTGTGTATGTATGCCATTCAGAGGGTGAATGGGCAAAACAAAATATACGTGCCTTTGAACAGGGTATTTGTAGTAGGTGCCTTGCGCACCAATTTGTGTCAAGAACTGCAAAACTAATGGGTTTTTCACGCTCAAAAGTTTCCCATGTGTATCAAGAATTTTTGCCTAATGTACCATAACAGCAAATCAGGACAAACCTGCGCATTCAAAGGCAAGTGCATTGGACCTGAAAGGTAATCATTTAGTGTGTAGTTTGCTGTAGTCAAATAAAAAATTGCAACGCTATAATTACGAAGGTGCGGTGTGATGCACTGGCCACATAAATAAAAGGAAGTACTTAAGTGGTCAGGAGACCCTAACCACAACATCCAGTTTACAACACCTTCTCTTGAAAGTTTTTGTACTGTAGCTGTAGATCATGGGGTGCATCACAAGTGGCACCCTATTCCCTATATAGAGCCCAGGTCAAATGTAGTGTACTATATAGGGAATAGGGTGCCATTTTGTACGCATACCATGTCTTAGACCCGGGCAGACGCAGAAAAAAGCTTGGAGCGCCAGGAGCCTATAAGACTCAGGCTGTCATTTCAGGGGTTAACGTTGGATAACTCGTAAAAGAAGGGCCACAGGAAGTGGCAGATCCATCACATGACGAGTGGCTTTACAGGTGCAGGCAGCCAGGGAGGTCAGTCAGTCAGGCAGAGGTCAGGGTTGGGGAGGTCAGTAGACAGGGAGAAGGAAAACATCTGTCGTTGAGAATTATCATCCATAAAATAACAAATTGCTTGTCTAATATCTAAAGCAATATTGTTGTAAAAGAGGTCGTCACAAAGTACAACCTTGGCCTCGTGTTTTGTTGTTAGTTGTCTTGGCACCAACCCACCTTGCAACTCACTTTTAATTTTTTTTTAGAATGATTTCCTCACTATGTGCTTGGAACTCTACAGAATGCATTTTTTAAAATTAATCAGCATTGTCTATATGTCTGCACCTAGCTTAGATTGGTTATATTCTGAGAAATGGCTGAAAGTCTGAAGTTTGAAATGTGTATTGTGGACTTTCCATGAAAAATCAAGCATATCTTAACGTATCTCATTCTAATGTCCTGCATCACTTTCTACTCTCCTGTAGGGTGTCCCCGCTGCAGAAGTCGGAGGTGGTGGAGATGGTAAAGAAGCAGGTGAAGGTGATCACGCTGGCCATTGGTGACGGTGCCAACGACGTGGGCATGATCCAGACGGCTCACGTGGGCGTGGGCATCTCGGGCAACGAGGGCCTGCAGGCCGCCAACTCCTCCGACTTCTCCATCGCACAGGTGAGGGTTCCGGAGTGAAGTTTCCCCTAGGTACAGATATAAGATCAGATTCCCCTCTAACCTTAACCATTAGTGGGGAAAATGTCAAACTGACCCCATCTAGGAGCAACTCCTTACTCCCATACACTACCAGTCAAAAGTTTTAGAAAATCGACTCATTGAAGGGTTTTTCTTTATTTTTCCTATTTTCTACATTGTAGAATAACTATGAAATAACAGATATGGAATCATGTTGTAAACAAAAAAGTGTTAAACAAATCAAAATATATTTTATTTTTGAGATTCAAATAGCCACCCTTTGCCTTGATGACAGCTTTGCAAACTCTTGGCATTCTCTCAACCAGCTTCACTTGGAATGCTTTTGCAACTGTCTTTAAGGAGTTCCCACATATGCTGAGCACTTGTTGGCTGCTTTTCCTTCACTCTGCGGTCCGATTCATCCCAAATCATCTTAACTTGGTTGAGGTCAGATGATTGTGGAGGCCAGGTCATCTGATGCAGCACTCCAGCATGGAGGTGTGTTGGGTCATTTTCCTGTTGAAAAACAAATGATAGTTCCACCTAGCCCAAACCAGATGGGATTGCGTATCGCTGCAGAATGCTGGCTAAGTGTGCCTTGAATTCTAAATAAATCACAGACAGTGTCACCAGCAAAACACCCCCACACCATAAACACCTCCTCCATGCTTTACAGTGGGAAATACACATGCGGAGATCATCAGTTTACCCATTCCACGTCTCACAAAGACACGGCGGTTGGAACCAAAAATCTCCAATTTGGACTCCAGACCAAAGGAAAGATTTCCACCGGTCAAATGTCCATTGCTCGTGTTTCTTTGCACAAGCAAGTCTCTTCTTATTATTGGTGTCCTTTAGTAGTGGTTTCTTTGCAGCAATTCGACCATGAAGGCCTGATGGACTGTCGTTTCCCTTTGCTTATTTTATCTTATAAAAACCCAAGATGGCGTAGCAGTTAAGACTTCTTTGTCTTGTTGTGTCCAGTGTATATATCTTTTTTTTTCTTCGTATATACTTTGTATATTTTTAACCTAAATTTCAACATACTCTCATACAACCTGCCTCACCCAATGTGGTATGGATCTGCTATTTTTTATACTTTAGACCCGGAACCCCCAACAGAAGCTAGCCAGATAACTAGCTGCTAGCTAGTAGTCAGTTAGCCACTGTTAGCGGTCATCAGCTAACCTTAGCCCTGTCCACGCAGCGGTCATACCACTCAGGAAGGAGACGCGTTCTGTCTCCTAGAGATAAAAGTACTTTGGTGCGGAAAGTGCAAATCAATCCCGGAACAAAAGCAAAGGACCTTGTGGAGATGCTGGAGGAAACAGGTACAAAAGTATCTATATCCACAGTAAAACGAGTCCTATATCGACATAACCTGAAAGGCCGCTCAGCAAGGAAGAAGCCACTGCTCCAAAACCGCCATAAAAAGGCCAGACTACGGTTTGCAACTGCACATGGGGACAGAGATTGTACTTTTTTGGAGAAATGTCCTCTGTTCTGATGAAACAAAAATAGAACTGTTTGGCCATAATGACCATCGTTATGTTTGGAGGAAAAAGTGGGAGGCTTGCAAGCCAAAGAACACCGTCCCAACCGTGAAACACGGAGGTGGCAGCATCATGTTGTGGGGGTGCTTTGCTGCAGGAGGGAATGGCGCACTTCGTAGAATCAATGGCATCATGAGAATTGAACATTACGTGGATATATTCTTAAAGCTTGGTTGCAAATATGTCTTCCAAATGGACAATGACCCCAAGCCTACATTCAAAGTTGTGGCAAAATAGCTTAAGGACAACAAAATCAAGGTATTGGAGTGGCCATCACAAAGCCCTAACCTTAATCCTATAGAACATTTGTGGGTAAAACTGAAAAAGCGTGTGCGAGCAAGAAGGCCTACAAACCTGATTCAGTTACACCAGCTCTGTCAGGAGGAATTGGCCAAAACTCACTCAACTTGTTGTGGGAAGCTTGTGGAAGGCTACCCGAAACGTTTGACCCAAGTTAAACAATTTAAAGGCAATGCTACAAAATACTAATTGAATATATGTAAACTTCTGACCCACTGGGAATGTGATGAAATAAATAAAAGCTTAAATAAATCATTCTCTCTACTATTATTCTGACATTTCACATTCTTAAAATAAAGTGGTGATCCTAACTGGGTCTTTTTACAAGGATTAAATGTCAGAAATTGTGAAAAACTGAGCTTAAACTGAGTTTAAATGTATTTTGTGTATGTAAGCTTCCGACTTGTGGAGGTCTAAATTTTTTGTTCTGAGGTCTTGGCTGATTTCTTTTTATTTTCCCACGATGACAAGCATTGAGGCACTGAGTTTGAAGGTAGGCCTTGAAATACATCCACAGGTACACCTCCAATTGACAGAAATTTTGTCCATTAGCCTATCAGAAGCTTCTAAAGCCATGACATAATTTTCTGGAATTTTCCAAGCTGTTTAAAGGCACAGTCAACTTAGTGTATGTAAACTTCTGGAATCAATCTATTGTTTCAGAGGGGGGGTTGGGGGAAAGAAATCCCTCTCGTCTGAATAGCTCATGCAGTTTCCACCATGCCAGGACAGAATGTATAATTTAAGGGATGTCTGTGATGGTTTTTATAGATTTCCTGTCCCATTTCTAAATCAATTCTTCCCCAGTGTCCTCATCTACCTCAAACTTTTCAATGTTCAACCATGAGGGAGAAGGGCCATTGTCAAACCTCTGAGCCAGAAATCTAGACTGCGCAGCCCAGTAGTACATTCTGAAATTGGGGAGGTTTAAGCCCCCTTCACTGTAATCAAGAGTCAAGTCCATCCATTTACACAGGTCACCCTCCACTTTTTGCAACAAGCTGGCCAGATTGAGAGGTTGTTCAGGTTACCATCCAGCATTATGCCCAAATATGTGAAGCCCATAGGCGACCATCTAAAAGGAAACCTATGCTTGATGGTATGATAGTCAAAGACAGATAACTGTAAGATTTGCTTTGATCAAAATTGACCTTATATTCAGAGAAAGAACTATAATTCTGTAATAGGTTCTGTAAGTGAGAGAGGGAATGTGGGTATGGGGGCCCACCTGAAAGCCATGTATGTCAGGGCACGTTCTATTGGCCTCAGCCAACGGTTTGATGTTGAAGGAGGAGAGGTGGGGGCTAATTGGGCAACCTTGTCTGTTCCCCTTATAGACAGAGAAAGAGGATGACGTAATCCCGTTGGTAGCAATCCTAGCTTTAGGAGATTTGTAGAGTGATTTGATCAAATTTACAAACACAGTGCCTAAACCAAACTTTTCCAAGACGCGAAAGTGATATGGCCGTTCAACCGAATCAAAGGCCTTTTCAGCGTCGAGGGAGACATTAGCTTATTTGTTTTTGTTAGCAAGGTGAATTATATCAAAGAACCTTCTGAGATTATTGGTGTACAATCTATTAATTATGAAGCTAGTCTGATCTGGGTTGACCAACAGGGCAAGACATGACTCCAGTCTCTTAGATAGCATCTTGGTGACCAGTTTACAATCTTTGTTAAGGAGGGAGATTGGTCTATAGGAGGTGCACTTTAGCGGGTTTTTCCCTTTCTTGTGATTTACTGTAATCACCGCTTGAGAAAGCGACTCTGGAAAGCAGGTGTCCTCCCTTGGCTTTTTTAAGTACCCCCATACGGTAGGGTACCAACAGCTCCTTAAATTCTTTATATAACTCTGGAGGGAAGCCATCCTTCCCAGGAGATTTATTAGAATGTAAGGATTTAATGGCCTCCAACAATTCAGGGACTGAGAACTGTTCCCTCAGGCGCTCTCTGTCTTCCTCTGACAGGCATGGGAGGTTGAGAGGAGAGAAAAGAGTCGATCTCTAATAGATCATCGCTTGATTGGGAAGTGTAGAGGTCTTTGTAATATTTCTTAAAAGTATCATTAATTTCAGTGGAGTTGAAAGATATCTCATTAGTAAGAGTTTCTATGGGATTAATTGTCCTCTTACTTTCCTCTGCTTTCAGTTGCCACTTGCTTTCTGTGTGCTTTGTCTCCAAGCTCCGTAGTAATGCTCTTTTGATTTAGTGATGGCCCTCTCAGCTTGGTATGTGTTCAGAGTATTATATTTCAGTTGTTTATTTACCAAAAGCCTGTATAGGTCTTTAGTCAGGCCTCTTTGGTAGGTTTTCTCTAGCTAAGAGATTTCAGATTCAAGGACATTCAGTTCAGCACTGTGTTTTCTCTTTAGTATAGGAAATTATCTGTCCCCTCAGATAGGCTTTCAATGCATCCCAAAGAATGAAACTGTCAGGAGCAGAGGGTTTGTTTGTCAAAGTAAAAATATTGATTCTCTCATTGATGAATGCGCAAAATTCAGGTTGCTTCAGGAGTGTAGAATTTAGTCTTCGTCTATATGCTCCATTTACTTTGGTAGGAATGGAGATTGATAATATCAGAGGGGAAGGGTCACATCAGTAATCTGGGGAGATAATCGATATCTAACACTCTATGAAACAGTTGGGTCGATAGTAAAAAGTTATCTCTGTGTGTGTGTGTGTGGGTGTGGGTGTGGGTGTGTGTGTGGGTGTGGGTGTTGTGTGGGTGTGAATAAAAAGAGTAGTCCCTATCCTGTGGGTGCATCTGTCTCCAGATGTCTAGTAAATTGAGATCCTTCATGAAGACATGGTGAGCTTGCCGGCTTTGGTTAGAAGAGAGGGTTTATCAGAGGACCTATCAAGAACTGTATCTAAACAAAAATGTAAATCTCCTCCAACCAGTAGCCAATCCTGGTGGTGCTTGAGCAACCTGAAGGAAGACATTCTGAATAAACATATGGTCATCGAGGTTAGGAGCATAAATATTCAACAGGGTCCAAGACTCATATACCCTGCACCAAAACAAACCTGCCAGAGGGATCAGAGATGATTGTTGACACAGAATGGGAAGTGTCTACTGATCAAAATTGCAGTTCCTCTTGCTTTGGAGTTAAAAGAGGACGCAAGAACTTGTCCTACGAATTCCCTCTTTAGTTTCTGGTGTTCACTGGCTGTAAGATGTGTTTCTTGTAAAAACACAATGTCAGCCTTTAATTTCTTAAGGTATGTATAGACTATTTTCCTCTTAATTGGCCTGTTAAGACCCGTAGTGGATTAAGCATAGGTTGGGTTTCAAATATATAATGAATGGTACTTCCTCATATGTAAATAGTCAGGTAATGTTTCAACTTTAGTTTAACACTGAAGTGACCTATGTGTCTCTTTAGGAAGGAAACAACAATAAACATAGAAAAAAAACAGAAACCCCACCCACACGGATCGTTGGACTAAAACCACAATCCCAAGAATCAAACATGAAAACACTTGTAGAGGTACATTGCTGCTCGCTTTCCATCTTGCTCTTACTAGCTAAATCTTGGCGTAAACTAAAACCTACGAGATCTCTATGTTGAAAACAAATGTTGTGAATAGACATCTATGGCTGAATATTTACTGTCCACAATAAGGGCTGCTTGAGTGTCTTTTCAGGAGAAGAGGAGGAACATAAATGTGGGAAAAGCAGTGGGCCTAACCCTACTCATTTGCTTTTCCCAGTGGATATTGACAAAACCACGATATACTCTCCTGTAAATGTAATAGAACTCCCCACAGGAAAAAAACTGTTAGTTGAAAATGTCCAAATCAGCTGTAGCGACCGCATAGCGGGGTAAACGGATCCAAATGACAAGAATACATCAGCAGTTCAGTCCCAGGACAGCACGAATAAGAAAAAAAACAATAAACTGCATCTTATCCCACGGAAAGACCATCGTGACTCAAACGCGGTTCAGTTCTTTGAGAAAAGTGAACACTTCTCCCGGTGTGTTGAAGAGATGGCTTCGGCCATTGTACTGAACTTTCATCCGTCCAGGTTGAATGAGGTAGCCGGTGATGTTCCTCTCCTTCAGTGCTTTGGCGGCTGGTCTGAACTGCTTGCGACATCCGCGCTCACACCCGGGAAAAGGCTGACCCTCTTGATGGTGATGTCCCCTTTGGCTCTTGCGAGTTGCAGTATCTTTTCCCTGTCCTGGAAACGGAGGAACCTGATCAGGATGGCCCATGGGGGCTCATCTGGCCGGGGTTTCGGTGCTGGTTCTCTATCTGGTCTACCTTGTTTTTGAGGTAGGCATTGTCCTTCTGCAGCTGTATTAGAACCTGGTCATGTCTATCTTCAACTGTGCTAATGCACAACTCTGCCTCAGTCTTTCTCAAAAGGAGATCATTCAGATTTCAGGTCATCAATGGAAGAATGGAGTTCAGCTGATTTATTGTCAATTGTCAGAGAAAGACCTTTGTTACCATCTTGAATTTCCCGGAGGAGAGTAGCAAGCATGTCGGCAGGCTCAGAAGAGGCTGCTGAGAGCAACAGTCTGGAACTGTCTTCTGAGTTATGAAGGCTAATGCTAATCTTGCTAGCTGTGGCGTTATCATTATCTTGGGATTCAACAAAGTTTTGGTCATCCTTCTTGCCTCTCGGCCGGAGGTGCATGGCTCTTTTGGGAAGGTAAGTACTTGACAGTTTAACAGCCGATGTTAGAATATTGTTTCAGCGTTGTTATTTAAGTAATAATAGGATAACTTTGAGGAGCTCGGTTTGTCAACATCTGCTCAGCTCCACGGATTCACGTGCTCTCCACAAATTACCTTTTAATAAGACACACCTGTTAATTGAAATGCATTCCAGGTGACTACCTCATGAAGCTGGTTGAGAGAATGCCAAGAGTGTGCAAATCTGTTATTAAGGCAAAGGGTGGCTATTTTAAGAATCTCAAATATAAAATATATTTTGATTTGTTTAACAATTTTTGTTACTACATGATTACATGATGTGTTATTTCATAGTTATTTCATAGTTTTGATGTCTTCACTATTATTCTACAATGTAGAAAATAGCACAAATAAAGAAAAACCCTTGAATGAGTAGGTGTTTTTCACCTTTTCACCTGTAATGTAGGTGAATAATTTACAATTCACTATTGACCATTAGTACTATATTTGGTGTAGTACTCTCGTCCTCTCATCCTCTCAATCTCTGCGTTGTGTATTTATCTTAAAAGTATTCTTACATTCCCCCCTAGATCATTTTAAAAAACAATATAGTTCAAATGTATTTTTAGAAAACATGAAAAAAATGGACAGAATAATAAACATTAGCAGTCAGCATAAAATCGTTCACATTAAACGCCTTGCATTTCAATAAAACACAAAGGGCATATTCTACTTGCCGTTGCAATAAGACATAGATTTCCCACAAAGTTATAGAAAAGGGGTATTAACAGGTGTGATACCACATCTGAGAGAGCACGGTTCATTACAGCACCGAGGACAGTTACCACAGTCATGAGGCTTGGTGTGACGATGAAGACCTTTATGACCCCCACCACGTTCTGGTGGGGCACCACTGACACCCATCTCCACAAAGACACGCTTGATGAATCTTATATCACGTAACCGTCAGATTCTTAGCACACAAACGTCGGGCAATAACACACTTGATAACCTGGATGAGGATAAGAAAAATAACCACGACTCCCACTATTGGAAGTATCATGCCCACCAAAAAACTTCCCCATGTACCAAATGTGGAAGACAACCACACGACTAAGCCTAAATCATCTGGGTTGTAAAATCATGATATTTAGCGCCCTCAGTCCTGATCTTTTAGAGTAGGTCAGTTATTTCTTCAGAATGATCAGGTGCAGCGTTCAGCACCAATAACAGGACATGTAACCCTTGTGCGGACAGAAGATAATCAAATCAAATGTATTTATATAGCCCTTCGTACATCAGCTGATATCTCAAAGTGCTGTACAGAAACCCAGCCTAAAACCCCAAACAGCAAGCAATGCAGGTGTAGAAGCACGGTGGCTAGGAAAAACTCCCTAGAAAGGCCAAAACCTAGGAAGAAACCTAGAGAGGAACCAGGCTATGTGGGGTGGCCAGTCCTCTTCTGCCTGTGCCGGGTGGAGATTATAACAGAACATGGCCAAGATGTTCAAATGTTCATAAAGGACCAGCATGGTCAAATAATAATAATCACAGGCAGAACAGTTGAAACTGGAGCAGCAGCACGGCCAGGTGGACTGGGGACAGCAAGGAGTCATCATGTCAGGTAGTCCTGAGGCATGGTCCTAGGGCTCCGGTCCTCCGAGAGAGACAAAGAAAGAGAGAATTAGAGAGGGCATACTTAAATTCACACAGGACACAGGATAGGACAGGACAAGTACTCCAGATATAACAAACTGACCCTAGCCCCCCGACACATAAACTACTGCAGCATAAATACTGGAGGCTGAGACAGGAGGGGTCAGGATACACTGTGGCCCCATCCGAGGACACCCCCGGACAGGGCCAAACAGGAAGGATATAACCCCACCCACTTTGCCAAAGCACAGCCCCCACACCACTAGAGAGATATCTTCAACCACCAACTTACCATCCTGAGACAAGGCCGACCCAGACAGGAACCTGTAGGAACCTAATCAAGGGCCAAATGATTTTGCGTCGCCACAGTTCAAATGGCAACCATCACCGCTGTGATTAACTCAAGACTCTCAACTGGACTATTAACTGCGACTTCCAAACAGTTAGTCATATTAATAACTTCCCGGGCTATTTTAGAAATACCGTAAGAGGAAAACACAATCGCAAAGAATCTCTCCGTTTCTGTAATCACACGTTTATGACGCTGTGAAAAAGGAGAATTCACAACGACGTATCCCAAATAACACAACCCCTGCCACAATTTTGGTAACCAGGAATAGGCATAGGATCCACAGATAAAGTCCCATTAGGAGCTATCATACCATTATTGATGATATTACCGAAGGTATTGGCATAAAAAGTAGTCATAGTGCCACTACCGAGAGTCAATTCAACAGACATGAGACATTCCTCAACCTTAGTACCGTCACAGGCAGATAGGTGGATCTGTTGTCTGATCACACTTACTCTGTCCTACTTTGACAAACGTGTCCTGGCGCAGTTGAGACAAATTCCCGAATGAGTGACCTATTAAAACATACCCACCCAACAGGGGCATGTGTAATAACTAGGTAAGGTGGTCGCTGATTAGTGTTATTGGTCATCTCAAGTGAAGGAAGGTACTGCAGAACTTAAGTACTCTCGCATGTTGATACTCAACATTCTCACTTTAAATTAGTCCAAACAATCGCCTTATACCAATTAACATCTCCATATACCCAACATTTCACTCTGTTAAAAGGTTCAAAGGAATAACCCTTAATGGAATACCTGCCCATGATGTGAATGGTGCATACGTACAAACCCAGCAACTACTTTGATTGACTACTGTGACATGATGTAGAGAAAGAGCTAGAAACGTATTGACGCCCGAGTGTCCCTCATCCTGCTGATGCATCTCTGTGTTAGAAATGGAAACACCACCCACATCCTGTATTAGGATAATAATAATTTTAAACATCTTTCACTTGTCTGCAAATATTCAATCGTCCTATTGTCAAGGTAATCATTCACAAAATCATTCACACTGGTATCAGTCCCACATAGATAACTATTAGAAATGATGTTCTGACAGTCTGCTGGTAGTGAGGAATTAATCCGTTCCACTGGTTGATATGGACTTCTCTAATGAACACTTCACCGGTGATCTTGTATCGTTTCAGGTACAGTCAAGGGATATTTCTGCAGCTTCATATGGTAGATTCTCATGACCTGGAACGTAGGAAACAAAAAAGTGAAAGTAACATGTCCTGGTTTCAAGAGAGATTGATATTTCACATACATTTTCCAGTGTCCCAATTTTCAGGAAACCGTTGGACATTTCACCTAGATAGCCCTAATATGATGATGGTGGTGTACAACATAGAAGCTTATCGGGTTCTGATCATCTCACTATGCTTCTTCACCCAAGTTTGGCCCCCAATTGCTAATCAATCAGTTCTTTATTCTCCTGGCTCCACTTTGTCATCAACATGGACAACCTTGCAATGACTGACATGTATCCATTGTGATTTTCCCTGAACATTTACTGCTGACCTCGTTATGAGCAAAACTCGATAAGGACCTTCCCATTTTGGCCCTAATGTGTCTGTCACCAATTTCTTTACCATCACACATTTTTTGACCATCACCCACTGTCCTGGCACTACGTCATGTTGCCCCTTGGGAGTTATTCCCCATTAGAGAGTTGTATGCAGTAGTAAAACATTGTGTCACTCATAAAGTGGACGCCTGCTTTTCTCAAATATAATGTACCTGTCAAGCACACTGGTTCCATATCCAAATTTTTCTTCGTAGTCCAAATAGCATGGTTCTGAACTATAGATTCGGTTCTGAACTGTAGATTCGTGTATCAATCTTCATTGGATCAGTAGAAATTGATAATGGTTTGGTCTGTTTCATATCTGTCTCTCCCCACCCCACTCCTGTTGCTCTCATCTTCTTGCCCGTGTACTGAGGACATACAGTATGTTTTGCATAAGATATGGACAATACAGGGACTTCAACACCCATATCTACAAAAAAATATACTGCAAAGTTGTTAACCATCATGTTCACATATATTCCATCTGATTTCATACGTACACCAGCTGAGATGGAACGTTTTCCCTTAGACCTTTTTTCTCTTGGCCACTTCTCATAAAATCAAGTTTTCTTTTCCAACATTCTCCTTGCCAGTGACCAGAAATCCCGCAATAATAACATGTATTTTTACTGAACAAATAATGTTGTTGTTTTCACTCGGAACCTGCACAACTCTGATAACCATGTCTCGTGGATGCTTAAAGGTTTTCAACCATTCATCCATCTGTTTTGGAGATGCTGATTTATGTGTGATCACTATCTCTAGAAGTTTGTCTTAAAACATTGTTCACCACTGCTGTCAGAATCTATTGACGCTATTGACTCTAAACCAAGCAGTGTTGCTTGAAACCTGATCTGCCTTGCCCAATTCAGTGGGAGAGGGAACAGAGAGGTCACGTCTGACTTTTTCACCCGTGTCTCCTCTTCTACTTTGAAATGGGTATAGATTTTTTTTTTTTACCTTTAGTCAGTTAAGAACAAATTCTTATTTTCAATGACAGCCTAGGAACAGTAGGTTAACTGCCTGTTCAGGGGCTTGAACTTGCAACCTTTCGGTTACTAGTCCAACACGCTAACCACTAGGCTACCCTGCCGCCCCAGTGAGTTTCATGTTTACATCTGGAAGAGCTGTTCCACACTTTTCCAGAGTGGTTTTCTCACTTAACAATGACATTACATTAACATCAAAAGTTGTATAATATATATATATCTATGTTTATATATTTATTTATTTCTCTACATAGCCCTTTTTAAGGACACAAACCTCTTCTAGAACACATTGTTTCTGTAGGGCCTGGCTACCCATAACTTATGTTCACTCAAAGTTTGTTGAATGCTTACAAGGCTTACATTAACCACACGCGTAAAAATTACTCCTCAACTAGCAACTCACTTCTATGCAACAAGAAGGTTTCATCCCCAAAATATTGCTTCTCAACTAACAACTCACTTCTATACAACAAGGTTTCACAAAAACAGAGGCCTCCAACCTTTCCATAGAGTAAGGACTCCAACCTTTCCATAGAGTAAGGACTCCAACCTTTCCATAGAGTAAGGACTCCAACCTTTCCATAGAGTAAGGACTCCGAACCTTTCCATAGAGTAAGGACTCCGAACCTTTCCATAGAGTAAGGACTCCAACCTTTCCATAGAGTAAGGACTCCAACCTTTCCATAGAGTAAGGACTCCAACCTTTCCATAGAGTAAGGACTCCGAACCTTTCCATAGAGTAAGGACTCCGAACCTTTCCATAGAGTAAGGACTCCAACCTTTCCATAGAGTAAGGACTCCAACCTTTCCATAGAGTAAGGATTATTCATCTCATATGCATACGTATATACTGTACTCTACATCATCGACTGCATCCTTATGTAATACATGTATCACTAGCCACTTTAACTATGCCACTTTGTTTACTTTGTCTACATTCTCATCTCATATGTATATACTGTACTCGATACCATCTACTGTATGCTGCTCTGTACCATCACTCATTCATATATCCTTATGTACATATTCTTTATCCCCTTACACTGTGTATAAGACAGTAGTTTTGGAATTGTTAGTTAGATTACTTGTTGGTTATCACTGCATTGTCGGAACTAGAAGCACAAGCATTTCGCTACACTCGCATTAACATCTGCTAACCATGTGTATGTGACAAATAAAATTTGATTTGATTTGATTTGACTCCAACCTTTCCATAGAGTAAGGACTCCAATCTTTCCATAGAGTAAGGACTAGACTCTGTAATAAAACAAATGACTTATAAATCACAGATACATATCACTCATTGCATACACTATTTTAACTTGAAGTGGTTCTTTTAAAATTATATTGGTCTAGACTCACCCAGCATTTCTGCCATCAATCAGGAGATTTAAGAGTTGACTCCCCAAAGTGGGTTGCACACAGCTTTCTCTCTTTGGATAAACACACAGTTGTGATAAGTTCTTGTTGTTGTTGTTGTTCAGACCAATTCATCCAGAACACAGCACCAAGTGTTAGCATTTTGTTATTCTTCAATAACACAAATCAGGGGAGAGAAAATGTTTATTCAGAGAGGACAAATCAAGATGTTATGCTGGGAGTCAGATGTGCAGTCTCCCCCTGTCCTCAGCTTTTCCCCAGAACAAAGGACAGGATGCCACTTATAACCCCTCTGCTCTAGCCTGGGGTTGACCAATTAGAAGTCTTTGCAGTACAACTTGGCCAATGGCCAAATAACAAGTATCCCACTCCAGACTCATTGTACAGACCAATGGAAATGTGGCCCACGTAGCTCTGAGTTCAGGAGTGACATTCCACAGATCCTAACAGATGCTGAACTGAAACCCAACTCCTATTTACAATTCACTATTGACCATTAGTACTATATTTAGTGTAGTACTCTCGTCCTCTCAAACTTTGCGTTGTGTATTTATCTTAAAAGTATTCTTACAGCTGGATTGCAAGACAATTCAGCATTACACTACCTGGAAACGATATACAACATTATTGTCCATTTCCTTGGAAATCAATTTTGTCAGGTCAGCAATAAATGATAATGCTATGTGAATGAGCTCTACATACAGCACAGTGGAACTGTTTTGAGATCAGTTGAATGAAGTCTGAGGAAAAGTTCAGGACCCAGGAGCCTCTGCTGTCCATCCGTCATCAGCTCACTGCTGTGGGAATACAGGCCGTTTTATCCCAGAATTCCCTCAAACATTTTTATTTACAAGTTATACAAGTTATCCTCCCTGCTGTTTCTCTGAAATATGACTTGGCCCTTCAAATAATCACAATTCTACATTGGCGTTTGACTTCATAAAGGCATGTACATTACATAGAAGTAAATTACGTAGAAGTTACATAAAACTCAATAGAGGTTCTTTTGTCGCCGTACTGGAAAACGGGATGAGATTTCATTGTTTGTAAAAGCTAAGCTTTTTAGTAATCAAGACTAAACAGTTGCCCAAGAGCAACCTGCTCAATCTAATCAATGTTATCAGCAAGCGATTACATGATTATGACGTCCATAGTAGGATTATCAAATAATCAAATGTTATTGGTCACATACACGTGTTTAGCAGATGTTATTGCGGGTGTAGCGAAATGCTTGTGTTTCTCGCTCCGACAGTGCAGTAATATCTAACAAGTAATATCTAACAATTAAGAATATATAAATATATGGGCGAGCAATGTCAGAGCGGCATAGACTAAGTTACATTAGAATAGTATAGAATACAGTATATGCATATGAGATGAATAATGCAAGATATGTAAACATTATTAAAGCGGCCAGTGATTTCAAGTCTATGTATGTAGGCAAGCAGCCTCGAACGTGCTAGTGATGGCTATTTAACAGTCTGATGGACTTGAGATAGAAGCTGTTTTTCAATCTCTCGGTCCCAGCTTTGATGCACCTGTACTGACCTCGCCTTCTGGATGGTAGCGGTGTGAATAGGCAGTGGCTCGGGTGGTTGTTATCCTTGATTATATCTTTGGCCTTCCTGTGACATCGGGTGGTGTAGGTGTCCTGGAGGGCAGGTAGTTTGCCCCTGGTGATACATTAGGCAGGCCGCACCACCCTCTTGAGAGCCCTGCGGTTGCGGGCGGTGCAGTTGCCGTACCAGGCGGTGGTACAGTCCGACAGGATGCTCTCAATTATGTATCTGTAAAGGTTTGTGAGGGTTTTAGGGGCCAAGCAAAATTTCTAGCGCTGTTGCGCCTTCTTCACAAAAATGTCTGTGTGAGTGGACCATTTCAGTTTGTCAGTGATGTGTACACAGAGGAAACCCATTAAAGTATTATGTCGAGCCCTGGGAGAGCATACCCCCTCTCTGGCTCTCCCCTTTTCAACAACTTAAGGCAAAACTAACCCCTAATCAAACTTTGACAAAAAAATGCCTTAAATTTGTCCGTGAAGACCTTGTTCTCGACTGCCCTCTGGCCCTTCAGTTTCCTGCTGTCAAACGACGATAAGATTGTTTCTTTATTTAAATATTTAATGTTATTTAATTATTTAATGTTTCTTTATTTAATTTAAAGAGTTTCTCTCAAAAGCATTTTTTCCTCGAGGGATTGCCCCGGTCCTGGGTTGTCCAGGAACACTCTGTGTACAAACTTTATAATGCCTGTGTTATAACTTTTGGGTTGTTCATTTATCTTGGCCTTTCTCCTCCCTTCCCTCCCACGTAGTTCAAATACTTGAAGAATCTATTGCTGGTTCACGGTGCCTGGAATTACAACCGCGTCGCCAAGTGTATCCTGTACTGCTTCTACAAGAACATTGTCCTGTACATCATCGAGGTAAGTCATGCAGCCCTCAACAGCAACAACCTTCGATGTCTCCCTTAGGGTTCCCATATGGCAGTGGTAAGGCAGTAAACTCGATTGGGATAAAAAACTTAGATTTTCCACATGACATTACCAAGTTGAAGTGAAGGGAATTTTAAAAAATGTTTTTATGACTAAGGCATATGTCCTATACGCTAGTTTGCCAATTTGTCCAAGTCTATATACAGATATATAAAACATGATATGATATAAAACAGAATCCATGTATATTCAGCTTTACTGGAATCCAGTCGTCAAGAATCTAAAACCAGTTTTTAGAAAACTGTAGTATAGATGGTAGGGAATTCTGCTCCACTCAGTGTGTAGCTTCTTGGCCTCCGTGGCCATTGGTGGCATTTAACAGAAGCCAGGTCTTGTACTAATAGCAGCTTCAGAGCTAAGACCAAGCGTGACCTGACAAGTTTTCAAGATATATAACTTTAAAAATACAGGAATACAGCCAGTTTGCAAAATGCATCATACCATCTATATTTCTGTATTTTGAAAGTAATATATCGTAACTTGATTGCTGACATGCAAAACATTTTGGGACTATATCAACAATGGACGAATGAAACAAATCCTAAAGATAGTTTTTGGGTGGAATTTTCCTTTAAAGCCTCTTGGATCATCCCAAATTTCATCATCCAATACTTTTTTCAACAACAGTTACCCCCATCTCTTATGACTGGCATTCCTTTGGCTGTAAACATCTGCCCTCAGGGGCCAGTAATGCAGACACAGTGAATTAGATACTCCCCTCTTCCCCCTCAGTGAGTCATCACTGTGTGCTCTCAGGCACACTGGAGGATTGGACAAAGAGCTTCTGGGCCCAACTATTCAAGATCAGTGAAGATCATCCTGATGTCATGAGAATGTCACCATCACCACCACTGGCGCATTACAGAGACCGAAGGGTTGCACGCTGTCAGCGACATTACCCGTACAGGAAATCTGAGCCCTTAAAGATTACATTTTTTCCCCCCGCTGTTTTTCTGAGACACTTCACCTGTGAACTCCCTTTTCATCCTTGTTTTGGTAAATGTGCTGTGGGAAATCTTGGCGTAACCTCAAGGCCTCTATGTATGTCTGTGTCTATCTACACTCTTAGAAAAAAAGTGCTATCTATACTGAACAAAAATATACAATGTGTAAAGTGTAGGTCCCATTTTTCATGAGCTGAATTAATTGATCAGAGAAATGTTCCATATGCACAAAAAACATATTTCTCTCAAATTTTGTGCATTATCCTTTGCCAAGATAATCTTTTCACCTGACAGGTGTGACATATCAAGAAGCTGATTAAACAGCATGATCATTACACAGGTGCACATTGTGCTGGGCACAATAAAAGGCCACTCTAAAATGTGCAGTTTATAACAGAACACAATGCCACAGATGTCTCAAGATTTGAGGGAATGTGCAATTGGCATGCTGACTGCAGGAATGTCCACCTGAGCTGTTGCCAGATACTTTAATCTTAATTTATCCACCATAAACTGCCTCCAACGTCATTTTAGAGAATTTGGCTGGACATCCTAACGGCCTCACAACCGCAGACCACGTGTAACCACGCCAGCCCAGGACCTCCACATCTGGCTTCTTCACCTGCAGCAAAAATCTATAGATTAGGGTCTAAAAATTCCTAGAGTAAGGCCCAATTTATTTATTTCAATTGACTGATTTCCTTCTATGAACTGTAACTCAGTAAAATCTTTCAAATTGTTGCATCAATACATTAATGAATAAATGAAATTTTATTTTCGTGTCAAATCTCCAATTGGCAACCCATCCCTTATGGTAACAAATATTACAGTGATTCACTATGGTAATTAAATGATCGTTCTTCTTCTTGTGTTCTTTGCATTGAGCATCGCATAAAGAGTGAAAAAAAATCTATTCAAATCTAAAAAATCAATACATAATAATAGTAAATAAGGTTATCCAAACAATAATTACTTCCCTAGAGCAGTAAAATAATATACATACATACACTACCGTTAAAAAGTTTGAGGTCAATTAGAAATGTCCTTGTTTTTGAAAGAAAAGCACATTTTTTGTCCATTAAAATAACATCAACATCATCAGAAATACAGTGTAGACATTGTTAATGTTGTAAACGACTATTGTAGCTGGAAACGGCAGATTTTGAATGGAATATCTACATAGGCGTACAGAGGCCCATTATCAGCAACCATCACTCCTGTGTTCTAATGGCATGTTGTGTCCAAGTTTACCATTATAAAAGACTAATTGATCATTAGCAAACCCTTTTGCAATTATGTTAGCACAGCTGACAACTGTTGTTCTGATTAAAGAAGCAATACAACTGGCCTTCTTTAGACGAGTCAAGTATCTGGAGCATCAGCATTTGTGGGTTCGATTACAGGCTCAAAATGGCCAGAAACAAAGACCTTTCTGAAACGCGTCAGTCTATTCTTGTTTTGAGAAATGAAGGCTATTCCATGTGAGAAATTGCCAAGAAACTGAAGATCTTGTACAACGCTATGAACTACTCCCTTCACAGAACAGCGCAAACTGGCTCCAACCAGAATAGAAAGAGGAGTGGGAGGCCCCGGTGCACAACTGAGCAAGAGGACAAGTACATTAGTGTCTAGTTTGAGAAACAGACACCTCACAAGTCCTCAACTGGCAGCTTCATTAAATAGTACCCGCAAAACACCAGTCTCAACTTCAACAGTGAATAGGCGACTCTGGGATGCTGGCCTTTTAACCCTTTTAATGGTAATAAACTGCCTTTGTTGACACGGCAACAGGCAATCCTTTCATTTTCATAGGGCACCATAGACGCATAGATCATTGTGATTTTAGTGTCTCATTCATCATTTCTCTTTGACTCAGTGCACACGCAAAAGTCCAGCTTGGATTTCCAACAAACCATTTAGGTGTAAGATAGTGTACCAAATGTAAATGAGGAGATACAAATGTAATTCAAATTGCGATCAAGGGCCAACGGTGCCGAAGGCAAACACTAGAAATGATACCTTTTAATGTAAACGCTGATCCCTTTCATGTAGTTGTCTTAGCTTTCATCTCTTGGGGTAATCTGGTTGCACCCACTGGGAAACACTGAAATAGTTGGCAAAACTTTTGACATGATGGCAAAAGACCAGAGGTTCTCATCACACACCAGGCCATATGACCCTCTCTCTTTCCTTCATATAATTATGAATAGACTTGTCTGGTGGTGTTGGGATACTCTGAGCAACGCAAGCTCATTACAAAGTTTTCCCACCACTTCTCCCACCTTATTTTGCCTCTCTTTGAGTCCAGCCACAAGCCCTCTTTCAAACATGTCAATTCCCTTTTGAAAGGACGTTGTCTCTCTCATGTACAGTCTACAGTTCTGTCCGCAAGGCGAGTCCCTCCCCAGCACACTTTTTGTTATTCCCTGAAAATCGTGATTCAAGTACATAATAGGGGATTTCTTCACTGTTTTTGCTGCTTTGTGAAGTATCAAACACCCCTGTTTGTAAGGGCTTGACATCCAAGACACTAGCAACCCAGGAGAGGGCTCAAAGCTACATTTGTTTCAGTAATAGGTTTACTTTTGTGCACATGTTTTTCCTCCTCCTCTCCCATGCCATGTCCTACCAGAAGAAACAGGGAGAAAAGAAGTAAAGGGGAATTTTCACCTTTTTCTGAGAACATTGTCTGTTACAGTGTGCATTAGAAACTAAATACCATGACTGGGATACTGTATGAGAGGACTGTGCTCTATAGCCTGACCTGTTCTGGCCTGGCTTGTTTTGTTCTCTCCTCTGTCTAGCCTTTGCCTTTGGTTGTTTGAAAGGCATAGAGAAGGTTGAAAGGGTCTTTCCAAGGTCATTGTAGGGAATGTGAGTGTAGGTGCAGCTCGCTCTTCGTTGGTGGTGGAATCAGCAGCTGTGTTATAATTGCTATTTTGCTGGGAGCCTGGATGGATGGAGGTTAATTGAGAGTCAGGAAGTGATGCTGACACTGAACTGTCTGTTGGAGCAACAAGTTGGGCTGCCATGCAATGCACCAGTCAGTTTTCTCATGGCCTGTTAGTCTCTCTCTCACTCAGCTAATGATCTGTCTTTTTATGACAGGGCACTCATTCAGAAGGAACATTCAAACTTCACAAAGCTTAACGTTTTCATAACTTTGAGGTATAGTTGGAGGGAGATGATGGTGGTCAGAAAATTGCAGGGGATATGAGGGAGCAGAAGATACTGAAAACAGTTATATATTACACACAAATGCCAAATTATATTTAACACAGCAGTCTTTACTTTCTTTCCTTTGTCTATAATCTTGCAGTGCTAAACAAACAAAATAATAACAATTGGACAAAATGGAAGGATTTGCCACATTTAAACTGAGAGACCTTTTCAATGATGTTGCCATAATGATTTAATTCAAATATTCCAAATAGTCCAGCTGGGCACGACTTTGCTTGATTGACATATTGTCAAGCGGCCCCTGAGGGGCTGATAGACAAGTGGCATTTATGAGGTTATTACAAGAGGCTCAGAAAGCCTGGAGGAACACCTGGAGACCGAGAGAGGAGGGCCTAGTGCTGAGCTGAGCACAGCCTGCCAACTGGTGCCATACTGTGAACATAACCACCACTCAAGACCCCATCCAGGATGGTAACACTGGGTGCCCTTCTCTTTCCAGCATATTTACTAGCTCCTCTTTCTTCATCCCTCTCTCTTTCCCCTTTGCCTACTTTTTTGAAGCAGGATAAGGACATCGTTTGCATTTTTTCAGGCGCAAAGAGGGCTGTCATTTTGTTGAGGACAAATGTCACATCTCTCTCTCCTTCCTCCTCCCCCTTCCTCCCACACTGAGGCCTACGCATCCGTGGGACGGTGTCGCAGATTTTTTTTATTCTGCTGATGAATATGCAATGGGAGCTTCTTTATTGCCGGGACGCATTCCCTTCTTCCCTTTCCCTCCATTTCCCCCTGCTCTGTTTTTCAGAATGTGCACTGGGGGAGAGAGGCCAGCCACACCCCTCTGCTGAGTGACACTCAATGAAGAGAGAGGGAAAAAAGACCCTGCCTGGTCCTTCTCCTAATGAGCAAATCAATGCATCTGTCTCTCAAGAGAGTGAGAGAGGGGCACTAGCGGGACCCGAAGGACCAGGCCAAAACACTCACGCATAAGCCGTTGCCGCATGCTCTGAATGGGCCTCTTTTTAAACTTAGCACAACAATATATCAGCCCGGAGTCCCTCATTGAGCAGGCCCTTAATTAATTCAGCACTTTGACCCCAGGCTAGTAGTGTTGTCACGATAGCAGAATTTTGACTTCGATACAATACTCGATACTGTCACGATACTTGATACCAAAACGTCACAGAATGGCACTTGATCTAGACAGCTTATTCCGCTAACGGTCTATTCAATCATTGGGCATCTTTTGAGATCAATATCATTACATTCAATATCATTACACAATTTTTTAGAGACAGCCATGTACGCATTAACTGAATCAATTATACAATCATTACAATCAATTTGACCTTTTTTATCAATCTAACTACAAAACAACACAATGGTAGTAATTTATTTGAATGATAAATCTCTGATAAACTGGATAAATCAAGATGTAGCCTAGGTCTTTTCACAATACAGGTGAATGCATATTATTCAATAGGAGTGTGAGCATGCATTGAGTAATTTAGCTTGTTTTAGCTGATTTCATGAGGATACAGATGACAACTAATCCCTTCCTTTTAGGACTTATTTTATTGCTGACTGCAAAGAGAACATATTGTTTTATTGTATTGATTAACAACATTTGCATAAAGTCATATTTTATTTGATAAAAGTGTGCACTGTCTGTTTAAGAAACATTTATGAACAGCAGGTGGCCTAACGCTTAAGAGTGTTGGACCAGTAATCGAAAGGTTGTTGGTTTGAATCCCTGAGATGACTAGGTGAAAAATCTGTCGATGTGCCTTTAAGCAAGGCACTTAACCCTAATTTCTCATGTAAGTTATTCTGGATAAGAAGGTTATTCTGGATAAGAACGCTAAATGACTAAAATGTTCAAATGTAAATTCACAGGCAGAATGTGGTTGTGGAATCTGACGTTGTGGCTATGGAATCTAGTGGAAACAAGGCGGGAGGCAAACTAAGACAAATAATTTAATGAGTTGCATTTAACAAAGTACTAGGGTAGTAAATTCAGCTATATATATATATATATAAATAAAATTTGTGAAATTGTTTTTTATTTCACAAAATTAGTGCACTGGCCCTTTACTAGTCCTGTATTAGCAGACCGATATAGCCGTCTGTAGCCCCCGCCCCCTCCCAAACATCTTCCCGTGGCTATGCCTGAAATTGAAGCTGGAAGCTAACGGTATCGTCTTGTATTTTATAAAAGTGTTCAAGCCTGTATGGACATTGTTTTGCGAACAGTAATGAACCGTTTCAAATTATTATTATTTATTTATATTTACCCTTTTTCTCCCTAATTTTGTGATATCCAATTGGGTGTTAGTCTTGTCCCATTGCTGCAACTCCCCTACGGACTCGGGAGAGGCAAAGGTCGAGAGCCTTGCGTCCTCCGAAACATGACCCTGCCAAGTTGCACTGCTTCTTGACACAGTGCTCGCTTAACCCAGAAGCCAGCCTCACCAATGTGTTGGAGGAAACACCGTCCAGCTGGTCACCGAAGTCAGCTTGCAGGCGCCTGGACCGCCACAAAGAGTGGCTAGAGCACGATGGGACAAGGAAATCCCTGCTGCCCAAACCCTCCCCTAACACTCAACGCTGAGCCAAAATGGCCTTCAAA
Organism: Oncorhynchus nerka; assembly: GCF_034236695.1. Taxonomy (NCBI): domain Eukaryota; kingdom Metazoa; phylum Chordata; class Actinopteri; order Salmoniformes; family Salmonidae; genus Oncorhynchus; species Oncorhynchus nerka. Next base: position 359,230 of record NC_088421.1, read on the forward strand.
ATGTATTTAGTTGCATTATTGAAGTGTGTTAACTTCTATGCAGCATGAGTGGGGACTGGGGAGCTAATGGATCACAGACAGCTTTGGCAATGAGTAAGTGGAGCAGGCTCTTCACGTTATAAACAGATAAACAGACTTGATGCTCTCAATCACGTGAGACACATTTTGACAGAAGTACTGAACATAACAACAATTATAGTACCAAACTGGGGGGAGGGGGGGGGTTGTATCGAAAAAATATTGACATTTTGGTATACCGTGCAACACTACAGGCTAGCCACTCATTACCACAACGTCGGCCACACCACAGGTTTAACCTGCTCCATGTTCTTCAATTGAGGTGATTACCTTGTGTGTGTCTGAGAAAAAACGTAGTTGACCACCAGCGGCATCCCCTTTAAAAAAACAACATCACGGTAGAATGCACCTTACGGAGGGAAGAGCAGGAGCTGGAATGGGTGGGCGGGGTAGTAGGGGGGATGGGGGTGGGGTGTATGGTTTAGGAGAGTGCATACACACACTTGCTTCTCTCTCCTTGCCCAAGGGAATGGGGTGTGCGGGAGGGGTGTGCGGGTAACATACATTTGTTTTGGGAACATTTTCATGCATTCGCTTGCACGATTGAATGGGAAGGGCTGGTGGATTGGGAATTGGGCGTGTCCGAACCGAGAATTTGTAGCAATTCAGGCCTTCATAATGCAGTTAAATGAAGCAAGGAAATGTTTGCAGCCTGGCCATGGCACAACACAGCAACCCCGATGTCCCTTCAACAGCCATGGCCGATCCAACAGAGAGGGTCTGTTCAGCGCCACTGTCTGTCCACACAATAACACAGAGACGGCCAGGCTGTTTCACTGTTTCTCACACGAGCAGAAAATCTCACCCGGAAAATGTCCAGACAATAAGGCCTCATTTTGCCTGACATATGCTGGTTTTTGGGGGGCTTTTATTTATGTCTGCAATGGTATTATAAAAAGTCAGGACAGGAATACATCAGTCTTTAATGCACCATCTGACAAGTTCTTTCTCTCTGTGTTTTCACTGTCGCACACAATCACATTCATACATAAAGCCATAATTTATAGAATAAAATAATAAACAATCTTCAATACAAAGACTGTATAACAGAACCTGGTATTATGAAAAGTCAGAACAGGAACACATCAGTCCTCAATGCACCATCTGACAAGTTGTTCTATAGAGGAGCATGAAGAAAAGTTAAACACATATCCTGTCTCACATCTCCAATACATTGCTAGATGTATTTTTTTTCCTTAATTTTTTATTCAAGAGCGCATAAAGAACATGTACCATACATACACAACATATATTTGCTGTCTTTACAAAGGAGCGTAATTACATTCACATGTTAAAACCTCTACAGGATTGGTGAGCTAACATAGGCTAATGTGATTAGCATGAGGCTGTAAGTAAAGAACATTTCCCAGGACAGACATGTCTGATATTGGCAGAAAGCATCAATTCTTGTTCATCTAACTGCACTTTTCAATTTACAGTAGCTATTACATTGAAAGAACACCATGCTATTGTTTGAGGAGAGTGCACAGTTATGAACTTGAAATATATTAATAAACCAATTAGGCACATTTGGGCAGTTTTGATACAACATTTGGAACAGAAATGCAATGGTTCATTGGATCAGTCTAAAACGTTGCGCATACACTGCTGCCATCTAGTGGCCAAAATATAAATTGTGCCTATATTCCTAAGTCATATATTGACCTTTAATAAAATAAAAATGATTTTTTTTCTTTGTATTATCTTTTACAAGATCTAATGTTATATTCTCCTACATTAATTGCACATTTCCACAAACTTCAAAGTGCTACAGGCAGTTAGATTTGGGTATGTCATTTTAGGCGAAAATGGAAAAAAACGGTCCTATCCTTCAGAGTACATTTTGGCTGTATAGAGTAAATATTTCAAGAGTCTGAATATGAATACCATTTGGATAAAGCCACATAAAAACAACAGAAACAAACAAAAAAACAAAAATGACAGAATAAGACCAGGAACCTTCATACCTATGCTGTTTATGTTGCAAAATGTATGTAATTCTCTCCATGTTAGCATGTTCCCTGCATAGACCTAACCACATATCTTTTGAGGATGCATGTTAATTTTTCCAGCATTTTGTTACACATTTCCTTGCTGCTGCTAAAAGATCATCTATCAATTTAAGTGGAGAGGATTGGAGTGTATTCAGAGGAACAACACCTAGAAGGAGATGGGTCTGGTTGAATAATAATATACCTGTGATGTACTGTATAAAATTTCAGACCAAAAAGACTGGATTTTCGGACATTGCCAAAATATATGTGATAAAGTACCTATACTGCCTCCAACACGTAGAACCTATTCCGTTTTTCATTTTGAATTGAAACTCCCTTGTTCGGTTACTTGTAGTGGCTTTATATAGTGTTTTCCATATATTCCCCCAACTCTCCTCGGATATCTGCACCTGTAATTCAACCTGCCATGAGTTCCTAAGATTATCTAAAGATAATATTTGCATGTTAAGGATATTGTTGTAAAAAAAAAAAAAACGGTTCCAATGTTTTCCCCTTGATAAAGTAATTCAATAATCTCATCAATAGGAGTTATCGGCTTTTTAAACAATGAATTACCTGACTGAAAGGTACCTATGAACATTTGTTTGAGATATATTGAATTCCTCCTGGATTTCTTGAAATTATAAAAAAAATGTAGCCTTTGAAAAGTTGAGAGACTCTACAAAAGCCCTCTCTCTTCCCATTCCCTAAATCCTTGGGCCATAGTAGTAGGAAGAAAGGCTGGGTTGTGGAATATAGGTGAGTGTCTAGACATGTCATTACTCAGTTTATATTGGCGTTGAACCTTCCTCCATGTCTTCAATGTAGGAGTAATAAATGGGTTTTGTTTAATCCTGTGAATAGAAATCTGCTATGAAGACAAGTCAATGTAAAGACGAATCACAATATTGACTGTTACAGATACAGTTATCCTGTGTGTGTGTGTATCCTGTGTGTGTTTCTTTTCTCTCCTTCTCCCCTCACAGGTGAAAACCATCACTCCCCAATCAGTCAACAATCAATCATCAATCAGAAGACACACCTCCTCCTATTTCCTACCCTATCACAGTTCCTTCCCCATGGTTTAAAAACCCCATCATTTGTTTGTTCTATAGCAATCTCTAGCTCAATCTCTAGCTCAATCTCTAGCTCAATCTCTAGCTCAATCTCTCTGTAAATGCCATGTCTGTAGGTCTCTGTGTTTCACTCTCGCTTTGTGTCTTAACCTCTCTTTTGTTTAAGCACCTCCATAGCACTTTGTCATCACCTGTGAGTATTGTTTTTGGTTATGGTGTTTGTTTGTTGCTGGTGGGAAAAGGGGGAAACCAAGACAAGTCGCCCATGGGCATACACTACCCGTAGGTGAACTTTGTTAAATACACTAGTTAGAACTGGGCGGACCACCCACTGTATTTTTGGTTAGTTAGTTAGCTGTTGTTAAAGTAGGCTAGTCTAGCTTAGGGGTGTTTTTGAATACTTATTGTTTCTTTCCTTGGGTCCAGCTCAGCCCCTTTTCCTGCTCCCCCCATTACCGTGTGTTTATAAATAAACCTAGAGTTTGACGGTAGATTTCTGTTGTCGTGGTTATTTCGTGCACACTTTTACTTTGTCACAATAATAATTTGCATGAGTTATGTTACGGGTCTCATTACCATCCCCCCTAGACTGTCGGGCCAAAAGGGATTCGTAACATAAGTGGGGGCTCGTCCGGGATCTGTCATAGCTGACACCCATGCCGCTCATGTAGATTGTTGTAGTGGTATAGTTCAGTGTTGAGCGTCATAGCTGAAGTAGCATTAGTGTTTGCTATTTTCTTTGGCACTTGTGAAGTAGTGTAAAATGACTACTTTTGATTTGAGATCCTTTTTGGATAACCCTTCGTGGGAGGTTTTTGACAAATGTCGTAGAGTTGATTTAATGACCTTGGCTGACCATTATTCAGTATCGATTCCGCAGAGTTTAGTTAAGGCGGAGGTTAAACAGCTAGTATTAAATGTATTGTTGGAGGAGCAGGTGCTTGTGTTACTGCTGCCTGAGCCTACTACCCCTGTAGGGGATGTTGCTGCTCCTGTAAGCCCATTGATGTCTGATAATGAGGGCGAGGCTAAAACACCAGCCACATTGTCCCGTTTTGATCCACTCTCCCCACTGTCAAATGGTGATGCCAGGAGGGATGTCCGTTTAGCACAGTTCCAACTGGAGGTGGAAGAGAGAGCCCAAATTAGGCAAGAGACTCTCCAGTTGGAGATGTGTAAAATAGAGGCAGAAAAAGAACGAGAACAACGGCATTTGGAGATGTGTAAAATTGAGGCAGACAGAGAACAAAGGCAGTTGGAGTTCAAAATGCGCCAGCTGGAACTGGAGGCAGAGACAGCGAGGCTAGACTCCGGTCCAACTATGCCTGTTTGTGAGCCGTCCTCACCTACTGTGTCCTCAAACACGTTTGACATTAGTAGGCAGATTGCCTTAGTACCTTTGTTCAGAGAGTCAGAGGTTGACTCCTATTTTAGTGTATTTGAGCGTATAGCCGTAGCATTGAAATGGCCTGAGGAGGTATGGTGCCTATTACTTCAGTGTAAATTAACTGGTAAAGCCCAAGAGGTTTTGTCAGCGTTACCTCTGGAGGACAGTTTGAATTACGAAGTGGTCAAAGCTACTGTTCTTCGTGCCTATGAGCTTGTGCCTGAGGCATACCGACAGAGATTTAGGTCTCATAGAAAGTCTTCTAGTAAGACTTATGTGGAATTTGCTAGAGACAAGGGAAATCTGTTTGATAAATGGCATGCTGCTAGTAAGGTAACTGATTTCAACTCTCTCCGGGAGTTAATCTTGTTGGAAGAGTTTAAAAATTGCTTGCCCGAACGCATTGTAGTTTACCTAAACGAACAGAAAGTATCCTCCCTGGCAGAAGCGTCTGTGTTGGCAGACGAGTTTGTGTTGACGCACAAGAGTGTTTTTTCGGCTCAAACTGAGAGTAGAGCCACTGAGTTTCCTACCTTTAGCCCTAGTCGGCCAGCAGTAGTATATCAAGCACGCCAGAAGAATGAGCGTCCCTGTTTCTATTGTCATAAAGTAGGACATATGATTAATGATTGCTTCCTGCTTAAACGCAAACAAGGGATGCCTCTTCGTGCCAAGCCACCAACAGGTGTTGCTCTAATTCGTACGGTTGTGAGGTCTGCAACAAAACAGGTGCCTCAGGGTAACTGTAGTTTGAAAGTCTCAGTCCCCGACCGCAGTTATGAACCATTCATTTTCAAGGGGTTTGTGTCCCTAACGAATGACGAAGCGTCTCAACGACCGGTTAAAATCCTTAGAGATACTGGTGCGGCGCAGTCGTTTATATTGTCTGATGTGTTGCCCTTAACTGACGATACATACTGTGGTTCCAGTGTGTTAGTGCAGGGTATTGAAATGGGTTTTGTCCCAGTGCCATTGCACTTTGTGAAAGTACACTCTGAGTTAATCAGTGGAATATTCAGAGTGGGGGTATGTCCTATGTTGCCAGTGAAAGGTGTGACCTTTATAATGGGTAACGATATTGCCGGAGGAAAGGTAGTACCCGTATTGGAAGTATTGGATAAAAGTGACCACTCTCTCTCGAATGAGCTGGCACAGAGTTATCCACATGTGTTCCCGCTTGTGCTGTCACTCGTGCTCAGGCACTACAAGAGGGTGACGTGATAGATTTGTCGAACACTGTTCTGTTCAAAGAGGTTGATCAAGAAGATGGATTGTGTGATACCTCTGAGAAGCTGATCACCTCTGACAAACAGCCCAGGAAAGAATCAAAGAACGTTGAACTTATTGCTGATGCAATACAGTTACCAGTCACTCGTGAGCAGCTGATTGCTAACCAAAAGGTTGACAACAAGCTTGCTAAATGTTTTTCTAGTGTTGTCTCATTGGAAGATGTGAAGAAGAAGAACGTGGCTTACTTCATTGATGGTAATCTCCTCATGCGTAAATGGAAATCCCATGTTGACGCGGATGGAGATTGGAATGCTGTTTACCAAATAGTGATTCCTACAGCCTTTCGACAAAATGTGTTATCCCTTGCTCATGATCACCAGTGGTCTGGTCATTTAGGAATCACAAAAACTTATGATCGGATCCTTCAACATTTCTTTTGGCCGGGTTTAAAACAAGATGTGGCTCAGTTCTGTCGGACATGCCACACATGTCAGATAACAGGAAAACCAAATCAGGTTATTCCTCCCGCTCCTCTTTGTCCCATACCTGTCATAGGTGAACCATTCGAGCATGTGGTGGTTGATTGTGTCGGACCGTTACCGAAGACAAAATCGGGTAACCAGTTTTTGTTAACGATAATGTGTATGGCTACAAGATACCCCGAGGCCATTCCTCTGAGAAGGATTACAGCCCCGGTAGTGAGTAAAGCCTTAATAAAATTCTTCACGACATTCGGGTTACCTAGGGTGGTACAAAGCGATCAAGGTACCAATTTCCTATCCAAGCTCTTCAAGCAGGTGTTAAAATCCTTGTCAATTACGCACCGTGTGTCAAGCGCCTATCACCCAGAGTCTCAGGGTGCACTTGAAAGATGGCATCAGACACTGAAGTCTATGCTACGTAAATATTGTTTGGAATCTGAGAAAGATTGGGATGAGGGAGTTCCTCTAGTTTTGTTTGCTGCTCGTGAAACTGTGCAGGAGTCCCTAGGTTTCAGCCTGGCTGAACTGGTGTTTGTTCACACAGTGAGAGGACCAATGAAAGTCCTTAAAGAACAGTTCTTGTCCCAAGAGTTGTGTACCAGAGATGAGAATGTGTTGGACTACGTTAGTCGCTTTCGTGAGCGCCTACACCAAGCTTGTGCTCTCGCAAAGGAAGCTCTGTCTTCCTCACAGAGGAGCATGAAAAGACACTATGATAAAGCGGCTGTTTCTCGTCCACTACAGCCAGGTGACCAAGTACTGGTGTTATTACCTGTTCCAGGATCTTCACTGTCAGCTCGTTTCTCGGGTCCTTATTTAATTGAAAAGAAAATAAGTGGGACAGAGTGGATGCTTTGTCTCGTGTGTGAAAATGATTTCTGTATGTTTTGCAAGGTTGTTGCTTTGTTGTGAGTATTCATTGAAATACTGTATTCGCAACCCCTAGGGTTGCTCTTTTAAGGGTGGGAGTGTTACGGATACAGTTATCCTGTGTGTGTGTGTATCCTGTGTGTGTTTCTTTTCTCTTCTTCTCCCCTCACAGGTGAAAACCATCACTCCCCAATCAGTCAACAATCAATCATCAATCAGAAGACACACCTCCTCCTATTTCCTACCCTATCACAGTTCCTTCCCCATGGTTTAAAAACCCCATCATTTGTTTGTTCTATAGCAATCTCTAGCTCAATCTCTAGCTCAATCTCTCTGTAAATGCCATGTCTGTAGGTCTCTGTGTTTCACTCTCGCTTTGTGTCTTAACCTCTCTTTTGTTTAAGCACCTCCATAGCACTTTGTCATCACCTGTGAGTATTGTTTTTGGTTATGGTGTTTGTTTGTTGCTGGTGGGAAAAGGGGGAAACCAAGACAAGTCGCCCATGGGCATACACTACCCGTAGGTGAACTTTGTTAAATACACTAGTTAGAACTGGGCGGACCACCCACTGTATTTTTGGTTAGTTAGTTAGCTGTTGTTAAAGTAGGCTAGTCTAGCTTAGGGGTGTTTTTGAATACTTATTGTTTCTTTCCTTGGGTCCAGCTCAGCCCCTTTTCCTGCTCCCCCCATTACCGTGTGTTTATAAATAAACCTAGAGTTTGACGGTAGATTTCTGTTGTCGTGGTTATTTCGTGCACACTTTTACTTTGTCACAATAATAATTTGCATGAGTTATGTTACGGGTCTCATTACCATCCCCCCTAGACTGTCGGGCCAAAAGGGATTCGTAACATTGACTCTCAATTTCAAGCCATGACACATCCTTCGGTTGTTGAATCCATGATGCTATGTGATTAAGTTGCGCTGCCCAGTAATATGATTTAAGGTTATGGAGGCCAAGCCCACCCAATTCTTTGAACAGCTGTAGTTTTTTATAACTAATATGAGCCTTCTTATTTTGCCATAAAAATGTGCCTATTGCTGCATTTAGGCAGGTAAAGGTTTTCGCAGGATGTTTTAAACAGGAAGCATTGAAAACAGTCTTGGTAAGACATTAATTTTCACTGAAGCAAACTGACCTGCTAGAGATATAGGGAGGGTCATCCAACAGTCTAGAACTTCAGTGATTTGACTAATCACAGGGGGGTAGTTCAAAGCATATAGTTTCTCATAGTCTGATGTAATATTATCACCCAAGTGCTTGTATCAGTCCACTTAAATGCATAGTTGTCTTTGATACTTGAGGGTGCATCACCAAATGTCATCATTGCAATAGTTTTACCAACGTAAATTGTATAGCCTAACGTAGCACCATACTCACCTAGTAATTTGAATATATTTGGAATCATTGTCTCAGCCTTATGTTCAGGATGACATTGTCTGCATATAGAGATATCTTGTGTTCATTTGGCCCCACCTGCAGACCATGAATGTTTATGGCACTTCGAATACCTCCCGTCAGAGGTTCTATACTAAGGACAAATAACTGTAGCGAGAGACAATCTCCTTGACGATTTCCTTGTTGTAGTGAAAAGGAATGAGACATACTCCCATTCGTTCTAACAGATGATTTTAGACTTGAACATATCAACTCTATCCATTTCAAAAAGCACTCCCCAAAACCAAACATCTTCAACGTTGCTTAAAGGAAGACCCAGTCAACGCGGTCAAATACCTTTTCAGCATCGAGAGATAATATAACTGTTTGTTTGAGTTGGGTCTTAGAGTAATTGATATTATTCAGAAGTCATCTTATATTCGATGTTGAGTGATGTCCTTTAATGACCCCAGTTTGATTAGGATCCGCAATTATTTTAGAGTCACAATTTAAAAATGCAGCGATTGTTAAGCTGCTCTGACAGCTGACGCTTAAAGTTAGTGAGGGAGATGTGTCTCCAACTTCAGTGATTTTTGCAATTCGTTCCAGTCATTGGCAGCAGAGAACTGGAAGGAAAGGCGGTGAAATCATCCCATGTGAAGAGTCAACTCATTTTATTAAAGTTCAATTCGTAACTAAATTGTTGTTGGGTTTTTTTTCTATTGAAAGGATTTAATTATTTGCAATAATGTCTACTTATGTAATAAAACGTTTATGTTTCTGTCTCCGTATGATATGGTAAATATATCCAATGCAAAAAACATCTACATTTAAACGGTATTAATATGAATTTGCATATATTTCTGTAAATTCCCATATATTCCCGTTAATTCCCACAAAGTTTCCACCTCTGAATATTTCCCAAAATGAGCAACCCTAGTTGCTTCACATGAAGTATCTGGGTATTTATTGCGCTCTATAACCTCATGAAGAACCCCTCTGATCAGCTGTATTAGTTCTTTACTGAAAGTTTTATAGAACTCACAGGTGGCATCACGTTTCAGGGAAGACCCAGATGCAGACAGTGTCGAAGTAACAAAAGTTTATTACTAGAACAGAGGGCAGGCAAAACGACAGGTCAAGGGCAGGCAGAGGTCAGTAATCCAGATAGATCCAAGTCCAAAAGGTATAGAGCGGCAGGCAGTCTCATGGTCAGGGCAGGCAGAGGTCAATAATTCAGGGTGGTACAGAAATGGCAGGCAGGGTCAGGGCCAGCAGGAACGAAAAACAGCCAGGAGCAAAGACTGGTGAAACAGATGAGGGTGTGACCCATCGGGACCCGGACTCTTCCCATTTTGCATGCTTCTGATGGCTGCTTCTATCTCGGAGTCAGTATCTTCACACGATAGTTCTGGCAGCTTCAAATGTGTGAGAATATCCTCCTGAGAAGAAACATCTTTAGGTTTCTTATTTAGGATCTCGTAGTACTCAGCAAATGTCTCTTATTTATTTATTTGGGACAAGAAGTAACTTTGCCCTGCACAGTTCTGATATTTGGAATACATCGTTCCGCTGCATGCTTTTTAAGTTGCAGTGCAAGAAGTTTCCCTGGTTTGTCTCCCTGACTATAGTATTTATTCCAGGCAAATCGTATAGAACCCTCAGCTTTATAAGTAAGAGGCATATTAAGCTCCCCTTTCGCTGCAGCCAACTGAATTGGTGTCCCCATCCCCTTGTTTCTTATGACTTTCTTCTAATTAGGACATTTCTCTCTCCATCTTCTCTTGTTTTTGTATACATACTTTTTTGAGCATAGATGAAAAACTGTGATTTGACCCCTAAGATAAGCCTTTAGCGCTCTCCCATAAAAGGTTTGAGCTGATACCTTCTGTTGAGTTAAATTCCAAAAGCGTTGTAAGTTTCTCCAAGAAGAGAAGCGTTTAACCTCCACCTATATGTATCAGGTTGTCCATCTTTTAACCTTAGTTTTAAGGATACCGAACTATGATCTGAGATGGTGATGTGATTAATAATACAGTTTTATACCTGATGAGCTAAGGTCTGAGGGATAAGTATGAGGATTTGAAAAGAAAGTATAGTCTTTTGTTGTTGGATTTAACTTTCTCCAAATACAGTGGGGAGAACAAGTATTTGATACACTGACGATTTTGCAGGTTTTCCAACTTACAAAGCATGTAGAGGTCTGTAATTTTTAACATAGGTACACATCAACTGTGAGGGACGGAATCTAAAACAAAAATCCCGAAAATCACATTGTATGATTTTTAAGTAATTCATTTGCATTTTATTGCATGACATAAGTATTTGATACATCAGAAAAGCAGAACTTAATATTTGGTACAGAAACCTTTGTTTGCAATTACAGAGATCATCCAGCTAAATCTACACTTCACTGTTTTCCAAAGTGGTGTCTGTTTCTTGCCTGACAGGTGAAGCTGTATCCAAGTCTGACTAATCAAGATATCAAGTGATCAGCTGTATCTACCCCAGCATATGGTTTAGATACATGGTATCGTTACCTTCCCCTCTCCTTCATCGGCAAGCAGATCCAAGGCTGTCTTTATCCAGCCAGTCTCTCCCACACCCATGGCTCCTGCCTCATCACTAACCTTGGCTGTCACTTGGATGTCACTGGCTGGATCAAGGAGGGAAACGGCGGGCATTTGACATATGTTCAGATGTAGTGCTGGGCTAAATCCATTGGAAATATTACACTGTGGAGATGATATCTCTGAGACTTTCACACTCGTCCCCACTAATTCAGTCCACCTCTGTAATTGTCTCCCGTCCTCATCCCCCGAAAGTTTGAAACGCTGCACTTTCAGAGACTAATGATGTGTTGAGCACAGTTCAGAACTTTAAAAAAACAAGATTCAATTTCCCACTCGTTTTATCTCTTTTTACGTTGCCTGGAACATTTTTCTTCCATTTTTTCCTTTAGTAACGATTCAATACATATCTAGTCCATGGGCTGTGATACGATACAGAAACAATACGTTTTAGTTTGAAATTATTTGGTTTGATTAGAGGAACAAATCGATGCGATACACTGCACTAACATTTGTTGCATAAACACATTCATTTTCTATTCTAAACTGAAATCGGCTGCTGATGCAGCTCATGAGCTGGGCCTCTGAGCTGGTTCTGTTTAAGCTAGCTTCTGTGTGTGTGTCTCGTGCATGCATGCATGGAAAAATGTAAAGACCATTTGGAAGTTTTGACCAACTTGGACCATGCAGTGTGGGTAGCAAAAGTGATCGCTGTCCTTGTTATGAAATTATCAACTTTGCCCTGTATATCTAAGAATGACATATCCTTCTTGGTCAAATAGCCTTTACACAGCCTTGTCCTGTTGAAAACAAAATATAGTTCCACAACCAGATGGGATGGCGTATCGCTGAGTAGCCATGCTGGTTAAGTGTGTCTTGAATTCTAAATAAATCACTGACAGTGTCACCAGCAAAGCACCAGCACACCTCCTCCTTCATGCTTCACAGTGGGAACCACACATGCAGAGATCATCTGTTCACCTACTCTGTGTCTCTCAAAAAAAAATGTTTTTCACTGAACTCATGTCTGTTGCTCGTGTTTCTTGGCCCAAGCAAGTCTCTTCTTATTATTGTTGTCCTTTAGTAGTGCTTTCTTTGCAGCAATTTGACTATGAAGGCCTGATTCACGCAGTCTCCTCTGAACAGTTGATGTTGAGATGTATCTGTTACTTGAACTCTGTGAAGCATTTAGACCGTGATCATGCAGTCGTCCAGAACAACTGATGCTCTCATGCATGCTTCAGTGTTGCTTGCCTTGAAGTGAGCATAAAAGGCATTTAGCTCGACTGGTAGGCTCGCGTCACTGGCAGCTTGCAGCCAGTGACCTTAGTCCTTTGTAGTCCTTAATAGTTTTCAAGCCCTGCCACATCCGACGAGCATCAGTGGCGGTGTACTAGGATTCAATTTTAGTCCTCTATTGACGCTTTGCCTGTTTGATGGTTCGTCTGAGGACATAATGCTATTTCTTATAAGTGTCCGGATTAGTGTCCTGCTTCGTGAAAGCGGCAGCTCTAGCCTTTAGCTCGGTGCAGATGTTGCCTGTCATCCATGGCTTCTGGTTGGTGTATGTACGTACGGTCGCTGTGGGCACAACGTCGTCGATGGACTTGTTGATGAAGCTGGTGATTGAGGTGGTATACTCCTCAATGCCATTGGATAAATCCCGGAACATATTCCAGTCTGTGCTAGCAAAACATTCCTGTAGTGTAGCAGGTATATTGATTCCAGGTGACTAACTCATGAAGCTGGTTGAGAGAATGCCAAGAGTGTGCCAAGCTGTCATCAAAGCAAAAAGTGGCTGCTTTGAAGAATCTCAAATATAAAATATATTTTGATGTATTTAACACTTGTTTGGTTACTACATGATTCCATATGTGTTATTTCATAGTTTTGATGTCTTCACTATTATTCTACAATGTAGAAAATATTAAAATGAAGAAAAACCTGGAATGAGTAGGTATGTCCAAACTTTTGACTGGTACTCTATAATATCTCTCGCTCTCTCTGTCTTCTCCTTCATTTTTGAAGAAGTTCAACTATTGTCTTTCTCTCTCTTTGAAAGAAAGACGATAAGCTAAATAAGTCAAGTAAGCTAAATCATAATTCACCATAAGCGAAATCATAAGCTGTAGTTTATGCTTTCGGTGCTAGATTAATTATCTGATTGGGTGGACAACATGTCAGTTCATGCTGCAAGAGCGCTGATAGGTTGGAGGACATTCTCTGGTAGTTGTCATGATTACTGTGTAAGTCTATGGAAGGGGGTGAGAACCACGAGCCTCCTAGGTTTTAAATTGAAGTCAATTTACCCAGAGGACGGAAACTAGCTGTCCTCCTGCTACAACATTGTCCTTTTTTTTTTCTTTTTTTTTTTACCTTTATTTAACCAGGCAAGTCAGTTAAGAACACATTCTTATTTTCAATGACGGCCTGGGAACAGTGGGTTAACTGCCTGTTCAGGGGCAGAACGACAGATTTGTACCTTGTCAGCTCGGGGGTTTGAACTCGCAACCTTCCGGTTACTAGTCCAACACTCTAACCACTAGGCTACGCTGCCGACCCTACAGAATGATGTTGAGGCTACTGTAGACCTTCATTGCAAAACTATGTTTTAATAAATTATTTGGTGACGTGAATATATTTAGTATAGTTTTATCTAAAAAGGATAACTTTTTCAATGTTTCAATATTTTTATGAAACTCAATGAGGAGGATGGTCCTCCCCTTCCTCCTCTGTGGAGCCTCCACTGTTGTAGATCAATTACTGTCAACACAACAATTACATGCTTAGTTCGACACTGAAGGAGAGGACGAAGTTGTCACAAAGGGTGAGAGGTAGAAGTAATTTGAGCAAAAAAATCTGTGAACCAGTGGTTCGTAACATTTGACTCGATTTCCTGGCCAATGCATGCTACATTTTGACCAGTTTGGAGTCTTGTAGACCGATGCACTCGTCTGCACTTGTATCTTAAACATTTGAACCGGGACTGATGCGTATTGGTGAATCGTTACATCCCAACCCTCTCAGAAAAAAATATGCTAAATAGAAGCATATAGGGTTCTTTGTTTTGTCTCCTTAGGGCAACCCATTTTGGTGGGTTCTTCATAGAACCCTCTGTGTATGGTTCTATCTAGAACCCTATATGAAGGGTTCTGCCTAGAACCCTCTATAAAGGGTTCTACCAAGAACCATTTATAATCTCAAGGTTCTTGCTAGAACCCTCTATGAAGGGTTCTACCGAGAACCATTTCATCTTTGGAGGGTTCCTCCTAGAACGATCTATCAATGGTTCCACCAACCTTATTAGCATTTAAAATTATGTTATTTATGACAATAATTACTTATATCATAAGGCCTTTCTTTTAGGGCCTAGTTATACCCTAACACAGTGGTGTTAGATAAATCCTGTTTTACAGGCCACATCAGGTAAACTGGAACAACCATCCCAGTATCGGGTCCAATGAGTATAAATACTAACAGAATGGATTAGTTTGTTATTTATCTTTGTGTAGCATAACATTAATCAACCAATAAATGTACATGCAAAAACAGATATTAAAACAAACAATTATGAAAATCACCCTGCAGTTGAGCATGCTGGGAAATATGGCTCTATGAAGATAGAACCCTTCTTGCCTTCTAAATAATCCTTCTTGCCTTCCAAAGAATCATCAAAGAACCCTTTCTTCCAAAAATGTTTTTGGGGATGTTAAAACTTGTTATGGCTGGGGGCAGTATTGAGTAGCTTCGATGAATAAGGTGCCCAAAGTAAACTGTCTGCTACTCAGGCCCAGTTGCTAATATATGCATATTATTAGTAGATTTGGATAGAAAACACTGAAGTTTCTAAAACTGTTTGAATGATGTCTGTGAGTATAACAGAACTCATATGGCAGGCAAAAACCTGAGAAAAAATCCAACCAGGAAGTGGAAAATCGGAGGTATGTAGTTTTTTAACTTATTGCCTATCGAATACACAGTGTCTATGGGGTCATATTGCACTTCCTAAGGCTTCCACTAGATGTCAACAGTCTTTAGAACCTTGTTTGATGCTTCTACTGTGAGGGAGGGGGGAATGGGAGCTGAATGAGTCAGGACTCTGCCAGAGTGGCATGAGATGACCACGCACGTTCACGTGAGAGTTAGCTTGCGTTCCATTGCAATTCTACAGACAAAGGAATTCTCCAGTTGGAACATTATTGAAGATTCATATTAAAAACATCCTTAAGATTGATTCTATACTTCGTTTGACATGTTTCTATGGACCGTAACGGAACTTTTTGACTTTTCGTCTGGCTTGTGCGTCATGAATTTGGATTACTGTGCTAAACGCACTAACAAAAAGGAGGTATTTGGACATAAATGATGGACTTTATCGAACAAATCAAACATTTATTGTGGAACTGGGATTCCTGGGAGTGCATTCTGAATAAGATCATCAAATGTAAGGGAATATTTACAATGTTATTTCTGACTTTTGTTGACTCCACAACATGACGGTTATCTGTATGGCTTGTTTTTGTGTCTGAGCACTGTACTCAGATTATTACATGGTGTGCTTTTTCGGTAAAGCTTTTTTGAAATCTGACACAGCAGTTGCATTAAGGAGAAGTGAATCTATAATTCCATGCATAATAGTTGTATCTTTTATTAATGTTTATTATGAGTATTTCTGTAAATTGATGTGGCTCTCTGCAAAATCACCAGATGTTTTGGAACTACTAAACATAACGCTCCAATGTAAACTCAGATTTTTGTATATAAATATGAACTTTATCGAACAAAACATATATGTATTGTGTAACATGTGTAACATGAAGTCCTATGAGTCATCTGATGAAGATCATCAAAGGTTAGTGATTCGTTTTATCTCTATTTGTGCTTTTTGTGACTCTCTTTGGCTGGAAAAATGGATGTGTTTTTCTGTGACTGGGTGCTGACCTAACATAATCGTTTGGTGTGCTTTCGTCCTAAAGCCTTTTTGAAGTCGGACACTGTGGTGGGATTAACAACAAATGTATCTTTAAAATGGTGTAAAATACTTCTATGTTTGAGGAATTTTAATTATGAGATTTCTGTTGTTTTGAATTTGGTGCCCTGCACTTTCACTGGCTGTTGTCATTTCGATCCCGTTAGCGGGATTCAAGCCATTAAGAAGAACTCTTGTATTCAGATCAAAGTTCTTGGTAGAACCCTATCCCTTTTTTCTAAGAGTGCAGTAAAGGGCATATTGCTTAATGTCAAGTGATGGAAAAACATGCATCCAAACGGGAAGGGGACGAGACCAAATGTCTTCTTTTCTCTGCTCTTTTGTTTCCTTCAGATCTGGTTTGCCTTTGTCAACGGATTCTCTGGTCAGATTCTGTTTGAACGCTGGTGCATCGGCCTGTACAATGTGGTGAGTGTTCATCTGATTTACTCTCCTCTCTCCATTACTGTGAAAGAGCCTGTTTTATAATTATCCTCCTCTGTTGCTCTCTGGCAAGAAAACAGATTTGCTGTGGCACCCCAGACGTGTTCCCCTTACTGCATGACCATATCATCATATCCTGAGACATTTCCCATATATTTATGACCTGCTGTTAAGTCCATATTCCCCTCGTGCCCCAAACTATGTACTGACTGTGGAAAGAACAACAGCCTCGCATGCCCCCAAAGAGTGTAGTTAGCAAAGGTGGTCATTTGTGAATGATAAAGGAACAGGTTGAATAGAACAGCACACAACCAGCTCTGGGCAACTGATGTCCCACAGGGTTTGGTTTTGGATATAATGAACCTATGTTTCTTGTCTGTCAAATGAAATGAGTGAACGGGTGGAAAGAATGTGTATTTTAACACTGCAATGAAAAATGTGAATAGTACATTGTTTGGGTTTCAACGAGTTGACGTGTAGTTTTACACCTTTTATTAAAGATATACCCCAAATCCATAAACAAAAGCGAGTGAGGGAAGTGAGAGGAGAGAAGTGCCCGCACACCGTTGACGGAACGCTTAAAGGAAGTGATTTCATCGTCGACCAAGAAATTAGAACATTAGTCACCACTCTGGCTGTTTTTTTAAAGCAACCACAGTGTATGGGGTGGTGGGCTATTCTTTCACTTTATCTAAAATGCAGGGAAATTCCACCGGCTCTGTGGTAGTCTGTTGGAGGCATTGGGCCGAATCCGCCCCTCAATGGCAATGCTCAGCACCCTGAATGAGAAACGATGCAGTGGAGCATGTCCTCCTGCATCCCACCAGCCCCAGCCTGCAGTCTGGAGCCTGCAGATGGGCCAATGGGGAACTCACACCACTGACCCGCAGAGTCCCCACTCTGTTCTCTCATTCTTCTCTCTCTTCTCTCTCTCAGCAGCTGCTGCAGAGTGAAACATTACAACACCACATAGACGTTACACTAGCTCTGCGAACATACCTGCTAACTAGTCAAGGGCGTCGCAGATGTTTGTCTGAGATGGCTTTTGCATATGAATGGAGTGTGTCGAATCAAAATAAAACTCCAAACGTGCTACACGCTCAACAGCCTCCATTCAATAGAATCAGGGCAAGTCATTAACTTCAGCATATGGCAATCAATGCAAAAGTTAAGCACAAATGTTTGTTTTTTTGTTTTCATTAGGCTGTGTTCACTGGTTACAAAACAACAAACAGTTTACAATGTTCACAAATGTGGGATGAACTGGCCATGAACTATCTAATGGACAATGATGTACAGTGGGGCAAAAAGGTATTTAGTCAGCCACCAATTGTGCAAGTTCTCCCACTGAAAAAGATGAGAGAGGCCTGTAATTTTCATCATAGGTACACTTCAACTATGACAGACAAAATGAGGAAAAAAATCCAGAAAATCCCATTGTAGGATTTTTAATTAATTAATTTGCAAATTATGGTGGAAAATAAGTATTTGGTCACCTACAAACAAGCAAGATTTCTGGCTCTCACAGACTTCTTCTTTAAGCGCTTCCTCTGTCCTCCACTCATTACCTGTATTAATGGCACCTGTTTGAACTTGTTATCAGTATAAAAGACACCTGTACACAACCTCAAACAGTCACACTCCAAACTCCGCTATGGCCAAGACCAAAGAGCTGTCAAAGGACACCAGAAACAAAATTGTAGACCTGCACCAGGCTGGGAAGACTGAATCTGCAATAGGTAAGCAGCTTGGTTTGAGCAATTATTAGGAAATGGAAGACATACAAGACCACTGATAATCTCCCTCGATCTGGGGCTCCACGCAAGATCTCAGCCCTTGGGGTCAAAACGATCACAAGAACGGTGAGCAAAAATCCCAGAACCACACGGGGGGACCTAGTGAATGACCAGCAGAGAACTGGGACCAAAGTAACAAAGCCTACCATCAGTAACACACTACGCCGCCAGGGACTCAAATCCTGCAGTGCCAGACGTGTCCCCCTGCTTAAGCCGGTACATGTCCAGGCCCGTCTGAAGTTTGCTAGAGAGCATTTGGATGATCCAGAAGAAGATTGGGAGAATGTCATATGGTCAGATGAAACCAAAATATAACTTTTTGGTAAAAACTCAACTCGTAGTGTTTGGAGGACAGAGAATGCTGAGTTGCATCCAAAGAACACCATGCCTACTGTGAAGCATGGGGGTGGAAACATCATGCTTTGGGGCTGTTTTTCTGCAAAGGGACCAGGACGACTGATCCGTGTAAAGGAAAGAATGAATGGGGCCATGTATCGTGAGATTTTGAGTGAAAACCTCCTTCCATCAGCAAGGGCATTGAAGATGAAATGTGGCTGGGTCTTTCAGCATGACAATGATCCCAAACACACCGCCCGGGCAACGAAGGAGTGGCTTCGTAAGAAGCATTTCAAGGTCCTGGAGTGGCCTAGCCAGTCTCCAGATCTCAACCCCATAGAAAATCTTTGGAGGGAGTTGAAAGTCTGTGTTGCCCAGCAACAGCCCCAAAACATCATTGCTCTAGAGGAGATCTGCATGGAGGAATGGGCCAAAATACCAGCAACAATGTGTGAAAACATTGTGAAGACTTACAGAAAACATTTAGGGCCAACAAAGGGTATAAAACAAAGTATTGAGAAACTTTTTTTTTTGACCAAATACCTATGATGAAAATTACAGGCCTCTCTCATCTTTTTAAGTGGGAGGACTTGCACAATTGGTGGCTGACTAAATACTTTTTTGCCCCACTGTATATGGAGAGGCTTTGAAGCCACTGATTGGCCATTTTGGCACTCCAAAGTAGGAGTAGACCTCCATAGGAATGAATGGAATTCTACATTATTTCAATTACATCTATTTAAGTATTTTTGTTGTTGTGGTGGGACAGTAACATTAGTAATCTTTAAAAACAAATGTTTTGAAGGAAAATGTTTTTATATATATATTTAATTTATATGTTTAGATCACCATAATATTATTTCAGAGTATGCATTAAGGCGTCTGTAATATAGCTTCCAAAATATGTATTACAATGGTGAGGGAGTGCCAAGATGGAGGCGTGGTGGCTTTAACATCTAGTGTATAAATAATTTGCTAATGGACAGGATGAATTGTATCTTATTGTTGATCCTTTTCTTGGTATTGTTTGTCCCATAGTAAGCAAACTGTTTCTTTCCAGACTTTTCTCACATTTTGTTACGTCACAGCCTTATTCTAAAATAATTTAAACTGTTCTACACACAATACCCCATGATGACAAAGAAAAAACAGTTTTTTTTTTAAATGTTTGCAAATTTATACAAAATAAAAAAACTGTAATATCACATCGACATAAGTTTTCAGACCCTTTACTCAGTACTTTGTTGAAGTACCTTTGACAGTGTTGCGTTTTCTTGGGTAGGACGCTACAAGCTTGGCACAATTGTATTTAGGGAGTTTCTCCCATTCTTCTCTGTAAATCCTCTCAAGCTCTGTCAGGATGGATGGGTAGCATCGCTGCACTGCAATTTTCAGGTCTCTCCAGAGACGTTGGATCAGATTCAACTCCGGGCTCTGGCAGGGCCACTCAAGGACATTCACAGACTTGTCCCGAAGCCACTCCTGCGTTGTCTTGGCTGTGTGCTTAGGGTCGTTGTGTGCTTAGGGTCCTGTTGGAAGGTTAACCTTCACCCCAGTTTGAGGTGCTGAGCACTCTGGAGCAGGTTTTCATCAAGGGTCTCTCTGTACTTTGATCCATTCATCTTTATCCTGACTAGTCTCCCAGTCCCTGCAGCTGAAAAACATCCCCACAGCATGATGCTGCCACCACCATGCTTCACCGTAGGGAGGTTTCCTCCAGATGTGACGCTTGGCATTCAGGCCAAAGAGTCGATCTTGGTTTCATCAGACCGGAGAATCTTGTTTCTCATGGTCTGAGAGTCCTTTAGGTTTCTTTTGGCGAACTTCAAGCAGGCTGGCATGTGTCTTTTACTGAGGAGTGGCTTCCGTCTGGCCACTCTACCATGAAGGCCTGATTGGTGGAGTGCTGCAGAAATAGTGGTCCTTCTGGAAGGTTCTCCCATCTCCACAGAGGAACTCTGGAGCTCTGTCAGAGTGACCACCGGGTTCTTTGTCACCTCCCAGACCAAGGCCCTTCTCCCCCGATTGCTCAGTTTGACCGGACGGCTAGCTCTAGGAAAAGTCTTGGTGGTTCCAAACTTCTTCCATTTAATAATGATGGAGGCCACTGTGTTCTTGGGGACCTTCAATGCTGCAGACATTTTTGGGTACCCTTCCCCAGATCTGTGCCTCAACACAATCCTGTCTCTGAGCTCTTCGGACAATTCCTCTGACCTCATGGCTTGGTTTTTTCTCTGACATGCACTGTAAACTGTGGGACCTTATAGAGACAGGTGTGTGCCTTTCCAAATCATTTACAATCAAGTTGTTGAAACATCTCAAGGATTATCACTGGAAACAGGATGCACCTGAGCTCAAATTTGAGTCTGATAGCAATGGGTCTGACTACTTTTTTTTTTTTCTAAAAACCTGTTTTTGCTTTGTCATTATGGGGAATGGTGTGTAGAGTGTAGATTGATGAAGGAAAAAAATAAGTAATCCATTTTAGAATAAGGCTGTAACATAACAAAATATGGAAAAAGCCAAGGGATTCGAATACTTTCCGAATGCACTGTACACAGTGCTGTGAAAAAGTATTTGCCCCTTTCTGATTCTCTTTTTTTGTTGCATATTTCTGACGCAGAATGTTATCAAATCTTCAACCATAACCTAATATTAGATAAAGGGAACCTGAGGAAACAAACACAAAATGTTGATACTTATTTAATTGATTTAATTAACAAAGTTATGCAACACCCAATGCCCCTCTGTTGAAAAGTAATTCCCCCTTACACTCAATAACTGGTTGTGCCGTCTTTATCTGGTTGTGCTCTGTATCAGAGAATTCTAAAGGAGAATGTCAGGTCATCCATCCGTGAGCTGAAGCGCAGCTGTGTCATGCAGCAGGACAATGATCCTAAACACACAATAAAGTCTACATCAGAATGGCTGAAAAGCAGCACATTTAAAGTTCTGGAATGGCCTAGTCAAAGTCCAGACCTAATCCCGAATTGAGATGTTGTGGCCGGACCTGAAACGATCCGTTCATGCTCGAAAACCCACAAATGTTGCTGAGTTAAAGCAGTTCTACATGGAAGAGTGGGCCAACATTCTTCCACAGCGATGTGAGACTGATCAACGACTACAGGAAGCGTTTGGATGCAGTCACTGCAGATAAAGGCGGCACAACCAGTTGTTGAGTGTAAAGGGGACAATAACTTTTTCACACAGAGGCATTGGGTGTCGCATAACTATGCTTATTAAATAAATGAAAATCAACATATTGTTTTATTTGTGTTTATCTAATATTATGTTTTGGTTTAAGATCTGATCAAATTCAGTGTCCAAAATATTCAAAAATGTAGAAAATCAGAAAGGGGGCAAATACATAGCTGAATAGGACATCATTAGTGTCCGTGTTTTCACTAATGCAGTAATGGAATCAATTATGTCTTGAATGTCCTTGTGATTATGAAAAGCCTGGCTTTCATTAGGTTACTCACTGAGGAAAGATAAGACTATTTCCCCATCCAACATTGTATCTGATAGCGTCTTTGCTGAGTCTACTGGGCTTTTGAGTTTACTAACTTTATCCTCACTTCTGGGTTTTGTGATGGGACATGTTGAACAATGCAAAACAGTGTGGTTTCATTTGGCATGTGTGTTTGTGTGTTTAGATTTTCACCGCTCTGCCTCCTCTCACTCTGGGAATATTTGAACGCTCATGCAGGACAGAGAACATGTTGAAGTACCCGGAACTCTACAAAACCTCCCAGAATGCCATGGGTTTCAACACCAAGGTAGGTCTGTGTCTGAACGTTAGAGGAACATTGTCTCAACGATTCCTTCATTTTCTGTCATTCCACTTTTACCCCTCAAGTTGTTTGTCTGGGCCACATTTCCATTCATGGTGTAGTAAACTCTTAAGTATTAAGTATTTTCTAAGCTTAAATAGGTTTACTAAAGTTTACTTATCACAAACAAAAAGGGAGATATAAGACTGCAATCAACCAAGCGTTTTCTTTTTCTTCTAACCTCTGTTCTGTCTCCAAATTGACATCCTTTACACACAATGGAGACCTGATAAGCTCCGAAATGCTCCAAACTGATTTTAGGTCAGTCTAATGACAGAGAATGAATCTGCTCGTCTGTCCCAATTGGTCTGTGTCTTACACGTGGGGTCTCTCCACATAATGATCACCAGTCTTACCAGGTTCAGTGGTCAGAGGGTGTCTGCCTGCCTGTCTCTCTGTCTATTGGGGGGGTTGTCCGTTAGCTTTCCCCTGCTGTCTGTTAACAAAGATGTCTCCCCTTCTCCATGCCTGCCCCCCTTCTACGGCCTTTAACCCCCCCATCCACGGCACACCTAGCCCCCTTACTTTACAGGCGTGGAGACCCGGTTAGTGCCGCATGGAGACAGATTAAAGCCCGAATGGCCATGGAGGTCAGGGGCGACAGGGGGAGTGGGGAGATAGCGGGCCATAGAGAGGGGTGGAGGTTAAAGGGAGAGAGGAGGATGTGATGGCATAAACTGTGGAAAATTATGATTGTTTTTTAAGCAAGGGGCTGTTTCAACTGGAGGCCTTCTGCCTGGTCGGGCTGGCTTAGCCTAAGTACTGTAAATAAGATAACCCCAGTCTACTGGTCTCTCCCCAGAGAGTTAGTCTGCATGAGGTCAGTCACCTCACAGTTAGAGTTGACCCTTGGACCTCAGCCGGCATGTCCCCCTCACAGCTTTTATTTCTGTTTGGGTGAGAGACGGGCTCCATATGGCCAAGTGTTATATGACCCTCCAGGGAATAGCAGGGAGACATTGTGCAAGGCAGGCCGCAGTCTCAGTTTTGTGGTTTCAAGTTGCCCTGCAAATCAAGACTGACTTGTTGATTCAAATTGGTTTTCCTCCATTTTCGTTTGACCCCTTGCTAAAGCCCAGTAACAATGACTTGTCCAGGTCACCGTGGTGTTTTCACTGGCCTGTCCACGCTTTCCCTCTGAAAAATGTCCATGCCGCATGGCCCGAGGCAAGGTGCAAAAATCCAGCAGGAATTTGCCCGAAACCCCTTTCTATCTGCACGCCTGTCTCTTTTGTACACGACAGATACTGTCTGAGCGAATTAGGAGGTAAGAGAGAGAGGGCCAGGGGAGGGTGTGAAATATTTCAGGCGTCGCCGCCTGCACCACTGTGTCCCCTTTCATTTTTAATTGCATTTTCCTGACACTTAAGTCACTCTAACAAACCTCAGTCCCCCGATGTGGCCCCCAGTAATTACACCGCCTCACCATTTCCCTCCATTTACTCCTCCCCCACTCCCTCCTCTCGTCCCTCGCTTTGCGCAACAGCATTAAAGAGGAAGGACAGGAAATATTTGGCCCGATATAAACGACATCCTTTCATGCTTTTTTAAGCAATTAGGTGCCGCACAATGGGCCCGAATCTTTTAGCCAGGGCACGGACATGGACGGGCCGGCATTCATGCCAAAGTTCTTAGCAACCTGCCGGGATACAGCGGTGGGGGGAGGGGAGTGAGGCTTCACTATGACAAATGATTATGAACATTTATTGATTTAATTAGCATTCATTAGGGTGCTGGGCATTTATAAAGGCTTATTGTTCCACACGGTGTTGTGTTGGGGCAGAGTGAGGACGGTGATGTGAGGTGGGGTTGTTGTTCCACACTGGGTTGTGTTGGGGCAAAGTGAGGAGGGTGATGTGAGGTGGGGTTATTGTTCCACACCGTGTTGTGTTGGGGCAGAGTGAGGAGGGTGATGTGAGGTGGGGTTATTGTTCCACACCGTGTTGTGTTGGGGCAGAGTGAGGAGGGTGACGTGAGGTGGGGTTATTGTTCCACACTGTGCTGTGTTGGGGCAGAGTGAGGAGGGTGACGTGAGGTGGGGTTATTGTTCCACACTGTGTTGTGTTGGGGCAGAGTGAGGACGGTGACGTGAGGTGGGGTTATTGTTCCACACTGGGTTGTGTTGGGGCAGAGTGAGGAGGGTGATGTGAGGTGGGGTTATTGTTCCACACTGTGTTGTGTTGGGGCAGAGTGAGGAGGGTGATGTGAGGTGGGGTTATTGTTCCACACTGTGTTGTGTTGGGGCAGAGTGAGGAGGGTGATGGGAGGTGGGGTTATTGTTCCACACTGGGTTGTGTTGGGGCAGAGTGAGGAGGGTGATGTGAGGTGGGGTTATTGTTCCACACCGTGTTGTGTTGGGGCAGAGTGAGGACGGTGACGTGAGGTGGGGTTATTGTTCCACACCGTGTTGTGTTGGGGCAGAGTGAGGACGGTGACGTGAGGTGGGGTTATTGTTCCACACCGTGTTGTGTTGGGGCAGAGTGAGGACGTTGATGTGAGGTGGGGTTATTGTTCCACACCGTGTTGTGTTGGGGCAGAGTGAGGAGGGTGATGTGAGGTGGGGTTATTGTTCCACACCGTGTTGTGTTGGGGCAGAGTGAGGACGGTGACGTGAGGTGGGGTTATTGTTCCACACCGTGTTGTGTTGGGGCAGAGTGAGGAGGGTGATGTGAGGTGGGGTTATTGTTCCACACTGGGTTGTGTTGGGGCAGAGTGAGGAGGGTGATGTGAGGTGGGGTTATTGTTCCACACTGGGTTGTGTTGGGGCAGAGTAAGGAGGGTGACGTGAGGTGGGGTTATTGTTCCACACTGGGTTGTGTTGGGGCAAAATGAGGACGGTGATGTGAGGTGGGGTTATTGTTCCACACTGGGTTGTGTTGGGGCAGAGTGAGGAGGGTGATGGGAGGTGGGGTTATTGTTCCACACTGGGTTGTGTTGGGGCAGAGTGAGGAGGGTGATGTGAGGTGGGGTTGTTGTTCCACACTGGGTTGTGTTGGGGCAGAGTGAGGAGGGTTATGTGAGGTGGGGTTGTTGTTCCACACTGGGTTGGGTTGGGGCAGAGTGAGGAGGGTGATGTGAGGTGGGGTAGGGGTGGTGGAGACAGGGACAGAGGGGAAAGTTGTAGGCTCCTTTCCAGTTGAGGCTAATTGGGTTTAAATGTGTAATTGTAGCATTGGAAGATAATCTATAACACATTGAACCACGGAGATGGGGGGGGGGGTACATCCATCGGATGTAGTTATCACAATATACTAGCCATATCAAAGTTTCAAATGCTGGGCATAATATTGTGTATAATACGTACAATACGTTTTGTAATGATTGCTATGTTGTTGATGTGAAGAATATTTGTTGGTCCGTGGTGTGTAATGACGAGCAACCAGACGTTGATGAGAGAAGTTGATGGGGGCTGTTTTGTTAGACTTCAGTGCGGCTTTTGACATTATTGATCATAGTCTGTTGCTGGAAAAACATATGTTTTATGGCTTTACACCCCCTGCTATATTATGGTTAAAGAGCTACCTGTCTAACAGAACACAGAGGGTGTTCTTTAATGGAAGCCTCCAACAAATGGAAGCCGCCAACAAAATCCAGGTAGAATCAGGAATTCCTCAGGGCAGCTGTCCTAGGCCCCTTACTTTTTTCAATCTTTACTAACGACATGCCACTGGCTTTGAGTAAAACACTATACACGTCAGCTACCACAGCGACTGAAATGACAGCAACACTTAAAGAGTTGCAGTTAGTTACAGAATGGGTTGCAAGGAATAAGTTAGTCCTAAATATTTCAAAAACTAAAAGCATTGTATTTGGGACAAATCATTCACTAAACCCTAAACCTCAACTAAATATTGTAATGAATAATGTGGAAATTGAGCAAGTTGAGGAGACTAAACTGCTTGAAATATCCCTGGATTATAAACTGTCATGGTCAAAACATATTGATACAGTAGCTAGAATGGGGAGAACTCGGTCTATAATAAAGTGTTACTCTGCATTTCTAACAGCACTATAAACAAAGCAGGTCCTACAGGCCCTAGTTTTGTCGCACCTGGATTACAGTTCAGTCGTGTGGTCAGGTGACACAAAGAGGGACTTTGTGGGAATTGTAATTGTAATTGCCACAAATAGGGAATTGTAATTGGCTCAGAACAGGGCAGCACGGCTGGCCTTGGATGTACACAGAGAGCTAACATTGTCAATCTCTCCTGGCTCAAAGTGGAGGAGAGAATAACTTCATCACTGCGTGTATTTATGAGAGGTATTGACATGTTAATGCACCGAGCTGTCAATTTGAACTACTGGCACACAGCTCCGACACCCATGCATACCCCAAAAGACATGCCACAAGAGGTCTCTTCACAGTCCCCAAGTCCAGAACAGACTATGGGAGGCACACAGTACTACATAGTGCCATGACTACATGGAACTCTATTCCACATCAAGTAACTCATGCCAGCATTAAAAATAGATTTAAAAAACAGATCAAAATACACCTTATGGAACAGAATAACATATGCACTATGCACACATGTACGCATGGATTTTGTGTTATAGATATGTGGTAGTAGAGTAGAGGCCTGAGGGCACACACTTAATATGTTGTGAAATCTGTTATGAAGGTATTGTAATGTTTTTAAAATGTATAATTGCTGATTTTGCTGGATCCCAGGAAGAGTAGCTGCTGCCTTGGCAAAAACGCAACCTCAATATGCCGGTCGGTTTTATAATTTGTCTTAAATAAGAAATTGTGTTTTCATCGACCAATTTTATGAGGTTGACAAGAGTGCTTTTTACGGAAGTGTGCCATTAAATTGGTCTTGTATCCTGCCAGAAATGTATTAAAAAGTAAAAATCTTGAGAGAGTAAAGTGATTTTATTTTATTTTACTCAGAATGTGCTCCTTGCTGTTTAAAAAAAATCTATTTAAAACTTTTAGGAATAACAGAGCAGTGATTGGAGCAGGGTAGGGGAACAAGGGGGCATGAATTCAGTTTTGTTTTGGCAGGGTTGATTACACGGCCATTTCATGCTGCATCATCCTTTAGTGTTGTGTTTGGTGACATCTGTGCATAATGTACATTTGAAACAGTGTTTTTGGAAAAAGGACTATTGATTTAAATGTCTCATCCAAGGTCCACACACAACAACGCACACATACTGTAGAGTCGCCTGTGTGGAAACGCACAACGCATATACACACACACACACTACTGTTTTCTTACTTTTCCAGCTTCTTATGAATTACCGTAAAAACAAGTTAATCCACTTCAAACTTCTCTGTGTTTTTAGATTGATTTCTGCTTTCTGCTCTTCATTTATTTTTGTGCCATCTTAAATTCACATATGAAAGACTTTTGAAATTGATGAGGAAGTCTACAGGAAAGGAGGGGGAAAGGAAAACTTCCCCCCACCACAAACCATCACACTAACATAGCCCACCCGACTTTCATGCTCACACACACACACACACACACACACACACACACACACACACACACACACACACACACACACACACACACACACACACACACACACACACACAAACCTACACACATCCCTGCACCCTCTCTCCTCCAGTACTACACCAACACACAGGAGGATATACAAAGTGTCTGTCAGCGGGGTGGCCATTCAGACAGGAGGCCCTACAAAACCTCCACTTAGCCGTGTGCTGAGCCAGGACAAAGAGCCCAGGTCAGGGGTCGCTAGGCAAGTTCAGTCAGCAACCGGGTTTCTCATGCTTTTTCTCTCCTTCTTTCACCCTGGAACCCACCAACACACCCAACCCCCTCCCTTCTCCATCCCTCTCTCCCCCCTCCTTTGCAGGTCTTCTGGGCCCATTGTCTGAACGGCCTCTTCCACTCTGTCATCCTTTTCTGGGTCCCCCTCCTAGCCTTCCAGCATGGTAAGCACCTCACAGAGACTCTAACCCTAACCTGCCAGAGACTCATCTGTCTTTTAAGGGTGTGTCTCAAACGGCACCCTATTTGCTACAGTATATGGCAGGGTTCCCCAACTGGTAGCCCGTGGACCAAATGATTTTTAAATAAAATAAGCAAATCAGCTTGAAGTGATTTTTGGGAAATCTGTTCCAAAGTATTCCCAGGCATAATAGAGAGACATACTACTGTAAGTGATCATATACAAATGTAAGCAAGGTTTGAAATTATTGTGTTTTAGTCAAATATTACATCTGTTTGGAATTATTGCGGTCAATTTGCAGTCTACAAATGATTTGTAATTATGTTCTTGCCTCTAACCATCCTCTGAAGAAAATAATCGTCCCACAGCTGAATCTTCAAAGATTTTACTGAGTTACAGTTCATAGAAGGAAATCAGTCAATTTAAATAAATTCATTAGACTCTAATATACACATTTCACATGATTGGGCAGGGGCACAGCCATGGGTGGGCTGGGAGGGCATAGCCACACCCACTTTGGAGCCTGGCCAAGCCAATCAGAATTAGTTTTTTCGCAACACAAAATGGTTTTATTATACACAGAAAAACTCCTCAGCACTCCACCTCCCCCCCTCAGACAATCCCGCAGGTGAAGAAGGCGGATGTGGAGGTCCTGGGCTGGCATGGTTACAGGTGGTCTGCGGTGTTGTGAGGCCGATTGGATGTACTGCCAAATTATTTAAACGACATTGGAGGCGGCTTATGGTAGAGAAATGAACGTAAAATGATCTGGCCACAGCTCTGTTGGACATTTGTGCGTATGGAACATTTTTGGGATCTTTTATTTCAGCTCATGAATCATGGGACCAACACTTCACATGTTGCATTTATATTTTTGTTCAGTATAGTTAATGATCCCTGGTATATGGTGTACTGCTTTTGACCAGGTAGTGTTCTATATTGAGAATAGGGTGCTGTTTGGGACTGAGGCAGGATTTCTAGTCTCTACAGGCTCTGGGTGGAGTGGGATCCAGTTAACACACATACCTTGTCTCGATTACTTTTCTTTTTACCCACTAGCCTCATGAATTATAAACATTGGCATGCTTGAACATAAACGTGCGTGCAGGCACACACACACACACACACACACACACTTGAACATACACACAGACACTTTTAAGTTACACTGTTCAGCTCACATGGAGAGAATGGGGATCTCTGAGTCTATGTAGTCTTGGCTGCTGGACCCAGAGGACCACACAGGCTTGGGCCTGCTCTCCAAACAAAGCCCAGAGAGAAGCCCCTTCAGTCTGACTGACAGGTTGTCAGCAAGGCCTCAGCACACACATAGGCATGTGACTAGCAGGAAGCAAAGGGTAGCCAGACTCTCTCTCTCTCTCCCTCTCTCGTTCTTGTTCTCTCCCTCTCTCTCTCTCTCTCTCTCTCTCTCTTGTTCTCTCTCTCTCTCTCGTTCTTGTTCTCTCTCTCTCTCTCTCTCTCTCTCTCCTGCTCTAACACTCTCCCCAGGCACGCCCATGTGTTGAATTTTGAGGATATGTTTTATTTACATGTACATTTTATTCACTTGGCAGACACTCAGAAATTAGGGAGTGTTAAAGTATATACTTCCAGTACAATCAAGGAGCCACATTTTCTGAAACTGTTCAAAAGTTGACCCATTCCTTTACTGGTATTTGAGTAGCAGTTTTATTTTAAGCTTTTATTTGAATACTTGTCAAAGATTATTAGACTAATTCTATTTGTCAAAGATTATTAGACTAATTCTATTTGTTAAAGATTACTGGAGTATTTCTTGTTTTTGTTTTCAATAATAACCAGGGAAATTGGGTCATGTCAACCATAGTCCAGACTGCTTCCTGATTGCGCCATCAGGTTGCTCCATCAACCATATGCAATGGACATGCTTTGACATACACACACACACACACACACACACAGGACGGCAACTCAACAGTGCCGTTTTACTCCAGTGTCCAGTGTTACATCCCACTGCGTGCTCCAATAGGGCATTATGCTCGCCTGTACATAATGTACTCACAGTCTGCACTCTTTTCTGTTTATAGTACACTGCTTTTGACCAGGGCCCAAAGGGCTCTGGTCAAAAGTAGTGCACTGTATAGGGAATAGGGTGCCATTGTGATGCAGACACATTCAATGCCCTGGTTTGTTATTTGGGTTGTTTACTCCATAGCGGAGATTTCACATAATTTTCCCCTGGTCTAATTGAACTCTGTTTCTTAAAAACCCTGCCGTGAAGAGGGACATGACCACACATCTAAAGGCTTTTCATGTTGATCCTTTTCACAGATACAGTCTTCGGAAACGGAAAGACCCCGGACTATCTCCTCTTAGGCAACATGGTTTATACAGTAAGTACGCATCTGAAATGGCATCTTTTTCCCTTTAAACAGTGCATTCAGAAAGTATTCAGGCCCTTTGACTTTTTCCACATTTTGTTACGATACAGCCTTATTTTAAAATTGATTAAAACAACTTTTCCCCCTCATCAATCTACACACAATACCCAATAATGACAAAGAAAAAACATTTTTTTAGAAAATTTTCCAATTTTTTTTAAAGGAAAATAATATCACATTCAGACATTTTACTCAATACTTTGTTGAAGCACCTTTGGCAGTGATTACAGCCTCGTCTTCTTGGGTATGACTCTACAAGCTTTTGTATTTGCAGAGTTTCTCCCATTCTTCTCTGTAGATCCTATCAAGCTCTGTCAGATTGGATGGGAAGCGTCGCTGCACGGCTATTTTCAGGTCTCTCCAGAGATGGTCGATCGGGTTCAAGTCCAGGCTCTGGCTGGGCCACTCAGGGATATTCAGAGACTTGTCCCGAAGCCACTCCTAAATTGTCTTGGCTTTGTGCTTAGGGTCGTTGTCCTGTTGGAAGCGGGAATATATGGGAATTAATGGAAATATATTCAAATTAATATTAATACCCTTTAAATGTAGATGTTTTTTGCATTGGACATATTTGCCATATCATATGGAGACAGAAACATAAACCTTTTACCTTATCATAAGTAGACATAACTGCAAATTATTAAATCCATCCAATGGAAAAAAAGAAAAAAAAATTGGTTATGAATTGAGCTTTAATTAAATGAGTTGACTCTTCACATGGGATGATTTCCCTGAACATCAAAAGAAAAGGAATATTGAATGATCCCCAATGATCCATTGCATAAAATGATAGTCTGGAAACTAAAGCATTGGTTGGCTTCCTCTCAGGATTCCATGTCTTCTCCCTGGACCTCCTCAATGTCCACCTTTGAACATCAGACTCTGAGGCCTCATCTTCACTGTCACTTTCCAACCTTGATGAGGATGGCTCGTTGTCAGGCTCAAAGAGCCTCAAATTTGCCCAATTGGCCACCAATCTTTCAATCCTGTATTGGTCAGCCTGTTGCGTGCTTTGGTGTGTGTGTGTTCCCAAACAAGGACCAGTTGCCCTCTGAGGCTGCTGATGTTGGTGGGATTTAGAGGATGATGGCGGCAACAGGGGAAAGAGCCTCAGATCCACAAAGTCCCTTCCACCAGGTGGCTGATGAGAAATGTTGGCACAATTGCCATGTTGCATCTCATTCCCAAAGCCCTTGCTTGGAAGTGTACTTCGCCAGACTGCCAAGAACCTTGCCCTCATCCAGGCCAAGGTGGCGAGACACAGTAGTGATGACACCATAGGCCTTGTTGATCTCTGCACCAGACAGGATGCTCTTGCCAGCATACTTGGGGTTCAACTTGTACGCTGCGGCGTGTATGGGCTTCAGGCAGAAGTCTTGGCGCTTTTTGATGTATTTCAGAACTGCAGTTTCCTCTGCTTGGAGCAACAGTGAAGTGGGCATGGCAGTATTGATTTCTTCTCTTACATCTGCAAGCAGAGTCTGAACATCAGACAGGATGGCATTGTCTCCCTCAATCCGTGCAATGGCTACTGCTATACGTTTCAGGAGTTTCAGGCTGCTTACCACTCTCTCCCAAAATACATCCTCCAGGAGGATCTTCTTGATGGGGCTGTCAATATCGGCAGACTGTGATATGGACATTTCTTGGAGAGACTCCTTCCCCTCCACGAGACTGTCAAACATGATGACAACACCACCCCAACGGGTGTTGCTGGGCAGCTTCAATGTGGTGCTCTTATTCTTCTCACTTTGCTTGGTGAGGTAGGTTGCTGCTATAACTTGATGACCCTTCACATAGCTAACCAGTTCCTTGGCTCTCTTGTAGAGTGTATCCATTGTTTTCAGTGCCATGATGTCCTTGAGGAGCAGATTCAATGCATGAGCAGCACAGCCAATGGGTGTGATGTGAAGGTAGGACTCCCCCACTTTAGACCATGCAGCCTTCATGTTCGCAGCATTGTCTGTCATCAGTGCAAATACCTTCTGTGGTCCAAGGTTATTGACGACTGCCTTCAGCTCATCTGCAATGTAGAGACCGGTGTCTGTTGTCCCTTGTGTCTGTTGTCCCTTGTGTCTGTGCTCTTGTAGAATGCTGGTTGAGGGGTGGAGATGTTGTAGTTAATTATTCCTTGCCCACGAACATTTGACCACCCATCAGAGATGATCGCAATACAGTCTGCTTTCTCTATGACTTGCTTGACCTTCACTTTAACTCTGTTGAACTCTGCATCCAGCAAATGAGTAGATAAATCATGTCTGGTTGGAGGGGTGCATGCTGTGTGAAGAACATGCATAAATCTCTTCCAATACACATTGCCTATGAGCATCAGAGGTGAACCAGTTGCATACACAGTTCGAGCAAGACATTCATCAGCATTTCTCTGACTACGTTCCTCCATTGATTCAAACAACTTCTGATTCCAGTAGGACCATAACCTGTTGCTATCGATAAGGTGTCTGATTCATCATTTTCACTTCGAAACGAAGTAGAGGGACTTTTGTCAGAGGTTGCTAGTTGTGAACGCTGAGGAAACTTTATGCACTTGGCCAGATGATTCTGCATTTTTGTTGCATTCTTCACATATGATTTGGCAGAGTATTTGCAAATGTACACAGCTTTTCATTCTATATTAGTTGCAGTGAAATGCCTCCACATGTCCCTGTAAAGATTCGGGGGGAAAAAATGTTTTAAAAAATTAAATACAATTCCATTTACAGATAAATAGTTAACCTGATGGGGATACATGATCCCCTTTGGGATCACCCCCCATCCCCCCTGAGCTGTAATGTGGCGCAGGGAACGCAAGAAATAATCCTAAAAATATTTAACCTCCACAGAATCGCTTGAAAAATGGCTCAAATGAAAGATAAAGAAGTTATTTATCTACCCAGCAAGTCAGATTTCTAAAATGTTTTACGGCGAAAACATAGCACATATTTATGTCCAACCACCACTGCATACATACTTCATTAGCTTAGCCAAGTAGGAAAAAATATGCAATCAACAAACGCAGGATTAAAAGAAAAATAATTTCACTAACCTTTTGAAATCTTCATCAGATGACAGTAATATAACATGTTACACAGTACATTCATTTTTTTTCAATAATATGCAATATATATCCATAAATCTCTGTTTACAATTATGCATCGTTCAAAAAATGCTACTCCAATGTCAGGAGAAATAAATAGCTCCGGCAGATAACGTCAGCAAACAAGGAATACACATCATAAACTTTGACTAAATATGCATGTTTTACATATGTATGGCAAGATAAACTTCTTCTAAATGCAATTGCTATGTTACAATTATTTTTAACGTTACATTTGGCGTTTACTAGGCTATAATAGAGAGTCGGCGCTCTCAGTTAGCATGCTGACTCCTCTATCATGGAGTCGGCAGAAACCCAAAATGAAGACGTAAATATTCCCTTACCATGGCTGTTCTTGCTTCAGAAGACGTGGAAGGGTTAATACTCACCAAGTTAGCGTTCAGTTTGCAAGTCTGTGTCTTTCCGTTCTCAAATTAGACACTTTTCGGTCGAAATGTATGCAAATTTCAAGTGGCTGCGCACCAAAACGTCGAAAGTATACATTATATTTCGAGTAAACTTGTCAAACTATGTTTATAATTAAGCCTTAGCATGTTATAAAGGTCTACAGCAATCGTGAGGGCGAACAGATTAGCACACGTTGTTCAGTCTGTCCTGGGAGAAAGAGAGAGAAATCTTCAGTCTCCCATTGGTGAAACTTTTTTTGTGTGTCACCGGGACGTTTGGTCACGCTGAACGTCTCGTGAGCACGTGATTCTCGCAGTTACAGGCCTCATCGAAAGCAGGCTTCACGCTGAAGACATAGAACGTGTTTCCATGGTTATAGCTCTTTGGGAAGTGTGTAAACAATGACGTCAAAGTGATGGCAACTTTTCCCATTACAAGAGAGACTTTGGGAGAATGCATGCCCTGAGAGTTCTGCTTTAGCTAGAGACAAAATTTAAACGGTTTTATAAGCTTTAGAGTGTTTCCTATTCGATAACAATTTTTAATTGCATATATTAGCAACTTTTGACAAAAATTTATCATGGTTTATATGGGTGCCGAATTCCTCCAGAAGGGGCAGTATTCAGGGCTAGCCCTAAATTAAACAACTCCTTTGTAAGATACATGTTTTAAAATGAAACATGTATGGAAACAGGTGAATTAACACTCAGTTAGCAGGCTCAAGCAAGCTAAAAACCCACATGGTAGCAAAAACTAACTAGCAGAAATTGTTAACAAGTTAGAAATCATTTAAACACACTTTGCTGTAGGCTACTATTTACTAGTTAGCAAAGAATCATATAAAATACTTTCACCCCACCCAGTATTTTAATCAAAACTTACCAGAAAGCGTATAGTCCTTGGCTCAGACAGTGCATTAGTATGGGCTCAGTAGCGTCTCATTAGTGTGCCAGATCTTGAGAATCAGCTGTACATGTGATGGAAGTGTGCACTGCACATGTGATGGAAGAATGCACTGTGCACGCAGAGGGTTGCAATTCCATTCAATTGGGGATAGTTTAACCAAAATATGCTACAAGACCTAGAATGCCTTGTGTATCCCACAAAAAAAGGTTCGCTGTTATAAGCTAACTTTTTTTGATAAATTTAAGAAACATTCCAGGGCTTAATGTCCCATGGAAAATGCCGGATATTTCCTGTAAAGTTTCCGACCCTTTGCAACCCTAATCCTGACTAGTATCCCAGACCCTGCCTCTGAAAAACATTCCCACAGCATGATGCTACCAACACCATGCTTCACCGTAGGGGTGGTGCCAAGTTTCCTCCAGACGTGATGTTTGGCATTCAGGCCAAAGAGATAAATATTGGTTTCATCAGACCAGAGAGTCTTGTTTCTCATGGTCTGAGAGTCCTTTGGGTGCCTTTTTGCGATCTCCAAGCGAGCTGTTATGTTCCTTTTACTGAGGATTCCGGCTTCCGTCTGGCTGCTCTACCATAATGGCCTGATGGGTTGAGTGCTGAAGAGATGGTTGTCCTTCTGGAAGTCTCGCCCATCTCCACAGAGGAACTCTGGAGCTCTGTCAGAGTGACCATCTGGTTCTTGGTCACCTCCCTGACCAATGCCCTTCTTCCACGATTGCTCAGTTTGGCCGGGCGGCCAGCTCTAGGAAGAGTCTTGGTGGCTCCAAACTTCCATTTAAGAACGTTGTGTTATTCTCAGCGTCTTGCTGTGAGACTATTTATCAGTTTGTTTTGGTTTCTTTATTTGCTGAACGAAGCGTCATTACTGTGTATAAGTAAAATAATATATATATATACTTATAATCTAGTTCTAAGCCTAAGAATACATCTTCAGTTACACATATAAAATGCAATCTGTCAGTGCTTTCCGTGTCGAACTCCTGGTGACTTTGATTTGAACGTACTCTCAATGGCAGGGAAGATGTTGGTTTAGCATTTGACTTTGTGCTTTTCTGTTTCCGAGTTTGTGGTCATCACCGTGTGCCTCAAAGCTGGCCTGGAGACCTCGTCTTGGACTATGGTAGGCTCTCCCCTCTTACTACAATATCTCGTCTATCCATCATCGTTCTCATACCACAGACACCTATAACAATTGGAACAAAAGAAGATCTTAAAAGGTCCATAAGGATATGTTCCATCCATCTGTTCCTCTTCTTCCTTCAACTCTTTGCCACCATTCACATTACATAGGCCTTACACCAGAACGACTAACAGAATAACTTAGTCATTGTGTAATTACTCTGTAAGCCTCACCCTCACCTCCCACACTGTGTTTATATATGTAGACAAAAGGATGTAACATGCTCTGTCTCCTCCAGTTCAGTCACATTGCCATCTGGGGCAGCATCAGCCTGTGGGTGGTGTTCTTCGGCATCTACTCCTCTCTGTGGCCACTCATCTCTCTGGCTCCGGACATGTCTGGCGAGGTAAATACTCAACTGAAACTCCACCCTCCTTTAAAACCAGCAAAACATGTCTGATAACCTCTGCATTCACAGAACATTAGTAAGGGCTCCATTGGAAAATGAACAAACGTTGTAGAAATGTTCACTGTTTTCTGGGCATGCCCCCAGCGGTGATAAACCCTTCTACGTGATCACGTCATTCATAACTCAACGTAATGAACAGTATCTCCTATCTCATTGCTGTTACTGACTGTGGTTGGTGGGAAGGTTTCAATGTGTCTACTCCGTAACCCAACTGTGTTTTTGAACGGAGGGCCCCAGTATAAGGGCACAAGGCGAGAGCCATATGCAGACACAGGAGGCAGATGGTTGAGATCCGCTATTTATTATTACACAAGGGGTAGGCAAAAGGAAGGTTGGGTACAGGCAAGAGGTCATGAACCAGCTCTATCTGCCCCTCTCCGTCACTCTTGCTCTTTGTTTCGATCTCTATTGATCTCACTCTCTCTTTGCCCTCTCCTCTTTCTTTCTCGTCTCTCTCTCTCTCTCTCTCTCTCTCTCTCTTTGCTTGAAATGCCTGTCAGTGTCAGTGAGTTGACTGTAAAATACTATTCAACATAAAAGGTTTTTCCAGAAGTTGATTATGTGAAGTGACCTCTCCGTCTCCTTGGGCTCTGGTCAAAAGTAGTTCACTATGTAGGGAGTATGGTGCCATTTGGGATGCACACCTTCACTCCCTTCCTCTTTACTCACATGTCATTTATATTCAAGTGCACCTGTAGAGTCTCCAGCCCAGGCCGCTCATCAGGACTCACTTGCTTTGAAGCACAAGAATGCCCCTTCAGAATGGCACTGAGATGCCAGCTCCACCTACTGTATCGCTAGATAACCCAACCTCTCTCCACTCACATGCCAGCTCAATACAGCCAAGACCACGCTAGGACCCACAGAACAGAGACGATCCGTAGTGTGTGTGTTTTGAGTTGTGTGTTTTGATTGTATGTGTTTGGGTGCGCGCCAGTGCGATGTGTGTTCATGCGTGCGAGTATATCTACGCTTACTTGTGTGAGTGTGCTGTCACCAGTGCCCCTGTGATTGAAGGAGCAGGGCCGCAGATGACAGTTTTCCTCACTATTTCTCCGCTCTGCCATATCTTTCCAAAACCACCAGGAACCCCTAGAAACTCCAGGGGGTGGATTGAAACATCAGGCTCCTAGCTCCCCATGGTTTGATAAAAACCCACAAGGTTCCTCACTATTAAACCTGTGAAAGACTCTATGATGGAATTAGAGAGGCACTTCAGCATTGCTGTTGAGTTGACTTTGTACCCCTACACTGTTTTCCCTCTGTCTCTGTGTTTTCGGAATACTTAAGGTGTCTTAAGTTAGCCTCCTCTGTGATTAAAACCACACACACACGGATCCATTAGGAGCCCAGAACCAACGATTTATGGAAGACTGAAGCGGCGGTGTAAGGCACAGGCTAGTCCATGGTGTGAGACTTTGCATTGTGTGTGTTATTTGAATGAGTTTATGCATTATAATTCAAATGGATATGGGCGTACTTCTCGTGATCTAATACATGTCAAACTGACACTTTTGTCTGTCTGCTAATTTATCTCTCTCACCATTCTAATAATTATAAATCACCATTGTACAGTTGCACCTGGATGACTTCTGTTGGGCTATACCTGTTTTTGTTAGCATTCTTTACCTCAGTTTTTTTTCCCGGGATATCTCAGGGATATTGTGAGGCGACACACAGAGCGTAAAAAGATGGACCCAACTGAGCAAGTCCAGTTTTATGTTTTCCATAGTTAAAGCTTAGTGGGGTGGGGGTGTTAAGGGATTGTGAACTCGTCATTTGCTTTTGCGTTGCAATGACGTCGTGGGGGTCATTTGCAGAGTTGTGGGCCGCATCCGATCAAGGCTCCTCTCACACACTCGTGCTCTCTTTCTTTCTCCTTCTCTTGCTTTTACTCACTTTTTTCTCTCTTTCTTGATCCCACTCTCTCTCTTTCTCCTTCCAGGGCATTAAGTGAGCCGCCTCCATCTCTTTTCTCTCCCATCAAATCCTCAGGCACTGGCTTTTTCTTTCTGCGGCTGTGTTCACAGCCTGTCCAACAACACACTAACCCTAAGGATTTTGTTTGGCGAGGTAGCATGGAGCTGGTCACCAAGGGATTGGGGGTCATTTTTGGCCACAAACAAACACATCCAGCCTCAATTTGCAGTAGGATACAACTCTGAACCCTCAAATCACCCAATAGCCCTTCCCCTAGCTCCCTAGCGCCATAGCAGAACGGTCTACCCCTATGTTCTAATGTCCATCCAGATTGTAGTGTGGTCCGGTAGAGCCAGTAGAATTTAGCCAAAGGGACATGGATGGAGGTAGACCAAATCACTCACTGGGACACGATTTGACTTAAATAACCCTAATTTCACCGGGCCCAATAAAAAAGAGACGCACAAAGAGAGACTGCGCCCAGGCTCCTAGTGTCTGAATATTAGCATCCAGAGGCTTTGGCTTTGGCAAAAACCAGGCTCATACCGAGAAAAGGGCAGAGACTCAAATTTGACACCCTTTACAGATATGACAGAACGAGACATGGTAAGAGTGAGGTGTGTGTGAGTGTGGAAAGTTGACTTTTCTTTATCTATGCTTTCAAAAGTCAAAAGGTCTAGGAACAGGGTGAAAGCCAAGGGCTTGATTGTCCACCCTTCATATTTACCATCACAATGGCAGGCATTAACATTCTTGGAGTCCCACAATCACTGTGGCCTGTCAGGCATGGTCAGCCAACTGCCGCTGCTGTGGGACCCCCTGACCAATGCATCCAGGCATAGTAATCACACGCCTCTACTCTGAGCCGATTGGATCAGTCTGTTCCTTTACCATCGCATGAAGGATGGCTTTGAAAAATATATTTTCTTAGACTAAGACACAGTTTCAAGAATGTCAAATATGACAAACAACTGTATTGGCGTGCCCATATCATATTCAGAGTGAAACAACAGTCTCATTTGTATATATAAGTAAATTCCAAATTTGTACAGCAAACAAATTACACCTCTATACGATGTACAAAACTGAGCTCTGCAACAGCAACAAAAGCTTACTCGTCAGCTCCAAACAATTTCTTAGGCCGTGTTGAGTGGCAGACACCTATGGCTATGAACGTTTCTAACTTGTTAGTGATAGACTGTGTGTGTATGCATGTGTTTGAGTGTGTGTGTCTGCGTCTGCGTCTCCAGTGGCTGTGAGAGGTTGACGGCCTGTCAAAACACTGCGGACACCACTGTCTGCCTGCCCAGATGAGTTTATTAGTTTGTCCTAAAAATACAATCACACCCCCCTGCACTCCAGCTCCCATAGGCCTCCAGGAATGAGCCATTGCTAGCATCTACCAAACATTGCTGGCTCGGCCAGGATTTAGTGTATCTGTCATCCAAATCTTTAACAGGTAAACGTTTATTAAGATTAAGTTAAATTAAGTTTTGAATTTACAGATTAGCAAAGTAGTCAGGCCTTCGATGCAGTTCATTTGGAACAGCATTTTTCAGAAGTTTGTTTAAATTAGAAGCTGGTTTATTTTTCATGCTCGTTGACTTCATTTAATCTATTTAACGTGCTGAGCCTATAAGCGCAGTTTATTTTCAAAATACTTTCAAGACAGTTTAAATGCGGCTATTAAAATGTGTGATACACTGGATGATAACAGTGATGTTACGAAGAAAAAAAAGTATAGGTTTCTATCCGGGACTTCCTAACTTCAAACTTGACGTGAAAATGTTATTTTCCCTCAACGTATGTATTTTGGTCATTGCCGGGCAACATA
Organism: Oncorhynchus nerka; assembly: GCF_034236695.1. Taxonomy (NCBI): domain Eukaryota; kingdom Metazoa; phylum Chordata; class Actinopteri; order Salmoniformes; family Salmonidae; genus Oncorhynchus; species Oncorhynchus nerka. The sequence continues at coordinate 399,788 of NC_088421.1, forward strand.
GATAAAACTCCATTCATTCCAATACCATTTCAAACATTAGGAAAATGCCATTTTGATGTCCAGTTATTTGGGATTTCCTCTTTCCCAGATGTTTTGTCAGACATTGAAGTCCATTTCGCTGGTAATAGCTATTTTGGGAACACCTGAACTCTTTGATATCTTTCACACTGGTCCGTGTGTGAGTGTGCGTGTGCCCGTCCCAGGGTCCAGCTTGTTTCGTATTACAGGAAGACCATTGTCTTGTAAGGCCCAAATTGCTGATGCGAGGGGACGTGTGTTTTGCTCGTTAACATGTAATGACAGATAGTTTCAATGCAGCCGGTCCAAAGCAAACACAGCCCTGCGGAGACGACTGTATGGGACGGCCCACGGCAAGAGTATCCCTCCCTGCCTCCCCCTGACTTGCCAGACCAAATGGAACCTCCCGAGTCCTGGAGTTCCGACAGGGCCAATGCGCTTTCGTCTAAACAGCAGACTGTTGTCTTGATGATCTGTGTGTTTTTGATGACCAGGGAGAAGATGCTGTCTCCTAAGATTCAGAGTCAGAGTTACGATATCTGGAGAGATGTAAGGCCTACATCAGGTGGATGAAGAAGAGTTGCCTCCAAGCTTGCGTTTTCCCAATGTATATCATATCAGTCTCAATGCACTCTTAGGGTTGCATCCTAAACGGCACCCTTTTCCCTATATAGTGCAATGCACTACTTGTGATCAGAGCTCTATAGTGCTCTGGTCAAAAGTAGTGCACTAAATAGAGAATATGGTTCCATTTGGGCCTTGGTTATCTCATGTATCTCATCTATGGATTTATCTTGGCACTCTGTAGACAATGAGAGCATTTAGAATATACTGCACACAAAAACATTGGGACAGTGTTTATTATTTGAAGGTTATATAGCATAACAAATAGCTCTTTCTCTCTGTTGGCTGTCCTTACTACTACAAGTCAACGAGCATGAAGGGAAATGGTTCCAATGATACACACACACAGCTGTAGTTGACCTCCATCCTTTTATAGGTCAATAGATGGAAGGACTACCTTTAGAACTTACATCAGTGGACTTTGATGTGTAGCTGCTCTGCCCTTCTCATGTTTCTCTCGAAAATGTGATGACAAGGGTGAATAAGTGTGTCCTACTGTATTTCCTCCCCTCTGGCTAGAAGTTGGCACAGATCTAGGATTAGCTACTTGCTTACCTTAATCATTGGAGGGTTGAACGCAAAACTGACCTTATCTTTGTCTGAGGTCAGCTACAGTACATCCTACTCCATCCCCCTCTCCACTGGTATGGTGTGCGTCTAATGCCTCTTCCTAGTCAGACATGGAGCTTTACCCAGTCAATCAATCAATAAAACATTTTTTACAAGGCCCTTTTTACATCAGCAGATGTCACAAAGTGCTTATACAGAAACCCAGCCTAAAACCCCAAAGAGCAAGTAATGCCGATGTAGAAGCATGGTGGCTAGGAAAAAACTCTCTAGACAGGCAGGAACCTAGGAAGAAACCTAGAGAGGAACCAGGGGTGGCCAGTCCTCTTATGGCTGTGCCGGGTGGAGATTGTAAGAGTACACGGCCATTAAGGCCAGATTGTTCTTCAAGATCCTCATAGACGACCAGCAGGGTCAAATAATAATCACAGTGGTTGCAGATACAACAGGTCAGCACCTGAGGAGTAAAAGCTTCCAATTGGCTCATTCTTCTCCCCTGTAACTGTTCCCCAGGTCATTGCGGTAAATGAGAATGTGTTCTCAGTCAACTTACCTAATAAAATAAGGGTCAAATAAAAAATGTCAGTTGGCTTTTTGAGACAGCGGGTGCTGTACCCAAGGTTCTTCACTGATAGGGAATACTTGGAATAAGGGGTTTGGACATACTTCCCATTTGTGTCATTTGGAATGACCCCATTAAAGAGTGTAAAGGATACGACAGTACTGACTGACTACCATAGTAAAGGACACTACAGTACTAACTAGCATAGTAAAGGACACTACAGTACTAACTAGCATAGTAAAGGACACTACAGTACTAACTAGCATAGTAAAGGACACTACAGTACTAACTAGCATAGTAAAGGACACTACAGTACTAACTAGCATAGTAAAGGACACTACAGTACTAACTAGCATAGTAAAGGACACTACAGGACTAACTAGCATAGTAAAGGACACTACAGTACTAACTAGCATAGTAAAGGACACTACAGTACTAACTAGCATAGTAAAGGACACTACAGTACTAACTAGCATAGTAAAGTACACTACAGTACTAACTAGCATAGTGAAGGACACTACAGTACTAACTAGCATAGTGAAGGACAACACAGTAACTAACTGCACAAAGCTACTTCCTCAGCCCTAGGTGGGTTCTAAGGATCACAGTTGAAACTAAAACAACATGAGTGTAATTTAGTCACGGTGGATTACCAACTATGGTCAAATTAGGTTGACCCATCATTTTATTGTTTAGAAATGCCATTTTATGTCATAGAAATGCCTAAAGCAAGCTGACCCTCTTATTTTCTGCTGAGGACCTCCTTTACTGCTTCACAAACTATTTTGTTTGCAATGACCCAAGGAATGTGTTCCTGTTGTTCTGTGTGTGTGTACATGTGTGTTTCAGGCGGACATGATGTTCAGTTCGGGAGTCTTCTGGATGGGCCTGGTCTTTATCCCTATCACCTCCCTGGTCTTTGACATGGCCTACAAAGTGTGAGATCCCCTCCATGCACCTCCATGTCCTGCTTTAGGACACTTTTCTAGGGAATCTTCTTAGATCACAAATAGATCACATGCACTCAAGACATTTACATATACAGTTGAAGTCGGAAATGTACATACACTTAGGTTGTAGTCATTAAAACTCATTTTTCAACCACTCCACAAATTTCTTGTTAGCAAACTATAGTTTTGGCAAGTCAGTTAGGACATATACAGTGGGGCAAAAAAGTATTTAGTCAGCCATCAATTGTGCAAGTTCTGCCACTTAAAAAGATGAGAGAGGCCTGTAATTTTCATCATAGGTACACTTCAACTATAACAGACAAAATGAGGGAAAAAAATCCAGAAAATCACATTGTAGGATTTTTAATAATTTTTTTTGCAAATTATGGTGGAAAATAAGTATTTGGTCAAAACAAAAGTTTATCTCAATACTTTGTTATATACCCTTTGTTGGCAATGACAGAGGTCAAACGTTTTCTGTAAGTCTTCACAAGGTTTTCACACACTGTTGCTGGTTTTTGGCCCATTCCTCCATGCAGATCTCCTCTAGAGCAGTGATGTTTTGGGGCTGTTGCTGGGCAACACGGACTTTCAACTCCCTCCAAAGATTTTCTATGGGGTTGAGATCTGGAGACTGGCTAGGCCACTCCAGGACCTTGAAATGCTTCTTACGAAGCCACTCCTTCATGCCCAGGCGGTGTGTTTGGGATCATTGTCATGCTGAAAGACCCAGCCACGTTTCATCTTCAATGCCCTTGCTGATGGAAGGAGGTTTTCACTCAAAATCTCCCGATACATGGCCCCATTCATTCTTTCCTTTACACGGATCAGTCGTCCTGGTCCCTTTGCAGAAAAACAACCCCAAAGCATGATGTTTCCACCCCCATGCTTCACAGTAGGTATGGTCGTCCTGGTCCCTTTGCAGAAAAACAGCCCCAAAGCATGATGTTTCCACCCCCATGCTTCACAGTAGGTATGGTCGTCCTGGTCCCTTTGCAGAAAAACAGCCCCAAAGCATGATGTTTCCACCCCCATGCTTCACAGTAGGTATGGTCGTCCTGGTCCCTTTGCAGAAAAACAGCCCCAAAGCATGATGTTTCCACCCCCATGCAACTCAGCATTCTTTGTCCTCCAAACACGACGAGTTGAGTTTTTCCAAAAAGTTATATTTTGGTTTCATCTGACCATATGACATTCTCCCAATCTTCTTCTGGATCATCCAAATGCTCTCTAGCAAACTTCAGATGGGCCTGGACATGTACTGGCTTAAGCAGGGGGACACGTCTGGCACTGCAGGTTTGAGTCCCTGTGTCCCGTAGTGTGTTACTGATGGTAGGCTTTGTTACTTTGGTTCCAGCTCTCTGCAGGTCATTCACTAGGTTCCCCCCCCGTGTGTTTCTGGGATTTTTGCTCTCACCGTTCTTGTGATCATTTTGACCCCACGGGGTGAGATCTTGCGTGGAGCCCCAGATCGAGGGAGATTATCAGTGGTATTGTATGTCTACCATTTCCTAATAATTAATCCCACAGTTGATTTCTTCAAACCAAGCTGCTTACCTATTGCAGATTCAGTCTTCCCAGCCTGGTGCAGGTCTACAATTTTGTTTCTGGTGTCCTTTGACAGCTCTTTGGTCTTGGCCATAGTGGAGTTTGGAGTGTGACTGTTTGAGGTTGTGGACAGGTGTCTTTTATACTGATAACAAGTTCAAACAGGTGCCATTAATACAGGTAACGAGTGGAGGACAGAGGAGCCTCTTAAAGAAGTGAAGGTCTGTGAGAGCCAGAAATCTTGCTTGTTTGTAGGTGACCAAATACTTATTTTTCACCATAATTTGCAAATAAATTCATAAAAAATCCTACAATGTGATTTTCTGGATTTTTTTTTTTTCATTTTGTCTGTCATAGTTGAAGTGTACCTATGATGAAAATTACAGGCCTGGTGGCTGACTAAATACTTTTTTGCCCTACTGTACTTTGTGCATGATACAAGTAATTTTTCCAACAATTGTTTACAGACAGATTATTTCACTTATAGTTCACTGTATCAAAATTCCAGTTTACATAGGCTAAATTGACTGTGCCTTTAAACAGCTTGGAAAATTCCAGAAAATTATTTCATGGCTTTAGAAGCTTCTGATAGGCTAATTGACATCATTTGAGTCAATTGGACCATGCAGCCGTCATACCGCCCAGGAAGGAGACGCGTTCTGTCTCTTAGAGATGAACGTACTTTGGTGCTAAAAGTGCAAATCAATCCCAGAACAACGGCAAAAGGACCTTGTGAAGATGCTGGAAAAAAACAGGTACAAAAGTATCTATATCCACAGTATATCGTCAGTCCTATATCGACATAACCTGAAAGGCAACTCAGCAAGGAAGAAGCTTCAAAACTGCCAAAAAAAAAGCCAGACTACGGTTTGCAACTGTACATGGGGACAAAGATCATACATTTTGGAGAAATGTCCTTTCGTCTGATGAAACATAAATAGAACTGTTTGGCCATAATGACCATCATTATGTTTGGAGGAAAAAGGGGGAGGCTTGCAAGCCAAAGAACACCGTCCCAACCGTGAAGCACTGGGTGGCAGCATCATGTTGTGGGGGTGCTTTGCTGCAGGAGGGACTGGTGCACTTCAGAAAATAGATGGCATCATGAGGAATGACAATTATGTGGATATATTGAAGCAACATCTCAAGACATCAGTTAAGCTTGGTCGCAAATAGGTCTTCCAAATGGACAATGACCCCAAGCATACTTCCAAAGTTGTGGCAAAATGGTTTAAGGACAACAAAGTCAAGGTATTGGAGTGGCCATCACAAAGCCCTGACCTCAATCCTGTAGAATATTTGTGGGCAGAACTGAAAAGGCGTGTGCGAGCAAGGAGGCCTACAAACCTGACTCCGTTACACCAGCTCTGTCAGGAGGAATGGGCTAAAATTCACCCAACTAATTGTGGGAAGCTTGTGGAAGGCTACCCAAAACGTTTGACCCAAGTTAAACAATTTAAAGGCAATGCTACCAAATACTAATTGAGTGTATGTAAACTTCTGACCCACTGGGAATATGATGAAAGAAATTAAAGCTGAAGTAAATCATTATCTCTACTATTATTCTGACATTTCACATTCTTAACTGATCTAAGACAGGGAATTTGTACTTGGATTAAATGTCAGGAATTGTGAAGAGCTGAGTTTAAATGTATTGGGCTAAGATGTATATAATCTTCCAGCTATACACTGAGTATACCAAACATTAGGAACACCTTCCTAATATTGAGTTGCACCCCAATTCGTCGGGCATGTTCTCTACAAGGTGTTGAAAGCGTTCCGCAGGGATGCTGGCGCATGTTGACTCCAATGCTTCCCACAGTTGTTTCAAATTGGCTGGATGTCCTTTGGGTGGTGGACCATTCTTGATACAGACAGGGAACTGTTGAGCATGAAAAACCTGCAAGATCTGCAGTTCTTGACCCAAACCGGTGCGCCTGGCACCTACTACCATACCCTGTTCAAAGGCACTTAAATATTTTGTCTTGCCCATTCACCCTCTGAATGGCACAAATACACAATCCATGTTTCAATTGTCTCAAGGCTTAAAAATCCTTCTTTAAGCTGTCTTCTCCCCTTCATCTACACTGATTGAAGTGGATTTAGCCAGTTCAATAAGGGATCATAGCTTTCACCTGGTCAGTCTATGACAGGGAAAGAGCAATGTTTTGTATACTCAGTGTAGAAAAAACATTTATAATATTAAAGTACATATACAAGCAATTTATATTTATGAGAATGTATAGGATATCTGTGGTGTAACATTTATAGTGTTTGATTCATAACAAATTCTTAAGTTTGTAATATTTATAGTTATTCGATTTACTGACCGATTCAAAGTATAGATAAGTGTGTACAACTCAGATTTAAATCATTAATTGAAATAAGTATAGGGATCTCTTAATCAGCCTCATAGTCCTGGGAAAGACAAAGGAATTCAACTCACAGCAGATACAATTTGTTACAGTCAAATGGCAAATTAAGCGAATAGGATTTTTATATACAGTGCCTTTGGTAAAGTATTCAGACCCCCAGCCTTATTCTAAAATTGATTAAATAAATACAAATTCTCAGCAATCTACACACAATACCCTATTATGACAAATCGAAAACAGGTTTTTAGAAATGTTTATTTACTTAAAGGGATACCCCACTTTTATTAGATTTTCGCATACCCAAATCTAGCTGCCTGTAGCTCAGGCCTTGTGGCAAGGATATGCATATTCTTGGTACCATTTGAAAGGGAACACTTTGAAGTTTGTGGAAATTGTGAATTGAATGTAGGAGAATATAACACAATAGATCTGGTAGAAGAAAATACAAAGAAAAAACCAACCAGTATTTTTATACCACCATCTTTGAAATGCAAGAGAAAGGTCATAATTCTAGCCATCAATCTAGTTGTAATTCCAATAGTGTCCACAAGATGGAAGCAGTGTTTGTGCAACGTTTCAGATGGATAACTTGACGTATGAGTGAACTACAAGACTTTTAGTGTGAAGGTACATTTGGGCAAATCGTGAAGGAGACAATCGCATTCATATTCCATTTTTCTGCAAGAATATCGTCAAATCTCTATACTTGGACTTTGATTTAGCTTTCCAAGTATTTGTAGCCATACTTTAAGTTCAACATTTGCAAAACAACAAGTTTTCATTACTTCATAACTCTGAATATCCTTATTTTTGTCGTACAAGGTTAGTAGCTACATTTTACAACATATACATGGTTTCCGGATACTCCCGTAAATCCCAGCTCATTGGCTATCTAGCTAGCTTTGTTTGACCCCGATTGGTGCTTATTTGACAAAGATACAGTCGTTCAAGTGATGGCCGCCCGCGTCATCGGCGTGGCTTGAAGGTGTCGCTCTCTGACCAAATATGGTGTCCTATAGGATATTCTACACCCCTAATGAAATAGTGAAGTCTTATTACCTTCTAGGATCTATGAGGAATAGACACAAATTTGATTTGACTCGTTGAAACAATGTTTAGGGTGAGATTTTCACAGATTCCTTCCTTTGCAAATTGAACGAGTGGAAATACAAAATCGATCGTGCATGCTATATGGACCTTTTTAGGATATGAAAAATAATTGTATCTAACAAAACGACACTTCATGTCATCTCTGGGACCTTTGGATGATAAATCAGGATTTCAGCAGGATTTCAGAAAGTAAGTACACATTTCACCTTCAGAGGTGAATTTATCAAACCTATCGCATTGAAAAAAAGTGTTTTATTGTTAGGAGCTCCCCTCAAACAACAGCATGACATTTTTTCACAGTAATAGCTACTGTAAATTGGACAGTGCAGTTATATTAACAAGAATTTAAGCTTTCAGTCCGCAATAGACACTTATATGTTTCCTGAGATTTGTTGTTTCTCTAAAATCTGCGTTCTTGACATAACGCGCTGCATGATTTACTGGTGGTAAATCGGAACGCCGATCCTTAATTAAGTATTCAGACCCTCATTTTTTATTTTATTTTAGCAAATATTTTAGCCCTGCCACAAAAAGACCAGCTGACATCATGTCAGGGATTCTCTCGTTAACACAGGGTGTGAGTGTTCACTCTGTCATGCTGATTGAGTTCGAATAACAGACTGGAAGCTTCAAAAGGAGGGTGGTGCTTGGAATCATTGTTCTTCCTCTGTCAACCATGGTTACCTGCAAGGAAACGTGCCGTCATCATTTCTTTGCACAAAAAGGGCTTCACAGGCAAGGATATTGCTGCCAGTAAGATTGCACCTAAATCAACCATTTATCGGATAATCAAGAACTTCAAAGAGAGCGGTTCAATTGTTGTGAAGAAGGCTTCAGGGCGCCCAAGAAAGTCCAGCAAGCGCCAGGACCGTCTCCTAAAGTTGATTCAGCCACGGGATCGGGGCACCACCAGTACAGAGCTTGCTCAGGAATGGCAGCAGGCAGGTGTGAGTGGATCTGCACGCACAGTGAGAAGAATACTTTTGTTGGATGGCCTGGTGTCAAGAAGGGCAGCAAAGAAGCCACTTCTTTCCAGGAAAAACATCAGGGACAGACTGATATTCTGCAAAAGGTACAGGGATTGGACTGCTGAGGACTGGGGTAAAATCCCCTTTCCGATTATTTGGGGCATCCGGAAAAAAGCTTGTCCGGAGAAGACAAGGTGAGCGCTACCATCTGTCCTGTGTCATGCCAACAGTAAAGCATCCTGAGACCATTCATGTGTGGGGTTACTTCTCAGCCAAGGGAGTGGGCTCACTCCCAATAAGATTAGGGGTTAAGGTTTGCCTTCAGTATTCCATAGTAACATCTGACAAAATTATCTAAAGACACTGAAGCGGCAAACTTTGTGGAAATGAATAATTGTGTCATTCTCAAAACTTTTGGCCACGACTGTAGATTGATAAGGGGGAAAAACAATTTAATCCATTTTGGAATAGGCTGTAACTTAACAAAATTTTGAAAAAGTGAAGGGCTCTGAATACTTTATGATGGCACTGTACTTGGCATCTACTTTACTTTGCCTCTGTATATAGTCTTATGCAGAACGTTTGAGAAAAGCCTCATGGGATTGATTTGGGATGTTGGGTACATAGACATATAATAATACTGTATAATAATATTAAATAGTGTTGTATTCAGTTGTGGTTGTGAATGCCTCTTGGTGACGTCTGCTCCTTTTGACCAACAGTCTGAAGAAGGTCTTCTTTAAGACCCTGGTGGATGAGGTAAAGGAGCTGGAAGCCTTGTCCAAGGACCCCAGAGCCGTGGTGCACGGGACGAGGTACTGTACCATCTCAGACACTTTTCTCACCTTCCTTATTTTCCTAGGTGTGTGTCCCAAATGGCACCCCTTTCCCTATATAGTGCACTACTTTTGACCAGAGCCCTATTGGTCTTGGTCAAAAGTACTGCATTAAATAGGAAATATGGTGTTATTTAGGACTCATCCTATGTTTTATTCTTCACAATGCCTCATAACTCTAGGATATCTGAATTACTTTTCTTAATATCCTACATTCCTGAATACTCTTTGTATTTCTTCTTACACAGCAGGTACAACACATGATTTACAGTGTCATACAGTTTATAACTTCTAAACGTATACAGTGTATAGCTTATAATTGCTCCTTGAGGATTCACAAATATTTATCCTGGCTTCCCTATTGTTAGTATTTTGGCATAATTACTGTCTGCCTACTGTACACATACGGTACAGTTCACCCTGCACCGAAATGGCTGATTTTGGCGTACAGAGGCCCGTTTTCAGCAACCATCACTCCTGTGTTCCAATGGCACGTTGTGTTAGCTAATCCAGGTTTATCATTTTAAAAGGCTAGTTAATCATTAGAAAACCCTTTTGCAATTATGTTAGCACAGCTGACAACTGTTGTGCAGATTAAAGAAGCAATAAAACTGGCCTTCTTGGATTTCTATTTGCCATATATTATTTTGCTTGGAACATTATTCTTTCCCTCTGAAAGTGTGTGGCGAGAGGCTGTACTGTACTGTACTGTAGCACCTTCAGTATATTCAAGACATGCATCTTGAGCTGAGCTCCCGGAGATGGGGGTTGTCCCAAATGGCACCCTATTCCCTATATTGTGCACTACTTTTGACCAGGGCCCTGGTCAAAAGTAGTGCACTATGTATGGAAATGGGCTCGTATCAGTAAGCCGGGGGCGGACCCCATCGAAGGCCCGTGGAGTTCATTAGCATGGATCAGATCAGTGTGAAATCTCCTGCCGGCTGAAAGTCTTCCCCCATTGGCCACCGTCCAGGGCCCAGCAGGCTTGGAACCCTGGAGCTGAAGACACATACACTCAGTTCCTTTCTCACATGCACACACAACTATATAAACACACATACATACATGCACGCAAACCACACATGCCATCTCTCTCTCTTTCTCGCTCTCTTTTTCTCACACACACACACACACACACACACACACACACACACACACACACACACACACACACACACACACATGTTTTACTATGCTTCTGGGGACCTAACATTTATTTCCATTATTTTCAAAATCATGTTTTCCCTAACCCCTAAACCTTACCTTAACCTTAACCCCTAATCTTAAAATAGCCTTTGTCCCCTGGGGGTGTGGGGAGAAGGGATCATTTTCCTTGTTTTACTATCCTTGTGGGGACTTTGGGGATTTCTGGTACCCACGAGGATGGTACTACAAGCACACACAAACAAACACAGAATCCTCCCCTTCCTCCTCTCCCTTACATGGCCTCTCCTCTCCTCAGCAGGAAGTGCAGTCTATCTTCTCTGGTCCTGTGGAGTACTGGGCGCGATAGGGCTTGATGTATTGGTGGTTAAGTCTAACTGAAGGGCTCTGTGTGGCGATTACACCCTCTCTCTCTCTCTCTCTCTCTCTCTCTCTCTCTCTCTCTCTCTCTCTCTCTCTCTCGTGTGAGTGTGTCTCTTTGCAGTCTGACGGAGAGGGCACAGCTCCTGAAGAACGTCTTCAAGAAGAGCACCGTGAGTCTGTACCGATCAGACTCCATGCAGCAGAACCTACGTAAGTCACACACACTATTAATAGCACACACGCACATGCCTCACACACTGACCTGGAGGCAAGCCCTCATGTTGTTTTCTTAGAGAGAGAGAAACATTTTCTCTCAGCACTGGTCCAAAGACCCAAGACAGGCATTTTGTATTGACTATAGATATCTTGTCTTAAATGGCACCATATTCCCTATATAGTACACTACTTTTGACCAGAGCCCTATGGGCCCTGTTCAAAAGTAGTGCACTGCATAGGGAATAGGGTGCCATTTGGGATGCATCCTCAGCATTGGGGATGTGCTAATACTCTGCTGATCCCAGCGCTCTTTAGAATTCGATATGCATGTTCCACGTTAGCCAGATGCAGGAAATCCACTTACATAATCCTGTCGTTAACCCCATTAAGTAACACAAAAGTGCCCCACTGTTCCCTGTTGGTGTTCCTCCGCCTGTTAGTACAACCCCCCTAACACTATGTGTGTCCCTAATAGCACCTTTTTCCTTTTATAGTGCACTACTTTTGAAAAGGGCCCATAGGGCTCTGGTCAAAAAAAGTGCACTATATATGGAATAGGGTACTATTTGGGATGCAGCCTAATGGACAGTCTCGTCCCATCTAGTACAAATTTCGTATGCCTAGTGGTCGAGATAGAAGCTTTAAGACAATACAGATGGAATGGGTTTAATTTGGTTTGTTGGATTTGATTTATTTCTGTTATTTTTTTTTGTCTCATAGGTGGGGATGGGATCGGTTTTGTGTGATCCCTTTTATTTTTGCCTCCTTACCTGTAGAGAAACCATACCCTCGATCCCTATTAGAAACCCCACCTATGCCCTTTTCACAGTATCGCGCTGACCCGGAACACATTGTCCTTTACAGCAGGCTTTCAGCAACTATGATGGATGTGTAACCTGGCCATCTCGGTACAGCTTGGTTTGGTTTGGCTCAGCTCAGCTCGGTTCGGCTCAATACTGTGAAAAGCCCTCTATGTACCCACCTCTCCTTCCCTGTGTGCTGTGCCCTGTGTGAGGGGTGGTTAGAGCGAAAACGATTCAATAAACGTGTGCGATATTATTCCCACAATGCACTCCTCTCACTGGGCCTTCTGAACTCATCTGCTGGCCTGCAGGTAGTGACCAAGTCATTTGAGACCTAAAGGTGAGCTAGGGGGTCAAAGGTTAAGGTTGCGATAGGAACTCCCATAGTTGAAGTTAGTGGCTGTAGAGCTAAGTAAAGATGGTAGGTGTCAGGTAACATGAACCTCCCTCGCTTAGCACTGGTCAAGCTTCTTAGGGAGCATGTTGTTTTTTTTCAATAATATTGTTTTAATTCAATTGAAACTTACGTTGTTTCTTGGTTTATTTTGAAAGTCATTCTTTAATTTATTTTTATTTAGTTAAAATCATTTTTACAAGTTTTAGTTTTGAAATGTTTTACTTTAAATGAAGTTAGTTTCTTTCTAATCATGGTTAGAATTTGAACGTGTCACAGCCATCGTTTCTCACTGTTCATCTGTCCTGCTTGCAGACGGATACGCCTTCTCTCAAGACGAGAACGGAGTTGTCTCCCAGTCTGAGGTCATCCGGGCGTACGACACCACCAAACAGCGGACCAACGAATGGTGAAACCACGCCGCTCTCGGCCAGGACAGCCTATCACGATTCACAGTCGTTTTCCGGCAGCGATTTGAATCTGACGGGGGCAGCCTCTGGATAACCCTAGCCCGAGCCTCTCGGGAATTTGGACATGACATGTCTTGTACATCAAAAATGGAAAATAACTAGAAACAAAAAAGCATTCAAAAAGTATTCACTGTGCTGTAGTTGTGTTTCCAGCAGACATAAGCACTGTGCTTGCATTTTTAACAGTCTGTGGTTTGAAATTCCTTACTGTTCCTGCTCAGTTAAATGTGTTGAAGTATAACCAACTTAATGTCTCCTCCTTTCATATTAATAGAAAAAATATGAGCATTGAGCCAAAACAATCTATAATTTTGTCAAAAACTGTCAACATTTTTAGGTATGTGTACTCCAATTGGTGACAGAATAATACAGATTAGTTTTTGATAAAATAAAAATGTAAATGTAGATTTAAAAAATATCCACCAAGCATATTAATAATTGACCATTTCAGAACAGACATTTTGTTGTTTTGTTGTTCTTTTGCGCTTTGTAAAATAATGATCTACTGTATAATAAGGCCTTACATTTGTTCATGCCTTCAGCCATCCATGGTTTTTTTTGTCTTCAAAATGTTTTTATTTTATTTAAGAAGTATGTAGTTATCGTGCCTAAATTGCCTTGTCTTTTTAATGATAGAGCCCTGCAACATAGTCCAATTTCCAAAAATGTTGTACAGCAGTTTGATTGCTTTAAACAAGTAATTGCATTACACACATTACTCAGCTGTAACAATCACAATGGTGCCTAACTAGACTTTTTCCCCGATAGAATACGTAAGATATCCTAGCTAGCCAGTTTAGAACAGTGCTCTACCCCTCGATTGGCAAGATGAGCTCACCCCCCCCCCCCCCCCCTCTGCACTCGTGTATACAATGTGGTAACAAGTGTGGCACATATAAAATCAAGTTTCCGTTGTTAATTTCTACCGAGAGTTTTTTTGGGGGGTGGCTGTATGACGATCCTGTTGAATTTCCGTATGTGGCAACTTTTCTTTCACAATCTTATATTCCCTTGGAATGGAGAGCTTGTCCTTCCAACATAAGTGCCATTAGCTTAAGAGAGAGAGAAAATTTGCAAGAAAACTCCACACAGTATCAAAACTACTTTGTCTCTAGTTATTATGTGAATTTGTATTTTTATATTGGAGAAGTACGAATTTTGCATTGACCGGCTTTGTAATGAATTTTTGTCTCTTTTTTTTTACAAACAAAAGAATGCTAGAGTAATAGAATGATGAGAAATATCTTTCTTAAATGTCTTGTTGTTATTAATATTGTTCTAATAACTGCTTGGTTTATTTGTTATTTGACTGTATGTTTGTTCTCTTCTCCCTATGGGAGATCAGTTTCCTGTGTGCGTGTGTGTGTGTGTGATCTGTCGTCTTCGTGTGTGTGTGTGTGATCTGTCGTCTGCGTGTGTGTGTGTGTGTGATCTGTCGTGTGTGTGTGTGTGTGTGTGTGTGTGTGTGATCTGTCGTGTGTGTGTGTGTGTGTGTGTGTGTGTGTGTGTGTGTGTGTGTGTGTGTGTGTGTGTGTGTGTGTGTGTGTGTGTGTGATCTCTCGTCTGCATGTGCATCTTCTACTCTGGATAACTTCATACGTACGCATATGTCTGTGTCCTTAATGTGAGACTGGGAGCCCTTGGAACCTCAGGTCTTACTTTGCATTATTTGAGTGTGTGTTTGAGGATCTGTATGGTCGGGTGACTGACTGAATGACTGAGTGTGCAATACATAGTTGTCCGTGTGTGTGTATGGTGCTGCTTGCTCCTCTTGTCTGTCTGCACGACTCCAGGTATAATGATGGTGTACTGTCTACAGCTGCATGGCTCTCTGTGTGGCCAGACCTCAGCCGTGGTGGTCCTGGGCCCTGACGCTAAGTCTCTCGCTTGACAGGAGATGTTGAACAATGCACAATGTTACCTTTCCAATAGTGGATATTTTGGTATTATCTGGTTATTGTAATTTCTCTGGGTGTACATGTTTGTAACTTTTTGTTTATCTGGTGCATTGTACCTCTTCTTTACAATAACTGTTTTTTGTGGTTTTTCCTGGTTTTAGTGAGGGTATCAGTAAAAATGTATTTGTTATGCTATACTTTCGTGCTTCGATTGATTAGTTATGAACTGCTGTCATAATTCCAAAATGCTGAATGTGGTTCTTCTGATGTGAAATTTGTCGTGGAAAGCTTGGACTGTTGCTTTTTCCAAAACGGTTGTCTGTGATAGTTGTGGGCTGCATAAATGTAAAAAAGAAAACTTTCTTTGGTTTATTGTGCTACTTTGATTCTCCCTCAAGTGTTGGTCACTACAGGAAAAAAAATGCACTTTTCAATTTGTTTGATTGTTGTTTATTTTTACGTCTTTCATTTAATGATTGTTCTGCATGTTGGGACTGCAAACGTACGTGTTATGTCTTGGATATCGATTAAGGTTGGGGTTAAATGGAGAAGACACATTTCAGTTGAATACATTCAGTTGGACAACTGATTAGGTCTCCCTCCTTTCCCTTTCCCTTGCCATGAAGGACTTCTACTAAAATAAACTTTACAAACAAGGAAACCAACCTTTGTCATCGTCTCTGACCTACCGTCATAGAAATGTAATATTCCACGATCACAATATCTATGCTGCATCTCAAACAGCACCCTGTATACAGTGTACTACTATGGTCGGAAAGTAGGGCACTATGTAGGGAATAAGGTGCCATCCCTCATTTCGGACTTTGTAAACGTCCAAAATGAGGGGAGGCAGCTAGTTGTTTTCCCCATCGAATCATATGCCTATGTGTGTGGTAGCAAACAGGACCTGCAGAGTAATGAGAACCTAAACAGGAAAAGGCAGGGGAGACGGAAAACATAGTTCCCTTCCATGCGTGACAAACAAAGAAATGTCGTCATTATGGTGACGTTGTACTCCCTGGTGACTGGTGATCTGAGGTTTACTGTGGGGCCGTGTGGTAGAATATCCTTTTCGTTATAATTACAATAATTTGTCTGTTATTGACGCAATGTCACAAAACCAACCTAGATGGTTTCTCTTTAGTCGTTAGTTCATGAAATACATATTTTCCTGACTAGGTCTACCCTTGCTAGAGTATTCATACAAGAGTCCTTGGATTACTGTCAATATAACTTCAAAAACAATTCAATCTGTGAGGTATTTTCTTTGCGTTCTAAATAGATTTAGAGCAGTATTATACAGGACCATCTAGAAGACAGTATCTGAAAGACGATGACTTTTTCATGCGTTTTTAAAAACCAGAAGTGTCCAAGCATAACCAAATGTATAGAAAATCAATTGTGTTGACATCTGCGCAACTTTAGCACAAAGAGCTCCAAGGAGTAGTATGCATGTGCTACCAAAGGTTTCTATTGGAACAGGATGCTTGTCTGGGTAAACATTGTAGATTTTGAGCCTTCCAAAAAAGAAAAAAGGACAGCAATACCCAAAGATTGTCGTGGCAGTCATCTCTGGGAATTGCTGTAATTTTTCCTTTGTTCGGAAGACTCCGTCTAGCGCCAAACATGATCCACTATATGATCTATTGTATCTAATCTGCCATAATAGGTCAGTGATTGCCAAGTTTATTTCACACTTAAATGACTAGGGTACAGAGAAGTCTTTGGATTCTTGCCATACCTGCTCATCCAACCCAAAACTCTTCCCTATTTCTGGGACCAGTTGTTTTGAACACTGTGGCCATGACAGTCTCATTGAGCATTGACAATGACTGATCTCGTTGCCACATTCCTCATGTGAAGATTGATTGACAGGTAGCCTTTATGAACCGTTTCAATTGCCTACATGTCTGAGGCTGGAGAAAAAGGGGGACTCCGCTATCTGTAAAGACAACATTTTGGCTTGTAGAGTCTCTGTATTTAAGGTTCAATGTGTCATCCATGTTTGTGAATATCTTTGCATCCCCTCTCTTCAGTATAATAAGTAGTACATTAATAAACCAAATAAGCAGGCTAAAAGGTGAAACACAAACTCAGGATTGTGAGTAACAGCATAAAGAAAACAGTTGCCATATTCAACAGTTAGTACAAAATGTATCCGTAAGTGAGCAATTAAGCAATTCTCAACCATTCAATCTTGAATTATTAAAGAGTAGGTTTAATTTTTGAAAATACTGACCAACTATTGAGTGTTTTATATTTTTTAAATGTACTTCTAGTTGTAGCGTTGCATGACGAGTACTCACAATCATAGAATTAGTCATTAGAATACTAATTAGATACTGGTGTTGACTAATATCATTAAATACAAACAAACCAGCCAGTGAGCACTGTACACACAGTACATCATTTGGCTTTGTTCACCCTACTGCACAACTTGGTGTCAGCCCTTCCCCTCTTTTAGGGATTTGCAATTGTCAAAATGATAATTTGATTAAATGTCCTGCAGCTCGCAACAAAATGTCTAGAACACTTCTTAATAATGTTGCTGCCACAAAAGTTGTGACAATTTAACATCACCATTTAACCAAATTGTGTATAAAAGAGAAAGGGAAGACAGAATATTGTTTACAATAGAAATGTATATATAAAAAAGTGCATAACATTGAAAACAATATTGACCAATAAACAGTCATGTCTGTTCTAAGCAGAAGTCCATTCCTGTAATTTAGAGAGACAATACTCTCATGTACTCTGCTCGACTAGGAAGCTTTCTTGTGGTTTATCTTGAACACAGCCTCCTGTCTCCCAGTCCCCATTCAACAGGCCTACTGCAGTGCATGTCAGGGCAGTCCTCCCGGTAACCGATGACTGCGTGTCTGTCCACAAAACACACCAGGGTCATGTTCAGTACAGTTCACTGATTTAAAACAAACTCATACTGGGCAGGTTCAGGTAGTCCCTTCCTGTTGTTTTCAGTCTGTTTTCTTCTGTTTAGTGCTTAATGAACATGACCCTACTCACGTCCCACAGTGTGTCCCACAGTGTGCTCCTGTAATCCACCTCCTCATTGCCAAGGAAGCCCCGTCAGCTCTGTCCAAAGTCTGCAAAGCCCTTAGCCCCGGAGAAGGGCTCCGGCTGTAGGGGGAAGAAGTACTGCTGGGGCAGCAGGAAGCCCGTGCCCTGGGCCAGGTGAGGCTGTTGGTGTGGGTGCATGGGCTGGTGCAGCTGCAGCTGGGCATGGGAGTGAGGGTGCTGGCGCCCGCCTGGCATGCAAGCTGCAGGGGAGGTGTAGGGGGGTGGAGGGGGTGGTGGGAGTAGCGGCTGGGGTGTGGAGGGAGAGGTGAAGACACGGGTGCTTGGTGCAGACGCTGACACCAAGCACCCGTGCTGCTGCCCCTGACCTCCGAGGGAGAAGCGGCGCACCGAGCTGCTCCCGCCAGCTGAGCTGGAACTGGTGGCCGTGCTGGACTGGCGCGAGGGGGTGCGCAGGCTGGCTGGCGCAGTGGTCAGGATCATGGGGATGGTCTCGCCCTGGCAGTTGCGCAGTGAGAAGCGGAGAGCCTGCTGGGTAGGCTGTTTGGGCCGCAGGCAGGTGCAACAGTAGACGGCAACCAGGGAGCCCACCACCACAAAGGCCACAAAGATGGAGCCCACCATCAGGAAGGGCACGTAGATCGGCTCTGCAAGGAGGAACAGGTGTTTGAATACTTGTACACTTGATAACTTGAATACCTGTTTGAAAACTTGAAAAAGCATCCCTTTACCTTCCTTGAAGTAATCACAGTTCTGAATACTGGTTTTATTGGTGAAAGCAATAGGCTGGTAGCATTGCTTACACCTAACAAAACACTTACATACCTGTGCTCACCTCAAGGAAACTAGGAAGGATGTATTCATAAAGTAACAGGGCCAATGAGAAGTGGAGTTTATACTCAACTCTATTTAGAGTCAGTGAAAATATGTGTGCGTAATAAACTGTATTGCAGACATGCACAGACATATGGGAACATCTTGATTGAATAAGATATGCATCTGTGAAATAATTGATTTTTCTACAGAATCCAGAATTATACCTTTTTTTATGGAAAGGGATTCAGGAGAAAATACATTTTTGAAGACAAAAGTCAAATGTTGCTCTTTTACCTTCCTAAATCCCCTCAAAATTCAACATGTATTTACATTAACTCACAAGACATAATTTTGTATTGTTGCAAAAATATTTTCAATAGCTCATTTTAATATCAGACTGGTAGTATAAGTTTCTGGATCACAATACAATATAAGAAGACTACTGGGGTGTATTAGGCAAACACAGTGCTGCAAAAAAAACTATTTTGCTACTATAAAAATAACCAACTACATTTAGGCTGTCTTAATACAACGTATTCAAAGTGTTAAAAGGCATTATATATTTTTTTATTCCATATAACCCACATGCACCTACAAAACCAGGTGTTTTGTAGTTATTAATAGGCCTATCATTTAGCTACATTTTATTTCTTGGTTCTTGGTTAGTCATTGTCTCTATATTTATTTGCTTAAGGCCTGAATTGGACTATGCAAAAGGCTACTGTGCGAATGTTCATTCAGAAGCGTTTTTTTGGAAGACAATGTATTTTTCCAAAATGTAGATTAAACGTTCAGATTACACCTTAAATTAGCAATTGGCACCAGGGGAGGAAATTATTTTAAATTGAATTATTATCAGAAAAAAAGAGGAAATTGTATTAACCACCCTATAGGGTTTAGCAACTTGGGAGACCATTAAATTGAGCGATTTGGTGAAATTAGTTTTTTAAATATAAATGTTTTATATGTTTCAGTTTTATTCCATAAATGGTACACATTTGGAACTAATGCTGATGAATAATTTTAAATTAGAAATGAATTCTGAGATAATAACCCCTGCAACACAGGCATATCGAATACACACCTGAATGAAGGTGATTTGATGTCACCTTTGGATACAGTCAGGCATAGGCTATTCTGCCATTGGTGTGCACAGTTATTATTTAGATTGCAGGATTATTACAAAGTTGCATGGTTTATATAGGGGTCAAAATCAATCCACTTCTTTTCACAGCCTACTACTTTCCAGTCCTGGTCTCTATAAAAAATAAAAACCTATGATTTGATCTATAATTTCTTGATTCAGCCTTGATTGTGACACTCCAGGTGTATCGCATGGCCCACTTTTCCTTTCCTTGTTTTGGGGACCGATAGCAATATACCTAACCTGTTGTCACATGAAGCCCCCAAAAACGGGTGCCCCACATATGCGTACAATCGGAGCTGCTTAGTGCTTACACCTCACAAAGTCCCTTTGTAAATCAAGATGGGCTGTAATTTCTGCATCTTGATAGAGCTATTACATTGTTATAACTAAATGAAAAGTTAGTTTTAGTGCTGATGTTAGGTTTCAAAATGACAACATACATTTTAAGGAGATTATTAGGACAATGTACGTATGAAAACAAAACATAGGCTGTGATAGATATAGATAATTGCATGATCCCCCCCCTTGTATTATATGGATGTCATTTTTGGCATCTAAATTATTTAAAAATAGGCACCAAAAAAAAAAAATAGTTTATATTTTATCTTAATAATATAGACTATAAGACTGATTGAAAACAAAAAAACTTTTATAATGAAACATGTAGGCTATTGCATGCCTGACACTGACCTGAAAAGGCTGAATGGTGAAACAAAATTGACTCTCATTTGAGTGACATGCATGGTTCATTAAAAGCCTGTCGACATATTGAATGTTGAACTATTTCACTATATTGAATCTTTATTGAATATTTGGAAATCCCACGTTTTGAAGTTAATTGTGCATTAACTTGTCCACTCCTGCCAGGCTCTGCATTGGTAGTCCAAACTTACGCGCTGCGAACTCCGTGTTATTCAGTTCTCGGTCGTTGGTACAGCTTCCCTGGTCCAGCCGTGCGTCCACAGCCGCACAACAGTACCGCAGGGAGCAAGACCCGCAGCACACCGTCGCGTCCATGGTGTCAAAGTCCTCCGGACACTGAAAGCCTTCGTGGTAATTTCCATTACTGTCCAGCCACCCATGGCAGTATTCCCCTTGTGCGTCTGATATCCGTAGATTCCAGGTCAGGTAGCCCAGCAAGAGGTAGTTTAGCAGTCGCATCATCCCGACAAAAACCTTATTATAAACCTAGTAGCCGACACAGTATTCCTTAACTCCTACCTTGTCTTTAAAATATTCGCATGATGAATTCGGTTTGAAACAGTTCCACGGTTGAATTACCTACAGTTTCAATAGTGTTTTAATTGTCATCATTCGCTGGATTTTAATTCAACCATACGAATTTTTAAATTTATATCAATTTGGCATATACTCTCCTCATCCAAAATCGGACCAGTATCAGGTCACAGGTGTAAAATAAGCTTGAATTGAACTCTCAGGTTTGTCCAGGTGAATGATTGTTTCAGACTCTTCTCAAAGTGTAATTATTGTGCAGGCAAAGACAATCATATATATAACCGAGTGTATCTGAACTTTACCCAGACATTTCTTCTCGTCAGAGCGTTCCTTTGGAAACAATTAAAATAAGTAATTCATCCATAGTTGTTCAGTTCCGTGAAGATGTGATACGGATGGCTACGGTCGTATGGTGTCCAACCTAATTTGAAATCTGTAGTTTTTTGTTACCGATTCTGTATAGGCGCGCACGCATCCCTTTGACCATCCGGCGTGCGCATCCATGATGGCGCGGGGTTTTTGCGTCACCACGCGGACGGTAGATTGCAGTGATGCTGAGAGCTGCTCGGTTTCCTTAAACATAATAAGGATAAAGAAAAAAATACCTCATAAATCTAATTGTGCTAATGGAAAAATGTCATATTCATAAATGTAAATTCAGTAATAACAAAAAACTTCCAAATTCGAGCAGCACATTAAAGACCTTTCTACATTCTTCTAATAAGAAAGCTGTTAAAATCAAATCAAACTGTATTTGCCACATGCGCCGAATACAACAAGTGTCGACTTTACCGTGAAATACTTACTTACAAGCCCTTAACCAACAGTGCAGTTCAAGAAAAATAAAATATTTACCAAGTAGGCTAAAAAAATAAAAAGTCATAAAAAGTAACACAATAAGAATAACAATGACGAGGCTATATACAGGGGGCACCGGTACCAAGTCAGTGTGCAGGGGTACAGGCTAGTTGAACAATCAATATGTGTGTTTCTTTTAAGTTATTTATATAATCTGTCATTTTTTATACCCCCCTAGCATGTGTTATCATTGTCTGCTTGTATACCTCTTGTATGCATACTGGTTTTTCTGCAATAAAAAAATAAAAAGCGATGCTGAGAGGTCATAGGCTACAGTTGTCATGCCGTATCACTCACGTATCACTTCACTTTCCGTATCAATAGGACAAGGAATATTAATACATAGCCAACCATTTTAATAGTCTTATTTCATATTTGCACAATTAGTCTATAATTTTCAATAGCCTATGCCTACTGACCCTTATTTTGCATCCTGTTTTGAAAAACACACATATACACATTGTTTGCAGCTCTCAGCATCTGGGCACGGACGTCAATTCAACGTCTACTGCACGTTGGTTCAACGTAATGTCATTGAAATGACAGCGAAACAGCTTCGATTCAACCAGTGGGCTGTAAACTTTCTCTCAAATCGCCAAACTTATATTGTTGTGTTGCCCTCTGGTGGCCTTAACGTTGACTGTCACCGTATTTTTTTGCCATTGTACTTTATATGGGTTGGATTTATTACCTTATTCGATTAATGGAGTGTTTTTCCTTTCTAGATGGCAATTGATATTCTTCTATAGACCAACATGAGCATGTGCCAGCTAAATGTAGGTTAGCTAAAGGAAAGTGTAGTCTACTCAGATGGCATCTGAGTGTATAGCCTACCTATACTGACTATTCCGTTTTTGTAAAGTAGAAAATCTAACAAAAAAACAACAAATGACACCTTTATTTTGTATAATTTACCCCCTTTATTTGTTTTCTCTAATTCAATAACTTGGAATGTATGAGAAACTTTTTATTAGTGAATTCTTAAAACATTTGATGGATTGGCATAATGAGCAAATTAATGTCATCAGTCAGTAGGCTAGATGTGACAATGTTTGGTCTCTTGTAGCATTATTTCAAACATTCCCCAAAAGCCAAACAACATTGTTATCCAATTCATTTTAGGTGTCATTTTGAGTGGCAAGCTTATTTGAGGCCATTGTCAAGGGGTGGCATATTCTCTATTTACCTGGCTTGTCAGATGTAAAATGACCGCTATAGTTTCATTGATTAGAGGTTAGAAATTACGCAGCATGTTAGGATAATTAACATAGCAGGTTATGAAACTGAGTGATCCTGAGTGGCGCAGTGGTCTAAGGTGCTACATTGCAGTGCTAGAGGTGTCACTACAGACCCAGGTTCGTTCCCAGGCTGTATCACAAGCAGCCTGTGATCAAGAGTCCCATAGGGGGGGGCGCACAATTGGTCCAGCGTTGTCCGGGTTAGGGGAGTGTTTGGCTGGGGTAGGCCGTCATTGGAAATAAGATTTTGTTCTTAACGGACTACTCAAATATAACAAAAGCAGGAAAGAGTTAGGGTGTTAGGGTGTGCGAAAATGATCTCCTAACCTGCTAGAGACAGTGTACTGTCAGCAGGGTGTGCAGTTCCCGTCTGCGTTTCCCTCTTGGCACAACCACTTTTTTTTATACGGCGGCACCGTCTGGGGATTGGCGATGTGGCCAGTCAGTGAATTAGCCCACTCTGAATATTAAGCTACTGTAGCCTAGTATTCAGAGGGTGTTCTAATTTACTGACAAGCCACAGTGCCAATCCCCAGATAGGGGCGATGCGTAAAAAAAGTGATTGTGCCAAGAGGGGAAAACTGAACCAGACAACGAGACAGTGAGGAAGAATAACCAGTCACTAGACTGTCACACAAGGACGCGCCAAGTATCTGTAGCCCATGTATCTGATGCTGTCTGCCCAAAAATAATATGACGTCACTCTTTTTTACTGACAACCCACAGCGCCAATCCCCAGACAGGGGCGGGGCGTAAATAAAAGTGATTGTGCCGAGAAGTGAAAACTGAGCCAGACAACGAGACAGTGATGATGAAAAAGATAACCAATCACCAGACTGTCACACAAGACCGCGCCAGGAGCGAGCACGTGTCACTGCGTGTTGAAACTTGCAGTGATGGAGGGTGAAACACAACCTGCCGACGAGGGTCTCTGCGCCCCAAATATGTGCGGTCAGCAGCGGTGTCCAGACAGCAACCTCAAAACCTTCCCTAACAGGCGGTTGGCGGGGAAGGCGCGGTTCCACAGACCCACAATGGTCGATATCTCGCTGCTGGGAGACGGAGGCGGACAGAACTACACTCATTTCAGTCACCATCATCCGCTTCAGCAGCAGCATCAGCAGCTCCACCAAACCACCCACACCATCAGCAGCAGAAGCCAGCGTAACCCGACATCCCAGCTGCAGCATAACTTCCCATGCGATAACAGGCCCAGCAGCAGAGTCGCGACATCTACCTCGACAACGGTGGGGAGTGTGGCACCAGCATCACTTTGCCTTCAGCAGACGGTCAGCGGTGGCACCACGGTGCACCGGGACCCCACCTATACGCCAGGACGAGCGGCGCTCAAACATGAATCACCTGATTGCGTTTACAGGATAAGCTCAGGTAAGTTTTAAAACTGGTTGAGAATGTGATATGAGCAAAGGTGAAGGCTTTATTTTGGTGTTGGACTAGACTAGATAATGACGCCTATTGCCTCTGCACTTAAATGGAATGAAATAAATGTTAGAAATACCTTTTTCAGTTTAGTATTTAAAAACTTTCCAATGTTATTACTCAATATTAGTGTGTCCGTAAGACACGAGTTTTGAAATATGCCATAAGTATTTAGCCATATCCAGACCTTACCTTATTAGGACATACATTTGTTGACCTACAACCGTTTTTGATTGACTTTTTTTCTATTGATTTGCCACAAGTAGGCCTATTGTCGGTGTATAGGCTAAAATGATGAAGATACCATAATAAAATAGACACAAGACATCATGGTTTAATTTGTTGTTTTATCAGTCGAGCAGAGAGGAGTAGCCTAAATTATTTACCAAGGTTAAGAACTGAAAGCAATCCCTGCCTCCTTAAATCCCATTCTATCTCCCTCATATCTCCATTAATCTCTCCAATTTCTCCATCATTTGCTGTGATTGATATTATGCATTGCTGAGAATGAGCAGTCATGATTGATTAGGCCTACTATATGCATGTGTGCACAAATTAGTGATAGAGTTGTGCAGTTGTTGAAGTGTGTTTGTTTCAGAGTTCGTGTTTTATGCTTTGTGTATTTTTTTTCCTTCAGAAGCGCCACTGCTTTTGAGCAATATGAACCTTAATCGATGCAAGGGGGACTTTAATAATATATATAATTATGACGGTTCAACACATTAAATGCTTCAGCTTAGGTTTGGTACATTCTCCTGTTCAAATAAATCAATTCCAAAAGTCTCCCTGTAGTGTTTGCATTCAATTAGCATACAGCAATAAATTAACTCTAATGTTCCATCTCGAGTGCGAATAATACTGTGACATTCGGGGGGCTCTGTTTTTTTCCACAAGACCTATTCACGTGCACAGGGGCGGCAGGGTAGCCTAGTGGTTAGAGCGTTGGACTAGTAACCGGAAGGTTGCAAGTTCAAACACCCGAGCTGACAAGGTACAATCTGTCGTTCTGCCCCTGATCAGCCAGTTAACCCGCTGTTCCTAGGCCGTCATTGAAAATAAGAATTTGTTCTTAACTGACACAGGAAGCGGCGCAGGTCCTAATCCAGGCACTTGTCATCTCCCGTCTGGATTACTGCAACTCGCTATTGGCTGGGCTCCCTGCCTGTGCCATTAAACCCCTACAACTCATCCAGAACGCCGCAGCCCGTCTGGTGTTCAACCTTCCCAAGTTCTCTCACGTCACCCCGCTCCTCCGCTCTCTCCACTGGCTTCCAGTTGAAGCTACAAGACCATGGTGCTTGCCTACGGAGCTGTGAGGGGAACGGCACCTCAGTACCTCCAGGCTCTGATCAGGCCCTACACCCAAACAAGGGCACTGCGTTCATCCACCTCTGGCCTGCTCGCCTCCCTACCACTGAGGAAGTACAGTTCCCGCTCAGCCCAGTCAAAACTGTTCGCTGCTCTGGCCCCCCAATGGTGGAACAAACTCCCTCACA
This sequence comes from Oncorhynchus nerka, assembly GCF_034236695.1. Lineage (NCBI taxonomy): Eukaryota > Metazoa > Chordata > Actinopteri > Salmoniformes > Salmonidae > Oncorhynchus > Oncorhynchus nerka. The sequence goes on from NC_088421.1 coordinate 425,924, forward strand.
ACGCCAGGACAGCGGAGTCAATCACCACCTTCCGGAGACACCTGAAACCCCACCTCTTTAAGGAATACCTAGGATAGGATAAAGTAATCCCTCTCACCCCCCTTAAAAGATTTAGATGCACTACTGTTCCACTGGATGTCATAAGGTGAATGCACCAATTTGTAAGTCGCTCTGGATAAGAGCGTCTGCTAAATGACTTAAATGTAAATGTAAATGTAAATGCCTAGTTAAATAAAGGTAAAATAAAAATTGTTTTTTTAATGGGCTTTATAGTGAAGACATGTCATTTAACTGTAAAAAGGGATTACCTTTTAATGTGCCATGAACACAACCGATCATTATGTTTTCATCTGATTGTCAAACAAATCACTTAAAAAAAAAAGGGTTCGTCTACTCCAAAATAAGCATTTGAACAGTGCACTGTGCACCCACCATTTGAATGGAAAGGGACATATTACAAACACCAATAAGTGTCATGAAATTCAGCCTACAAAGTGGAGTGTGTTCATAGCTGCCAAGGGAAGCCACGCTTCCCCAAAATGCTAGCGATAAGAAAAGAAACAGAAGTATAAACATAGCCCATGTATCTGATGCTGTCTGCCCAGAAATAATGTAACATGACACATATGAAGACATAAGGGTGCTGTTTTGCTTGCTCGGATGCTTGCTTTGGTGAGGTTGAGTAGTCTTGCTATCAGTGGGTGTCTTTGTCAAAATTATCAATATATGCCGAGACGACCTATAAGACTTTAAGGGCGTGGCCACCCTCTGGATATTTGTATTTCTTGGGTCCAGCAAAATTAAGGCAGTTATGAATGTATTGTAATGTTTTTAAAATTGTGTAACAGATTAATTGTGTGCCCTCAGGCCACTACTCCACTACCACATATCTACAACACAATCTGTGTGTATAGTGCGTATGTTATCGTGTGTCACGTCGGTATGAATGATTCGGGAGACAGGTGCAGGAATGCGTAATCGTTTTTTTTATTAAGCCCCAAATTACGGCGTGCCGTGTAAAGGCGCAGGACGAAGACCAAACCAAAACTATACAAAAACACAGGGTTGAAACCCAAACAAATGTGTGAGGAGTACCTCGAATAAATAACACTCACAATGATTAACACACAGGAGACCTGTAATCATCTCCGCAATCCACAAGGGCAGGAAAGCCCAAAACACACAGCACAGGTACTCACACGCACCAATGGACATTGTAACAATGATCGACAGGACAATGGTAAACCAAGGGCATACATATACAATTACCAATCACTGGGAATGGGGGCCAGGTGTGCGTAATGAATGTTCTGGAGGGATCCGTGACATTGTGTTTGTGTATGCATGTGTCTGTGCCTGTGTTTGTGTCTCTTCACAGTCCCCGCTGTTCCAGAAGGTGTGTTTTATAAATAAATAAAAATCTGATTCTACTTGCATCAGTTACTTGATGTGGAATGGAGTTCCATGTAGTCATGGCTCTATGTAGTACTGTGCTCCTCCCATAGTCTGTTCTGGACTTAGGGAATGTGAAGTGACCTCTGGTGCCATTTCTTGTGGGGTATGCATGGGTGTCCGAGCTGTGTGCCATTAGTTCAAACAGACAGCTCGGTGCATTCAACATGTCAATACCTCTCATAAATACAAGTAGTGATGAAGTCAATCTCTCCTCTGCTTTGAGGCAGGAGAAAGTAAAAGAAAGTAAAAGTGCAATATGTGCCATGTAAGAAAGCTAACGTTTAAGTTCCTTGCTCAGAACATGAGAACATATGAAAGCTGGTGGTTCCTTTTAACATGAGTCTTCAATATTCCCAGGTAAGAAGTTTTAGGTTGTAGTTATTATAGGAATAATAGGACTATTTCACTCTATACCATTTGTATTTCATTAACCTTTGACTATTGGATGTTCTTATAGGCACTTTAGTATTGCCAGTGTAACAGTATAGCTTCCGTTCCTCTCCTCGCTGCTCCCTGGGCTCGAACCAGGAACACAACGACAACAGCCACCCTCGAAGAAGCGTTACCCATGCAGAGCAAGGGAAACAACCACTCCAAGTCTCAGAGCGAGTGACGTTTGAAACGCTATTAACGCGCACCCCGCTAACTAGCTAGCCATTTCACATCGGTTACACCAGCCTCATCTCGGGAGTTGATAGGCTTGAAGTCATAAACAGCGCAATGCTTGACGCACAACGAAGAGCTGCTGGCAAAACGCATGAAAGTGCTGTTTGAATGCATGCTTACGAGCCTGCTGCTGCCTACCACCGCTCAGTCAGATACTTGTATGATTGAATGCTCAGTCAGATTATATGCAACGCAGGACACGCTAGATAAACTAGTAATATCATCAACCATGTGTGATTATGTGATTATGATTGATTGATTGGTTTTTATAAGTTTAATGCTAGCTAGCAACTTACCTGGTCTTACTGCATTCGCATAACAGGCAGTCCTTGTGGAGTGCAACGAGAGGCAGGTGGTTATAGCGTTGGACTAGTTAACTGTAAGGTTGCAAGATTTGATCCACCGAGCTGACAAGGTGAAAATCTGTCGTTCTGCCCCTAAACGAGGCAGTCGTCATTGAAAACAAGAATGTGTTAACTGACTTGCCTAGTTAAATAAAGATTAAATAAAGGTGTACTTTTTTATTTTTATTTTTTATTTATTTTTTAATCGGCCAAATCGGTGTCCAAAAATACCGATTTCTGATTGTTTGTTATGAAAACTTGAAATCGGCCCTAATTAATCGGCCATTCCGATTAATCGGTCGACCTCTATTACGTATGTCCCCATTACCAGTAAAACATAATCATAACCAATTTCTTTCACTTACAGTTGAAGTCGGAAGTTTACATACACCTTAGCCAAATACATTTAAACACAGTTTCATAATTCCTAACATTTAATCCTAGTAAAAACTCCCTGTCTTAGGTTAGTTAGGATCACCACTTTATTTTACGAGTGTGAAATGTCAGAATAATGGTAGAGAGAATGATTTATTTCAGCTTTTATTTCTATCCCCCCCAGTGGGTCAGAAGTTTACATACACTCAATTAGTATTTGGTAGCATTGCCTTTGAATTCTTTAACTTGGGTCAAACATTTTGGGTAGCCTTCCACAAGCTTCCCGCAATTAGTTGGGTGAATTTTAGCCACTTCCTCCTGACAAATCTGCGTCCCAAATGGCACCAAATCCCCTATATTTAAAATTGTTTTACCTTTATTTCACCAGGTAGGCCAGTTGAGAACAAGTTCTCATTTACAACTGCAACCTGGCCAAGATAAAGCAAAGCAGTGCGACAAAAACAACGCAGAGTTACACATAAACAAATGTACAGTCAATAACACAATAGAAAAATGTACAGTGTGTGCAAATGTAGAATAGTTGGGAGGTAAGACAATAGAGGCGAAATAATTACAATTTAGCATTAACACTGGTGTGATAGATGTGCAGATGATGATGTGCAAGTAGAGGTACTGGGGTGCAAAAGAGCAAGTGGATAAGTAACAATATAGGGACGAGGAAGTTGGGTGTGATATTTACAGATTGGCTGTGTACAGGTACAGTAATTGGTAAGCTGCTCTGACAGCTGATGCTTAAATTTAGAGGGGGAAATAAGACTCCAGCTTCAGTGATTTTTGCAATTCATTCCAGTCATTGGCAGCAGAGAAGTGGAAGGAAAGGTGGACAAAGGAAGTGTTGGCTTTGGGGATGACCAGTGAAATATACCTGCTGGAGCATGTGCTACGGTTGGGTGTTGCTATGGTGACCACTGAGCTGAGATGAGGTGGGGCTTTACCTAGCATAGACTTATAGATGACCTGGAGCCAGTGGGTTTGGCGACAAATATGTAGTGAGGGCCAGCCAACGAGAGCATACAGTTCGCAGTGGTGGGTAGTATATAGGGCTTTGGTGACAAAACGGATGACACTGTGATAGACTACATCCAGTTTGCTGAGTAGAGTGTTGGAGGCTATTTTGTAAATGACATCGCCCAAGTCAAGGATATGTTGGATAGTCAGTTTTACGAGGATATGTTTAGCAGTATGAGTGAAGGAGGCTTTGAAATAGGAAGCCGATTCTAGATTTTATTTTGGATTGGAGATGCTTAATGTGAGTCTGGAAGGAATGTTTACAGTCTAACCAGACACTTAGGTATTTGTAGTTGTCCACATATTCTAAGTCAGAACCGTCCAGAGTAGTGATTCTAGTCGGGCGAAAGAGTACGGGCAGCAATCGGTTGAAGAGCATGCACTTAGTTTTACTTGCATTTAAAAGCAGTTGGAGGCCACGGAAGGAGTGTTGTATGGCATTGAATCTCATTTGGAGGTGTCCAAAGAAGGGCCATATGTATACAGAATAGTGTCGTCTGCATAGAGGTGGATCAGGTCTACCCATGACCAGCTCAGATGGCATAGTGGAGAAGGTACGGTGAGATTTGAAGTGATCTGTTTGTTAACTTGGCTTTCAAAGATTTTTAGAAAGGCAGGGCAGGATGGATATAGGTCTATAACAGTTTGGCTCTAGAGTGTCTCCCCCTTTTTAAGAGGGGGATGACCGTGGCAGCTTTCCAATCTTTGGGGATCTCAGACGATACAAAAGAGAGGTTGAATAGGCTAGTAATAGGGGTTTCAACAATTTCGGGCAGATGATTTTAGAAAGAGAGGGTCCAGATTGTCTAGCCCAGCTGATTTGTAGGGATCCAGATTGCAGCTCTTTCAGAACATCAGCTGTCTAGATTTGGGTGGCGGGGGGCTTGGGCAAGTTGCTGCAGGGGGTGCTGAGATGTTGGCCTGGGTAGGGGTAGCCAGGTGGAAGGCATGGCCAGCCATAGAAAATTGCTTATTGAAATTATCGATTATCTTAGATATTTCGGTGGTTACAATGTTTCCTATCCTCGGTGCAGTAGGCAGCTGGGAGGAGGTGCTCTTATTCTCCATGGACTTTAGTGTCCCAAAACCTTTTGGAATTAGTGCTACAGGATGTAAATTTCTGTTTGAAAAAGCTAACCTTAGCTTTCCTAACTGACTGAGTATATTCGTTCCTGACTTCCCTGAAAAGTTGCATATCGCAATGGCTATTCAATGCTAATTTATTTATTTAACTAGGCAAGTCAGTTAAAAAACAGTCTTATTTTCAATGACAGCCTAGGAACAGTCCCTGTCCCTGCCTTGTTCAGGGACAGAACAACATTTTTTTACCTTGTCAGCTCGGGATTCAATCTTGCAAACTTTCGGTTACAAATCCAACTCTCTAACCACTAGGCTACCTGCCGCTCTAATGCAGAACGCCACAGGGTGTTTCAGTGCTCTTCAAGGGCAGTCATGTCTGGGATGAACCAAGGGCTATATCTGTTCTTAGTTCGAATTTTTTTGAATGGGGCATGCTTATTTAAGATGGTGAGGAAATGTATTTTAAAGAGCAACCAGGCATCCTCTACTGACGGGATGAGGTCAATATCCTTCCAGGGTACCCGGTGTTAGCAATTGGATATGTAGATGGGTGAGCCGGTCAAGGATCGATTCAGACTAAGTGGTAAATTTTATGACAAGTAAACAGTTTATTCAGAGTGAAAATATGTATTACAACGTAATTACGGCTCTTCCGTTAGTTCGTGTGGAACGGCAGGCAGAGAGAGCGTAAACAGTCAGCACAGCTCTTATATACGTCACAAAGTAGGTTGACCCTAGGAAGATCGGATCTCCGGATTGGTTCAGCTGGTTGTAGTCTGTAGTCTTCCGCCATTGGCTCAGTTGTCTGTCCGTCATCGTAGGATCTTCTTCGGGCATACAGTGTTCGGTTAAAAAAGGGAGATTATGTGTGTAATGTGGGAGCTATCCTGTAGGGGACCCCACAGGCTTTACTGTGAGTTGTAGCCATGTAATTAGCAGTAAGTTAGTCACCTGCATACGAAATAGCAATTCCTTACACCGGGCAGGTCGATTAGAAAGGCCTGCTTGCTGAAGTGTTTTAGGGAGCATTTGACCGCGGACCCTTTACGCACGGTTGAAGACAGCAGAGGTGTATCTAGAGAGAGGGTTGGTCAGGATGATATCTAAGAGGGTGCCCATTGTTACGGATTTAGGGTTGTATATTGTAGGTTCCTTGATAATATGTGTGAGATTGAGGGCATAGATTGTAGGACGGCCGGGGTGTTAAGCATGTCCCAGTTTAGGTCACCTAACAGTACGAATTCTGAAGATTGATAGGGGGCAATCAATTCACATATGGTGTGTAGGGCACAGCTGGGGATCTATAACAAGTGGCAACGGTGAGAGACTTGTTTCTGGTAAGGTGGATTTTTAAAAGTTAGAAGCTCGAATTGTTTGGGCACAGATCTGAATAGTATGACAGAACTCTGCAGGCTAACTCCGGCCCATTTGGCAATTCTATCTTGTCGGAAAATGTTATAGTTAAGGATGGAAATTTCAGGATTTTTGGTGGCCTTCCTAAGCCAGGATTCAGACACGGCTAGGACATTCGGGTTGACAGAGTGTGTTAAAGCAGTGAATATAACATACTTAGGGAGGAGGCTTCTAATGTTACCGTGCATGAAACCAAGACTTTTACGGTTACAGAAGTCAACAAATTAGAGCGCCTGGGGAATGGGAGTAGAGCTAGCGGCTGCAGGGCCTGGGTTAACCTCTACATCACCAGAGGAACAGAGGAGGAGTAGGATAAGGGTACGACTAAAGGCTATAAGAACTGGTCGTCTAGTGCTTTCGGAACAGAGTTTCGTAAGAAGCATTTCAAGGTCCTGGAGTGGCCTAGCCAGTCTCCAGATCTCAAGCCCATAGAAAATCTTTGGAGGGAGTTGAAAGTCCGTGTTGCCCAGCAACAGCCCCAAAACATCACTGTTCTAGAGGAGATCTGCATGGAGGAATGGGCCAAAATACCAGCAACAGTGTGTGAAAACCTTGTGAAGACTTACAGAAAACATTTGACATCTGTCGCTGCCAACAAAGGGTATCTAATAAAGTATTGAGATAAACCTTTGTTATTGACCAAATACTTATTTTCCACCATAATTTGCAAATAAATTCATAAAAAATCCTACAATGTGATTTTCTGGATTTTTTTCTTCTCATTTTGTCTGTCATAGTTGAGGTGTACCTATGATGAAAATTACAGGCCTCTCTCATCTTTTTAAGTGGGAGATCTTGCACAATTGATGGCTGACTTAATGTTTTTTTGCCCCACTGTATGTGTAATTACTGTCACTGAAGGTTTGTCTTTACTACCTTTTATTCTCTAGCGATAATTTCTCATCCCATTTTCTTACTTCGGCTAAAACAGAGTCTTTGTCAAGGAATTAGACATTCTCTGTATTTTTCCAAGCTTTTTGTATGTCAGACAGATTCCATATTCCATCTTTGTCAACAATGACAATATTTCTTTATTATCTCTTGCCTATACTTTGAAATGGTTCTTCATATCACTAGACAGTGAATTTAAAAATTTTCATGCTCACAACCGGAGGAGCTGTTCCACCCTTTTCCAGAGTGGTTTTCCCACTTAACAATGGCATTATATTATATATCTCTATGTTTATATATTTATTTAACCCCAAAATATATCCCTTTTGAGGACTCAAACCTCTTCTAGAACACAAATTGTTTATGTAGAGCCTGGCTACCAATAAAAATGTTCACTTCAAAAAGCTTGTTGAAGGCATACATTAACCACACGTGTAAAGATTGCTACTCAATTAGCAACTCCCTTCTATGCAACAAGAAGGTTTCACAAAAAGAAAGGACTCTAACCTTTTAATAGAGGACTTAAATCCCTATAATAGAGAACAATGGACTTGAACCTTCTACATCACAGATACATATCACTCATTGCATGCACAAATTGTACCCTGATTTGGTTCTTTTAAAATGATATTGGGTCTACACTCTCCCAGCACTTCTGCCATCAATTAGGAGATTAAGAGTTGACTCCCAAAGTGGATTGTGCTCAGCCTTCTCTCTTCCTTCTGGATCAACAGATTTGATTTGTTTTTTCTTGTTGTTGTTCAGACCGATTTATCCGGGTCACGGCACCAAATGTTAGCAGTTGATGTTATTCTTCAATAACACAGACCCCAAAGCAAATCAGGGGGAGGAAAATAGGTAAATTCAACGATAACACATCATGCGGTGAGGTAGATGTTCATGCTCCCCTGTCCTCAGTGATTCTCTCCACAGAACAAAGGGACAGGATGTAGTTTTATAACCCAGCCCTAGCCTGTGGTTGACCAATTATAATTCCTTGCAATAAAACTGGACCAATAGCCAAATAACAAGTATCCTATTTCAGATTTAATGCATAAACAATTTGGTACAATGACAACTTGCCATGTAGCTATGAGTCCCGGACTGAAATTCCTCCCATGTCTCTGACCCATTGATATTACAGAAAAAACACTATTTCCATTGATCGTTTATTCTAGTCCTCTCGTCCTCTGCGTTGTGCTTATCTTTAAAATATTATTACAAACCTCAGGAGGAGGAGGGGGAGGACATCAGCTTACATAAAATCAAATGCATTTGTCAAAAGTTCTCAACAGCAACCCAACACTAAAAAGGTCCAATGTAGCCGTTTTTATCTCAATATCAAATCATTTCTGGGTAACAATTAAGTGATTGCTTTCAATTAAAATGGTGAAAAGGGAATAAAAATAGCTTCTTAGCAAGAGCAATTTCTCTAGCAATAATTTTGCAAGGACGGTCTGGGAGTGGGGAGGGGAAAATTGACATCTAGCTGTTGTTGGCAGAGAGGTTTGGAACGCTCTTTCTTATTGGTCTATTAAAGGACCAATGTAGCCATTGTATCTCTGTCAAATCACTTCTGGGTAACAAATATACCTTACAGTGACTTGGGTCATACTTTCAAACATAAGCATGCATTTAAAGTGAAATGGGTTCTCACGCACAAAATGCGTATCAGCCAATGGAAAGCGTCGATTTACTTGCATGTGACCGAACGCTAAATTGTAGCTCGTCCCATGGGATAACATGGCACAAGTTAGCCCTATTCTATCTTCAACAGTAAGCACTGATTATATCCTGGCACAAGTGCATCAGCCATTTAAAGTCGTTGAGGTAGTTGGGAGTGTTCCAAAACTTGTTCATCAAGGGAAGTTTCCTTAACATACAGAAGTCCAACAGCATGTTCTGATGATCATTTGACTGACTGGGCAAAATGATCTCTGTTTAAAGTGATTAGTACACGTAATGGTCACATATTGTGGAAGGGTTTGAATCTCACATGAGTCCACCCCCCCTTTGAAATGTTGATTTACAGTTGAAGTCGGAAGTTTACATACACCTTAGCCAAATACATTTAAACTCAGTTTTTCACAATTCCTGACATTTAATCCTAGTAAAAATGTGGGCTAATTGAGTCGGGCTAATTGAGGTAGTATGTACATGTAGGTATGGTTAAAGTGACTATGCATATATGATAAACAGAGAGTACAATGCAAATAGTCCGGGTAGCCAGGTAGACTTGAACCCACATTTTATTTGTATTTATTTTTCACCTTTATTTAACCAGGTAGGCTAGTTGAGAACAAGTTCTCATTTACAATTGTGACCTGGCCAAGATAAAGCAAAGCAGTTCGACCCATACAACATCACAGAGTTACACATGGAGTAAAACAAACATACAGTCAATAATACAGTAGAAAAATAAGTCTATATACAATGTGAGCAAATGAGGTGAGATAAGGGAGGTAGGCAACCAAAAAAAAGAAGAGAAAAAAAAGTTTGTGTTAAAAGGTTAAAGTGCGGTATCAGCTGTAAGTCATCTGCTTTAGCAGTGTGTGCCACTGAGAAGCAAGGTTGACAATGATAGCCTACATGACTGCTATTTGCCAAATCTATAAGGTCCTCCTTTTCTTTTCTTTTTTTTTTACAATATGCAATAGACTTATTTTTCCCCATAAAAGCACATGGATGCGTGTGAAACTAATAAACAAAAAACCTTGGGATTGACCTATTTTAAGAAATGCCATTAGTTGGCAGATATAAAGTCGAAGATCTTTTATAGGCTGATGAAGAAGTTGTGCCTGGATATAATCAGTACCATCTGTTGAGGTTAGCATAGGGCTAACGTGTGCCATGTTATCTGATGAGACCAGCTACAATTTAGCGTTCTCTCACATGAATTTTAATCTATGCTTTTCATTGGCATTTTGTGCATGAGAACCCATTGGACTTTCAATGCTTGCTTATGTTCTCAAGTATGGCCCCAGTATTTTCAAATAAAAAAGAAACAACAAATATCTTCTTAGCAAGACCAATTTTGTCAAGCAACAATTTCTCTAGGACTTTCAGGGAGTGGTCTGAGGGGAGAGGAGAAAATTGAAAACGAACTGTTATTGGCATAGAGGTTTGGAACTTTCTCATTGGTCTATCAACTAATTCCAACCGCATAGTGTGGAAATATATATAAAAAATATGTGTTTTTGACTGCACTAGGCCTTTAAGCCGCAAATAGGAACCAGAGGCAGCAATGGCAAGAAATAGACAAGTACAGGCCTAGACATTGAGGTCTGACTCATCTTCCTTTACAAGAGTGCAATTGAATAGAGGGACCCTGTACTATTGTAAAAGATGGTAGAACATTTGAAAGAGGAAAAGCCAGATAGAGAGTGGGAGAACGTGGGTGATGAGGAAGCCAGAGCAGCGATGCAGAAACCAGTGTAGCACAGCTCAAATGGTTGACAGAACCATTTAGTAACGATGCCCCCCACGGCCGGAAACAGACAGGCTTCAACAGGATGTTGCACTGTGACACCTTTATACAGAATCTGAGAGTCAAGTAGAGGTGCCTGAGAAAGGGATAAAACTCAAGCAATCCTACAGTAGTATGACAAACAACCGATCTAGTCGATGCTGATCTTCGTTTTTTGATCCATCAATTCAATGCCAAGTGAAACAGGACAAGTAATTCAGGACAAGTAAATCAGGACAAGTAATTCAGGACAGCGGAAATGTAGAAATGTGCTCAAAAAGTTGATGCCAAAATATACTGATTGACTTGAATGTCATATTGAATGCCTTGGCTATCATTGTGTCTTGACTCCTCTGCTTCTAGAAAACCGTCTCATCTTGGATGCTTTCGCACAGGAGTGTAGCCGTGTACTCACTCTCCTCAACGGTGGCCGGTTTGTGGAGCCCCAAGATCCTCTGCCCTCCTCCGTTACCTCCCACATCAAGCAGGAGGAAAGCTGCCTCTCTAGGCCTGGGGGGGAGTCAAAGCCAGACGCGGGTCAAGTGGGTCACTGCCCCAACCTGGGCAAGCCACAGCCCAAGGAGAGCTCCACCGTTGATCCTGATGATGAAGCACAGCACAGTCACTGGAGCCAAAAACAAACATACGCATTCCTGCACATCTTCACAAAGTCCCTCCAGAGCTACCTGTTCACCGGGCCCCAGCAGCCCCACCCGGACCTGGGCCTCGAGGGAGAGCGAGTCCCATCGGCCGAGTTTAGGGTGTCACCCAGCAATAACCTTGGGGGCTGGAGCTCCCCAGCCCCTTCGGAGTCCTATGGCCACCCCTCGTCCACCCTGCCGGAGGAGGAAGAGGAGAGCTGCTGCCCTCGCTGTGTGGAGCTGGAGCAGGAGATGCTGTGTCTGCAGAAGGAGAATGAAGAGCTGCACAACAAGCTGGACAACAAACCAGGTACAGTACAGGGGTTTCGGGATAATAAAGCACAGTAATGGCAATTTCTACAGTTTATGCAGATTCATGTGAGATGGTGACTTGGTATGTGGATACGAAATAAGCACCACGTCAGTCTTAACTTAAGTGAGACAATGTGCTCAATTTGCTGCCCCAAGACAAAACACTCAATGGATCTGGGCTTTTACCCTGTGACTCAGCATACATGTGGCTAATAATGACACAGCACCAACACAATGTGGTGTCGTACATTACTTTTCATGTCAAGATTAAGTAAATCACATTGTTGCTGTGACTTTTGTCAGACGCAGAATTTACAATGAAATATTTTTGATGGGTTTTATAAATGAAGCCCTTGATCTCCTTCCAGCTCCCTGCCAGACTGTGCTGGACTTCTTCAAGACTGTTCTCCAGCACCATAACCAGTTTATACAGTCCATGTCACAGGAGCAACAAACCGAGGTAAGCAAGCAGTTTGTCAGAAAACACACATGTTTTTATAAAAATAAATACTCTTGGTCTGTTCCAGTTCTGTCAGATACTGTACTCTACTGTTTTATACTGTATGTTTCAGTGGTCATAATGTGTATATTATAGATGTTACATAACAAATGCAAAATAAGACACCAGGGTGAACTTCTATATCTAAATAGCGCTCTCTCTCTCTCTCTACAGGAAGAAGAACAGACAACATATGAGGTTTGTGTTTTCAAGATGTGTTTTATGTAACTTAATGACCCCTCAATTATTTACTGTTCTGCACTATAGTTTGAATCAGAGATCAGTTATTTGTGTATTTTTGTCATTTGGGCTAGTTGGTTTCACATTGCCAAATGTCAAACTAACTAAAATGCCTAAACAAAACCACGTGTCCTTTGTTTATTGGAGAAAAATGCTTAAAACTATCTATGATTCTCAAGAAGCATATCTTGTCTCAAACTTCGTATTACTTTTTTTTGGTCTTCCAACATGCGTGAGGAAACAGAGTAATAGCCGCTCTGAGACATGAATAAGCTATAGTCAGCAGCCTGTATCCCCAATATAGCTCCCTAATCTGCATCATATGCACTGCTACTCAATGTTTCAGAGAAAGTTATGGTACTGCGTGCATTTCATAAAATGCTGGCAGTCAAACCAGCAATACTGCCCATCTCTGGTTCTTTTCTTGTGTTTGGTCCAGACTGCGTTCAAACCTAGAGCGAACCGCACCATGGTCTGAATGGAATCAGACCAAACCCCCCCCTTTTTTTAGCAAATCACGGTTCATTGTTTAGTGCGCTCCCAGGTGCCGATAGTGTTCACACCAGTCTAAACTAAGGGGGAGTTCAGAAAATCCGCACAAAATCACTTTGGTGTGAAAGCCCCTTAGTGCCATTTGTAATGTTTATGGGACATATTGGAGTGCCAACAGAAGAAGCTCGTCAAAGGTAAGGCATGATTTATACTTTTATTTCTGTGTTTTGTGTCGCGCCTGCAGGGTTGAAATATGTTTTCTCTCTTTGTTTACGGATGTGCTACTCTCAGATTATAGCATCGTTTGCTTTCGCCGAAAAGCCTTTATTCAGATTACAATCGCTCACATTCGTTTAAAAAAAACTAAATAACCTCCAAAATATCGTTATATATTATCAAGTTGTTGGCACGGTCATATAGCCCGGCACCTACATAAAGTTGAGTGACTCACTCATTCATGGCTTTGGATCACAATAAATAAGTACTAACATTCTTTCTGATAGTCTTTAATTAAGAAATGTTTTGGTTATCCTGACCTGGACACCATGTACAGTATTATAATATCCCATGATGGACAAAATACCTTTACCAACACCTTTCTGTATTTTGATACTTTGTGGATGGGGCTCCGGAGTGGATGGTGGCTCCTACAGTGCAAACCGATGCAGGTTCGATAGCCGTGCTAGCCACCACTGGGAGGCCCACGAGGCGGCTTTTGGTTTTAATTTAGAACCCTCCAATCCTCTATATGTAATTGTTGGCGGAGAGTCACATCATTTAACATTTAACATTTAAGTCATTTAGCAGACGCTCTTATCCAGAGCGACTTACAAATTGGTGTGTTCACCTTATGACATCCAGTGGAACAGCCACTTTACAATAGTGCATCTAAATCTTTTAAGGGGGGGGGTGAGAAGGATTACTTTATCCTATCCTAGGTATTCCTTAAAGAGGTGGGGTTTCAGGTGTCTCCGGAAGGTGGTGATTGACTCCGCTGTCCTGGCGTCGTGAGGGAGTTTGTTCCACCATTGGGGGGCCAGAGCAGCGAACAGTTTTGACTGGGCTGAGCGAGAACTGAACTTCCTCAGTGGTAGGGAGGCGAGCAGGCCAGAGGTGGATGAACGCAGTGCCCTTGTTTGGGTGTAGGGCCTGATCAGAGCCTGGAGGTACTGAGGTGCCGTTCCCCTCACAGCTCCGTAGGCAAGCACCATGGTCTTGTAGCGGATGCGAGCTTCAACTGGAAGCCAGTGGAGGGAGCGGAGGAGCGGGGTGACGTGAGAGAACTTGGGAAGGTTGAACACCAGATGGGCTGCGGCGTTCTGGATGAGTTGTAGGGGTTTAATGGCACAGGCAGGGAGCCCAGCCAACAGCGAGTTGCAGTAATCCAGACGGGAGATGACAAGTGCCTGGATTAGGACCTGCGCCGCTTCCTGTGTGAGGCAGGGTCGTACTCTGCGGATGTTGTAGAGCATGAACCTACAGGAACGGGCCACCGCCTTGATGTTAGCTGAGAACGACAGGGTGTTGTCCAGGATCACGCCAAGGTTCTTAGCGCTCTGGGAGGAGGACACAATGGAGTTGTCAACCGTGATGGCGAGATCATGGAACGGGCAGTCCTTCCCGGGAGGAAGAGCAGCTCCGTCTTGCCGAGGTTCAGCTTGAGGTGGTGATCCGTCATCCACACTGATATGTCTGCCAGACATGCAGAGATGCGATTCGCCACCTGGTCATCAGAAGGGGGAAAGGAGAAGATTAATTGTGTGTCGTCTGCATAGCAATGATAGGAGAGACCATGTGAGGTTATGACAGAGCCAAGTGACTTGGTGTATAGCGAGAATAGGAGAGGGCCTAGAACAGAGCCCTGGGGACGCCAGTGGTGAGAGCGCGTGGTGAGGAGACAGATTCTCGCCACGCCACCTGGTAGGAGCGACCTGTCAGGTAGGACGCAACCAAGCGTGGGCCGCGCCGGAGATGCCCAACTCGGAGAGGGTGGAGAGGAGGATCTGATGGTTCACAGTATCGAAGGCAGCCGATAGGTCTAGAAGGATGAGAGCAGAGGAGAGAGAGTTAGCTTTAGCAGTGCGGAGTGCCTCCGTGATACAGAGAAGAGCAGTCTCAGTTGAATGTCTAGTCTTGAAACCTGACTGATTTGGATCAAGAAGGTCATTCTGAGAGAGATAGCGGGAGAGCTGGCCAAGGACGGCACGTTCAAGAGTTTTGGAGAGAAAAGAAAGAAGGGATACTGGTCTGTAGTTGTTGACATCGGAGGGATCGAGTGTAGGTTTTTTCAGAAGGGTGCAACTCTCGCTCTCTTGAAGACGGAAGGGACGTAGCCAGCGGTCAGGGATGAGTTGATGAGCGAGGTGAGGTAAGGGAGAAGGTCTCCGGAAATGGTCTGGAGAAGAGAGGAGGGGATAGGGTCAAGCGGGCAGGTTGTTGGGCGGCCGGCCGTCACAAGACGCGAGATTTCATCTGGAGAGAGAGGGAGAAAGAGGTCAGAGCACAGGGTAGGGCAGTGTGAGCAGAACCAGCGGTGTCGTTTGACTTAGCAAACGAGGATCGGATGTCGTCGACCTTCTTTTCAAAATGGTTGACGAAGTCATCTGCAGAGAGGGAGGAGGGGGAGGATTCAGGAGGGAGGAGAAGGTGGCAAAGAGCTTCCTAGGGTTAGAGGCAGATGCTTGGAATTTAGAGTGGAAGAAAGTGGCTTTAGCAGCAGAGACAGAAGAGGAAAATGTAGAGAGGAGGGAGTGAAAGGATGCCAGGTCCGCAGGGAGGCGAGTTTTCCTCCATTTCCGCTCGGCTGCCCGGAGCCTTGTTCTGTGAGCTCGCAATGAGTCGTCGAGCCACGGA
Source organism: Oncorhynchus nerka (assembly GCF_034236695.1). Taxonomy (NCBI): domain Eukaryota; kingdom Metazoa; phylum Chordata; class Actinopteri; order Salmoniformes; family Salmonidae; genus Oncorhynchus; species Oncorhynchus nerka. The sequence continues at coordinate 441,680 of NC_088421.1, forward strand.
GTGGGAGGGGAGGACCGAGCCGGCCTGGAGTATAGGGGACATGGAGAGTCAAAGGATGCAGAAAGGGAGGAGAGGAGGGTTGAGGAGGCAGAATCAGGAGATAGGTTGGAGAAGGTTTGAGCAGAGGGAAGAGATGATAGGATGGAAGAGGAGAGAGTAGCGGGGGAGAGAGAGCGAAGGTTGGGACGGCGCGATACCATCCGAGTAGGGGCAGTGTGGGAAGTGTTGGATGAGAGCGAGAGGGAAAAGGATACAAGGTAGTGGTCGGAGACTTGGAGGGGAGTTGCAATGAGGTTAGTGGAAGAACAGCATCTAGTAAAGATGAGGTCGAGTGTATTGCCTGCCTTGTGAGTAGGGGGGGAAGGTGAGAGGGTGAGGTCAAAAGAGGAGAGGAGTGGAAAGAAGGAGGCAGAGAGGAATGAGTCAAAGGTAGACGTGGGGAGGTTAAAGTCGCCCAGCACTGTGAGAGGTGAGCCGTCCTCAGGAAAGGAACTTATCAAGGCATCAAGCTCATTGATGAACTCTCCGAGGGAACCTGGAGGGCGATAAATGATAAGGATGTTAAGCTTGAAAGGGCTGGTAACTGTGACAGCATGGAATTCAAAGGAGGCGATAGACAGATGGGTAAGGGGAGAAAGAGAGAATGACCACTTGGGAGAGATGAGGATCCCGGTGCCACCACCCCGCTGACCAGAAGCTCTCGGGGTGTGCGAGAACACGTGGGCGGACGAAGAGAGAGCAGTAGGAGTAGCAGTGTTATCTGTGGTGATCCATGTTTCCGTCAGTGCCAAGAAGTCGAGGGACTGGAGGGAGGCATAGGCTGAGATGAACTCTGCCTTGTTGGCCGCAGATCGGCAGTTCCAGAGGCTACCGGAGACCTGGAACTCCACGTGGGTCGTGCACGCTGGGACCACCAGATTAGGGTGGCCGCGGCCACGCGGTGTGGAGCGTTTGTATGGTCTGTGCAGAGAGGAGAGAACAGGGATAGACAGACACATAGTTGACAGGCTACAGAAGAGGTTACGCTAATGCAAAGGAGATTGGAATGACAAGTGGACTACACGTCTCGAACGTTCAGAAGGTTAAGCTTACGTAGCAAGAATCTTATTGACTAAAATGATTAAAATGATACAGTACTGCTGAAGTAGGCTAGCTGGCAGTGGCTGCATTGTTGACTTTGTAGGCTAGCTGGCAGTGGCTGCGTTGTTGACACTACACTAATCAAGTCGTTCCGTTGAGTGTGATAGTTTCCACAGTGCTGCTATTCGGGGGCTAGCTGGCTAGCTAGCAGTGTTGATTACGTTACGTTGCGTTAAAAGAACGACAATAGCTGGCTAGCTAACCTAGAATATCGCTCTAGACTACACAATTCTCTTTGATACAAAGACGGCTATGTAGCTAGCTATGTAGCTAGCTACGATCATGAGTCTCGCTGGTGTTGAGTAATGTGATGTTAAAGTGGTGTAGGTCTTATTTATTTAAAGAGCATATTGCAGTTAGAAGCAATAGGATTTGAAGCAATAGCCTACAACTATTTTAGCACTGCTCTGAGACAAGCATGGGGACTGGTCTTGATAAATCAATTCGATTTTTATTTTCATTGAATCTCTGTTTGGGTATTGGTTAGACTACAATTTTACAATTAGGTGTAGAAATGTTATGCTCTTACTGCAACCTTTATTTAACTAGGCAAGTCAGTTAAGAATACATTCTTATTTACAAGGACAGCATACTCCTTCCTCCCATCAGGGAATTGAACCCTGGTCTCTTTAGCTAAATAGCCAAGTACTGTAGCCTACTCCCGACCGTCATGTTGTACAACGCCATATTTTCCATTCCATCCTAACGGAAACCCAGAGGGTTTTTTGTTTTTCTTGGAATAGAAGCACCACAATTTAAATCAAATTAATTAAGCAAATACCAGTCAAAAGTTTGGACACACCTACTCATTCCAGAGTTTTTCTTTATTTTTTAAATATTTTCTACATTGTAGAATAATGGTGAAGACATCACAACTATGAAATAACACATATGGAATCAGCTAAGAACAAATTCTTATTTACAAGGACAGCCTACTCCTTCCTCTTTCATCAGGCGGTTCCCGCGTGCGGCAGCCGGGCATTATTTTGCTAAACCGCCCAGACAATGTGGTTTGTAAACCAACCGAATGTAATATAATTCTGGTCACATGTTGACTCAGTGGCGCTTCTCCATGCAGGATGTAGGACGTGGGAAGGGGAAGGGGGAGGGACACACATTTTGTATACAGGAATAGTTGCATCATCAGATTGTTGCTGGATAGATACTTTAATATCTAAACATGCTGGCGATGCTATCTAATGTTAACGGGGCTAGCTACCCTTGTATCAGGATGCCTTGCTCCAGTCCGATTTGATTTATTTTACGACGTCAGCATGGCTTAACATGTGTTCTTTCGTTTTTGACCTCGACATTGTTGCTGGATAGATACTTTCATATCTAACATGCTAGCTAATGCTAACGACGCTAGCTCTCTCGTGTTCCCGAGAGAGCAGCATACTGGTAAGTCAACTTTGCTTTCAAACTTTGTACTCATCTGTAAAGTTGTTTTACATGCAGTCATAAAAGCTAGATAGGTCGACATTTTGTTTAAAAGCCTGTTGTCATTCATTGGTTGTTTCTTTGGAGCTAGCTAAGCTATCACTAGCTAGCTAGGTGGATAATAATGTGATGTATAACGTTATTAGGCTACAGTAACATTACAGTATTACTGAATTACAACAATATAGCTTTGTTACTACTAGTTGGCAAGTTGGTTGATTGTGGGGTGCAGTAGGCTAGCGTCGTTGTTATTCGTCCCTTGACAAAATTATGTTATTTTTGACTTGGTAAAATAGGTTAATGGTTGTGTGCACTCTCACTAGAAATAATTGTGTGGTTTGGTGGCAGATTTTCAAAGGAAAATAGACATACAGTATATCATCAGCAATTCTCAATCATGTGAGATACACAGCTAACCCATATTGAATTTCATTCATAAATGTGGACACTAATTATTGTTAATATTCCAATTTTCTAGGCCCTCCGTTCCCAAACCGGAAGCCCCCCTGTTCCGAGCAGGAAAGACCAGAAAAAAAGTGTTGTTGCTGGATACTTTAATAGCTAACATGCTGGCGCTGCTAGCTAGCTAACCTCAAATTTGGAAGCCTCACTCAAATCAAACTGTATTTGCCACATGCGCCAAATACAACAAAGTGTCGACTTTACCGTGAAATGCTTACTTACAAACCCTTAACCAACAGTGCAGTTCAAGAAGAAGAAAATATTTACCAAGTAGGCTAAAATAAAAAGTAACACAGTAAGAATATTGAGGCTATATACAGGGGGCACCAGTACCGAGTCAGTGTGCAGGGGTACAGGCTAGTTGAGGTAATCTGTACATGTAGGTGGGGGTGAGGTGACTGCATAGGGAACAAACAAACAACAAGTAGCAGCAGTGTACAAGAGGGGGGGGTGTCAATGTAAATTGACCGGTGATGATTTTTATGAATTGTTCAGCGGTCTAATGGCTTGGGGGTAGAAGCTGTTGAGGAGCCTTTTGGTCCTAGACTTGGCGCTCCGGTACCGCTTGCCGTGCGGTAGCAGAGAGAACAGTCTATAACTTGGGTGACTGGAGTCTCTGACAATTTTATGGGCTTTCCTCAGACACCGCCTATTATATAGGTCCTGGATGGCAGGAAGCTTGGCCCCAGTGATGTACTGGGCCATTCGCACTATCTTCTGTAGTACCTTACGGTCAGATACCGAGTAGTTGCCATACCAAGCCGTGATGCAACAGGTCAGGATGCTCTCGATGGTGCAGCTGTAAGAACCTTTTGAGCCCCCTGTCCCCAGCAGGAAAGTCCAGGAAACAGTGTTGGCTTAACCTGTTGCTTCTACTCGGGACGCTTGCGTCCCAACTAGAGCTCTGGAAATGCAAATGCGCTACGCTAAATGCTAATAGTATTAGTTAAAACTCAAAAGTTCATTAAAATACACATGCAGGGTATCGAATTAAAGCTACACTCGTTGTGAATCCAGGCAACAAGTCAGATTTTTAAAATGCTTTTCCGCGAAAGCATGAGAAGCTATTATCTGATAGCATGTAACACCCAAAAAGACCCACAGGGGACGTAAACAAAATAATTAGCATTTCGGCGTTACACAAACCGCACAATAAAATAGAAAACATTCATTACCTTTCACCATCTTCTTTGTTGGCACTCCTAGATGTCCCATAAACACTATTTGGGTCTTTATTTCGATTAAATCGGTCCATATAAAGCCTAGATATCGTTATATGTAGACTGTGTGAGAAACGAAAAAAACATTGTTTCAAAACGTAACGTCATTTTTTAAAATTCAAAAAGTCGACGATAAACTTTCACAAAACACTTCGAAATACGTTTGTAATGCAACTTTAGGTATTAGTAAACGTTAATAAGCGATAAAATTCATCAGGAGGCGATGTAAAGATCATTAGCTGTCCGTCTGGAAAAATGTCCGGCTAGAAACTCAACGAAAATATCCGGTCCTAGACCATAGGAGATACGGTGCCCTGCATGTGTTTGACCAAGAAAAAACTCGAAGGGAAATGACAAGACTCTAGACACCGTGTGGAAGCTGTAGGTACTGCAACCTCAGTCAATTAATTGTGGTTCACCTTTATCAATGGGTTCAAGTAGCGCATGGATATATTTTCCCATTTTCAGTGATCAGTTTTTCCTGTGCTTTTCGATGTAAATGCCGTTCTGGTAAAGCCACAGCAGTGATTTAACCAGTTTTATAAACGTCTGAGTGTTTTCTATCCACACAGACTAAGCAAATGCATATACTATATTCCTGGCATGAGTAGCAGGGCGCTGAAATGTTGCGCGATTTTTAACAGAATGTTCAAAAAAGTAGAGGGTCGACTTAAGAGGTTAAGGTACAACTTCCTATTGAGGAAATGTAAGACAACTCAATATATCATATTTAGGCATGAATAGAAGCATATACAAGCAACCTGTCAAATGTATAAGCCCCTTTTACATCAGCAGTTGTCACAAAGTGCTTAGACAGATACCCTGCCTAAACCCCCAAAGAGCAAGTTATAGAGGGTGCAATAGTTCAGCACCTCAGGAGTAAATTACAGTTGGCTCTTCATAGCTGAGCATTTAGAGCTTGAGACAGTAGGTCCGGTAGAGAGAGACAGGATCAAACAGCGGGTCTGGGACAAGGTAGTACCTCCGGTGAGGGTTCCATAGCTGCAGACAGAAACAGCAGAGACTGGATCAGCAGCACGACCAGGTGGACTGGAGACAGGGAAAGCCAGGAGTTGTCAGGCCAGGTAGTCCCGAGGCATGGTCCTCGAGCTCATGTCCTGCATCCTTTATTGAACTTGAGTGTAGACTAAGCCCTAGAGGTTTGTAACTTCACATGATTTAGCCTACTTGTCATTCCAGATCTGAATATTTGATATCCTTTTTACTGTACACTGTTGATATTACTTTTTCCAAAGCTAATCACTGACTGTCCTACTATAAGGATGTGGTCAGGTTGATACTTCTAAGTCATAATAACACATCAGATTCCGAGGGCAAGTACAATGAGCAGTTGGGAAAATGAAGTCTGCTGCATGGGTTGTCAGATACACACACACAAACGTAATTACTTTGTTGAATTTATTATGGATCCCCATTATCTCCTGCCAAGACAGCAGTTACTCTTCGGGTCCAGCGAAATTAAGGCAGTTATGCAATTTTAAAAACATTACAATACATTCACAACACATTAAATGTGTGCACTCATGCCACTACTCTAATACCACATACAGTTGAAGTCGGAAGTTTACATACACCTCAGCCAAATACATTTAAACTCAGTTTTTCACAATTCCCGATATTTAATCCTAGTAAAAATTCCCTGTCTTAGGTCAGTTACATTTACATTTACATTTAAGTCATTTAGCAGACGCTCTTATCCAGAGCGACTTACAAATTGGTGCTTTCACCTTATGACATCCAGTGGAACAGCCACTTTACAATAGTGCATCTAGGTCTTTTAAGGGGGGGGTGAGAAGGATTACTTTATCCTATCCTAGGTATTCCTTAAAGAGGTGGGGTTTCAGGTGTCTCTGGAAGGTGGTGATTGACTCCGCTGTCCTGGCGTCGTGAGGGAGTTTGTTCCACCATTGGGGGGCCAGAGCAGCGAACAGTTTTGACATGGTCTGAGCGGGAACTGTACTTCCTCAGTGGTAGGGAGGCGAGCAGGCCAGAGGTGGATGAACGCAGTGCCCTTGTTTGGGTGTAGGGCCTGATCAGAGCCTGGAGGTACTGAGGTGCCGTTCCCCTCACAGCTCCGTAGGCAAGCACCATGGTCTTGTAGCGGATGCGAGCTTCAACTGGAAGCCAGTGGAGAGAGCGGAGGAGCGGGGTGACGTGAGAGAACTTGGGAAGGTTGAACACCAGACGGGCTGCGGCGTTCTGGATGAGTTGTAGGGGTTTAATGGCACAGGCAGGGAGCCCAGCCAACAGCGAGTTGCAGTAATCCAGACGGGAGATGACAAGTGCCTGGATTAGGACCTGCGCCGCTTCCTGTGTGAGGCAGGGTCGTACTCTGCGGATGTTGTAGAGCATGAACCTACAGGAACGGGCCACCGCCTTGATGTTAGTTGAGAACGACAGGGTGTTGTCCAGGATCACGCCAAGGTTCTTAGCGCTCTGGGAGGAGGACACGATGGAGTTGTCAACCGTGATGGCGAGATCATGGAACGGGCAGTCCTTCCCGGGAGGAAGAGCAGCTCCGTCTTGCCGAGGTTCAGCTTGAGGTGGTGATCCGTCATCCACACTGATATGTCTGCCAGACATGCAGAGATGCGATTCGCCACCTGGTCATCACAGGGGGGAAAGGAGAAGATTAATTGTGTGTCGTCTGCATAGCAATGATAGGAGAGACCATGTGAGGTTATGACAGAGCCAAGTGACTTGGTGTATAGCGAGAATAGGAGAGGGCCTAGAACAGAGCCCTGGGGACACCAGTGGTGAGAGCGCGTGGTGAGGAGACAGATTCTCGCCACGCCACCTGGTAGGAGCGACCTGTCAGGTAGGACGCAATCCAAGCGTGGGCCGCGCCGGAGATGCCCAACTCGGAGAGGGTGGAGAGGAGGATCTGATGGTTCACAGTATCGAAGGCAGCCGATAGGTCTAGAAGGATGAGAGCAGAGGAGAGAGAGTTAGCTTTAGCAGTGCGGAGTGCCTCCGTGATACAGAGAAGAGCAGTCTCAGTTGAATGACTAGTCTTGAAACCTGACTGATTTGGATCAAGAAGGTCATTCTGAGAGAGATAGCGGGAGAGCTGGCCAAGGACGGCACGTTCAAGAGTTTTGGAGAGAAAAGAAAGAAGGGATACTGGTCTGTAGTTGTTGACATCGGAGGGATCGAGTGTAGGTTTTTCAGAAGGGGTGCAACTCTCGCTCTCTTGAAGACGGGAGGGACGTAGCCAGCGGTCAGGGATGAGTTGATGAGCGAGGTGAGGTAAGGGAGAAGGTCACCGGAGATGGTCTGGAGAAGAGAGGAGGGGATAGGGTCAAGCGGGCAGGTTGTTGGGCGGCCGGCCGTCACAAGACGCGAGATGTCATCTGGAGAGAGAGGGGAGAAAGAGGTCAGAGCACAGGGTAGGGCAGTGTGAGCAGAACCAGCGGTGTCGTTTGACTTAGCAAACGAGGATCGGATGTCGTCGACCTTCTTTTCAAAATGGTTGACGAAGTCATCTGCAGAGAGGGAGGAGGGGGGGGGGGAGGAGGATTCAAGAGGGAGGAGAAGGTGGCAAAGAGCTTCCTAGGGTTAGAGGCAGATGCTTGGAATTTAGAGTGGTAGAAAGTGGCTTTAGCAGCAGAGACAGAGGAGGAAAATGTAGAGAGGAGGGAGTGAAAGGATGCCAGGTCCGCAGGGAGGCGAGTTTTCCTCCATTTCCGCTCGGCTGCCCGGAGCCCTGTTCTGTGAGCTCGCAATGAGTCGTCGAGCCACGGAGCGGGAGGGGAGGACCGAGCCGGCCTGGAGGATAGGGGACATAGAGAGTCAAAGGATGCAGAAAGGGAGGAGAGGAGGGTTGAGGAGGCAGAATCAGGAGATAGGTTGGAGAAGGTTTGAGCAGAGGGAAGAGATGATAGGATGGAAGAGGAGAGAGTAGCGGGGGAGAGCGAGCGAAGGTTGGGACGGCGCGATACCATCCGAGTAGGGGCAGTGTGGGAAGTGTTGGATGAGAGCGAGAGGGAAAAGGATACAAGGTAGTGGTCGGAGACTTGGAGGGGAGTTGCAATGAGGTTAGTGGAAAAACAGCATCTAGTAAAGATGAGGTCGAGCGTATTGCCTGCCTTGTGAGTAGGGGGGGAAGGTGAGGATCACCACTTTATTTTAAGAATGTGAAATGTCAGAATAATAGTAGAGAGAATGATTTATTTCAGCTTTTATTTCTTTAATCACATTCCCAGTGGGTCAGAGGTTTTACATACACTCAATTAGTATTTGGTAGCATTGCTTTTAAGCATTGCCTTTAAATTGTTTTAACGTGGGTCAAATGTATCGGGTAGCCTTCCACAAGCTTCCCACAATAAGTTAGCTGAATTTTGGCCCATTCCTCCTGACAGAGCAGGTGTAACGGAGTCAGGTTTGTAGGCCTCCTGGCTCGCACACGCTTTTTCAGTTCTGCCCACACATTTTCTACAGTGTTGAGGTCAGGGCATTGTGGTGGCCACTCCAATACCTTGGCTTTGTTGTCCTTAAGCCATTTTCCCACAACTTTTGAAGTATGCTTGGGGTGTCTAATTGGAACACCCATTTGGTCATTATGGCCAAACAGTTCTATTTTTGTTTCATCAGACCAGAGGACATTTCTCCAAAAAGTATAATCTTTGTCCCCATGTGCAGTTGCAAACCGTAGTCTGCTTTTTTATGCCAGTTTTGGAGCAGTGGCTTCTTCCTTGCTGAGCGACCTTTCAGGTTATGTCGATTATAGGACTCGCTTTACTGTGGGTATAGAGACTTTTGTACCTGTTTCCTCCAGCATCTTCACAAGGTCCTTTGCTGTTCTGGGATTGATTTGCACTTTTCGCACCAAAGTACGTTCATCTCTAGGAGACAGAACGCGTCTCCTTCCGGATCGGTATGACGGCTGCGTAGTCCCATGGTGTTTATACTTGCGTACTATTGTTTGTGCAGATGAACGTGGTACCTTCAGGCATTTGGAGATTGCTCCCAAGGACGAACCAGACTTGTGGAGGTCTAAACTTGTTTTTCTGGGGTCTTGGCTGATTTCTTTTGATTTTCCCATGATGTCAAGCAAAGAGGCACTGAGTTTGAAGGTAGGCCTTGAAACACGTCCACAGGTACACCTCCAATTGACTCAAATTATGTCAATTAGCCTATCAGAAGCTTCTAAAGCCATGACATCATTTTCTGGAATGTTCCAAGCTGTTTAAAGGCACAGTCAACTTAGTGTATGTAAACTTCTGACCCACTGGAATTGTGATACAGTGAATTATAAGTGAAATAATCTGCCTGCAAACAATTGTTGGAAAAATGACTTGTGTCATGCATTAAGTAGATGTCCTAACCAGCTTGCCAAATAGTTTGTTAACAAGATGTATGTTATCGTGTGTATGCATGTGTCTCTTCACAGTCCCCGCTGTTCCATAAGGTGTATTTTTATCTGGTTTTTTAAAATCTAATTTTACTGCTTGTGTGTGTTACTTGATGTGGAATGGAGTTCCATATAGTCATGGCTCTATGTACTACTGTGCTCCTCCCATAGTCTGTTCTGTTTGGGTTAGTGTGTAGTCAAGGCATTGTCATAAAAAATCATCTTTTGCCTATTTTTTCAGATCTGCCAACCTGCTCGGTGGGTGACAGGTGACAGAATTTGTGATATGACTTAAAGATTGATGTACATCAGCGGAACCCATCCAACCTGAAGGGTGGCCTCGAATAATGCCTCGAAGAATGGGCAAAAGCCCAGTAGCTAGATGTGCCAAGTTTACAGAGACATACCCCAAGAGACTTGCAACTGTAATTGATGCAAAAGGTGGCTCTACAAAGTATTTACTTTGGGGTGGTGAATAGTTATGCACGCTTTCTGAGTTTTATGTTGTTTTTTAAAACTTATTTCTTGTTTGTTTCACACACAAAAATATTTTGCATCTTCAAAGTGGTAGGCATGTTGTGTAAATCAAATGACACAAACCCCCCAAAAAATATATTTTAATTCCAGGTTGCAAGGCAACAAAATAGGAAAAATGCCAAGAGGGGGTGAAAACTTTCACAGGCCACTGTAGTTGTATGATTATTGTTAGTTAAGAAAATGGTGCCTCTCACTTTTAGATCTGCCACCGCCAGCAGTTCAGCTGCAGTCCTCTGTTTTGGTATTTCATTTATCGGCTGCACCGGTTCCTATTACACAGGCCGTGGGGGGAGAAACTTTTGAGTATTCCCACCAACCAGATGTACACACAGACATGTTGAGCTATATACTTACTGTCACTTTGTGCATTTCTCTTTCAGATCTGCCATGCACTCCTCCACTGCCTGACAGCCTCACCCAGAAGTGCATACATTGGGCCTATCAAGACTGACAAAGCAGAGATGGGTGGCTGACAAGGAAAAATAAAACATATACACACACACACTCATTATCCACAATGTAAATAAGTTGTAATTACTTGTTTATTTTATGTATGCTCCATTTCATTTGAGGAATGAAGATATCTACTCCTATATATCCATGATCAATATCTGCATACTTACTCTAAATATCTATCAAATCAACATGTGATTGATAATATTGTAAAATACTTGCTTAATGTGTACAGTTTTAGGAAATGTTGTGTGCTTTGTTGAAAAACATGCCTCGCTCTCTCACACACACATTAGACCCAATGTAAATAAATTGTAATAACTTGTTTATTTTGTCTATGCTCCATTTTATTTGAGGAAAATATCTGCAATAAAGTAGATTCACAGTTAAAGCAATGTCTTTGCTTTATTGGATATTTCTCAGAATACAATGTGTGACCAGAAGGAATTTGGCAGACCTGCAACCATCTAGAGCTGAAAAATAGAGAGATGGGGGGAGGAAGGGTGCAGCTTAAAGGTTTATCATTAATAACTGACACAATTCTATAATGGATATATATTAGAATAATAATACATAATAGAGTGACCAGTAGTTACTGTGTTGTGATTGTTTAGTGTTTTATTTACTCAATGAAGTAGTGCCCCAAGGAGGGATTGAACCGTGTCTCAAAAGTATCAGAAAAGGTCACCAAAATTTCAGGTACAGCTATACATGACTGGCCTGCCCACACGACACGGGGATTCTTTAGCTAAATTGACCAGTACTGTAGCCTCACATCATACAGCGCCATATTTTCTATTCCATCCTAACAGAAACCCAGAGGGTTTTTTGTTTTTCTTGGAATAGAAACACTATGATATTAAGCAAATTAATTAAGCAAAATTTCTTAAAATCAGTCCCATATGGGTAGGTTGAACTTCTTACAATAAAATGTTTTAAATTCTGAAGTACAGCCACTATTGAAGGCTATCAAATGCTTCTAAAAGATGCCCTCTGGTGGTCAAACTAGCACTAATGATACCAGTGGTTGACACTTAAATAACGTGCCATAGAATTCTGCGGCACCATGCAAGCTGCGCCGCAGTATGCTGCAACTTTTAAAGGACGAACCACTGTACACTGAACAAAAATATAAACACAACATGCAGTGTTTGTCCCATGTTTCATGAGCTGACATAAAAGATCCCAGACATTTTCCATACAAAATGCTTTCTCTTTTTTTGTGCACCAAATGTGTTTATATGCCTTTTAGTGAGCATTTGTCCTTTGCCAAGATAATCCATCCACCTAACAGGCGTGGCATATCAAGAAGCTGATTAAACAGCATTGTCACTACATAGGTACACCTTGTGCTGGGGACAATAAAAGACCACTCTAAAATGTGCAGATGTGTCACACAACACAATGACACAGATGTCTCAAGTTGAGGGAGCTTGCAATTGGCATGCTGACTGCAGGAATGTCCACCTGCGCTGTTGCCAGACAATTTTATGTTAATTTCTCTACCGCTTCAGAGAATATGGCAGAACATTTACATTTACATTACATTTAAGTCATTTAGCAGACGCTCTTATCCAGAGCGACTTACAAATTGGTGCGTTCACCTTATGACATCCAGTGGAACAGCCACTTTACAATAGTGCATCTAAATCTTTTAAGGGGGGTGAGAAGGATTACTTTATCCTATCCTAGGTATTCCTTAAAGAGGTGGGGTTTCAGGTGTCTCCGGAAGGTGGTGATTGACTCCGCTGTCCTGGCGTCGTGAGGGAGTTTGTTCCACCATTGGGGGGCCAGAGCAGCGAACAGTTTTGACTGGGCTGAGCGGGAACTGTACTTCCTCAGTGGTAGGGAGGCGAGCAGGCCAGAGGTGGATGAACGCAGTGCCCTTGTTTGGGTGTAGGGCCTGATCAGAGCCTGGAGGTACTGAGGTGCCGTTCCCCTCACAGCTCCGTAGGCAAGCACCATGGTCTTGTAGCGGATGCGAGCTTCAACTGGAAGCCAGTGGAGAGAGCGGAGGAGCGGGGTGACGTGAGAGAACTTGGGAAGGTTGAACACCAGACGGGCTGCGGCGTTCTGGATGAGTTGTAGGGGTTTAATGGCACAGGCAGGGAGCCCAGCCAACAGCGAGTTGCAGTAATCCAGACGGGAGATGACAAGTGCCTGGATTAGGACCTGCGCCGCTTCCTGTGTGAGGCAGGGTCATACTCTGCGGATGTTGTAGAGCATGAACCTACAGGAACGGGCCACCGCCTTGATGTTAGTTGAGAACGACAGGGTGTTGTCCAGGATCACGCCAAGGTTCTTAGCGCTCTGGGAGGAGGACACAATGGAGTTGTCAACCGTGATGGCGAGATCATGGAACGGGCAGTCCTTCCCGGGAGGAAGAGCAGCTCCGTCTTGTCGAGGTTCAGCTTGAGGTGGTGATCCGTCATCCACACTGATATGTCTGCCAGACATGCAGAGATGCGATTCGCCACCTGGTCATCAGAAGGGGGAAAGGAGAAGATTAATTGTGTGTCGTCTGCGTAGCAATGATAGGAGAGACCATGTGAGGTTATGACAGAGCCAAGTGACTTGGTGTATAGCGAGAATAGGAGAGGGCCTAGAACAGAGCCCTGGGGGACGCCAGTGGTGAGAGCGCGTGGTGAGGAGACAGATTCTCGCCACGCCACCTGGTAGGAGCGACCTGTCAGGTAGGACGCAAGCCAAGCGTGGGCCGCGCCGGAGATGCCCAACTCGGAGAGGGTGGAGAGGAGGATCTGATGGTTCACAGTATCGAAGGCAGCCGATAGGTCTAGAAGGATGAGAGCAGAGGAGAGAGAGTTAGCTTTAGCAGTGCGGAGCGCCTCCGTGATACAGAGAAGAGCAGTCTCAGTTGAATGACTAGTCTTGAAACCTGACTGATTTGGATCAAGAACGTCATTCTGAGAGAGATAGCGGGAGAGCTGGCCAAGGACGGCACGTTCAAGAGTTTTGGAGAGAAAAGAAAGAAGGGATACTGGTCTGTAGTTGTTGACATCGGAGGGATCGAGTGTAGGTTTTTTCAGAAGGGGTGCAACTCTCGCTCTCTTGAAGACGGAAGGGACGTAGCCAGCGGTCAGGGATGAGTTGATGAGCGAGGTGAGGTAAGGGAGAAGGTCTCCGGAAATGGTCTGGAGAAGAGAGGAGGGGATAGGGTCAAGCGGGCAGGTTGTTGGGCGGCCGGCCGTCACAAGACGCGAGATTTCATCTGGAGAGAGAGGGAGAAAGAGGTCAGAGCACAGGGTAGGGCAGTGTGAGCAGAACCAGCGGTGTCGTTTGACTTAGCAAACGAGGATCGGATGTCGTCGACCTTCTTTTCAAAATGGTTGACGAAGTCATCTGCAGAGAGGGAGGAGGGGGAGGGGGAGGAGGATTCAGGAGGGAGGAGAAGGTGGCAAAGAGCTTCCTAGGGTTAGAGGCAGATGCTTGGAATTTAGAGTGGTAGAAAGTGGCTTTAGCAGCAGAGACAGAAGAGGAAAATGTAGAGAGGAGGGAGTGAAAGGATGCCAGGTCCGCAGGGAGGCGGTTTTCCTCCATTTCCGCTCGGCTGCCCGGAGCCCTGTTCTGTGAGCTCTCAATGAGTCGTCGAGCCACGGAGCGGGAGGGGAGGACCGAGCCGGCCTGGAGGATAGGGGACATAGAGAGTCAAAGGATGCAGAAAGGGAGGAGAGGAGGGTTGAGGAGGCAGAATCAGGAGATAGGTTGGAGAAGGTTTGAGCAGAGGGAAGAGATGATAGGATGGAAGAGGAAAGAGTAGCGGGGAGAGAGAGCGAAGGTTGGGACGGCGCGATACCATCCGAGTAGGGGCAGTGTGGGAAGTGTTGGATGAGAGCGAGAGGGAAAAGGATACAAGGTAGTGGTCGGAGACTTGGAGGGGAGTTGCAATGAGGTTAGTGGAAGAACAGCATCTAGTAAAGATGAGGTCGAGCGTATTGCCTGCCTTGTGAGTAGGGGGGAAGGTGAGAGGGTGAGGTCAAAAGAGGAGAGGAGTGGAAAGAAGGAGGCAGAGAGGAATGAGTCAAAGGTAGACGTGGGGAGGTTAAAGTCGCCCAGAACTGTGAGAGGTGAGCCGTCCTCAGGAAAGGAGCTTATCAAGGCATCAAGCTCATTGATGAACTCTCCGAGGGAACCTGGAGGGCGATAAATGATAAGGATGTTAAGCTTGAAAGGGCTGGTAACTGTGACAGCATGGAATTCAAAGGAGGCGATAGACAGATGGGTAAGGGGAGAAAGAGAGAATGACCACTTGGGAGAGATGAGGATCCCGGTGCCACCACCCCGCTGACCAGAAGCTCTCGGGTGTGCGAGAACACGTGGGCGGACGAAGAGAGAGCAGTAGGAGTAGCAGTGTTATCTGTGGTGATCCATGTTTCCGTCAGTGCCAAGAAGTCGAGGGACTGGAGGGAGACATAGGCTGAGATGAACTCCGCCTTGTTGGCCGCAGATCGGCAGTTCCAGAGGCTACCGGAGACCTGGAACTCCACGTGGGTCGTGCGCGCTGGGACCACCAGATTAGGGTGGCCGCGGCCACGCGGTGTGGAGCGTTTGTATGGTCTGTGCAGAGAGGAGAGAACAGGGATAGACAGACACATAGTTGACAGGCTACAGAAGAGGCTACGCTAATGCAAAGGAGATTGGAATGACAAGTGGACTACACGTCTCGAATGTTCAGAAAGTTAAGCTTACGTAGCAAGAATCTTATTGACTAAAATGATTAAAATGATACAGTACTGCTGAAGTAGGCTAGCTGGCAGTGGCTGCGTTGTTGACTTTGTAGGCTAGCTGGCAGTGGCTGCGTTGTTGACACTACACTAATCAAGTCGTTCCGTTGAGTGTGATAGTTTCTACAGTGCTGCTATTCGGGGGCTAGCTGGCTAGCTAGCAGTGTTGATTACGTTACGTTGCGTTAAAAGAACGACAATAGCTGGCTAGCTAACCTAGAAAATCGCTCTAGACTACACAATTATCTTTGATACAAAGACGGCTATGTAGCTAGCTACGATCAAACAAATCAACCGGCCTCACAACCACAGACCATGTGTAACCCACTCCAGCCCTGGACCTCCACATCTGGCTTCTTCACCTGCAACCAGCCACCCGGACAGCTGATGGAACTGGGTTTGCAAAACCGAAGAATTTCTGCACAAACTGCATCTCAGGGAAGCTCATCTGTGTGCTCGTCGTCCTCACCAGGTTCTTGACCTGACTGCAGTTCGGCGTCGTAACCAACTTCAGGCGCAAATGCTCACCTTTGATGACCACTGGAAAAGTGTGCTCTTCTCCAGTTTCAACTGTCTTGGCAGATGGCAGACAGCGTGTATGGCGTCATGTGAGCGAGTGGTTTGCTGATGTTAATGTTGTGAACTTAGTGGTAGTGGGGCTATGGTATCGGCAGGCATAAACTACAGAAAAAATAGCATTTTATTGATGGAAATTTGAATGCAGGGACAATGTGACAATATCCTGAGACCCATTGTTGTGTCATTCATCTGCCGCCATCACCCTTATGTTTCAGCATGTTAATGCACAGCCCCAAGGATCTCTACACAATTCCTCGAAGCTGAAAATGGCCCTGTTCTTCCATGGCCTGCATACTCACCAGATGTCACCCATTAAGCCTGTTTGGGATGCTCTGGATCAACATGTATGACAGCGTGTTCCAGTTCCCGCAAATATCCAGCAACTTTGCACAGCCATTGAAGAGCAGTGGGACAACATTCCACAATCAACATCCTGATCAACAACTCTATGCAAAGGAGATGTGTCACGCTGCAAATGGTAGTCACACCAGATACTGACTGGTTTTCTGATCCACGCCCCCTACCTTTTTTCCAAGGTATCTGTGACCAACAGATACATATCTGTATTCCCAGTCATGTGAAATTCATAGATTAGGGCCTACTGAATTTATTTAAATTGACTGATTTCCTTATATAAACTGTAACTCAGTAAAATATTTGAAATTGTTGCATATATATTTTTGTTCATTGAGGGTTTGAGCATAGTCTGAAGGTAGGGAGGGGCACTTCCCCTTGCTGTTCCGTAGGCAAGCACCATGGTCTTGTAGTGGATGCGAGCTTCGACTGGAAACCAGTGGAGTGTACGGAGGAACAGGGTAACAATGGGAGAACTTGGTAAGGTTGAACACCAAATGGGCTGTGGCGTTTTGGATAAATTACAAGCAGGGAGACCAGTCAACGGAGAGTTGCAGTAGACCAGACGAGATATGACGAGTGTCTGGATTAGGACCTGCACTGCTTCTTGTGTGAGGAAAAAAACCTATTTAAATCATTTTAGAATAAGGCTGTAACATACCAAATGTGGAAAAAGTCAAGGGGTCTGAATTCTTTCAAATGCACTGTACTGTATATAGTATCAACCTAAAACTAGTGGCACAAGATGTGAATGTGCCATTCAAATCAGCTTCTCTAAAAAGGTTTTGAAAATATTATCTTTCATCTGTGTTGCATAACACCACCTTTTCCTGGGAATGACTTAATGTTCTATTGGGCAATGGCTTTACAAATATTGGAATGTGTTATTGTTAGCTATATATCAGATGTGTAACACAAATAATGCTTTTGATTTAATTGAGAAATATCATAGTTCTCCATTACACATTGAGCATGAAGTTAACGACCTTGTTCTAACGCGTGAATGACTGCACTTCTGAATGCTTTGAAAGTATGAATGCACTTTTCATTACCCTGTTAGTGTATTAGGGTTGGGGTCAATTCCATTTAAATGTAGTCAATTCAGGAACTCAACTGTAATCCAATTCTAATTTTCCTTTTCCTTTCATTGCCTGTCAACGAGGAAAGAAATGGATAATAAATTTCAGTTGACTTCCTCAATTAGCTGAACTGAAATGGAATTGAACCCTAAACTGATGGCTCTATGGCAGCGTACTCAGAGCTCATAACTAAGTTGTACCATTCTCACCAGTACTGGAAGGTGGCACTTTAAATGGGATAAGAAATGGAATGGAATCAAACACATGGTTTGATACCATTCCGTTCAACCCATTTTATGCACCGTCCTCCCTTTACTAGCCTCCTGTCATCCTCACCCTCTTCCGTTCTTCGTACCCCTCCTCAGGGCAGTAAACAGCTCCTGGGGAACTACCCTCTCTTCTTCACCAACAAGCAGTGGGACGAGGCTGTCAACTCGTCCAAGAAGGACGGCCGCGGCTGCTGCGCTACCTGATCCGCTTCGTCTTCACCACGGATGAGCTCAAGTACTCGTGCGGCTTGGGCAAAAGGAAGCGCTCGGTTCACCCAGGAGAGCCTGGACCGGAGAGACAGCCCCTCAACCCTGTCAAAGTCACCTGCCTCAGAGGTACTGGTGTTATTTCTACTGAAGAGACGTGTACTAAAGCAACATGTATCCTACTAAAGAGATGTGTACTAAAGCAACAGGTATGGTACAGATATAGGATATTAATTTGAGCCAGTTTGCTACAGCAGGAAAATAATCCTGAACCAACAGGAAATGTGAATTATTATGTGGATTATGGACATTTTTGTAGGGGGTCATACAATTTTCATAAGGGAAAATCAAATCAGAAATTTCAAAGTGGAAATTACTAACTTCAAAAGCCTTTTTAAACCTCAAATACAGTACAAGTTTAAAATGTCATGCACTGCGGGAAAGTTCTACTGCAACAGGTGAACAGATTAAGGTCCTACATCTGTATTAACCCTAAAAGCGCCAACAGGTTGTTGTTTTTTTTACCCCAAATTAGTAATAATTGCAGAGACAATGTCTGTTAAGCAGTGACACTTTTTATTTTATTAACCTTTTGTTACACAATTAAATGGTTTAAATTAGCCAAAATAAGCTTAATATTTATTTACGTGTGTCACACATAAATAAAATCACACAATTCTAGTGAAATTTGATGTTGTATTTTTCATGTTTTGAACAGATTTCTTAAAATCAATTTCATCCATAGCCACTTGTTATGAACATTTGTATGTTATTCATTTAAAAAATGGTGTTTCTGTGATACTCAGAGGCGGAGAAACTGGCGATTGAGCTAATCTGACATACCGATACGACCTAAGAAGGCCACCAATATGGGCGATATTAGGCAGAGATTGTGGATATAATGACGAAAGGCTCATGTCTCCGCCCTAACAATGGCAGTCGTTGTCCACAAAGCCGGAAGGCATGCAGGAGTAGGCAAGATCAGATGGGAACATTGTAGCCAAAGAGAGGGCAAATACAGTTGAAGTCGGAAGTTTAAATACACTTAGGTTGGAGTCATTAAAACAAAATTTCCAACAATAGTTTTGGCAAATCAGTTAGGACATCTAGTTTGTGCATGACACAAGTCATTTTTCCAACAATTGTTTACAGACAGATTATTTAACTTATAATCACTGTATCACAATTCCAGTGGGTCAGAAGTTTAAATACACCAAGTTGCTGTGCCTTGAAACAGCTTGGAAAATTCCAGAAAATTATGTTATGGCTTTAGAAACATCTGAGGGCTAATTCACATAATTTGAGTCAATTGGAGGTGTACCTGTGGATGTGTTTCAAGGCCTACCTTCAAACTCACTCAGTGCATCTTTGCTGGACATCATGGGAAAATCAAAAGAAATCAGGAAAAAATTGTAGACCTCAACAAGTCTGGCTTATCCTTGGGAGCAATTTCCAAACGCCTGAAGGTACCACGTTCATCTGTACAAACAATAGTACGGAAGTATAAACACCATGGGACCACGCAGCCGTCATAACGCTTAGGAAGGAGACGCGTTCTGTCTCTTAGAGATAAACGTACTTTGGTGCGAAAAGTGCAAATCAATCCCAGAACAAAAGCAAAGGACCTTGTGGAGAAGCTGGAGGAAACAGGTACAAAAGTCTCTATGTCCACAGTAAAACGAGTCCTATATCGACATAACCCGAAGGCCGCTCAACAAGGAAGAAGCCACAGCTCCAAAACTGCATAAAAAAGCCAGGGGGTGGCAGCATCATGTTGTGGGGGTGCTTTGCTGCAGAAGGGACTGGTGCACTTCACAAAATAGATGGCATCATGAGGTAGGAAACTTATGTGCATATATTGAAGCAACATCTCAAGACATCAGCTTGGTCATAAATGGGTCTTCCAAATGGACAATGACCGCAAGCATAATTCCAAAGTTGTGGTAAAATGGCTTAAGGACAATAAATTCAAGGTATTGGAGTGGCCATCACAAAGCCCTGACCTCAATCCTATAGACAATTTGTGGGCAGAACTGAAAAAGCGTGTGCGAGCAAGGAAGCCTACAAACCTGACTCAGTTACACCAGCTCTGTCAGGAGGAATGGGTCAAAATTCACCCAACTTATGGTGGGAAGCTTGTGGAAGGCTACCCAAAACATTTGACCCAAGTTAAACAATTTAAAGGCAATGCTACCAAATACTAATTGAGTGTATGTAAACTTCTGACCCACTGGGATTGTGATGAAAGAAATGAAAGCTCTCTACTAATATTGTGACATTTCACATTTTTAAAATAAAGTGGTGATCCTAACTGACTTAAGACAGGGAATTTTTACTAGGATTAAATGTCAGGAATTGTGAAAAACTGAGTTTAAATGTAGTTGGCTAAGGTGTATGTAAACTTCCCACTTCAACTGTATGTGTGTGAACATCAGACACAACTCTAATATAAAATATATAATTTTGAGTTACAAGGTTAGTATACACGACTATTATCCAAAGATAGATTCCTCCATATCAAAACAGAAATTATGGTAAATGTTTTTAGTTTGTTGGCAACAAGTTTATTGACAAAGTCCTAACATTTCAAAAGGATAAAAAAAGGGTTTCGAATTTCTGACATTTTTGACCCCTTGGGACGCTTTTAGGGTTAAAGGGCAACTTGGTATGCTAATAGGTACAGTATGTTTACTACAGCAACATGTACACTCCCAAAGAGATGTGTGAACAGATGTTTGCAAAATCTCATTGTTGATTATTCATAAAACAAAAAAAAACAAAAAAAACTAATCTTAACAAATATTTACTTGTCTCTGTTTTACTCCTCAGAGTTTATCCGAATGCACTGTGCCTCCAACCCTGACTGGTGGTTGCCTTCCGAGGAACAGATCAACAAAGTATTCAGTGATGCGGTGGGTCATGCCCGCCAGGGTCGGTCCGTGGGGGAATGTGAGAGAAATTACAAGATTATGTTATAATTATTTTATTGCATCAAATGGTTGTTTTATGCAACAGAATAGAGGGTTCTTATAACTCTATCGTGTCTGTGTGAACTGAAAGTGGGCCTCTGGGAGATTTAACACTGACAGGAGATTTTTTATGTCTGTTGGGTGATAAAACCTAAAGAGACTGCAGTTAATGTTTCTGTTCTATGAGGTACCAAGGAGAGATGACTCCAGGGCCAGACCCTGGTCTCTACACAATGATATTTTTTTTTACAGAAGATACTGTCTGCTGTGAATTATAAGTATCTTTCATACACATCTTAACCTTGTGACCCATTCCATACATCTGTTGTTTGGCATGTAGACTGAAGGGGGTGTATCTTGGCTATAAAATACCTTTGTATCTTTGTCTTGGGGCTCTCAACGTCGACCAGCTATCATTAACATAGAGCACTCAATAGATGAACTTTATATGTGTGTGTTGTATTGACCTGCTCCCTTATTAATAAGTGAATAAAGATTTAGTTTAAGTATAACTCTGATTTGTGTGATAAGTTTGTCTCTCCTCATTTGATAGTCAATAAATTAACCACCACACTGTCTGTGATTTATTTAGAATTCAAGGCACACTTAATCAGCATGGCTACTACAGCATTCTGCATCAATATGCCATCCCATCTGGTTTGTGCTTAGTGGGACTATCATTTGTTTTTCAACAGGACAATGACCCAAAACACCCTTACAGGCTGTGTAAGGTCTATTTGACCAAGGAGAGTGATGGAGTGCTGCATCAGATGATCTGGCCTCCACAATAGGTTAGGTCACAAATAGAAAGGTTAGTGTGGTTAGTATGAGTATTCGGATACCGCTCTAGTTTTACTAGCCACGTAAAGACTACAATTAATTAGACTAGGTCAGCACCGGTCCTCCCATAAAACCATGATTAATATAGGGTAGCCAGGCTATTTGCATCCCCTAGCATTAACACTTACTTAGTGTTTTAGTTCAGTCTACATCTGAAGACGTTCAACGTGAGAGAGTGGTGGAACAGAGTCGTACAGAGGCCTGTCACACAGGGGGACAGGACCGCCCTTCAGAACAGGCCCTGGTGAAGTGTATCACGCTGTGTTGTACGAAGAACAGTCGTGTGTGTGGGCGGCCTCTGATCTCTGCCGGAGAGGAGCGTCAGTATATAAGAGGTGGAGCTGACACAGAAAGGGAGGAATATGAGCTGGCACGCACAGAGGGACACATCACAATCAGAAGGTACGTTGCAGAGGGGACCGTCCTCAGGAACTACGCGGATGTTCTAGCTATGCTGGTCAGGCTGAGACAGTTCTGCTGCCACCCTGACCTACTGCCACCCTGACCTACTGCAGCTATGTGGGTTACATTTATTGAACATTTTTTAAACCTTCTGGAAATAAAGCTCGTTTTATATAAGGAGGATTGGATCCACCCAAATCATTATAATGCTGTGAAAGGATATTTTGAAACTAGTTTATTTTTTTTATTTTTTTTTTGGAAACAAGTTATTTTTGTTAATTTCACGTCACCAATTTGGACTATTTTGTGTACGTCCATTACATGAAATCCAGATAAAAATCAATTTAAATTACAGGTTGTAATGCAACAAAATAGCAAAAACGCCAAGGGGGATGAATACTTTTGCAAGGCACTGTAAAATAGCCTGAATGAGTGTAAGGCCTAGATTCAATCAGATCAAGTGTTAACCGTTGATAGCCGACACCCGCATAAAAACGCCACGGGGGATGAATACTTTTGCAAGACACTGTATGATATAAAGAATGATAGTAAATAGCTTTGGAATACAAATTAAATTTTGGGAAAAAAGGCAAACTCAGCTCCGCCATTTGTTGAATCAGATGGCTCATTCATCACAAAACCCACTGGTATTGACAATTACTTCAATTATTTTGTTCATTGGCAAGATTAGCAAACCTTGGCATGAGATGCCAGCAACAAACTCTGACACTACACAAGTATAACGTATTAAATTATAGAAGACAAGCATTGTAATTTTGAATTACATAAAGTGAGTGTGGAAGCAATGAAAAAATGACTGTTGTCTATCAACAATGACAAGCCACCAGTGTCTGACAACTTGGATGGACATTTTCGGAGGTTAATAGCGGATGATAATTCTACTCATATTTGCCATATCTTCAATCAAAGCCTCATAGAAAGTGTGCACCATCAGGCCTGGAGGGAAGCAAAAGTAATTTCGCTACCCAAAAATAGTAAAGCCCCCATTACTGGCTCAAATAGCTGACCAATCAACCTGTTACCAACCAACTTTTGGAAAAAAATGTGTTTGACCAGATACAATGCAATTTTACTGTAAACAAATTGACAACAGACTTTCAGCACGCTTATAGGGAAGGACATTCAACAAACACAGCACTTACACAAATGACTGATGATTGTCTGAGAGAAATTGATGATAAAACGAGAGCTGTTTTGTTAGACTTACGTGTGGCTACCGTAGCACTGTAGTAACTATCACACTCAACCGAACGACTTGATTAGTGTAGTATTAGATAGCTACATAGTTGTCTTTGCTGTCTTCGTATCCAAGATAATTGTGTAGTTTAGAGTGTGTAGTCTTAGAGTGATTATCTTAATTCACCGAGGTTAGCTAGCCAGCTATTTTGTCGTCCTTAACGTAGGAGACACTCCTAGCTAGCCAATAGCCAGCCAACGTCTACTGAATAGAACTTTCGCATTCCGGTCGCATTCCGCGTCGCTCCACAGGTAGTATCACTTTTTCACTTCATTTCATTACAGTCCCAACGGTGTGATTTGTTTGATCGTAGCTAGCTACATAGCCGTCTTTGTTTCAAAGATAATTGTGTAGTCTAGAGCGATTTTCTAGGTTAGCTAGCCAGCTATTGTCGTTCTCCTACGCAACGTAACGTAACCAACACTGCTAGCTAGCCAGCTAGCTCCCGATAAGCAGCATTGTAGAAACTTCACACTCAACGGTACGACTTGATTAGGGTAGTGTCAACAACGCAGCTAGCCTACCCCAGCAGTACTCTATCATTTTAATCATTTTAGTCAATTAGATTCTTGCTACGTAAGCTTAACTTTCTGAACATTCGAGACGTGTAGTCCACTTGTCATTCCAATCTCCTCTGCATTAGCGTAGCCTCTTCTCTAGCCTGTCAACTATGTGTCTGTCTATCCCTGTTCTCTCCTCTCTGCACAGACCATACAAACGCTCCACACCGCATGGCCGCAGCCACCTAATCTGGTGGTCCCAGCGCGCACGACCCACGTGGAGTTCCAGGTCTCCGGTAGCCTCTGGAACTGCCGATCTGCGGCCAACAAGGCAGAGTTCATCTCAGCCTATGTCTCCCTCCAGTCCCTCGACTTCTTGGCTCTGACGGAAACATGGATCACCACAGACAACACCGCTACTCCTACTGCTCTCTCTTCGTCCGCCCACGTGCTCTCGCACACCCGAGAGCTTCTGGTCAGCGGGGTGGTGGCACCGGGATCCTCATCTCTCCCAAGTGGTCATTCTCTCTTTCTCCCCTTACCCATCTGTCTATCGCCTCCTTTGAATTCCATGCTGTCACAGTTACCAGCCCTTTCAAGCTTAACATCCTTATCATTTATCGCCCTCCAGGTTCCCTCGGAGAGTTCATCAATGAGCTTGATGCCTTGATAAGCTCCTTTCCTGAGGACGGCTCACCTCTCACAGTTCTGGGCGACTTTAACCTCCCCACGTCTACCTTTGACTCATTCCTCTCTGCCTCCTTCTTTCCACTCCTCTCCTCTTTTGACCTCACCCTCTCACCTTCCCCCTACTCACAAGGCAGGCAATACGCTCGACCTCATCTTTACTAGATGCTGTTCCTCCACTAACCTCACTGCAACTCCCCTCCAAGTCTCCGACCACTACCTTGTATCCTTTTCCCTCTCGCTCTCATCCAACACTTCCCACACTGCCCCCACTCGGATGGTATCGCGCCGTCCCAACCTTCGCTCTCTCTCCCCCCGCTACTCTCTCCTCTTCCATCCTATCATCTCTTCCCTCTGCTCAAACCTTCTCCAACCTATCTCCTGATTCTGCCTCCTCAACCTCCTCTCCTCCCTTTCTGCATCCTTTGACTCTCTATGTCCCCTATCCTCCAGGCCGGCTCGGTCCTCCCCTCCCGCTCCGTGGCTCGACGACTCATTGCGAGCTCACAGAACAGGGCTCCGGGCAGCCGGCGGAAATGGAGGAAAACTCGCCTCCCTGCAGACCTGGCATCCTTTCACTCCCTCCTCTCTACATTTTCCTCCTCTGTCTCTGCTGCTAAAGCCACTTTCTACCACTCTAAATTCCAAGCATCTGCCTCTAACCCTAGGAAGCTCTTTGCCACCTTCTCCTCCCTCTTGAATCCTCCTCCCCCTCCCCCCTCCTCCCTCTCTGCAGATGACTTCGTCAACCATTTTGAAAAGAAGGTCGACGACATCCGATCCTCGTTTGCTAAGTCAAACGACACCGCTGGTTCTGCTCACACTGCCCTACCCTGTGCTCTGACCTCTTTCTCCCCTCTCTCTCAGATGACATCTCACGTCTTGTGACGGCCGGCCGCCCAACAACCTGCCCGCTTGACCCTATCCCCTCCTCTCTTCTCCAGACCATCTCCGGTGACCTTCTCCCTTACCTCACCTCGCTCATCAACTCATCCCTGACCGCTGGCTACGTCCCTCCCGTCTTCAAGAGAGCGAGAGTTGCACCCCTTCTGAAAAAACCTACACTCGATCCCTCCGATGTCAACAACTACAGACCAGTATCCCTTCTTTCTTTTCTCTCCAAAACTCTTGAACGTGCCGTCCTTGGCCAGCTCTCCCGCTATCTCTCTCAGAATGACCTTCTTGATCCAAATCAGTCAGGTTTCAAGACTAGTCATTCAACTGAGACTGCTCTTCTCTGTATCACGGAGGCGCTCCGCACTGCTAAAGCTAACTCTCTCTCCTCTGCTCTCATCCTTCTAGACCTATCGGCTGCCTTCGATACTGTGAACCATCAGATCCTCCTCTCCACCCTCTCCGAGTTGGGCATCTCCGGCGCGGCCCACGCTTGGATTGCGTCCTACCTGACAGGTCGCTCCTACCAGGTGGCGTGGCGAGAATCCGTCTCCTCACCACGTGCTCTCACCACTGGTGTCCCCCAGGGCTCTGTTCTAGGCCCTCTCCTATTCTCGCTATACACCAAGTCACTTGGCTCTGTCATAACCTCACATGGTCTCTCCTATCATTGCTATGCAGACGACACACAATTAATCTTCTCCTTTCCCCCTTCTGACGACCAGGTGGCGAATCGCATCTCTGCATGTCTGGCAGACATATCAGTGTGGATGACGGATCATCACCTCAAGCTGAACCTCGGCAAGACGGAGCTGCTCTTCCTCCCGGGAAGGACTGCCCGTTCCATGATCTCGCCATCACGGTTGACAACTCCATTGTGTCCTCGTCCCAGAGCGCTAAGAACCTTGGCGTGATCCTGGACAACACCCTGTCGTTCTCAAATAACATCAAGGCGGTGGCCCGTTCCTGTAGGTTCATGCTCTACAACATCCGCAGAGTACGACCCTGCCTCACACAGGAAGCGGCGCAGGTCCTAATCCAGGCACTTGTCATCTCCCGTCTGGATTACTGCAACTCGCTGTTGGCTGGGCTCCCTGCCTGTGCCATTAAACCCCTACAACTTATCCAGAACGCCGCAGCCCGTCTGGTGTTCAACCTTCCCAAGTTCTCTCACGTCACCCCGCTCCTCCGCTCTCTCCACTGGCTTCCAGTTGAAGCTCGCATCCGCTACAAGACCATGGTGCTTGCCTACGGAGCTGTGAGGGGAACGGCACCTCACTACCTCCAGGCTCTGATCAGGCCCTACACCCAAACAAGGGCACTGCGTTCATCCACCTCTGGCCTGCTCGCCTCCCTACCACTGAGGAAGTACAGTTCCCGCTCAGCCCAGTCAAAACTGTTCGCTGCTCTGGCCCCCCAATGGTGGAACAAACTCCCTCACGACGCCAGGACAGCGGAGTCAATCACCACCTTCCGGAGACACCTGAAACCCCACCTCTTTAAGGAATACCTAGGATAGGATAAAGTAATCCTTCTCCCCCCCCCCCCTTAAAAGACCTAGATGCACTATTGTAAAGTGGCTGTTCCACTGGATGTCATAAGGTGAAAGCACCAATTTGTAAGTCGCTCTGGATAAGAGTGTCTGCTAAATGACTTAAATGTAAATGTAAATGTTTTGACATTATGGTATTATGGCTTTACATCCCCTGCTTTGATAATAGCGCTGGAGGAGATGGCTGCTGTGTTACAGTCCCCAAACCAATTGTGCTATTGTGTGTTTTTTCACGTTATTTGTAACTTATTTTGAACATACTGTTTCAGCCACAAGTCTCTTATGACCGAAAAGAGCTTCTAGATATCAGGACAGCGATTACACACCCCGTACTGAAAGAAGATTTTTTTCTTTAGCGAAAGGGACGCAAAGGATTTACTCCAGACACCCGACAAGGCCCTCATCCCTGTCATTCGCAGGAGAAAGAGACGAAGATATCGGGGACGTAGGCCTGGTGCCTGGTAAGGATCCGACGGTGAGTGGGTAATCTTACCAAACCATAAGCAAACAGGAAAACGCTCATCCAAAGGCGGAGCTCCTGGTGCCGGTGGACTTTAATGCGGGGAAACTTAAATCCATTTGACCTAATTTCTACCAGCATATTAAATGTGCAACCAGAGGGGAAAAAAACTCTATATCACCTTTACTCCACACACAGAGACACGTACAAAGCTCTCGCTCACCCTCCATTTGGTAAATCTGACCATAATTATTTTCTCCTGATCCCTGCTTACAAGCAAAAACTAAAGCAGGAAGCACCAGTGACTCGGTCAATAAAAAAGTGGTCAGATGAAGCAGATCCTAAGCTACAGGAGTGATTTGCTAGCACAGTCAGGAATATGTTCCGTGATTCATTCGATGGCATTGAGTATACCACATCAGTCACTGGCTTCATCAATAAGTGCATCGATGACGTCGTCCCCACAGTGACTGTACATACATACCCCAACCTGAAGCCATGGATTACAGGCAACATGTTCAATCCAAGGTGGCGTAGCAGTCAGACGTCTTTGTCTTGTCTCGTCCCATGTATATATATTTTTATATATTTTTCTAAGCTTGATGCCCTCAATCTCACACAAATTATCTATGAACCTACCAGGTACAACACCAAATCCGTAAACACGGGCACCCTCATAGATATCATCCTAACTAACTCACCCTCCAAATAAACCTCTGCTGTTTTCAACCAAGATCTCAGTGATCACTGCCTCATTGCCTGCATCCGTAATGGGTCTGCGGTCAAACAACCACCCCTCATTACTGTCATTAATATCTCACATTAAAATGTGCTCTTTCATCATATCATACATAGGCCACCAAATCACAGATGATTTAATCAGACCTACATACAGGGTATATCACATTGCACATGGTCTCCACCTACATACTGCTGTATAGGAGTTTGACTGACAGGGGGATGAAGGAGGGCTTATATCTGTTCAGCTTACACTGAGGAACCCTGTTGCGTCTGCCTGAGGGGAGAAGTTGAAACTCTGGGTGGAGTACATGGGAGGGAAAATTATTTTCTTGTAGTGTTTGATTGTTTGTTCAAAAACAGACTACAGTGACGGGTGCTACCTCACTCCCATCATCTGTATGGCTGTCTGGACCAGGCGATTGATTTGTGATTTTAAGGTAACTGGCAAGTTGCCAAACCAAACCAACCATAGAATGCTCTTTATAACAACCTGGTAGAATAGGACCTTCTGTTTGACTCCAAAAATCTGGAACCTACACAGGAAATAAAGGCGTTGTTGGATCCTAGAGCATTTGTAATGTTCACATTATAGACCACCACAGGTGAGTGGTAACCAACAGATTTGGGATGAAAAACCATTGGACTACGCATTTAATTAGCTTTTATAAACATCCGTAGAATGCGCTGGCTAGAGAACGTCTTAGGCTCTGAGGTTTGTATGTCCATGCAGAAGATACAAATGATTTAATTCAATATAGTACGTTCTGATTAATAGCCTATGTATGGCTGTTTTCCCTTTAACTGTCTACATAAAACGTGTATGTTATTGTGTGTCACTCACTGCAAATGCACAATGTTGTCACCTGATGGAAAAGACTGCTCCGTGACTTTAGTGGCCCACACACTGGGGAAGGCTTGTGTTCAGTGGTAAGCAAGGCGGCATTCAACATGTTTTCATCCTGCATGGATCATTGTCAACTGCAACACTTTTCCATTCATCAGAAGAGTTACACAATTGTGTATCTCTTCCTTGCAGGATTCATGTGCTGGCCCCTCACTTTTCCTCCTGCACGCACTCAGACATGGTGTGGCAGAGGGTGTGCTAGAAGCTGCTGGAGAATGTCCCTGGAGTTCTGGCTGGAGAGTGCTCACTGGGCTGCCAGTGAAGGCTGCCAACATGTAAGGGAAGTGGAGATCGCTTGAGGTTATAAAAAGGTGTCAAACGGTCTGCGTCTTTGTCCAATCTTTTTCTCTCATAATGTAAGTGTTATTTCTTCCTCTAGGTCTGACAGAGGTCCAGGGTGATGGGGAACCTGGTGTTGAAGAACAAAAAGGCCCGGTTTGTCGTCGCCCATAAACTGCTGCTGCTCCAATACATTCATTCTGTACTATGCGTCGATTCAATCTATCATTGTTGGAATTGAATAAGCCTCTGTTATAGCTGAAGTGTTTAACTTCATTCCCAGACGGGTGTTTTGAGGATTCTTCTAGGGTACCTGGCTCAGGTCAGGGAGAGACCACTACTTATACAGGTGAGTGTACAACAACATATTTAGTGTTGTGATGATATATGTTGTTGATTGTGTGTGTGACTGTGTGTGTGTGTGTGTGTGCGCGCGTGTGTGTGCGTGTCCAGGTGCTGCGAGCGATGTGCCACGCTTGGGCCGACCCCCTCTGGAGCAGCAGCATAGTGTGGGACTACTGAGTGATGCAGAGGTACAGGAGCTACGCTCAGGAACATCCCCAACTGTAGAACCTTTTGAGGATCTGATCATGCCAAATATTTTCAGTCTCCTGAGGGGGAATAGGTTTTGTCGTGCCCTCTTCACGACTGTCTTGGTGTGCTTGGACCATGTTAGTTTGTATTGTGTCACACGACCAGAGCTGTTCACACTATTTTCTGACCTGTCCACCTCCGGGTTGTATTCATTTGAGAAATGAAAAAATAAATAAATATGAAAACAACTGAGCTGGGAATTGTAGGCTGGGAATTGTAGGCTACATGGTGCGACAGGTAGAGCGTTGGGCCAGTGTCCGAAAGGTTGCTGGATCGAATCCCCGAGCTGATGAGGTAAAAATCTGTTGTTCTGCCCCTGAACAAGGCAGTTAACCCACTGTTCCCCGGTAGGCCGCCATTGTAAATAAGAATTTGTTCTTAAATGACTTGCCTAATTAAATAAAGGTTCAATTAAAAAAAAATTGTCCCATCTTGTTGAAGAATTCTGTAAATATTAAATATCAAAACAGAATAGAAACCCCTTTGTTAATACTGTATGTATTTGCAATAATTAACTTAATGTTGAGGCATGGCATAATAATAAATGTATATTTTGTCACTCTGGTTATTTAAAATATGAGTCATGCTTCAGTAGTGGAATAATGACAATTAGCACTTGAATTGTGTAAATAAATGCTGTGTAAATGTTGGGGTAATGTATGATTGTTAAGTTTGGGTCAGTAACAGTGGTCAGGTATTCTGCCACGGTGTACTCTCTATTTAGGGCCAAATAACATTCTAGTTTGCTGTTTTTTTGTTCATTCTTTCCAATGTGTCAAGTAATTCTCTTTTTGTTTTCTCATGATATGGTTAGGTCTAATCGTGTTGCTGTCCTGGGGCTCTGTGGGGTCTGTTTGTGTTTGTGAACAGAGTCCTAGGACCAGCTTGCTTAGTATAGTTGTTCATAGACAAATATTTGATATTGTGTCTGTAACACATTGAGGGATTTGTGAATCTGAAAGTAGAGTGGACGTGGGGCATATTCGTCTTTTCAACAACATTTTGCTAGGTGGGCTTTAGCATTTTCGCTGAATAGCAATTTTTAAGTACTTACTACTTTGAACTACTTTTTAGCATGTTAGCTAACTAACTCCTAAACCTTAACCTTAATTCCTAACCCCTATCCAAACTTAATGTTAGCCAACTAGCTAACATTAACATTAGCCACTTAGCTAACGTTAGCCACAACAAATTGTAATTAAAAACATATCATAAGAAATGTCCGATGAACATCCACAAATTAATACTTACCATAAGAAGCTTTTAAGATATCATAATAAATGGAGAGTATTGGATTCATCGGATTTATATACAGAATAATAAAAAAAACAATTTATGGAAAATTCCAAAACGTTGGAGATAACAATAGATGGATGGCAATGTCAAAGATACAAGTTTCCCTTATCCATCTGTGGCTACGTTTTCCCTGCGCTATGTAGCAACAACAGATAACATCAGTTAGCTAAATAAGGTAAGCATGCTAGCAACCTATACTGACAGCTACCGACAGCGGTTATTTCGCCACTACACATGGAAATCACCCACAATGTTCACATCCTCAATTCGTGAATATGTATTAGCAGCCAGCATCATCCTTCAGAGGTGGAACCTGAAGGACAATTTATGCTATAGGCCAGGAGTTATGTCGAAATAGGGTGGCATTGCCCTCTGGTGGGGGCCTTTAATCTATAAACTCTAATCCTCCAGATATTTGTTTACATGATTGCACATGTGTCATCTTGATGTTGCAAAACAGTCCAAACCCAATTTTTAAGCACTTGTTTTCAGGTTATAACAGTTTCTGTATGGGACGTTATAATATCTAGTCTACATTGCGCAGTCGCCCAGAGTTGCTTTCCCGCAAGACTAGGACAACATGATTGGATGGGATCTTTTTTATCCAATTTTTGCGATATCGACAATGCAAAACTCATATTGTAATTGCATGGATGATTGTAAAATAGTAGTCTCACAGTCACAATAATGCCACAATAATGATTTTGATAGTTCTAGTTTAGCTATCTCATTCCACCATGTAGGTAGGGAGGGGCGTGTTTCTCTTTCATTTTGCGGTATTCGTACTGTATGCGGGGCTCTTTTGTTAGGGAGGGCGGTCCGCAGGAGCACAATGACTTTTCAGACAGTAAACTAGTAATGCGATGAGGACTGACCAAAGCAGAACAATGACATGCGAGTGCCTCAAGCGCGGCATAGCCAGCATTTCCACAAACTGACGTCGGTGACCTGCTTGAGCATTTTGGAGGAATTCTGCAGAGGTCCTGCATCTGTTTGAGCAGTCAAACATAGTAGCCCAAGTAACGGGCGATCCAGGCGCAAGGGCGAGGCGAAGACATTGGATAGCATCGTCATCAGATGCGCAAACCAGTGGGACAGGTTCCAAAAAAGCAGTGACAAAGGATGTCTATTTAGGACTTTTTACGCATTCACGCTTCCCCACTCCAGGCAACGGAATTTAAAATGATGTCACTTATAGAGTTGAACGATGACCAGAGATGGGTGCCTACACATGTGAATGTCACTGTCCTTCGTGCAAGGGGTTTGCGGACGAAGGGCAAGCACGGGAGCCGTTATGTTTACACCATCATTCAAGTTGGGAAGGAGAAATACACCACCGGGTTGGTCGAAAAGGCGACTGTGCCAGAGTGGAATGAGGAATGTTGTTTCGAACTTCTCCCCGGAATACTGGAGGCTGGGGGTCGCAGTGCATTTCCTTCAGGGAGCGGCGACTTGGTCCTCACGGTCATGCACCGGGTGCTTATCGGACTTGACGTGTTTCTTGGTCAAGCAATCGTCCCCCTGGATAAAATATTTCAAGATGGAATGTGTCCTAGAGATGAGTAGGTTATTTTCACTTACTAATTTAATATGCTAGTGATGAGGAATATATTTCCACTGATTAGGCTACATGCAGGCCTAGGCTAAATTATCATATCCCACGAATTATAGCCTTTTATTGCCATTCATTTGACGTGATTGACAGTAACATTTGAAGGCCAAACTATGGTATGTTGGTAGGGTGGGGAATTCAGACAAGTATGAGAAGAACTGGGCGTTTATTTACGATCAGTGGGCCGGGCCACCCCTGGATTACTGGTGCATAGTTGAACTACACTGAACAAAAATATAAATGCAACATGTAAAGTGTTGGTTCCATCTTTCATAAAACATATTTCATTCAAGTAATTTTGTGTGCACAAATTTGTTTACATTCCTATTAATGAGCATTTCTCATTTGCCAAGATAATGCATCCACCTGACAGGTGTGGCATATCAAGAAGCAGATTAAACAGTGTGATCATTACACAGGTGCACCTTGTGCTGGGGACAATAAAAGGCCACTTTAAAATGTTCAGTTTTGTCACACAACACAATGCCACAAATGTGTCAAGTTTTGAGGGAGCATGCAATTGGTTGTCAGATAATTGAATGTTAATTTCTCTACCATACGCAGTTTCCAATGTTTTTTTATAGAATTCGACAGCACGTCCAACCGGCCTCACAAATGGGGGGATTTCTGTCTGTTATGAAGCCCTTTTGTGGGGGGAAAAATGTATTCTGCTTGGCTGGGCCTGGCTCCCCAGTGGGTGGACCTGGCTGCGAAGTCCTTTCCTTATATGAACTGTAACTCAGTAAAGTCTTTGAAATTGTTGCATGTTGCATTTATATTTTTGTTCAGTATATTTTCATAACATCTCAGAAGTTATCTTTTTTAAATGTATTATTATTTACCTTTTATTTAATCAGGGAGTCACCATTGAGATCATTTTCTCTTTTACAAGTGAGCCCTGCATATACAATTTCATAACATCCATATGAAATCCAATATACCATATGATAAACAATATAAATCAAATCAAATACAGAACAACACATTTTGCACAGACAAACATAAATATA
Source organism: Oncorhynchus nerka (assembly GCF_034236695.1). Taxonomy (NCBI): domain Eukaryota; kingdom Metazoa; phylum Chordata; class Actinopteri; order Salmoniformes; family Salmonidae; genus Oncorhynchus; species Oncorhynchus nerka. The sequence goes on from NC_088421.1 coordinate 475,534, forward strand.
CACAATATACACAAAACCCCTTACAATCAGAAATAGTGGTTACATAATAATCACATTTAGCCTTTTTGATCAGTCTTACACATTGATTCCTTAGTTGGCTAAAATATTGACAATTCAGGCCTAAGTCTGTGTTACTGGTGAAGGGGGGCATGACCGTCTTCAATAGTATTGAAGACACTAAAATAAAGATCATGAAAAGAAGTGTGCTTGTTCACCAAAAAAATGTAAAGTCCCTCTTAGTGATGACACGAGGCATAGATGTATGCCTTTTCACTTGTCTGACACAGACAACTGGTCACTACAATCCAGGGGTGAAAACCCCACTAGAAACATACACTACATTACCTAAAGTATGTGGACACCTGCTCGTCAAAGATCTCATTCCAAAATCATGGAGCTGGTCCCCCCTTTGCATCTGCAGCAGCCTCCACTCTTCTGGGAAGGCTTTCCACAAGATGTTTGAACAATCCTGCGTGACTTGCATCCATTCAGCCACAAGAGCATTAGTGAGGTCGGGCACTGATGTTGGGTGATTAGGTCTGGCTCACAGTCAGCATTCCAATTCAAGGTGTTCAATGGGGTTGAGGTCAGGGCCCTGTGCAGACCAGTCAAATCAAATCAATCAAATGTATTTATAAAGACCTTCTTACATCAGCTGATATCTCAAAGTGCTGTACAGAAACCCAGCCTAGAAGAAACCTAGAGACGAACCAGGCTATGAGGGGTGGCCAGTCCTCTTCTGGCTGTGCTGGGTGGCTACGGTGCGTAATTACCCACCCGATATCTGCACGAAGACTAGGGTTAAGTTACTGTAGGATTTGGGGAAGCTCCATATATTATCTCATCTCTCTTCTGTGGTGCCCAGTGTGATTGTCTTTTTTGTTGTGGTCTGGTGTGTTCAGCAGAGGGGAAGAGCAAGATATATATCTTTTTTTAAACTTTTGACTATGGCGTCTAATGTAGATGAGTTCATTCTCTTTCCATCAGAGGAACTGTTAGAATTATGTACTAAAGAACCGCTGTTGTTGATTGCTGAACACTACAAGGTTTAAAGTAGTGATAAACGTCAAAATTTTTATATTAGGTTAATACTGAAGGCCAATCTGATGGAGAGTGGTATTTTTGAAGTTATCACTGGGGCAGCCTCTCCTGAGGACTCGCCGTCTCCCCGTAACATTACAATGGCCGTTCCATCTGTTAGTCCTAGTAGTCTTCTTTTTGAACAGCAGAAAAAACTGCTTCTGTTACAGCTAGAGCATGACCGTGTAAAGTATGAAAAGGAACTGGAATTTAAACAGGATTTGGAGCGTGCTAAAATCAAGCTGCAGCAAGAGGCTAGAGCTGGTTAGGGAAGGAAAGCTCTCAGGGGAGAGTTTACTCTGGGAAGGTGACCCAGATTTACCTAGGGGTTGTTCCTCTTTTGGTTGTGCCCCGGACACATTTTAAATTGTTGGGAACTTACGGTTGTTGCCTAAATTTAATGAGCAGGACCCTGAGACATTTTTTGTTGTTGTTTGAGCGTGTTGCTGGCGCTAGGAGTTGGCCTGATTCTGACCTTACTTTAATGTTGCAGTGTGTGTTGACTGGTAAAGAGCAGGAAGCATATTCAGCTCTTAGTGTAGGTTAAAATGGCTGTGTTACAGATTTACGAATTGGTCCCTGAGGTTTACCGCCAATGATTTAGAACTTTAAAAAGGGATAATAAACAGACTCATGTTTAGTTTCCACAAGAGTTATCTTCACAGTTTAATCGCTGGTGTTCTGCCTCTGCAGTTATAACTTTCCAAGGGCTGTGTGATCTGATTATTCTAGAGCAATTTAAGGACACAATCCCTGATCATATAGCCACGTACATTAACGAACGAAAAGTAAAGACTGTCGCTGAAGCTGCGGTTTTGTCGGACGAGTATGTTTTGATTCACAAAAGTGTCTTTGTAGAGCCCTGCATTCGGAGTGAGTGGGGGCGTTTGGAGAGATTTGGGCCTCGCTCACCGAGATACTTTGGTTGACGGGCAGAGTTTCATTCAACTAGGGTTGAGCCTGACAACCGTGGTAAAGTTGATTTTGGTCAAAAGTGTCACTTCTGTCAAGGTTCGGGTCATTGGAAAAACTAATGTCTGTCTGGTTCTCAGGGCTAGGGGTAAATTCAGTGCTTACGTCAAATCTAAGCCTATGGCGTTAGCTGCGCCTGTTCCACATCAGTTCACTCCTGACACAGTGTCTCATGCCCAGGGGCATGTGAAAGTCCATGTTGACGCAGACTATTTACCTTTCATTACATAGAGTTTTGTGTCTGTTAGGAAGTAAGGACCTAGTGCCAGTGAAGATCCTGAGAGACACAGGTGTCTCTGAATCGTTTGTGTTGGAGTCTGTGTTACCCTTCTCTGCTGAGACTGATTCGGAGGCAATTAGTCAGGTTGTACCAGTTAAGCTTCATGAGATGGTGTGTTGACAACTTCCCACAACAATGTTGCTGGACATATGGGTGTGAGGAAAACCTACAACTGCATATTAAGACATTTCTTTTGGCCTAGGTTAAAGAGGGATGTTTCTGAGTTCATCAACTTGTCACACCTGTCAATTAACTGGTAACCCTAATCAAGCTATTAAGCCGGTACCACTGTTTCCTATTCCTGTACTCAGCCAACCTTTTGAGTATCTGATTATTGACTGTGTTGGTCCTCTGCCCCGTTCTAAAAAAGGTAGTAGTTACCTGTTCACTGATGTGTCAGACCACTAGGTTTCCTGCTGCCTATCTTCTCCGGTCTATCATGACTAAGTCTGTGCTAAAAGCTTTGACTCAGTTTATCTCACTGTTTGGAATCCCTAAGGTCAGTCAGAGTGATCAAGGATCTAATTTCACCTCTAATCTGTTTGCTCAGGTTCTCCAACAGCTCCATATTAACCTCTCTGGGATATGTGGGACGCTAGCGTAAATCCAGCCAACATGTCAGATTTCAAAAAGGCTTTTCGGCGGAAGCAAACGATGCTATTATCTGAGGATAGCACCTCCGCAAACAAAGAGACAAAACATATTTCAACCCTGCAGGCGCGACACAAAATGCCTTACCTTTGACGAGGTTCTTTTGTTGGCACTCCAATATGTCCCATAAACATCACAAATGGTTATTTTGTTCGATTAATTCCGTCGATATATATCCAAAATGTCAATTTATTTGGCACGTTTGATCCAGGAAAACACAGGTTCCAACTTAAGCAACGTGACTACAAAATATCTCAAAAGTTACCTGTAAACTTTGCCAAAACATTTCAAACTACTTTGGAATACAACTTTAGGTATTTTAACGTAAATAATCAATAAAATTGAAGACGGGATGATCTGTGTTCAATACAGGAGGAAAACAAACTGTAGCTAGCTTTCTGGTCATGCACCTCTATCTAACAGTACAATTGAAGTGACCCTCGTTCTGAACAGGGCTACTTCTTCATTACACAAAGGAAAAACCTCAACCAATTTCTAAAGACTGTTGACATCCAGTGGAAGCGGTAATAACTGCAAGAAGGTCCCTTAGAAATCTGGATTCCCAAATGAAAACCCATTGAAAAGAGAGTGACCTCAAAATACCCTGTCACCAAGAAGTTAAACACAATTTGTCTAGCGCCTATCACGTGTAAAGTCAAGGAGTGCTGGAATGTTTCCGTCAAACACTTAAGTCTTTGTTGAGAGCTTATTGTACTGAGATGGATAAGGATTGGGAGGAGGGGTTGCCTTGGTTACTGTTAGCCGCTAGGAAGGTTTCACAGGAGAGCACGGGTTTCAGTCCAAATTACCTTGGGTTTGGACATAGAACTCCACGCACCTTATCTGTTCTCCAGGATGACTGGTAGTCTCCCGAGCCCCCTCAGTCCCTGTTATCTTATGTGCGTGATTTCCGGCGACAACCGGTACGCCGCCGGTGAAATGGTTAAAGAGAAGCTATCATTTTCACAGGAGAGGACGAAGGACATATTTGGCAAACTGATCGGCAAACTGAGCCTCGTCACTTTAGTCCAGGTGATCAGGTTCCTACTCTGCTGCCAATTGTTGGTTCTCCTTTTCAAGCCAAGATTCAAGGTCCATATACGGTTGTGCGCCAGTGGACTGAGCAAAACTATGTAGTTGCCACTCCAGAACGGAGAAAAGCACACCAACTGTGCCACGTAAATTTGTTAAAACCCTGTTAAAACCCTATTATGCACGTTCCTCTGAGGCTGAACAGTGGGAGTCTACAGAGGACCTGTTTCTTTGGCCGATACCGATATTTCGCTAGTTTCTTGTCATGCTACGTGCATGAGGAGGAAGATGGTCCTGGTCCCGACGATTGCATACTGCAGGGTAGATTGAAAAATTCAGAGACACTGGATATTTTAAACAACCTTCTCGCTCATCTACCTGTTGATTGGCGGGAAGAGATGGTCGGTCTGATTCAGAGATTTCCAGGTTTGTTTTCTGATACAACTACACACTTAATAGAACATGATATTGATGAGTAGGGCACATGAAATCTCTGCCATTATTACACCCTCTGGTCTATACTCATATTTGGTTATGAGTTTCGGCCTGCGTAATGCACCTGCCATTTTCAGCGACTTATGAACAGGGTTGTCTCCGGTCTGGCCGGGTGCGCTGTTTATCTGGACGATGTAGTGATGTATGCAGATACTTGGGAGGAACATCTGTCCCGTATTCAAGCCTTGTTTGACCGCCTAGCTGCGAGTCGCCTTACGATCAATCTGCCTAAATGTGAGTTTGCTCAGGTGACCGTTACATACCTTGGAAAGGTGGTTGGGCAGGGTGAAGTGCGTCCTGTTCGGGCTAAGGTGGTAGCTATTGATGCTTTTCCACCACCAACTACTAAAAAGGAACTGATGCGTTTCTTGGGAATTATTGGTTATTACTGTAGTTTTTGTAGGAACTTTGTGAACACTCCATTGACCCATATGCTGAAAGCTAAGGCTGTTTACGTATGGTCTTCTCGTTGTCAACATAGTTTTGAAGATGCAAAGAGGTTGCTTACCTCAACTCCGGTGCTGGCTGCTCCTCGTGTGGATTTGTCATTTACCTTGCAGGTGGATGCTAGTCATGTGGGGGCAGGTGCAGTTTTTCTGCAAGCAGACGTGTCTGGTGTTGAAGGGTCTGTTAGTTTCTTTTCCAAAAAGTTTAACCATTATCAGTTGAATTACTCGGTCATTGAAAAAGAAGCGCTAGCACTCATATGGGCGCTACAACACTTTGAGGTGTATGTCGGGTCGGGAGTAGTACCTATTGTTGTCTACACCGACCATAACCCTCTCACCTTTTTGAGGTACATGATGTGTCCTAACCAGAGGATAATGAGATGGTGTTTATTTTTACAAACATTCCATCTTGATGTGCGGCACATCCGGGGGACTGATGTGCTCTCTGGTGCGCCCTGTTCCTGAATGTCCACGTGATTTTATTTTGTGTTTGGTATTGTTCTATTTCTCCTGTCTGTTCCCTTCTGGTCTCATTTTCTTCTTTCCTCTTAAAGGTTGCTTCCTGTGTGCAAAGGTTGCTGAGGTCTGGGGAGGACGAGGTTGGCTAGGGCAAGTGGAAGTGTGAACACGTGACCCCGTCATCAATTTGGGACGCAGAGGCTGGGTCAATTTGTTTGTGTGACCGGTATGGTGTTCCGGGATCCTAGGATGTCAGTGGGTGGAGCCGGGAGGGTCGTCAACGAAATGGGACACACCTGGGCTCGGGTGTGTCCCGAAATAAATACACCTCTTCCCCATTCATTGAGGAGACTCTCTCCATGCAGATACTGATAGATTTTGGTTGTGGCATTTTTGTGGCCTGTTTGTTTGCGTTGGCACCTTTCTACACCCCTCATTATCACATTTATGCACGCAAACACTCACTTACACTACTGACTACACACACACCAATGTTAAATGTATTTAGTTTACTTTAGTTAATACATATATTTTGATATTCCTCATCTCCACGTTGTCCCCCTTTTTGTTACGAACATTGAGCCGGTTCGTGACAATATATAGTGTATTTATCTGGATTATTGTAAAAATAAGATCACTCTGTATATTTAGATGGATCTTTAGGATTTGGCCGTGTAGGCTCAGTTATCAGCTGAGATGGGTTTAGCTCAGAGCAAATCTGACACTGGCGTCCTCCAATTAATATCTAAAAAATCACCCATAATTAATAGTTCAGATTTACCATACTTAGATAGAAATTCAGATAAAGCTTTAAGGTCAGATGGAGTCTCTAGTACAAGTATGGTATGATCAGTAGGTAACCCCTTATTTGAAAATACCATAGAATTGGTATAGATACAAGATTGTCTAAAACTGAACCATTGGGCCTATGCCTCAAGCGAGGACATGGTTTTTCTTGGCTGCATGCCCATAATCCCAATAATCATAACGCATAGCCTACTGTACAATACTATTGTGTACCATAACCTAGTTTAGATCACAAATGAGTGAGTCTTGTTGCAAGATGCAGGCCTCGTTGGCTTGCCCTTTCTCCTACACTGTCATCTGCCATTCAGCATAAATAGCGATGATTGTGCAGCACTGCCATAAACCATATCCGGCCATCACAGAGAGCCTGGTCTCATAGACTAAACTTAACATATTTAAAAGTACATCCGGGACACTGTAATGAGTATGATATGTTGTGTTTGGTATGGTTTTACATAAAACAGATTACTTAAGGCAAAAACAAAAGGAGGGTGGTTGGTCGGAGTGGATGGGTGGGCATATAACTCGAACGTCTAGCCACCCAAAGGTTGCATGTTTGAATCGCATCAAGGACAACTTTAACATTTTAGCTAATTAATAACCTACAACTAATTACTACTTTTTAGCTACTTTGCAACTACATAGCATTTTAGCTAACCTAAAATGCTGTAGCTAACACTAACACTAACCCCAAACTCAAACATTTATCCTAACTCCTAAACTTAACCCTAGCTTAGCTAACGTTAACCATCTAGCTAACATTAGCATTAGCCACCTATCTAACTTTAGCCACAACAAATTGGAATTCATAACATAAGTTTGGCTAGTTCGTAACATACAAATTAGGAACATATCATACAAATTTTAATTCGGAACATATCGTATGAAATGGATGATGGACATCCAGAAATGAATACATACCATATGAACATAACATATCATACTAAATGGGGTGTCGTGGATTTATGTACAGAATAATATAAAATGTTCTGCGACCAGGTTGTCACAGAAGAAACAGGTTGGCTGTAAGCAAGAACAGACCAGTATGCATATCAACCTGAACTCAGGTGTAGACGTAACATAGTAAAGCTAAATCAGGGACACTCCAATTAGTGTGATATGTTACATTTCATATGGTATGTATTAATTTGTGTATATATTTTGTATATGTTATGAATTGCAATTCGTAAGATATGTTACAAACTGCAATATATGCAATATATTAAGAATTTCCAAAATGTATGGTGTTTCGAATTCCAATTTGTTGTGCCTAACATAGTTAGGTAGCTAGGTGGCTAACATTAGCTAGGTGTTAGGGTTAAGGTTAGGATTTAGGTTAGCTAACATGCTAAGTAGTTGCAAAGTAGCTTAAGAGGTAATTACAATGAACAAAAATATAAATGCAACATGCAACAATTTCTAAGATTTTACTGAGTTTATATAAGGAAATCAGTCAATTGAAATAAATTCATTAGGCCCTAAACTATGGATTTCACATGACTGGGAATAAAGATATGCATCTGTATACCTTTAAAAAAGTTAGGGCCGTGTATCAGAAAACCTGTCAGTATCTGGTGTGCAGCGTGACATCTCCTTCGCATAGAGTTGATCAGGCTGTTGATTGTGGCCTGTGGAATATTGTCCCACTCCTCTTCAATGGCTGTGCGAAGTTGCTGGATATTGGCGGGAACTGGAACACGTTGATCCAGAGCATCCCAAACCTGCTCAATGGGTGACATGTCTGGCGAGTATGCAGGCCATGGAAGAACTGGGACATTTTCTGCTTCCATGAATTGTGTACATTTACATTTACATTTACATTTAAGTCATTTAGCAGACGCTCTTATCCAGAGCGACATACAAATTGGTGCGTTCACCTTATGACATCCAGTGGAACAGCCACTTTACAATAGTGCATCTAAATCTTTTAAGGGGGGGTGAGAAGGATTACTTTATCCTATCCTAGGGATTCCTTAAAGAGGTGGGGTTTCAGGTGTCTCCGGAAGGTGGTGATTGACTCCGCTGTGCTGGCGTCGTGAGGGAGTTTGTTCCACCATTGGGGGGCCAGAGCAGCGAACAGTTTTGACTGGGCTGAGCGGGAACTGTACTTCCTCAGTGGTAGGGAGGCGAGCAGGCCAGAGGTGGATGAACGCAGTGCTCTTGTTTGGGTGTAGGGCCTGATCAGAGCCTGGAGGTACTGAGGTGCCGTTCCCCTCACAGCTCCGTAGGCAAGCACCATGGTCTTGTAGCGGATGCGAGCTTCAACTGGAAGCCAGTGGAGGGAGCGGAGGAGCGGGGTGACGTGAGAGAACTTGGGAAGGTTGAACACCAGACGGGCTGCGGCGTTCTGGATGAGTTGTAGGGGTTTAATGGCACAGGCAGGGAGCCCAGCCAACAGCGAGTTGCAGTAATCCAGACGGGAGATGACAATTGCCTGGATTAGGACCTGCTTCGCTTCCTGTGTGAGGCAGGGTCGTACTCTGCGGATGTTGTAGAGCATGAACCTACAGGAACGGGCCACCGCCTTGATGTTAGTTGAGAACGACAGGGTGTTGTCCAGGACCACGCCAAGGTTCTTAGCGCTCTGGGAGGAGGACACAATGGAGTTGTCAACCGTGATGGCGAGATCATGGAACGGGCAGTCCTTCCCCGGGAGGAAGAGCAGCTCCGTCTTGCCGAGGTTCAGCTTGAGGTGGTGATCCGTCATCCACACTGATATGTCTGCCAGACATGCAGAGATGCGATTTGCCACCTGGTCATCAGAAGGGGGAAAGGAGAAGATTAATTGTGTGTCGTCTGCATAGCAATGATAGGAGAGACCATGTGAGGTTATGACAGAGCCAAGTGACATGGTGTATAGCGAGAATAGGAGAGGGCCTAGAACAGAGCCCTGGGGGACGCCAGTGGTGAGAGCGCGTGGTGAGGAGACAGATTCTCGCCACGCCACCTGGTAGGAGCGACCTGTCAGGTAGGACGCAATCCAAGCGTGGGCCGCGCCGGAGATGCCCAACTCGGAGAGGGTGGAGAGGAGGATCTGATGGTTCACAGTATCGAAGGCAGCCGATAGGTCTAGAAGGATGAGAGCAGAGGAGAGAGAGTTAGCTTTAGCAGTGCGGAGCGCCTCTGTGATACAGAGAAGAGCAGTCTCAGTTGAATGACTAGTCTTGAAACCTGACTGATTTGGATCAAGAAGGTCATTCTGAGAGAGATAGCGGGAGAGCTGGCCAAGGACGGCACGTTCAAGAGTTTTGGAGAGAAAAGAAAGAAGGGATACTGGTCTGTAGTTGTTGACATCGGAGGCATCGAGTGTAGGTTTTTTCAGAAGGGGTGCAACACTCGCTCTCTTGAAGACGGAAGGGACGTAGCCAGCGGTCAGGGATGAGTTGATGAGCGAGGTGAGGTAAGGAAAAGGTCTCCGGAAATGGTCTGGAGAAGAGAGGAGGGGATAGGGTCAAGCGGGCAGGTTGTTGGGCGGCCGGCCGTCACAAGACGCGAGATTTCATCTGGAGAGAGAGGGGAGAAAGAGGTCAGAGCACAGGGTAGGGCAGTGTGAGCAGAACCAGCGGTGTCGTTTGACTTAGCAAACGAGGATCGGATGTCGTCGATCTTCTTTTCAAAATGGTTGACGAAGTCATCTGCAGAGAGAGAGGAGGGGGGGGGAGGAGGATTCAGGAGGGAGGAGAAGGTGGCAAAGAGCTTCCTAGGGTTAGAGGCAGATGCTTGGAATTTAGACGGGTAGAAAGTGGCTTTAGCAGCAGAGACAGAAGAGGAAAATGTAGAGAGGAGGGAGTGAAAGGATACCAGGTCTGCAGGGAGGCGAGGTTTCCTCCATTTCCGCTCGGCTGCCCGGAGCCCTGTTCTGTGAGCTCGCAATGAGTCGTCGAGCCACGGAGCGGGAGGGGAGGACCGAGCCGGCCTGGAGGATAGGGGACATAGAGAGTCAAAGGATGCAGAAAGGGAGGAGAGGAGGGTTGAGGAGGCAGAATCAGGAGATAGGTTGGAGAAGGTTTGAGCAGAGGGAAGAGATGATAGGATGGAAGAGGAGAGAGTAGCGGGGGAGAGAGAGCGAAGGTTGGGACGGCGCGATACCATCCGAGTAGGGGCAGTGTGGGAAGTGTTGGATGAGTGCTAGAGGGAAAAGGATACAAGGTAGTGGTCGGAGACTTGGAGGGGAGTTGCAATGAGGTTAGTGGAAGAACAGCATCTAGTAAAGATGAGGTCGAGCGTATTGCCTGCCTTGTGAGTAGGGGGGAAGGTGAGAGGGTGAGGTCAAAAGAGGAGAGGAGTGGAAAGAAGGAGGCAGAGAGGAATGAGTCAAAGGTAGACGTGGGGAGGTTAAAGTCGCCCAGAACTGTGAGAGGTGAGCCGTCCTCAGGAAAGGCTTATCAAGGCATCAAGCTCATTGATGAACTCTCCGAGGGAACCTGGAGGGCGATAAATGATAAGAATGTTAAGCTTGAAAGGGCTGGTAACTGTGACAGCATGGAATTCAAAGGAGGCGATAGACAGATGGGTAAGGGGAGAAAGAGAGAATGACCACTTGGGAGAGATGAGGATCCCGGTGCCACCACCCCGCTGACCAGAAGCTCTCGGGGTGTGCGAGAACACGTGGGCGGACGAAGAGAGAGCAGTAAGGAGTAGCAGTGTTATCTGTGGTGATCCATGTTTCCGTCAGTGCCAAGAAGTCGAGGGACTGGAGGGAGGCATAGGCTGAGATGAACTCTGCCTTGTTGGCCGCAGATCGGCAGTTCCAGAGGCTACCGGAGACCTGGAACTCCACGTGGGTCGTGCGCGCTGGGACCACCAGATTAGGTGGCCGCGGCCACGCGGTGTGGAGCGTTTGTATGGTCTGTGCAGAGAGGAGAGAACAGGGATAGACAGACACATAGTTGACAGGCTACAGACGAGGCTACGCTAATGCAAAGGAGATTGGAATGACAAGTGGACTACACGTCTCGAATGTTCAGAAAGTTAAGCTTACGTAGCAAGAATCTTATTGACTAAAATGATTAAAATGATACAGTACTGCTGAAGTAGGCTAGCTGGCAGTGGCTGCGTTGTTGACTTTGTAGGCTAGCTGGCAGTGGCTGCGTTGTTGACACTACACTAATCAAGTCGTTCCGTTGAGTGTGATAGTTTCCACAGTGCTGCTATTCGGGGGCTAGCTGGCTAGCTAGCAGTGTTGATTACGTTACGTTGCGTTAAAAGAACGACAATAGCTGGCTAGCTAACCTAGAAAATCGCTCTAGACTACACAATTATCTTTGATACAAAGACGGCTATGTAGCTAGCTATGTAGCTAGCTACGATCAAACAAATCAAACCGTTGTACTGTAATGAAATGAAATGAAAATGTGATACTACCTGTGGAGCGAAGCGGAATGCGACCGGGTTGTTGAGTGAGGAAGTTCTATTCGGTGGACGTTGGCTAGCTGTTGGCTAGCTAGCAGTGTCTCCTACGTTAAGGACGACAAATTGCTGGCTAGCTAACCTCGGTAAATTAAGATAATCACTCTAAGACTACACACTCTAAACTACACAATTATCTTGGATACGAAGACAGCAAAGACAACTATGTAGCTAGCTAACACTACACTAATCAGGTCATTCAGTTGAGTGTAATAGTTTTTACAGTGCTGCTATTCGGTAGAGGGTGGACGTTAGCTAGCTGGCTAGCTGCTGGGCAGATGGCAGTGTAGACTACGTTAGGACGACGAAATACGATAATTACGCAATTATCTTTGATACAAAGACGGCTATGTAGCTAGCTAAGAAGAAATTGCTAAGATTAGACAAATCAAACCGTTGTACTATAGTGAAATGTAATGAAATGTAATGAAAAGTTATACAACCTGCGGAGCGAAGTGCGAATGCGACCGCTCGCTCCAACCCGGATGTGACGACAGATCCTTGCAACATGGGGCTGTGCATTTTCATGCTGACATATGAGGTGATGATTGCGGATGAATGGCACGACAATGGACCTCAGGATCTCATCACGGCCTCTCTATGCATTCAAAATGCCATCGATAAAATACAATTGTGTTCGTTGTCCGCATCTTATGCCTGCCCATACTATAACCCCACCACCACCATGGGGCACTCTGTTCACAATGTTGCCATCAGCAAACCTCTTGCTCACACAATGCCATGCACGTGGTTGTGAGGCCGGTTGGACGCACTGCCAAGTTATCTAAAAGGAATTTGGAGGCAGCTTATGGTAGAGAAATGTACATTCAATTATCTGGCAACAGCTCTGCAGTCAGCATTCCAATTTCACTCTCCTTCAAAACTTGAGACATTGGTGGCATTGTGTTGTATGACAAAACTGCACATTTTAGAGTGGCCTTTTAGTGTCCCCAGTACAAAGTGCACCTGTGTAATGAGCATGTCGTTTAATTAGCTTCTTGATATGCCACACCTGTCAGGTGGATGGATTATCTTGGCAAATGAGAAATGCTCACTGACGTGGATGTAAAGAAATTTGTGCACACAATTTAAGAGAAATAAGCTTTTGGATAGCCATGCTGGTTAAATGTATCATGAATTCTAATTAAGTCACCGACAGTGTCACCAGCAAAACACCCCCATACCATCATGCTGGTTAAGTGTAACTTGAATTCTAATTAAGTCACCGACAGTGTCACCAGCAAAACACCCCCACACCATCACACCTTCTCCTCCATGCTTCACGGTGGGAACCACACATGCGTTGTTCATCTGTTCACATACGTTTTTGGTTGGAACCAAAAATCTCAAATTTGGACCAAAAGACAGATTTCCACCGGTCTAATGGCCCACTTAAGTCGCTTCTTCTTATTGGTGTCTTTTAGTAGTGGTTTCTTTGCAGCAATTCAACCATGAAGGCCTGATTCCTGCAGTCTCCTCTGAACAGTTGATGTTGAGATGTGCCTGTTACTTGAACTCTGTGAAGCATTTATTTGGGCTGCAATTTCTAAGGCTGGTAACTCTAAGGAACTTATTCTCTGCAGCAGAGGTAACTCTGGGTCTTCCTTTCCTGTGGCGGTCCTCATGAGAGCCAGTTTAATCCTAGCGCTTGATGGTTTTTGCGACTGCACTTGAAGAAACTTTCAAAGTTCTTGACATTTTCCAGATTGACTGACCTTCATGTCTTAAAGTAATGATGGACTGTCATTTCTCTTTTGCTTATTTGAGCTGTTCTTGCCATAATATGGACTTGGTCTTTTACCAAATAGGGCTATCTTCGGTATACCACCCTGTAGTGTCTTTAGTATCATTAAAGGTGAAGACTGTTATTTTATCAAATACATTCTCTGTAATTATTATTACGTGCCCTAACAAGTTAAACTATTCATGTAAATGTAATTAACTAGGAAGTTGGGGCACCACGGAAAATTTTCAGATTACAAAGTTAGAATTTTCAGAATATAATTATTTTAATATCTTCTATTAGTGAATTATTCTTTACATTATGTCAGTCTCATTTCAAACGTCGTAGAATTCTTGGTTATCTGCACGAACCCAGCCCACCATGAATCATCCATACACCATTTGGCTTAATAATTTATTTACTAACTAACTAAATAATCACAGAAATGCATAACAAACAACAATAGATATTGGTTACTAACAATAATAGGGAAGATCACCAAGTGGGCTAAATCGATATGACAGCTTGGTATACAAAGGAAAGGGGGTGTGGACTGATAAAGGTGAGGGAAAGACGAATGGATTCATTACACACAGTCTATAATTATATACATTGAAGAGCTAATCCTTCGCACATGAACAGCTGTTCATTCGAGTATGTTGGAATTACGCCCGTATGTCAGTGTTGTCTTCTCTGTTGGAATCCGGTCTGTCTGCTGGAAAGTTCATCAGAGTCTCTCTGGTTTCGTTTCCCCGAAGATCAAAGTATTTTGTGGTTAGAATGGATACTTCAGAGTACCATTCAGAACTTTTCTCATAGATGTTTCGGCGGTTGTCGGTAGTCGCATCCTTGGTTTACATCACTTCTAGCTGCAGTCTAGTAATTAGTATCTAAGATTTTCTCTTATTCTGTAGGGATCTGTAGTCTCAGAGTTTAACAATTTCCACCCATGTAGCTAATGCTCCACGTGTTATGGTTAGGAATTCAACAACCATTGCAGCCTTGCATGGTCTGATGTGAATTTCCTCAGGAGTGGGATTTATTCCTAACTATAGAAAAGTGGTTCCATGATGCCTGATCCTGTCTGTGCTCACGGGGGCGTGGCCACTGACTAGTTAAACTTTACAGGGAATACAATTCTCTCAAATTAAAGATTAACCTCACATGACATAATTTCAGAAATATTTTCATCTTTTACTCATTCATTTTATACAAGAATTAGATGCAAACCTCATAATTGCGGCACCTGTATAAACAGAGTTAGGGTAATGTGGCTGTAGTGTCTTTAATGAGGTGACAAACATTAAACAAAACGGACTGGGTCGTAGCTGGCTTCTCAACCGACCGTTTACACATTCTCCAAAATTGACATATTGTTTAATTCTTCCATTTTGGGGATTTAGGAGTTCGGCCAAGTGAAATCCTTTGTTCACTGTGTGGTCTCTCTCTCTGCATGACCAGGTGGAGAGAGTCTCCGCCAGGAATTTATGGCCGGAGATAACAACCTGGGTGTAGGAGAGAGTGAGAGAGAGGGGAAGCCACGATCTACACCCAGAAAGGGCCACGTCATGACAACCCCTACCTTGTCACAACACAACTGATTGGCTCAAACACATTAAGAAGGAAAGCAATTCCACAAATTAACTTTTAACAAGGCACATCTGTTAATTGAAATGGATTCCAGGTGTAGCTGGTTGAGAGAATGCCAAGCATGTGCAAAGCTGTCATCAAGGCAAAGGGTGGCTACGTTGAAGAATAAAATATATTAAAATATATTTTGATTTGTTTAACACTTTTTTGGTTACTACATGATTCCATATGTGTTATTTCATAGTTATGTCTTCACTATTATTCTACAATGTAGAAAATAGTAAAAATAAAGACAAACCCTTGAATGAGAAGGTGTGTCCAAACTTTTGACGGTTACTGTATTTCAAAGCGGTTTAGATGGTACAATGATTCTCTACACTATGCATTTCTTGTTTTGTCACATAAACTGAAATTAGGCAAACTATTAGAATTTTAGCAACCAGGAAATGGCAAGTGTTTTCTGGATATTGCACCTGGATATTGCGGCAGTGAGCAAATTTCAGGTCTGCTGAGCGCAAACTTAAACTTTGTGAAATTTCGGTGCAACTTCCAGCACGCGTTTACTGTGAACACTGAGGGTGTACCACTGAGGGTGTACCTACAGTTTTAAAAGTGGCCAAGTAGGCTACTCTGTCTATTTGATCATAATGTAGGCCTACCAGAGTGGACTACCATCAAAAACCTTTGGAGAAAAAGCATCCCTTGACATTTTAACATGGAATTAGCTGTTCTATCATTCAGCCTACATTAGCAGCCAATGTGTGGTGTTTAATGTAGGCCTACATTCCACGAGACTTGAAAAAACATGCAGGGCTCGACATTAACCTGTTTATTCACTTGTCTTTCAGACAAGGAGGTGACTGAAAATGTTGTTGTGTTGTTTGATGCAAATAAAATGCATTATTATTCCCATGCCATTATTACAGAGAATTAGACAAATTATGCTACTCTCTACTTATTAGCTAATTAGCTTA
Source organism: Oncorhynchus nerka (assembly GCF_034236695.1). Classification (NCBI taxonomy): domain Eukaryota; kingdom Metazoa; phylum Chordata; class Actinopteri; order Salmoniformes; family Salmonidae; genus Oncorhynchus; species Oncorhynchus nerka. The sequence continues at coordinate 491,455 of NC_088421.1, forward strand.
TTCAAGCCTGCTCAAAATACAACACTTCCCCTTAAAGACAAATAAAAGCTTTTTAGCTGACTCACTTTTCAAAGATGTCTAGAAATGTACACATTTTGTGCTCTTGTAGGAAGCAATCACTCCCCTATTGCTGACTACAAATGTTCTATAACTGAGCTAATAACACACTAACTAGCAAAGGATATGAACAAAATATGCACACGTGGCTACATGCAGCTCTTACTTTGATCTCAAAACAAGCGCATCTACTCACAAACACACATGCTGTAAACCCAGTCCAGTTCCAAGTAAATGCCACAGATCCATATATGGCAATGGTCTATTTGCATATAGGCCTAGTGCAGCTCTGATTGTTTATTCTGCACAGGTATGTGTAGAGTATGTGTAGAGTATGCTGCATTGAAAGTGGCCAATATTGCATTGATTCAATCACAATTGCCACATTAAAGGGAAATGTTGATGGTGTTAACAGGGAAAACTCTAGAACAGTGGACACTTACTTTCTGAGTCAAATTGCAAGCCGAGATCTACCGCTCAGATTTTTTTTAACATGACTTAAAAAACTTAAGCATATGCAAGATTAACCTATTAAAAGCAGTACTGTAGCAGTGAGGTTTGTGCAGTAAGTTATAGGCCCAATACAGGGTAGCGGCAGGGTAGCCTAGTGGTTAGAGAGTTGGACTAGGAACTGGAAGGTTGCAAGTTCAAACCCCCGAGCTGACAAGGTACTAATCTGTCGTTCTGCCCCTGAACAGGCAGTTAACCCACTGTTCCTAGGCCGTCATTGAAAATAAGAATTTGTTCTTAACTGACTTGCCTAGTTAAATAAAGGTAAAATAAATTATCACAGCAAATTGTATTTGTTTGAATTGCCCTGCCGATGCATTGTTGTTCTGGCCATTTATATTTAAACATTTGAGGTAGGCTATATGATCACACCGGTAATAGATCCATTGTTTTATTACTTGTGAGGCACAGCTGAGTGTGCATACATTTAAATAATTTGCTTTTTACTTTTATGTTACTGGGCTGATGGTGACTGCATCTGATGGTCAGTCTCAGTGGAGAGAGAGAGCATCAAACTGAGGATCCGCCTCTCAACATCCCCCTTTCTTCCACTGACACTGACCAAAAGGCCACAGGAGGTTGGTGGCACCTTAATTGGTAATGGCTGGAGCGTAATTAGTGGAATGGTATCAAATACATCAAACATGTGGTTTCCATGGTTTCGAAGCCATGCTATTTGCTCCGTTCCAGCCATTGTTATGAGTCATCCTCCCCTCAGCAGCCTCTACTGATCTGAGCCATCCGATTGGCCAGCAGTAGGCCTATAGTGCACTTGATTTGCTCTCTGGGCCCGTCGGGAAGGCAGAGTTTGTACCTTCAGACGCGAAATGGTTCAAAATGGCAACAGTTTGCCTACTCGGCGCTCATCGGGTGCACCTACCACCAACAGCCCGAGACAAATAAAAAAAAGTAGGAACATAAGGCTTTATCGTTGGGTTTTTTACAGAAATGTTTGGCGATCAACTAGGAATGCTTTGGAGATCGACTGGTTGGTGACCACTGCTCTTGAAAGTTGAGTGAAATTCAATCTCGTGCTTCAGTGGGTTGATATTTCTTCTGTGCTGAGTCTCGGGGCTACAGCGCACCCGTGCACAGCTAAGAGGGAACATTGCCCACCATACCATGAGACATCCATGTCTTTATCACTGGAAAAGATAAACGGTTGAGTTTGATATCACTTACAAACAGGATTGTCAAACTATTTTATGATTTCTTGAAAATATGTTTTGATTATTAAATTGTTGACATTTTCTTAAACCTTTAATGTCAATTATATATGTGTTTTTTTTTCATATTCGGTCATATGTTATAGCTTAGACCCTACTACACACTGAGTGTACAACACATTAAGAACATCTTCCTACTATTGAATTACACCCCCCCCACAGGAATACCGGCCCATGTTGAGTCCAATGATTCCCACAGTTGTGTCAAGTTGGCTGGATGTCCTTTGGGTGGTGGACAAATCTTGAATACACACAGGAAACTGTTTAGTGTGAAAACCCCGGCAGCATTGCGGTTCTTGACACAAACCGGTGCGCCTGGCACCTAGCGTACTACCATACCCCCTTCAAAAGGCACTTAAATATTTTGTCTTGCCCACTCACCTTCTGAATGGCACACATACACAATACACGTCGCAATTGTCTCAGGGCTTAAAAATCCTTCTTTAACCAGTCTCCTTCCCTTCATCTACACTGATTAAAGTGGATTTAACAAGTGACATCAATAAGGGATCATAGCTTTCGCCTGGTCAGTGCATGTCATGGAAAGAGCAGGTGTTCTTAATGTTTTGTACACTGGGGTTTTTGTCTTGTGCTCGCCATCGGTTGTGATGCAACATGCTCTTGAATACAGGGTGGGTCAATGGGTAGGAGCCCGAAGGAGGCAAATACAACAGTGTCGGTGCTGTCAGTCCTGGAAAACAGAATAAGGAGACACAAAACACCTGAGAAGAGGGCAGGGTTTTAGCCACTGTCAGTCCCATACGATATCCAGTATGTTATAATAGGGTTTCAATGTTTATAATTTCTCTTGCACTTGTACCTGAAACATCTCTTGCACCTGAAACATCTGCCCTTCAGACTGCTATGCATTGCTCCCAACATCTGCCACATTCTGAGACATGTAGCGGAAGTTACAGTAGAGGTAACAGGTGGAGATATTCAAAGGGGAATTTCGGTAGTATGCAAACAAAGTCCATAGTCAACAGCTCTGAGTATAGTAGTAGAGAAAAGCAACACCACACATCTGTCTTTAATTGTGTGCCCACTGTTCTTCCAGCTCTCTCTATGCAGTGAAACTCCAATTGAGTAGCAGCTTTGTTTTGGCTCCAGAATACATGGTTTCAAGTCTTCTCAGAAGGGGCCTGGGAAGGGTCGCAGTGAAAGGATTTCCTAGGTGGACCCTTCAGCACGTCACAGACAACAGGAGTGGTGGGTGGGAGGAACCCCAGGAATGTGGAATTAGTTCCCGGATGCTAAAGAAACAGTTTGTTATCAAACTTGGAGAAACACGATGGTCAAATAAAAAATGTAACACCCTCCCCTCTTTGAATTGGCTACTACCACATTACGCAATATGCTACTACTGGCTGTCAGGCAAAAAAGTGAATGTTTTGTTATTTTCTTTCAGTGGTGTTTTTTGTTTTGTTTGTCTCCAATGTGGTCAGTTAAATCATGTCACTTTCGGTCTGTACTTTGTGTTTAAATGTATCCCTTAACAGTGAAAGTATGCGTTGAATGGTGTTTACGCTGCATGAAACAAATGGGAGGCCATATGCTCTCTTTTATAGACCTTTATATAAAATAATGTTGGTCACATGCATGTGTGGAGCACTGGGGATGTTTGACCCCTGACAGTCTTCTCTCTCTGTGGCTCCAGATGGCTCAAACTCAACTCCAAGGCCAGCCGGAAGGAGAAGGAGCGTGGCGAGATACAGGTAACGGTCCAGTTCACGCGCAACAACATGACAGCCAGCATGTTCGACCTTACCATGAAGGACAAGCCGCGCTCTACCTTCGGCAAACTCAAGGACCGCGTGACGGGGAGGAAGAGGGGCGACATGGAGTCCTCCTCGGCTATTGTGCCGGGACGCTTCGCCGCCCTGTCGAGTTCCCTGGGGCAGCCATTCGGGGAGGGGAGTGGAGGGGGAGAGGACCCCGGGGAGGTAGAGGTAGCCGAGGAGAAGCGGAGCAAGGTGAAGGATTTTTTCCTGGGTAAGGGAAAGCTGCGGAGGTCTTCTGACACGAGGTCGTGTTCGTCGCTGGCCTCAGAAAGCAGCATGTCGTCCACGACCAGTGAGAGCCACTGTCCCCCTTCTCTGGGTCTAGGCCTCCTGGTGGACCCCCCCAGCTCCCCCATCTACAGCAGCAAGGTCAAAGACACCCACCACAGAGATACAGACCTAGCTAAAAAAGGTAAGCCTGCCAGATTTCCTCTGTTTTAGATAAAAGATTTGCTCTATTTTTGTCCAAGGGTTTAATTTTCTTTCGAAATTGCCCTAAATGTCTGTAATATGCACAGTAATTCATTAACTGTATTTAGATTATATGCTGACAGAATGTTTAACAAGCATGGAAAAAGCATTTACTATATCTCAAGGATATGGCATGCTTATGCATTTTAAGGAATTGTTTTGGAATAGAGGTTATTATTATAATTTTTCCCCCTCCAAACAGTGCTTACCACCACACAGTCTTCCCCAAAGATACTGACCCACAAGCGAGCCTTCAGCGACGAGGCGAGTAGGATCACCACGACTGCCATTCCCCGGCCCTGTCCTGCTGTGGAGTCCCTCAAGGGTCAAGGTATGACTCTCTCCCAATCCTCTCTGTGCATCAACGGAAGCCACGTCTATGGATCTGAACCGGTGGGTCCCAAGGGCTCAAGCACCCTTCCATCCAAGCTGGTCCTGCTCGAGAAGTGCTCCCCTCTCTCTCGTTCGCTGCAGAACCTCACAAAGCGGAGCGAGGACAAGGGTTCCGCTGGCGAGGGCCGGCGCTGGTCCTTCGACAAGGTAAAGAAAGACGAGAAGGATGAGGAGAAGGAGGCCGAACCTCCAGTCTCCCAGTTTCAAAGTGCTCGAGTGGGGGGTCGGCCGGTGCAGGCAGCAGCCCCGATGCTGTCTTCTACTACCACGGTGGACTCAGCAGACAAAGGGAAGAAGCTCAGAAAAACGTTATTCTCCGGAGGGAGGAGTGATTCTCTACCTGCCAAGTCCGAGCTGAGCCAGGGTTCTCCTCCCCCTGAGGGGAGACTGCGAGGCTGGTTTGGCTCCAGTGACTCCCAGAACAAGCCAAGGTGAGTGGAGGGTCATTTCAGCTCTGTGGCTCCATTCTCCAGGGCTTCATACAGTTGTGCCTTCCATTGAAAGCACACAATAGACATCTACATCATGGAAGGTTTTGATTTCCTTGTTTTAAGTGTCTATGCTGCCCCCTATTCCTTTAAAACGGAAATGTGGCAAGTTCATCCACCATTTTACAGCATCTCATATAGGCCATAATTTAATGGTCATACTGTCCTCATAACACATAATAGTTGACATCTAGGCCATTTGTATAAAAATGTACTGTACTTCCAATCAAAAGAAAATCAAAGACTCAAAGAGTCTATGTGACTGGAGTTGGAAGGGAGATTTTGGCATATGTATATTTCACTCTTAAAATAGTTTGGGGTTCTGAGGCAAGAGGATCTACCTGAACTTAGGTTTGGTATGTTGTGGAACATTGATCTGGGCCAGTATTCATAATGTCTTGGAATAGCAGTGCTGACCCCCACCCCATGTAACCTCAATCATTATGATCTAAAAGGCTAAACTGGTCCTAGATCAGCACTCCTAATCTCAGATTCTTTATGAATACTGGATCAGTACACTAATCACCTGTTCTTGCTATTAGATCATCCTGCAGTTTTACTGTCTATAATCTGACAGTAATTCCTGAAATACCAAACTCAGTACATCTTGCTCTTCACCTTGCTTCAGTAATTTGCTAAATGCAGTTTTGCTTTTTGTAGTAAACTCCTGTTGCTGTTTTCCATAACCCATTATTGTTTAAATTTTGTTGGCATATTCACAAGATAGTCCTCGAATAGACAGTAGTTGGCTAGGTTGCCTTTTTCTCTCTGTGTTAGACAAATGGAACCCATATTTTTAAATGGGCCAGCTGGCACAGAATTAACAAAGAGGACTGCTTGTGCCTTCCCTCCACAGGCTGGAAGTTTCTCCTAAGGTAGAAAGCGAATCAGACACCCCTCCTCCTCTCCCCCCTCGCTCCCTCATTCCCCTCCAATGCTCGTCTCCCTCTGCTTCTTTCACTGGCCATTCCTCGCCCGACAGTCCCCATCCAACTAACCCCTTCACTCCCTCTCCCTCTCTGACCCCTGACCCCATCTCTCCATTCAACCCCTTCCTCCCGCGTATGCAGTGTAACCCCTTTTTTGAGGACCTCATTGCAGAAGAGGGCCAGAGGTCCCCCCCTTTTGCTACCTGCTCCCCCGTCACACCCCTCTGTCATTCCACAGCTTTGCCTTGCGTCCCCAGTCCCACCCACGATCCCGCCGTGCAAATTGAAATGGCCGCCATATGGCGAGACCGGCCCAGGCCTGTAGCCAGGCAGACGTCCCTCCCTGCCTTACTTCCGACACCAGCGACGGCTAGCCCCCCAATCCGTTTACGTCTCGCTCCATATCAGAGAGTGGGGGAGGAGAATGGGATGAGTCCTTTGATGCCTTTGCCTCCAGCAGACTGAATTCGCCAAAGGGCTCTCCTACCAATCACCCTTCAATAGCAACCTCAAGGCAAGCCCAAGTAAGAAGCACTCCTCCATATGAGAGTTACACTATTCCACCCATTGAGGAGATGAGGATGAGTGAAGAAGAAGAGCCTCCACCATTGCCTCCACGGAGGCCCATAATACGGACTCTGGTGAACGAGAGACCCTCTGACAGCTGGTTGCACCGGGGTCAGGAACTGGCGGTGCAGAAAGAGGCCTGTCTCCTGTCACAAACAGGCGCAGCTTCCCTACAGCACACAAGAGAATGGGGGCACAAGAGACACACACCAAGTCCCCACCTGTACCCAAGCCCAGGCAAAGACCTTGTCAGTAGTGACCTGTTGGACTTTCATACCGTACACTCACAACATTATGCCAACATGTCTCCAGAGTCTCCATCTCCATTCAAGTCTGAAGATGAGTTCAAGAAGTTTGACTATGAACCATTACGAGATGAAGATGATAAAATTATATTTACTGAGCAGGACCTATGGCCAGATGCAACAGATTCAATAATATCGTTGGCTTCAGAGGATACGACGGACGCCAGTCCCACTGTAAGAAAATATGCTATTGTAAAGAACACTTCACATTCTGAACTCAAAGACTTATCTCTGCCAGTAATGCTTCTTAATAGTGAAAGGACTTTTGCCGATCTACTGACTAAGTCTTCCTCAAAACACTCTAAATCAGGTCTTAAGACTCTAGACATTGCTTCAACTCCACCAGACCCAACAACGGACTCGTTCTCAATTCACCCAGATAAGCCCACCAAATCCAGAAACAACAATTATGAATCACCTCCGCTAACCTTAGAAGACCTTAATAAAAACAAAAGTAACTCAGATTTTTGTTTTATTGACTCTGCTTCTGATGCTTCCCCATCTCCATCTGACATGATGACAGTGCATACCCTCAAAAGTTTAGGTGGCATTTGTCCTCAACCTCCACAAGATACTCCCATAGCATTATCTCATGAGCAGATGATGCTATATGCAGAAGATATGTTCATTTTTCAGAAGACTAGTACTATAGACGTCAACTCTGCTGTAAAAGTGAACTTACCAGAAGTCTCCTCGCTTTGTCAAGACAATTGTCAAGATGGAGGATGTGAATTGAATACATCACGCAGAGATTCTGCAAGCAATATGAAGAGCATTAGCATTTTTACGCCTGACAGTCTTAACATAGAGAGAGAGACTGTAGAATTAAAAGACACTCAATCTCCAATGGATAGAAATGGCAACATTACAAAATCAAAGATAGACAGTTCAAAACTAGACCCTTTATGTCATGTTAGATCTTTTCCAGTTTCGTCCCAGATGGAAATGCAACAGGAAGTTGTACGCAATAAACAGGAAGTGAGTCAGCCTCTGGCCAAACAAACCAATCCTGTCAATGAATCTTCACCAAGGGGCACTAGTTCTCACAGAAGTCTCAAGGGAATGATACGAGAGCTCCACGGCAACAGTGGTGCAAATTGCCCTGGCAAAGGATTAGGTGAGAGCCCTCTTCACCAATCACCGTCTCCTGGGCAAATAATCTCAGAGAGCATTGAAGGACCGTTCTCATATCAACCCACCAAATCTCCTTTTTCCTCACCTTTGTCACCGAATAGAGAGACAACGCTCAAGGCAGCGTTATTTGTGTCCTCGCAAAAAATACACACAAATAGTTCCACTCAGTCAATTCCAAAAGAAAACTGCTTAACGGAACATTCCTCATCCAAATATGCTGGGGCGATCAGCTTTGAAGACCTCCACGCCAAAGTAGCCCCGAACGTGAGAAGCCCCATGAGTGCCAGGTTAAGGCCTGGCACCACAGTGCATACTTCCAACCCCTGTGCTTCCAACCCCTCCTCTGCTACCCCCTCCCTGGCAACTGAAACTAATGGCCAGGCTAAGCTGCCCCCCACCCCTGTCCCCCCCTCCATACATCACCCCCGACCGTGAGGCCCAGTACCGGAGCCAGTGCCACCTTGGCTGTGGCCCCCTACACCTCTTCCTCCTTCTCCTCCTCTTCCTCCTACACCACTGCCCAGCCCTTGGTCGATGCACGGCACACACTTTTGCCTGAGGAGACACAGCCAGCTAGCAGCCTGCCCCGACAGGAGAGCAGGTGAGACTTCTCCTCACACTTAAGCGCTGCAGAGTGTACCCACTCAAACTCCTCTTGAGAAAAATACAAATACCAGGTTGGGTTGCCAGTTTGAGTTACCAAATTGGGTTGCCAGGTTGTAGTCAACAATGGGATGAAATAGTTAGACATAGCTCAACTGCTGGCATAACTTGAAAATCTACATATTGTTAGACTGTATTCTCATTTTTCCAAACAAAATACATCGATTTGGTTCCTTTGATTTAATTTATTCAAGTAGCTTCCTTAAGAGGGGTTCTCTAAATTAATCAGTACATCTCCCCTGCCAGTACCACCTGCCCATGCAAACCCATTGTTTGCGACAGTGCATTGTTTTGTGAATTGCTTAATCTTTTATGTTGCTCATCTCACTTCTGTGTTGTTAATTTATGTGTCAAACATTTGTGTTGCTGACTGTCCCATCACATCAAGGAGTCCACAACCACAATCAAAGTCATCATAATGAGAATCTCACCCTAACCTTGATTAAACAACTGCTTTAGCTCTCTGTGCTGTCATTCTGACCATCTGTAAATTAAAGCAAAATGGAAGTGCCTTCCTTCACTCGCTCATTAGGTGTAGGATGAAGTTGCCTTTATACGCTGATTTCCCCCACTAATGGTTAAGGTTAGGATTGGGGAGGGGAAGCTGTTCCTAGATCTGTACCTAGGGGAAACTTCACTCTGGAGCCTGTCATTACCTGATACGGCATACCTGCTCTGTGATATACACAAATCAGACAACATGAGCTCTTTTTACGCTCTCTTGCTGAAACCTGATGCTAAACACATTTTGTTATCATGTAGAGGACTGATTTGAGGTCTGCATTATATACTGAAAATTCTAAACCCAAGCCAGAGCATTGTTATGAATATTCCCACATACAATGCCAGTGCCTCATATTGTACTGTACTGATTTTCATGTGAAAATGTATACGTACACAAAATCCAATGCAGTGAACCTTTGATGGTGATGTTTCCTCTGCAGCCCCCACCCAGTGAAGCCCTTGACCACCACAGCCAGTCAGGGGGAGAAGAAAGAGGGCCGGTCAGTTCTGGAGAAGCTCAAGTCTTCCATCCACCCAGGCCGCTCTTCCCAGCAGACACTGGCCGTGGCTGAGACTGAGAAGAAGATTGAGGTATAAAAAGGCCACAAACTCTGCGTTTAGACGGGCAGCCCAATTCTGATATTTTTTCCACTAATGGGTCTTTTGACCAATCGCATCAGATCTTTTCACGTCAACTCTTTCTCAGAGCGTATCTGATTGGTCAAAATACCAATTAGTGAAAAAAATAGCAGAATTGGCTGTCTGTCTAAACGCAGCCAAACTATCACTGCAGAAAAAAACAGAATAGACCAGCATAAATTTCAAGGTGGTCTATGCTGGTTTATGCTGGTTCATGATGGTCAGTGCTGGTATGATGCTAGTCAAGCTGGTCTGACCAGCATGCTCTAACTGGTTCTTCTGGCAGACCAGCATGGTCTAGCTGGTCAAGTTGGTCTGACCAGAATGGTCTGGCTGGTTATGCTGGCATACCAGCCTAAATTGTGTTTTTTTTTATGGTGATTGGCATTTGCTGTATTGCTGGGGACTAGCCTTCACTGTGCTTTTGCTGGTGACCAGCCTTTGCTATGTTTTGGACACTGGTGACCAGCATAAGCTAAAGCAAAACCAGCATCAAGTCCCATTATGCGGACTTGCAAACTGATGTTTAAATCCTATTGGAATTCAGCCAGAGTGGATTCCCACAATCTGCATTCAGAATTACTTGCAGGGTTAAACCAGCAACATTTTCTCTCAGCCTCATGGCAAAATGAAAAGTATGAGATTAACTATACCTTGCTCACACCTACAGTATACTTTGCTGAGACCACAGGGCCAGTGAAACTGTGGTACGCCACTGTCAATCAATGTACATGCAAAAACACAGATATTGACAGGAACAATTTTTAAAAAATCTAACTGCAATAGAGCATGCTGGAAAATATCCTAATGATGGGCGGGGTTTTGCAGACCAGCAAAATTCGGATTACTTTAGAGTAGAGGTTCAACGATTTAGATTTTTCAGCGCCAATACAAATACCGATTATTTGAGAACAAAAAAGGCCGATACCGATTAATCGGCCGGTTTTTATATATATTTGTAATAATGACAATCAACCTTTGACTATTGGCTCTTCTTATAGGCACTATAGTATTGCCAGCCTAATCTCGGGAGTTGATAAGCTTGAAGTCATAAACAGAGCTGTGCTTCAAGCATTGCGAAAAGCTGCTGGCAAATGGAGGAAAGTGCGGTTTGAATGAATGCTTACGAGCCTGCTGCTGCCTACCACTGCTCAGTCAGACTGCTCTATCAAATATCAAATCATAGACTTAATTATAATATAATAAACAGAAATACGAAACTCTCCAAATACGGTTGTGCCAAGCTTGTAGCATCATACCCAAAATAAGACTCAAGGCTGTAATCGCTGCCAAAGGTGCTTCAACAAAATACTGAGTAAAGGGTCTGAATACTTATGTAAATGTGTTATTTCAGTTTTTTTAAACCTGTTTTTTATAAACCTGTTTTTGCTTTGTCATTATGGGGTATTGTGTGTAGACTGATGAGGGCAAAAAGCTATTTCATCCATTTGAGAATAAGGCTGTAACGTAACAAAATGTGAAAAAAAGTTTAGAGGTCTGAATACTTTCTGAATGCACTGTATAACATTCCGACCTTGTTTAGCATTATGTAGTCCAATATTTGTATCCATTTTAATCACTTATTATTTTGAAAGGCAAAATGCCAGTCAATATGCTTAGCGGTTCATGTTTTTCACTGTTAGCTGTGGCTAGGCTAGTGGGGGTCATTGTGGTCGATTGTGTAGCATTCAGTTACAATTCTGATTATAGTCGTTAATCTGTTGTGATGTGTTGGACAAACATACAATTGGATGGTTTAACATGCTAGATAGCATACCTTTTGCACTATTTTGGTACAGATACTAATTCATTGAATAGCAGTAGCAACATAAACTCAGCAAAAAAAGAAACGTCCCTTTTTCAGGACACTGTCTTTCAAAGATAATTAATAAAAATCCAAATAACTTCACAGATCTTCATTGTAAAGAGTTTAAACACTGTTTCACATGCTTATTCAATGAAGCATAAGCAATTCATGAACATGCACCTATGGAACGGTCACAGTTATGAAAACTTAGGACACTAAAGAGGCCTTTCTACTGACTCTGAAAAACACCAAAAGAAAGATGCCCAGGGTCCTTGCTCTTCTGCGTGAATGTGCCTTAGGCATGCTGCAAGGAGGCATGAGGACTGCAGATGTGGCCAGGGCAATAAATTGCAATGTCCGTACTGTGAGACGCCAAAGACAGCACTACAGTCGAGACAGGATGGACAGCTGATCGTCGCCGCAGTGGCAGACCACGTGTAACAACATCTGCACAGGATTGGTACATCCCGAACATCACACCTGCGGGACAGGTACAGGATGGTAACAACAACTGCCCGAGTTATACCAGGAATGCACAATTCCTCCATCAGTGCTCAAACTGTCCGTAATAGGCTGGGAGAGGCTGGACTGAAGGCTTGTAGGCCTGTTGTAAGGCAGGTCCTCAGGTCCTCACCAGACATCACCGGCAACAACGTTGCCTATGGGCACAAACCCACCGTCGCTGGATCAGACAGGACTGGCAAAAAGTGCTCTTCACTGACGAGTCGCGGTTTTGTCTCACCAGGTGTGATGGTTTGATTTGTGTTTATCGCTGAAGGAATGCACATTACACTGAGGCCTGTACTCTGGAGCGGGATCGATTTGGAGGTGGAGGGTCCATCATGGTCTGGGGCGGTGTGTCACAGCATCACCGGACTGAGCTTGTTGTCATTGCAGGCAATATCAACACTGTGCATTACAGAGAAGACATCCTCCTCCCTCATGTGGTACCCTTCCTGCAGGCTCATCCTGACATGACCCTCCAGCATGACAATGCCACCAGGCATACTGCTCGTTCTGTGCATGATTTCTTGCAAGACAGGAATGTCAGTGTTCTGCCAAAGTCAGCGAAGAGCCTGGATCTCAATCCAATTGAGCACGTCTGGGACCTGTTGGATCGGAGGGTGAGGGCTAGGGCCATTCACCCCAGAAATGTCCGGGACCTTGCAGGTGCCTTGGTGGAAGAGTGGGGTAACATCTCCCAGCAAGAACTGGAAAATCTGGTGCAGTCCATGAGGAGGAGATGCACTGCAGTACTTAATGCAGCTGGTGGCCACACCAGATACTGACTGTTACTTTTGATTTTGACCCCCCCTTTGTTCAGGAACACATTATTACATTTCTGTTTGTGGAACTTGTTAAGTTTATGTCTCAGTTGTTGAGATTGAAATTGAACACAGGATATGAAGTACAGCTGAAGTAGGAAGTTTACATACACTTAGGTTGGAGTCATTAAAACTAGTTTTTCAACCACTCCACAAATTTCTTGTTAACAAACTATAGTTTTGGCAAGTCGGTTAGAACATCTACTTTGTGCATGACACAAGTAATTTTTCCAGCAATTGTTACCAGACCGATTATTTCACTTAATATTAGCTGTATCACAATTCCAGTGGGTTAGACGTTTGCATACACTAAGTTGACTGTGCCTTTAAACAGCTTTAGAAGCTTCTGATAGGCTAATTGACATCATTTGAATCAATTGGAGGTGTACCTTCAAACTCAGTGCCTCTTTGCTTGACATCATGAGAAAATCAAAAGAAATCAGCTAAGACCTCAGGAAACAATTGTAGAGCTCCACAAGTCTGGTTCAGCCTTGGGAGCAATTTCTAAATGCCTGAAGGTACCACGTTCATCTGTACAAACAATAGTACGCAAGTATAAACACCATGGTACTGCATAGCTGTCATACCGCTCAGGAAGACGCGTTCTGTCTCCTAGAGATGAACGTACTTTGGTGCGAAAAGTGCAAATCAATCCCAGAACAACAGCAAAGGACCTTGTGAAGATGCTGGAGAAAACAGGTACAAAAGTATCTATATCCACAGTAAAACGAGTCCTATATCGACATAACCTGAAAGGCCGCTCAGCAAGGAAGAAGTCCCTGCTCCAAAACCACCATAAAAAAACAGACTACGATTTGCAATTGCACATAGGGACAAATATCGTACTTTTTGGAAAAATGTCCTCTGATCTGATGAAACAAAAATAGAACTGTTTGGCCATAATGACCATCATTATGTTTGCAAGCTGAAGAACACCATCCCAACCGTGAAGCACGGTGGTGGCAGCATCATGTTGTGGGGGTGCTTTGCTGCAGGAGGGACTGGTGCACTTCACAAAATAGATGGCATGAGGCAGGAAAATGATATGGATATATTGAAGCAACATCTCAAGACATCTTGGTCACAAATGGGTCTTCCAAATGGACAATGACCTCAAGCATACTTCCAAAGTTGTGGCAAAATGGCTTAAGGACAACAAAGTCAAGGTATTGGAGTGACCATCACAAAGCCCTGACCTCAATCCTATAGAACATTTGTGGGCAGAACTGAAAAAGCGTGTGCGAGCAAGGAGGCCTACAAACCTGACTCACTTACACAAGCTCTGTAAGGAGAAATGGGCCAAATTTCACCCAACTTATTGTGGGAAGCTTGTGGAAGGCTTCCCGAAACATTTGACCCAAGTTAAACACTTTAAAGTTAATGCTACCAAATACTAATTGAGTGTATGTAAACTTCTGACCCACTGGGATTGTGATGAAAGAAATAAAAGCTGAAATCAATCATTCTCTCCACTATTATTCTGATATTTCACATTCTTAAAATAAAGTGGTGATCCTAACTGACCTAAAACAGATCATTTGTACTCAAATTAAATGTCAGGAATTGTGAAAATGTATTTGGCTAAGTTGTATGTAAACTTACGACTTCAACTGTATCTTAATGCATTTTAAAAATATATATTTTTCTATTGATAATGACAACTGTGAATTTATATTATTCTTCAAAGCAATTGTAATAAACCAGATAATTGACACTTGACACGAATGAGAGCTTTTCCTGAAACCAGCCAACTTTCTCTTGTCTCATATTTTCTCCTGTTTTACAGGAAACATATGATCTGTTTTCCTGGTCTCAATCCTGGGACTTTTAACAAATACATAATTAACATGATATTTATTTTTTATTACAGGAAATTTTCTTTAAAACTTTTCTCTCAGCCTCATGGCAAAATGTGTAAATAGCATAAGATTAGCTATAAAACTGCACTTTTTTCTCTCTGTCCCATAACATGTTGTTGTTATAATAATGTTATCTGGCTTAGGGCTGGCTGACGCTACCACACTTTCATAGACGTTATCCTGCACTTATTGTGTAGACATGTGCTGGATTTATAACATTTTAGGAGCTTTTTAAATATTTTTTTCGACTTTACTTATGATTTTGAACCCCTGCTCAGATGAAACCTATCTCCTGGATGAAGCAATTGATTAGTCACTCTCCCCCATCCTCACCTACAGATATTCCTGGCTGGCTGTATAGCATATTTGAGCCAATGCAAACACAACACTATTCATGATATTTAGTTTATTCGGTATATATTTAGTTTATTTGGTACACTGATTCGCTTTTGAAAGAAATTCTGAACATGCTGCAAAGCAATTGTGGTCCCACAAGGGAACCTGTTTATGTACTGAACAAAAATATAAATGCAGCATGCAACAATTTCATTTTTTTTTACTGAGTTACAGTTCATATAAGGAAACCAGTCAATTGAAATACATTCATTAGGTCCTTATCTATGGATTTCACGACAGGGAATACAGTGGTTCGTCCTTTAAAAGTTGCTGTGTACTGCGGCACAGCTTGCATTGTGTCGCAGAATTGTATGGCATGTTATTTAAGTGTCAACCACTGTTACCGTTAATGCTAGTTAGTGCTAGTTTGACCACCAGAGGGCATCTTTGAGAAGCATTTGATAGCCTTCAATAGTGGCTGTACTAGAGAATTTCAAACCTTTTTTGTAAGAACATAGTATATGGGACTGATATTAGGACATTTTGCTAAATTAATTTGATTGATATTAAGGTTTCTTTTCCAAGGGGTTCAATTCCCCGACAGGGAGGAAGGAGTAGGCTGTCCTTGTAAATAGGAATTTGTTCTTAACTGACTTGCCTAGTTAAATAAAGGTTACACTAAGAGCATAATAGTTCTACACCATAAGTGTTGGCTAATCAATACCAAAATGGAGATTCAGTGAAAATAAAAATCTCATTGATTTATCAAGACCAGTCCCCATGCTTGTCTCAGAGCAGTGCGAAACGGTGCTAAAATAGTTGTAGCCTAATGCTTCAAATCCTATTGCTTCTAACTTCAATATGCTCTTTAAATAAATAAGACCTACACCACTTTAACAGCACATTACTCAACACTAGTGAGACCCATGTCGCCTACGGTAGGCCAACAGTACATCGAAAAATATGACGTGACTCTCTGCCAATAATTACATATAGAGGATTGGAGGATATTTCTGTAGTAATTCGTTATGGACCCATAACTAAATAAACATTGGCATTTTGAAAAATAATTTTTTATCATTATTTTATTAACGAAAGCATAAAAATGCCATTATTAGTTACATTGTTTTAGTTTGAACGTGCAGACTGGCATTAAGAACAGCAGGAATGTTTCCCTAGTCAGCGCCATTATTAGTGCAATTCCCCTTAAAGTGTTGCCAGCGTGGCGGGGTGGGTGTCCACCCCCCTTCCTCCTCCTCCCTTCCCCATGGGCTAGGTCGGTCTTCTGTGCGCAGCTCTGCAGCCCATCCTTTGCCCCCTGCCCTCGTAGCTTGAACCTTGCGCACTTTCAGTGGATACAGCTGGAGAACTGCAAGGCAATCCCATTGTGCGCCACTCGGGAACCATGACCAATTGTCCTGCTAATAACAGGGTTAATAATATATCTGTGAGAATATCCAAGGGGCTTTTATGTAATTCAAAATTAATAATAATAATTTGTTTAAACAATAATATTTTGGAGATGATTTCATTTTCAAATAACATAAAATGAGCGAGAAAAGGGCATTCTTGAACACGGGGGTGAGACATTGTTGCTAATTTGTAAATAAAGCCAGTTTGTTATTTAGAATGATTTATTTTTGTTTTTAGAGGAAGAGAAACCAAAAACCTGCAGTCGTCACAGCACGGGTATTGAACCAGCATCTGTAGCAACACAGTTTGCAGTGTCTTCGACCATTGCGCCACTCAGGCACTGTACATTGTGACTGGTCGGGTCTGGGCTACAGTACTACAGTAAGAGCAAAATAATCCTAACAAAATAAAATAAAAACCTTAGTGTAACAATCAGTTATAGGTTTTAGTAAGTAATACTGAAGTCGTGCACAATTATCAGTTCCTATTTAGGTTTTTGTCACCCATTCATTGACAGTTAGAGACACAGTAGGACCCAAAAGCATAATCAGTGCTCTAACTCCCCCCTGCGCTGGTCTGGAGCAATGAAGTGGTGACACAGGGTACCGTACTAAACCACAAATGACCTCAAAGTCGCGCAACATATTCGCAATACTTTTAGTGGAGCAACCACTGTATGCATCTGTTGGTCACAGATCCCTTTAAAAAACAGGGTAGGGGCGGGGATCAGAAAACCAGTCAGTATCTGGTGTGGCCACCATTTGCCTCATGCAACGCGACACATCTCCTTTGCATAGAGTTGGTCAGGATGTTGATTGCAGCCTGTGGAATGTTGTGCGAAGTTTCTGGATATTGACGGGAACTGAAACACGCTGTCGTACACGTCAATCCAGAGCATCCCAATGGGTGACATGCCTGGTGAGTATGCAGGCCATGGAAAAATACATTTTCTGTTTACAGGAATTGTTTACAGATCCTTGTGATATGGGGCCGTGCATTATCATGCTGAAACATGAGGTGATGGCTGCAGATGTATGGCACAATCTCTGTGCATTCAAATTGCCATTGATATAATGCAATTGTGTTCGTTGTCCATAACCCATTATTGACTGTACGTTTCGTCCCATGTGTAACTCTGTTGTTGTTTTTGTCGCACTGCTTTGCTTTATCTTGGTCAGGTCGCAGTTGTAAATGAGACCTTGTTCTCAACTGGCCTACCTGGTTAAATTAAGATGAAATAAATCAAATATATATATATTTTTTAAACACGGCCACCATGGGGCACTTTGTTCACAACGTTTACATCAGGTAAACAAATTTGTGCACAACATTTGAGCTTTTTGTGCGTATAGAACATTTTATTTCAGCTCATTAAATATGCAACCAATACTTTACATGCTGCGTTTATATTTGTTCAGTATAGAAGCAGTATCCACACATTACAGATGAATCATTGAATATAGTAAAGGATAAAAAAAGTCCATGAATTTACATAATGATACATTATCTACTTTGGGAAAACTGGGCAGTTCAATTCTATGGAAAAGGTTTTGGTCACGTTCTATTACCTGACAGCAATATATTTTATTAATCCAGATCCAGTCAGATCCAGAACAGTGATTACATCAAGATATGAATGAATGACGAATTTTCAAAGTATTCATACAGGGCCTGTGTTTGTCTTCTCAGGAATCGTTAGCAGACAGCTCGGCCCAGTACGAGCAGCTGACAAACATGGAGCTGATTTCCCTTCTGCTGCAGCAGGAGATGGATATGGAGAAGCAGCAGGTGGCCTCCGACCAGCAGGCGGTGATGCTGGAGAAACACGAGGCGGAGCTGAAGAAGATCAAGGCACAGGTGCGCGACCTAGAGGACTACATCGACAAGCTGCTGGTGCAGATCATGGAGCAGACACCCACACTCCTCCAAGTGCGCTCCCGGCACAAGTGACCACTAGTGCTAGTTTGTGCACATATAATCAGTATAATATAGGGCCATGGTCACCATCAAACCCTGGTCCTGGAGAGCTCCTAGGATGAGCAGACAATTGTTCCAGCTCAGTCCCTATAATAGTGCATTTAACTAGATTTGGTGGTCAGTTGTTTAGCCAATCAGGTGTTATAGTGCAGGGCATGAAACAAAAGCCTGCACATCCAAGTAGTTCTTGCGGACCAGGGTTGGTTACCAATGTTCCAGGGTCAGGTGTAGTCCAACAGATCCCTAAGCAAATACTAAATCTCACAACCATCCAGGTTTCACTGCTGATACCCTGCCCTGTTGATATAGACACAATATTACCCATGTGCATGCTTGCTATTGCTTTACACTCACTACTTAGGATAAGGAGAGTGACAGCTTTTATCAAAAGTACTGCAAGAATTCTTATAAATGTGCATTGATGAAGAATATAGAAAATGTCTTCCTATTCATAAAGTGTACAGTAAATGTAATATTCAGTGGTATAAATTGTTCTTACGTGATATGACATTGCATAAAATTCAGAAAACATTGAAGTGTTTGAATTAGTATAATAATGACCCAAATTGTCTTCATCGTGGTAAATACTGTCATTATTTGGCATACGACTCAAAAACAGACTGACCCGAGGAGAATTCCACTGAACTTAAATTTGTTTACATGGAGAAATGTGAGCTTCAGCTAGTGTCATATTGTGTAAATTATTATAAAAAATATATCAAAATGAAAATGCATGAAGACAGATGTCTTAAATAGACTGCTTTGAAGGAAATTCCGGCTGAACTCAAATTTGTTAAACTGGAGAAAGATCAACTTGAGCTAGTGTCATATTTTGTAAATGATTATAAATATATATATATGTGAAAAGAATATATAGGAAAACCATGTGAAAAATAGATAAACATTTGGTAAGAGAACAATGATTTCTTATACGATGCTGCTGTATGAAAAGCCAAAACGAACAAGCGCTAATGATTTTTTCTTTCTCCTATTTAAGAAAAATAATAATAATTAATTTTGCAACATATGCGACGACACGTGACACCTTTCTCTCAAAATGAATTTGAGAATGTATGCAAGTTGGAAATATCCTCGGCTTTGATATAATTTACTATTCATTGATGAAGTGTGTGCAAAGAATAAAGTGACAAATGTTCATGTGATAAAGGTAGGTACTCCAAAATGAATTCAAAGGCATTGATTTATGCTAAGTTAGGTATATGTTCACATTTTGGTTTCATTCGAAAAGAGAATGAATACAATTACAGATATTTTTGGGGGCTAATCATTTTTTATATGACATTGTATTATGGTATTATTTAGTGCAGTACGTCAATACAGTACTATAATTTAAATGCTATTCATGACCTAAGCACTGTAACATGTAAAATAAAGAAAATTGCTTATCAAATGATTCAGATTTTTTTAAATCCTCAAACTTGTTTACATTATACTTGTACTAGTCCTTATGCATGAGTAGTCTAAATACTGTGAAAGTCCAAGTTGCCCTTGTTTTCACAGCCCATATATAATGAAAGGAATGCTGATTGCTGACAGTATAATATTATGCTGACAATTAAGTATGGCAGACATCTTCTTTCTAATGGCAGTGCAGGGCACTGCTATGTCTGCTTAGTATTGATTTCCACTCCCCTTGTTCCATTTTGGTTAGAGCACATTATCAGAATGAACGTACAGTAGGAATCTGCATGCTGTTTTACCCCATGCCCTTTGACTTCCATTTTTGTTTCCATCACTTCCATCCAAACTCGGCAGGGAAAGCTCTATGAGATACAATATTATTCATCCCCCCAGTAATTACATGTACAGGTAACTGCCAAAATAATGGGCTAAACAGTCGAGAAAAACCCACCAATGACCCAAATGGTTGCCCAATCAGGCAGGCTTTTGGGAGGTTATTCAAATGGCATAGGCTATTCACTGCAATGTACAGCCTAGAATATAGTTTTCAACTAACTTGAAAACAATAATTCTAAACAACATGATACATTTTTTGTCCCTAAAAAACTGAAACAATATCACAAGCTTTTTGAGCTGAGTACCCAGGGACTGGAAGGGAGCGCACTCAGCACAGCCTTATGAGCATAGTGTAGGCTACCTATAGTTGCAGCCTGGTCTCATAGACAACATAACATAGTAAATGTAAATCTAGAACAACAAAATGTGTATAATGTTACGTTTGGTATGGTTACATAAGGCATATGGTTATTTAGGGGGGTGGATGCATGGGTGTTTGTATAATATGAACGTTAAACCTAAAGGTTGTGAGTTCAAATCTCATGTTTAGCAACTTAGCATCAGTTGCTGGGACCTCTACTATCTGTCCAGTTATCCTGCCGACCAAGGCCGGGTCTGAGGAGCTGCTTGGCGTAGCAATCATTGAGAGAGGATATCAGTTCTGTATGTGAATCCATGATAACAATGACAGAGAAATCAGATTATCTCGAGGGACAATCAAGGCGGAACATGGTTGTGGACAGAATTGCAGAATCTCCACGAGGCCTGGACAGAGTCTGAGGATAAAGTGAGGGAAATAATCTTGGAGAAACTGAAGATGGACCACAGGAAGATTGAGGTGGAGCACGCCCACAAGACTGGAAAACCTAACACCGGCCCAGGTGACAGGCCCAGGCCGATAATGGTCAAGTTCCTGAGGTTCAAGGACAAGGTAGCTGTTCTGGAAAGAGCCAATAACTTCAGAGGAACGTAATTCATCTATCCTGAAGCTGTGCGCCAGAAGAAAGAACTTATCCCAGCCATTAAAGCTGCCAGAGCGTGTGAAGACATTGATTACATCTTCTATGACAGGCTCATTGTTCACCATCCCTCCCTAAAGCCTGGAAGGGATAAGTGAGTGTCAACCCCGCAGCGCACACACACACACACACACACACCAACTGATTAATGCACTGCTGAATGTATGTGTTTTCTCTTGCTTTGTTTGCTCTTTGCCATATCATGATCATCTCTGATAAAGTACACAGGAAAGGGCTGAAAATAGCTCATATTAATATATGTAGCCTTAGAAATAAGGTCAATGAAATCAATTACCTGCTAACATCAGATAACATTCATATATTAGCCATTTCTGAGACTCACTTAGATAATTCATGTTACAGCAGTAGCAATACAAGGATTCCCCCTTCTGATGACCAGGTGGCGAATCGCATCTCTGCATGTCTGGCAGACATATCAGTGTGGATGACGGATCACCACCTCAAGCTGAACCTCGGCAAGACGGAGCTGCTCTTCCTCCGGGGGAAGGACTGCCCGTTCCATGATCTCGCCATCACGGTTGACAACTCCACTGTGTCCTCCTCCCAGAGCGCTAAGAACCTTGGCGTGATCCTGGACAACACCCTGTCGTTCTCAACTAACATCAAGGCGGTGGCCCGTTCCTGTAGGTTCATGCTCTACAACATCCGCAGAGTACGACCCTGCCTCACACAGGAAGCGGCGCAGGTCCTAATCCAGGCACTTGTCATCTCCCGTCTGGATTACTGCAACTCGCTGTTGGCTGGGCTCCCTGCCTGTGCCATTAAACCCCTACAACTCATCCAGAACGCCGCAGCCCGTCTGGTGTTCAACCTTCCCAAGTTCTCTCACGTCACCCCGCTCCTCCGCTCTCTCCACTGGCTTCCAGTTGAAGCTCGCATCCGCTACAAGACCATGGTGCTTGCCTACGGAGCTGTGAGGGGAACGGCACCTCAGTACCTCCAGGCTCTGATCAGGCCCTACACCCAAACAAGGGCACTGCGTTCATCCACCTCTGGCCTGCTCGCCTCCCTACCACTGAGGAAGTACAGTTCCCGCTCAGCCCAGTCAAAACTGTTCGCTGCTCTGGCCCCCCAATGGTGGAACAAACTCCCTCACGACGCCAGGACAGCGGAGTCAATCACCACCTTCCGGAGACACCTGAAACCCCACCTCTTTAAGGAATACCTAGGATAGGATAAAGTAATCCTTCTCACCCCTCCCCCCTTAAAAGATTTAGATGCACTATTGTAAAGTGGCTGCTCCACTGGATGTCATAAGGTGAATGCACCAATTTGTAAGTCGCTCTGGATAAGAGCGTCTGCTAAATGACTTAAACGTAAATGTAAATGTAAATATAACATTTATAGAAGAGACAGGAGATCCTTTGACTGACGGCGCCGGAGAAGATGACTGACGTTTTACTTGCTCCTAACCAATTGTGTTTTTATGTTTGTTTTGTTGCGTGGTTTGTAACTTATTTTTGAACTTATTTTGTAAATAAATGTTGCTGCTACCGTCTCTTACGACCAAAAATAACTTCTGGACATCAGAACAGTGATTACTCACCACGAACTGGCAGAAGCTTTTTTTTCCTTTAACGAGTCCGATGATCCCGATGTGAACGACATACTGCTTTCCCGGGAACAGGCCCAAATCCCTGTCATATGCATGAAGAGACGATGGAGAAAGAGAGGACGGAGGTTGAGCTTCCTTCTGAGAATTTGTAGGCAATCGAATAAACCCCCCCTAACTTCCATTCTACTAGCTAATGAACAATAATTGGAAAATAAAATGGACAACCTACGACGAAGATTAAACTACCAATGGAATATTAAAAACTGTAATATCTTATGCTTCATGGAGTTATGGCTAAACGATGACATTGCCTAGTTAAATAAAGGTTAAATAAAAACATATAAATAAATTATCAACATACAGCTGGTTATACGCTGTATCGGTAGGATAGAACAGCGGCATCTGGTAAGACAAGGGGGGGCGGACTATGCATATATGTAAACAAGAGCTGGTGCACGATATCTAAGGAAGTCTCAAGGTTTTGCTCGCCTGAGGTAGAGTATCTCATGATGAGCTGTAGACCACACTATCTACCTAGAAAGTTTTCATCTGTATTTTTCGTAGCTGTCTACATCACAAAACAAACCGATGCTGGCACTAAGACTGCACTCAATGAGCTGTATTCTGCCGTAAGCAAACAGGAAAACGCTCATCCAGAGGCGGCACGCCTATTGACCACCTTTACTCCACACACAGAGACGCGTACAAGGCTCTCCCTCCATTTGGCTAATCTGACCATAATTCAGTGGCTTCATCAGTAAGTGCATCGATGATGTTGTCCACACAGTGACCGTACGAACATACCCCAACCAGAAGCCATGGATTACAGGCAACGTCCGCACTGAGCTAAAGGCTAGAGCTGCCGCTTTGAAGGAGCGGGACTCTAACCCGGAAGCTTCTAAGAAATCCCGCTGTGACAAAGTGTCAATACAGGACTAAGATCGAATCGTACTACACTAGCGGATGTGGCAGGGCTTGAAAACCATTACTGACTACAAAAGGGAAGCACAGCCAAGAGATGTCAAGTGACACGAGCGAACCAGACGAGTTAAACTACTTCTAAGCTCGGTGACCCCTCCCACAGTCCCCCCAGGAAGAAAATATAAAATAAGAAATACAATTATTTCTATTCCCCACCCCCAAGGACCCCCCAATGCACCAACAACCAAGAGAATGAACTAAAGAGAAAAAAGGAAAAGATAGTAGTCAATATTAATTGTCATCATCTGAAAGCTGTAAATTCTTGGTTATCTTCACGAACCCTGGCTAGCAAGTTGAATCAGCACTGCAAAATTGGGTTTAATTATTTATTTACTAAATACCTAACTACACACAGAATTACATATACACAGAATTAATCATACCTTGATTACAAATTATGTCATAAAGGAAAACATCCCTAGCGGACGGAACAGATATGACAGCTCGTTACACGAAGAAAAGGGGGCTGGGTTTGAGTGAAAGAGCGGGAAGACTGAAGAACAAAGGGAGAAGCAATGTCTTAATGACCGTTCCACAGGTGCATGTTCATTAATTGTTTATGGTTCATTGACCAAGCATGGGAAACAGTGTTAAACCCTTTACAATGATGATCTGTGAAGGATTTTTACACATTATCTTTGAAAGACAGGGTCCTGAAAAAGGGACTTTTCTTTTTTTGCTGAATTTATTACACAGGCTCCGACGCCCGCCGCGTCTGGCAGGTGCTACAGTCCATTACTGATTACAAAGGAAGACCCAACTCTGATCTGCCTAACGTTGCCTCTCTAACAGATGCATTTTATGCACACCTTGACATCAACAACATTGAACCAGGTGTGAGGGCCATCACCATCCTAGAGGACTAGGTGAGCTCGCTGTCCAAGGCTGATGTGAGAATGATCTTTAATCAGGTCATGGGGTCCGACAGTATTCCAGGGCACGTTCTCAGAGCATGAACAGAACAGCTGGCCTGGCATAATCACAGTAATTTTCAACGTCTCTTTGTCCCAGTCTGTTTCAAAATGACCACAATCATCCCTGTTTGTAAGAACTCTGGCTTCATGCCACAATGATTACCGCCCTGTAGCACTCACTTCTGTAATCATTAAGTGCGTTGAGAGGCTGGTTATGGCACACATTAACTACACCATCCCAGCCAGCCTAGACCCACTCCAATTTGCATACCGCCCCAACAGAGCCATAGATGAAGCAATTTCAATTGCCCTCCTCACTGCCCTCACCCACCTAGATAGGAGGAATACCTATGTGAGAATGCTGTTCATTGACTACAGCTCAGCGTTCAACACCATTATCCCCTCCAAGCTTGTCACCAAGCTTAGGACTCTGGGTCTGAACACCTCCCTCTGCAACTGCATCCACATCGGCAGTGGAGCAGATAACCAGCTTGAAGTTCTTGGTGTCCAAATCACTAGATTTAAAATGGTCCACACACACCACAGTCGTGAAGGCGCAACAGTGCCTATTCCCTCTCAGGAGGGATGCTGTACCATTGTGAGCATAACACCGCCCTCAATTAATTGCATGGCGATACGGAGGGTTGTGCGGACAGCCCAGTACATCACTGGGGCCGAGCTTCATGCAATCCAGGACCTCTATATTAGGCGGTGTGAAAGGAAGGCCCAGAAAATCCTCAAAGACCCCAACGACTCAATCCACCGACTATTTTCTCTGCTGCTGCACAGCAAGAGGTACCGGTGCGTCAAGTCTAACACCAACAGGCTCATGAACAGCTTCTCCCCCCCAAGCAATACGACTGATATAAATAGCTAATAAGTTTACCTTGTATATTTTTTTCCTTTTATTTCAATATTTGCACTGTCACAGGGCCAACAGACACTCACTCACACATTAAATGCATATACATTTATGCTGACTCCACACACACACACACACACACACACACACACACACACACACACACACACACACACACACACACACACACACACACACACACACACACACACACACACACACACACACACTGCTGCTACTCAACACCTCTCCGGATTTGTCAGAAAAAAAAAAAACTCTCCACCGACAGCTTGTAGCTTTTTGGCTGAGGTAAGTCACCAAATTTTGGCCAAAACTGAGCGCACAGATTCGACATCTGCGAATGTAGTTTTGATTCACCCGTCGCAAGTTTAGTAAATTTTGTTGTAAGCTTGCAAACATAATTTTATTTTTTCACTGGCAGGAAGAGCGGTGTGTGCCAAACTACAACAACAAAAAAGGTCAAGTTTCAGATTCTTTTACTTTTAGTGTCTCTGGCGTTCTAGTCCACAAGCCATTCAGGAAAGAGAGTGGTTAAAGATGACAGCCACCAGTAGTCTCTTGTGTCGGCATGTCCATAACTCTCCTTCTGAGGAGTCTGTGGGAGACGAGGCACGCTGTGTCTTCCTAACTGCTCCACTTGAATGTGCTCCAGCCAGCACTCTGTGCTAGTCAGTTGATTAAGGAATGCCTTGGTGTGCTGATTAGCAATCCTGCACAGGTGTGTTGGGTGAGCAGCGCTGTGGCACTGTCTTCAGCTGGCTTGGTACTGAAAGTAGTGCAGCCTTCCACAGTGCTGCTGTCCGTGGTGCTGAAGTGAGCACACCTGTTTCCTGTGCTGAGGAGGGTGGCACTGTCCATGACACTGCACTGGGAGTCCTTCAGCCACACCTATGCCCATGCCTCTCACGGTGCCACATACACACATCGCAAAAGCACAGCCCCCACACCACTGTGCTTTGGGAAAATGGGTGGGGTTATATCGTGCCTTGTTGGCCATGTCCGGGGGTATCGTCAGACAGGGCCACAGTGTCCCCCGACCCACCCCTGTCTTTATAAATTGAGTCTTTCAAATAATTGACTCTGGCAAGTTTCCCACCAGCGCGTTGCAGTAGGGAAGTAAAGCGGAAGTCGAATCCATCACGTGGGAGTAGATTTTAGCATGCAATGAGAGGCTTTGAAGCCTTATTGGTACTGCTCAGAAAAGCAGTCCTCCATAGGAATGAATGGAATTCTCCAGCATTTCATTTAAATGTTTCAAGGACAACACTACATGTATTTAAATATTTTGGTTGTTATAGTGAGGACAGTAACATTAGTACTTGCTACTTTAAGGATTTTTTAAAATATATGTTTTTATTTGAAATGTTTATGTTTAGCTCACACAATATAATAAAAAAGTATGCATTAAGTGTCTGTAATAGAATAAACGTGACAAAACAAAGGTAGACATTTATGAATGCATTTCTATAGCTTCCAAAATATTTTTTACAACGTGTGGGAGTGCCAAGATGGAGGCATTGGTGCAGAGTAGAACAGGGGTAGGCAACTAGATTCAGCTGCTGACACATTTTGGCCAAGCCGATGGTCAGCGGGCCAGAACATGATTATAACAATCATTTTCTTACCTTGATTACATTGAGGCACAATCACAAATCTCTCTTTTTTAAATTCATGGGAATACTTGGGAACAGATTTCCTAAATTAAACTAGTTTTTAGCTGAATTTCTGGGGATTTTTACAGTCTTTCTTTTACCAAAAACAATAATCACAAAATCACAAAGATTAAGTAAACAAATGTCATCTTTTAATTCACGTTCTGTTTGCTATTTCATGCAGCAACAGAATAGAAAGAAGCTAAACAAATTGCAATTTCTTATTGTTTAAATTTGAGAGATACTGTATCATTCATGCAAAGTAATATAAAGCATATTAGGCATAATCATTTATCATACTGACCTGAAGGATTGGTTAGCATTTTTTATAGTTTAGAGTACATCATAGTCACTCTAAAGCTAGCGGGAAAGGGTAGCTCTGATCTTGTTCATCTAAACACAAATACACTATATATAGAAAAGTATGTGGACACTCCGTTAAATTAGTGGATTTTGCTATTTCAGCCACACCCGTTGCTGACAGGTGTATAAAATGGAGCACTCAGCCTTGCAATTACCGTAGATAAAAATTGGCAGTAGAATGGCAGATAGCCTAGTGGTTAGAGCATTGGGCCAGTAACCGAAAGATTGCTGGCTCGAATCCCCGAGCTGACAAGGTAAAAATCTGTCATTCTGTCCTTGAACAAGGCAGTTAACCCACTGTTCCTTGGTAGACTTTCATTGAAAATATGAATTTGTTCTTAACTGACTTGCTTAGTTAAATAAAAATACAATAAAAATGACCTTACTGAAGAGCTCAGTGACTTTCAATGTGGCACTGTCATAGGATACCACCTTTCCAACAAGTCAGTTATTCAAATTTCTGCCCTTATAGAGCTGCCTCGGTCAACTGTAAGCGGCGTTATTATGAAGTGGAAACATCTAGGAACAACAACGGCTCGAAGTGGTAGTCCACACAAGCTCACAGAACAGGACCACCAAGTGCTGAAGCTCGTAGCGTGTAAAAATCGTCTGTCCTCAGTTGTAACACTCACTACCAAGTTCCAAACTGTTTCTGGAAGCCACGTCAGCACAGAGGCAATGTCAGCACAAGAACAGAAACTGTTCGTCAGGAGTTTCATGAAATAGGTTTCCATGCCAAGCGTAGACTGGAGTGGTGTAATGCTTGCCGCCATTGGACTCTGGAGCAGTGGAAACACTTCTCTGGAGTGATGAATCACGCTTCACCATCTGGCAATCCGACGGATTAATCTGGGTTTGCCGTATGCCAGGAGAACGTTACCTGCCAGAATGCATAGTGCCAAATGTAAAGTTTGATGGAGGAGGAATAATGATCTGGGGCTGTTTTTCAGGACTAGGCCTGAAAAATGACAATGACATTCTAGACGATTCTGTGCCTCCAACTTTGTGGCAAAAGTTTGGGGAAGGCCCTTCCCTGTTTCAGCATGACAACGTCCCCGTGCACAAAGCTAGGTCCATACAGAAATGGTTTGTCGAGATCGGTGTGTTAGAACTTGACTGGTCTGTACAGAGTCCTGACCTCAACCCCATTGAACACATTTGGGATGAATTGGAACGCAGACTGCAAGCCAGGCCTAATCGCCCAACCTCACTAATGCTCGTGGCTGAATGGAAGCAAGTCCCTGCAGCAATATTCCAACATCTAGTGGAAAGCCATCACAGAGGAGGCTGTTATAGCAGCAAAGGGGAGACCAACTCTATATTAATGCCCATGATTTTGGGATGAGATATTCCACATACTTTTGGACATTTAGTGTAATTAATCTCAGTCAGTGATTGACAGTAGCCTAGGTATTATTGCATGTTAAATGAGATTCAATCTAGTTTAATCAGTTTAATTTAGGCCTATTTCATTCAGGTAAACTAGTTTCTTGGCTTGATAGCGTAATTGGTATTTTTGGTTTGCTAGACATGAATGTAAACTCACCCCATTCCGTACAAATGTGCGCAACCGCAACATTCAAACGAGGCTACAAAGAAAACTAATGGGACTGTAGTGACTGTGTTGATGTCAAAATCGGGGGTGTGAACTAGGTTTCTATTCAAGCGTTGATCAACATGGTAATGGCTCTATAGTATTGGAGAAAAGTTGAAAAAACTGACCCTCCATTACATCTTGATGTGTCATGACGTAACGTTCAGCACTCATAAAGCAACTATTTCTGTCTTACAATCTCTATCCTCCAGGTGTAGCACTTCACTCATCGTTTAACAACAAGAAATGGACAGTGACGGGGGTAAGGGGGGATACCTAGTCATTTTTTGCATCATCATTGCATACGATCATCATTCTCAAAGCCGCTGTTTACTTCTAAGATCACTTTAGCACCGCCCTAAAAACCCGATTCAAATTCGACACAAACCTTCAAATAGGTATGTAATGACACATTATATAAACTCTTTATAGTGTTTTATTTACATTTTAGAGGCGATAAGGTGATAAGTTGGACAGATCGAGTGAAAAAAGCAATTTTCCCACACAACATCTCTCCTTCTCACTATCACGCATTAGTTTCGCTTCCCCACCTGCCATTTTTAAAAAGACCCTTGCCTGCTTGAATTATGCAGAAACGGGTAGCGTTTAGGTCATGTAATTGATTCTGTTGGAAAGGGGAGAAATTGGGCTTTACAATGGTATTGACATTACAGTTGATCTGGAGGTATTACGTTTTTGGGGAGCTAAAATAAGGGCAATTGTACGGACCAAGGCGATGTACGAGTTTACGTTACACATCGAGGGTTCTTGGTTGAACGTGGACGCAACGTGGACGCACTCCGTGCAGTCCTTGCACACCAGGCGAAATGCAGTGGAAAGAGTGTGTCCCTTATTTTCATGGGACAGATTTTGGGCGAAGTAAAACCTCTCGCTTCGCCTCTTCCTCTCTGCCATAACACAAAAACAGTTATGCAACCTATTTTCAACTGATCAATTTTTTGGGATGTGTAGTCATCTTGTATAACTTTCGCTGTGTAACTGGAGATGACAGAAACTACACCTCCCAAATAACATTGCGATTAATTGCTTCTCTAGTTTCACGGAGTATAGCTAGTTCACTACTTAAAAATCCCGTTTCATGATTGACTTTATTTATAAACAAATACTTATCCGATATCATGGCGGAATCTGCAGCCTGTCCTGCATTCCAGCTTGGAAAACCCCGATATGATCAGGTAAAGCATATTTTTTAAACTTTTTGTATCATTAATCCCATAGTTTGTTATCTCTACGAGTGCACAAAAAACACTATTAGATCCGACCTCTGCCTGCGATCACATCATTATGCTCGCTGCTTGTGACTTTGTACGAAAGTTGCCTCTGATGTCCGCTCGATACATGTTTGTAAAATCTTTGTAGTGCAATCCTGTTTATGTTCTGTGCAAATGCAAGAAAGTATCCTACTTTCTTGAAATTAAACAAGTAGCGAAAACGAGGGGCGGGGATGTGTTTCGGAGATGATAGCAGGGTTGGCAGCCCCACTGTAGCTAAATGCTGAGGCTAAAATATTTTGCGAACATCCTATGGTCCTAATAATGGATCCAAACTTTTTGCGTGCCTGATTTGTAAATCAGCAGTAGTCTTACTTTTAAAATAATTGCCAAAATGTTCTAGATTTTTTCAGGTTCTTTATTACACTTAAGTAGACTGCACTGAATAGGCATATAGAACAGCCTAAATATAATTGAATAGCTTTATTATTACATTTTATATGACATCCGGATTATTTTTATCTCTTTGCGCCTTTTTATCTCTCGGCATAATCTGAAACCTTCATGAGGGATAAAAAAGTAAAGTAAGAATTTATGTAGGCCTCATCATTTTGTTTAAAAAAAATGTGTTCCTTCCAACTAGTGATGCACCGAAATGACATTTTTGGCCAATACTTATTTTCCTTGCCATAAAAAAACGATACCGATAAAGCTAATTGATATTTAACATTTTAGTGGCTTTTTAAGCATTCTAATACAGTTTAAATAGTTAACACACAAGAGGCGTCACTACAGTCCCTGGTTCGAATCCAAGCTGTATCACATCCGGCCGTGATTGGGAGTCCCATAGGGCGGCACACAATTGGCCCAGCGTCGTCCGGAATTGTCTTTTTGTTCGTAACCAACTTGCCTAGTTAAATAAAGGTTACACACACCACACTGACCAAAAAGCTATTCTGTTAGCATTTACGTATGTCCCCATTACCAGTAAAACATAATCAAAACAAAAAAAAATCACTTACTTGCTGTGCTGTTTCGTTGATCAGTTGTTCAGTTGTTTCATTCTCAACCAGGATTTCTATGGAACGGCGTTTGGGTCTTTGCGTGTCAAAAAATATACTATTTAACACTATTTGACGTGTCAAATAAGCTTGTTGACCAATCAGGACCTGAATATGACTGCACGTCACATAATAATTTAACTCATTCATAAAAAAAATTACGTAGTGTAATCAACGTGTAATAACTATCACTTGTATTTTATGTCACAACGATTCATCGATACGTATGCTATGATGTAAAGTTGTCTCGCACACCTACAGTGCTGGTCATAAAATAAAAGCTTACTAGCTCATGGATGCAAACAATGTTCTTCCCCAAAAACATAGCAAAACAACATAATCTGTTTCAGTAGCTAGTTAGGTGTCATCGTCTAAAATAACTCAAATTTATAATTCAGTTTTTATTTGATTAATGGTCGGACCCATCTATGTGAAGCTAGCCACAATAAGGATTAGCCACAACAGTGGACTTTGCAGTTAGCCTTCAAAATAAAAGGATGGCATAATTTTACTATTTGTATTTATTTGCATCACTGTCAATGATGTACTTTTATTTTGACGGAAAACCGCAAATTCCACTATTGTGCCTAATCCTTTTTGTGGCTAGCTTCACAACACATGACATGGTCCGGCCACGCCTCATTAGCCAGATGAAGCTAGCCGGCTGCTTATAACGTTAGCTTTGGGCAACAGGGTTAAGTTGCTAAAGCTAGCTACCTCAGAAGTTACGGTCGAACAAATTATACTTTATTACCAACGCGGTATTATAAACACATCGTTCGTGGCCGGTGTTTCCTTGTTTGCAGACTTTTTTTGTACAGCTTTGCCAGTGCTACTGTATCTTTTTTGACACGCAAAGACCCAAACGGCGTTCCATAGTATGTATGTCGTGAAGCTAATAGCAGTGATGCTATTACTGTGTAACTCTGGTAGGGCAACATCTGAAAAATAGAACACTTGGTAGTGTGTACCGATGCTCAACCAGTCGGCGAAAGCCAACATCACCCACGACAGAGAACGGTTAATTGTCAAGGGCAATGAATTCCATTATCTTGGCTTTAATGGATTTCGCCTTTGAGTTGTCTCGCAGAAATTTTGTTACTCTTTCAAATGACTGCTCGACTTGTTGACTCCTCGATCCAAATAGCAGACATTGCAGGCTTGTTTAGGAATGCTGTGTTGCATGTATAGCGCAACATTTTACGTGGCGTCATTACTTCATGTACCCACGTTATATATGTATACATGTCAGCTTTGACATCAGTTTTCCACATCAGCGTTAAACTAGACATCGATACCGATGTTGGCATTTTTAGCTAATATCTTCCGATTCCGATATGTTCACCGATATATCGTGCATCCCTACTTCCAACCATTTAAATATGCCTCTTCTAATGACCAAAACTAAATTATTCTGCTGCGCTATGTTTGAGGTGAGGGGTGTTGTACAAAACAAAGTCATCAGTGATTGAATAATCTGTAACCAATCAGATTATCAAAGCTAATGACATTTTTAAATGGCGCTTTACCCATTTGTGTTCTGGCTCTGGCCCAACCCACCGATTGCTGGGACCAATCAGAATGGTTAGAATGTATTTGCGTTCTAGAAATCGTCAGGGAGGTATTCAGGTCATAAGAAAGAATTCTGAGTCGATATTCAGGTCTTAAGAAGGAATTCCCCTTGACTACTCCCCCAAATTGGAGAAAGCAAACATTCTTTCCCATTGACCTGCATTGTAAAAGAGCCAACTTCTCTGTAGATTTTTTGTTACACAGAAATAACAAAACATACCGAAAAGCTGCTGTCTTGTTCAATGTAACCAGGTCAAAAATCCCAACCTATGGTTCGCAATGCTCCCACATAGGGAAATAGAGCCTGCAAGAAGAGCCATGTGGCTTCAGGCTATTCTGCATGGGGGACCCGGTGTCCAATTAGGCTACACGTAGCCAATGGGGTAACCACAGGTTGTTTTCACAATAGGACTTCGACGTTCTATCTAATACCGACTGGGACTATCCAGACTCATTGCGAAGAAGAAACTATCCTCCATGGGCGTTGCGTAGTGTTCGGCTGGAGCAAGGAGTTTGGATAGCCAGGCAAACATCAGATAGTTCAGCTCCTAAGAATCTGGGTCATCCTGTTGCAATGTGTGCCAGATTAATGGTCTGTCTACCTTTAGACAGACTATGCCCTTCCCTGGACCACCCATGGCTGTGCCCCTGCCCAGTCATGTGAAATCCATAGATTAGGCCCTAATGAATTGATTTAAATTGACTGATTTATTTAAATTGACTGATTTTATATTTTGAGGTTGGACGTTGGCACATTGCACGTACCACTAATATCGGCCGATTCCGATATGCTCACCCGATATATTGTGCATCCCTAGTCTGAATACTTTCCGAATGCACTGTATGTGAGAATGCTGTTTATTGACTACAGTTCAGCATTCAACACTATTGGTATCACCATGCTGTACCCTTTGTTCACCCACAACTGAGCGGTTTTGAATTACACAACTCCATCAAGTTTGCTGACGACACCATGGTTGTAGGCCTGATAACCAACAACGATGAGTCAGCTTATAGGGGAAGGTATGTGAACTGGCATTGTGGTGCCAGGACAACAACCTCTCCCTCAACTTCAGCAAAACCAAGGAGTTGATTGTTGACTTCAGGAAGCAGAGGAGGTAACATGCCCCGATCCACATCAATGGGACTGCAGTAGAGAGAGTCAGCAGTTTTAAGTTCCTTGGCGTCCACCTCACGAGGACTTGACATGGACCAACAACACCACCACTCTTGTCAAGAAGGTGCAACTGCGTCTCTACATCCAGCTGAAGAAAATCGGAATGCCACCCAGTCCTCTCCAAATACTACCTCTTCAAAATATAGAGGGTTCTGACCAGTTGCATCACGGCCTGATACGGGAATTGCTCCATCCACAACCACATGGCCCTCCAGTGGGTGGTGAAGACATCTGTGTACATCACTGGGACTGTGCTCCCACCCATCCAGGACATCTACTCGAAATGGTGCCTGAGAAAGGCCTGCAGCATCAAGGACCCACACACCCCAGCCATGAGCTATTCACTCCCTTACCATTGGGCAGACTGTATCGGCTCATGAGGTCTGATGCCAACATGCTCAGAGACAGTTTCCATCTACAAGACACTAGAATGACCACTTGCACTAACTCTCCGCACCTCAGCACCAGGGTTAGGGTGTAACGGATTACAAAGAAAACTAACTGCAATTCATTATCAGCTAAAATATTGTAATCAGATTACACATATTTTTGAAAAACTAGATTATTACTTCGAGGATAACTTTTAAATTCAGAATTATTTTGGGGACACCTTTCTGTTTTCTCAATGACATTCCAATCAGCATTAAAAAAAAAAAGGTGCATGTTTTAAGTTTGTTCTGCCTGAGCGAGTCTGACCACAAATTAGAGACCACTATGACGACGCACCAAATGTGTTTGATGGATCGCGGGAAAAGACAAGGATTAGGCTTTTGTAGGCTACAGTCCAAAAGCTTTGTATTCCAATGGTGCGACCGCTGTCGGCATCCAAAGATAATCCTACTTGAATAAACGTTTGGAGATAAGGACTACAACCGTGGTACGTAACCAACGGACGGACGATACTGATATCTCTTATTATTGATATCTAGACTACATAGCACATTGATGTGAATCACACTGCTGCTCTCATTTATATGCGCCTTACGGATTGTGGTTGTTGTGGATTGCTGTTCACAAATGTATGTGTATTTTAACCCAATTGGTTGAATTGAAGAAGTTTAAGCTGTCCCTCAATCATTGTTTTTGCGACCAGGGGTATATTTATTAGAGAAACCGTTTACAGTTTAAGAATCACACGGAAGCAAGAAGAGCAAAACAAGAGTTTTTATTGAACAAATTCAGGTAGGTCCCTCCTCGTTTCATTCCGTTTGCTTCTGTTTAAGAAATGTTTTGCATCAGAAGCAGAGTAATGAATATGCCTCCGGTGGACAGCCAGTGAAAAATACACTGTTGCAACAGCTGCATAGTCCAGAATGAAAGTTTGAGTTCCATGCTGTCAAAAACACATTTAATTTTAAGAAGACCAGGAGTGGGGCTTTTTATTTTCTTAATGGAAAATTACCATTTTGTTTTTCATGTACAAATAGCACTTTTTCAGTGTTCAAGCATGCCATTCAGAGAGCAGCATTTATTTTTCAACTCAAAGCAATGAGCCCAATCAGTCCTCCATGATAAAGGCAGAACTGAGCGATTTATGTTAGTTGGGCCAACTGCAAAGTCAAAATAAGCTATATTGTAAAAGTATTTTTGGTATTAATTTAAGGTTATAGTTAGGCATTAGGGTTAGCAGTGTGGTTAAGGTTAGGTTTAAAATCAAATAGTATGACTTTGTGGCTGTGCCAGCTACTAACCTGAACCTCATAAGGGGCAAGTGATCTAAAAGTACCTGAAAGTAATCACAAGTAATTACAATACTGAGTTTGGGTAATCCTAAAGTTATTACTGATTACAGTTTTGGACAGGTAATTAATAACTGTAGAAGATTACATTTAGAAAGTAACCTACCCAACCCTGCATAACACACACATACACACACACACACACACACACACACACACACACACACACACACACACACACACACGCGCGCGCGCAACACTAGTGCGATTAACCAAAATGTCAATTCGTTTTTTTCGGAGGTCAATGGAAAGCTTCTCTAGAGATATATCAGATCAAACCAGAACTGTGTGATGTAGTAGGGAGTTGTAGATTCCAATAGGCCTATATTCTACATAGTTTTGCACAGAAAATGTGGTAATTAATTACAATGACCATAATCCATTGCGTTCTGTGTTTCTTTTACGCCTGCTATGTAAAAGAGACAGAATGCGTGATCGAGAGGGATAGACACTGAGGTATAATAAGTGGGTAGAGAGTATTTGCTTCATGAAGTATCTTTACCTGAAAATACATTATCTATGTGATTAATAGATGGTATTCAGCAGTCATAAAAGTATGCCTTATTTACATTGAAGAACTACTAAAATAGTGATTTTTGTCAGACAGCATAGCTAGCAGCTCTATAGAGATGATGACTTGGAATTAAATAATAAAGTCATCAAATAAAACAAATGTAATATACACAATTTAAATATTTTAAAGTAATGTGAATAAATTAGACTGGAGTTAATAAGTGATAAGCAGTAATGGGCAGTCACTACTATCACTGGACGAAATCATAAACAAACCGACGCCGAAACGACCTCAAAAAACACCAATCACTCAGCACTATGACACACACACACACACACACACACACACACACACACACACACACACACACAATCCCCCCTTCCCCAAAACATGTGTAAATATTGGACAATATTGTGCCTTCCTGTAGTATTATACCTATGCTAAAATGTTTATTCTACTGAGCCATTACTTTGTTTTCTTATTTCTTATTGTTGCATTGTCGGGAAGGAACCTGCAAGTAAGAATTCCGTAGGACGATGTATACCATGTGTATCCCGTACATAAGACTAATGAACTTGATACTTGAAAGATAGTCATTTACACGGGCTATTGTGAGTCTCTTCTCACAGCTCCAAGAGGCTTAAGTCTATTTAGACCTCCATTTCGCAACCTCTGATGCAATTGCAAAACCAAAATCATTTTGTTCATGTGAAATATTGAATCATCCTGCAATAGCAATTTTGATTTTTATCATTACAAGCCTCCAGTCATATGATGTCAAACGCTGCATTTATCAATGGATGATGGAAGGTTTCATTGTTTCACGAATAGAGCATCCGTCCATATTTTGTGGCCCAAAAATCTTCAGCACAGGTTGGCTTATGGTAAAAAAAGGCATATGCAGTAACATTTTCAGTTCGTTGCATCACACCAGTTAAAATTAGGCCAGGTCTTGAATCTCACTGACTTCTTTTGCTGCTGCCCGTGAGACATCTCTGCTAGCTGTGTGTTGTGTATTCTCTGGAGAACTGAAGCACATGCATAATTAAAACAGTCTTCTCACATGGAGCCTGTGCTCTTCTCCCAGACAAAACTGGAGCTACAGCAGCGCTGCAGATGCAGGAACTTAATTTGAGCCAGTTTGCTACAGCAGAAAAACAATCCTGCATCAACAGGAAATTTGAATTATTTTGTGGGTTATAATTAATGGACAGTTTTGTAGGGGTTGATACATTTTCCGTAAGGTAAAATCAAGTCTGAAATTTCAAAGTGTAAATTACTAACTTCAGAAGCCTTTTTCATCCTCAAATACACCACAAGTTATCCAGCAACAGGGTGATCAAATTAATATCCCACCTCTGTACACATGAGCTGTGAAGACATTTATATATGGGCTGTGAGGACACTGAATAACAAAAGGATACACAGACTTACAGAATGGTAGCTACTGCATTCTTCATAATTACATGGCATTAGAGGTGGAGGAGTCTGTTTTCAATTCAAACTGAATGTAGGAAAGATAATGAATATGGAGGGACGAACTCTCCCGTCTTGCCTTTTGTCTCCTGCCTTTCATAAGTGATGCATGGCTTGAAGGCATCTGATTGAAGCTGCCATGTTTCAGTCCATCTGTTTTGCCAAATTGAATCTTGGCAAGCACTGCCATCAGGCCTTTTCAAACTGTTGGCTCACAATGTACGGCCGGGCCCATCTAGTGAAACAAAATGTTTCACCACCAAGTTTAGTTTAGTTCATTAGGATCCCCATTAGCTACTGCACATGCAGCAGCTACTCTTCCTGGGGCCCACATAAACGTACAAATACATTAAAGTTCAGAACAGTTAGACAAGGATTTTATATATACAGTGGCAAGAAAAAGTATGTGGAATTACCTGGACTTCTGCATAATCTGTGTATCCTTTTGTTATTCAGTGTCCTCACAGCCCATATATAAATGTCTTCACAGCCCATGTGTACAGAGGTGGCATCTTAATTTGATCACCCTGTTGATGGATGACTTGTAGTGTATTTGAGGATGAAAAAGGCTTCTGGAGTTAGTAATTTACACTTTGAAATTTCAGACTTGATTTTACCTTATGGAAAATGTATCAATCCCTACAAAACTGTCAAAATAATTCCAAAGGGTTCACATACTTTTTCTTGCCACTATGTGTGTGTATTTAATATATTAAGGCTATTCCATGTGAGAAATTGCCAAGAAACTGAAGATCTCGTACAACGCTGTATACTAGTCCCTTCACAGAACAGAGCAAACTGGCTTTAACCAGAATAGAAAGTGGCGTGGTTTGAGAAACAGACGCCTCACAAGTCCTCAACTGGCAGCTTCATTAAATAGTACCCGCAAACACCAGTCTCAACATCAACAGTGAAGAGGCAACTACGGGATGCTGGCCTTCTAGGCAGAGTTGCAAAGAAAAAGCCATATCTCAGACTGGCCAATAAAAAGAAAAGATTAAGATGGGGAAAAAGAACACACACTGGACAGTGGAACTCTTGACAATTTGGAATAGTCTTAATTTCTCAGAACAAGAATAGACTGACAAGTTTCAGAAGAAAGTTCTTTGTTTCTGGCCGTTTTGAGCCTGTAATCGAACACACAAATGCTGATGCTCCAGATACTCAACTAGTCGAAAGAAGGCCCGTTTTATTGCTTCTTTAATCAGAACAACAGTTTTCAGATGTGCTAACATAATTGCCAAAGGGTTTTCTAATGATCAATTAGCCTTTTAAAATGATCAACTTGGATTAGCTAACACAACGTGCCTTTGGAACACAGGAGAAATGGTTGCTGATAATGGTCCTCTGTACACCTATGTAGATATTCCATTAAAAATCTGCCGTTTCCAACTACAATAGTCATTTACAACATTAACAATGTCTACACTGTATTTCTGATCAATTTGATGTTATTTTAATGGACATAAAATGTGCTTTTCTTTCAAAAACAAGGACATTTCTAAGTGACCCCAAACTTTTGAACGGTAGTGTATGTCTCATTCTAAAAATAAATATAAAATAAGAGCAGTGGTGAAAAAAGTATCCAAACTGTTATACTTGAGTAAAAGTAAAGATGCCTTAATTGAGAATTACACAAGTAAAAGTGAAAGTCACCCAGTAAAATACTACTTGAGTAAAAGTCTGAAGGTATTTGGTTTTAAATATACTTAAGTATCAAAAGTAAATGTAATAGCTAAAATATACTTAAGTATTGAGAGTGAGTATAAATCATATACAATTCCGTATATTAAGCAAACCAGACTGCACCATTTTCTTGTTTTAATTTATTTACGAATAGCCAGGTTCACACTCCAACATAATTTTCCAAAAAACTAAATATTTGTGTTCATTGAGTCCGCCAGATTAGAGGTAATAGGGATGACCATGGATGTTCTCTTGATAAGTGCATGAATTTGACAATATTCCTGTCCTGCTAGCCATTCAAAATGTAACGAGTACTTTTGGGTGCCAGGGAAAATGTATGGAGTAAAATGTACATTTATTTTCTTTAGGAACATAGTGAAGTAAAAGTTGTCAAATATAAAAAGTAAAGTACAGATACCCCCCAAAATTAATTAAGTAGTATTTTAAAGTATTTTTACTTAAGTACTTTACACCACTGAATAAGAGTTATACATTGGAAAGATACCAAGAGACACTAGGCATGAATGTAAACAAGTAAGAAGGACTCTGCGAAAGAGGGGTGACGAAAACATGCTCAAGTGCACTGTGTCTTAAGAGTCAACCCACACATCTGTTCTGTCTTACTTTGTATCCCTCAAATATTTTCAAGTAATTTAACTCTAAACAACAGTTAGCAGTTTAACCACTTATTTAAATGTTGAATTTGGGTACCCACAAACAACACGTTATTAAAGATCATCTGACTATACGACTAAAATGTATTAAGGCATTCATAAAGTATTCATAAGCCCTACATAGCTTCACAAAGCATTTGTAAGTAATATAATACTACGTAAAGGTTGATAGAAATTGTCCTTAGGTCTACTGCTTTGGAAAATGTTGCATAACCTTTTTGTCACCCTTCACATAACATGTGATTTGCTTATGGAGGATTTCTGAGGCATCCATATTTGCCTTATGAAGGGTTTATGAAGGCTTCAATGAGCCTTAAAAGTTATCTTTTGTTTAGAGTGGGACTGGATTATTGAAGATGTGCACAAGCAATGTTGTTACTATCGTTAATGGTATACAATAAAGGAATGAATAGGGTGGTTTGAATTTTGTGCGAGGTCCCACCCACTCTGTGCACCACTGATAACGTACATAGCCATTGAAGATGTTCTCTCCCTCTTTCCCCTGATTTCCCCCTCATTCAGTCCCCCTCACATACAAGTGTGCTACCTATTTACAGAGAGATGGGGTGTTAAGATTTGGTATTGCATTTTCTCATCAAAAATTAACTACTTGCTTTGTCTTTTCCAGAGTTCATTTCTTGGCCGGCTGAAACACTTTGTAGAGATCATTGACCCCAGCACACTCTTTGTGTCTGAGGTAAGGTACAGTTGAAAACATCAATCCACGTACTGTTTTACTACTTCAGCAATTGGTTTTTGTAAGAGACCGGACTTATATATGAGACTTGGGAACGGTGGCAACAGGAAAATACCGTCCAATACTTTAGATCTGGAATCAAGTCAGATAACACAGGGTAGGACTAGGAACAGAAATTGACCCACAAATTTCTCATACACCAGCCCATTTTTCTCTCAAAGGCCCCATTGTTAGCCCATTGTTAATTCTGCTCAAAATAATTTTGGGACTGGCCCACTGGGCTAAAGATGCCCGATTTCCTTCTATGAGATAACACATTAACTCGAAACCTACCTATTATTAATTATCTTGTTGACTCAAATGACTCTTATCTCTCCAGAGACGATTGACAGAATGCATTAAGCTCCTGGATGAATTTAAACACGGAAAACTACCACCGGGAGTTTCTGATCTACAGGTTAGCTTTTTGTTTTTCAGAAATTCCTTTGTCAGTGTTACAGAATACATACTTTTCCAAAATGTAATTTTATTTTAAGCATAATGTTTGACACTTTCAATGTGTAGCTGTAACACACTCCATACATTCAGCTGCCCAACATTTTCCTTCACTGTGCTGAACTGACATAGCTGTTTTTTTAAACTATTTAGCTATGGGAAGCCCAAAAGGTCACGCAGGTAAGTTGTGGCACACGTCTGTTCGTATAAAGCAGTCTGACCCCATTGTGACCCCATGTACAGTTGAAGTTGGAAGTTTACTTACCCCTTAGCCAAGTACATTTAAACTCAGTTTTTCACAAATCCTGACATTTAACCCTAGTAAAAATTCCCTGTCTTAGGTCAGTTAGGATCACCACTTTATTTTAAGAATGTGAAATGTCAGAATAATAGTAGAGATAATTATTTTTTTCAGCTTTTATTTATTTCATCACATTCCCAGTGAGTCAGAAGTTTACATACACTCAATTAGTATTTGGTAGCATTGCCTTTAAATTGTTTAACTGGAGTCAAACATTTCGGGTAGCCTTCCACAAGCGTCCCACAATAAGTTGGGTGAATTTTGGCCCATTCCTCCTGACAGTGCTGGTGTAACTGAGTCAGGTTTGTAAGGCCTCCTTGCTCGTAATCACTTTTTCAGTTCTGCCATGTTGCCATCTATTTTGTGAAGTGCGCCAGTCCCTCCTGCAGCAAAGCACCCCCACAACATGATGCTGCCACCACTGTGCTTCACGGTTGGGATGGTGTTCTTCGGCTTGCAAGCTTCCCCCTTTTTCCTCCAAAAATAACGATGGTCATTATGGCCAAACAGTTCTATTTTTGTTTCATCAGACCAGAGGACATTTCTCCAAAAAGTACGATCTTTCTCCCCATATAGATACTTTTGTACCTGTTTCCTCCAGAATCTTCACAAGGTCCTTTGATGTTGTTCTGGGATTGATTTTCACATTTTGCACCAAAGTACATTCATCTCTAGGAGACTGAACGCGTCTCCTTCCTGAGTGGTATGATGGCGGCGTGGTCCCATGGTGCTTATACTTGCGTACTATTGTTTGTACAGATGAATGTGGTACCATCAGGCATTTGGAAATTGATCCCAAGGATGAACCAGACTTGTGGAGGTCTACCATTTTTTTCTGAGGTCTTGGCTGATTTCTTTTGATTTT
Source organism: Oncorhynchus nerka (assembly GCF_034236695.1). NCBI lineage: Eukaryota > Metazoa > Chordata > Actinopteri > Salmoniformes > Salmonidae > Oncorhynchus > Oncorhynchus nerka. The sequence goes on from NC_088421.1 coordinate 534,068, forward strand.
TCTCATGATGTCAAGCAAAGAGGCACTGAGTTTGAAGGTAGGCCTTGAATTACATCCACAGGTACACCTCCAATTGACTCAGGCTAATTGACATCATTTATCAAAACCTTCTAAAACCATGACATAATTTTCTGGAATTTTCCAAGCAGTTTAAAGGCACAGTCAACTTAGTGTATCTAAACTTCTGACACACTGGAATTGTGATACAATGAATTATAAGTGAAATAATCTGTCTGTAAACAATTGTTGGAAAAATTCCTTGTGTCATGCCAAAACTATAGTTTGTTAATAATACATTTGTGGAGTGGTTGAAAGACAAGTTTTAATAACTCCAACCTAAGTTGGACTTCCAACTTCAACTGCATGTATTGCCATACATACATTTTCCCTCTCCTCTTGGAAGCATGATGATGATGTCACACTCTTCTCTTATCTGAATGCAGGCCATCATTCATCCTGACACAGGAGATAAGATTTTCATGCCTTTTCGAATGTCAGGTATGACTTCCAAGTGAAGATTTTCACCAGTGTGACTTTTATTTTGTTAATGGTAATTTTTACACTGATTTTATATCTTTTTTTGCGTCTAAACAGGTTATGTCCCATTTGGAACACCAATTGTAAGTCTTATATGAAATTATTACTGTATTTCATATGTATCTATGGATACAATATTCAACTTTGTCCTGAAGATGATTACTGTATGTAAATACGTGTAACATCTGGTATGGTCACTTGTTTAATAATACACTGTTGGTTGTACTGACTTTTTGGTTTCGAGGGAAGCAGTCATTCTGGAGACCTTGCAAGACTAGAGCAGTTGCACTATTGTCTCCCTGTCTGGCCTATTCTAGGTTGTGGGCCTTCTTCTTCCAAATCAGACTGTGGTATCCACCATTTTCTGGCAGGTAAAGACATTACAAACAACCTTTTCAGCAATAATGGTCCCATGCTGTTAATATCCACATTGGATACTCTCTCCTTCCCAGTGAGGTAAAGTGATGTAATTGAATTTCACGGAATGTTATTTTTTTTTCCTTTCAGTGGCTTAACCAGAGTCACAATGCCTGTGTCAACTACTCAAACCGCAATGCTACTAAGGTAGTGTATGATGCTACCAAGGTAGTGTATGAGAGGATCATTTATATTATTTACGGCTTGATTCTCAGAAAAGCTATTGAATTACAATTCTGTGTCAGTGTTTTTGGTCCACATACTGTGCTGCTCCATAGCAACTAGCACTGCATCTCCTGCATCTGGCGCTGTAGACTTCCTTCATTTTAGCCATGGCTCATGTCCATTAGGCACCAAATAGAAGAAAATGGACTGAAACTGCGAGGGACTACATGGACTTGTGCAATAAGAGACACACATGTTTGTTTTCCGTTGCAACACGTTTAGCTATGGTTTTCTCTAATTAACACCACCCAGATGTACAGTATAGAAAGTGTTTTGAACATGTGACTGATGTCAAAGTGTACATTTTCCATTCAAGGTTTTAGTATTCAAGAGAGTGATTTTAGCCAATGTTAGCCTTACGTAAGAGGCTGTGAGATACTAAGTCATTCGTGTTGTTGTTCATATTAGCCTACACCGACATCCACGTTTCTTCAAGGTTACTTCGGAGCTGTGACCAGTGCTGTCTCTCTTGCGGTCAGTTGATGATTATTATACATGTATGGGAATGAATATTCAGTTTCAGCGATTCTGTCCGGCCTATTTCTGCTATATGTAACGTGTTAAATGGGTTTAGAGCACAGGCGGCCAATAGCACCTTAATTGGGGAGGACAGGCTCATAGTGATGGCTGAAACGGAATGAATGGAATAGTATGGAACACATCCAATACATGGTTTCCATGTGTTTGATACCATTCCATTCCAGCCATTATTATGAGCCACCCTCCCCTCAGCAGCCTCCTGTGGTTTTAGAGTGTATCCTAAACTTTGTGCTGTGTTGTTCAGGTAGGACTGAATGTACTGATTCAGAAAGCCAACAGGTTGAGTCCAGCGACCCGAATGATAATACAGAGACTCATCCCTTTCCCAGCTGTGGGTAAGTATTCGTAAATCATTTGAATAAAAAAACATTAATATAGTATTAATGTGAACATCTAGACTTGATTTAAAATCAGTTTGTCACAAAGTAATATGAGCTACAGGTGCAAATGAATAGGCTGCACTGCGTTTACTTTTGGGTTCATTCTCCGTCTGTCCTGTATGTAGGTCTTCTCCTTTTTGTTAATAGAGCTTTGCATCAAACACAGGGATAAATCACCTTTAACAAGAGCTGCAAAACATTTGGTGTCAGAGGAGGCAGAGCTTTGCTGCCGGTTTCTTCTCTATAAGCTTTGTATGGTTAGCATTGTGTAGCTAATAGCTACCCTCCTACTACATAGATCTCTGTTCAATATTGTCAAGGTTGTACTATAAGCTCTCCCCAGTTGTAAATGTGAAACCTATGTGCTTACTAAGGGCCTGTCTATAGACCTCACATGCTGAAGCGGAATACTCAAAACAAATCCAGATGAAATAGATACATTGGCCCTGTTGGAATACTCTTAAAATGCATCCTTCCTTCCTGCCATCCCTAAAGTAGTCGGCGGCAGGTAGCCTAGTGGTTAGAGCGTCGGGCCAGTAACCAAAAAGTCGGTGGTTCAAAAACTGGAGCTGACAAGGTGAAAAATCTGATGTGCCTGTGAGCAAGGCACTTAACCCTAATTTGCTCCAGGGGTGCCACGGCTGACCCTGTAAAAAAAATCAACATTTCACTGCACCTATCTGACTATTCTAGTAGTGTCAGATCAGTGATTACTTCAAGAATGGGAGGAAGGAAATATACGTTTTTAGAGTATTCAAATGGGTAGGTCTCAATCTCCGCTGAATGTCAGGCATTGCCACTGTCACAACCAGTATTCTCTGCTTACTCAGCCAGTGCCAACATTTGCAACGTGGGCCTCATGAGGCACAATGAGCTGTCGGAGGGCGTCGACGTGCTGGACGAAAATGGGAACATATTGGGCTCCTCAAAGATTGCTGCCAAACATGTGAGTGGCTGGTCATCAGTGAGACCTCTCGCACAAGCCTTTATAAAAATACTGTTTCCTTCCTGGCCACAGAGAGAAAATGAATGGAGTCATTCCACTCGCTAGCTATCAAACATACTGTGCAGATACAGTGCCTTCAGAAAGTATGCATACCTCTTGACTTATTCCACATTTTGTTGTGTTAAAGCCAGAAAAAAAAACGTCTAAATCGGTCCGCTAATATACAGCATCAGTCAAAGGTTTTGACACACCTACTCATTCAAGTATTTTTCTTTATTTTTACTATTTTCTACATTGTAGAATAATAATTATGGCAAGAACAGCTCCTAATATGGACTTGGTCTTTTACCAAATAGGGCTATCTTCTGTATACCAACCCTACCTTGTCACAACACAACTGATTGGCTGAAACGCATTAAGAAGGCACACCTGTTGATTGAAATTCATTTCAGGTGATTACCTCATGAAGGTGGTTGAGAGAATGCCAAGAGTGTTCAAAGCTGTCTTCAAGGCAAAGGGTGGCTATTTTGAAGAATCTCAAATCTCAAATATATTTTGATTTGTTTAACACTTTTTATGCTTACTACATGATTTCATGTGTTATTTCATAGTTTTGATGTCTTCACTGTTATTCTACAATGTAGAAAATAGTTAAAATAAAGAAAAACCCTTGAATGAGTAGGTGTGTCCAAAATTTTGACTGGTACTGTATATTTATATTAATATATTTTTTTAATTGAGATTTTTCAGGGTGTGCCCCTACTATGACAATATTTGTACATTATTCTTTAAAAAAATGTTTAACCTCTGTCAAGTTGGATGTTGATCATTGATAGACAGCCATTTTCAAGTCTTGCCATAGATTTTCAAGACGATTTAAGTCAAGACTGTAACTAGGCCACTCAGGAACATTCCATATTGTCTTGGTAACCAACTCCATTGTACATTTGGCCTTGTGTTGTAGGTTATTGTCCTGCTGAAAGGTACATTTATCTCCAAGTGTTTGTGGGAAAGCAGACTGAAACAGGTTTTCCTCTAGGATTTCCCTTAGGTCTATTCCATTTATTTTTATTTTTAAAAACTCCCTAGTCCTTACCGATGACAAGCATACCCATAACATGATGCAGCCACCAACATGCTTTAAAATGTGAAGAGTGGTAGTCAGCGATATATTGGATTTGCCCCAAACATAACACTTTGTATTCAGGACATAAAGTTACTTTCTTTGCCACCTTTTTTGCAGTTTTACTTTAGTGCCTTATTGCAAACAGGATGCATGTTTTTTAATTTTTTTATTTTGTATTCTGTACAGGCCTCCTTCTTTTCACTCTGTCATTTAAGTTAGTATTGTGTTGTAAATACAATGTTGTTTATCCATTCTGTTTTCTCCTATCATGGCCATTAAACTGTTTTAAAGTCACCATTAGCCTCATTGTGAAATCACTGAGCGGTTTCCTTCCTCTCCAGCAACTGAGTGAGGAAGGACACCTGTATCTTTGTAGTGACTGGGTGTATTAATACACAATTCAAAGTGTAATGAATAACTTCACCGTTCTCAAAGGGATATTCAATGTCTGCTTTTATATTTTTACCCATCTACCAATAGGTGCCCTTCTTTGCGAGGCATTGGAAAACCTCCCTGGTCTTTGTAAACACAGATTCAACCTGTGTTTAACATTCACTGCTCGACCGAAGGACCTTTAAAATTGTCTGTATGTGTGGGGTACACAGATGAGGTAGTCATTTAAAAATCATGTTAAACACAATTATTGCACACAGAGTGAGTTCATGCAACTTATGTGACTTGTATAGCAAATATTTACTTATGAACTTATTTAGGCTTGCCATAACATTTCAGCTTTTTATTTGTCAATCATTTATAAAAAATTCTGAAAACATAATTCCACTTTGACATTATGGGGTATTGTGTATAGGCCAGACAATTTTAAATTCAGGCAGTAACACAAAATGTGGAAAAGTCAAGGTGCGTGAATACTTTCTGAAAGCACTGTATATCAAATTCATTGTTTTAGCATATTCAATCAGTATTTAGAATGAAAGATACCCTGACCAAGATGGCCATCCTGTAATCATGTCCATTCTAGTGTTCTATTTAGTTCTCTGTTCCTGGCAAAATATTTTGTCTGCAAACTGTCGACATTTTATATTCGATGCAAAATGTGTATTTTTAATGTGTGGAGAATCAGTTTCTCAATAGTCTGTCTGTGACTGAAGTCAGTATGATTCTTCATATGAGGTTCAATAAAGTAAGAACAGGTTTATTTTATAATTTATTATTAGTAAACATAAACATATTTATGTGTTTTTCCTCATATGTCCATATGCTGCATCCTTCAAACCTCATGGGAGGGGGAATTTAATCCAACATATTGCAATATTTTGAATTGAAGCATGTGCACAATATTGTTCTTTCCCCCCAGGCAATTATGGAGACAGCCTTTACCAGAGTGGTCCTCCCGATGCCAATATTTGTCCTTCCTCCCATCATTATGTCCTACCTAGAAAAGTAAGTCATGCTTCTAGATGGGTCAGAAATATTTAGTGTACTGCCTTGTCTAGTCCCTGCATTAATATCAGAATAGTGTCAGTTGAGTTATGGTCATCCCAATACCTAAAGCCTGAAAAATAGGGTCCTGGATAGGACAATGTTTTCAACATATTAACATTCTGTGGCATTTCATTTTTTGGAAGGGTGGAGGTGTAATCATTTTGTAATCATGTGTAAGAAATGTTGTATTAGTGTTGAGATTGTACTCAATACAAATGCCAATATCAAATGTGTGCTTCCCTTCTTGTCTGTTAGACTTCCATTGCTGCAGATGAATCGGAGGCTGTTGCTGCCTATCCACAGCCTGGTGTGTCTGGCTACCTTCAGCCTCTCCCTGCCCCTGGCCATCAGCCTATTCCCACAGATGTCTCAGGTACCACTGCTGCTGCTATCCCTGGAGGCTGGCTGGACAGCTGGGAGGAATTAACCTCACACACACTTCACTTGTCTCTCTTGGGGCGGCAGGGTAGCCTAGTGGTTAGAGCATTAGTAACCGAAAGGTTGCAAGTTCAAATCCCTGAGCTGACAAGGTACAAAATCTGTCGTTCTGCCCCTGAACAGGCAGTTAACCCACTGTTCCTAGGCCGTCATTGAAAATAAGAATTTGTTCTTATTAACTGACTTGCCTAGTAAAATAAAGGTAAAAAAAAAAAAAAATTGTAATTAAGAACTAACGATAAAGGTTCTGGATTTAGAGGTACTGTGACAGGCTATTAGGTGTTGCAGACGGTTGGTAGGCGTATTGTGTGTTTACATGTTTCTCTGGTTCAACTTCAACAGATAGAGGTGTCTCAGCTTGAGCCGGAGATCGCAATGGCAACCGATTGCAAGGTGGTGACCTACAACAAGGGACTGTGATGACTGGCCCCCGAGGAGAGAGTAGAGGACAGGGCACTGAACAGAGGTGCAAATTAGCCTCCTTTTTGACTGGCTGTAACGGACACTCCAGGTCTCTCTCTGGTTTAGGGTGAAGTTGCCCCTAGACGCTGATCTTGGCTCAGTTTTGTATTTTCCCACTAATGGATTGGGGAGGAGAAGCTTATCCCAGATCTGAACCTAGGGGAAACTTCACCCTGGATCACTGTCTCCCATAGCATGGTAACAGCTCCAGGCACTTTTTGCTGCATTAAAATAGTGTAGCATAGATAATGTACTGTCTTAATCAATTGTTTTAATACAACACATTCCATGGAATGTGAAAATTATGCAAATCAGTAAGGATTGAGGGGGGTTAACGGGAACAATATTGTTGTCATATGTAATATGTTGTAATATGTTATGATGGAACTTTATAATGTAATGCCCATACCATACCAGCTATTTTGCAATTGGTCATGCTGATCAACCCAATTGTTTAAATTTTTACGAGATGTTTTTATTGTTGACCTGAAGTTTAAAAAAAAATGTTTAAGTAAAAGATACAATCTAAAATAGTTTTACAATCACATGAATCAGTGTTGAGTGATAGATCCTGACAGACTGTTACATACCCCTTGACTTATTCCACATTGTTTTGTTACAGCCTGAATTCAAAATTGATTAGATAGATTTGTTTTCTCTCACCCATCTACACACAATACAGAAATATCTAATTTGCACAAGTATTCACACCCCTGAGTCAATCACATGTTAGAATCACCTATGGCAGTGATTACAGCTGTAAGTCTCTACGAGCTTTGCACACCTGGATTGTACAATATTTATACATTTACATTTACATTTAAGTCATTTAGCAGACGCTCTTATCCAGAGCGACTTATTATTTTTAAAATTCTTCAAGCTCTGTCAAGTTGGTTGTTGATCATTGCTAAACATCCATTTAAGTCTAGCCATAGATTTTCAAGCCTAATTAAGTCAAAACTGGAAGTAGGCCACTCAGGAACATTCAATGTTGTCTTGGTAAGCAACTCCAGTGTATATTTGGCCTTGTGTTTTAGGTTATTGTCCTGCTAAAAGGTTGTTGATCCATCCTCCATTTCTCCTATCACAGCCATTAAACTCTGTAACTGTTTTCAAGTCACCATTGGCTGGCCTCATGGTGTAATACCTGAGCGATTTCCTTCCTCTCCGGCAACTTAGTTAGGAAGGACGCCTGTATCTTTGTAGTAACTGGGTGTATTGATACACCATCCAAAGTGTAATTATTTATATCACCATGCTCAAACTGATATTCAATGTTTGCTTTTTTTTTTTTTGAAATTCACTGCTCGGCTGAGGGACCTTACAATTATCTGTATGTGTGGGGTACAGAGAGGAGGTAGTCACTCAAAATCATGTTAAACACTATTCTTGCACACAGAGTGAGCCAATGCAACTTTATTATGTAACTTGTTTATTAAATATTTTCTCCTGAACCTATTTAGGCTTGCCATAACAAAGGGGTTGAATACTTATTGACTCAAGACATTTCAGATTTTCATTTATAATGAATTTGTAAAAAACATTCCACATTGACGTTAGAGTGTGTGTAGGCCAGTGACACAAAATGTGGAAAAAGTCAAGGGGTGTGAATACTTTCTGAAGTCACTGTATATCAAAAGATGGCCATCCTGTAATCATTCATCTCCATTCTACTGTTCTATTTAATTCTGTGTTCATGGCAAAATATATTGTCTGTAAACATAATCTCAATTGAATCCATTTTAAATTCAGGCTTTAACATAACAACATGTGGAAATAGTCTAGGGGTGTGAATACTTTATGAAAGCACTGTATAATGTGAAAGAGCAGGCTAGGCTTTTCTGTAGGCTACTTGAGTCTGATGTAAAGATTACAAAGAGGCCCCTGTCCAGAAACGGCCCCTAGCCTCTACACCCCGTACTACAGGCTATGGTTGAATCCCAGTTCTCCACCCTCCTCCCTAGGTGTGCACCATCATGGATTTAAAAGCACTGGATTGGTGTAAGATTCCACCACTATTATGGGGAATGTGCAAGTGCACACTTGGGGAGAAGGGTGGAGAATCGGGATGCAGCCTAGGTCTGTTTCTTGACTAGGGCCATTCTAGGACATTCTAGAGGTAGTCGGTTTGTGGACCATGGTTGCTAAAAATAAAGTTTTCTATTCTACGTTTTCTATTTTTGTACATTCCTTTCCCGATGATAATTGCATGAGAAAGGGTACAATACAGTATTGACTGATTGAAGAAGTTATATAACTGGTGCACAGTTATATTGCACAGTACAATGTTTTTGTGTGTATATAACATTATTACCAGAATACATTGTACTAACCAATGTGTTAGCCATTACCTCCTCTACATATTTAAAACTGGAATCCTTAGTTGCTAAATTCATTTTTGGACTTAATTTAATTATATATATCCATTAATTCTTGAAGAATATAACTTATAAATGCCTCATTAGTTTAGTTCAAATGTACCCCCATCAGAACCCAAAATATAAGATTATTTTACTCCAATGTTTGTAAACAATGTAAACAAATACTGTGTAGCCTCAACATGGTTAAAACTATAATTGGTATATCATGGATGGTCAGTCCTTGCATCAATAGCTTTGTCTATGAATTTGAAAGTGGTGATATTTTTCCAGACGCATCATCACTCAGCTTTTAACCAAATCAGAGGTAGAGTGACCACTTTATTGTTTCAATTAAGGATTCTATTCTATGTATTTTCTGCTATTCAAAATGTACTAAATGTTATATATGATTCAATTGCTTATCAAAATGTTAGGTAATATTCTAAAATATATAAACTTTTATTTGTCTTCTGTCAAATGCATGTATGTGTGACAGTGAGCCATTTACCTTTGCGTGACAATGAGGGTCAGCTTCCGCATAATTCGTTCATTTATCAGGTGCTGTAAAATATTGGAAAAAGTTTGGCGTTCATAATATGATTCATTACATTTCATCGAAGATAAAATCATGTCAGAATTTTGCAAGGCACTAATTGTAGTCAATCTGTATACAGGAAAAATACTAGCTAAATCAACCGCTAGAGGCCACTAAATGCCTACGGGTAGACTCTTCTAAAAACGTCAGAGTTGAAAGGTCGAAGGTTGTTTTGAAGATGGCTGCCCCCCAAGATGACATGTTTTCTCTCTGCGTCGACCCCACTAAAGTTAGCAGTTGTGTGGAAGTCCGATTTATTGACAAGATTAAGGTAATGTGCAGACAATGATTATTTTGAAAAAGCTAATTTCAAGTTTATCGGATCTAGCACCGTTTTGATGCCAAATTCATTGACACGCATGCTGTCAATCTGTAGACTGGCTGGGCAAATCAAGAAAATTATTCGCAGGACAGAATTTGTTGTCATTTTGTTGACGTTTTCTAGCAGGCTATAGCTACGTAGTTACTTGCTAGCTGTGTTAATGTTTTAGATTCATCATGGTGTAACCGATGTGAAATGGCTAGCTAGTTAGCGGGGTGCGCGCAAATAGCGTTTCAATTGGTGACGTCACTCCCCTTGCTCAGCAAGGGCCGCGGCTTTTGTGGAGCGATGGGTAACGATGCTTTGAGGGTGGCTGTTGTAGATGTGTGCCGAAGTTCCCTGGAACGATCCCGGGTAGGGGCGAGGAGAGGGACGGGAAGGTATACTGTTACAATGGCTTATTGTAGTTAGCTAGCAAATTACGTTCACCACCAATTACAGTCACCACCGTCATGCCACATGGATTGCTATCTGATTCCTTTTAAAACTAGCTAAACTTTTTGTCTAGTTAAACAACTAGCATCTTGAAACGTTAGCTATCTAGGTATGCACAGAGATACCTTTTGGGGGGCTAATAAAGTGCAATGGCTAGCCTGTTCTGAGTCAATAGGATACACTTTGTGTGGATAAAGTATGGGTAGGTGCATATTACTGAAATTGACGATGTTTTTCATATCTAAACATTTGGTTTTTATTTTAGGGCAAGGGATTATTCGCCAAGAAGGCCATCAAGAAAGGAGACACCATTTTTATTGAGCGCCCTCTTGTCTCTGCCCAGTTCTTGTGGAATTCCCTGTACAAGTACAAAGGTGAGGTGTTATAGGTTCAAGATTTAGGTGATTGACAGACTGAACACATCCTCCTTCCTAAAATCGTGGAGCAAAAATGTTCCAGCATGCTTTGCTTTTTAGATTAACATAGGCCAAGGGGGAAACCTCACATTTTGAGTCTTTTGAATGGTCTTTAATATTTAGTGACATGACCCTTAGTTGTCTCATTTATCATCCATCCCTGTCTCTTCTCCAGCCTGTGAGTTTTGCTTGCGTGCTCTGGAGACAGCCGAGGATAATGCCCGTAGACTCAGTGGCATCCCTGACCTCAGTCTACCCCACCCCGAGCTGTGCAAAGTGCATCCAGAGCTGCACCAAGCTTGCCCACAATGCCAGGTGTGTGCCTCTCACAAGTCCTCCTCATCTGCACTGCCAATTAAGGACTGGACAGTACTGATCGAAAAACACATTGTAACCCATTTTTGAAAGTGGGTTTTAGCATATATTTTCGTTTGTCTCCTGCATCTTCGCAAACTGAAGTTTAATTGTAAGGATGTTTTTTCTATTAATAGCGTAAAATTAAGATGTACAGAAAGACTCATGTGAAGGCCAAATTACAGAGGAGGAACTTCTTGATGCAATTAAAGCCTTTAAGTCCAGTAAAACTCCAGGGCTGGATGGCATACCAGTTGAGGTACATCAAACCTTTTTCCTTTATTAGCATGTTTTGATCACTTCTATAAAAATGGTAGACTATTGAATACTCAGCAAGAAGGTCTGATTTCACTATTACTGAAACCGGACCCAGGTGGTAAATCCAGCCCACCTTAATAAACTGCCCTTTACACTTCACTGTTGTGATGCAAAAATTCTAGCAAAATGCATAGAATAAAAACTAAAAAAACTATTGTCAGACAAGTTTTTTCTTACATGGATGATACATAGGAAATAATATAAGAGAAGTACTGGAAACAATAGAACACTATGAAAAATCGGGGAAACCGGGCCTGGTGTTCATTTTGAAAAGTACGACTAGGATTTATATATAAATGGAGTATTTTAATTTTGGAGGATCTCTTATACAATGGGTTAAAGTTATGTATAGTAACTCCAGTTGTAAACGAGTAAATAATGGCTACTTCTCAGAAAGTATTAAACTTTCAAGAGGAGTGAAACAATGTTGTCCACTACCAGCATATCTATTAATAAACACGTACCATTTGTGTTTTAATTGCTATATTGTAATTACTTTGCCACCATGGCCTATTTATTGCCTTAACTCCCGTATCTTACCTCATTTGCACTCACTGTGTATAGACTTTTTGTTTTCACCACAATGCATTCTAATAGAAAGTTAGCAAAATTAGATACATGAAAAGGTAAATACCTGTCTATTTGTTGGAAAATCACCCTGATTAATTATTTAGTCATATCCCAGTTTACGTATTTACTCATGGCCCTGGCTACATTGAACGACTTGTTTTGCTTCAGTCATACAAAAGTTGTACTTCAATCTGAACTGGTTTTCCAGCAGATTAGTAAGAATAGGTCATCACGCGTTCAAAAAAGCCTTTTTTCCTTTTATTCAGATTACAACACCTTTCGGTTATTTGAAAATGAAATAATCTCTAGAATATCCCTATTTTTGAAACAAGCCATGGAAAGCTGGTTGCAATTTCAGTTTAATCTAAGTTAAAAGACAGAACAAATATTACAACAAATATTATGGTTAAACTCCTATACTAATTGATACAAAAAATATATATTTTATTTTTGGAAAAATCATATAATTATCTAATCTTTGTTAATAATATCATAAATGCAGCTGAGGGAGTTATGTCACACATACGGCTAACATTAATATACAGAAATGTCTGCTTTATTCAAAACTACAGCCAACTGATTGCAGCATTACCACTTGCCCTACATTAGACCAAAATTGGTTAAAGAAAAAATAAATATACCAGTTTCATTTAAGGACCAAAAAATGGACAGCTGCGCCATAAAGGTTGCAAATTAGTTGGGAAGAGATTTTCAATGTGCCGATTCCATGGCACATGGTTTATGAACTGATGGATTCAAAACGTATAGTTGTCCCATTTTAAATTATTTTGCTAAATTCTTGCAACCATTAAAATGTTATGTATATGGGGAAACATCCATCCCAGCTCTGTAGATTTTGCTGTGGGGATACAGAATCATTAGATCACTTGTTTTGGTACTGTCCACATGTAGCGTGTTTTTGGTCACAGGTTCAGAAATGGCTTAAGATTTACAATGTTTACCTGGAGATAGCACTGCAAATAGCACTGCTGGGTGACTTGAAAAGCCATAGTCAATCAATCAATCTAATAATACTCCAAGTAAAAATGTTCATCTTTCATTTCTTTCTATGAGAATAGAAAGGTTCAGGACTTTTATGAAACATTACAGCAGAGTTGAAAAATATTTGGGAATGAGATTGATGGGAGGATTTGAGGGTAACAGAAGGGTGGTACAAAAAAAGACAACTAATGTCAAATATTCTGTGACTGTATATTTTATGTATAAGCTTTAAGTAGAGGCCTAAGTATTGTTGTCCATTAGATTACTCATATTAGGGGAATAATAATAAAGGGGAAATGATAAAACATATGGGGGATTGGAAATTATGAAGACAATGACATAGATTGTGGGTTCTATTAATCTTCAATATTCAAGCTGATCTACTCCCTAAAAAATACAAATAAATACATACATTGTAGTGGAAAGCAATATGGAAGATTCCTGTGTTTTCAGATCAGTAAATATGAAGGATTAGAAGCCACTTAAATGAGATGTACCTACCCAATGCCACATGGAGATGTGTTGATATCCTGTAGCTACTTCCTCCAATCTAGTCCAGTGTCTCGTTTTGGGTTTCAGTCAGACTTTGTTTCCCCCTGCAGGTGATGTACTGTAGCAACGAGTGTCGGCAGGCTGCGGCAGACCAGTACCATCGGGCCCTGTGCCTAGGCACCTCCCAAGAGGACCCAAACCACCCCATCAGCAAACTAAAGGATGCCTGGAGGTGAGAGATGGATTTTCTGTTTAATTGAATACCACTAGATGGGGCCCATATTTTTCTTGGGCTGGATTTAATATTTTTACTAGCTGTCAAATCCTTGCTTCCTCATTTCCTCTAATTCCTCACCTCCCTCTCAAAGCACCCTCCCTTGCAACTAATTCGATTTGTGTAAACGAGGACGAGAAAGCAAGGATTTGACAGCTAGTAACGTTTTCAGATCCAGACCCAGTTATATTTTGTCTGTGATTTCTGCAGTATGAATTGACATTGTCCTTTATCTGTCCCCTAGGAGCATGCACTACCCTCCTGAGACCTCCAGCATCATGCTCATGGCCAGGATGGTGGCCACTGTCAAACAGGTGTGCCTCAGCCTTTTTTTGTTGAGCTTCTCCAGTTCCAAAGTGGGTTGCACTTTGTATTTTCATTCTGTCTTTGTGGTGAATGTTAGTTTGAGATTAAGGTTTTTGGAGATTGAAAGATCTTCACAATGCCTGGAGAAGCATTTAACCTGTCAGTTTGATATAATAAACCTATATTCTTTGCATACCTGTGCATAATATGTATTTCTCAAACATAATAATAATGTTTGAATAATTTGTGTCATGCAGGCCCAAGACAAAGGGCACTGGCAGAAGCTGTTCTCTCAATTCTGCAGCCGTGCGGCCAACGAGGAGGAAGACATTGCACATAAGCTGCTGGGAGAGAAGTTCCAGGTAAGCATAGAGATAATGACTGTGTCTACAAATGTTAGCTACACACTGTTAAATCCTTGCTTCCCCCATCCTTGTTTCCTAAATTCCCCTTAAGGCTCATTGGAGGAGGTCTGAGGAAAGGACCTTGGAACACTCCTCCAATGTGCTTTGAGAAGAATTGAGGAAACCAGGTTTGAGCTTCAAAGTTGGTTAAAAGAAAATGTGGTCAGTATTACCTTTGAGTCACCATTGGAATAGATTTTAAAACGGTTACTTAATGACTGTTACCTTCATTTTGACATATTGTATTGGGTTTGTAGGGGCAGTTGACCGTACTACGAACCCTGTTTACAACGGCACTTTACGACGATCATCTCAATCGGGTGAGTGCGGCACCATTTCCCCTTTCTCAACCAATTTATTTATAGACATAAAGTCGTGGCCAAAAGTTTTGAGAATGACACAAATATAAATTTTCACAAAGTCTGCTGCCTCAGTGTCTAGATATTTTTGTCAGATGTTACTATTGAATACTGAAGTATAATTACAAGCATTTCATAAGTGTCAAAGGCTTTTATTGACAATTGAAGTTGAGAGTCAATATTTGCAGTGTTGACCCTTCTTTTTCAAGACCTCTGCAATCTGCCCTGGTATGATGTCAATTAACTTCTGGGCCACATCCTGACCGATGGCAGCCCATTATTGCATAATCAATGCTTGGAGTTTGTCAGAATTTGTGGGTTTTTGTTTGTCCACCCGCCTTTTGAGGATCGACCACACGTTCTCAATGGGATTATGCTGCTAAAGCCACTTTCTACCACTCTAAAGTCCAAGCATCTGCCTCTAACCCTAGGAAGCTCTTTGCCACCTTCTCCTCCCTCCTGAATCCTCCTCCCCCCCCCCCCTCCCTCTCTGCAGATGACTTCGTCAACCATTTTGAAAAGAAGGTCGACGACATCCGATCCTCGTTTGTTAAGTCAAACGACACCGCTGGTTCTGCTCACACTGCCCTACCCTGTGCTCTGACCTCTTTCTCCCCTCTCTCTCCAGATGAAATCTCGCGTCTTGTGACGGCCGGCCGCCCAACAACCTGCCCGCTTGACCCTATTCCCTCCTCTCTTCTCCAGACCATTTCCGGAGACCTTCTCCCTTACCTCACCTCGCTCATCAACTCATCCCTGACCGCTGGCTACGTCCCTTCTGTCTTCAAGAGAGCGAGAGTTGCACCCCTTCTGAAAAACCTACACTCGATCCCTCCGATGTCAACAACTACAGACCAGTATCCCTTCTTTCTTTTCTCTCCAAAACTCTTGAACGTGCCGTCCTTGGCCAGCTCTCCCGCTATCTCTCTCAGAATGACCTTCTTGATCCAAATCAGTCAGGTTTCAAGACTAGTCATTCAACTGAGACTGCTCTTCTCTGTATCACGGAGGCCCTCCGCACTGCTAAAGCTAACTCTCTCTCCTCTGCTCTCATCCTTCTAGACCTATCGGCTGCCTTCGATACTGTGAACCATTAGATCCTCCTCTCCACCCTCCGAGTTGGGCATCTCCGGCGCGGCCCACGCTTGGATTGCGTCCTACCTGACAGGTCGCTCCTACCAGGTGGCGTGGCGAGAATCTGTCTCCTCACCACGCGCTCTCACCACTGGCGTCCCCCAGGGCTCTGTTCTAGGCCCTCTCCTATTCTCGCTATACACCAAGTCACTTGGCTCTGTCATAACCTCACATGGTCTCTCCTATCATTGCTATGCAGACGACACACAATTAATCTTCTCCTTTCCCCCTTCTGATGACCAGGTGGCGAATCGCATCTCTGCATGTCTGGCAGACATATCAGTGTGGATGACGGATCACCACCTCAAGCTGAACCTCGGCAAGACGAGCTGCTCTTCCTCCTGGGGAAGGACTGCCCGTTCCATGATCTCGCCATCACGGTTGACAACTCCATTGTGTCCTCCTCCCAGAGCGCTAAGAACCTTGGCGTGATCCTGGACAACACCCTGTCGTTCTCAACTAACATCAAGGCGGTGGCCCGTTCTTGTAGGTTCATGCTCTACAACATCCGCAGAGTACGACCCTGCCTCACACAGGAAGCAGCGCAGGTCCTAATCCAGGCACTTGTCATCTCCCGTCTGGATTACTGCAACTCGCTGTTGGCTGGGCTCCCTGCCTGTGCCATTAAACCCCTACAACTCATCCAGAACGCCGCAGCCTGTCTGGTGTTCAACCTTCCCAAGTTCTCTCACGTCACCCCGCTCCTCCGCTCTCTCCACTGGCTTCCAGTTGAAGCTCGCATCCGCTACAAGACCATGGTGCTTGCCTACGGAGCTGTGAGGGGAACGGCACCTCAGTACCTCCAGGCCCTACACCCAAACAAGGGCACTGCGTTCATCCACCTCTGGCCTGCTCGCCTCCCTACCACTGAGGAAGTACAGTTCCCGCGCAGCCCAGTCAAAACTGTTCGCTGCTCTGGCCCCCCAATGGTGGAACAAACTCCCTCACGACGCCAGGACAGCGGAGTCAATCACCACCTTCCGGAGACTCCTGAAACCCCACCTCTTTCAGGAATACCTAGGATAGGATAAAGTAATCCTTCTCACCCCCTCCCCCCTTAAAAGATTTAGATGCACTATTGTAAAGTGGCTGTTCCACTGGATGTCTTAAGGTGAACGCACCAATTTGTAAGTCGCTCTGGATAAGAGCGTCTGCTAAATGACTTAAATGTAAATGTAATGTAATGGATTAAGGTCTGGGGAGTTTCCTGGCCATGGACCCAAAATATCGATGTTTTGTTCCCTGAGCCACGTAGTTATCACTTTTGCCTTATTGCAAGGTGCTCCATCATGCTGGAAAATGAATTGTTCGTCACCAAACTGTTCCTGGATGGTTGGGAGAAGTTGCTCTCGAAGGATGTGTTGGTACCATTCTTTATTCGTGGCTGTGTTCTTAGGAAAAATTGTGAGTGAGCCCACTCCCTTGGCTGAGAAGCAAACCCACACATGAATGGTCTCAGGATGCTTTACTGTTGGCATGACACAGGACTGATGGTAGCGCTCACCTTGTCTTCTCCGGACAAGCTTTTTTCCGGATGCCCCAAATCATCGGAAAGGGGATTCATCAGAGAAAATAACTTTACCCGAGTCCTCAGCAGTCCAATCCATGTACCTTTTGCAGAATATCAGTTGGTCCCTGATGTTTTTCCTGGAGATAAGTGGCTTCTTTGCTGCCCTTCTTGACACCAGGCCATCCTCAAAGTCTTCACCTCAACTGTGTGTGCAGATGCACTCACACACCTGCCTCCTGCCATTTCTGAGCCATCTCTGTACTGCTGGTGCCCCGATCCCACAGCTGAATCAACTTTAGGAGACGGTCCTGGCGCTTGCTGGACTTTCTTGGGCGCCCTGAAGCCTTCTTCACAACAATTGAACAGCTCTCCTTGAAGTTCTTGATGATCTGATGAATGGTTGATTTATGTGCAATCTTACTGGCAGCAATATCCTTGCCTGTGAAGCCCTTTTGTGCAAAGCAATGATGACTGCACATGTTTCCTTGCAGGTAACCATGGTTGACAGAGGAAGAGCTATGATTCCAAGCACCACCCTCCTTTTGAAGTTTCCAGTCTGTTATTCCAACTCAATCAGCATCTCAGAGTGATCTCCAGCCCTGTCCTCGTCAACACTCACACCTGTGTTAACGAGAGAATCACTGACATGACGTCAGCTGGTCCTTTTGTGGCAGGGCTGAAATGCAGTGGAAATGTTTTTGGGGGATTCAGTTCATTTACATGGCAAAGAGGGACTTTGCAATTCATCTGATCACTCTCCATAACATTCTTGAGTATATGCAAATTGCCATCATACAAACTGAGGCAGCAGACTTTGTGAAAATTAATATTTGTGTCATTCTCAACTTTTGGCCACGACTGTACATGTTTTTCGAGCTGGTACTTAGCTACTTCTTCGCTCCCAGTAGACAAGACTGTAAAATAATGTCTTTGATTGAACAATTTCTTATGGACATGTGTGATTATGATGCAGATAGTTTATGCTATAAGGTGTGTCCTTGCATGTTACAGTGGTTTACACCTGAGGGATTTCGTTCCCTCTTCTCCCTTGTGGGGACCAATGGTCAGGGTATAGGTACCAGGTAAGGTTCATCTCTAAATCTCCAACTCATAAATAATGCACTGTGCCATTAGTCTGAATATTTTTCAATTTAAAGTGCTGACATTGTTTCTTATGTCTCGTTATCTAGTTCTCTCAGCCAATGGGTTCATGCATGTGATGCTTTGGCGCTGACTAGCCAGCAGAGGGAGCAATTGGATTCCTTCATTGACCAACTATACAAGGATGTCGAGAAAGGTCACAATTCCCTCCCTACACTCAAATACAGTGCCGTTTCCTGTGACATCTGTACCGTTTGAGGAATACTGCGGAAAACTGTCTGATAAATAGATTTGAGTCTAAAACCTACATTACCAAGAAAGTTCTTCAGAGGCTTTGTACAGCTCACATTTTTATGAAAGATAGTAAATCATACCTGGCGCCTCTGAATTGGGGTGGCTTGACTCAGGCATATTTGAAATCGTTAGTAATATGGAATGAATCTCCTCTACTGACAATGGAGGTCAGAGCTGAATTAGATTTGTCTCCGCAGAGACCGGTGACTTTCTGAACTGCGAGGGTTCCGGGCTCTTCCTACTGCAAAGCGCATGTGAGTCGTCACTATCGGATGGTTTCTAACCCCAGCTCCCAGAATCCTCAAACTTGCTCAACATACAGAATCAATTAAATGAACTAGAAATAATTTTTTTCACTGGTCAAAAGTTTGATTGTTTGATTATTTCATCTACTCTCTAGGTAACCATAGCTGCATACCGAATGCGGCGGCATCTTTCCCGAGCAACAACTTCTTGCTTCATCTCAGTGCCCTAAGTGACATCAGCCCTGGAGAGGTCAGAAGAGGATGCTGGGGTGGGGTGGGGGTGATAAATTCTGTCCGTGGATAGATGGGACAGAACATCCTGGCTGGCTATGTTGTCAGCCGGTATTAGGGGTCTGAGGCTTTAAGGATTAGAGCGGTTGTGTCAGGCTGTCAGAGAGATTGAGAAGGGTTGCATCTGCCCGTTACAGAAGCGTCAGAAGGGGCCAGAGAAATGTTTTGCCAGCCGATTGAATTCTGGCAAAAAATGTGAGCGCTTTAGTGTCGTTCTAATGACCATGACAGGATAGTGACAAGATTTGGCGCCTGCTGCTGAATAAACATGAAACAACCAGATAAAGTAACAAAACTTGAATAACTCTAGTAGTTTGAAGTGGCTAACTGTCATTCATTGTTGTGTAAATGAATCCCTATATAGTAACTGTAATGGGAGGTCTTTCGATGTGAATGTCCTCATCTGCTAACATGTTAAACTCTGTTTCCTCACATCTCCAGGAGATCGGTATCAGTTACTTGGACTGCTGTCAGCGTGACAGGAGCCGTCATAGCAGACACAAAATCCTGAGGTAAACAACTGAAATCCCCTGTGTACCAATCCTTTTGACAGACTCAAACTGTTACTAGTTCAGTCAAGATCAATGGCCACCCTCCCAGGCAATAACGGGCAGTCCGGGTCCAGCACAGCCAAGGGGTTCTGGCAGTTATTCCGGTGCCTACCTATGCTCCGGTACTGATTTTTACCCCCTTAAACCCAGGGCTGGTTTGCTCTGCGGGAACCCATTTTGGATTCATATTCACTGTATCCTGTTGAAAGGCACTTCACCTTGAAAATCTGCAACTCCCAGAAACTGAAGGTAGTGAAGCATGAACAAAGACTGGTCTCGGTCTCTTTTCTCAGAAAATGAGAACCAAAGATGGTGGATAAATTAAGATGGTTCACTCAGGTGGTTTACCGTTGAAGAAGAAAAAAGAAAGAAGCCCATTCCAGTCTACTTAAAGGCCCAGTTCAGTCAAACATTTCCTGTGCTTTATATACACTTTATATACAAAAGTATGTGTACACCCCTTCAAATGAGTGGATTCGGCCATTTTGACAGGTGTATAAAACCGAGCACACAGCCATGCAATATCCATAGACAAACATTGGCAGTAGAAGGCCTTATTGAAGAGCTCACTGACTTTCAACTTGGTACCGTTATAAGATGCCACCTTTCCAACAAGTCAGTCCTTCAAATTTCTGCCCTGCTAGAACTGCCCCGGTCAACTGTAAGTGCTATTATTTTGAAGTGGAAACATCTAGGAGCAACAATGGCACGGCCGCAAAGTGGTAGGCCACACAAGCTCACAGAACGGGACCACCGATTGCTGAAGCGATTTGCGTGTAAAAATCATCTGTCCTCAGTTGCAACACTCTACCGAGTTCCAAGCTGCCTCTGGAAGCAACGTCAGCACAAGAACTGTTCGTCGGGAGCGCCATGAAAGGGGTTTCCATGGCCGAGCAGCCACACACAAGCCTAAGATCACCATGCGCAATGCCAAGCGTCGGCTGGAGTGGTGTAAAGCTCATTCCTATTGGACTCTGGAGCAGTGGAAATGCGTTCTCTGGAGTGATGAATCACGCTTCACCATCTGGCATTCCGACGGACGAATCTTGGGTTGGCGGATGCCAGGAGAACACTACCTGCCCGAATGCATAGTGCCAACTGTAAAGTTTGGTAGAGGAGGAACAATCGTCTGGGGCTGTTTTTCATGGTTTGTGCTAGGCCCCTGAAGGGATATCTTAATGCTACAGCATACAATGACATTCTAGACATTTCTGGGCTTCCAACTTTGTGGCACTAGTTTGGGGAAGGCCCTTTCTTGTTTCAGCATGACAATGCCCCCGAGCACAAAGTGAGGTCCACGCAGAAATGGTTTGTTGAGATCTGTGTGGAAGAACTCTCATCCCCATCAAACACCTTTGGGATGAATTGGAACGCCGACTTCGAGCCATGCCTCATCACCCAAAATCAGTGACCAACATTAAAGCCTTCCCAGAAGAGTGGAGGCTGTTATAGAGTCGATGGGGGGACCAACTCCATATGAATGTCCATGATTATGGAATAAGATGTTCGACGAGCAGGTGTCCACATACTTTTCGCCATGTATTATATATTCCCACACTGAAGTTGGAATAATACTTTGAAATGTTGAAAATTATGATAATGCCCCTTTGGTATAAGAGCTGTTTGGAAATGTCAGCCTGTTTTTGTGGGATGGCGTTTTGGCCTGCCTGGTGACATTGGTTTGTTAGTAGACCAATAACCAAAGAGTTCTAAACCTCTGCCAATAAGAGGTAGTTTTCAACTCCCAACTCAGACCCTCCCAGACAGTCCTAGCTAAATTCTTGCTTAAGAAATTGCTATTTTTGCTTCTTTTCAACGGTTTAAATTTATAACAATCACAGTAACCTACTTAATTTTTACCCAGAAATGATTTGATATTGAGATTAAAATGTCTGCATTAGACCTTTAACTGGTTGTCTCCCCCATAGACACCAATGCAATAGCAGCTGAGTCTGTTCTACTTAGTTCATTGACTTTCATTGAACCAGACCAAAACAGCGAGTAGGGTGTCTCGCTTCCTCTTCCTATTCAGACCCACATTGTATTACGCTTACATAAACAGTAAGTTTACCGTGTTGAATCATGGCATTTATTTTTGAGGAGCTCGCAGATTGATGCAAATGTATTTTATCAGTCTGCGTTATATTCTTTATTCTTTATACAAAGGCAATCTTTGTCCAGAACGAGACACGCAGCCGTGTGACTTATGTAACATCGTTATTCTCTTCCCAGGGATAACTACCTGTTCATCTGCTCGTGTCCAAAATGTGTGTCTCAGATGGATGAGTTGGATCTGACGTCGGACGAGGAGGAGGAGGAGGAGGAGGGGGAGGCCGAGGGGGATGACATGGAGGACGAGATGACGGACGTCTGAGGGGGTAAAAAGACCCGCTCTGTTCCCACTCACCCCCTCCCTCCCTAATCCACTCACTCAGCCATGCTAGCTAACTGCACAGTGAAAACCAACCTTAAAGAAGACCTTGCATATCACCAAACATATCAAATTCGTTATGTAACTAAATATTTTTTTCAAGGAAAATAAGTCACTCACTGGCCCTACTCTTTGGATCTCCCCCTTGAAAAGCGTTTGCTCACATTACTGTACAGTAGCAGACGTTTTGGCTGTCACCTCTCGTGTATCTTCTGCTTATTGGAAAAGTTTACATGGAAGACGTCCAGTTCACTAATGTTTTTCATTTATCACCGTTTTTAGTACATCTAGAATGGTAGAAACCATTAAATTGGCAAGATGTAATTTATTCCTCGTGTTGAGTGCATTAGGTGTAGATTAATTCAGACAGAATTATATGGTGCCTGTTCTGCCAAGGATAATTCACTTGGCAAACCAAATAGTGATAACATTACAGTATGGACAGTATAGAAGAAGTAACTGACCCTAATTTAAGTACATATATTTTCATATGAGATTAGAAACGGTCATTGCAAGCGATGAGGTAACCAGCCAGGATATTACTCTGAGACCTTGAGCTGTTGAAAGCTTTTGTCAGTTAACTATTTGCCCTTTATTGAGTAGAGCACATTTTCACTGTTATTTGACGAATGAAATTGCTGCTACTGCCCACACATGAATCAATACAACCGCAATGACTGTAATCTTCAGTGCCAACATTTTCAATGTTACCGGACAAATATGGCTAACATCGAATGACTAACTTCAATTATCTCAGTTGGCATTTCAGAGCAGTGGTGCATGAGAACAAATTGCTTTTGATGTCACACAATGAAATGCTGCAATGTAAGAGCAGCATTAAATAATGTATGAGATTCCTAGAAATTATCATTTTTATTGCTCTGGCATAAACCATTGAGATTAAAATGTCTTGTCTCTTATTTCCTTTATTTGTATTCTCAGTACAATTTCTCAGTCTTCATCAAATATGAACCACAAGTCAACATTGTTTGAAGCAGACTGATATCCTGTGGATAACTAGATATTCTGAAGTCATTAAGTCTTATTTGTGAGTTGTCGCCAACATCTTTGAGAGCATGAAGATTTGACAAGTATTCCTTTCTAGTTATTTTCTACTTCATTAGTGGGTCTTTTTAATGATGGTTTCATTTGTGTGCCTGTTATAGGCTATCTATTTTCCTGATGACTCAAAACTGAATTATTCTGCTGCTCTATCGTTTGATACATTAGTCAGACTGCCATCATTGAAGTTGTTTGTGGTGACGTCAAAATGAAGGGTGTTGTACAAAACAAAGAAATCAGCGAGTGGATCATCTTTAACCAATCAAGAGTATCAAAGCCCATTACTAATTTTCATGTGATCTTGCTCTGGCCCAACCCATCATTTTTTTCTATTATAATTGATTTCCATTATAAAAATCTTCAGTGAGGTACCCGATCCAGACTCGGAGAAGAAACTTAACGTAGTGTTTGGCCGGAGCAAGGATTTTTGTGTAGCCAGACAAATTATCTATTGATAGCCACGTTTTCTGAGTGACCTATTTTGTGATTTCACACAAGCTCCCATTTTTTTTCAGTAACACAAATGTTCATCAGTGTCAGCCTATCTTCCCTATGGGAATGGTTTAGATGAGTCAAATGCAAATTTCCATTGGAAGAGAACGCATGTTTTTCTTCCATGAGAGGATGCACATAGCTGGAGCCAGGCATGGTGGGAGGCTGGACCTCTGAACAAGTCCAACACCCATTGGTCGTCATCCTCAGAGCTCATGCCAGTATCCCCACGGGACCAGCTCTGGAATGTGGCCGGGTTTTTGGCAGAGAAGTCCATTGAAGGGGTCGAGGGCAGGCAGTCACACACATGCACAACACACAACAGTAATTGCTTAGTTTGTTCCACTGTATAGAAGTAATTTAATCACCCATTCATAGACCCTTACTACCTTTAGCGCCTATTGATAATAGTATATTCTGGTCAGGGGAGTTTTATGAGCCCCGATGCTAGTTCTGAACGTTAAACACATCGCTTGTGTTAAGGTTTTCATTTCAGCGACAAATACTTAAATAAAAAAAGTTAAATTACTGCATACCTTTTATAGGGTTAGTGTTCCCGTACAGCCATACAGTGGGGCAAAAAAAGTATTTAGTCAGCCACCAATTGTGCAAGTTCTCCCACTTAAAAAGATGAGGCCTGTCATTTTCATCATAGGTACATTTCAACTATGACAGACAAAAGGAGAAGAAAAAAATCCAGAAAATCACATTGTAGGATTTTTAATGAATTTATTTGCAAATTATGGTGGAAAATAAGTATTTGGTTTATCTCAATACTTTGTTATATACCCTTTGTTGGCAATGACAGGTCAAATGTTTTCTGTAAGTCTTCACAAGGTTTTCACACACTGTTGCTGGTATTTTGGCCCATTCCTCCATGCAAGATCTCCCCTAGAGCAGTGATGTTTTGGGGCTGTTGCTGGGCAACACGGACTTTCAACTCCCTCCAAAGATTTTCTATGGGGTTGAGATCTGGAGATTGGCTAGGCCCCTCCAGGACCTTGAAATGCTTCTTACGAAGCCACTCCTTCATTGCCCGGGCGGTGTGTTTGGGATCATTGTCATGCTGAAAGACCCAGCCACGTTTCATCTTCAATGCCCTTGCTGATGGTAGGCTCTGCAGGGTCATTCACTAGGTCCCCCCGTGTGGTTCTGGGATTTTTGCTCACCGTTCTTGTGATCATTTTGACCCCACGGGATGAGATCTTGCGTGGAGCCCCAGATCGAGGGAGATTATCAGTGATCTTGTATTTCCATTTCCTAATAATTGCTCCCACAGTTGATTTCTTCAAACCAAGCTGCTTACCTAATGCAGATGCAGTCTTCCCAGCCTGTTGCAGGTCTACAATTTTGTTTCTGGTGTCCTTTGACAGCTCTTTGGTCTTGGCCATAGTAGAGTTTGGAGTGTGACTTTTTGAGGTTGTGGACAGGTGTCTTTTTATACTGATAACAAGTTCAAACAGGTGCCATTAATACAGATGATGAGTGAAGGACAGAGGAGTCTCTTAAAGAAGAAGTTACAGCTCTGTGAGAGCCAGAAATCTTGCTTGTTTGTAGGTGACCAAATACTTATTTTCCACCATAATTTGCAAATAAATAAATTAAAAATCCTACAATGTGGTTTTCTGGTTTTTTTTCTCCTCATTTTGTCTGTCATAGTTGAAGCGTACCTATGATGAAAATTACAGGCCTCTCTCATCTTTTTAAGTAGGAGAACTTGCACAATTGGTGGCTGACTAAATTTCTTCTTTGCCAAGAAAATCCATCTACCTGACCAGTTTGGCATATCAAGAAGCTGATTAAACAGCATGATCATTACACAGATGCACCTTGTGCTGGAGACAATAAAAGGCCACTCTAAAATGTGCAATTGTCACACAACACCACAGATGTGTTACATTTTGAGGGAGCGTGCAATTGGCATGCTGACTGCAGGAATGTCCAACAGATCTGTTGCCAGAAAATTGGATGTTCAGTTCTTTACTATAAGCCACCTCTAACATTGTTGTAGAGAATTTGGCAGTACATCCGACCGGCCTCACAACTGCAGACCACGTGTAATCACGAGAGCCCTGGACCTCCATATCAGGCTTCTTCACCTGCGGGATCGTCTGGGAGGGCTCTTTCTGTCTGTAATAAAGTCCTTTTGTGGGGAAAAACTCATACTGATTGGCTGGGCATGGCTGCACAACTGCCCATTCATGTGAAGTCCATAGATTAGGGCACCGAACACCTGTGTGTAAACCACAGACGGCACATTAATTGGGGAGGACGGGCTCATAGTAATGGCTGGAGCGGAATAAATGGAATGGTATCAAACAAGTGGTTTCCATGTGTTTGATGCCATTCCATATACTTCATTCCAGCCATTATTATGAGCTGTCCACCCTTCAGCTGCATCCTGTGGTGTAAGCATAACGGGAGGAAGTGCAGTTCATCAACTGGAGGCACACATAGCGTATGGATCTGTGTAAACCTGCTACAGTAAGTATCTTTCTTGCTGATATGAAAAATAAGGGACATATCAGCATATGTTTTGAGAAACATTTTGCAAGCCATAATTATTTACATTTCTAAACATTAAAACACAGCATTGGGATTGTTCACATGCAGACAACCGTGGGCAAAGCTAACCACTGAAAACCCTCCGGATTAGGTTTTTCGTGATCGGTGTGGCAGCCACACACATACACAACAGCATTGCCACTTTGTTTGAACCTCTATAGGGTTTGAGTGCAGGCAGTGCCACACATTTCCATTTTGGAATGTGGGCTTTTGGCAGGGCAGTCCAGTTTGGTCCACAGTAGGGTTTGAATTCAGGCAGCCACACACATACACAACACACAGCATTGTCCCTACAAATGGAGAAAGTGGGAAGGTCAATGGACACGCCCCAGGAGAAAGGGGCTGACCCAGATTTTCAATTGAAGATAGAAGGAGACAGGAAGTGGGTTGAGGTTGGTGGAGGAGGATGATGAGGGGGGTGGTGGTGGTGTCTAAATAAAAGGCAATTTTATGCACACAGAGAAAGAGGCCTTTATTCTATCTAACCAAGGCCAAAACACTAATAATCTACATTTCAATAAAGAGATTGGAAAGGAAGAGAAGTGGGCACATTATAATCATTGCCAAGCCATGCAGATGGAGAGAAATTATCAAATTAACATCTCATGATTTAAAACATGGTTAAATCAGATAAAATTATGTCAGACTGACATGTGCAGGCTTGACATTCAAATGATAATTCATAATATAAACCCTTCGGTATCTGATTAAATATTCATACATAGAGGCTCATCTTTTCACAGGTAACTATGAAACATGTAGCCAAATTCCATAACACGCATCACTTATATGAAAAGCATGGCGTTATGCTTGATTGTCACAGTGAAATGTGTTTTCTCTTTGATGGAGATCAATGGTACATCTAAATAACTGACATTTTCAATGACCAGGAGTCCCACACACTAGTAATCACAAACATTCAAATTCATCACTTACAGATGTAGGTTTTATGACTCCATATTTTTTTACTTGAATTTGCACCTACTTGTGACATTTTGGATTATGTTCAGATTGGATTAGGCATCAGATTACTTTTTCTTACATTATTGGACAACATTTTCTCTTTTGTCAGTCCCTTTCCTCTAGGTGGACAGTGATATGAGTAATAATTGCCAATACTATACATTTCTACCAAAACTTGTTTGAAGTGGGCACACCATGATTGATGGGTCAGTGCTGAAATGGAAGCTGTTTTGAGACCAGAACGAGTCACTGGGCTTGAAATGGGTACCGTATAGAAACAATCTACAATATATACACACATTAGGCCCATCCAAAAATTGGTTCCCGCAATGGATACCATGACTGCCTTGGAAGGCTATTCCATGGGTGAGTGATAGATGACCAGTCGAGCTGGGACCAGCCAACCTGAAGGAGGGCGGTTGCACCGTAGCTCACCATGTATGAATACAAACATGATGGAGAGCAATATCATGATCACTGTCAGTACCGTAGTAAAATAACACTTTTAGGGTTTAGATAGAATGCTTCAGATACAGTTGAAGTCGGAAGTTTACATACACCTTAGCCAAATACATTTAAACTCACTTTTTCACCATTTCTGACATTTAATCCTAGTAAAAATTCTCTGTCTTGGGTTAGTTAGGATCACCACTTTATTTTAAGAATGTGAAATGTCAGAATAATAGTAGAGAGAATTAATTATTTCAGCTTTTATTTATTTCATCACATTCTCAGTGGGTCAGAAATTTACATACACTGAATTAGTATTTGGTAGCATTGCCTTTAAATTGTTTAACTTGGGTCAAACGTTTCGGGTAGCCTTCCACAAGCTTCCCACAATAAGTTGGGTGAATTTTGGCCCATTCCTCCTGACAGAGTTGGGGTAACTGAGTCCGGTTTGTAGGCCTCCTTGCTCGCACTCACTTTTTCAGTTCTTCCCACAAATTTTATATTGGATTGAGGTCAGGGCTTTGTGATGGCCACTCCAATACCTTGATTTTGTTGTCCTTAAGCCATTTTGCCACAACTTTGGAGTCATTGTCCATTTAGAAGACCCATTTACTACCAAGCTTTAACTTTCTGACTGATGTCTTGAGATGTTGCTTCAATATATGCACATAATTTTCCTGCCTCATGATACCATCTTTTTTGTGAAGTGCGCCAGTCCCTCCTGCAGCAAAGCACCCCCACAACATGATGCTGCCACCCCCGTGTTTCACGATGGGATGGTGTTCTTCTGCTTGTAAGCTTCCCCCTTTTTCCTCCAAACATAACGATGGTCATTATGGCCAAACAGTTCTATTTTTTTTTCATCAGACCAGAGGACATTTCTTCAAAAAGTACGATCTTTGTCCCCATGTGCAGTTGCAAACCGTAGTCTGGCTTTTGTTATGGTGGTTTTGGAGCAGTGGCTTCTTTCTTGCTGAGCGGCCTTTCAGGTTATGTCGATATAGGACTAGTTTTACTGTGGATATAGATACTTTTGTACCTGTTTCTTCCAGCATCTTCAAGGTCCTTTGCTGTTGTTCTGGGATTAACCCTTTTAGCACCAAAGTACGTTCATCTCTAGGAGACAGAACACGTCTCCTTCTTGAGTGGTATGATGGCTGCGTGGTCCCATGGTGTTTATACTTGCGTACTACTGTTTGTACAGATGAATGTGGTACCTTCAGGCATTTGGAAATTGCTCCCAAGGATGAACCAGACATGTGGAGGTCTACAATCTTTTTTCTGAGGTCTTGACTGATTTCTTTTGATTTTATCATGATGTCAAGCAAAGAGGCACTGAGTTTGAAGGTAGGCCTTGAAATACATCCACAAGTACACCTCCAATTGACTAAAATTATGTCAATTAGCCTATCAGAAGCTTCTAAAGCCATGACATAATTTTCACGTTGTTAAATATTTGGGAGGCGCATGGCGATACGGTGCGGAGCTCGATTTGGCCTCCACAAGCTCCCGGAAGCACCACAATTGAGTCACACCCTCCATACTGAGCCTCCAGGACAGCATTGCCAGATAAAGCATAAAAGGCTCTGCATGGTTAATCTGAGTCTGCAGTTGCCGTACAGCATTTTACTGTGATTTGGCCTCAGCTGAAGTCAGAGCATTCATACTTCTTGCGCTTCACAGAGCTGTTGTGTAGTACGCTGTCAAAGGAAGTGAGTCTGTGTTAATACAGGATCTCCCATCCCCACCTACCGTCAACCAATCATGTCAATAGAAAGCGATACCACAGGAGGTTGGTGGCATCTTAATTGGGCAGGTCGGGCTCGTGATAATGGCTGGAGCGGAATCAGGGGAACGCTATCGAATACATCAAACACATGGTTTCCATGTCTTTGATGCAATTCCGTTTGCGTCGTTCCAGCCATTATTTTGAGTCGTCCTCCCCTCAGCAGCCTTCTTCCCATTAAAGAAAGCACCGGCACCACAGCTGAATCAGTTGGGATCTCGCATTTTGCCACACACTGTTTGAAAAACCATATGATCAAACGAAGCTTCGGACGTCATCGTGGTAGCGTTTGAAACTATCGCGTATGCTTTGAAACCTGTTTGAAATGAGTAACCTAGATTTTTGAAAACAAAAAATACATGAATAAAAGACTGGCTAGGGCTGCGGTGGTCACGAAATTTTGTCAGCCGGTGATTGTCTAGCAAATAACATTAACACATTCTGGCTTCCACTGATGCAGACCTTTGGAACATCTACATTTTTAAAAGTCTAATAAATCCATGTAATATAGCCTACACCTTGACAATAAATACATTCATTATTTTGGTCAGGTCTGAAGAAACATGATATGAAGAAAATGTAGTTTATTTAAGAAGAAGAGAATCGCATACTCTGAGTTGTCCTTATGTTAGGTGTCCTTATGTTTGGCTATGCCAAATGGCTGTGGGGTACACTACTTCATTTAGCAGATAAAGATTTTCTAAGAATGAATTCTGTGGCATTATTTTAGATTATGACGAATACCATTGAACAAAGCTGAATAAAATAGAAAGGACATTTTCTCCAAAAGATTTGAGGGAGTGCACAGCTGCTGCTATTCTGTGTTGAGCGGTTAACAAAGGAATAGGTACTCCTATATGCTTAATTTACAGTTATTAATGTAACTTTAGTTGGTCTATATGTTTTGATGTTTAATACATTGTAAGGCTGCATGATGCGACTCTAATGATGATTTGAAAAAAGTTGCTTGAAAATTATGCTTGAAAGCTTTGTTGCTTGAAAGCTTTGTTGTACAGTGCAGGCTGTACACTTCATCATTCTCTCATTCACAATTTGACTAATGCCTCAAATTTGCCAGCGGCATCCCCTTTGTGTGGCCGAAATGCACCCTAAAAACATCCAGGCCTTTTGCGGCCAGTGGCCGTTGTGCTGCCTGCTCAGTGCCTCTGACTCACATGGCTCACTCACCTGGCTCACGGGTCTTTCTCACAGGCTACAAGTAAAGACAGACACATCGCGGACGCAACTGCATGTGTCCTTATCCAATTCCGAGGTGCATATTGAAGATATTGGAAGAACTGTCCATATTTACTTTTCGGCAGCCAACAAGATAAGTAGGCCTAACGAACAGCAAAGCACTAGCCTATGTCGATCTACTCTCCCCCATAGTACAAAAGCTGACCTATTCTATTCTGTGCAAGAAATAAATATTCCAAACATAGTCTGGGACAGTCATGGATGTGATAGATCCCAATTTATTACAACCTCGAGCATCAACATGCTTTATTTAAAAAGGTGCATTTTTATGGTGAACTTTAAACTCACACGCTGCTTATGTATGCAAGTTAGGCTCTACACCCCTTGTAAAGCTGATTAATGTGCTTAGTTTAAAGAAGTTTTTTGGCCACTTTAGTTGTGATACAAACCTTATCAAAACATATAGGCCTCTATGGGCTAGGCTACATGAGCTGTGCGACTATGATTAGAAAACGTTTTTTTTGTAAAGGAATTGCATCTTGCCTTATGCTGGGAATCATTCAGAAGACCATTATCATGCACCTGTCTCGAAACAGGGGCAGGAGAATAAATACATGTCACCTATGCACTTAAATAACAAATGGAGCACGCGTTTCCCATAGTTCAATTTCATGCCAGCCAGGTAGGCTATACTCCTGTTGTAAAGATAAGCAATGTGCTTAATATTAGGAAAGTT
This sequence comes from Oncorhynchus nerka, assembly GCF_034236695.1. Lineage (NCBI taxonomy): Eukaryota > Metazoa > Chordata > Actinopteri > Salmoniformes > Salmonidae > Oncorhynchus > Oncorhynchus nerka. The sequence goes on from NC_088421.1 coordinate 565,597, forward strand.
GAGAAAGAAATACAATAGGCCTAGCCTATAGAAAGCTGATGGGATCCCCCACTTTTTAATAGAGGCCATCACTCACGCAATTGCATTGCCTATAGAAATGTTGCGCAACATGAGCTCATGGGCTCTCAATAAGTGTTTGATTAGATTTTCGATTACATTTGCAATGATGTCAGAGTGATTAGATGGACAATAGAGTGCTGAGTACCAGGCAGTTAGCAAGTTTGGTTGGCTACTAATGACCATCAGTAGCATCAGAACTTGGATAAGCTTATTTACCGTGACTAAATTGTCAGGTGGAATTTGACTGCCTTCATGACTCGTGACCTCGGTAGTACAATTACTCCAATAGCCCTAACTGTCTGTCCATTGCATGATTTAGGATGTTAAATTTAAAAAACTGAACAGCCTAGGCTTTGTTTCTAGAAAACAGGATTTCCCATTATAGTGAATGAGGAAATGGCGATCTTGATGGTCAGTGTTCGTGGATATATATATATATATATATATATTTAACACAATTATGGTACAAATAATTGTTTCTATTTTACCAGGACGTATGTCCTTGAACCAATTACTCTAAAATCACACACAGACGAAGTTATAAGGATCATTTAGATGCTAATGGTTGACTGCAGTACCTCGGTCGGCCTTCAGTTTGAGATACTCCATGAGAGAGGGCAGCACTGAGCTAGCCTACAACGTAACTTCCTAGAGTAGCTCAAACTGCTCATGCAATGTTTCCGAAAATTCCTCCATGTAGCAAGATGGCGATACTGAAATAACACTTCCTGATCATCAAATGCGCCACTGAGCATTCTCATAGAAAACAATGGGGTGATGTCAGATGGCTTCCTCCATATTTTTAACAGTCTGTGGTTTAGGATTGTATAATCTTAGTTGAGCAACCTCTTACATGGTGGAAACCAGCTAATCAGAAGTCAGGTACAGGTCTTGCACAAGAACAAGAGAACAGGAGCATTCACGTAGGACCATTTACTGTATTAATCGTTGATTCTACAGAAGATGGAGTACAGGCTGCAGAACTGGAAAACAAACATTTGTTTATCAACAAACAAGCCATATTTGAACCTGAAATAATATTAGGCCTATGATGTTGCTGATGAAAGACGGGTGTTTCTTTGTATTAGGAACTGGTTTGATGCCGAGTGTTTTTAATTCCTCAACACTGTCACACCCTGATCTGTTTCACCTGTCTTGCTTGTCTCCACCCCCCTCCAGGCAGTGGCAGTTCTAGTTTCTATGTCTCCCTGGGCAACCCCCCCCCCCCCCCCTCAACAAAAATAAGCACCATTTTGCACTAACTGTCATTTTTATTCAGACATTTGGAACAACACAAATAAATAATCATAACATTTAACATTATAATAATATAAAAATCGATACAAAAATAATTAAAAAAATAAGTAACAAAGACAAATAGAAACAAATTGTAGTATAGAAATAAATCGCACAAATCCTATATCACACAAACACACATATAGAATAACACACTTATAAAGAAGAGAACCTGATTATTACACTATTGCACTTCAAACAAGAAACACAAACTAAATTGTACAACTAATTGCATTAGTACTGTACAAAGTTAGAGGTGTGCTATTTAATAGATTCCCCGCTCCCCCTACCTCGGGCTTCCAGTGGGGAGACCTGAGGTCAACCTACCCCCGCCCCCTCCCCATCTCGTACTTCTGAGTGGGAGACCTTCCCAGGCAGTTATTTATTTTTTTACTTTACCTTTATTTAACCAGGAAGGCCAGTTGAGAACAAGTTCTCATTTACAACTGCAACCTGGCCAAGATAATGCAAAGCAGTGCGACAAAAACAACAACAGCACAGAGTTACACATAAACAAACGCACAGTCAATAACACAATAGAAAAATCTATGTACAGTGTGTGCAAATGTAGAAGAGTAGGGAGGTAGGGCAATAAATAGGCAATAAAGAATTACAATTTAGCATTGAACACTGGAGTAATAGATGTGCAAGTAGAGATACTGGGGTGCAAAAGAGCAAGAGGATAAGTAACAATATGGGGATGAGGTAGTCGGGTGTGTTATTTACAGATAGGCTGTGTACAGGTACAGTGATGGGTAAGCTGCTCTGACAGCTGATGCTTAGTTAGAGAGGGAGATATAAGACTCCAACTTCAGTGATTTTTACAATTCGTTCCAGTCATTGGCAGCAGAGCACTGGAAGGAAAGGTGGCCAAAGTAAGTGTTGGCTTTGGGGGTAACCAGTGAAATATACCCGCTGGAGTGTGTGCTACGGGTGGGTGTTGCTACGGTGACCAGTGAGCTGAGATAAGGCGGGGCTTTACCTAGCAAAGACTTATATATGACCTGGAGCCAGTGGGTTTGGCGACGAATATGGACCAGACAACGAGAGCATACAGGTCGCAGTGGTGGGTAGTATATGGGGCTTTGGTGACAAAACAGATGGCACTGTGATAGACTACATCCAGTTTTCTGGGTAGAGTGTTGGAGGCTATTTAATAAATGACATCGCCAAAGACAAGGATCGGTATCGCCCTGTAGCACTCACTTCCTTCATCATGAAGTGCTTTGAGAGACTAGTCAAGGACCATATCACCTCCACCCTACCTGACACCCTAGACCCACTCCAATTTGCTTACCTCCCCAATAGGTCCAAAGACGACGCAATTACAATCACACTGCACACTGCCCTAACCCATCTGGACAAGACGAATACCTATGTAAGAATGCTGTTCATCGACTACAGCTCAGCGTTTAACACCACAGTACCCTCCAAACTCGTCATTAAGCTCGAGACCCTGGGTCTCAACCCTGCCCTGTGCAACTGGGTTCTGGACTTCCTGACGGGCCGCCCCCAGGTGGTGAGGGTAGGTAACAACATCTCCACCCCGTGGATCCTCAACACTGGGGCCCCACAAGGGTGCATTCTCAGCCCTCTCCTGTACTCCCTGTTCACCCATGACTGTGTGGCCATGCACGCCTCCAAAGAGGGTAGTACGTTTTAAGTTCCTCTGTGTACACATCATGGACAAACTGAAATGGTCCACCCACACAGACAGCGTGGTGAACCTCAGGAGGCTGAAGAAATTTGGCTTGTCACCAAAAACACTCACAAACTTTTACAGATGCACAATCGAGAGCATCCTGTCGGGCTGTATCACCGCCTGGTACGGCAACTGCTCCGCCCACAACCGTAATGCTCTCCAGAGGGTAGTGAGGTCTGCACAACACATCACCGGGGGCAAACTACCTGCCCTCCAGGACACCTACACCACCCGATGTCACAGGAAGGCCAAAAAGATCATCAAGGACAACAACCACCCGAGCCACTGCCTGTTCACCCCGCTATCATCCAGAAGGTGAGGTCAGTACAGGTGCATCAAAGCTGGGACCGAGAGACTGAAAAACAGCTTCTATCTCAAGGCCATCAGACTGTTAAACAGCCATCACTAACATTGAGTGGCTGCTGCCAACATACTGACTCATCTCTAGCCCTTTAATAATGAAAAATTTATGTAATAAATGTATCACTAGCCACTTTAAACAATGCCACTTTATATAATGTTTAAATACCCTACATTACTCATCTCATACAGTATGAATATACTGTACTCTGTGCCATCGCTCATTCATATATGTTTATGTACATATTCTTATTCATTCCTTTACACTTGTGTGTATAAGGTAGTTGCTGTGAAATTGTTAGGTTAGATTACTTGTTAGATATTACTGCATGGTCGGAACTAGAAACACAAGCATTTCGCTACATTCGCATTAACATCTGCTAACCATGTGTATGTGACAAATAAAATGTGATTTGATTTAGGATAGTCAGTTTTACGAGGGTATGTTTGGCAGCATGAGTGAAGGAGGCTTTTTTGCAAAATAGGAAGCCGATTCTAGATTGGATTGGAGATGCTTAACCTCTTTCTCCTACCCTCTACTTTTTTGAACATTCTGTTAAAAATCGCGCAACATTTCAGCGCCCTGCTACTCATGCCAGGAATATAGTATATGCATTAGTCTGTGTGGATAGAAAACACTCAGACGTTTATAAAACTGGTTAAATCACTGCTGTGGCTTTACCAGAACGGCATTTACATCGAAAAGCACAGGAAAAACTGATCACTGAAAATGGAAAAATATATTGCTGCGCTACTTGAACCCATTGATAAAGGTGAACCACAATTAATTGACTGAGGTTGCAGTACCTACAGCTTCCACACGGTGTCTAGAGTCTTGTCATTTACCTACGAGTTTTTTCTTGGTCAAACACATGCAAGGCAGCGCATTTCTTCAGGTCTAGGACCGGATATTTTGGTTGAGTTTCTAGCCGGACATTTTTCCAGACGGACAGCTAATGATTTTTACATCGCCTCCTGATGAATTTTATCGCTTATTAACGTTTACTAATACCTAAAGTTGCATTACAAAAGTATTTCGAAGTGTTTTGTGAAAGTTTATCGTCGACTTTTTGCCGCACAATAAAATAGAAAACAGTCATTACCTTTCACCATCTTCTTTGTTGGCACTCCTAGATGTCCCATAAACACTATTGGGTCTTTATTTCGATTAAATCGGTCCATATAAAGCCAAGATATCGTTATATGTAGACTGTGTGATAAACGAAAAAAACAGCGATTTCACAACGTAACGTCATTTTTTAAAATTCAAAAAGTAGACGATAAACTTTCACAAAACACTTCGAAATACGTTTGTAATGCTACTTTAGGTATTAGTAAACGTTAATAAGCGATAAAAATCATCCGTAGGCGATGTACATATCATTAGCTGTCGTCTTGGAAAAAATTTCAGGAGAGAGCTCTTCCGGAATGATCTGGGCGGAGACCGGAGGTACGTCGTGCCCCTCTTTCGGTTCAACCAAGAATCAAAGAGGATTAAATTCACAAGATACTCGACTACATGGGGATGCTGTGGGAGTTGAATGCTCGGTCTTATCTAATTCGGCTCACTGTTAACCATTCCTGGAAGTGGCGCAAGGATATTTATTTCCATTTTCTGTGATCAGGTTTTCCTGCGCTTTCCGATGTAACGCACGTTATGTAATAGCCACAGTCGTGATTTAACCAGTTTTAAAAACGTCCGAGGGTTTCCTATACACACATTCTAACCATATGAACGTACTATATTCCTGGCATGAGTAGCAGGGCGCTGAAATGTTGCGCGATTTTTAACAAAATGTTCAAAAAAGTAGAGGGTAGGAGCAACTAGTTAATCCACCCGCTTTGTCAGATTTCAAAAAGGCTTTACGGCGAAAGCATACCATTATCTAAGGTCAGTGCCCCGCTTACAAAAGCATATAAACATTTTACAAGATGTATGTAAAGGAGGCTACCAAGGGCGGCAGGGTAGCCTAGTGGTTAGAGCGTTGGACTAGTAACCGGAAGGTTGCAAGTTCAAACCCCCGAGCTGACAAGGTCGTTCTGCCCCTGAACAGGCAGTTAACCCACTGTTCCTAGGCTGTCATTGAACATAAGAATTTGTTCTTAACTGACTTGCCTGGTTAGAAAAATAATAATAATTAAAACATTTAAAAACCCTGTGGCACCCCCATAGAGACTGCCAGAGGTCCAGACAACAGACCCTCCAATTTGACACACTCTATCTGAGAAGTAGTTGGTGAACCAGGCAAGGCAGTCATTTGAGAAGCTAAGGCAATTTTTAAAAGTCTTTATTTAACTAGGAAAGTCAGTACTTATTTTCAATGACAGCCTAGAAACAGTGGGTTAACTGCCTTGTTCAGGGGCAGAACAACAGATTTTTACATTGACAGCTCAATTTTTTTTTATCTTGCAACCTTTCGGTTACTAGTCCAATGCTCTAACCACTAGGCTACCTGCCGCCCCACACCTGTTGAGTCTGCCGATAAGAATGCGGTGGTTGACATAGTCGAAAGCCTTGGCCAGGTCGATGAAGATGGCTGCACAGTACTGTCTTTTATCGATGGCGGTTATGATATCGTTTAGGACCTTGAGCGTGGCTGAGATGCACCCATGACCAGCTCGGAAACCAGATTGCATAGTGGAGAAGGAGTAGGGGTAGGGGTGTAGGGGTAGCCAGGTGGAAAGCATGGCCAGCCATAGAAAAACACTCATTGAAATTCTCGATTATCGTAGATTTATCGGTGGTGACAATGTTTCCTATCCTCAGTGCAGTGGGAAGTTGGGAGGAGGTGCTCTTATTCTCCATGGACTTTAGTGTCCCAAAACGTTTTGTAATTAGTGCTACAGGATGCAAATTTCTGCTTGAAAAAGCTAGCCTTAGCTTTCCTAACTGACTGACTTTATTGGTTCCTGACTTCTCTGAAAAGTTGCACATCGTGGGGGCTATTCGATGCTAATGCAGAATGCAACAGGATGTTTTTGTGCTGGTCAAATGCAGTCAAGTCTGGAGTAAACCAAGGCCTATATCTGTTCTTAGTTCTTCATTTTTTGAATGGGGCATGATTATTTAAGATGGTGAGGAAAGCACTTTTAAAGAGCAACCAAGTGTCCTCTACAGGCAGGATGAGGTCAATATCCTTCTACGATACCCGAGCCAGGTCGATTAGAAAGGCCTGCTCTCTGAAGTGTTTTAGGAAGCGTTTGACAGTGATGAGGGGTGGTCGTTTGACCATGGACCCATTACGCACGCAGGAAATGAGGCAATGATCGCTGAGATCGTGGTTGAAGACAGCAGAGATGTATTTAGAGGGCAAGTTGGTCAGGCTGATATCGAAGAGGGTGCCCATGGTTACGGATTTAGGTTTGTACCTAGTAGATTCCTTGATAATCTGAGATTGAAGGCATCAAGTTTAGATTGTAGGACGGCCGGGGTGTTAAGCATGTCCCAGTTTAGGTCACCTAACAGTACGAACTCTGAAGATAGATGGGGGCAATCAATTCACATATTGTGTCCAGGGCACAGCTGGGGGCTGCGGGGGGTCTCTAACACGCGGCAACGAGGCGAGACTTGTTTCTGGAAAGGTGGATTTTTAAAAGTAGAAGCTTGAATTGTTTGGGCACAGACCCAGATAGTATGATAGAACTCTGGCAGGCTGTCTCTGCAGTAGACTGCAACTCCGCCCCCTTTGGGAGTTCTATCTTGTCGGAAAATGTTATAGTTAGGGATGGAAATTTCAGGATGTTTGGTGGCCTTCCTAAACCAGGATTCAGACACGGCTTGGACATCCGGGTTGGCGGAGTGTGTTAAAGCAGTAAATAAAACAAACTTAGGGAGGAGGCTTCTGATGTTGACATGCATGAAACCAATGCTTTTACGGTTACAGAAGTCAACAGATGAGAGCGCCTGGGGAAAGGGAGTGGAGCTAGGGGCTGCAGGGCCTGGGTTAACCTCTATATCACCAGAGGAACAGAGGAGGAGTAGGATAAGGGTACGGTTAAAGGCTATAAGAACTGGTCGTCTAGTTCGTTCGGAACAGAGAGTAAAAGGAGCAGATTACTAGGCGCGGAGAAATAGATTCAAGGCATAATGTACAGACAAGGGTATGGTAGGATGTGAATACAGTGGAGGTAAACCTAGGCATTGAGTGACGATGAGAGAGGTTTTGTCTCTAGAGGCACCATTTAAGCCAGGTGAGGTCACCGCATGTGTGGGGGTGGAACAAAAGGGCTAGATAAGTTATATTGAGCAGGGCTGGAGGCTCTACAGTGAAATAAGACAATAATCACTAACCAAAAGAGCAAAAGACAAGGCATATTGACATTAGGGAGAGGCATGTGTAGCCGAGTGATCATAGGGTCCAGTGAGTAGCTAGGTGAGCTGGAGACACGGCGAGTCAGACAGCTAGCGGTCCGGGGATAGCAGGCTAGCAGAGGGCCTCCGGGGGACATCGCAACGGAAGAGCCTGTTGAAACCCCCTCGGACGGTTACGTCGGCAGACCATTCGTGTATTGTAGCCCAAGAATTGGCTGATGGACCTTTTCAGCCAGCTGGGAGCTGGGCCTAGCTCGAGGCTAGCTCCAGGCTAACTGGTGCTTGCTTCGGGACAGAGACGTTAGCCAGAAGTAGCCACTCGGATAGCAGCTAGCAAGCCGCGATGATCTGGTGTAAAGGTTCGTACCTTGCTGTAGGAATCCAGAGATGTGGTAGAGAAAAAGCAGTCCGATATGCTCTGGGTTGATATCGCACTGTGCAGACTGGCAGAAATTGACCGGGCTGAGGCAGGCTGATGTCCGAGCTAACGGAGATGACCGCTAGCAGTGGCTAGCTGACTACTAGCTAGTAGCTAGTTAGTTTGCTTGCTGCTGATGGGGATTCTGGTTCTAAAGTGTAAAAAATAGCAGATCCGTACCACATTGGGTGAGGCAGGTTGCATGTTCAGTCTGTAGATGAAATTGCGATTAAAAAAAAATATAAAAATATATATGAAATATATACGAAGAAAAAGATATATACATGGGACAGGACAAGACAAACAGACCACAAACTAGAATCAGGGAGCCTACTCCGACAAGGTTAATTGACCCACAGTCCCACACGGTGACATGATATCATTGACGTGCAAATGAGCGATAGAAAACTAATCGCTCAAATGTCACCATTTGGAATATATATATATATATATATATATATATATTTTTTTGTGCGGGCGCACCATGGTGCCCTGGGCGGCTATGCCTAAATCCGACACTGCCTCCAGGTGTCGCCCATCTTCCCCATTATCCCTAGTGTATGTATACCTGTGTTCTCTGTTTGTCTGTTGCCAGTTCATTTTCTTCACCAAGCCCACCAGCGTTTTCCCCTCACTCTTGTCTGTTTCTAGTTCCTGTTTTCCTGGTATTGACCATTCTGCCTGCCCTGAGCCTGCCTCATATTCTGTACTTTATCACTACACACTGGATTATCTGCCTGCCCTGACCCTGAGACTGCCTACCGTTCTGTACCTTTTGGACTCTGATCTGGATTACTGACCTCTGCCTGCCCTGACCCTGCGATTTTGCCTGCCCCTGTTATAGTAATAAATGTTTGCTACTTCGACACTGTCTGCATCTGGGTCTTCCCTAAAACGTGATAAACACGGGTAGTTGAAGTTCTCATTCATTTCCCCCACTGATGGTTTGGGAACTTTTTAATTTTTTTACATTTTCAGAATTTCTCCAAACTTTTCAATTTTTTGTTGTAAGACAATCAAAATAAAACCATCCAACTTTTTTTGTGAAAGAAGCGAAGCCTGGATGTCAAGATGAAGGCCGTCCCAAGGAGTCCAAAATGTGGTCTGACACTCAAAGTGCAAATTAGACTTGAAACACTCTGGCTATTCAGGTTAATCTATTCTCGATTTCCGATCATTTTCTGTGGGACATTCTACACATCCTTTCTGGATGAAGCCAATTACGTCAAGCTAATGCTAGTAGTCAGAATATTTAGCAGGCTAGCGAGATGGCTCTGCTAGATAATATATTTTTCAATATCAAGAGCTACCCTCACATCCAGCGGCTAGCTTCCTGATGGGATATTCATCCTACAAAATGTCACATTCATGAAGCAATTATAACAGAAGTATTTTTGGGACTTGGACAATCCTGTTATTTTAATAGCACATCTATGATTGAAATGAACACCATTGTATCCATTGAGATATATGATTGCGTTAAATTACAGTACGGTATTAGAGTGGATTAGCCAATTACACCTCTGGCATTTGGGAATGTTGGTGATTGAAAATAGGTTTTTATAGTCTGCAAGTTGATTGATACTTAATTCCCAGCGGGCAAATTTGTTTTGTTGTTAAGTTGTAAATGCACATATTTTTTGCAACCAGAAAAGTATGGCTTTAGCTGGTTTACTGAAAGATAACAATGAAAATATGAAACCTTTCCATGATGTCTTTTTGACATCATTAAAAAAGTTTGAAGTCTCTACAACCAGAACCAGTTTAAAACCAAATCTTGCCCACTGGGTTATCTTTTAGCTTTTGATAAGATCTGTGCATCTCTCTCCTAGGGTCACATCCTCACCACAGAGGCTTGGAACTGAAACCAAGAGGAGAGGCTGAAATAAAAAATAAAGTGAATTTGAAAATCAAACATGTTCATTAGCTGGTCTCACTGGACCAGAATACTTGGGCCCAAACAATGTGGGCCTAAGTATAATTTCAATACCCGTTTATGAGCTCATTAGAGAAAGACTGGCTGAAAAATAATAGCCACTCAAAAGTAACTTGATTCCATTGCATTTTCTCTGGATTTGCCACTGATTTAATTGCACTTCAGTGATCTAAAGACATGACACTGACTGAATGTTCTAACTTTCACCTTATTAATTAGCATGGCTTTGTGTTCTGTGAAATGAGTTCAGTGATAGCAAAGAGCTAAAGTGGAGAGGTGGTGGTGATGAGCAACATTAATGAAAGTGGTTGAGAGATTTCTTTAAAAAAGGTTTCCATGGCACTGAAAGCCACAAGCTTTTTGCCATGAAATTGACTAACGTTTATGACAAAGGACCTCAGACATCTCACTGACTTTGTATGATATGGCTATGAATATTAGCCAGTAGCTACAATGTAGGTAGGCGTTGATTGAAGTCAAGGCCGTTGATTTCAGAAGAATTGGTGATTTTCCATTAGACAGTAGAAATAGTCAATATGGACGAATACCATCTGTTTGGGAGTCTTATTGACGTCAGGAGGTTTCTATTCAGGAGGTTCCTGAGTGGTGCAGGTTTCTAAGATAGTGCATATCAGTGCAAGAGGTGTCACTGCAGTACCTGGTTCAAATCCAGGCTGCATCACATCTGGCTGCAATTGGGAGTCCCATAGGGCAGCGCACAATTAGCCCAGCGTCGCTGGGGTAGAATACAGTATGCAGTTGGTGTTTTACACTTCAAACACCATGTACGATGTCGCTTGTGTTGAATATGGTTTATTATTATTTTATTTATATGTGAATATTCTGAAATCTGGGCCCACATCTCAGATTAGGGGTGCTGATCTAGGATTAGTTTTAGATCGTAATGAACATGATTATATTCACGGGGGGCGGGGGACATGATCCTAAATCAGCACTTCTACTCTGAGATGCTTTATGACCACGGGCCCTGATCCATAGCAGTGAGTTGATTCTAATAGTAGGGGTGTAAATTCAACTTCTGTTAGTTGTGTGTACCCCCACTCACTTTTCCCACTCAGGGGGAACCTCTTGTTACTGTCAATCTCTAATGGAAATGCGCTACAAAGGCTTCTGTGCCACTGTGAACTGACCCTTTCATGATGTATGGCGTCCGTTTTTTGGATCCAAAAGAAACCGATCCCTTCTGTAAATATTCATTCCCTGTCCCAAATGAAAAAGCCTGTGTCATACTGTCATGACGTTGGCCTGGGGGTAGGTTTATGACAGTCATAAATACCTCTTCCCCTCTTTTTCCTCTCTCTACCCTACTAGCAGCGTAGCAGCGTAGCCTAGTGGTTAGAGCGTTGGACTAGTAACCGGAAGGTTGCGAGTTCAAACCCCCGAGCTGACAAGGTACAAATCTGTCGTTCTGTCCCTGAACAGGCAGTTAACCCACTGTTCCCAGGCCGTCATTGAAAATAAGAATGTGTTCTTAACTGACTTGCCTGGTTAAATAAAGGTAAAATAAATTTTAAAAATGTTACAGTTGCAAAACCCTTCGTTAACATAGATATTCTGGGAACATCAGAAGGTGGGGGGAAATGGACTATATTTTGGTAATCCGACCAATTGAACATATGCGGTGGTACTTAATGAATATGATGTCAGTTCAGTTGTCATCTGAGACATTCTCATCAATGATAAGATGACAAACTCTACAGTGGAAAGTCTACACATCAGAGTTATCTGATTCACATGGAATTGTTGTTCAATTTTAATGTTTGAATATGAAATTATTCGTGATGGGATGAAATTTGATTTTACCATCTAAAATGTGAGATTTGGGTTTTCACAAGGTAGGGCTCTGCTCAATCAGTGGCCCGCCCCTGTGAAGGGTCAAGGGCTATAAAACTTTTCAAACACTCCCTCCTCTCCCTTCCTATATAAAGCCTTGACGACAATATCCTGTTCCGTCCGAGGATGTGAGGACGACGGTCCGATGTCAGAATGGTTCAGATAATAACTACAGAACGAAGCCAACATCAGCGTGAGCTTTGGTTGCGAATGGTATGAACTTTGAACTCTTATTCACTACAGAAGTGATACCTCCTAGCCGTTGAGTTAGCAACAGCAGCTGCAAACGCAGGTTAGGAAGGAACAGACAGAGTATCCCGTCTTCCACACAACGACTTTAATCCAACGTATCCAATTGACCACCAGAGACATTCCTCAAAGGACTCGATTTGGCAACACTGCCTTCCATCTACCACCAACCTACCGAAGCGCAGCTCAGAGTAAATATTTATTGCATTTTCCTTTTCCAAATGGGCGGTAATTTAGAATACATAAGACTTTGTATTTACAATAGCACAGCTACGCCCTTTGTTCCTCTGTCTTCCCACTCTTTTACTCAAACCCAGCCCTTTTCTTTTGTGTAACCAGCTGTCATATCTGTTCCGCCCCCTAGGGACGTTTTCCTTTATGATGTCATTTGTAATCAAGTTATGATTTAATTATGTGTATATGTAATTCTGTGTGATTAGTTAGGTATTTAGTAAATAAATAAACCCAATTTTGCATTGATGATTCAACTTGTTAGCCAGGGTTCGTGCAGATAACCAAGAATTGACAACTTTCAGATGAGACTGAATTAAGGTGACAATTAATATTGACTGCTATTGATGTAAAATATTACTAGCTCTTTAAGACGTCCTCAATTCATGGGAAACAGGAGTCTCATTAAATGTCCATGTCCAGTTGCAGGGGGTCAGTTATTAAAAATATATATTTTGCTCCATGAAGTAATCCAACAATGTGTACGCTGCCACCGGCACTTCGTAGTGGACACCCACATATCTCGATCAATGAGAGAAGACTTGAAATAGACAAGGATGAGCAAAAAAGTATTTATTTTAATAACTGAGCGTTTTCTAAATTCAAGCGGGCCCCCTGCAACTGGACATAAACATTTCATGAGACTCCTGAATCGAGGACTAAGACAGTATCGCCAAGCTAAAGTTGGTTGAAAATTTTCTGTGCTACAATCAATCACATTTATATATAAAGCCCTTTTTACATCAGCTGTTGTCACAAAGTGCTGTACAGAAACCCAGCCTAAAACCCCAAATAGCAAGCAATGCAGGTATAGATGCACGGTGGCTAGGAAAGGCCAGAACCTAGGAAGAAACCTAGAGAGGAACCAGGCTATGAGGGGTGGCCAGTCCTCTTCTGGCTGTGCCGAGTGGAGATTATAACAGAACATGGCCAAGATGTTCAAATGTGCATAGATGACCAGCAGGCTCAAATAATAATAATCACAGTGGTTGTCGAGGGTGCAACAGGTCAGCACCTCAGGAGTAAATGTCAGTTGGCTTTTCATAGCCAATCATTCAGAGTATCTCTACCTCTCCTGCTGTCTCTAGAGAGTTGAGAACAGCAGGTCTGGGACAGGTAGCACGTCCGGGGAACAGGTCAGGGTTCCATAGTCGCAGGAAGAACAAAACTGGAGCAGCAGCACGGCCAGGTGGACTGGAGACAGCAAGGAGTCATCAGGCCAGGTAGTCCTGAGGCATGGCCCTAGGGCTCAGGTCCTCCGAGAGAGAGAAAGAAAGAGAGAAAGAAAGAAAGAAAGAAACAGAGAAAGAAAGAAAGAAAGAAAGAAAGAAAGAAAGAAAGAGAGAAAGAGAGAAAAAGCGAGAAAGAGAGAGCATACTTAAATTCACACAGGACACCGGATAAGACAAATACTCCAGATATAACAGACTGACCCTAGCCCCCCAACACATAAACTACTGCAGCATAAATACTGGAGGCTGAGACAGGAGGGGTTGGGAGACACTGTGGCCCCATCCGACAATACCCCCAGACAGGGCCAAACAGGCAGGATATAACCCCACCCACTTTACCAAAGCACAGCCCCCACAACACTAGAAGGATATCTTCAACCACCAACTTACCATCCTGAGACAAGGCCGAGTATAGCCAACAAAGATCTCCGCCACAGCACAAGCCAAGGGGGGCGCCAACCCAGATAGGAAGATCACGTCAGTGACTCAACCCACTCAAGTGAAGCACCCCTCCTAGGGACGGAATGGAAGAGCACCAGTAAGCCAGTGACTCAGCCCCTGTAATAGGGTTAGAGGTAAAGAATCCCAGTGGAGAGAGGGGAACCGGCCAGGCAGAGATGGCAAGGGTGGTTCGTTGCTCCAGCGCCTTTCCATTCACCTTCACACTCCTGGGCCAGACTACACTCAATCATAGGACCTACTGAAGAGATAAGTCTTCAATATATAATTAAAGGTTGAGACCGGTCTACCTACATGGGTAGGCAGACCATTCCATAAAAATGGAGCTCTATAGGAGAAAGCCCTGCCTCCAGCTGTTTGCTTAGAAATTCTAGGGACAATTAGGAGGCCTGCGTCTTGTGACCATAGCGTACGTGTAGGTATGTACGGCAGGACCAAATCAGAAAGATAGCAGATCAGCAAGCCCATGTAATGCTTTGGAGGTTAGCAGTAAAACCTTGAAATCAGCCCTTGCCTTAACAGGAAGCCAGTGTAGGGAGGCTAGCACTGGAGTAATATGATCAAAATGTTTGGTTCTAGTCAAGATTCTATAGGATGATCGAGCAGCAGTGAGTGCTCTTTGATACTGCACGGTACTGTCTTTCCAAGCTAGTCGGAAGACTACACCAGTTTGGTGTAGCGCCATTTCCGTTCCAATTTTCTGTTAGCTTGCTTCAGAGCTCGGGTATTTTCTGTATACCAGGGAGCTAGTTTCTTATGACAAATGTTTTTAGTTTTTAGGGGTGCGACTGCATCTAGAATATTGTGCAAGGTTAAATAGTGTTCCTCAGTTAGGTGGTTAACTGATTTTTGTTTCTGACGTCCTTGGGTAGGCGGATGGAGTCTGGAAGGGCATCTAGGAATCTTTGTGTTGTCCGAGAATTTATAGCACGACTTTTGATGATCCTTGGTTGGGGTCTGAACAGATTATTTGTTGTGATTGCAAACGTAATAAAATGGTAGTCCGATAGTCCAGGATTATGAGGAAAAACATTAAGATCCACAACATTTATTCCACGGGGACAAAACTAGGTCCAGAGTATGACTGTGGCAGTGAGTAGGTCCGGAGACATGTTGGACAAAACCCACTGAGTTGATAATGTCTCCGAAAGCCATATGGAGTGGGTCTGTGGACTTTTCTATGTGAATATTAAAGTCACCAAAAATATTATCTACCATGACTACAAGGTCCGATAGGAATTCAGGGAACTCAGTGAGGAAAGCTGTATATGGCCCAGGAGGCCTGTAAACAATGCTATAAAAAGTGATTGAGTAGGCTGCATAGATTTCATGACTAAAGCTCAAAAGACGAAAACACAGTTTTTTTTTGTAAATTTAAATTTGCTATCATAAATCTTAGCAACAACTCCGCCTTTGCGGGATGCGTGCACCCTATCTCATTGTGGAGCTAGGGGAGTTAGAGCCCTGTCTATGTTCGTAGATAAGATGAGAGCACCCCTCCAGCTACGATGGAGTCCGTCAGGCTTGGTCCTGTTTGTGGGTGAGTCCCAGAAAGAGGGCCAATTATCTACAAATTCTATATTTTGGGAGGGGCAGAAAACAGTTTTCAACCAGAGTTGTGAGACTGCTGTGGAGCTCATCACTCCCCCCTAACTGGGAGGGGGCCAGTGACAATTACTCGATGCCAACACATCTTTCTAGCTGATTTACATGCTGAAGCTGTGTTGCGCTTGGTGACCTGACTGTTTCATCCTAACATCGTTTGTGCCGACGTGGATAACAATATTCCTATACTCTCTACACTCGCCAGTTTTAGCTTTAGCCAGCACCATCTTCAGATTAGCCTTAACGTCGGTAGCCCTGCCCCCTGGTAAACAGTGTATGATCGCTGGATGATTCGTTTTAAGTCTAATACTGTGGGTAAATGGAGTCGCCAATGACTAGGGTTTTCAATTTGTCAGAACTAATGGTGGGAGGCTTCAGTGTCTCAGACCCCGTAACGGGAGGAGTAGAGACCAGAAAAGGCTCGGCCTCTGACTCTGACTTGCTGCTTAATGGGGACAACTGGTTGAAAGTTTCTGTCGGCTGAATGAGCAACACCACCGGTTGAGCATTCCTACAGCATTTCCTTCCAGAAGCCATGAGAAAGTTGTCCGGCTGCGGGGACTGTGCGAGGAGATTTATACTACTATCTGTACTTACTGGTGGCACAGACGCTGTCCTACACTTAATTTACCCTTGCCTAATGAATGTGTCTGAAGCTGGGCTTGCAGCACAGCTATCCTCACCATAAGGCGATCGCTCTCCTGTATATTATAAGTACAGCGACTGCAATTAGAAGGCATCATGTTAATGTTACTACTTAGCTTCAGCTGATGGAGGTCCTGACGAACCACGTCCAGATAAAGCGTCCGGAGTGGAAAAGTTGAATGAAAAAAAGTTGAGCAAGGGAAAAACAACAAATATAAAAGGTAATTAAAAAGTAAAAACCGTAAAGTTGGCAGGTAGCAAAGTAAGGTTAGCAAGAAAACGCACAGCAGCATGTAAACAAGTCTACAAGTTATGACCGGAAATGACATGCTCTGTCATATCAGTGTATGTTTAGAAAACCGTTTCACAGGCACATCTTCACATGGGGGTGAGTGGAGTCTTTTTTTTATGGAGGAAGAGGAAACCAAACAGAATCTATCCTATAACTCCCAGTAATCAACGTGGTCTCAGAGCATTTCATATTATTCTGTACGTAAATCCAAAACACTCCATTTAGTATGATATGTTAAGTTTTGTATGGCATGTATTAATTTGTGGATGTCCATCATTCATTTCGTATGGTATGTTACAAATTGCAATTTGTACAATACGTTATGAATTGCAACATATAATGTGTTACAAATTTGGTTTCATCAGACCAGAGAATCATGATTCTCATGGTCAGAGTCTTTAGGCGCCTTTTGGAAAACTCCAAGCTGGCTGTCATGTGCCTTTTACTGAGTGCCTTCCGTCTGGCCAACCTACCATAAAGGCCTGATTGGTGGAGTGCTGCAGAGATGGTTGTCCTTCTGGAAGGTTCCCCCATCTCTACAGAGGAACTCTGGAGCTCTTTCAGAGTGACCATCGGGTTCTTGGTCACCTCCCTGACCAAGGCCTTGGGCTGGGCGGCCAGCTCTAGGATGAGTCTTGGTGGTTCCAAACTTCTTCCATTTAAGGATGATGGAGGCCACTGTGTTCTTGGGGACCTTCAATTCTGCAGAATGTTTTGGTACCCTTCCCCAGATCTGTGCCTCGACACAATACTGTCTCGGAGCTCTACGGACAATTCCTTCGACCTCATGGCTTGGTTTTTGCTCTGACATGCACTTTCAACTGTGGAACCTTATATAGACAGGTGTGTGGCTTTCCAAATCATGTCCAATCAATTAAATTGATCACAGGTGGACTCCAATAAAGTTGTAGAAACATCAATGGAAACAGGATGGACCTGAGCTCAATTTCAATGCTCATAGCAAAGGGTATGAATTCTTATGTAAATAAGGTATTATTATAATATATATATTTTCTAAATTAGCAAACATTTCTAAAAACCGGTTTCGCTCCATCATTATGGCTATTGTGTGTAGATTGATGAGGAAAATGTTTTATTTAATCCATTTTAGAATAAAGCTGTAACATAACAAAATGTGTAAAAAGTCAAGGGGTCTGAATACTTTCCGAATGCACTGTATCTGAATGTCCAACATCTCTTTGACGCTACAGAGGCCTGTACAGCTTATATAAATATCTCCTGTGAATCCATAAAGGCAGACAAATTTCAGAGATTGATAGAAAATATCCATATTTATTTAACGGTGGTTCTACATGGTCTTGTGATGAGCCACACTGTCCTTTATCCGGTTGCAGTACACTGGCAATGGTGTTTGCCATGGCAGGCTGGGAAAGCTGCTCTTTGCTTGTGGCAAATGGTCTTGTCATATCTGCACTGTATGGCCAGCTGGATAAGACTCTGCAGGAAATGGTGTAGGGTTCGTAGACCTTTTTAACCACTAGCTGTTTGACCTCTTGCAGAAGATTGGCTGGTACTGGAAAGACGTGGTTGTGGTGTTTGCATTTTACACGTTTTGTGGGTAAAGCTTTTGAGAGAAAAGATCAGTCAACGAAGTGAATGGGCTGGTGGCTGCAGAAGGGCTGAAAAGTCTTCAGACGTCAGTAGGGGAGATTGCGAAGAAGTGACACCTCTCAATCGCTCTCGTACACAATACATTTACTGTCTCTAAGCACAACCCAGCCCATTGACCTTGACAGATCATTTTTTGTCAATAGTAGCCCTTGGCAAGGGATTTTTGTAGGCATGTCTGTATTCTGTTTTGAGAATCTGCAGAGAGAAGAATGAGGTGGTTGTGATTATTGTTGTAATATTGATTTTATACCATTCAGTGTCCCTTGCTGGTTTCTGTCCCACAATATTGTTGTGCTCCATAGCTGCAAGGTGTGTCCCCTCCTTCATGCTTATGTAAACAAAATGCAGCTGCTTTGGGGTATTTTTGAGCAGGGCACTGTGGAAGGACTCCAGATAACCTGAGTTTTACAAAGAGAAAGGCTAAAAAGAGAGAAAAAAAAAGAGAAAGGCTAAAAAGAGAGACTAAATTGATTACATGGTCTGGAAGGTACTCTGTGGTCCCCAGGCTACCTTTAACCATCTGTAAGACAATTCCAAACAAACACGAAATAGTTCATGTTTATGCCATACCTACTGTAAATTTAGCTATTTTAGCCATCAGCTTGTGAATATGTTTGCCAACTTACCATCAACTTGTGCAGAGCTAGGGGTTGGAAGCACATGCTGGTGGAATCAGATTCTGTACCACCTACAACAAAATACACAACAATTCACATTTGAACCACCCCACTAATTGTATTGATCCCTAACGTAAACTCACTCCATTCCATACAAATGTGCGCAACCGTGACATTCAAACGAGGCTGCAAAGAAAACTAATGGGACTAATGTTGACTTCAAAATCTGGGATATGAACTATGTTTCTATTCAAGCGTTGATCGACATGGTAATGGCTCTATAGTATTGGAGAAAAGTTGAAAAAACTGACCCTCCGTTACATCGTGACGTGTCATGCCGTAGCGTACAGCAGGCATAAAGCAACTATTTCTGTCGTACAATCTCTCTCCACCAGGTATAGCACTTCTCTCATCGTTTAAAAACAAGAAATGGACAGTGACGGGGGTAACGGGGGGATACCTAGTCATATTTTGCGTCGTCACTGCAAGCGATCACAACTCTCAAAAAAACTGTTTACTTCTGAATATCACTTTTGCACCGTCCTAAAAACCCAATTCAAATTCAACACAAACCTTCAAATAGGTATCTAATCACACATTATATAAACTCTTTATAGTAATCTGTGAGCTGCTCTGACAGTTGGTGCTTAAAGCTAGTGAGGGAGATAAGTGTTTCCAGTTTCAGAGATTTTTGTAGTTCGTTCCAGTCATTGGGCAGCAGAATTATCCATTTCAATAAAATCCTTCTTCAACTGGTCAACAATTAATGTCATTAAATCAATAGAGCATTTGTTCAGGATGGCACACCAGCGCTCCCAGAAATCATCTGTGCGCTGTCCCAATGATGGTTATTTTTGCCACCTGAGTCCCCGTGGAATAATGCCTTGACGCACATAATCACTAAGAGTGACTATATGTAGATGCATTCTCGTCTGGCGCTTAGATAAATGTAACAGTTCTTTCGGGAGGTCAGAATTACCTCCCGGCATGTCAAAAAGGGACTCCGAAATAATGATCTTATCACGCTCCCTTTGGCTATATTCAAAGTAATCTTGTATGGGTCTATGGCCAGTGTCAGGAAAATAATTATCATTCGGCATCGTTTAAGAGCTTAGCATCGTTTAAGAGCCTAGCTAGCTAGCATCACTAAATTGGCAGCAAGATTGCTAGGCAGTTAAGAACCAACTTGCTACCAACACACAAACAGAGAGTGAGTTAGCTATATCGACAATTACATTGCTTACTTTAGCTAACATTAGTCAAAGATAAAATGAACGAACAAACATGTTTTTCTGTCACACCAGCCTTCACTTTGAATCCCCCTCCTGTCCAGCTCAGACGTTCGGCATCGCCGGCCTTCTAGCTGCTGCCAAACCTACTGCTGGCAAACACCCTTCTCTCATCAACCCCGGACTCTTCTCATCATCATTACACACACCTGGTTTCAATCCCCACTCTATCACTGTATATATACTCCCTCTGCCATTTGTCTTTGTCGGTCATTGTACATGTTACTTTCTTTCCTGAGAGGAATCTCTACTACAATTTCCTGAGTACTTTATATTTTGCACTATGGGGTTCACCCTGTGTCTTTTTGTTTATGAAGATATATTTCAAGCACAATAGTTTTTGGGTTTCGTTCCGCTTTGATCAAGGGTGCTTAAATAAATTCAGTAGTTCTTAACCTGTGAATGCCTCCTGCCTACTCCTCTCTACACCAGTGACATTTACGCTGCTGAAGGTAGCTAGCTACCAGTCTAGCAGTGACTACCATGGCATAGGCAAAAACAGCCTACAAGTGCTCAGCATATGTGGGAACCCCTTCAAAGCTGTTGGAAAAGCATTCCAGGTGAAGCTGTTTGAGAGAATGCCAAGAGTGTGCAAAACTGTCATCAGGTTGGCTATTTAAAGTATCTCAAATATAAAATATATTTTTATTTGTTTAGTTTATTTTTGTTACATAAGTAACCAAAAAAAGTTAACTTATTTCATAGTTTTGATGTCTTCACGATTATTATACAATGTAGAAAATAGTAAGAATATAGAAAAACCCTTGAATGAGTAGGTGTTCTAAAACTTTTGACTGGTAGTGTATATATTTTAGGTCTTTGTGGCACTGGTACATTTTGAAAGGCACTCCTCGTGTACACACAGAACTGAATAATGCAATAATTCAGATGTGGTCTCCTTTCTTTCCTTTAGGGCAGTAGGGACATGCCGGCCCAACAGCTGATAGCTGTAGTGGGTACAATGTGGACAAAGAAACATGTACGCTGGACATTGAGTTTGTAATTTTCTTTCTTCTCATAATCTGGATAAAAATCTGGAATAATCTTTCTATGTGGTTCGGAGTTAAACATTTGTCAAATTGTCAAACAAGCAGCAGAGTGACCGGTTTCGTGACATCATTAAATGCTAACATGAAGAAGATTTCGAGCATACCAAAGACACAGTGATATGAAAAAAGTATAGAATAACTATCTTCAAAGAAATGACTCGGGACGTCGGGTTTGAAATGAAAGCTTATTTTAGTAATACTACTTGTTGACGTTACATTTAACAACTTCTACAAAAGAATAAAAGAAAGTTGCTAGTGAAAGTCAGGATAATTACTTGTCACTTGTCCATAACTGGCGCGTTCTCCCTCTACTACCTGTCACAAGGCATTCTGGAACTGCAGTCAAAAGCGTAATCCAATACTAACCAATACAACACATATGTGTGTAGTTCTCTCAATCTCAAACACACGAATTCTAATACAATTACATACGTAAATAACTGTAAAGAAAATATCTTTCGATACAGCTCAATGAATTAACTGTCGACATTAACTCTGTAACCCATTAAAGTTACAACACAAAGGGCAAATTACTTGATTTTCTGAGGAGTGTTAATGTCTGTGATAACTTCAAAGAGTTTGAGATGGCACACATAAGAAGATTCTGTGAAAAAATGGATAAGTAAAGAAATAAAAAACAACAGTAAAAAGACAGTGAATAATAACAAAAGCGAGGCTATATACAGTAGTGAGGCTATAACAGTAGCGAGGCTATATACAGGCGTCTGGCTAATTGAGGTATGTACATGTAGGTCTGGTTAAAGTGACGATGCACATATGATAAACAGAGTGTAGCAGCAGTATAAAGAGGGACACACACACACACAATGCAAATAGTCCGGGAAGCCATTTAATTACCTGTTCAGGAGTCTTATGACTTGGGAGTAAAAGCCTTTTGGTCCTAGACTTGGCGCTCCGGCATCGCTTGCCATGCGGTAGTAGAGGGAACAGTCTATGACTGGGGTGGGTGGGGTCTTGACTATTTTTAGGGCCTTCCTCTGACACTGCCTGGTGTAGAAACCCTAGATGGCAGGCAGCTTAGCCCCAGTGATGTACTGGGCCGTACGCACTACCTTCTGCAGTGCCTTGCGGTCGGAGGCCGAGCAGTTGCCGGCACCAGGCAGTGATGCAACCATTCAGGATGCTCTCGATGTTGCAGCGGTGTAACTTTTGAGGATCTGAGGACCCATGACAAATCTTTTTAGTTTCCTGAGGCTTTGTCGTGCCCTCTTTACGACTGTCTTGGTGTGTTTGGACCATTCCAGTTTGTTGGTGTTGTGGACACTCTCAACCTGCTCCACTACAGCCCTGTCGATGAGTATGGGGGCATGCTCGGTCCTGCTCTTCCTGTAGTCCACAATCATCTCCTTAGTCTTGGATACGTTGAGGGATAGGTTGTTATTCTGGCACCACTCGGCCAGGTCTCTGACCTCCCTATAGGTGATCAGGCCTACCACTGTTGTCATCTACAAACTTAAAGATGGTGTTGGAGTCGTACCTGGCCATGCAGTCGTGGGTGAACAGGGAGTACAGGAGGGGACTGAGCACGCATGAGGGGCTCCAGGGTTGAGGATCAGCGTGGCAGATGTGTTGCTACCTACCCTCACCAACTGGGTGCGGCCCGTCAGGAAGTCCATGATCCAGTTGCAGAGGGAGGTGTTTAGTCCCAGGATCCTTAGATTAGTGATGAGCTTTGAGGGTACTATGGTGTTGAACGCTGAGCTGCAGTTAATGAACAGCATTCTCACGTAGGTGTTCCTTTTGTTCAAGTGGGAAAGAACAGTGTGGAGTGCAATAGAGATTGCATCATCTGTGGATCTGTTTCGGCCGTATGCAAATTGGAGTGGGTCTAGGGTTTCTGGGATAATGGTGTTGATGTGAGCCATTACCAGCCTTTCAAAGCACTTCATGGCTACGGACGTGAGTGCTACGGGTCTGTAGTCATTTAGGCAGGTTGCCTTATGGTGGTCTGCTTGAAACATGTTGGTATTACAGACTCAATGGGGACATGTTGAAAATGTCAGTGAAGACACCTGCCAGTTGGTCAGCACATGCCCGGAGCACACGTCCTGGTAATCCGTCTGGCCTTGTGAATGTTGACCTGTTTAATGGTCTTACTCACGTCGGCTACAGAGAGCGTGATCACACAGTCGTCCGGGACAGACACGGACCAAGATGAGGCTGTAATATACTGTACATTTGTTAAAACAACCCAATGTCTCTATTTAGATTTCTAAACAGGCATGACATGAATAGATTCATATAAGGATATCAAAGTCTCTCACACACACACACACACACCCATTCAGCAGATGATGAGTTATGGATCTGAAAACTCTGTTTTCTGTTTAGCTGTTGATTCAGGTGCCATCTGATTATTTTTGGCCAGCAGGAGTGTCTGGAAATCAGTGATGGATGTTTCCAGCTCACCTCTTCACCCCTGTAAGAAGCACAGCGACAGTGAGGGGCCCTGCTGCACAAAGATTTTATCAATCAAGCATCTGATACTGCCAGGGGAACTTCATCTTTATGCTATTTTCCTGAGTCTCTACTCATATCTCATAAAAAGGGCGTTTATGGCTGAAACCTGAGGTGCCATCGAAACAAAGGGAGCAGCATGAGTGGAGCCCTGCGAGAGAAGCCCCATACAGAAAATGTGAAATGCTGAGATATAACAGGGAGATCTTATGTTTTATATTCTGCTTGTCATAAGAAAAGATGGGATGGGGACATTGTCACCTTAAAGTAGCAAGGAGGCAAGGACAGTCTGCCACCTCACAGGTTGTGCTGGGGCTGCACGATGGGGCCAAACTTCAATGTGCTTCCCGTTGCAGTACAAATGTAGTGTTTTTATCAACACCTACTGCTTCATTAATTCAGCAGTGTCTTTCCCCCTGCTCTTTCTTCCTGTGTGTGTGTGTATTTCCCAAATTAGATTTAAAGACAGAACTAGGCATCTACAGCACTGTAACCTAACCTTCCCACACAGTAGGCATGAAACACACCATCTGTTGTTGCGAGAAGATAACGAGTCACTGCATGTGTGAATGCCCACCATGCAATCTCAGTGCATTTAAGCAATGTTCTTTTTGAAAATAGTGTATTCGTTGCTCTTTAATTATTTTTCTAATGAGACTACAGGGGGTACCGGTACAAAACCAATGAGCGGGGGCATATGTACATGTAGGTAGAGGTAAACTGACTATGCATAGATAATAAACAGAAAGTAGCAGCAGTGTAAAAAATGGGGGCGGGGCAATAGTCTGGGTAGCCATTTGGTTGGATGTTCAGGAGTAGAAGCTGTTGAGAAGCCTTTTGGACCTAGACATGGCGCTCCGGTACCGCTTGCCGTCCGGTAGCAGAGAGAACAGTCTATGACTAGTGTGTCTGGAGTCTTTGGCAATTTTTAGGTCCTTCCTCTGACACCGCCTGGTATAGGGGTCCTGGATGGCAGGAAGCTTGGCCCCAGTGATGTACTGGGCTGTATGCACTACTCTCTGTAGTGCCTTGTGGTCGGAGGCCAAGCAGTTGCCACACCAGGCGGTGATGCAACCAGTGCTTTCGATGGTGCAGCTGTATAACTTTTTGAGGATTTGAGGACCCATGCCAAATCTGTTCAGTCTCTTGAGGGGGAATAGGCATTGTCGTGCCCTCTTCACAACTGTCTTGGTGTGTTTGGACCATGACAGTTCGTCGGTGATGTGGACACCAAGGAACTTGAAGCTCTCAACCTGCTCCACAACAGCCCCATCGATGAGAAGGGGCTGTGCTCGACCCTCCTTTTCCTGTCGTCCAAGATCAACTCCTTTGTCTTGATCACGTTGAGAGAGAGGTTGTTATCCTGGCACCACACTGCCAGGTCTTTGACCTCCTCCCTATAGGCTGTCTCATCATTGTCGGTGATCAGGCTTATCACTGTTGTGTCATTGGCAAACTTAATGATGGTGTTGGAGTCGTGCTTGGCCATGCAGTCATGGGTGAACAGGGAGTACAGGAGGGGACTGGGCACGCACCCCTCAGGGGCTCGCGTGTTGAGGATCAGCGTGGCCAATGTGATTTTACCTACTCCTACCTCCTGGGGGCGGCCCTGGTGAGTCCTGTGCCTACGCCCAGAACTAAGCCTCCTGTATGTCTCCCCAGCCTGGTGAGTCCTGTGCCTGCTCCGAGAGCCAGTCCTCCTGTGTGTCTCTCCCCTCCAGTGATGATCCAGGGCAAGAAGCCTCCAGTGATGATCCATGGCACGAAGCCTCCAGTGATGATCCATGGCAAGAAGCCTCCAGTGATGATCTATGGCATGAAGCCTCCAGTGATGATCCATGGCACGAAGCCTCCAACGACGGCCTCCAGTCAGGAGCCTCCAGCGACGGCCTCCAGTGAGGGTCCCCACACCAGAGGTGCTACCAAAGTGGGGTGAACCAGAGGTGGAACGGGGTCTATGTCCCGCACCAGAGCCGCCACCAAAGCGGATAGATGCACACCCAGACCCTTCCCTATAGGTTCAGGTTTTGCGGGGGGAGGGGGGTGTACTGTCACGCCCTGACCTTAGAGAACCGTTTTATTTCTCTATGTGGTTAGGCCAGGGTGTGATGTGGGGTGGGCATTCTATGTTCTATTTTCTATGTTTTGTATTTCTTTGTTTTGGCAGGGTATGGTTCTCAATCAGGGACAGCTGTCTATCTTCCAGCAACGGCCGTGACAGATACAGTATGTAATCCCTCATTATGAAATGTTCAGTCCGACTCCGCTCCGAACGATAGGAAATCAATGTACCCTCGCAGGCGGCTAGAAAGTGATGCCTGTCCATCTCCTTTGCCTTCAAACCTAACCCACCATCCCTTATGAAAGCTAAACAGTCCGGAGGACTGAAGGGATTAATTGAGAACCCAGGAGAGCAAAGCCCTTCAGATTGAGAGGGTATGTACTGTATTATGAGGAGCACTTGCCTTGACAAAGCATTCCTCTCCTTGATGGTATCCTTATCGGAGGGGCTTCGGGCTAGGTTAAGTCACCCCTTCTAAATGTGAGAAAAAGACTAATAAACCCTCAACACCTACAATGTCCCTCAGATAATGTTGGGGAGACCTCACGGCTTAAGAAGAAAATATAAACAAGCTCTACTCCTTTTAAAGCTCCCTTTCCCTCAGAGAGAGCTTTCTACTTTTCTTGCAACATTAAGTGTTGATGTGAATAACAAATTCCAAATACACAGTGCAAAAATTTTATTTACTGAAAGATCCCCAAGGCACATTGCCTGTTCAAAAAAAATTATCAAACATGCTCAGAGCTCCTTTTATCTCTAGTCTAAATAGTACTCACTTCCCAACTGAGATGGTAATGTTGTATTGTTTCAAATCCTAAAATGGTATGCTTATTAGGAAGTTAACTTGTACACGACAAACGTAAAGTGGATTAGGTTGTACATTACAATTAGTGATTCCTCTGTCTGGGCTGGATGTCTATAGAAAATGGGAAATTAAATGGACAGCACTCCAAAATATAATTTTCAGTAAATCATTTATTGCCCTGCACGGACACGTTTAGGACTACAATTTCAGCACTCAAAATGAAATAAACCATCAATATCATTTCCCCCCATTTACCATCCATGCCGGTATGGTAAAAATGTAACCCACATTGATTGTTATTATTGTACACTCAAACTGACCAAAAATATGTTCCATGAGCTGATATAAAATATACCAGAAATGTTCCATATGCACAAAAACCTTATTTCTCTCAAATTTTGTGCACACATTTTTACATCTCTGTTTGTGAACATTTCTCCTTTGCCAATATAATCCACCCACCCAAGTGTGGCATATAAAGAAGCTGATTAAACAGCATGATCATTACACAGGTGCTGGGGACTATAAAAGGCCACTCTAAAATGTGCAGTTTAGTCACACAACAGAATGCCACAGATGTATCAAGTTTTGAAGGAGCATGCAATTGGCATGCTGACTGCAGGAATGTCCACCAGAGCTGTTTCCAGATAATGTCATGTTAATTTCTCTACCATAAGACGCCTCTAATGTCATTTTTAGAGAAATTGTCAGTCTGTCCAACTGGCCTCACAACTGTAGACCACGTGTATGGCAATGTGTGGGCGAGCGGTTTGCTGATGACAATGTTGTGAACAGAGTGCCCCATGGTGGCAGTAGGGTTATGGTATGGGCAGGCATAAGCTATGGACAACAAACACAATTGCATTTTATCGATTCAGAGATACCGTGATCCTGAGGCCCATTGTCGTGCCATTCATCTGCCGCCATCACCTCATGTTTCAGCATTGATAATGCACGGCCCCATGTCGCAAGAATTGGTACACAATTCCTGGAAGCTGACCCAGTTCTTCTATGGCCTGTGTACTCAGCCGACATGTCACCCATTGAGCTTGTTTGGGATGCTCTGAATGGATGTGCATGACAGCGTGTTTCAGTTCCCAACAATATCCAGCAACTTCGCACAGTCATTGAAGAGCAGTGGAACAAAATTCCAAAGGCCACAATCAACAGCCTGATTATGCGAAGGAGATGTGTCGCACTGCATGAGGCAAATGGTGGTCACACCAGATACTGACTGGTTTTCTGATCCACGCCCTTACCTTTGTTTTAAGGTATCTGTGACCAACATATGCATATCTGTATTCCCAGTCATGTGACATCCATAGATTTTTGCCTAATGAATTTATTTCAATTGACTGATTTCCTTATATGAACTGTAACTCTTGTCGCATGCTTTGTTTATATTTTTGTTCAGTATAGTTTTTTAGTATATATTTTAATCTTACTTCCTTCTACGAACTAAATATACTTTCCTGCAACCCGCCTCACCCAATGTGGTACAGATCTGCTATTTTTATTCCTTATAACTGGAACCTCTATCAGGAGCTAGCCAGCTAACTAGCTACTAGCTATTAGTCTTTGTTAACCATGGCTAGCGGTCTTTATCTTTAGCTCAGACACCAGACAGCTTTAGCTGGGAAAATAGAAGCCAGTCTGCACAGCGCGATATCTTCCCAGAGCATGTCGGACTGCTTCTCTCTACCACATCACCGGATTCCTGCTGCTCTGGATCATTACACCGGATCATCGCAGCTTGCTAGCTGCAACCGAGTGGCTACTGTTAACTAACGCCTCTGTCCCGAAGCAAGCACCAGTTAGCCTTGAGCTTGCCTCGAGCAAGGCCCATATAAGAGCTAATTCTAGGGCTACAATACCTCTTTTACCAACTGGCCTAGACCCTTTATTGTCGACACGGAGTCCCGCCGATCCATCACGACTGGTCTGCCGACGTAATCACCCGATGTGGTCTCAACAGGCTTTTCCGTTGCGATGTCGCCAAAGACCTGTCTGCTAGCCCGGGCACGCTAGCTTTCTGAACGCCATGTCACCCACTTGCCTAGCGTAGTAGTGACTACCGAACGGCTCCCTGACTCACCTATTGCTGCTCATTGAACCCTACGATCACTCGGCTACAAAGCTGATGCCCCTGGACTGTTTCAATAACACGGTACCATATTTTGTTTATCTGTCGGCCCAAGCCTCAAACTACCTAACTGACCCGCTCTGCCCATTCATCGCCATTTACCTATTGTTGACTTCAACACCTGTGATTGCTTTATGCCTCTCTCTAATGTCAATATGCCTTGTCTACTGCTGTCTCGGCTAGTTCATATTGGTTATTTCACTGTAGAGCCCTCAGTCCCGCTCAACTTGCCTTAGATAGCTCTTTTTTCCCACCCCCCACACATGTGGAGACCTCACCTGGCTTAACTGGTGCCTCCAGAGACAAAACCTCTCTCATCGTCACTCAACGCCTAGGTTTACCTCCACTGTATTCACATCCTACCATACCCTTGTCTGTACATTATGCCTTGAATCTATTTTTCCGCGCCCAGAAATCTGCTCCTTCTACTCTCTGTTCCGAACACACTAGACGACCAGTTTTATAGGCTTTAGCCGTACCCTTATCCTACTCCTCCTCTGTTCCTCTGGTGATGTAGAGGTTAACCCAGGCCCTGTAGCCCCCAGTACCACACCTATTCCCCAGGTGCTATCATTTGTTGACTTCTGTAACTGTAAAAGCCTTGGTTTCATGCATGTTAACATTAGAAACCTCCTCCCTAAGTTTGTTTTATTCATTGCTTTAGCAGACTCCGCCAACCCTGATGTCCTAGCCGGTTCTGAATCCTGGCTCTGAAATTTCCATCCCCAACTACAACATTTTCCACCAAGATAGAACTGCCAAAGGGGAGTTGCAATCTACTGCAGAGAGGGTCTGCAGAGTTCTGTCATGCTATCCAGGTCTGTGCACAAACAGTTCAAGCGTCTACTTTTAAAAATCCACCTTTCCAGAAAAAAAGTCTCTCACTGTTGCCTCATGTTATAGACCCCCCTCAGCCCCCAGCGGTGTACTAGACACCATATGTGAATTGATTGCCCCCAACTTATCTTCAGAGTTCGTACTGTTAGGTGACCGAAACTGGGTTATGCTTAACACCCCGGCCGTCCTACAATCTAAACTAGATTCCCTCAATCTCACACAAATTATCAAGGAACCTACCAGGTACAACCCTAAATCCGTGAACATGGGCACCCTCATAGCCTGGTTATTCTTTAAAAGTG
This sequence comes from Oncorhynchus nerka, assembly GCF_034236695.1. Classification (NCBI taxonomy): domain Eukaryota; kingdom Metazoa; phylum Chordata; class Actinopteri; order Salmoniformes; family Salmonidae; genus Oncorhynchus; species Oncorhynchus nerka. The sequence continues at coordinate 595,462 of NC_088421.1, forward strand.
CATTCCTCACCAAATTAAATAAGCATGACCCATTCAAAAAATGTATAACTAAGAACAAATATAGGCCTTGGTTCACTCCAGACTTGACTGCCCTTGACCAGCACAAAAACATCCTTTGGCGAACTGCATAAGAATCTAATAGCCAGCGCGATATGCAACTTTTCAGGGAAGTTTTTAAAAAATTTATTTTACCTTTATTTAACTAGGCAAGTCAGTTAAGAACAAATTCTTATTTTCAATGACGGCCTAGGAACAGTGGGTTAACTGCCTGTTCAGGGCCAGAATGACAGATTTGTACCTTGTCAGCTCGGGGGTTTGAACTTGCTAGTCCAATGCTCTAACCACTAGGCTACCCTGCCGCCCTTCGGTGAAGTTAGGAACCAATATACACAGTCAGTCAGGAAAGAAAAGGCTAGTTTTTCAAACAGAAATTTGCATCGTGTAGTGCAAATTCCAAAAAGTTTTGAGGCACTGTAAAGTCCATGGAGAATAAGAGCACCTCCTCCCAGCTGCCCACTGCACTGAAACTGGGAAACACTGTCACCACTGATAAATCCACAATAATCGAGATTTTCAATAAGCATTTTTCTACAGCTGGCCATGCTTTCCACCTGGCTACCCTTACCGCCCGACCAACAGCTCTGCACCCCCACTGCAACTTGCACAAGCCTCCCCCCACCCTTCCGCTTTGCCTTCACCCAAATTCAGATACCTGATGTTCTGAAAGAGCAGCAAAATCTGGACCCCAACAAATCAGCTGGGTTAGACAATCTGGACCCTCACTTTCTAAAATTATCCACCACAATTGTTGCAACCCAAACTGTTATAGACCTATATCCGTCCTGCCCTGCCTTTCTAAAATCTTCGAAATCCAAGTTAACATACAGATTACCGACCATTTCAAATCCCACTGTACCTTCTCCGCTATGCAATCTGGTTTCCGAGCTGGTCATGGGTGCACCTCAGCAAGGCTCAAGGTCCTAAACAATATCATAACCGCAATCGATAAAAGACAGTACTGTGCAGCCGTCTTCATCGACCTGGCCAAGGCTTTTGACTCTGTCAATCACCGCATTCTTATCGGCAAACTCAACAGCCATGGTTTCTCTAATGACTGCCTCGCCTGGTTCACCAACTACTTCTCGGATATAGTTCAGTGTGTAAAATCGGAGGGCATGTTGTCCAGTCTCTATGGGGGTGCCACAGGGTTCAATTCTCGAGCCGACTCTCTTCTCTGTATATATCAATGATGTCACTCTTGCTGCTGGTGATTCTCTGATCCACCTCTACGCAGACGACACCATTCTGTATACTTCTGGCCCTTCTTTGGACACTGTGTTAACAAACTTCCAGATGAGCTTCAATGCCATACAACACTCATTCCGTGGCCTCCAACTTCTCTTATATGCTAGTAAAACTAAATGCATGCTCTTCAACCGATCGCTGCCTGCACTCGCCTGCGTGACTAACATCACTACTCTGGACGGTTCTGACTTAGAATAACGTGGAAAATACCTAGGTGTCTGGTTAGACTGTAAACTCTCCTTCCAGACTAACATTAAGCATCTCCAATCCAAAACTAAATTTACTAGAATTGGCTTCCCATTTCGCAACAAAGCCTCCTTCACTCATGCTGCTAAACATACCCTTGTAAAACGGACTATCCTACCAATCCTTGACTTCGGCGATGTCATTTACAAAATAGCCTCCAACACTCTACTCAGCTATTGGAAGTAGTCTATCACAGTGCCATCCGTTTTGTCACCAAAGCCCCATGTATTACCAACCACTGTGACCTGTATGCTCTCGTTGGCTGGCCCTCGCTTCATATTCTTCGCCAAACCCACTGGCTCCAGGTCATCTAGAAGTCTTTGCTAGGTAAAACCCAGCCTTATCTCAGCTCACTGGTCACCATAGCAACACCCACCCGTATCACGCACTCCAGCAGGTATATTTCACTGGTCATCCTCAAAGCCAACTCCTCCTTTGGCCGCATTTCCTTCCAGTTCTCTGCTGCCAATGACTGGAACAAATGGCAAAAATCACTGAACCTGGAGACTTACAGGTGAAGTCGGAAGATTACATACACCTTAGCCAAATACATTTAAACTCAGTTTTTCACAATTCCTGACATTTAATCCTAGTACAAATTCCCTGTCTTAGGTTAGTTAGGATCACCACTTTATTTTAAGAATGTGAAATGTCAGAATAATACTAGAGAGAATTATTTATTTCAGCTTTTATTTATTTCATCACATTTCCAGTGGGTCAGAAGTTTACATACACTCAATTTGTATTTGGTAATTTGCCTTTAAATTGTTTAACTTGGGTCAAACGTTTTGGGTAGCCTTCCACAAGCTTCCCACAATAAGTTGGGTGAATTTTGGCCCCTTACTCCTGACAGAGCTGGTGTAACTGAGTCAGGTTTGTAGGCCTCCTTGCTCGCACACACTTTTTAGGTTCTGCCCACACATTTTCTATAGGATTTAGGTCAGGGCTTTGTGATGGCCACTCTAATACCTTGACTTTGTTGTCATTAAGCCATTTTGCTACAACTTTGGAAGTATGCTTAGGGTCATTGTCCATTTGTGACCAAGATTTAACTTCCTGACTGATGTCTTGAAATGTTGCTTCAATATATCCACAAAAATGTTCCTGCCTCCATGATGCCATCTATTTTCTGAAGTGCACCAGTCCCTCCTGTAGCACCCCCACAAACATGATGCTGCCACCCCCGTGCTTCACGGTTGGGATGGTGTTCTTCGGCTTGCAAGCCTCCCCCTTTTCCCTCCAAACATAACAATGGTCATTATGGCCAAACAGTTCTACTGTTGTTTCATCAGACCAGACGACATTTCTCCAAAAAGTACTCTCTTTGTCCCCATGTGCAGTTGAAAAACCATAGTCTGTTTTTTTTATGGCGGTTTTGGAGCAGTGGCTTCTTCCTTGTTGAGCGACCTTTCAGGTTATTTCAATTTAGGACTCGTTTTACTGTGGATATAGATACTTTGTACCTGTTTCCTCCAGCATCTTCACAAGAACCTTCTGGGATTGATTTGCACTTTTAGCACCAAAGTACTTTCATCTCTAGGAGACAGAAGGCGTCTCCTTCCTGAGGGGTATGGCGGCTGCATGGTCCCATGGTGTTTATACTTGTGTACTATTGTTTGTACAGATGAATGTGGTACCTTCAGGTGTTTGGAAATTGCTTCAAAGGATGAACCAGACTTGTGGAGGCCTACAATTGTTTTTCTGATGTCTTGGCTGATTTCTTTTGATTTTCCCATGATGTCAAGCAAAGAGGCACTGAGTTTGAAGGTAGGCCTTGAAATACATCCACAGGTACACCTCCAATTGACTCAAATGATGCCAATTAGGCTATCAGAAGCTTCTAAAGCCATGACATCATTTTCTGGAATTTCCCAAGCTGTTTATAGGCACAGTCAACGTAGTATTTGTAAACTTCTGACCCACTGGAATTGTGATACAGTGAAATAATCTGTCTGGAAACAATTGTTGGAAAAATGACTTGTGTCATGCACAAATAAGATGTCCTAACCGACTTGACAAAACTATAGTTTGTTAACAAGAAATTTGTGGAGTGGTTGAAAAACAGGTTTTAATGAGTTTATCTCCCTCACTAAATTTAAGCATCAGCTGTCAGAGCAGCTTACCGATCACTGCACCTGTACACAGCCCATCTGTAAATAGCCCACCCAACTACCTCATCCCCATATTGTTATTGATTTTGCACCTCAGTATCTCTACTTGCACATCATCATTATCTGCACAGCTATCGCTCCAGTGTTAATGCTAAATTGTAATTATTTCGCCACTATTGCCTATTTTATTTGCCTTACCTCCCTAATCCTGCTACATTTGTACACACTGTATTTAATGCCCATATGCACTTCCTGGATGACTGCTGTCATTTCATTAGGGGGTGGGCCATAACATTCACATATTAACGTCCCCGCCCTTAACTTTCAGTAACAGTATAACTACATAATGAAAAGCTATTTTAAATATGTTGCAGTGCCATCAGCATCAATAGCCAATCTCTGCAATAGCCTCTAGCCTCAGGTTCTATCTTCTGGTGGAGCATAGGTGGGCTATTCCTGTATCGTAGGGCTGCATTCATTGCACGATTTTGCTCCAGCTCAGTGCAAATATACCTGATAAAAATAATCATGGTCCAAATTGAAGACTATGATTATTTGAACATTTGAATCCAGTGTGGGACCAATGCAGTGCTCCAGGACCAGAGTTGTGCACTCTTGCTCTCTAGAAGATGCTGTGAGTCTCACATCAAACATAGACTTGAGACAATAGTCACATTTCAAACCATTCAAGAAGCAATGTCATTGTATTAGAAGGCTGTCCACAGCTTAATTGCCACTCTTCTGTTTGCTATATTTTATAGAGATTTTTTTTGTTTGTACAACAAGCCACATATTCTAGATATTCTGCAGTGCAGGAAGACACCCATCAATCCAACCCCCTCCCAGATCCTTTCCCCTCCCTCATCCCTCCCCAGGCATTTTTCGGCTCCTCTTAATGACAAAGCCATGATTATTGTCTTGGGTGATGCTCACAAAACAACCTAAAAATTGACCAGCTGTCATGGAATCTGGTAGTCTCCTCCAATATACACAACAAGAGCCAAGAATGGAAAACAAAACCATAACTGAGAAAAGTACTCTATAAACAAGATTGAAATAATAAACAGATATGGAAGTAGACAGGATCAAATTATTATCTTAGTGCCCAAAAACAAATATTAGTTTCCCCCCAAGAGCTTATCTATTATAGGTTTGATATCAATTTTATCCAGCCAAAACATGGTTTTGTTTTAGCACCCCTTTTTATTACTTTAATTCATTTTCCCTACTGAATTCTGTCTCAGAGTAATTTCAGGGTTTAGAGTTTGTATTTACAATTGACATAAATCCAAATAAGCAATGCTGCCACAGTTTCCACACGAAGCTGGGACAAACATTGTTTTAAATTGATTTGAATTCAACACCTAGTATTAAAGTGCAGGAAAAATGTAATACATCTTGTTGAATTGAGTCAGACCATCTATTTTTGTGGTGTTCAGCCATCATTATCTGTCAGTTTCACCAAATTAGTAGTTATCTTCTTTTCCAGCTGGATCTGAGAACGACTGGGAAATAGTACAATATAACTTTACCTACATGACTGTAGGCTTGTAGAGGCAATGTTATGTTGTGTGTGTTTTTTTTTACTCGAACATTGGACCTGTCACTGTCCCTAGAACCATTCCACTCTACGTAACCCGCTGTGCTCCCGTAAACCGCTCTGTGCTCCCTTATCCTAACCCATTCGCTTATGCTCACCTACGTCGCTCTCAACAGTTCATCTATCCGACCACTCTCTCCTCGATTAACCAACAGCGAATACGTTCGGAGACGACACTCTTTCCGTGGAGAAAGAACAGCAGCGGGCAAACACAAACTCTCACACACCGGACCCTACAGGTGTAGCCTAAATAACTTTCGGTGAGAAATACCAGGTTTTCTTTTCGTTTTACATAACAATTACCCCGTAATTATTTGATTTATGTCCATGACATTTGATTAATCCATCCACATTTCGGGAAATTTACGGAATTCTGAAGAATGTTGCGAACAAGGATCGCACTTGTTCATCAATTCCTTTTTGTAACAATTTAGTCCACATGTAGGCAGGCCTATGCCACATGAGGATGTATTTGAGTGTAATTTAGAAGATGTGAGTGTAACGTTAGTGGTGGTTTACCTGGAATTATTTTAACAGAATCGTACGACATCGTAAATCAAATGGATCTTTGGGGAGTGTACCTATTTCATCTCGTATTCATTGGTGAGTACTGCCGTAATATATGTTGTAATTAATTAATATTGATGGACCCGTTTGTTCCATTACACCTGTGTGTAACGGAAGAAGGCCGCCAGAAATGTGTCACTGAAAAATAATTTCGGCTGAAACTGTGCTAATGCCGGTTAAGTGTATATTTAACAGTTATGAAATTATTTTGATGTGATATGAAAGTAAAGGGCTTTGTTTCTAGAACCATATCGCAATTGAGAATCAATTCACGTTTAGATGGAGTATTTGACTGTTTTGGCTGCCCGACGAAGTCAAGCTGTGAAAATAAGAAGTCCTTGGACCTTAAGGAGTAACAGTTGGTACCTTAAGAGTACATCTTAGGCTAGCAATAGCCTACATTTTAGTTGTAGGAAATTATGGTTTTGCCATCTAGAGAATGGGCTCCCGAGTGGCGCAGCAGTCTAAGGCACTACAGACCCTGGTTTGATTCCAGGCTGTATCACAACCGGCCCCATAGGGCGGCGCACAATTGGCCCAGCGTCGTCCGGGTTAGGTTTTGGCCGGGGTAGGCCGTCATTGTAAATAAGAATTTGTTCTTAACTGACTTGCTAGTTAAATAAAAAAAAGAACATAAATTAAAATGTGATTGCAATTGAAATGTATGCCACATTGAAAATCAATATGAGGTTGAAATTAAGTGGCTCACTAGCACTTCATAAATGTTCTGATACCCAATAATCTGCATACACCCATTATATGATGGGTCAATTTCAACATGGAGGCAATTATTGGAACTCATCAAAATTGTGTGCGTGTGTGTATATCAACTTGTCTGACAACATTAGCATTAAGCTAACCCCTGTGCACTGATGAAGAACCTTATGACAACACTTTGCTTAAAGCTAACAGGTATACTGCTTTATGACTTATTATACACATGTACAATGTGTTTACTTTAAGGCCTATAATATGTCATGTCTATATGTTGTAAATGTCTCTCTATGTTGCACATTTTTTACTCAAAATGATTATTAGGCCTATGCCTAAATTAGTCAGGATAAATAAAGATGATAATAATGCATTTTCTATCCTCTGGAAGGTGTTCATATATGCTTACGACAAGTGTAAGAATGCATTATACCTGTCCACTATAAGTAAAGTGTTTACTTATATATTCATATATTCATCAGTAGGATGAACTGCTGCCTTTCCCCTCAGGAAAGGTGTTAGAACATTAATGAATTTAATGAAACAAGGCAATGAGTCTTGTCCCATCTAGCTGTATCATACACATGACAATGGATTGTATCCTACTAGAATTGAATCTAATCCTACTTTAAAATAGACTTCAATGCAGTGTGTAATTTTGTGTTGTATATTAGAGAAGGGTCAAGGTAAATGTGTTCCGGGGTCAATACCCTTCTAGGGGGGTCTAAGGGTATGCCCCCTCAGATAAAACATTTTTTTGCTGTGAAATGGTCGTTTCTGGTGAATTTGAAGGGGAAATACATCCCAAACTTCCCTGATAATTTGGTCAATATATCTCAACCACAACTGATATACCAATCATTTCTGTATTACTTTAAGTATTACTTTAAACTGTTGGTCTAACTCTTAACAGTTTAGAAAGTTGCAACCAAACACCTGCTTTGACTAAATTTAAATGTCATAACCCATTTTGCTTAATTGTGTACCCTACAATCAAGTGCAGCGGGTTCAGACAGGAAACCGGAGTGTTGCATCAACTGATGGCATCAGCTGATATTGCACCAATTAGATGAATCAATCTAAGTTAATATGGCGGTTTTGCACACATATTCTCTGTCTGCTGCGCGCAAGCTATGCGCTGGTGTTCTTGGTGACATACTATTGCTGTAACATGCGTTACTCCCCATGCATGTTTGTTTTCTGCTTTCCCACAACTCACCCTAACCTCCAGCTGTTTGGGCTCTGCTTTTGTTTCGGCCAGGGGGATTGTTATACTGTACATTGCTCACTGCCTGTATTATTATTATCTTAACAGGATGCATGCTCTGACAGTGAGCTTCTCCAAAGGAGCAGAGCCTAACGCCGAAGACTAACGTATTGCATGTATTGTAATCTTTTCTAATCAAAGGTTCAACGTGGTGTTTTCTGTCTGAACCATACTTGGCATGTAATTGTTTTGGAGAATGCCTATGAGAAAGTCAGTTCTGGTGACCTTTCTACTCCAAATTGAATGAAAATAAGATGATGCTGCACCATTTAAAACATAATCTCCCCTTCAAAAGTGAACCTAACAACATGTTGGTCCATATTATCAGGCTGCTGTGTTATTTAGCAATACGCATTATCACCTGTAACCCAACTTATGCAGCATAGTGGCTTCAAATTAATAGGCTGAAGCCCATCTGTGTTTGTGCAAATCATTAGCTAAATCAGTGCTTCCCAAACTTTTTCAGTCATGCCCCCTTTCATCATGGGGGAACATCCTGTCCAAAATAGGGAGGGTTGTCAAAAAAAATGTTTTGGTTTTGGGAGGGTTGCGTGTTTTTTGGGGGGGCACAAGGGATGGTAGTGCGGTTTTCCCCTCGCTTTTTTGCAGGTTTTACAATATCATTTCTTCCATCCTAGCCAAATTTCCTCATGTGCTTGCATGCGCCGCCTCTATATCAAGATGTTTTGGTACTTCCCTTATACAATATTGCTTTTCCGTGTGCTAACTTTTATTGTAAACTGGGTGGTTCGAGCCATGAATGCTGATTGGCTGACAGCCGTGGCGTACCATGGGTATAACAACACATGTATTTTTACTTTGTATGCGCGTGCTCTAATTACATTGGTAACCAGTTTATAATAGCAACAAGGCACCTTGGGGGTTTGTGGTATATTGCCAATATACCACGGCGAAGGGCTGTGTCCAGGAACTCCGTGTTGCGTTGTGCATATGAACAGTCTTTAGCCATGGTATATTGGCCATATACCACACCCACTCGGGCCTTATTGCTTAAGTATGCCGCAGGTCAGTTTAATCTACCAGTCTAATGGTCTATCCTGCCCTCTATCCACCATTCATGGTGACAATATAGCGGTAGGTGGATCGTTTGTCCAGATCTGCAATAGGTTAACTAGCAATCATACCACACACAAAATCATTCAAGGCTGCATACATTTTTATATGAATCGACAAAAACAAATAGGAATAGCTGATAGAACAAATAGGAATAGCTGATAGGCAGCGGAGAGGCCAGGTGCATCATTGTGCATGAAGGAACAGGGAAGACATGAGACACACAGCTCAAAATTTGATTTGGATCAATTGTGGGCCTACTTTCGACAGTTTATATGGTCTAGAAAGGCACAGTAGCAGGCCAGTCTGGCTATATTTTTTAAACTTCTGATACTTCATCATTCTCCTCTGTCGTCCTATAATAATGTGGCCACATACTGCATGCTCCCGGCAGGTCCAGGTATTCAGGAAAGCTTAACTCATGCTCTGCCTCTTCTCCAATCCGAGCAGCTAACTTTTTAAACGCATTACCTTTTATATATGTCATAAACACAACCAGTCACAATGTTTTCATCTGATTAGGCTACTTCAAACGTCTCCTGTAGGCATGCACACGTTCATCCAAAATATACAGATTATATGAATGATAATGAACTTCCACAGGGTGGTGAAAGTGCACCGTGATGCGGTTGATGGTCCTTTCTATAAATATTGAGGGTCTTATTTTGGCTATCTGTCATAACCTACACCCTGAATTTGCGCTCCAGCACCATTCTTTCACGCCTTGCGCGCCTGCTGCTGAGGAGAGAGAGAGAGATAGAGAGCCATTAGAGGAGCCTTGGCCTAAGCTACTGTTGATTGTGAAGATGTAGGCCTTTTTTCTTGGAAGTAAAACAAAAGTTAGAGGAAAAAGATTATGCGTATAGTGAAAAGCCTACAAGGGAAATGTAATAGAAGTTTTAATATTGTAGTGTACTAAGATGAGAAGAATGTAGGCTACTGAGCAACTCCCTATTCAGGTAGGATGCAATTTTGAAATGTACATTTATTTATAATAATGTGTATTATCATTATTATTATTGTATATCATTGTTATTATTGTAAGCCTATTTATTAATCAAAACAAGTTCCACACCAGTGTGTGGTTTAATTCTGTTTGAGACATTTTCATTGGCTAATTTAAATGTTTAATTGTGTGCTCCTTATTTAGTTTATGATAAGCTAAGTAGGTATGTTGTAAAATAAATAGCATTAGCCTTTCTGTCTTTGGTTGGGTATGATAGGGTCTTGTCTTTGTTGGTAATTACTGCAATATTGCCTTCTCAAAACTTTTGTGAAGGTTTAAACCAAGTGTAATGCAACTGTAATGCTGTGTTTGCAGCAAAACTGTATAATAGCCTGCTTGTATTGTTTCATAAGAAATGGCTTGACTTACTTTTGCTATTACCCAAATAAAGTTTGGAAACTTTTGTCAAGGTTTGGTGTGGTGTGGCTATGATTAAACTTTAGCTACTGCAAGCCTACGATAACGAAGACAATGTGCACCGACGCTCCAACTTACTCCAACAGTTGAACTTGAGGTTAGGAAGAATGTTTCAGGCCTATCAGAGTTACTCCTATAATCAAAATATATACCAAATAGTCTGATAGACAATTAATGAATAAGCCTCCTCTATATCTGCATATCAGACGCAGTAGCCATGACATAAAGAAATACATGCCGGTCTCATAGCATGCCGCCGGTATATCTCTATCTCTCTGGGGCTAGGCCGACGATTCTCTTTCTTTATATAAGATATATACAGTACCAGTCCAAAGTTTGGACACACCTACTCATTCAATGGTTTTTCTTTATTTGGACTATTTTCTACATTGTACAATATTAGTGAAGACATCAAAACTATGAAATAACACATGGAATCCTGTAGTAACCAGAAAAGTGTTAAACAAATTAAAATATATTTTAGATTCTTCAAAGTAACCACCCTTTGCCTTGATGACAGCTTTGCAACACTCTTGGCATTCTCTCAACCAGCTTCATCTGGAATGCTTTTCCAACAGTCTTGAAGGAGTTCCCACATATGCTGAGCACTTGTTGGCTGCATTTCCTTCACTCTGCGTTCCAACTCATCCCAAACCATCTCAATTGGGTTGAGGTTGGGTGATTGTGGAGGCCAGGTCATCTAATGCAGCGCTCCATCACTCTCATTCTTGGTCAAATAGCCCTTACACAGGCTGGAGGTGTGTTGATTCATTGTCCTGTTGAAAAACAAATTATAGTCCCACTAAGCGCAAACCAGATGGAATGGCATATCCCTGCAGAATGCTGTGGTAGTCTTGCTGGTTAAGTGTGCCTTGAATTCTAAATAAATCAATAACAGTGTCACCAGAAAAGCACCCCCACACCATCACACCTCCTACACCATGCTTCCCAGTCATCCGTTCACCTACTCGCAAAGACACAGAGGTTGGAACCAAAAATCTTAAATTTGGACTCATCAAACCAAAGGACAGATTTCCACCGGTCTAATGTCATGTTTCTTGGCCCAAGCAAGTCTCTTCTTCTAATCCTTTAGTAGTGGTTTCTTTGCAGCAATTCGACAATGAAGGCCTGATCTCCTCTGATCAGTTGATGTTGTGTCTGTTACTTGAACTCTGTGAAGCATTTATTTGGGCTGCTAACTCTAATGAACTTATCCTCTGCAGCAGAGGTAACTGGGTCTTCCTTTCCTGTGGTGGTCCTCATGAGAGCCAGTTTCATCATAGCGCTTGATGGGTTTTGCGATTGCACTTGAAGAAACTTTCAAAGTCCTTGAAATTTTCCATATTGCCTGACCATCATGGCTTAAAGTACTGATGGACTGTTGTTTCTCTTTGCTTATTTCAGCTGTTCTTGCCATAATATGGACTTGGTCTTTTACCAAATAGGGCTATCTTCTGTATACCACCCCTACCTTGTCACAGCACAACTGATTGGCTCAAACGCATTAAGTTAGGTCTAGGGTCCTTTTTTCTCAATTTCCACCTGACTGACGTGCCCGATGTAAACTGCTTGTTGCTCAGGCCCTGAAGTCAGGATATGCATATAATTGGTACCATTGGAAAGAACACACTCTGACGGTTGTAGACATGTAGAAATAGTGTAGGAGACTATAACACAATAAATATGGTTGGAGGAACTCCAAAGAAAAACCAACCAGAATGTTTTTTTTGTTTGAGAGCGCATGCTCTTACGATGGAAAGTACAGGGAAATAATGAATTCTATCTCCAAGGATGCAATTCCTATGGCTTCCACAGGGTGTCAGCAGTATATGTTCAAAGTTCAAACCGACTTTTTGGGATATAAGGAAGGATTTTATCTAACAAAACGACACTACATGTTATAGCTGGGACCCTTTGGATGACAAATCAGAGGAAGATTTTCGAAAAGTAAGTGAATGTTTAATCGCTATTTCTGAATTTATGAAACCTGTGCTGGTGGAAAAATATTTTGTTGTTGAGCGCCGTCCCCAAACAATCGCATGGCATGCTTTCGCTCTAATGGCTACTGTAAATCGGACAGTGCAGTTAGATTAACAATCATTTAAGCTTTCAACCGATATAAGACACTTGTATGTACATAAATGTTTAATATCCATCATTTTTATGATTATTTATTTGAATTTCTCACCCTCCAGTTTCACCGGAAGTTGGGACACCTAGCCCTAAGAAGTTTTGTTAAGAAGGAAAGATATTCCACAAAATCAACTTTTAACAAGGCACACCTGTTAATTGAAATGCATTCCAGGTGACTACCTCATGAAGCTGGTTGAGAGAATGCCAAGAATGCCTTGATGACAGCTTTGCACAAAGGGTGGCTACTTTGAAGCATCTGAAATATAAAATATATCATTTTATTTGATTTACACTTTTTTGGTTACTGCATGATTCCATATGTGTTATTTCCTTGTTTTGATGTCTTCACTATTATTCTACAATGTAGAAAATAGTCAAATGAGTGGGTGTGTCCAAACGTTTGACTGGTAATGATATATATATGATATATATATTAATATCATACAGTGTACACCTAAGCCTTAAGGCATATGCATGCAATGCCCTGAAGCATTTAGTACTCAAATCTCCCAACAGCTGAACCATGAGGTGGACAATTATTGTTTTAGTAACGTAGCCAGGCAATCAAAACGTGAAGGAGTACAGGTGGTCCAATGAAGCGCTGATGCGCGTAATGAAGGTGACAGGTGTGCGTGATGATGGGCATCCTGGCACCCTCGAGCACCAGTGAGGGGGAGCGGGAGCAGGCGCGACGGTACCCCCCCCCCCCCCCCACACACCTGGCATTCCACCTGGGCGAGCCTGACAGGCCGGGTAGAAGCCCGACGAGCCAGCTAAGGCGTGGGAGCCCGATGATCCGGCTGAGACGTGAAAGCCTGACAATCCAGCTGAGGCGTGGGAGCCTGATGAGCCGGGTGAGGCGTGGGAACCCGACGAGCCGGCTGAGGCATGACGTGAGATGGGAGCCTGCCGAGCCAACCGAGGAAACCTCTCGAGCCAGCTAAGGCGTGGAAGCCCGACGAGCCAGCTGAGGCACCCCCAGCTGAAGCACCCCCCTGATGCTTCACATTGTGTGGTCAGCATTCTGTAAGGACAGACGCTTGGAGACGAGATGCGACGGGAGCGGGAGCAGGCATGACAGAAATGTTTTTATGCAGATTTTAGAATATTCGCATGAAAATCTGTTGCTAATTTGATGGACACCTATAGACACCCTAAAGACTCTGGCAAGTGCACTAGTTCAGTGTCACTTTGATTATGCCTGCACACCATGGTGTACCAGCAGCCCAAAACATCTAAAGAATAAGCTACAGACTAAGGTTGAATATTTTTCCAGTATATTACAAATGCTCCATCCCGAGAATAATAGCTTTTCTCCCAGGTAACCCGGTATTTCCCACATAAACCAGAAGGGTCATTCTGAAGCAGGGTTTAAAACTCATTCCATGGTGGGCCGAGTGTCTGCAGGTTTTTCTTTTTTTCTTTCAATTAAAACCTAGACAACCAGGTGAGGGGAGTTCCTTACTAATTAGTGACCTTAATTCATCAATGAAGTACAAAGGTGGAGTGAAAACCCACAGACACTCGGCCCTCCATGGAATGAGTTAAGTAAGGTTGATATTGGTCGGTCCCTGGATGGGAGACAGATGCTGCTGGAAGTGGTGTTGGAGGGCCAGTAGGAGGCACTCTTTCCTCTGCTCAAAAAATAATAAAAAGATGCCAATGCCCCAGGGCAGTGATCGGGTATATTGCGCTGTGTAGGGTGCCGTCTTTCGGATGGTACATTAAATGGATGTCCTGACTCTCTGTGGCATAAAAGTAGGGGTGTTAACCCCTGTGTCCTGGCTAATCTGGCCCTCATACCATCATGGCCACCTAATCATCCCCAGCTTCCAATTGGCTCATTCACCTCCCCCCCATGTTACTATTCCTCAGGTTGTTGCTGTAAATGAGAATGTGTTCTCAGTCAACTGGTAAAATTAGGGTTAAATTGAAATAAAACATTATGCATGACAGAAAAACCCATAGATGTAGCTATATTAAAATATAAGGTGACCCCTGGAAGCCAGGTGGAGATGTGTAAATTAAACACACATTCAGTCCTTATACAGTGCATTCGGAAAGTATTCAGACCCCATGACTTTTTGTTACGTTACAGCCTTATTCTAAAATGGGTTAAATTGTCCCCCCCCCCCCCAATCTACACACAATACCACATGATGACAAAGCAAAAACAGGTTTCAGAATTTTTGGCAAATTCATATATATATTTTTTTAAATATCAAATTTACATAAGTATTCAGACCCTTTACTCAGTACTTTGTTGAAGCACCTTTGGCAGCGATTACAGCCTCGAGTCTTCTTGGGTATGACGTGACAAGCTTGGCACACCTGTATTTGGGGAGTTTCTCCTATTCTTCTCTGCAGGTCCTCTCAAGCTCTGTCTGGTTGGATGGGGAGCGTTGCTGCACAGCTATTTTCAGGTCTCTCCAGAGATGTTCGATCAGTTTCAAGTCCAGGCTCTGGCTGGGTCACTCAAGGACATTCAGAGACTTGTCCCGAAGCCACTCCTGCGTTGTCTTGGCTGTGTGCTTAGGGTCCTTCGCTCCTAACCTTCGCCTCCCAGTCTGAGGTCATGATTGCTCTGGAGCAGGTTTTCATCAAGGATCTCTCTGTATTTTTCTCTATTCATCTTTCTCGCTAGACTCTCAGTCCCTGCCACTGAAAAACATCCCCACAGCATGATGCTGCCACCACCATGCTTCACCTTAGGGATGTTGCCTGGTTTCCTCCAGACGTGATGCTTAGCATTCAGGCCAAAGAGTTCAATCTTGGTTTCATCAGACCAGAGACTCTTGTTTCTCATGGTCTGAGAGTCCTTTAGGTGCCTTTTGGCAAACTCCAAGCGGGCTGTTATGTGCCTTTTACTGAGGAGTGGCTTCCGTCTGGCCACTCTACCATAAACGCCTGATTGGTGGAGTGCTGCAGAGATGGTTGTTCTTCTGGAACTCTAGAGCTCTATCAGAGTGATCATCAGATTCTTGGTCACCTCCCTGACCAAGGCCCTTCTCCTCCGTTTGCTCAGTTTGGCCGGGCTGCCAGCGCTAGGAAGAGTCTTGGTGCTTCCAAACTTCTTCCATTTAAGAATGATTGAGGCCACTGTGTTCTTGGGGACTTTCAATGCTGCAGAGATGTTTCGGTACCCCTCCCCAGATCTGTGCCTTGACACAATCATGTGTTGGAGCTCTATGAACAATTCCTTCGACCTCATGGCTTGGTTTTTGCTCTGACATGCACTGTCAACTGTGGGACATTATATAGACAGTGCTGTGCCTTTCCAAATCATGTCCAATCAATTGAATTTACCACAAGTGGACTCAAATCAAGTTGTTTAAACATCTCAAGGATGATCATTGGAAAGAGGATGCACCTAAGCTCAATTTCGAGTCTCGTATCAAAGGGTCTAAATACTTATGTAGATAAGGTTTATCTGTTTTTATCTTTAATACATTTGCAACAAAAAAAACAGTTTTTGCTTTGTCATTATGGGGTATTGTGTGTAGATTGATGAGGGGAAAAAATGATTTTATCAATTTTAGAATAAGGCTGTAACTTAACAAAATGTGGAAAAAGTCAAGGGGTCTGAATACTTTCTGAACGCACTGTATTACTGTAGCATATGCTGCAGCAAATGTAGGGTCCAAAATGGAAATAAGTCCACGACTTTATTGTGTAATCCCGGTAACGTTTTAAATTATTTGTGTATATATTTTTTTTAACTGACAAATAAAATCAATTAGTCCAAATTGTGCAGTGGCAATTTGTTGAAAGGAAAGAAACATATTTTACAAAACACCACAACCATGATATTGAAGTGCCTGAAGTTCGAGTGTTTTGGTTTTGTTTATTGGTTATATGGTGTGTTGGCACAGAAACCTGTTTGTGGATAATATCCATCAAAATGTTAAAATCAGATTTCCCCCTAGCTGATCATTGTCTGCAACCAGCTCTGATCGTGAACTAATGAAACAGGCAGGGAGAGTGAGCTCCTCTGTGGTGGTCGGCGAACCCTCAACCTTCTGGCCCATAGCCCTGTGTTGCATCAACTGTGCCACAAAAGTGAAGTACATATCCACATTTATAAACCCAGTTATTGTTATTTGTAGTCGTACAATTCTTTTTAGTTAATTTTATGAGGGGGGATGGTGTTACATTTATTTTACAGTACAAGGGGATGGTCATGTGAAAATATTTGTGTAATTACAACCCAGTGGGCTACCCAAGAGGAAACGCCAGCGTTACAGAGTGTGATTAAGGGTGAAAACCAGCCACCTCTTCCATCCATTCAACTGGCGAATGTAGTCACTTGATAGTAAGATGGATGACCTCTGATTGCGAATTCACTACCAACGGGACTCTCGGAATTGCAATATTCTTTACTTTTCAGAAACATGGCTCTCAGACAAGATAACCCCCACTGCTATCCAACTCGATGGATTTTCCCTTTTACCGGGCGGACAGGACATTGGAGTCTGGGAAATCGAGGGGGGGAGTGATTAAAAAAAAAAAAAACTTTATTTAACTAGGCAAGTCAGTACATTTGTAACTAGTACTCAAGTAGTTTTCTGACCAGATACTTATTTTCTCTTAATTGAGTAGTTTCTTAAGAGGGCTACTTTTACTTAAGTAGAGGTTTTCAGGGGGGGACAGCAATGACCCCCTTGCCCCCCCTGGAACTTACGCACCACAATGTACTGTATATTTGTACGCCTGGTCTAACTTCCACAATTTACTGGTACCCTAATTTACTGCCACTGCATTGAACAATGTATATACTCTTTTTTTCTTTTTTCTACTGTGTTATTGACTTGTTTATTGTTTACTCCATGTGTAACTTTGTTGTTTTCTGTTCACACTGCTATACTTTATCTTGGCCAGGTCGCAGTTGTAAATGAGAACTTGTTCTCAACTAGCCTACCTGGTTAAATAAAGCTGAAAATAAAAAAAAAACAAAACAACTGTTGGCCTGATCATTTCACATATTTCAGAGCAACAGTTGTAGTACAGAAACGGTGACGCATTCCCCCATATGAATAATTTCAGACAATGCTTCGGCATCGTTGCTGAATGACAGACAATCCTTATGATTGGATGAAGTCGCTATTGATTTCGTGTCTCTGAAGTTTGCGAGTGAGAAAGGAGAGTCTCATGTTGCAAGCTATCTATTAGACAAGAGAACACTCACATGTTAATCCTGACCTAATGTTAATATTATTATGGTTATTGACACGGCCATAATACCAGAGTTGATGATTCCTATCTGAATTCGGGCCCTGGCATTCCCAGCTCATCAACAGAGGGCTAACATGAGAATAGACATTTGCAATATAGCCTGCATCAGTATTGATATTATCTTCAGCAACTCGAGGACTGTCTTCTTTAGAGAAATGTAGAGGTTGGAGGTGAGGAATTCCGAAGTGAAATTAATACAGTTATGCATTGAGAATCATAACATAATATGATTTAATGTCCATTCAATTGGCATAAGGTAGAGAGGATGTCTGTTTAAGTCAATTGGATTGTTTTCCATTTTCTTCTCTGAAAACCGAAGGTCAATGGTCTTAAAATCCTTGAAACTAACCAGGTCATCTACAGTAATTATGCGCAGTCGCTAGTTAGTTCCATTGGGGTTAGCGCATACTAGCCTTTGAATTAGATTTTGAATCCAGGGTAGGGCAGAAGTGATGTATAATTAAGGGGTTTGGGGCTTTTGTCGATAACAGTTGGATCTTGCTGGTATATATCCATAACTGTAGCTTTACCTCAACAGAAGCATAATGATGCAATGTTCCAGTTTACGTATTCAATCATTGTCTTTCGTTTTCACAGTAGCTTGCAGTATTTAATGTGTTGGGATTTACAATGGCTCATTTCTGAAGTAATTTCAGTCTGTGTTGTTGAGCCATCTGTCCTACCTAATTGAGCAAAGGCAACAATTCAATACTCCAGATCAACGAAGGCACAGTGTAGATAGATCACCTCCTATGTAGACAACCTTATGCATTTATATGGCCTACTGACGAGGCAGCAGTGCGGTTGATGTGGATTGAGGTTCAACTCGCATAATAATCTCAATCTTTAGATAGAACATCCTGTTTGATCAAACTGCCAGTGGTGGGAAAAGTACCCAATTGTCATACTTGAGTAAAAGTAAAGATACCTTAATAGAAAATGACTCAAGTAAAAGTGAAAGTCGCCCAGTACAATATTACCTGAGTAAAAGTATTTGGTTTTAAATATACTTAAGTATCAAAAGTTAAAGTAATAGCTAAAATATACTTAAGTGTCAAAAGTAAAAGTGTAAATAATTTCAAATTCCTTATTCTAAGCAAATTATATGGCACCATTTTCTTGTTTTTTAAAAATTATTTACGGATAGCCATGGGCATACTCCAACACTTCATATAAAAGCGAAGTATGTGTTCAATGAGTCCGCCAGATCAGAGGCAGTAGGGATGACCATGGATGTTTTCTTGAAAAGTGTGTGAATTAGACCATTTTCCTGTCCTGCTAAGCATTCAAAATGTAACATACTGTACTAAAGGAAACACTGGGTCTTGGATTGTAAGAAACAAGCCACAGATATTCAGATATTTCCAATTCCATGGAGAGCATTGTGTGCATTTAGGTTGATGGTTAAAGACAGCCAATTTCAGCTCTAGGATATTATTCTAACTTTATAATGCACCGATAGAAAATATAATGCCAACCACACTAGAGTGCATACTTTATCTCAGGTTGCTGTAAACCTCAGTGATTACTCATTAAGGCCAGTGGTGAAAGTAAGGCAGTATGGTCCGGTACGGTGTCCCGTCAAAATAAAAAGTGGGGGTACGCCGTACCTGTAAAATGCCAGCCTATCACAATTAATACAACATGCCCAAAAAACTATAGTCTATTACAACATTATTTAACATTACTGCATAGCCGCATGAAAAATGTTTTGACAGGAAACCGGGTGGTATACGCTCAAAATTGCGTTGTGGTTTGAGTACACATACATTTTTTCAAGGCAGAGATGGGTTGCGGAGACGCTTGCAGACAAGGCAGAGATGGGTGGCCAAGACCGAGGCGCGCGTGGACAACAGGTGTAGGCCTAATGACAATCGCAGAATGCCATTACAATACAAGTAAGGGTTTTGTAACTGATGTCTCTTTCCACTCAAATTGCAGGTGCACAGTGCACTGTTGGGGTTTGTTGTTGGGGTTTGGATGGTGAAATTATTTTGTGAGTGGATGAAATTATTTTGCGAGTGGACGAATGTGCGCGGGTAGCCTACAGGAGCCCCAGTTAGCAATGAAGAATCGGTCTCAGAAACGGTCCTATTTATTGAATCGGCACGGAATCAGGTGTCGGACTCGGCCCGGAATTAAAATGAATGACGCCCAGAATCGGCCCAAGTACATCTGGCCGTTTCCGTCTACCAGAATTCAGCCGACTTTACCAGAAGCGACTCGATGCAAATTTAAATAAATGTATACAAAATTACACGATTGAGTATTTTTAAATATAACTATTATACATTTCATACATGCAAATTATACCCATCCACAAAAAAACATTTTGTCTTGGAGGAAACATCATGCACCTGGTGACCGTGTCAGCGTGCATATGCTCCTAGCCCGCCACAGGAGTCGCTACTGCGCGATAGGACAAGGACATCGCGGCCGGCCAAACTCTCCCCTGACTCGGACAACGCTGTCCGAGTCTCATGGGTCTTCTGGTCGCCTCATGGGTCTTCTGGTCGTGGCCGGCACGGGTCTCGAACCAGCATCTGCAGAAATGCAGTTTGCACTGATATGCAGTGTCTTAGACCGCTGCGCAATTCGGGAAGTTCCAGCCACAAAGTTTTTAATGCTTATCAGTTGCCTTGCACAAAGTATCAAAATGCTAAAATACTACACAGGACTCTTAAAGAATTTAATTTAAATGTTAATTGTATTTTTTTTATCACAGAAACAAATTAGGAAAATATGGAAAAATAAATAATGACATTTTAATTATATAAAGCAGCGCGTGTAATTTATTTTATTTATTTAACCTTTATTTAACAAGGCAAGTCAGTTAAGAACAAATTCTTATTTACAATGACGGCCTACCAAAAGGCAAAAGGCCTCCTGCGGGGACGGGGGCCTGGGATTAAAATAAATAAATAAATACAATATAAATATAGGACAAAACACATATCACAACAAGAGAGACAACACAACACTACATAAAGAGAGACCTAAGACAACAACAAAGCAAGGCAGCAACACATGACAACACAGCATGGTAGCAACACAACAAAACAACAACATGGTAGAAACACAACATGGTAGCAGCACAAAACATAGTGTAAACATTATTGGGCACAGTCAACAGCACAAAGTTCAAGAAGGAAGAGACAACAATATATCACACATAGCAGCCACAACTGTCCGTAAGAGTGTTCATGATTGAGTCTTTGAATGAAGAGATTAAACTGTCCAGTTTGATTGTTTGTTGCAGCTCGTTCCAGTTGCTAGCTGCAGCGAACTGAAAAGAGGAGCGACCCAGGGATGTGTGTGCTTTGGGGACCTTTAACAGAATGTGACTGGCAGAACGGGTGTTGTATGTGGAGGAAGAGGGCTGCAGTAGATATCTCAGGTAGGGGGGAGTGAGGCCTAAGAGGGTTTAATAAATAAGCATCAACCAGTGGGTCTTGCGAGAGAGAGATGACCAGTTTACAGAGGAGTATAGAGTGCAGTGATGTGTCCTATAAGGAGCATTGGTGGCAAATCTGATGGCTGAATGGTAAAGAACATCTAGCCGGTCGAGAGCACCCTTACCTGCCGATCTATAAATTATGTCTCCGTAATATAGCTGAATCAGGGTTAGTTTGGCAGCTGGGGTAAAAGAGGAGCGATTACGATAGAGGAAACCAAGTCTAGATTGAACTTTTAGCCTGCAGCTTTGATATGTGCTGAGAGAAGGACAGTGCACCGTCTAGCCATACTCCCAAGTAATGGTATGAGGTGACTACCTCAAGATCTAAACCCTCAGAGGTAGTGATAACGCCTGTGGGAAGAGGGGCATTCTTCTTACCAAACCATATGACCTTTGTTTTGGAGGTGTTCATTACAAGGTTAAGGGTAGAGAAAGCTTGTTGGACACTAAAGAAAACTTTATTGGAGAGCATTTAACACAAAATCCGGGGAGAGTCCAGCTGAGTATAAGACTGTATCATCTGCAAATAAATGGATGAGAGAGCTTCCTACTGCCTGAGCTGTTGTTGTAAATTGAGAAGAGCGTGGGGCCTAGGATTGAGCCTTGTGGTACTCCCTTGGTGACAGGGACTGGCTGAGGCAGCAGATTTTCAGACTTAATACACTGCACTCTTTGAGAGAGGTTTTTAGCAAACCAGGCCTAAGACCCCTCAGAGACACCAATACTCCTTAGCCGGCCCACAAGAATGGAATGGTATACCTTATGGCCAAGTCAATAAAAATACAGCACAATATTGCTTAGAATCAAAGGCAATGGTGACATCATTGAGGACCTTTAAGGTTGCAGTGACACATCCATAACCTGAGCAGAAACCAGATTGCATACCCAAGAGAATACTATAGACATCAAGATATCAGTCACCGTATTCTTATCGGCAGACTCAACAGGTTTCTCAAATGACTGCCTCGCCTGGTTCACCAACTACTTCTCAGATATAGTTCAGTTTGTAAAATCGGAGTGCCTGTTGTCCGGGCCTCTGGCAGTCTCTATGGGGGTTTCCACAAGGTTCAATTCTCGGGCCGACTCTCTTCTCTGTATATATCAATGATGTCGCTCTTGCTGCGGGTGATTCTTTGATCCAGCTCTACGCAGACGACACCATTCTGTATACATCTGGCCCTTCTTTGGACACTGTGTTAACCTTTTAGGGATAGGGGGCAGCATTTTCACTTTGGATGAATTGTGTTCCCATAGTGAACTGCCTCCTACTCCCAGATGCTAATATATGCTAATTATTATTACTATTGGATAGAAAACACTCTGAAGTTTCTAAAACTGTTTGAATTATGTATGTGAGTATAACAGAACTCATAGGGCAGGCAAACTTCCAAACAGGAAGTGGAAATTCTGGGGCTGGTTGATTTTCAACTCATCGCCTATTCACATCCAAATAAGATATGGATCTGTTCGCACTTCCTACGCCTTCCGCTAGATGTCAACAGTCAGTAGAACGTGGATTGAAGTCTCTAGTGTGATGTGGGACCAGATGGCAGCTATTTGAGTCTCTGGTCTGGCAGAATGCCAGTTCCTGGTTAAGCACAGTTCTTATTATATCGCCTTGCGTTCCATTACTCTGTCGACAAAAACGAATGCTACGGTTGGAATGTTATTGGATATATATGATAATAACATCCTGAAGATTCTCTACTTAGTTTGACCAGTTTATTCGAACTGGAATATAACTTTTTGAAGCTTTCGTCCGAGTTCGCCTGGACCGGCGCCAGCTTTTAATGGACAATATCGAACAAAACAATGATTTATTGCGGAACTAGGATTCCTTGCACTGCATTCTGATGAAAGATCATCAAAGGTAAGGGAATATTTATGATGTAATTTCGTTAGCATTTTATTGCATGACATTAGTATTTGATACATCAGAAAAGCAGATCTGAATATTTGGTACAGAAACCTTTGTTTGCAATTACAGAGATCATACATTTCCTGTAGTTCTTGACCAGGTTTGCACACACTGCAGCAGAGATTTTGGCCCACTCCTCCATACAGACCTTCTCCAGATCCTTCAGGTTTCGGGGCTGTCGCTGGGCCATAGGGACTTCCAGCTCCCTCCAAAGATGTTCTATTGGGTTCAGGTCTGGAGACTGGCTAGGCCACTCCAGGACCTTGAGATGCTTCGTACAGAGCCACTCCTTAGTTGCCCTGGTTGTGTGTTTCGGGTCGTTGTCATGCTGGAAGACCCAGCCACGACCCATCTTCAATGCACTTACTGAGGGAAGGAGGTTGTTGGCCAAGATCTCGCGATACATGGACCCATCCATCCTCCCCTCAATACGGTGCAGTCATCCTGTCCCCTTTGCAGAAAAGCATCCCCAAAGAATGATGTTTCCACCTTCATGCTTCACGGTTGGGATGGTATTCTTGGGGTTGTACTCATCCTTCTTCTTCCTCCAAACACGGTGAGTTTAGACCAAAAAGCTCTATTTTTGTCTCATCAGACCACATGACCTTCTCCCATTCCTCCTCTGGATCATCCAGATGGTCATTTGCAAACTTCAGACGGGCCTGAACATGTGCTGGCTTGAGCAGGGGGACCTTGCGTGCGCTGCAGGATTTTAATCCATGATGGCGTAGTGTGTTACTAATGGTTTTCTTTGAGACTGTGGTCCCAGCTCTCTTCAGGTCATTGACCAGGTCCTGCCGTGTAGTTCTGGGCTGATCCCTCACCTTCCTCATGATCATTGATGCCCCACGAGGTGAGATCTTGCATGGAGCCCCAGACCGAGGGTGATTGACCGTCATCTTGAACTTCTTCCATCTTCTAATAATTGCGCCAACAGTTGTTGCCTTCTCACCAAGCTGCTTGCCTATTGTCCTGTAGCCCAGCCTTGTGCAGGTCTACAATTTTACCCTAATGTCCTTACACAGCTCTCTGGTCTTGGCCATTGTGGAGAGGTTGGAGTCTATTTGATTGAGTGTGTGGACAGGTGTCTTTTATACAAGTAACGAGTTCAAACAGCTGCAGTTAATACAGGTAATGAGTGGAGAACAGGAGGGATCCTTAAAGAAAAACCAACAGGTCTGTGAGAGCCGGAATTCTTACTGGTTGGTAGGTGATCAAATACTTATGTCATGCAATAAAATGCAAATTAATTACTTAAAAATCATACAATGTGATTTTCTGGATTTCCGTCTCTCACAGTTGAAGTGTACCTATGATAAAAATTACAGACCTCTACATGTTTTGTAAGTAGGAAAACCTGCTAAATCAGCAGTGTATCAAATACTTGTTCTCCCCACTGTAGTTCGTTGGTAATGTGGACACCAAGGAACTTGAAACTCTCGACCTCCTCCACTACTGCCCCGTCGATGTTAATGGGGGCCCGTTCAGCCCGCCTGTTTTGCAATTTTAGTTGCAGTTGAGTTGCTTGCTAACGTTATTTGTTGGGGGTGGTGTTACACAAAACACTTCAGACGCAATTAGCTAGTTATATCAACTAGAGTTGCAACAAAGTGGTCCAGTGTCTAACGCTAGCCAAGTCAACAAGTCATGACAGGTTAACGTTACCTCAGGCTCCATTGCTTTGACTTGCACCGCCTCCTCCAATCACTCCAAAGTCAGCGATGTTGATGATGGTCGGTCGGTAACACCTACACTAAATCCATATCATTATTTCAGACACTAGCTATAATTGTTGTATTCCCTCTGCATAAAGGCGCATGCAAACAAAAAGCACTGCAAGTGGTAGCCTCGCAACAAGAACCACGTATTTTCTGCTGTGGAGTTCATGAGTGTGTAAACGGTGTGTGGTCTAACTCAGTGGTTCGCTAGGCGGTGTGTGGTCTAAGCGGGAACTTATGATGTCCTTCTGGATAGACTGGAGAGGTGGGTTGGCCTCTCCGGTCCAGTTCTAAATTGGTTTTGGACCTATATAACTGGTCAAGTGTTTGTCACCCAACATAACTCAGAGAAAATATATATCACGTAGCGTTCCACAAGGTTTGATTTTGGGTCTGGTACTGTTCAGTTTATAGTATATGTTACCCCTTGGCAGCGTTATCAGAAAGCACAGCATTGATATTCACTGCTACGCAGACGATACACAACTTTACATTTCTGTGTCACCAGAGGATAAATTATTAGACTGTATTAGTGATTTAAATACTTGAATAGCTCACAACTTCCTCCAGCTAAATCAAGACAAGACCAACGTACTTATTATTGGAGCCAAAGCACAGAGAGAGAATCTAGTTGCACATTTTTTTTCATATGCAATAAAGATAAAACACCAGGTAAAAAGCCTAGGTGTTATTTTAGATTCTGAACTAAATTTCAATTCACACATTAGGAACGTGACCAAAATAGCTTTTTGCCACCTAAGGAACATTGGCCAAGGTGCGGTTGTTTCTCTCTGACTGACACAGAGAGACTCATCCATGCTTTTATTACAAGCAGGCGTGACTACTGTAATGCTCTCCTGTCTGGTCTACCCAATAAAGCCATTGGTCAACTGCAAAACATACAGAATGCTGCAACAAGGTTACTGACCAAGACATTACACTGGTTTTAAGGTCTCTGAACTAGCTGCTTGTGAGTTTTAGAATACATTTTATGATTCTTCTATTGGTTTTTAAATCAATTTTTATTGAATTTCTTTATTTCACCTTTATTTAACCAGGTAGGCCAGTTGAGAACAAGTTCTCATTTACAACTGCGACCTGGCCAAGATAAAGCAAATCAGTGCGACAAAAACAACAACACATGGGATAAACAAACGTACAGTCAATAACGCAATAGAAAAATCGGTATACAGTGTGTGCAAATGAAGTAAGGAGGTAAGGCAATAAATAGGACATAGTGGAGAAGTAATTACAATTTAGCAACTAACACTGGAGTGATAGATGTGCAGATGAGGATGTGCAAGTAGGAATACTGGTGCGCAAAATGACGTAGGTAGTTGGTTGGATGGGAAATTTACAGATGGGTTGTGTACAGCTGCAGCAATCGGTAAGCTGCTCTGACAGCTGATGCTTAAAACTAGTGAGGGAGACATAAGTCTCCACTTGCAATTCGTTCTAGTCATTGGCAGCAGATAACTGTAAGGAAAGGCGCCCAAAGGAGGTGTTGGCTTTGGGGATGACCAGTGAAATATACCTGCTGTAGCGTGTGCTATGGGTGGGTGTAGCTATGCTGACCAGTGAGCTGCGATAAGGCAGAGCTTTACCTAGCAAAGACTTATAGATGACCTGGAGCAAGTGGGTTTGGCGACGAGTATGTAGCGAGGAATAGCCAACGAGAGCATACAGGTCGCAGTGGTGGGTAGTATACGGGGCTTTGGTGACAAAACGGATGGCATTGTGATAGACTGCATCCAATTTGCTGAGTAGAGTGTTGGAGGCTATTTTGTAAATGACATAGCTGAAGTCAAGGATTGGTAAGATAGTCAGTTTTACGAGGGTATGTTTGGCTGCATGAGTGAAGAAGGGTTTGTTGTGAAATAGGAAGCCGATTTTAGATTTAATTTTGGATTGGAGGTGCTTAATATGAGTCTGGTAAAAGAGTTTACAGTCTAGCCAGACACCTAGGTATTTGTAGTTGTCCACATATTCTAAGTCAGAACCGTCGAGTAGTGATGCTAGTCGGGCGGGCAGGTGTGGGCAGCGATCTGTTGAAGAGCATGCATTTTGTTCTACTAGAATTTAAGAGCAGTTGGAGGCCACGGAAGGAGTGTTGTATAGCATTGAAGCTCATTTGGAGGTTTGTTAATTAAGGGCTTGTAGTAAGCATTTCACGGTAAAGTCTACACTTGTTGTATTCGGTGCATGTGACAAATAAAGTTTGCTTTGAATTATGCCCCTATACGCCACAAATGGAGCAGATTGAGAGTGAGATCAGTGAAGACCATAACTCGCTGTATTAACCTGAGAGCTCAGAATCAGAATCACAGTGTGCACCAGTAAATACTATCAATCACTTTAGGGAAGCGGGCTGGTGTTCCCGAAAATGGAGATAGAGCAGGCCATTCAACAGCGAATTCAAAGATACACCCATTCATAAAGGGAATCGGAGTGGAATTGTTTTTCCACTGATTTTTTAAAACCCGTTTCAATGGATGTGCTACCTTGTCCCGGTCCTGCTGTGTCGACTCGCTCTCAACCTATGAATGAATCTGACATTTGCTCCTGAGGTGTTGAACTGTTGCACCCTCTATAACCACTGTGTAACGATCTTCTTCATCTGATGAGGAGTATGAAAGATCGGACCAAAACTTGTCCATTTTAATAAAATATAACTGAATACAAAATAACCAAAGTGAAACAATGAAAATCGAAACAGTTCTGTGTGGTGAAACACAGACACAGAAAACAACTACCCACAACCCATAGTGGGAAAACAGGCTGCCTAAGTATGGGTCTCAATCAGAGACAACGATTGACAGCTGCCTCTGACTGGGAACCATACCAGGCCAAACACATAGAAATCTAACACACAGAACAAAACAGAATGCCCACCCCAACTCATGCCCTGACCAAACTAAAATAGAGACATAAAAAAGGAACTAAGGTCATGACGTGACATTACCCCCCCCCACCCAAAGGTGTGGACTCTGGCCGCAAAACCTAAACCCATAGGGGAGGGTCTGGGTGGGCATCTGTCTGCGGTGGCGGCTCTGACGCGGGACGTGGGCCCCACTCCACCTTAGTCTTGGCCTACTTAGGTGGCGCCTTTGGAGCGGCGACCCTCGCCGCCGACCCCGGCCTGGGGACCCTTACCATGGGCCCCAAATAGACAGGAGACTCTGGCAGCGCCGGACAGGCGGGAGACTCTGGCAGCGCCGGAGTGAAGGGCGGCAGACTCTGGCAGCGCCGGAGTGAAGGGCGGCAGACTCTGGCAGCGCCGGAGTGACGGGCGGCTCTGGCAGCTCCGGACAGGAGGGAGACTCCGGATGCGCCAGACAGGCGGGAGAACCTGGAGGGAGGAGACGGAGAGACAGCCTGGTGCATGGGGCTGCCACAGGACCCACCAGGCTGGGGTGACCTACAGGAGGCCTGGTGCGTGGAGGAAGCACCGGATGGACCGGGCTGTGGGGGAGCACTGGAGCTCTGGTGCGCAGCCTTGGCACCACTCCTCCAGACTGGATGACCACTTTAGCCCGGACCCTCCAGAATGCAGGCACATGTTGAACCGGGCTGTGGGGGAGCACTGGAGCTCTGGTGCGCAGCCTTGGCACCACTCCTCCAGACTGGATGACCACTTTAGCCCGGACCCTCCAGAATGCAGGCACATGTTGAACCGGGCTGTGGGGGAGCACTGGAGATCTGGTGCTTACCACTCGCACCTCTCCCTTAGGCTCAATGCCCACATTTGCCCGGCACGGGCGGAGCGCAGGCATAGGGCGAACTGCACCCCCCCAGTGCCCCGGAGACACAGCACGCAGAGTCGGCGCAGGATACCCTGGGCCAAAACGGCATACCGGAGACCAAACACGCTGAGCTGGCACAATACGCCCTGGCTGGATGCCCACTCTCGCATGGCACTTGCTGGGGGCTGGCCTATAGCGCTCCGGGCTATGAGTGCTTACCGTGTGCTTGACCGCATAACACGGTGCCTGACCAGTACTATGCTTCTTCCGGTAAGCACGGGGAGTTGGCTCAGGTCTATCACCTGACTCCGCCAATCTCCCCGTGTGCCCCCCACATTTTTTTTGGGGGGGCTGCCTCTCATGCCTGTTGCACTACCTTATCTCATATCGCCGCCGCTCAGCTTTTGCTGCCTCCAGTTCTTCTTTGGGGCGGCGATATTCCCCAGCCTGACTCCAGGGTCCCTTACCGTCTAGTATCTCCTCCCAAGTCCAGGAGTCCAGAACCCTCTGCCCCTTGTTACCACGCTGCTTGGTCCGTTGGTGGTGGGTAGTTCTGTAACAATTGTCGTCGGGAGAAGGAGAAGAGGACCAAGATGCAGCGTGGTAAGTATTCATAATACTTTTAATAAATACGAATACTTGAACAAAAAACAACAACACGACAAACGAACAGTTCTGCAAGGTGCAATACACACAAAACAGAAAACATCTACCCACAACCCATAGTGGGAAAACAGGCTGCCTAAGTATGGGTCTCAATCAGAGACAACGATTGACAGCTGCCTCTGACTGGGAACCATACCAGGCCAAACACATAGAAATCTAACACACAGAACAAAACAGAATTCCCACCCCAACTCACGCCCTGACCAAACTAAAATAGAGACATAAAAAAATAACTAAGGTCAGGACGTGACACACTGTTGTTATTATTTTGATATAAAAAGGGCTTTTGTTGAATACATTGAGTTATTGATCATTTTCTGTGTTGGATGCTGTGTATTCACTAACTGTCTGAGTGATGGGACATTATTATAGTTTCTGTAACATATTCTGGTGTGTATTTAATCTGCATCATAACTTCTTAAAGTGGCAATCAGCAGTAGAAACAGTAACACAGTGTCTCCCTGCTCCTCTTTCGGTAAAAATCTGAGGGATGGGGCTGGAGAAGTGTAACCACTCTCAAATTCATAGACGCAAGGACGGACCATCCATGATATCAACATTAGTTATATCGTTATAGCAAGTTTATCTGGTTACGCTTGAACATGTTATAGTGTACAAGCTAACTAATACTATTTTTACTTTAGGCGTTAGATCTATGTCTTTAAAAAAATGACAGCAGGCTAGAATAGATTAGTAAATTTACTGGTTTTTATTCAAACTCAAACCCTATGTCAATGCCGTTGCTTCTGGGTATGCACGATTTATGGAAGAAACGACACACACAGGGATGAGACGCTGTACACCTCGTCCAATTCTCCCTTGTGCCCATCGGGTGAACTAGCGATAAACTGCCAGCCTGTATGCTCTGCAAACAAAATCATAAGAAAAGTTAGTCTGATACCGAAACTAAATCACAATGTATTTATAATGAGCACGCCCCATTATTGGTTAGAATGAGATTTCATGATTCATGACTGCATTTCGAACTCCAGTCATCTAATAAAAAGGTAAATGCGTTATCATCGTGCCGAACAGCGCTGGTGATAAACATTGTTACAGGATAGTGATTATATATATTGAGCACCTAGCCACTACTGATATTAACCTTTAAATGTATAATCAAGCAAAATTTCACCAATTATTTAACTGGTATATTGGCTGCTGACTGGTCGAGTAACCTCTTCTGCCAGGAAGTCCTTCATAAGGATTGGTGACACGTCCAATAAATACATTGCCATCCAGACAGACCGACAGGAACCTCTGACTGGATGTAATACAGCCACCATCTTTCTACAACACACATACATACTCTAGCTATTATCTGGCAGCATCCCCACTTACACCAGTGTGTGTTTGGCTACGCCGACCCTCTAGCTGAGGTGTTTCAGGCGGCATGGCTGTGTAGCTACTGCTACGAGAACAAACTCGTTGATCTTGGGCAAAGATCGGCTCAAACATGAATGGCTTCAGTAGGTTTATTGGCTCCCTAACTAATATGATTTAATTCTCTGTAAAAACGAATTCTCAGACTCTGAGCTACTCTGTAAATTCAGCCATTTTTGGGAGTTCCAAAATCTTCTCTCCTGCCAGTGACGCAACAATGCCAATATGGCAATTTACAATTACAGTTAGCTGACGTTCGAAATCCTAGTGTTTTCAGTCCCCTTTAATATTAGTCAAATTATTGAGCATGTCCTCAAAACTCAAATAAGTATCATATTTAGCATATCAAAAGCATAACAAGATCCTGAAATGGACCTCAGTAAAAAGCATATGCATTGTATGTGCTGAAAAATATACTATGTAGGCCTACTGTCAGTGTTTGTTATCATATAGAGATGTCCACATAGGCCTATCTTGGGATATCTAATGAGTCAATATCAGGCCATACTATATAATGTATGATATCTGGACGGAATCCAAAAATGATTTGTGCATGAAAGAAAAATATGAATTTCATATTTGTCAAATTATTGAGCATGTGCTGAAAACCCAGAAATGTGTTAGAAATGGTCCTTATTTTCAGCATTTCAAAAAGCATATCAAGATTCGGATATGAACTTCAGCCAAGAGAAGCCTATCTGGAATCATTTTAGCTTAATATATTGAATGTGCTGAGAAAACGTAGGTATATTCAATGTATACACTCAGTATTTATTTGTCAACATGAAGAGAGAAAATAGGATGTCACATATCTCAGGATATTGAAGGAGTCCATATCTGGCCATAGGAAATGTCCATGTGTGATATTCGGAGTGATCCCTATATCATTTATGTCTAAAAGGAACATCTGGATTTAGAATTTGTCAGGATATGGTGCATATCCACAAAACTAGAATATCAAAAACGTGTCATGTAAAGATATCCCCTGATATGGACCCTTTTCCTCCAGTGTTGAACTTTAAAACAAATTGTCAATGCAGCTGATATGTTGCTTCAGTTTATGTTACTTTTTGGTTGTGCATTTCTAAGTGGAGTAAGCATGTAGTTCTTAGCTGATTCAAATGTATTTAATACGTTTTGACATTTTGAGTGAGTTGAAGTCTGCTCAACTTAGTATTTTTTGTGAACTCAACACATGTACCAAATTTAGTTGACTTGACTAGATAAAACAAGTCATTTTGACTGAATCTCATGATCTTTTTAGCTAAAGGAGACATATTGAGCATCCAATTATCAATTCAGACCCTGACATTATTGCTTGAGATCCGATCATCATGATGTTCTTGCCGGTAGAACACAACGTTAGAAAGCTACAGAGACAGGATGGCTATATTACATTTTTGCTACCTGTTGGCTCCCTCTGTTCCCTTACCATTGTCTGGTTCTTTAAAACTGTCTTCATATTTAATTATATTTAACCTCGCTGTTGAGCCCAACACTTTTCCATTTATCTAGTGTCAGTCAGTTTGATGGCTTTGTATTTGAGTGACAATGAGTATGTTTACTTAATATTCCATCTGTGATGAGAGCGAATGTGATTAAGTGTTTAAATTCTGACTGACTCCCCCTCAGATTTGGCATCAGCAGTCGGTTTACCTGTGTCAATTGGAAACAGGGCTGTGGACCGGTGGTCCACCATAGTTTTGTAAGATCCTAAGGGAAATAATTCCTTGAATTAAATGTCAGACTTTTGAAATTGCAGCCTGTCGGTTTTAAAAGAGTTGAGATTGGAGGTGGAAACCATGGACCTCTTTCTGTCCCTTCTGGGATAATTCAAAAAAATAAAACTTCCATCATAGTGTTGTTTTATTGGAGTTGTTTTGTTTCACGTTTCTTTCAACTTCTCTTGCATCAGTAAACATGAAGAGGTATCTTTCGGATGAAATGTTTGTGTCCACTAGGTATCCCTCTCATCTTTATTTCCCAAAAAATCTAAAATTATTTCTGACAGGATGCATCCCTTTTTCATCCCTTTTTAGTGCCTGAAGTTTTGGAGATGTGAGCCAAAGAAACTGAAGAAAACAGGGGGAAGAGTACACAAAATACATAATTGAAAACGGGAGACAGAGCCTGGAAGTGAGCTCTAAGAAGACATCACTGGCAAAGCTATGATGGATGCAGCTGTCTAATTTCACTGTGGTTGCAACACAGCTTTAATGACAGGCAGGATGAATGG
This sequence comes from Oncorhynchus nerka, assembly GCF_034236695.1. Taxonomy (NCBI): domain Eukaryota; kingdom Metazoa; phylum Chordata; class Actinopteri; order Salmoniformes; family Salmonidae; genus Oncorhynchus; species Oncorhynchus nerka. The sequence continues at coordinate 628,252 of NC_088421.1, forward strand.
GCTCCACTAACTGAACAGGTTTTATATTCACCACTATGCATGTATTTAATTTATTTTCTTATTATTTTATTAAACATAAATGTGGCCTTAATCTCCATGGTATTTAATTACTATGGGGCCATTACAATGTTTGCCTACAAGCACAGTGAATAAAATACAGTCTTATCAGTAGGCACAGCCTATACCAGTATATATACCAGTCAGGCCATGGCACCAAATAGTTTTTCACCTAAATTAATCCAGTGACATTTATTTTCATGAGGGGCTCTTCAGTTAATCAAATCAATTAAACCAGTCAAGTGGACTCATTGTGGTTGTTGATATAAAAGTCTGACTGGAAATGTTTGGCTCCAAATAACAAATTGGATCAGTACTGTCTGGCCTATACCAAGAAATCTGATATCTTTGATGGACAGCAGCCTAAATATAGGAAATGGCGTAATGGCAACAATATACAGCCATACCGTTAATCCTTTGACCCAACAGGCCCAGCTGTCTTCACTCTGGTCGCTCAGTAATTGTATCTATCTACAAAGTCATAGGACATCAATGCTGGCATTGGAAATGCTGTATAACCTTGTAATGATTGAGATTGGAGTGGTGCTGCCGGATTTCTCCAGTGTTCCAGGAAAGGGAACAAACCATTACCGGCTGGAGGGCACCTGTCTCTGGAAGATTCAGTGGATTTACAACAGCTGCTCTATGCAGGATAGGCTGCCACCTCCGCTCACCGCTACTTGATTCATTATTTAAGCCTCAGGGAAGAGAAGGCAAATGGTTATTGCAAATCCTATATGCACAGAACAAGTCTTCCCCCCTCGTCCAAAATTGTGATATGTCCAATGTGGTCTTAGTCACAAATTATTATATTGCAGTTATGCTCTTTATTTCGGTTTGGTGATGGTGACAAAGCCATGCAGTGCAATCGAAGTGTTACTATAACTGTGACTGACTCTGACCAGGATTTGACATTTAAGCACTCTACTAAAGTGTTACAGGGGGAGAAACCCCAAATTTACCCCAGACCTCGCTAGTACAGCTACCCTCTAGGTCAGCAAAGGTACATGACACGAGCCACCAAGTTCCTTCACCCACCTCATTATTGTGAAGTCTCTGACATGCTGTCGGGTGGATCTGTAAAAGGGTTCTGCCTCTGTCATCACTCCAGACTCAATCCCACCAATTCCCATAGCTTGTTAGGCCCTAATTAATTGGATTGAAAGAATGTCAGTAAGCATTTGACAGGTCTGTGTTGAGTGGCGGCTAACACAGGCCCACTGCCAGGGATCTGCCCCTGGAGAAGAACCACTCCATATTAGGCCCATTGACTCTCTCTCCCTTTCTCAGAGGCAGGGGATTTAACACAGACTTTGTGTTAACCAGTCAAATGAAGCGCCACTGGCCTTCCTTTGTTTGCTAATGATTTTCTTGAAGATTTGCAATATAGGCATCGACAATCATGGTCTGGACGACTGGTCATAATGGTTGTAATATTAGAGGCCTTTTTTCAGAGCACTAGTCCTTCATGCAAGAACAACGTTTGTTGATAAAAGTTCAACAGATTTGGTGTCATTTTTCACAAATTGATACTTTAATTGCACTGTAAAGTCAGTGCTTCTGATCTTCTCTAAAGGTGTGAGGAGGAATGACATTTCACAGATGGGGAGTAAGCCATGCCTGCCCAATCCCATGGCCCATATGCTGTGCATTGCTTCCATCCATATAAGGCTGTAGTTGAGGAAGTTTGGGAGGCCCTCGTACCATCCTCTGTCACCCATTGAGTTAGATTCGATAACATTACCGGTCGGAGCTGTGACCTCATGTGGGAAAAAGCCTTTGGCAAACACTCCTTTCATCAGCCTCCCAAAAAATGGGCAGTGGAAACTACAAGAGCCCGAGTCTCAGTCCCAAGCAGCTTTGTTATCTCTTTGCAGTTGAGTCATTGCCCTGCAGATCCTATGGCCTGCATCGTAATAAGCCTGCGCCTGATATTTCTTTCAGTGCCTGAGCCATGTTGGAGGGAGGCAGCAGTGTAGATGCAGAGAACCGGCTGCTGCTTGAGATGACCTGCCTCAGTAGTCTTGTACATGCCCTTTGAACCTGAGAAACCTGTTTGAGGTTAGACACAACATATGGCGGCGCTGTTTGAAACAAAAGATCATCTTGAAACTGTTGTAGCTTTCTCCCATTTCTATAAGGCCGTTGGTGAAGCAGCAAACCTTCCAGACTGGTGTTCCTGCTACTGAGACTGAGAGAAAGATCAGCAGTCTTGGTTGATGTGAGAAAACAAACTAACAAAGCCCAAAAGTTCAGCATATCTCGTTGATAGTTGCTTGCTGGCATTTTATGAGGCAGGTTTTATAACAGGAAGAAACATGGCAGGTAAATGTAGCTTGCTGGCTAGCTAGCCATTAGCTTAGATTCTTGCTGAGAGCTCGCTGTGGACAGTGATAGACATGAATTTCACTAGTCTGTCTGTTACAATGATGCGGTTACGCAAGAGGCAAAACTAAAACAAGTGAAATACTCCCATATGTTCCACATTTTACCTGCTGTTTCCAAGGCTGGATGGAAACAACTATATTGGTGAGAGATCATTGAGTTTGCTTGTGACCTACCTAGCTATCTAGCTGCGGAGATGCACAAAGCAAGCTAACAATGAGTTTTCTCTCCAGTAAATAAAATGTGTGCAGTTAGTATTGTCGTCTGCGGCAAGTAGCTACGGTAAAATGGAGATAAACAACTCCGGGCTGTGCCATTCAATTCAAAAGTAAAAGCTACCTTTTTTCAGGGATTACGCTTCACCAACATTCCAGGGAGCCATATCACACCATGTTGTGGTACAGTGCATTCGGAAAGTATAGACCCCTTGACGTTTTCTACATTTTGTTACATTACAGCCTTATTCTAAAATTGATTAAATGAAAAAAAAGTAACATCAACCTACACACAACACACCATAATGACAAAGTGAAAACAGGTTTTTAGAATTTTTTGCAAATGTATAAAAAATTTAAAACATAAATACAATACCTATTTATGTACATATTCAGACCCTTTGCTATGAGACTCATAATTGAGCTCAGGTGCATCCTGTTTCCATTGATCCTCCTTGAAATGTTTCTACAACTTGATTGAAGTCCATCTGTGGTAAATTCAATTGATTGGACATGATTCTGAGAAGCGCACACCTGTCTATATAAGGTCCCACAGTTGAGATTGCATTTCTGATCAAAAACCAAGTCATGAGATTGAAGGAATTGTCCGTAGAGCTCCAAGACAGGATTGTGTCGATGCACAGATCTGGGCAAGGGCACCAAAACATTTCTGCAGCATTGACAGTCCCCAAGAACACAGTGGCCTCAATCATTCTTAAATGGAAGAAGTTTGGAACCACCAAGACTCTTCCTAGAGCCAAACTGAGCAATCGGAGGAGAAGGGCCTTGGTCAGGGAGGTGACCAAGAACCCGATGGTCACTCTGACAGAGCTCCAGAGTTCCTTTGTGGAGATGGGGGAACCTTCTAGAAGGACAACCATCTCTGCAGCACTCCATCAATCAGGGCTTTATGGTAAAGTGGCCAGATGGAAGCCACTCCTCTGTAAAAGGCACATGACAGCCTGCTTGGAGTTTGCCAGAAGGCACCTAAAGACTCTCAGGCTATGAGAAACAACATTCTCTGGTCTAATGGAACCAAGATTACAATTTTAGGCCTGAATGTCAAGAGTCATGTCTGGAGGAAACCTGGCACCAACCCTACGGTGAATCATAGTGGTGGCAGCATCATGCTGTTGGGAGGTTTTTCAGTGGCAGGGACTGTGAGACTAGTCAGGATCAAGGGAAAGATGAACAGAGAAAAGTACAGAGAGATCCTTGATGAAAACCTGCTCTAGAGCACTCAGGATCTCAAGATGGGTCGAAGGTTCACCTTCCAACAGGACAATGACCCTAAGCACACAGCCAAGACAACACAGGAGTGGCTTCGGGACAAGTCTCTGAATGTCCTTGAGTGGCCCAGCCAGAGCCTGGACTTGAATCCAATCGAACATCTCTGGAGAGACCTGAAAATAGCTGTGCAGCGAAGCTCCCCATCCAACCTGACAGAGCTTGAGAGAATTTGCAGAGAAGAATGGGAGAAACTCCCCAAATACAGGTGTGCCAAGCTTGTAGCGTCATACCAAAGACTCGAGGCTGTAATCGCTGCCAAAGGTGCTTCAACAAAGTACTGAGTAAAAGGTCTGAATACTTATGTAAATGTGAAATTTCAGTTTTGTTTTTTATAAATTAGCCAACATTTCTAAAAACCTGTCTTTACTTTGTGACTATGGGATATTGTGTGTAATTGATGAGGGGAATAAAACTATAATAGATTTTTGAATAAAGCTCTAACATAACAAAATGTGTATAAAATGAACAGTGTTGAGTGTCCTGGCGAGAAGGCAAACTTTTCTAGCTATGGCAGGCAAGATCGGGCATCATCATTCATTTGGATATATCCAAATGAATGTCAATAGAAAACTGCTTAAACAAACGCATTACAAAACCCCATAATGACAAAGCAAAAACAGGTTTGTAGAAATGTTTGTTCTTGGGGACTTTCAATGCTGCAGACATTTTTGGGTACCCTTCCCCAGATCTGTGCCTCGACACAAAACTGTCTCGGAGCTCTGTGAAAAATTCCTTCGACATCCTGGCTTGGTTTTTGCTCTGATATGCGCTGTCAACTGTGGGACTCTCACATGTGCTCCCTCTCTGGCCTCTAGGTCACCAGGCTGCTCATTATGGTGCACACCTATCACCATCGTTACTCGCACCTGTGCGTCATCAGACTCACCTGGACTCCATCACTTCCCTGATTACCTTCTCTATATATGTCACTCCCTTTGGTTCCTTCCCCAGGTATTATTGTTTCAGTTTCTTGTCTGTGCATTGTTCGTGTTTCTTGTTTTGTATTATGTTACGTTTTATTTATTAAAACACTCACTCCCTGAACTTGCTTCCCGACTCCCAGCGCACATCGGTACAGAATAACACTTCACCTAAGGGAAGCGTCAGGGAGTACTTTTTATTTTTTGTGTAATGACGTCAGGTCCAGGAACTGCTACATCCGGTAACTGCTACAGGCTCTCATGTCTCAGCCTGATCCCCAGGCTCCCCTGCCTCAGCCGGCTCATAGGGCTTTCATGCCTTAGCCGGATGGCCAGGCTCCCCTGTCTCAGCCAGCTTATCGGGCTTTCATGTCTCCTCCGGATCGCCAGGCTCCCCTGCCTCCATCGGCTCGTCAGGTTGTCATGCCTCAGCCTGATCGCCAGGCTCCCCTGCCTCAGGCGGCTCGTCAGGCTTTCATGCCTTAGCCGGATCGCCGGGCTCACCTGTCTCAGCCGGCTGGTCGGACTTTCATGTCTCCTCCAGATCGCCAGGCACCCCTGCCTCCACCGGCTCATCAGGTTCTCATGCGTCAGCCGGGTCGCCAGGCTCCCCTGCCTCAACCAATCTGTCAGCGTCCCACGCCCCAGCTGACTCGACAGGTTCCCGTGCCTCAGGTGGAGTGACAGGTTCTCGCGCATCAGCAGTGTTGACCGCGCGTCGAGAAGGGGGTACTGTCACGTATGCTCCCTCTCCGGCCTCTAGGTCATCAGGCTGCTGATTATCCCGCACACCTGTCACCATCATCTCACACACCTGCGCCTCATGACACTCACCTGGACTCCATCACCTCTGTGATTATCATCCCTATATCTGTCACTCCCCTTGTTTTTTTTCCTCAGGTGTTATTGACTCTGTTTTCATGTCAGTGCGTTGTTTGTGTTGTTTGTGTAACATGTTTGTTTCATTGATTTATTTGAAACACACACCCTGAGCTTGTTTCCCGACTCTAAGCGCACATCGATACAGGGACCATATATAGACAGGTTTGTGCTTTCCCAAATCATGTCCAATCATTTGAATTTACCACAGGTGGTCTCCAATCAATTTGTAGAAACATCTCAAGGATGATCAATGGAAACAGGATGCACGTGAGCTCAATTTCGAGTCTCATTGCAAAGGGTCTGAATACTTATGTAAATAAGTCATTTCTGTTTTTTATACATTTGCAAAAAAAACACTTACCTGTTATTGCTTTTTCATTATAGGGTATTGTGTGTAGATTGAGGATTTGTTTTTTAATCCATTTAGGAATAAAGCTGTAATGTAACAAAATGTGGAAAAACGTCAAGGGGTGCACAATGGACTGTATAGACTAAACAATGAACGAATGACTGGGTTGCAAAATATGAGAAAGTAGGAATTTGCTAATGAAAATACATTCAAAAACGACAAATTATACTGGTAAATTTGTGGTTGAGTATTGTTTTCTTTGGGAACTGTGGTATAAGTGGGATAAATGCCTCCTTTCTTTACATTACCTTGGAAAAATGAACTTTGCAAAGGGACACGGTTCCACCTTGTCCCACTCCATCGTCCATTAATGTACAGGACGTCGGCATTTATCACTTACATACAGTTGAAGTCAGAAGTTTACATACACTTAGGTTGGAGTTATTGAAACTCATTTTCAACCACTCCACATATTTCTTGTTAACAAACTATAGTTTTGGAAAGTCGGTTAGGACATCTACTTTGTGCATGACACAAGTAATCTTTCCAACAATTGTTTACAGACAGATTATTTCACTTATAATGAACGGTATCACAATTCCAGTGGGTCAGAAGTTGACAAACACTAAGTTGACTGTGCCTTTAAACAGCTTGGAATATTCCAGAAAATGATTTCATGGCTTTAGAAGCTTCTGATAGGCTAATTGACATCATTTGAGTCAATTGGAGGTGTACCTGTGGAATTATTTCAAGGCCTACCTTCAAATTCAGTGCCTCTTTGTTTGACATCATGGGAACATCAAAAGAAATCAGCCAAGAGCTCCACAAGTCTGGTTCATCCTTGGCAGCAATTTCCAAATGCCTGAAGCTACCACATTCATCTGTACAAACAATAATACGCAAGTATAAACACCATGGGACCACGCAGCCGTCATACCGCTCAGGAAGGAGACGCGTTCTGTCTCCTAAAGATGAACGTGCTTTGGTGCGAAAAGTGCAAATCAATCCCAGAACAACAGCAAAGGACCTTGTGAAGATGCTGGAGGAAACAGGTACAAAATTATCTGTATCCACAGTAAAACAAGTCCTATATCTACATAACCTGAACGGCCGCTCAGCATGGAAGAAGCCTCTGCTCCAAAACCGCCATTAATCAAAGCCAGACTACGGTTTGCGAATGCACATGGGGACAAAGATTATATTTTTTGGAGAAATATCCTCTGGTCTGATGAAACAAAAGTAGAACTGTTTGCCATAATGACCATCGTTATGTTTGGAGGAAAAAGGGGAGGCTTGCAAGCCGAAGAACACCATCCCAACCGTGAAGCAATGGGGTGGCAGCATCATGTTGTGGGGGTGCTTTGCTGCAGGTGCATTTCAGAAAATACATGGCATCATGAGGCAGGAAAATTATGTGGATATATTGAAGCAACATCTCAAGACATTAGTCAGGAAGTTTAAGCTTGGTCGTAAATGGGTCTTCCAAATGGACATTGACTCCAAGCATACTTTCAAAGTTGTGGCAAAAGGGCTTAAGGGCAACAAAGTCAAGGTATTGGAGTGGCCATCACAAAGCCCTGACCTCAATCCTATAGAAAATTTGTGGGCAGAAAAAAAAAGTGTGTGCGAGCAAGGAGGCCTTACAAACCTGACTCAGTTACACCAGCTCTGTCAGGTGGAATGGGCCAAAATTCACCCAACTTATTGTGTGAAGCTTGTGGAAGGCTACCGAAACGTTTGACCCAAGTTAAACAATTTAAAGGCAATGCTACCAAATACTAATTGAGTGAATGTAAACTTCTGACCCACTGGGAATGTGATGAAAGAAATAAAAGCTGAAGTAAATTATTCTCTCTACTTTTATTCTGACATGTCATATTCTTAAAATAAAGTGGTGATCCTAACTAACCTAAGACGGGGAATTTGTACTCTGATTAAATGCCAGAAATTGTGAAAAACTGAGTTGAAATGTATTTGGCTAAGGTGTATGTAAACTTCCGAATTCAACTGTATACCATGGCTTTCAGACAATCAGCATCCAGAAGCCAAACTACCCATTTGATAATTTCACTGCCCATCTTGCTGTCTTATAGTAAAGGATTCTAAGTTCTAATACAACTGTAGTGTATTGTGCATGTCATAATGTACTGGAGGCTACATTCTTTTTTTAAATGATTTATCCACATGCCCACAGATGAAGTCTACAGTAAATCAAGAAGAGTTAAAGATTTCATAAGGTTTCACATAGGAATAGGATTATCTGTATGAATTTCAATTGACAACACATCCTGTGCATCATTAAAAAGTACTGAATTAAGAAGGACCATATTAAGGAGTATTTTACATACAGACAACTTTGAACTCTCATATACATTCAAGTTTGAATACCCAGAATCCTTGAAAGGCTGCAGAGGCCTCAAATACATATGAGCTTTAGCCTTGACAAGTCTTGTATTCATGGCCAAAGGACCCATGTGGGAAAACATTAAACAATCTATGTGATTATCATAAAAATGGTAATATCGAGGCCATTGAAATTAAACCAACTAACCTGTCGGCTGCAGTACAGAAAACAATTTTATAGATTTAATTTGAATAGAAGACCTCGTTTGAATTGATTTTTATTGTATTTATTGTTGTGAGGTGATGGGAGAATTAGAGGGAGCATACCTAAGATCACACAGAACACCAGATACAGTAAGACAGAAGAATTAGGGAAAGGGGTCAGTTGTCCAAGTGAATGTATTCAACTGAAATGTGTCTTCCACATTTAACCCAACCCCTCACTGCCTTTAACAACATCCAAATCTTCAGCACCTGGGGAATATTGGGTTAACTGCCTTGCTCAGGGGTAGGAACAGATTTTTACCTTGTCAGTTCGGGGATTCAATCCAACAACCTTTCAGTTACTGGCCCAACGCTCTAACCACCAGGCTACCTGCCACCCAAAGGGAAAGGGGGATACCTAGTCAGTTGTACAACTGAATGCCTTCAACTGAAATATGTCTTCTGCATTTAACCCAACCCCTCTGAATCAGAGAGGTGCGGGGGGCTGCCTTAAATGACATCCACATCTTCGGCGCCCGGGGAACAGTGGACATATGACAGACTGACCCTCCGGCATATAGACTATTGCAGCGTAGATACTGGAGACTGAGACAGGGGGGAGTCGGAGGACACCCCCGGACAGGGCCAACCAGGCAGGATATAATCCCATCCACTTTGCCAAAGGACAGCCGCCACACCACCAAAGGAATATCAACAGACTATAAACATACTACCCTGAGACAAGGCCAAGTATAGCCCACGAAGATCTCCCCCACCGCACAAGCCTGAGGACAGGAAGATGGGAGAGCATGAGCAAGCCAGTGACTCAGCCATCTTAATAGGGTCAGAGGCAGAGAATACCAGTGGAGAGAGGGGAGACGGCCAGGAGGAGACAGCAAGGGTGGTTCATCACTCCAGTGCCTTGACGTTCACCTTCGCACCTCTGGGCCAGAATACACTCAATCATAGGACCTACTAAAGAGATGAGTCTTCAGTAAAGACTTAGAGGTTGAGACCGAGTCTGCGTCTCTCACATGGATCGGCAGATCATTCCATAAAGATGGAGCACTATAGGAGAAAGCCTTGCCTCTAGCTGTTTGCTTAGAAATTCTAGGAACAATAAGGAGGCCTGCGTCTTGTGACTGTAGAGTACGTGTAGGTATGTATGGCAGGACCAAATCGGAGAGATAGGTAGGAGCAACTCCATGTAATGCTTTGTAGGTTAGCAGTAAAACCTTGAAATCAGCCCTAGCCTTAACGGGAAGCTACGCTAGCACTGGAGTAAAATGATCAAATTTTGGGGTTCTAGTCAACTATTAGCAGTTGACATTAAAGTATACAACAACAGAATGAACAGTCATCTATGACACTGTCATACCCTGACCTTAGAGATCCTTATTATTCTCTATGTTTGGTTAGGTCAGGGTGTTACTCGGGTGGGAAAGTCTATGTTTTCTATTTCTTTGTTTTTGGCCGAGTGTGGTTTCCAATCAGAGGCAGCTGTCTATCGTTGTCTCTGATTGGGAATCATATATAAGTTCTCATTTTCCTTTTGGGTTTTGTGGGATCTTGTTTTCTGTTTAGTGTCTGTACCTGACAGAACTGTGCGCATTCGTTTTCACTTTGGTTATTTTGTTTGAGTGTTTTTTGAAAATAAAAATCATGAACACTTTCCACGCTGCGCTTTGGTCCACTCTTCCTTCTACCAACGAGAGCCATTACAGACACCCATTATAACTAGTTTTATAACATCTTGTGCTCATAACTATTTAAACCTACTTATCACAGCGTATGACAAATGCTGTTATAAAGGCTTTATTTTTTAAATTATCATTATTATATATATTTTTTAAATGTACCACCTTTTCTCCCCAATTTCGTGGTATCCAATTGTTAGTAATTACTATCTTGTCTCATCGCTACGGGCTCAGGAGAGACGAAGGTCAAAAGCCATGCATCCTCTGAAACACAACCCAACCAAGCCGCACTGTTTCTTAACACAGCGCGCATACAACCCGGAAGCCAGCCGCACCAATGTGTCAGAGGAAACACTGTGCACCTGGAGACCTTGGTTAGCGTGCACTGCACCCAGCCTGCCACAGGAGTCGCTGGTGTGCGATGAGACAAGGATATCCCTACCGGCCAAACCCTCCCTAACCCGGGCGACACTAGGATAATTGTGCGTCGCCCCACAGACCTCCCGGTCGCAGCCGGTTGCGACAGAGCTTGGGCGCGAACCCAGAGTCTCTGGTGGCATAGCTAGCACTGCGATGCAGTGCCCTAGACCACTGCGCCACCTGGGAGGCTCTATTAATGCATACATAAGGACACCTACAGTAAAGTGTTACCATCATTTCCATATCATGAATGGTAAATGTTGATGCGCAGGAAATGATCCTGACACTAGTAGTTTGCTTTTCATCCCAAAAAATGACTTGAAAATAATGTAATAATTATCTTCGTTACACAGATTAACAGTAACTCCCCACCTGTCTAAAACCAGTGGGGACCAGGTGGCTTCTGTTACATTTCCATATTATGAATGATTTGTATTTTATGCTAATGAGGAGAAGGGGACACTTTGTGGACTCCATTTTCTCTCTGAGTCGGTTTACAAGTCTCAACATGATTTTCTGTTTCACTCTCTGCGTTACAAGAACAATTATCCCTCCAGAATGAGAATCATGTTTTCCTTCTTAAATCTTAAAAATCAGTTGTCATTCATTCCTTAACTGGACCTTATGATACTGCACCACATTAAAGAATCTGTTTCATCAAAGCCCGATTGATTGACCCCCTCTTGGCCTGACTGTAAAGAAGAGTTTAAAATGTCTTGTACAAAAGCTACTCTGACTCAACAAAGTCGGTATCCAACTTCTTTGATTCCAGCTTGTATTGAATCAGCGAAGTACTTTCCTTTTGATCTTGAGGTTAAAGTTGTAAAGGGCCCCTGCGATCAGTGCTTGGCCTTTCCGTTGGGAGCTCTAATGCATTGAATCACAAGAGACCCGGTGGGGGCCTTGTAATTCAACCACTGCAAATCACCAAAGGGCCCCTGTGATGCAGGTTGATGTTTATTGTCTTGCCCTGGAGGCGGAACCAAATCACATTTTATTTGTCACGTGCTTCATAAACAACATGTGTAGACTAAGAGTGAAATGCTTACTTACTGGATCTTTCCAATGCAGAGAAAAAGAAACCAGAGAAATAATAGAAAAGTAATAACACGTAATAATAATAATAATAATAAAAGCAATAATAAATACACAATGAGTAACAATAACTTGGCTATATTTTTTATTTATTTATTTATTTTACCTTTATTTAACCAGGTAGGCAAGTTGAGAACAAGTTCTCATTTACAATTTACAATATACACGGGGTACCAGTACCGAGTCGGTATGAGGTAATTGAGGTAGATGTGTACATAAGAAGGAATAAAGTGACATATAATAAACAGTGGCAGCAGCGTATGTGATGAGTCAAAAAGTGTCAATGCAGATTGTTAAATACAGTGCCTTGCGAAAGTATTCGCTCCCCTTGAACTTTGCGACCTTTTGCCACATTTCAGGCTTCAAACATAAAGATATAAAACTGTATTTATTTGTGAAGAATCAACAACAAGTGGGACACAATCATGAAGTGGAACGACATTTATTGGATATTTCAAACTTTTTTAACAAATCAAAAACTGAAAAATTGGGCGTGCAAAATTATTTAGCCCCTTTACTTTCAGTGCAGCAAACTCTCTCCAGAAGTTCAGTGAGGATCTCTGAATGATCCAATGTTGACCTAAATGACTAATAATGATAAATACAATCCACCTGTGTGTAATCAAGTCTCCGTATAAATGCACCTGCACTGTGATAGTCTCAGAGGTCCGTTAAAAGCGCAGAGGGCATCATGAAGAACAAGGAACACACCAGGCAGGTCCGAGATACTGTTGTGAAGAAGTTTAAAGCCGGATTTGGATACAAAAAGATTTCCCAAGCTTTAAACATCCCAAGGAGCACTGTGCAAGCAATAATATTGAAATGGAAGGAGTATCAGACCACTGCAAATCTACCAAGACCTGGCCGTCCCTCTAAACTTTCAGCTCATACAAGGAGAAGACTGATCAGAGATGCAGCCAAGAGGCCCATGATCACTCTGGATGAACTGCAGAGATCTACAGCTGAGGTGGGAGACTCTGTCCATAGGACAACAATCAGTCGTATATTGCACAAATTTGCTACCCGGACTAGCTATTTAGCAGTCTTATGGCTTTGAGTTAGAAGCCGTTTAGGGACCTGTTGTTTCCAGACTTGGTGCATCGTTATGGCTTGCCGTGCGGTAGCAGAGAGAACAGTCCATGACTAGGGTGGCTGGAGTCTTTGATAATGTTTATGGCCGTCCTCTGACACCTCGTTGTATAGAGGTCCTGAGTGCAGGGAGCTCGGGCCCCAATGATGTATTGGGCCGTACGCACTACCCTCTGTAGCGCCTTGGATTTGAGGGGCCCTGACAAATATTTTCAGTCTCCTGAGGGAAACGGGATGTTATTGTGCCCTCTTCATGACTGTGTTGGTGTGTGTGCACCATGATAGATTCTTGTTGATGTGGATACTGAGGAAATTGAAGCTCTCGTCCCACTCCACTACATCCCTGACGATGTGAAGGGTGTGCTCGGCCATCTGTTTTCTGTAGTCCACGATCAGCTCCTTTGTCTTGCTGACGTTGAGAGAGAGGTTGTTGTCCTGGCACCACCCTGCCAGGTCTCTGACATCCTCCCTATAGGCTGTTTCATCGTCGTTGGTGATCAGGGCTACCACCGTTGTGTCGTCGGCAAACTTAATGATGGTGTTGGAGTCGTGCTCAGCCATGCATTCGTGAGTGAAGAAGGAGTACGGGAGTGGCCTAAGCACGCACTGCTGAGGGACCCCCATGTTAAAGATCAGCGTGCCGGCCCGTCAGAAAGTCCAGGATCCAGTTACAGGGTCCCAGGCTCCTAAGCTTAGTGATGAGCTTGGAGGGCACTATGGTGTAGAATGTTGAGCTGTAGTCAATGAACAGCATTCTCACGTAGGTGTTCCTCTTGTCCAGGTGGGAGAGGGCAATGGGAAGTGCAATAGATCTGGATCTGTTGGGGCGGTATGCGTATTGGACTGGATCTAGGGCGTCTGGGATGATGGTTTGATTTGAGCCATGATCAGCCATTTAAAGCATTTCATGGCTACAGATGTGAGTGCTATGGGGCAATAGTCATTTAGACAGGTTACCTTATTGTTCTTGGGCACAGGGACTATGGTGGTCTGCTTGTGTCAGTGAAGACACTTGCCAGCTGGTCAGCGCATGCTCTGAGTACACGTCCTGGTAATCCATCTGGCCCTGCTTCCTTGTGAATGTTAACCTGTTGAAAGTAGCGATTAACACCGGTAACCGGGATCCTGTGACTTTCCCATGACTTACCCAGAAAAAGGTCACGTGACCCCCAATGTCGCAGTAATGCAATTCCACAAAATACACAACATTCCAGCAGCAGATTGGATAATGTGCAATTACATTTTTTTGCCAAACAGGTTGTCACATGGAAGCCTTTAGCCTAGCGTATCTACGTTACACAAGTCGCCATAAATTCAAAGCACATGCATAATTGACACTGCTAGACTGCACACCCGAATGCATTTTAGAGTTCTCATCAGAACCCAAGTTCAAAGTAGATGGCACAGATCCATATATGGCAATGGTCTATTTGCATATAGGACTACTGCAGCTTTGATTGGTTATGCCGCACCGGTCTGTGTAGAGTACAGCTTGTGTCATGTGCAATAGACTTCTACTCCGATGCATTCATCCTACAACAACATCTCTTGCATAGTTTGTTTTGTTTCGGTATGTTGCATTGAAAGTGGCTAATATTGCATTGAATCAATCAGAGTTGCCACGTTAAAGAGAAAAGCTGATAGTGTTAACAGGGAAAACTCTAGAAAGTTGAGTGAAGTTCAATCTTCTCTCTGTGGGCTGATATTTCTTCTGCTGTGGCAGTCCTGTGGGAGCTATGGGGAGCATGCGTGCCGTTTTAGAGGGAATATTGATCATGAGGTATTCAAACTCAGGCAAGCAAAACTTGAGACTTCCTTATCAGTAGAGATTGCGCACTAGCTGTTGTTTATTTATTTATTTGTTATTTTATTTAACCTTTATTGAACTAGTCAAGTCCGTTAACAACAAATTCTTATTTACAATGACGGCCTACCAAAAGGCAAAAGGCCTCCTGTGGGGAAATTAAATAAAAATATAGGACAAAACACACATCACGACAAGAGAGACAACACTACATAAAGAGAGACCTAAGACAACAACATAGCATGGCAGCAACACATGACAACACAGCATGGTAACAACACAACCTGACAACAACATGGTTGCAACACATGGCAGCAGCACAATATGGTAGCAGCACAAAACACAGTACAAACATTATTGGGCACAGACAACAGCACAAAGGGCAAGAAGGTAGAGAAAAGAATACATCACGCAAAGCAGCCATAACTGTCAGTAAGAGTGTCCATGATTGAGTCTTCAAATGAAGAGATTGAGATAAAACTGTCCAGTTTGAGTGTTTGTTGCAGCTCGTACCAGTCGCTAGCTGCAGCGAACTGAAAAGACGAGCGACCCAAGGATGTGTGCTTTGGGGACCTTCATTAACAGAATGTGACTGGCAGAATGGGTGTTGTATGTGGATGAGGGCTGCAGTAGATATCTCAGATAGGGGGAGTGATGCCTAAGAGGGTTTTATAAATAAGCATCAACCAGTGGGTCTTGCCATGGCTATATAGAGATGACCAGTTTACAGAGGAGTATAGAGTGCAGTGATGTGTCCTATAGGGAGCATGGGTGGCAAATCTGATGGCCCAATGGTAAAGAACATCTAGCCGGTTGAGAGCACCCTTACCTGCTGATCTATAAATTACATGTCTGTAATCTAACATGGGTAGGATGGTCATCTGAATCATGGTTAGTTTTTCAGCTGGGGTAAAAGAGGAGCGATTACGATAGAGGAAACCAAGTCAAGATTTAACTTTAGCCTGCAGCTTTGATATGTGTTCAGAGAAGAACAGTGTACCGTCTAGCCATACTCCCAAGTACTTGTATGAAGTGACTACGTCAAGCTTTAAACCCTCAGAGGTAGTAATCACACCTGTGGGGAGAGGGGCCTTCTTCTTACCAAACCACATGACCTTTGTTTTGGAGGTGTTCATTACAAGGTTAAGGGCAGAGAAAGGTTGTTGGACACCAAGAAAGCTTTTGTTGTAGAGCGTTTAAGACAAAATCCGGGAAGGGGCCAGCTGAGGATAAGACTGTATCATCTGCATATAAATGGATGAGAGAGCTTCCTACTGCCTGAGCTATGTTGTTGATGTAAATTGGGGAGCGTGCGGCCTCTGATCGAGCCTTGGGGTACACCCTTGGTGACAAGCAGTGGATAGCACTGTACTCTTTGAGAGAGGTAGTTAGCAAACCAGGCCAAAGACCCCTCAGAGACATTTATACTCCTTAGCAGGCCCACAAGAATGGAATGGTCTACCGTATCAAAAGCTTTGACCAAGTCAATAAAATTAGCAACACAACATTGCTTGGGGCGGCAGGGTAGCCTAGTGGTTAGAGCGTTGGACTAATAACCAGAAGGTTGCATGTTCAAATCCCAGAGCTGACAAGGTACAAATCTTTTGTTCTGCCCCTGAACAGGCAGTTAACCCACTGTTCCTAGGCTGTCATTGAAAATAAGAGTTTGTTCTTAACTGACTTGCCTAGTTAAATAAAGGGGGGGAAAGAATCAAGAGCAATGGTGACATCATTGAGGACCTTTAAGGTTTCAGTGACACATCCATAACCATATTGCATACCAGAGAGAATACTATAGACATCAAAAAAGTATACCGTTCTTTCCAACACTTTTGATAAACAGGGAAAAATAGAAATAAGCCTATTACTGTTAGGATCAGCTTACATTTACATTTACATTTAAGTAATTTAGCAGACGCTCTTATCCAGAGCGACTTACAAATTGGTGCGTTCACCTTAAGACATCCAGTGGAACAGCCACTTTACAATAGTGCATCTAAATCTTTTAAGGGGGGGGGGGGTGAGAAGGATTACTTTAGCTTTTTAGCTTGATCTCCCCCTTTAAATAAAGGACAAACCGTGGCTGCCTTCCAAGCAATGGGAACCTCCTCAGAGAAGAGAGACAGGTTGAAAAGGTCAGAGATAGGCTTGGCGATGATAGGGGCAGCAATCGTATAGAAGAAAGTGTCTAAACCATCTGACCCAGAGGTTTTTTGGGGGTCAAGTATAAACTCTCTTGGGTAGGGGGCAGTTTTTTCACATCTGGATGAAAAGCATGCCCAAAGTAAACTGTCTGTTACTCAGGCCCAGAAGCTAGGATATGCATATCATTTGGATAGGAAACACTCTAAAGTTTCTAAAACTGTTAAAATTATGTCTGTGAGAATAACATGGCAGGCGAAACCCCGAGGACAAACCATCCCCCCCAAAAACCATTTCAGCCTACCACTGTTTTCAATGGCTGTCACTTTTATTACAAGGTGAAATCCTCCCAGATTGCAGTTCCTAGGGCTTCCACTAGATGTCAACAGTATTTAGAAAGAGTTTCATGCTGGTTTTTGGAAAAACTATCCAGAAATTGTAGTTTTTCTAGGTGGCTCCCATTTTGGCTGTAGTGTTTCCAAGCGCGTGGAAGAGAGCTCGTTCTTTGGTATTTTTCTCCGGTAAAGACAATAACGACTCTCTGTCTTAAATTGTATCGTTTATTTACGTATTAGGGTACCTAAGGTTTGATTATAAACATTTTTTTACTTGTTTGGGAAAGTTTATTAGTAACGTTTGGGATTTATTTTGTATGCATTTTGATGGAGGGAAACTGGGTGGATTATTGATTGAAGCGCGCCAGCTAAACTGAGTTTTTATGGATATAAAGAAGACATTATCGAACAAAAGGACCATTTGTGATGTATCTGGGACCTTTTGGAGTGCCAACAGAAGAAGATCATCAAAGGTAAGGCATTTATTATATCGCTATTTCTGACTTTCGTGGCGCACCTGCCTGGTTGAAATATGTTTTCATGCTTTTGTATGTGGGGCGCTGTCCTCAGAGAATTGCAGGGTGTGCTTTCGCCATAAAGCCTTTTTTTAATCTGACACAGCGGATGGATTAACAAAACGTTAAGCTTTATTTTGATGTATTACCCTTGTGATTTTATGAAAGTTAAATATTTATAATTCTGTAGTTTGAATTTCTTACTCTGCAATTTCACCAGATGTTGGCCAGGTGGGACACTGCCTTTGTGGGCTTTTGGTTTCTCTCCTCTTAAAATAGAAATAAATAATTCTAAATAACAAACTGGCTTTACTTACAAGTCTCACCCCATGTTCAAGAATGGCCTTTTTCCCTTTATTCAGATTATAAGCGCTCACTTTCAGTTATTTGAAAACGTTGATTTTTTTATTTTTTATTAAACAAGAAAGTTGTTTGCAATTTCAGTTTAACCCACCAGAAAAGACAAATAATAGAAATAATGCAAATAATACAACAAATATTGTGGTTAAACTCAAATATACTCATTGATTTTTTTTAAACTTTTGCAATTCCAACCTTTATCAAGTGGAAGGGGGAAAAAGTAAAGCCCTGCATTAAAGACCAAAATTGGTTAAAGAAATTAAAAATATAGTTATAAATTAAAATATACCAGTTTCATTTAAGGACCAAAAAATTGACAGCTGTGCCATATAGATTGCAAAATAAATAGGAAGTGATTTTTGATGTAACGATTCCATGGCACATGGTTTATGAATTGACACGCAAATTTCAGTTTATTATAACCTACTGCAGGCCTAAAACCTATGGGTTTAACCTTCTGAATTGATGATTATATTGATAGAAGCCGTCCCTTGAGTTCCGATAGCCAATCTGTTATCCAACGATTATTATTATTATTATCATTAACCATGCGTTGTAATTATATAAAAGCCCCTTAGATATTCTGTGTTTTTATTTACAGTAGTGATGGACAGCTGGAGGCATTTTGTTTTTCACATGCGTAGCACCTGTGAATTCTGCAAACAAGGTTTCTAGGATGGGCTATTAGCAGGACAATAGACTCTACAACCTTCACCTAAAGATAGTCTAATAGCGTGGCTACAGTAGGTGTGAAAAAAATCCCCTCATCTTGCAACGTATAAGTTTTACATTTCTAACTCCAAACCTCATGCAACCGCAAAATGCCAGATCAAGCATATACTGTACAGTATTTATGCTTTTGTTAATAAAATAATGATAAAAAAGACTCTTTCAAAATGCAGATGTTTATTTCAACTATCAGCAGGACAATAGGGAATAAATATCACAGAATGACAGAGCATGGGGATTGATCTTGATAAATCAAAGAGTTTTATTTGGAAATGTTAGGATTATTTTTCTCTTCACTTGCAGTCACTTAGTACCTTAGGCCTACTCTCGACCAGTACAGTGTCATATTTTCGTAACTGAAACCCTTAATTAAATCACTTTAGCCATGATTGTAAAATTAATCACCTGATGCATTGGTCCAGATCCAGGTGGTATTGGCGGAGAGTCTTGCGTTGTTGGCGGTGAGTGTGGCAGCATTGGTGGAAAGTCAGGCGGAGAATGGCTCGTTGAAGAGGGCGAGGATGTCACACCCTGACCATAGTTTGCTTTGTATGTTTCTATGTTTTGGTTGGTCAGGGTGTGATCTGAGTGGGCATTCTATGTTGGATGTCTTGTTTGTCTATTTCTATGTCTGGCCTGATATGGTTCTCAATCAGAGGGAGGTGTTAGTCATTGTCTCTGATTGGGAACCATATTTAGGTTGTCTGGGTTTCACTGTGTGTTTGTGGGTGATTGTTCCTGTCTCTGTGTTTTGCACCAGATGGGACTGTTTTAGGTTTTCTCACGGTTGTTGTTGTTGTTGTTGTTGTTGTTGTTGTTGTTGTTGTTGTTGTTGTTGTTGTTAGTTATCTCATGTGTAGTTTCTTTATAAATTAAAGAACATGAATAACCACCACGCTGCATTTTGGTCCGCCTCTAAAGAAAGCCGTTACAGAGGAACAAGATGGAGTCCCAATCCATGCAAGACACACCTGTGAGCTCTGGAACTCCACCTCCTGTTTGTGGACTCGGCAAACAATGTGTCCTTGATGGGCTAGAAGACATCCACCCTTTATGGGCTATCAGCAGGACAATAGACTCTTGCTGAGATTAGGGACTTTAAATGTACATTATTAATGTCACTTCTCCCATATCTTTTGCATAGCCAACCAATTCTAACCACATCTGGATGGATTCATAATGAATTACTAAGGGAATAAATATCACTGAATGTCAGAGCATGGAGTCTGGTCTTTATAAATCAATCCGATTTTTTATCTGGAAATGTAAGGATTATTTTGCTCTTCACTCGCAGTCACTTAGTAGCCTAGGCCTACTGCCGACCGATCACGTTGTACAGCAACATATTGTCTGAACTGAAACCCTTAATTAAGTCACTTTAGCAGTGATTGTAAAATTAATCAAGGCTCCCTTTGTTATTTAGTTTTACAATTAAAATGCTTGACTGTATTTAAAGACATGGATGACTTGTATACTGTGTGATGACATGAACAAATTAATGAGTGATTGATTGTACTGTTTAAGTAGGTCTTTATGCCAAAAAGTAAGTTACACTAAAACAGCTACAGTAACAAATGCATTTTCATTTTCTTGGAATAGAAACACGTTGTACAGTGCCATATTTTCCTAACAGAGAACCTAAGGCCTACAGTACATCGGCTATAGTAAGAAATGCATTTGAGTTTTTCTTGGAATTGAAAAAAACATAATATTCATCAAATTAATTAAGCTATATTTCTAAAACTCTATCCCATATAGTCTGTTCTATTCAAGGCTCCCTCTCTTAGGCTTACAGCTCCATGTTATTTCAATCTCAAAGATGTCCTCTGGAGGGCAAACTAGCACTTACTATCATTATTGGCAACAATGGCTGACACTTAAATAATATGCCATAAAATTTTGCGGCAGCCCGCGAGCTGTAACGACACAAATTTTAAAGGCAGGAGGCAGTCGTAAGTTTAGAACTACTGAGTTTATTAAAGCACTATATATATATAAAAGGGGGACGAAACCCAAAGTGCAAAATAATAAGGTATTCAGGAAACAGTAGGAGAGATTCCTCTCAGGAAAACAAGCAACATTTACAATGACCGACAAAGACAAATGGCAGAGGGAGTAAATATACAATGATAGAGTGTTGATTGAAACCAGGTGTGTGTAATGATGACGAGACAAGTCTGGGGTTGATGAGTGAATGGCGTTTGCCAGCAGCAGGTTCGGCAGCAGCTAGAAGGCCGGCGACGCCGAACGCCTGAGCTGGACAGGAGGGGGAGCCAAAGCGAAGCCTGGTGTAACAGCGGGCACTTTACCCAGCATGCTCGGCGGCAAGGGGACCACATTGAGCTGTGGCGCCGCCGTAGTTAAGAGTCTCATCAGCAAGGGTGCTCATTATTCACACTGATCGAATAGTTAATGTCTGGCTCCTCCCTCCCACTGCGATGGCTCTGGAGAGACAGCCACAACTGGTGGTTCTGTCTGCTACATCACCGACCGAGCGCACTAGGTTACCTCTCCATCACCAATCATATTGGAGAACTCAGGATTGAGCTTTTTCCTACAAGTAATTTATTCAGTATCACTCTATTTGTGCGGTCTACAAGACTTTGTGGAACCCATAATAAGACGTTTTTCTTAGTGTGTTTGTGTGTGTCTGTCTTTGTGTGTCACAGCCTGTGAGATAAAGATCATGTTTCTTCTTGGATGTGATTAGAAAAGTGTTACTTGCTCTGCACTGTGCATGAGATCCCATTGATGTCTGAAGTGAGTAGTTATTTGGCTACTCCTAATGGATTGATTAATGATATAGACTAAGATCACTTGTGGTATATTTTTGTGAGGAAACATATCGGTCTCATTATAAATGTGGTTGTTAATTGCCCCCCTCTTACTTTATGTTAATATGTGCAAATGCTCTGTTGATGATTCAGGGAAAGTGTGAATGTCACATTCCGAAACCCTTCATCTTGGCAGTCCGAACAACTGGTGTTTTGGACACCATGTGACCCTCTGCTATGTGCTGGTGGGCATTAATTACATTCAAAGGAAGAAATCCGGTGAGTCACGCTCTCACTCTCACCAAGCGTAGGACGTTATGCTAATAAGTTAATTGCGACCATTACAAACCAATAGACTATGCTGTTATAATGTCACCGTTCCATTCTTGAGATAAAGCGCCATTGTGGCGTGACATTGAGACTCGACAAGCCATCATACACATCATTAGAATTGGTCACCACTTGATACCATCAAAATCTCCAAGGCAGAGTCTGAAGAAAATATGCTCTATTTTGCATACATAAATGAATGCTTCCACGATTACACATTTTCATTAACGACTAGTTGTGTCTCCTCCTCGTTAAATGCCAGCAGCTGTTTATTCCTTTAAAGGGAGTTGCAATGTCAAGGGCTTCCAGGTGGCAATTATTGTTGTTCTAGATGTGATTGGAGTACGTTTCTTTCAACAAATCAACATGGCATGAATGAATAATTAATCAAGGGCCATGCCCTAAGATAGCATGCTAGCTTCACACAATAATCCATCCTCAAATATCCCCTCAGAAACACCATCCGCTTTATAATTATTTGACATTTATTTAATGTTTTCTTTTCTTCCATTTTGTCCCTCAAATAATATGTATCTTACTGAACTGTTTCATGCATCTTCCTCTGTTCTCCACAGGACACCGTTCTGCCTCTGTAGATAGCGTTAGCATTGATAATTCAGACACCTCTTTTGCATTGACGACATCTGCCAGGCCACGTTTTGCCCTTTTGTACCATTCTCTAGTGCAGTACATAAACCATCGAGCCATTGTGATCTCCTGCATTGTCCTTTCATTGCTTTACGTGTGCCTTTAGATGGGGGAGATAAATGATTGCTCTCACAGTCCAACCCCCTACCTTTTATCCTTAGCAAATTGACTGTGAATGTAGATTGTTATCACCCTTTGAGGTGGCAAATTGTCTGTCACTAATTGTATATACAGGGTCCAGAGTGCCTGTTCTGTGGAGACCGGCGTCTTCCTTACAGTTCAATAAAATCAAACATGCCATGGGTTTCGAGAGTTATTAGCCTGTTACCTCAGAACGAAGGTTTGTTGTTGTCCTTATGTATGTTGTCCTGTGCTGTGTGTTTGACTCTGTTTGGCAATGAGCAAAGTGCACCCTGACCGCTAGCAGCATGCAACCATGCTGTGATATATAAGCTCCTGGCAGTTTGGAAAACACCTGAAGGGGAACCGGGGTTTAAGACTCGGGCACACAGGCTGTTACATGTTTACATTACAGCTGCTTCTTTGAAATCATGGTAAGTGAACATAAACAAAAGATTATATCAAGAGACACCCTCTATCAGTTATTATTCAGCCTGAACTGGGCGCTTCAAACAGGCATCCATATCAGCTTGATCCAAAGGCTAGATTTGGAATGATTTGACGCTGTAGCCATCGGCTGCACACATTACATTTACATGTGTGCCCACATGGCAGACTCCACAAACACTCCAACAAGCCTTGCATGCAGCCGATGGCTACAGCGTCAAATCATTCCAAATCTAGCCTTTGGATCAAGCTGATATGGATGCCTGTTTGAAGCGCCCAGTTCAGGCTGAATAATAACTGATAGAGGGTGTCTCTTGATATAATCTTTTGTTTATGTTCACTTACCATGATTTCAAAGAAGCAGCTGCATTACACTGCAATTTATAGGCATTTGTAAATGTGCACTGGGGCTTGGAATTTGGAATATGTTGAAACTTATCGTGGAAACAGTGCTATGTAGGAAATCAACAGGAAGATTGCGAGGCACAGATGTTTTCTCATATTCCCAGAGGAGCCTAGTCTGTGTATTTATTGAGTCCCTGTAATGGGAGTTTGAGATTATGGCAACGTAATGCTCCTGCCTCCAGTGACGGGCCATGATTAATAACTAGGACCATGTTTGTCAATGCCAGAAAGCCGTGGGGAAAAAGCATACTGTACGAACATGCACAGACTACAAAATTAACGTTCACTGCTACTTGGTTTACTACCAAATCATTACATGGATGTACTGTTTTGTGCACTTACAATATTGTTTATTATGGACGGATTTGAATACCCCATGGTAATGTTGCACAGCACACTCATGCCCATCTGCAGACTCGAAGTGATGTTTGGAGATACGAAAGCAGTGTGTGTTTGTTTCAGTTCGGCTTCCCATGGACAAAACCCTCACCTTTCAAATGAAAGCAACTCTCAGCAAAGGCATCGACTGGAGATAGGGAAAAGAGATTGTTATCAGAGACTTGTCATGATGATTTTATCAAGGTGGAGTGTAAGATGCCAATTAGGGGAATCAAGATCTTTCAATGTCTAAATCTTGCTGCCTCTCACTCTTCATCAGATATGGGGTTGGGGATGTGTGTGTGTTTTTGGTGTGCATGTGTGTGTGGTCGCATGCATACGTGGGTGTGTTGTGTTCAAGCTGCCATCTTTCAAATGGGCTCATGATCTCAAACTTCTAGATTGCATACACTACAGCACTCGGTCCTGAGACCCCCTTGGGTGCACGTTTTGGGTTTTGCCCTAGCACTACACAGCTGATTCAAATAATCAGAGCTTGATGATGAGTTGGTTATTTGAATCAGCTGTGTAGTCCTAGGGCAAAAACCAAAACATTCACCCAGTGGGGTCCCCAGGACCGAGTATGAGAGACCCTTAACTATAATACCATTTCCTTTCAGGTGCTCAATTGCTTTGAATCATGTGACTGTCCATGCCCATCGCACAGTCATCCTTCATTCCTGGATTGCCATTGTACGAGATCAAAGGCATAGTAGTTATGCTGAACGTCACAGCGCTTTTGAACGGCTATAGTTTACGAGTGCATTATTTTTTCAAGAGATTAATGTTACTGTTGACAAAGAGCTTTTCGCAAATCTGCTCTGTAATATCGCATGAGGACACATTTCCCCCTGAAAATCAGCATGAGAAAAGTTTCTCTGTAAAAACAATGCAGGTTAACTTCTTAGTGATCTCTTCATGCGCCAAACCGGTTAACGGGATTGATTTGACAACACCGAGTGAAATAGCGGCGCCAAATTCAAAAAACAGAAATAATAATAATTCATAAATCATACAAGTGTTATACATGGGTTTAAAGATGAACTTCTTGTTAATCCAGCCGCAGTGTCAGATTTCAAAAAGGCTTTACACTGAAAGCAAACCATGCGATTATCTGAGGACAGCGCCCAGCATACCAACACATGAAAATCATATTTGAACCCGCCAGGCGTGACACAAAAGTCAGAAATAACTATTTAATTCATGCCTTACCTTTGAAAATCTTCTTCTGTTGGCACTCTAATATGTCCATTAAACATCAAAAATTGTCCTTTTGCTCAATTAATTCTGTCGTTATATCCCCAAAATTTCCATTTATTTGGTGCGTTTGATTCTGAAAATACACCGGTTCCAACTCGCGCAACATGACTACAAAGTATCTAATAAGTTACCTGTAAACTTGATCCAAACATTTCAAACAACTTTCCTTATCCAACTTTAGGTATTTTTAAATGTAATAATCGATCAAATTTAAGACGGAATAAACTGTGTTCAATACCGGACGAAAACACATTGGAGCGAGATTTCAGGTCGCGCACCCCAACCACAACAGTACACTAGACTCGACCCTCATTTTGAACAGCCCTACTTCTTAATTTCTCAAAGGAAAAACATCAACCAATTTCTAAAGACTGTTGACATCTAGTGGAAGCGATAGGAACTGCAAGCAAGTGCCTTAAAAATCTAGATCCACATAGAAACCCATTGAAAAGAGAGTGACCTCAAACAAAAAAAATCCTGGATGGTTTGTCGGGGTTTCGCCTGCCAAATAAGTTCTGTTATACTCGCAGACATAATTTTAACAGTTGTAGAAACGTTAGTGTTTTTTCTATCCTGGTTCTGAGTAGTTTACTTTCGGCACACTTTTCATCCGGACATGAAAATAGTGCCCCCTAGCCTTAAGAAGTTTTAATCTGTCTTCCCTTTTGGGTACCTCTCCAGCATAGCAGAATATGTTTGATGTTGAATAAGGAGAGGTGACATTGTCTCCATTTTATGAATGCCGTCTTCCACTCATCCCCACTTCAGATACAGACCAGGTTGTCAGCACTACGTAGCTCCAGTTTGGAGTAGATGGTAGCCTGTCCAACTTGTTCTATTGCGGCCAGAATCAGAGGAAGAGGGAAGCGATTCTTGATGGTAAGGTCATTGAGGGGTAGGTAATCTATGATGGCGAGGAGACTTACCATCCTTTTTCTTCACAAAAAAAATTAACTGGATGCAGCCGGAGACGTGGATGGACGAATGAATCCCATATCGAGAGCCTTTTCTATATAGGTGTCCATAGCCTCATTCTCTGGGATGGACAAGGGGTAGATCTGACCCTTAGGGGGCGATGCCACTGGGAGTAGGTCGATCATGCAGTCCTCTGGGCAATGAGGGGGCAGAATGGACACCTTTTTCTTGATGAAGACACTCAGAAACGGGGCATATACAGGAGGGATGTGGGTTGGAATGGCAGACTCTGATCCTTCTACAGAGGTGGCTCAACGGGGTAGCCTGAAGCAGTTCTTAAAACAGGCGGGAGACCATGATAGCATTTCCCCTTGTCGCCAGGAGATGGCAGGGTTATGACCAAGGATGAGGTGCTCTTTAGGTGAAGACAACACCAATAACTGAATGACCTCAGAGTGAAGGAGGCCAGTCTGAAGGGTGATACTTTCGGTCATGCATGTCACAAGACCAGTTCCGAGAGGTTGTCTGTCCAGCGCATTAATTCTTAGGGGAGGATTAACGGGATTAGTTTGACTCTTAACTGCTGTGCCAATTGTTCGTCAATGACATTTCCATCGGCCCCCGAGTCCTCTAGTTCCTCCGCAAACTGAGTGACCCCATTAGCAGAAAGAAGAGCCGGGATATCAAACTGCCGTTTGGTAATATTCAAAAACGTAGAGGTGCTTACCCTACATGAATCGGACAGCTAGTGAGTAGGTGGTTACTCTCTCCACAATAGAGGCACAGGTTTTCACGTAACCTCCATTGTCTCTCGGCCGGCGTGAGGAGCGCAGCCGGGTTTCATGGGTTCGGGGCTATTGGACCGTGGTGGACAAGAGAAGGGCGTGGAAGACTTGCAAGCAATGGGCGACTGTGTAGGGGTGCGGTCCACCAGTAGGTTGCCAATGGATATAGACATCTGGATGTATTGGTTTAAGTCCGTTAAATCTCCTCTGCAGGCCAGTTCGGTCTGTAACTCACGATTAAGACCCTTCCGGTAGACTGTAAGGAGAGCTGGTTCACTCCATCCACTGCCTGCAGCCAATCGTGCGGAACTCAAGGGCATACTCAGTGGTGGGGCGACGGTCCTGTCACAGCTCACATAACAGGTCCCCAGAGTAGGGAAATTACGAAGTCCACCCTGTCTTTGTCAGAGGTGAAGTCAGCGGGGTGATGGTCTATGTACAGGTTACACTGCATGATAAATCCTTGACATGAAAGGGACCATAGGAGGAGGCATGTAGCTGGGTCCAGGGGCAGGCAGAAGGTCATACATGGTAGGTCCAAAAATGGCAACAGTACAGGCAAAAGGCGTCGTGAGTGAGGCAGGCAGGAGAGAAGGATGCTGGAGGAGAGAAGGACGGGAAAAAACAGCGCTCCGAAAAGGTGTCTCTCAAAACAAACAATACCTCACAGTGATGGGTTGCAAGGAACTGAAATAAATGGTGTGGGATGATGACATGCAGGTGTGTGAACAGGTGATTAGAATTCCGGTGATTGGGATCTGGTGAGCGAGTTGGAAAGTGGGCTGCGTTCCGGGGATCTAAGTGTTTGGAAACATGGCTCACTCGGGATACGTCATCAGACTCGGTACAGGCACCTGCCTTCTTCACGCATCGCGCCGACAGAAACATACAGCTCTCTGGTAAGAAGAAGGGCGGGGGTGTATATGCCTTATGATTAACGAGACGTGGTGTGATTATAACAACATACAGGAACTCAAGTCCTTTTGTTCATCTGACCTAGAATTCCTTACAATCAAATGCAGACCGCATTATCTACCAAGAGAATTCTCTTCGATCATAATCACAGTCGTGTATATCCCCCCCAAGCAGACACATTGACGGTCCTGAAAGAACTTAATTTGACTCTATGTAAACTGGAAACCACATATCCTGAGGCTGCATTTATTGTAGCTGGGGATTTTAACAAGGTTAATCTGTAAACAAGGCTCCCTAAATTTGATCAGCATATCAAATGCGTGACCCGGGCTGGCAAAACCCTGGATCATTGTTATTCTAACTTCCGCGACGCATATAAAGCCCTCCCCTGCCCCCCTTTCGGAAAATCTGACCATGACTCCATTGTCTTGCTCCCAGCCTATAGACAGAAACTAAATCAGGAGGCGCCGTGGTCAGGTTTGTTCAACGCTGGTCCGACCAATCGGATTCCACTCTTCAAGATTGCTTCGATCACGTGGACTGGGATATGTTCTGCATAGCGTTGGACAATAACATTGATGAATACGCTGATACGGTGAGCGAGTTTATTAGCAAGTGCATCGATGATGTTGTACCTACAGTGTCTATTAAAACATTCCCCAACCAGAAACCGTGGATTGATGGCAGCATTCGCACAAAACTGAAAGCGCGAACCACTGCTTTTAATCAGGGCAAGATGACCGGAAACATGACTGAATACAAACAGTGTAGATATTCAAACAAGCTAAGTGTCAGTATAGAGACAAAGTAGAGTCGCAATTCAACGGCTCAGACACAAGAGGAATATGGCAGGGTCTACAGTCAATCACGGACTGCAAAAGGAAAACCACCCCCTGTCGCGGACCACGATGTCTTGCTCCCAGACAAACTAAACAACTTCTTTGCTCGCTTTGAGGACAAGACAGTGCCACTGACACGGCCCGCTACCAAAACATGCAGGCTCTCCTTCACTGCAGCCAACGTGAGTAAAACATTTAAACGTGTTAACCCTCGCAAGGCTGCCGATAAAGACTGCAGCCTCAGCCGCGTCCTCAGAGCATGCGCAGACCAGCTGGCTGGTGTGTTTATTGGACATATTCAATCAATCCTTATCCCAGTCTGCTGTTCCCACATGCTTCAAGAGGGCCACCATTGTTCCTGTTCCCAAGAAAGCGAAGTGCTTTGAGAGAATAGTCAAGGACCATATCACCTCCACCCTACCTGACATACTAGACCCACTCCAATTTCCTTACCGCCCCAATAGGTCCACAGACGATGCAATCGATATCACACTGCCCTAACCCATCTGGACAAGAGGAATACCAATGTAAGAATGCTGTTCATCAACTACAGCTCAGCATTTAACACCACAGTACCCTCCAAACACGTCATTAAGCTCGAGACCCTGGGTCTCAACCCCACCCTGTGCAACTGGGTCCTGGACTTCCACTTTATATAATGTTTACATACCCTACATTACTCATCTCATATGTATATACTGTACTCTATACCATTTACTGCATTTTTCCTATGCCGCTCGGCCATCGCTCATTCATATATTTTTATGTACATATTCTTATTCATTGCTTTACACTTGTGTGTATAAGGTAGTTGTTGTGAAATTGTTAGATTACTTGTTAGATATTACTGCATGGTCGGAACTAGAAGCACAAGCATCTCGCTACACTCACATTAACATCTGCTAACCATGTGTATGTGACCAATAAAATTGGATTTGATTCTTTAATAATGGATGCCTCTCCAACATAATCCAGGTAGAATCAGGAATTCCCTAGGGCAGCTTTCTAGGCCCCTGGCTTTGAGTAAAGCCAGTGTGTCTGTGTATGCGGATGACTTAACACTATACACGTCAGCTATTACAGCGACTGAAATTACTTCAACACTTAACAAAGCTACAGCTAGTTCAGAATGGGTGGCAAGGAATAAGTTGGTCCTAAATATTTCAAAAACTAAAAGCATTGTATTTGGGACAAATCATTCACTAAACCGCAACACATTTTTTTTCATAAATAATGTGGAAATTGAGGAAGTTGACTAAACTGCTTGGAGTAACCCTGGATTGAAAACTGTCATGGTCAAAACATATTGATACAACAGTAACTAAGATTGGGAGAAGTCTATCCTTAATAAAGCATTTCGCGTGGTCAGGTGCCACAAAGAGTGACTTAGGAAAATTACAATTGACTCAGAACAGGGCAGCATCGCTGGCCCTTAAAAGTACACAGGGAGCTAACATTAATAATATGCATGTCAATCTCTCATGTCTCAAAGTGGAACAGAGATTGACTTCATCATTACATTACTACTTTTGTAAGAAGTGTTGACAAGCTGAATGCACTGAGCTGCCAGTTTAAACTACTAGCACACAGCTCGGACACCCATGCATACCCCACAAGACATGCCACCAGAGGTCTCATCACATTCCCAAGTCCAGAACAGACTTTGGGAGGCGCACAGTACTACATAGAGCCATGACTACATGGAACTCTATTCCACATCAGGTAATTGATGCCAGCAGTAGAATCAGATTTTTACAGATAAAAGTACACCTTATGGAACAGTGGGGACTGTGAAGAGACACACACAAAGGTACAGACACACACAAAAGTACAGACACATGCATATGCACACAAGCGCTAGCACACACACTCTACACACTGTACATTGTAATATTGTGGTATGTTGTTACATTTTCTATTGTAGATATGTAGTGGTGTAATAATGTATTATGATGTACTGTTTTATCTTTTGTTTTATAGGGAATGTAAGTGCCTTCATGTGTTTGAACCCCAGGAAGAGTAGCTGCTTCCATGGCAACAGCTACTGGAGAACCCTAGAAAATGCAAATAAAAATACAAAACTGATTGGGCATCTGTTTGAGCCAGCAAAGGGTGCTTTACTATTTTTAGAATTTCTTTAGCTTCCTTCCACACCTGTGGACACACACTCCTTTATCCTTTGGTTACAGACATGGCAAAAAAGGTATGGCAATACAGTCTGCTACCATTCTCAATAGTTTCCCATCTAGGTTCTATACCTGGTGGCTTATCATTATTGGTGGGCAAGAACAATCTTTCCACCTCTTCCACACAAAGTTGACCAAATTTAAAACGGCAATCCTTCTCTTTCATTATTAGATCTTCAATACACAATTATGATTTTTCACTGTTAAATGTTGTAATTTCACTTCTCAGTTTATCCACTTTACCTGGTGAAATAGTAATTGAAATGATTCCCTATATCAAAAGGTTTTGTTACAAATTACCCATCAACTTCAATGAACGATGGAGATGAATTGGGTTTTCTGCCCATAATATCATTTAAGGGGCTTCAAAGTCTTTTCCAATCGTTTTTTTTATGTCATTTCTTGTTTTTGGTAATATACATTAATCAATTGACAGAATATCAACCAATCAGCTGAGCAGCTTGACTTTTTTGCCAACTTTTTTGCATAATTTCTTTGAACCATACAATGCATGTTTGTCAACAGTTGGCAAGAATAATTTTACAAATACTCCAAGTGCTGCATCTTGATTTTCGTCCTTATACACATCAGGCCAACATTCATTTTTTACATCTTCAACAAAAGCGTTCTGAGAAAACATTTTGTATGATCTCTTATAAATAACTTTAGGCCCTGCCTTTGGTACTTTGGCTTTCCTTGTTATTACCACAATGTTATGGTCTCTATAGCCAACGAGAACTGATATTGCCTTGGTGCAAAGCTCTGCAGCATTGGTGAAGATATGATAAATACAAGATGATATCACAGACCCAACACTATTGGTTTACACTTTCAGTTGGTTGAGTGATAACATGTGTCATGGTACAGGCATTAGTCACAGTAAGAAGCATCTTCTTGAGAGGACAACTAGATGATAACCAGTCAATGTTCAGGTCACCAAGAAAATACATTTATCTTTTGGCATCAGAGACTTTGTCTAACATCACACGCATATTCTCCAGAAACTGACAGTTTGCACTTGATGGCCTATAGCAGCACTCACTCTTCATCAAATATGGGGTTGGGGATGTGTGTGTTTTTTTGTTGTTGTTGCAAGTTGGCGCGTGCATGTGGGTACGTGTGTGTGTTGTTACGATGTCTCAAGCTGCCATCTTTCAAATGGGCCCATGATCTCAAACTTCTAGATTGCATACACTACAGCACTCGGTCCTGGGACCCCCTTGGGTGCACGTTTGGGTTTTGCCCTAGCACCACACAGCTGATTCAAATAATTAAAGCTTGATGATGAGTTGGTTATTTGAATCAGCTGTGTAGTCCTAGGGCAAAAACCAAAACGTGCACCCAGTGGGGTCCCCAGGACCGAGTATGAGAGACCCTAAACTATAGTACCATTTCCTTTCAGGTGCTCAATTGCTTTGATTCATGTGACTGTCCATGCCCATCGCACAGTCATCCTTCATTCCTGGATTGCCATTGTATAGGCATAGTAGCTATGCTGAAAGTCACAGCGCTATTGAATGGCTATAGTTTACGAGTGCATTCTTTTTTCAAGAGTCTAATGTTGCAGTTGACAAAAAGCATTTCTCAAATCTACTCTATAATATCGCATGAGGACACATTTCCCCATGAAAATCAGCGTGAGAAACGTTTATTCTCTGTAAAAGCAATGCAGGTTAATCTGTCTTTCCTTTTGGCTACCTCTCCAGCATACCAGAATATGTTTGATGTTGAATATGGAGATTGAGTAGTGCTGACATTGCCTCCATTTTATGAGGACTTCAGTGTTTTTCATTCTCAGTTCTTCAAAAGCCATCTATTTGCCTTTGATGTCTGTAATTCATGTTTTTTTGTGTGCCAGAAATGCAAATATTGTCTTATCCTGTGCACCAATTCACAAGATTTAATTTACAAGAAACAACCCCACACCCCCTGATGTTAATCCTTTGTGGCCAAACAGTATCATATTACTTCACAGTAGAGAGGGGCTTCAAGAAAGCTCAATGCAGTAAGTCATTCTCTGCAGCCCCTCTTTACTGTACAGTGTGCTGATTTTATTACTTTTATTAGATAATTAACAGTAGTATGCTGCTCCAGCCAGAGACATTACATACATTAAGAATCAAGGATAAAAACACGACAAAGTAACGCCTAAAGGCTTTTTGGGCACACAGGGTTAATGTCATATTATGATGAAGGAAATATAAATCTAGTTTTTATTTTTTAACAATATCTGCAGATTACGTTCATTGGGAATTAAAAGGGAAACCAAGTTAATGATTCAATCAAGCACGCAGCACCATTGTGAGTTAGCATCACCAAATCGATTCACAAAATAATATAAGGTATACCCCTCACATATGCTTCTAGTTCTCAAAATAAGGCTGTAGGCACATAGCTACATAAATGTCTGAGGAATCTCAAGTGGTGCATGTGGATACTATAATGGTACCCATGATTAGATGCCTTATGCTCAAAGCATTCTGGGAAAGCTCAAGAACATTTGGATGATTCATTACTCACTCAATCCTTTAATTTGTCTTTCCAGTGGCTAAGTACTACTAAACTCAGAAAAAAAAGAAACATCCTCTCACTGTCAACTGCATTTATTTTCAGCAAACTTAACATGTGTAATTGTTTGTATGAACATAACCAGATTCAACAATTGAGACAAACTGAACAAGTTAAACAGACATGTGACTAACAGAAAAGGAATAATGTGTCCCTGAACAAAGGGGGGGTCAAAATGAAAAGTATCAGTCAGTATCTGGTGTGGCCACCAGCTGCATTAAGTACTGCTGTGCATGTCCTCCTCATGGACTGCACCAGATTTGCCAGTTCTTGCTGTGAGATGTTACCCCACTCTTCCACCAAGGCACCTGCAAGTTCCTGGACATTTCTGAGGGGAATGGCCCTAGCCCTCACCCTCCAATCCAACAGGTCCCAGACATGTTCAACGGGATTGAGATCCGGGCTCTTCGCTGGCAATGGCAGAACACTGACATTCCTGTCTTGCAGGAAATCACGCACAGAACGAACAGTTTGGCTGGTGACATTGTCATGCTGGAGGGTCATGTCAGGATGAGCATGCATGAAGGGTACCACATGAGGGAGGAGGATGTCTTCCCTGTAATGCATAGCATTGAGATTGCCTGCAATGACAACAAGCTCAGTCCGATGATGCTGTGACACACCACCCCAGACCATGACGGACCACCTCCAAATCGATCCCACTCCAGAGTACAGGCCTTGGTGTAATGCTCATTCCTTTGACAATAAACGCGAATCCGACCATCACCCCTGGTGAGACAAAACCGCGACTCATCAGTGAAGAGCACTTTTTGCCAGTCCTGTCTGGTCCAGCGTCTGTGGGTTTGTGCCCATAGGCAACGTTGTTGCCGGTGATGTCTGGTGAGGACCTGCCTTACAACAGGCCGACAAGCCCCCAGTCCAGCCTTTCTCAGCCTATTGCGGACAGTCTGAGCACTGATGGAGGGATTGTGCGTTCCCGGTGTAGCTCGGGCAGTTGTTGTTGCCATCCAGTACCTGTCCCGCAGGTGTGATGTTCGGATGTACCGATCCTGTGCAGGTGTTGTTACACGTGGTCTGACACTGCGAGGACGATCAGCTGTCCGTCCTGTCTCCCTGTAGCGCTGTCTTAGGCATCTCACAGTACGGTCATTGCAATTTATTGCCCTGGCCACATCTTAGTCCCCATGCCTCTTTGCAGCATGCCTAAGGCACGTTCACACAGATGAGATGAGCAGGGACTCTGGGCATCTTTCTTTTGGTGATATTCAGAGTCAGTAGAAAGGCCTCTTTAGTGTCCTTTTTATTAGGATGCCGCCGACAAAAGCTTAAGGCTATGTGCCACAAACAAAGTTATCTTCCCACAAAGAAAGGAGGGAAAAGGGCTACCTAAGTATGGTTCCCAATCAGAGACAACAATAGACAGCTGTCCCTGATTGAGAACCATACCCGGCCAAAACATAGAAAATCAGATAAAAACAAAACATAGAATGCCCACGCCACATCACACCCTGACCTAACCAAATAGAGAAATAAAACGGCGTGACAGAAAGACAGGGTCCTGAAAAAGAGACGTTTCTTTTTTTGCTGAGTTTATTATTAAGGACTTTAATAAGACCAGCAGGGATTCAAAAATTAGAGGAAATCTACATTTCAATTGAAGAAGTCTCTCAAAGTACTTCCTTCCACCCCTTCCCATTGTATTGCATTTTCCAGGTCTGACTTGTAAAATAAGTATTTCTGACCTCAACGGTACTTCCTGCATAAATAAAGGTTAAAAAGTAATAATAAAAAAGTTCAACGCTGACTCATACTTTTCCTGACCTATCAGATATGCAGACCCATACCAGTAGGCTAGATTAAATAGTAACAAACAAGGATCCAGCATTGTTTATTTGGGTTTGGATGGTTGTGAAAGATTTCTCACTGATACTTTAGTATTACTATAGATGTTGGTTATGTATACTGAACAAAAATGTAAACGCAACATGTAAGGTGTTAGTCCCTTGAGCTGAAATAAAAGATCACGAAATGTTTCATATGCACAAAAAACATACAGTATTTCTCTCAAATTTTGGCCACAAATTTGCTTACATCCCTGTTAGTGAGCATTTATCTTTTGCCAAGATAATCCAGCCACTTGACAGTTGTGGCATATCAAGAATCTGATTAAACAGCATGATCATTATACAGGTGCACCTTGTGCTGGGGACAATAAAATGCCACTATAAAATGTGTAGTTTTGTCCCACAACACAATGCCACAGATGTCTCAAGTTCTGAGTGAGCATGCAATTGGCATGATGACGGCAGGAATGTCTGTCACGTTCGTCGTATAGAGGAGACCAAGGCGCAGCGTGATGAGAATACTTTCTTCTTTTAATAAATTAAGAACACTTAACAAACTATAGAAAACGAATGTGACTCTATGCACAACGAGTGCTGACACAGGCAACTATACATAGACAATAACCCACAAACTATCCAAGGCATATGGCTACCTAAATATGGTCCCCAATCAGAGACAACGATAAACAGCTGCCTCTGATTGAGAACCAATCTAGGCAACCCTAGACATAAAAACACCTAGACTGGAAAAAACCCATAAACATACAAAAACCTGAGACAGGGCAAAAACACATATCACCCTTGTCACACCCTGACCTAACCAAATAATAAAGAAAACAAAGATAACTAAGGTCAGGGTGTGACAATGTCCAACAGAGCCGTTGCCAGATAATGTATTGTTAATTTCTCTACCAAAAGCAACTTCCAATGTTGTTTTAGAGAATTTGGCACTATGTCCAACCGGCCTCACAACCGCAGACCACGTGTAACCTCTCCAGCCCAGGACCTCCACATCCAGCTTTTAACCTGCTGGATTGTCTGACCAGCCACCCGGACAGCTGATAAAACTGTTGGTTTGCACAACTGAATAATTTCTACACAAACTGTCAGAAACCGTCTCAGGGAAGCTCATCTGCGTGCGCAATGTCCTCGCCAGGGTCTTGACCTGACTGCAGTTTGGCGTCGTCACCGACTTCAGTGGGCAAATGCTCACCTTCGATGGCCACTGGCACGCTGGAGAAGTGTGCACTTCACGGATGGTTTCAACTGTACCAGGCAGATGACAGACAGCGTGTATGGCGTTGAGTGGGTCAGCGATGTCAACGTTGTGAAAAAAGTACCCAATGGTGGGGTTATGGTATGGGCAGGCATAAGCTACGAACAACAAACACATTTGCATTTTATTGATGGCAATATGAATGCACAGAGATAGCATGATGGCATCCTGAGGCTCATTGTCATGCCATTCATCTGCCACCATAACCTCATGTTTCGGCATGATAATGCACCGCCCCATTTCACAAGGATCTGTACACAATTCCTGGAAGCTGAAAATGTCCCAGTTCTTCCATGGCCTGCATACTCACTAAGCATGTCACCCATTGAGCCTGTTTGTGACGCTCTGGTTCTACGTTTACGACAGTGTGTTCCAGTTCCAAGCAACTTTGCACAGCCATTGAAGAGGAGTGGGACAACAGGCCACAATCAACAGCCTGATGAACTTTATGTGAAGGAGGCAAAACAAAAGTATTCACTGTGAAAGCTGATAAATGTAGGCCAGTCATATGAAATGTATGCACAGTACTTTGTTTCAAGCATCAATTTATATAAAGCAGTTATTGTTTTCTTGCTCAAACTGCGAGCAGCACCTGTCAAACACATGGATGGCAACACGCAAAGGACTAGTATTATCAGAAGACCTTGGAGTTACCCGACAAACAGTTTTTTTTTTACTTGCTGGAATTGGTACTCTCCCTCCATGTAAAAAAAATAACTGAAATGGCAAATTCGCATGCGACTAAAATTACAATGTGGTGTTTTGTGCTCGTGCAAAGAATGACATTACCCGACCTCCCCCAGTCAAACTAATCCCGCCCGAATATGGCTTTTATGTCAAACTCGGTAATTGTATATTCAGAGTTCTAAAACTCTTTCTGATAGGCATTAAGTACACCGATACATTTCCTCACAGCCGTACTGCCTTGTAGGTATGTTGGAAAGAGGGAGGCAAGGTTTAGGCAAGGTGAACATTCCACCAGAGTTCATTAAGTTTCCTTTTCCATTTGATCTCTGCTGAAGTGGGCCATTAAGTGCATCTGGCTAACTGATCGGCTAATCTCACCCATGATTTATGTGGCAAGGAAACTGAGGACTTAACTAAGGCTCTGAAGGCATTGATTACTGACATGGTTAATTGGCTAAACTCACTGGTACATTGAGATGGGGCTTATTGGAAATGTCAAATCAAGCACCTCATTTGCATTCATGAAGTATGGGGTCTATTACAACTTCTGCCCAGGCAGCACAAACTGACACAGATTGTGATAGAGAAGGGCTGGGACTTTTGCCTCAAATTTGTAACTGACCATCTGTCCTTCCGAGCAGTTGGCTCGCTTTTGAGATTCCACTTTTTTGTTCAACAAGGGCTAACATTAGTCTATCCAATGAGCTTAGCTGACTTTGGTTGAATAGAGGACAAGTGCCATGGTGTGACTCAGGGTCAATACTCCTATTGGGGATAAGGTAACGAACAGTGTTGTTACACTTACACATAACATGATAGAAAGATGTTGACGATACCTGACCGTTTTAGGTGCCCCTCATCGAACAGTGTGTCGGTGGGGAATTGATAGAACTTTCGCAGTGTAAATTTGCTCCACAATTTCCCACAGTGTAGAAATGGAGGAAGCATGTTCAAATGGAGCATTGTTGTTGTCATGACGATTGTAGGTGGTGGTGTTGACTGGAGTTATTGTTGTGGGATCTCCTTTCGTCTCAGGAAGTTAGTTCCACACAACTTGGCTCACATGCCTTGAGATCATGAGGTAAAGTTGTATTGTATATACAAAACAAATTCCTCATTTGGATCAATAATGTATTTAACAAAGTGACAGACTCATCTACTAAAACTACAATTTGCTCTCTATCTATTTGGTATCCATAGAACATCTTTGTTGTGAAGCATGTGGTGCTTTGGTGACCGACTGGGTTCGAAGTTGGGTATCCTGTATACCACAAGACTTTGTAAAACCACTAAATGAATGTCTAGACATTGGCTTGGGGAGCTAATTTAAGTCTTAAGGACTCAGGCAAGGTTACCCACAGTGCACAGATGTAATTTCAACATCTAGTTTTGATTTATATTTTGTTGAGTGAGTTGTCAACTAACGCGAATTCAAATGTGAAATCAACAAATGCCACAACGTCCTTGGTGAAAAATGAGGGTTAAAAGTTGGGTCCTTAAAATTTGTTGATTACTTTTTTTCAAATCCAATCAGTTTTCCACATGATTCAACGTCACCACATTTAATTTTTCTGTTGTTGAAATGACATGGAAACAATGTTGATTCAACCGGTTTTTGCAGACCTCGGTTCCATTTCACCCCCCTTTGCTGCTCTATGTACACAGTCATTGAACACCAGTTGAACACGTTCTTGCTTATTACATGATTCCATATGTGTTATTTCATAGCTTTGATGTCTTCACTATTATTCTACAATGTATAAAATAGTAAAAATAAAGAAAACCCTTGAATGAGTAGGTGTGACAAACTTTGACTGGTATTGTCTGTATACAGTTGAAGTCGGAAGTTTACAAACACATTAGCCAAATACATTTAAACTCAGTTTTTCACAATTCCTGACATTTAATCCAAGTAAAAAATCCCTGTTTTAGGTCAGTTAGGATAACCACTTTATTATAAGATTGTGAAATGTCAGAATAATAGTAGAGCAAATTATTTATTTCAACCTTTATTTCTTTCATCACATTCCCAGTGGGTCAGAAGTTTACATACTAATTGAGTGTATTTGGTAGCGTTGCCTTTAAATTGTTTAACTTGGGTCAAATGTTTTGGGTAGCCTTCCACAAGCTTCCCACAATAAGATGGGTACATTTTGTCCCATTCCTCCTGACAGAGCTGGTGTAACTGAGTCCGGTTTGTAGGCCTCCTTGCTCTCACACACTTTTTCAGTTCCGCCCCCACATTTTCTACAGGATTGAGGTCAGGGCTTTGTGATGGCCACTCCAATACCTTGACTTTGTTGTTAAGCCAATTTGCCACAACTTTGGAAGTATGCTTGGGGTGATTGTCCATTTGGAAGACCCATTTGCAACCAAGATTTAACTGATGTCCACATAATTTTCCCCCCTCATGATGCCATCTATTTTGTGAAGTGCACCAGTCCCTCCTGCAGCAAAACACCTCCACAACATGATGTTGCCACCCCTGTGCTTCATGGTTGGGATGGTGTTCTTCAGCTTGCAACCCTCCACCTTTTTCCTCCAAACATAACGATGGTCATTACGACCAAACAGTTCTATTTTTGTGTCATCAGACCAGAGGACATTTATCCAAAAAGTACGATCTTTGTCAGCATGTGCAGTTGCAAACCATAGTCTGGCTTTTTTATGGCGGTTTTGGAGTAGTGGCTTCTTCCTTGTTGAGCGGCCTTTCAGCTTATGTAGATATAGGACTCGTTTTACTGTGGATATAGATCATTTTGTACCTGCTTCCGACAGCATCTTCACAAGGTCCTTTACTGTTGTTCTGGGATTGATTTGCACTTTTCGCACCAAAGTACGTTCATCTCTAGGAGACAGAACGCGTCTCCTTCCTGAGTGGTATGACGGCTGCGTGGTTCCATGGTGTTTATACTTGCGTACTATTGTTTGTACAGATGAACGTGGTACCTTTAGGCATTTGGAAATTGCTCCCAAGGATGAACCAGACTTGTGGAGGTCTACAATTGTTTTTCTGAGGTCTTGGCTGATTTCTTTTGATTTCCCATCATGTCAAGCAAAGAGGCACTGAGAATGAAGGTTGGCCTTGAAATACATCCACAGGTACACCTCCTATTGACTCAAATGATGTCAATTAGCCTATCAGAAGCTTCTAAAGCCGTGTCATCATTTTCTGGAATTTTCCAAGCTGTTTGAAGGTACAGTCAACTTAGTGTATGTAAACCCACTGGAATTGTGATACAGTCAATCATAAGTGAAATAATCTGTCTGTAAACAACTTCCGACTTCAATTCTTCATACATACATATACAGTTGAAGTCAGAAGTTTACATACACTTAGGTTGGAGTCATTATGACTTTTTCAAACACTCCACAAATTTCTGGTTAACAAACTATAGTTTTGGCAAGTCGGTTAGGAAATCTACTTCGTGCATGACACAAGTTATTTTTCCAACAATTATTTACAGACAGATTATTTCACTTATGGAGTAGTGTTGTATCACAATTCCAGTGGGTCAGAAGTTTACATACACTAAGTCGACTGTGCCTTTAAACAGCTAGGAAAATTCCAGAAAATTATGTCATGGCTTTAGAAGCTTCTGATATGAAGAGTAGCTTAATGAATTGTATTTGAAAATCCCTCATTAATATGCTTCAAAGCAGCATGGAAAAGAAAGGGTATGTGGAAGTCGGGTATAAATCATGTATTGTCTCATTGCGTTTCATTTGATGAGTGCACCACCGGCCAGGGTTGTATCAAGTGCGGTTATCCCTGCTTAATCCTTCTACAGAAAGAGCAGATTCAGAAAAAAACTTGAAGATAGAAGTCTCATTTTGCCAGCTGTCATGTCGCCGTATTGAGACAGATAGAGAGCCTTAAAAGGACTTGGGACACAGCCGAGGTAGATATATATCTACAGTGCTGTTACAGGCTTTATGTCCTCTGAATGCTCCACACAAAACATACAGTGGGTCCAAAATTATTGACAGCCTAGAGAAAAATGATTGAAAATGATAAAATCATAAATAATTCAGACTGAGCTATAAAAAACTGGGAAATGTTATAATTTTAAACTAATGCAATTGCTCAAAGAATACAGTTGTGTTCAACAAGCAATTTTTGTTTCTCTCAAAAAGGTAAGGGTCAAAATGAACACCCCTGTTTTCAATAGCTTTCAATACCTCACCTGACAAGGACAACGGCTCTGAACCTTTTTCTAAAATGTTTTATGAGATTGGAGAACACATTGGGAGGGATCTTATACAGAATATTTCCAGATGCTTGATTTACTTAGTCTGCGTTTATGGACTGCCCTTTTCAATTCAAACCACAGATTTGATGCAGAGATGGCCATTGCAAAATGTTGATTTGTGGCCAATTAAGCATTTATTTTGGGATTTTGGACAATTTGTTTTTCTGTTTTAAAGCTAATTTCCTGCAATTATACACATTTTTACATGATGTATGTAATGATATCTGAGTCAAAGTGACCAACAAAATCAATGGGTGCCCCCTGCAGGTAAGGGCCCCTGGGTCGTTATTCGGCCATGATTAGTACAAGTTTAGTTAACTGGCTAGACTAACTTACCAATCTAAAAATTGTCAGCTGACATGGCTAATTGACTGTCAGCGACTGACAAAACAAGAGAACTGCTGATGCACAAACAAATGTTAACTTCTGTATTCTACTACTCTAACTCTTAACAGTAAGTTGAGTTGTTTACATTTTAATAATTTAGCAGACGCTCTTATCCAGAGCAACATCAAATCAAATGTTATTGGTCACATACACATGGTTAGCAGATGTTAATGCGAGTGTATCGAAATGCTTGTGCTTCTAGTTCCGACCATGCAGTAATATCTAACAAGTAATCTAACAATTTCACAACAACTACCTTATACACACAAGTGTAAAGGAATGAATAAGAATATGTACATAAAAATATATGGATGAGCGGTGGCTGAACGGCATAGGCAAGATGCAGTAGATGGTATAGAGTACAGTATATACATATGAGATGAGTAATGTAGGGTATGCTTTTGATACCAGCACTTTGAGATATCAGCTGATGTACGAAGGGCTATATAAATACATTTGATTTGATTTGATTTGATGTAAACATTATAAAGTGGCATTGTTTAAAGTTTTTAAAGTGACCAATTGTATTTAAATTAAAGCGGCTATAGATTTGAGGCAGCATGTTGGCAGCAGCCACTCAATGTTAGTGATAGCTGTTTAACAGTCTGATGGCCTTGAGAGAAAAGCTGTTTTTCAGTCTCTCGGTCTTCGCTTTGATGCACCTGTGCTGACCTCGCCCTCTGGATGATAGCGGGGTGAACAGTCAGTGGCTCGGGTGATTGTTGTCCTTGATGTTTGGGTGGTGTAGGTGTCTTGGAGGGCAGGTAGTTTGTCCCCGGTGATGTGTTGTGCAGACCTCACTACCCTCTGGAGCGCCTTACGGTTGTGGGTGGAACAGTTGCCATGCCAGGAGGTGATATAGCCCGACGGGATATCTCAATTGTGCATCTGAAAGAGTTTGAGTGTTTTTGATGACAAGGCAAATTTCTTCAGCCTCATCAAATCAAATCAAATGTATTTATGTAGCCCTTTGTACATCAGCTGATATCTCAAAGTGCTGTACAGAAACCCAGCCTAAAACCCCAAACAGCAAGCAATGCAGGTGTAGAAGCACGGTGGCTAGGAAAAACTCCCTAGAAAGGCCAAAACCTAGGAAGAAACCTAGAGAGGAACCAGGCTATGTGGGGTGGCCAGTCCTCTTTTGGCTGTGCCGGGTGGAGATTATAACAGAACATGGGCAAGATGTTAAAATGTTCATAAATGACCAGCATGGTCAAATAATAATAATCACAGGCAGAACAGTTGAAACTGGAGCAGCAGCACGGCCAGGTGGACTGGGGACAGCAAGGAGTCATCATGTCAGGTAGTCCTGAGGCATGGTCCTAGGGCTCAGGTCCTCCGAGAGAGAGAAAGAAAGAGAGAGAGAATTAGAGAGAGCATACTTAAATTCACACAGGACACCGGTTAGGACAGGAGAAGTACTCCAGATATAACAAACTGACCCTAGCCCCCCGACACATAAACTACTACTTCAGCATAAATACTGGAGGCTGAGACAGGAGGGGTCAGGAGACACTGTGGCCCCATCCGATGACATCCCCCGGACAGGGCCAAACAGGAAGGATATAACCCTACCCACTTTGCCAAAGCACAGCCCCCACACCACTAGAGGGATATCTTCAACCACCAACTTACCATCCTGAGACAAGGCCGAGTATAGCCCACAAAGATCTCCGCCATGGCACAATCCACGGGGGGGGCGCCAACCCAGACCGGAAGATCACATCAGTGACTCAACCCACTCAAGTGACCCACTCATGAGGTTGAAGTGGCGCTGTAGTGCCTTCTTCACCACTCTGTCTGTGCGGGTGGACCATTTCAGTTTGCCCGTGATGTGTACGCCAAGGAACTTAAAACTTTCCACCTTCTCAACTACTGTCCCGTTGATGTGGATGGGGGGGGCTCCCTCTGTTATTTTCTTGACACCACACCCTGAGGGTCCTTACCTCCGCCCTATAGGCCGTCTCGTCGTTGTTGGTAATCAAGCCTACCACTGTAGTGTCGTCTGCAAACTTGATGATTGAGTTGGAGGTGTGCATGGCCAACCAGTCATGGGTGAACAGGGAGTACAGGAGAGGGTTCAGAACGCACCCTTGTGGGGCCCCAGTGTTGAGGATCAGCGGGGTGGAGATGTTGTTTCCTACCCTCACCACCTAGGCGCGGCCCGTCAAAGTCCAGGGCCCAGGTGCACAGGGCGGGGAGAGTAAGTGCATACATTTTCATACTGGTCCCCTGTGGGAACCAAACCCACAACACTGGTATTGCAAGTGAAATGCT
This sequence comes from Oncorhynchus nerka, assembly GCF_034236695.1. NCBI lineage: Eukaryota > Metazoa > Chordata > Actinopteri > Salmoniformes > Salmonidae > Oncorhynchus > Oncorhynchus nerka. The sequence continues at coordinate 672,338 of NC_088421.1, forward strand.
CTACCAACAAAGTTGCACTGGACTGAGTCCCTTACAGCCAGGGGATCTAAGTGACCGCTTATGCCTGCAGGCGGCCCTGATTTGAACCAAAAACCTGGTTGCTTCTGCCAGGAGGCTGACATTTGTCCGCAAGTGGATCTTCCAGCAAGACAATAACCCTAAGCACACATGAAAATCCACAAAGAAATGGTTAAGTGACCATAAAATCAACATATTGCAACAGCCATCTCAGTCTCCGGACTTGAACACCTTTGAAAACCTGTGGTTTGAATTGAAGAGCTGATATGAAGGTTTGGCGGAATGGTCTAAGATCATCCCCAATTCTATTTCTCTGAACATTTTATTAGTCTGAAATAATATAATTTACCAATTTTCCTCGACCCTGTCGTAGAGTCAAGGACTGGATCAAATAGAATGTCTTCTATTTACATAAGTATCCCCTAGTCAATACATTTGTAGAATCACCTTTGGCAGCGATTACAGCTGAGAGTCTTTCTGGGTATGTCTCTAAGAGCTTTGCACACCTGGATTGTACTTGTTAGTACTTTTTATTTATTCTTCAGACTCTGTCATGTTGCTTGTTAATCATTGATAGACAGCCATTTTCAAGATGATTGAAGTCAAAACTGTAACTAGGCGACTCAAACGTTCAATGCCATCTTGGTAAGCAACTCCAGTGTATATTTGACGTTGTGTTTTAGGTTATTGTCCTGCTGAAAGGTGAATTTGTCTCCCAGAGTCTTTTGAAAAGCAGACTGCACTAGATTTTCCTCTAGGATTTCGCCTGTGCTTAACTCGATTCCCTTTATTTTTATCCCCCCAAAAATCCTAGTCCTTGACGATGACAAGCATGCCCATAATATGATGCAGCCACCCCAATGCTTGAAAATATGAAGAGTGGTACTCAGTGATGTGTTGTGTTTGGCCCAAACATAACACTTTGTATTGAGGACATAAAGTTAATTTATTTCCTCTTTTTTTTTTTTTGCAAATAGGTGCAAGTTTTGGAATATTTTTTAGTTTTGTACAGGCTTCCTCCTTTTCACCTTTTCACTTTGATTAGTATTGTGTGAGGTAACTACAATGCTGTTGATCCATCCTCAGTTTTCTCCATTAAACTCTAACTGTTTTAAAGTCACCATTGGTCCCCATCTACCAATAGTTGCCCGAGGCATTGAAAAACCTCCCTGGTCTTTCTGGTTGAATCTGTGTTTTGAACTCACTGCTCAACTGAGGAACCTTACGGATAATTGCATGTGTAGGGTACAGGGATGAGGTAGTCATTCAAAAATAATGTTAAATGCAATTACTCCACACAGTGAGTCCATGCCACTTATTATGTGACTTGTTAAGTACATTTTTTACTCCTGAACTTATCTAGGCTTGCCATAACAAAGGGGTTGAATACTTATTGACTCAAGACATTTCAGCTTTTGGTTTTTAATTAATTAGTTAAAAATTCTAAAAACATCATTCCACTTTGACATTATGGGATAGTAGGACAGTGAGTAGGTCAGTGACACAATTCAGTCTCAAACATCTTTTAGGACAGAGAACGGAGAATGGTGTAATAGACCAACAGAAACCAACAGATAGCCAGTAGTCAAATATTTTCAACATTTCATCAGATGTTTTCACAAGCCTCATGCTTTTCATTTCATTGGATTATACAAGTGGTTTAGGTGATGGGTTGGGTGATCTGCATAATGAGAAATTAGGCTTCCAAAATTGAAACCGTGACCTGAAATAACCTGTGTACGGAATCATAATTGTTCTCCACTCCCTGCCTTCTACTCTTCTTTTCTCTCCACCACCCTCCCCATCCCCTTCTCTCCTGTAGCCCTGCATGAGGTCCTGTCTTCAGGCAGAGACTGTCTGGTGGCGGGGGACTCGTGCTCCAGCGACGAGACCTGCAGCCCACGTCTGCGGACCCTGCGTCAGTGCGTGGCGGGCGACGGCAGCATGAAGCTGGGCCCCGGGGCCCGGAGCCAGTGCGCCAATGCCGTCTCAGCCCTGATTTCCAGCCCCCTGCATGGCTGCCAGTGCAAACGGGGCATGAAGAAGGAGAAGAACTGCCTCAGCATCTACTGGAGTCTCCATCAGTCTGTCATACACGGTGAGCAACGTAGCTCTGTCATTTGTATCGAATGGCGGCCAAGTCCATTTATGTAACACAGGTTACAGATTTAACTCTCTACCCACAACACAATCTGGCTGACGCAGCTTAGTCATGATGCCTGGCACACAGTCAGTCATCAGTCACCACACCTGGCGTCACCGTGTAACAAATTACTGAAGGTCCTTGGAGAGGGGGAGTATTTGCTGTATTAACCTGCAGGAGTCGTAATAAACAACTACAGGAAATGAACAATGTGCAAGTCCTGTTCATTCGCTCCAAAGGGATAGTGTCATTACTGTGTCATATAATGTGTCATTCCGTATCCCCTCAGGACTCAACCTGGTAGAGAGATACCCTTACAAAGCCGTGGAGAGAGACTACGACTCCGTTCGTCTGGCTTCCATCACGGCTGGTAAGTACATGGACCTCGGTTTATTTTGATGTTACCGCAAACTTTTGACCATGAGCCAGAGGTTTCATGTTGAAAATAAACCACCATCTTTTAGGTCCCCCTGGAGGGCAGCCTTAGGCGTAGAATAACCCACATTGTATCCTGGAGGCATAGTTAAAAATTAATACAATTAGCATTATAAAAAATGTGGTTTTGCTTCCAAGCATCTCATTTACATCTGCTTTAACATTTTCATTTGCAGGAAGAGAAGTACAGAGGAACAATGAATACCCGTCAATAATTATTTAGGTTTCTCAAGACGTTTACTACTTTTAAATGGCAATTTCCCTCAAGACTATGTCTGAATGTGTTGATTCACTTATAATGAGATTATTGTTTCATGCTTTGGAAATTCAAATTAGGATCGAATGTTCTAAATATGCTCTAACCATCAAATATATCTACCCATAACTTATATAAGAGGTTAGGACTACAGTATGATGGTGTGCCTCCTCGGAGGAAAGAATCCAATGCATTCAAACAAAAAATACCACTAACCTTAGAAGAGAGGAACCTGATTATCTATCTGTATTGTTTCAACAATATATCACCTATGGGTGATACAGCATTTACCAAAAATATTTTGCTTGGTCATTCTCTTATTCTATGATACTGATTCCTGGTTCCTCCTATTCCTTGCGCCAACAGACTCTGAGGCCAACGTGGCGACGGTTAACCGTTGCCTGGACGCAGCCAAGGCGTGTAACGTTGACGACCTGTGCCAGAAGCTCCGCACAGAGTACGTATCTGCCTGCATCAAACCCTTTGCCAAGTCGGGCCTCTGCAACAAGGCCAAGTGTAATAAGGCCCTACGCCGGTTCTTTGATCGCGTCCCTCCAGCCTACACACATGAGCTGCTTTTCTGCCCTTGCACGGACATGGCGTGCGCCGAGCGACGCAGGCAAACCATTGTTCCCGGCTGCTCCTATGAGGGCTCAGACAAACCCAGCTGCCTCATACAGATGAGTATGTGCAAGGCTGACTATGTGTGCAGGTGAGTTAGAAGCTCTAATAACACAACATACTGTTAATGTGTAATGTACTGCACCTATTTACTTACTTTTCTCTTTTGGGACATAGGCCACAATGAGCTACTACCACTTTCTGTTTTAGCCAATATATTGTGACTCGCTCCCAGAGAGGTTGATCTCGGCCAACTCATCTGACAGTCTTGTACACTCAGTGTAAGATGTATAACATCGCTTTTACCAAAAAACTGTTGTTCATATTTATTGTGAACCACCAACTCAACAAACCAATGCTTCAACCCAGTCTTTAGTCAGGAGTCTCATGACCCAGACAGTACCAGCTGTGACCCACCAGTGGGGCCGTGACTGATAATTTGGGAACCACATCTGTATCAGGTCAGACAAACCGAACAAGCAATCAACAATGGTTCAATATTCTACCCCCAAGCTGTCCACCAACATCATTTAGAACACCCCTGAGAGTCTGCTGGATAAACACATTAAATATTTTACACAGATAAAATGTAAGATGGATTAAAGTTATTGCGATCTCTTGTCATGACCATTATTTCTCCTTCCCCCTTTCCTGCTCTGTGGCTGTACTAATGATTCTGGATTGTGGAAATAAATAAATAAATGCCCCTCACTGCAGTATGCCACATAGCCTTACACGTAAACTTAGCAAAAAAGAATCTAACTGTCAACTGTTTCTTTTCAGCAAACTTAACATGTGTAAATACTTGTATGAACATAAGATTCAACAACTGAGAAATAAACTGAACAAGTTCCACAGACATGTGACTAACAGAAATGTAATAATGTGTCCCTGAACAGGGGGGGGGGTGTCAAAAGTAACAGTCAGTATCTGGTGTGGCCACCAGCTGCATTAAGTACTGCAGTGCATCTCCTCCTCATGGACTGCACCAGATTTCCCAGTTCTTGCTGTGAGATGTTACCCCACTCTTCCACCAAGGCACCTGCAAGTTCCCAGACATTTCTGGGGGGGAATGGCTCTAGCCCTCACCCTCCGATCCAACAGGTCCCAGATGTGCTCAATGGGATTGAGATCTGGACTTCTGCCATGGCAGAACACTTACATTCCTGTCTTGCAGGAAATCACACACAGAATGAGCAGTATGGCTGGTGGCATTGTAATGCTGCAGGGTCATGTCAGGATGTGCCTGCAGGAAGGATACCACATGAGGGAGGAGGATGTCTTCCCTGTAACGCATAGCATTGAGATTACCTGCAATGACGACAAGCTCAGTCCGATGATGCTGTGACACACCGCCCCAGACCATGACGGACCATTCACCTCCAAATCAATCCCGCTCCAGAGTACAGTCCTCAGTGTAATGCTCGTTCCTTCGACAATAAACGCGAATCCGCTCATCACCCCTGGTGAGACAAAACCGCGACTCATCAGTGAAGAGCACTTTTTTGCCAGGCGACGTTGTTGCCTGTGATGTCTGGTGAGGACCTGCCTTACAACAGGCCTACAAGCCCTCAATCCAGCTTCTCTCAGCCTATTGCATTCCTGGTGTAACTCAGGCAGTTGTTGTTGCATCCTGTACCTGTCCCGCAGGTGTGATGTTCAGATGTACTGATCCTGTGCAGGTGTCATGCCTCCTTGCAGCATGCCTAAGGCACGTTCAGGCAGATGAGCAGGGACCCTGGGCATCTTTCTTTTGGTGTTTTTTCAGAGTCCGTAGAAAGGCTTCTTTAGTGTCCTAAGTTTTCATAACTGTGACATTAATTGCCTACCGTCTGTAAGCTGTTAATGTCTTAACGACCGTTCCACAGGTGCATGTTCATTAATTGTTTATCATTGAAAAGTTATTTGGATTTTTACAAATGATCTTTGAAAGTTTGCTGAGTTTACTAGTGCGGTACCAAATTCATAGCATAACCCTATCGTCCACCAGTGAAAACCATTTCATAAAACATTAATCTTTTTTACTATTGTAATTTGTGTCCGGCCCTTGCTCGCTACTAAACCGTGCTAGTTGTATTGGATCTGTGTAGGTCCCGTCTGGCTCAGTTCCAGTACGACTGCCAACCAGCCGAGTCGTCTGCCAACAGCTGCAAGCAGGGGAACTATGGAGCCTGTCTACTTGCCTACACAGGCCTGATAGGTGGGTACAGAGCCCGAGAGAGCAACTTAAGAATGAGAACGGATTGGAGAAAGCAAAATGAGTGGAGGAGAGGATAAATCGATGAATGGAGAACAGGAGCAAGAGAGAAAAGGAAGTATTTAACTAACCTAGTGTACTGAAAAAGGAGAAAGCAGTTAGAGGGGCAACGAGAGAAGGATGGAAAAGGTAAATTAATGAATAAAAAAACAAAGATTGTCAGGAAATATTTGATTTGAGGGAAATTAAAGTTACTATTTAAAGGAGCTACATGTAACAAGTTAGCTATCACTGAAAGATACTGATGTATGTACATACAAGGAAAGTATTTGCCATTTGGAGGTGGACATGCTACATTTAGGTTCTTTAATAGTGTAGGCCTAAAATAAATGAGTAGGATTTGAGTATATCCTATTTGTGAAGGTTTAAAGCAGTATGTACCCTGAGTATACAAAACATTAAGAACGTGCTCTTTCCACAAGACTGACCAGGTGAATCCAGGTGAAAGCTATGATCACTTAATGCCACTTCAATCAGTGTAGATGAAGGGGAGGAGACAGGTTTAAGAAAGGATTTTTAGACAATTGATTCTTGAGACAATTTAGACATGGCTTGTGTGCCATTCAGAGGGTGAATGGGCAAGACAAAAGTTTGCAGTGGCTTTGTACAGGGTATTGCAGTATTTGACAGGCACACCGGTTTGTGTCAAGAACTGCAACGCTGCAGGGTTTTTCTCAAGTTTCCCGCGTATATCAACAATGGTCCACCACCCAAAGGACATCCAGCCAACTTGACACAACTGTGGGAAGCATTGGCGTCAATATGGGCCATCATCCTTGTAGAGTCCATGTCCCAAAGAATTGAGGCTGTTCCGAGGAAAAAAGGGGAGGGGGGGGCTCTATATTGGGAAGGTGTTCCTAATGTTTGTTCAGTGTATATACTATATACAGTTGAATTTGGAAGTTTACATACACCTTAGCCAATTACATTTAAACTTTGTTTTTCACAACTCTTGACATTTAATCATAGTAAAAATTCTCTGTCTTAGGTCAGTTAGGGTCACCACTTTTATTATAAGAATGTGACATTTATTTCAGCTTTTATTTCTTTCATCACATTGCCAGTGGGTCAGAAGTTTACATACACTCAATTAGTATTTGGTAGCATTGCCTTTAAATTGTTTAACTTGGGTCAAATGTTTTGGGTAGCCTTCCACAAGCTTCCCACCATAAGTTGGGTGAATTTTGACCCATTCCTCCTGACAGAGCTGGTGTAACTGAGTCAGGTTTGTAGGCTTCCTTGCTCGCACACGCTTTTTCAGTTCTGCCCACAAATTGTCTATAGGATTGAGGTCAGGGCTTTGTGATGGCCACTCCAATACCTTGACTTTGTTGTCCTTAAACCATTTTGCCACAACTATGGAAGTATGTTTGGGGTCATTTTTTAAATTTAATTTAATTTTTTATTTTATTTTTATTTATTTTTATTTATTTTTTCTGTGTTATTGACTTGTTAATTGTTTACTCCATGTGTAACTCTGTGTTGTCTGTTCACACTGCTATGCTTTATCTTGGCCAGGTCGCAGTTGCAAATGAGAACTTGTTCTCAACTAGCCTACCTGGTTAAATAAAGGTGAAATAAAATAAAATAAATAAATTGTCCATTTAGAAGACCCATTTGCGACCAAGCTTTAAATTCCTGACTGATGTCTTGAGATGTTGCTTCAATATATCCACATAATTTTCCTGCCTCATGATGCCATGTATTTTGTGAATTGCACCAGTCCCTCCTGCAGCAAAGCACCCCCACAACATGATGCTACCACACCCGTGCATCACAGTTGGGATGGCATTCTTCAGCTTGCAAGCCTCCCCTTTTTCCTCCAAACATAACGATGGTCATTACTGCCAAACAGTTCTATTTTTTCTTCATCAGACCAGAGGACATTTATCCAAAAAGTACGATCTTTGTCCCCGTGTGCAGTTGAAAACCATAGTCTGGCTTTTTTTATGGCGGTTTTGGAGCAGTGGCTTCTTCCTTGCTGAGTGGCTTTTCAGCTTATGTCGATGTAGGACTCGTTTTACTGTGGATATAGATCATTTTGTACCTATTTCTGACAGCATCTTTACAAGGTCCTTTGATGTTGTTCTGGGATTGATTTGCACGTTTCGCACCAAAGTACGTTCATCTCTAGGTGACAGAACGCGTCTCCTTCCTGAGCGGTATGGCGGCTGCGTGGTCCCATGGTGTTTATAGGTAGGCCTTGAAATACATTCACAGGTACACCTCCAATTGACTCAAATTATGTCAATTAGCCTAACAAAAGCTTCTAAAGCCATGACATAATTTTCTGGAATTTTCCAAGCTGTTTAAAGGCACAGTCAACTTAGTGTATGTCAACTTCTGACTCACTGGAATTATGATACAGTGAAATCTGTCTGTAAACAATTGTTGGAAAAATTACTTGTCCTGCACAAAGTAGAAGTCCTAACCGACTTGCCGAAACTACAGTTTGTTAAGAAGAAATTTGTGGAGTAGTTGAAAAACGAGTTTTAATGACTCCAACTTAAGTACATGTAAACTTCCGACATCAAATGTATGTCCTAATATGCCGTACACATAAGGACAGTAGCGTGCGGTGGTTCTGGGGCCTGGGCCTTCAGTGAAGTCCTACACAGTCCCACCTGAATTAATCCACCTCTTATTACCATCATTATGATGCCATGGCTCTAGACACTATACATTTAGACAGAAATGCAGTATAACCAGGCGTTGCGTCACCTTGAAATTGACATTTTTATTCCGAGAATTGCAGGGGAAGAGTACAATACCTTTTCATTGTGCAGCTTCGTTACCCTGCGCGCTTGTTCGTTGAGCTGTAGATCCACTCGGGTGTCCCCAAAAGTTTTCAAAAGCACCATTGCTTGTAAGTGCCCAGCCGTACTTTGGTGTCTCGTTGCTGCCTTGGTTAGACAACTCAGGTTTGCAAAGCCAGTGTGGCTCCAAACACCAAATCACTTGCAAATAATAGGCATTCCCAGCAGTACAGTTTGCAGTGCTTCTCGGAGCCTGTGAGTCATTGATAGCGCCCATAGTTGAAAGTGGCGAACGAACCCCTTTCCCGCCTGTGACAGGCTTTGTAGCGTCGGCGTCTACCTCTCCTGACAATGTCTAACTTTTCTTGAAAAGTTTGTCTTGAGAATGGCGTTATAATTATATCCTCGACCAAATCGATATCTTCTCCTTCCTCCATTGTGGGTTGAAAAAACAGCTTCGTAGTACGCAAATTAATTTGTTTATCAATTTCAGTTTCCTAGTTCTGAGACCTGCCCATTTAGGACCTGCCTCTCAATATTGGTAATCCAATCAAAAGACGTGCACGCACTACACCTGTTAGCTGGCTCCTGTGTAACACTGGAGCCAGCCAGCAGGCGTACAATAGCCAACTCTAAAGCTGATTGGTTGACACTAAATTTCAATTTCCATTCACTTTAAGCTACAAGCGCCCGCACTGTTGATTCTGAAGGCCTGAGGGCAGATTTTAGACCCCTGGCAACACATGATGGCTGAATATGATTGGATAAAAGATCTAACATAAAGACCAGCCCTCCAAATCTCAACCTGGGGCTGGAAGCAGTGCAACCAAGAGGAATGCTATGAAATGAAGAGTGTAACTCTTACTCTGGGGAATAATTTAATACATATTTGTGGGAAAATATATTTTAAAAAAAATATATTCTGATGATGTTTAGGCCAGCAGAGAAGGCCTTGCTGGCCCTGACGGCCCACCACTGCATAAGGACCTCTGAAGGCAGACTCTGAAGTGTAAAGGCTGTTATTACACTTTGAGAAGTGTCTTTGATGAAATGTAGACTTTGATTTATGCACTCGCTCAAAGATTGGCCATTTTTCTTTCATGCTCTCGAAAAAAGAGCACAAGTGACCTAATACATTTCAAGAGCATTCTGTGGTGCCCTTCAGCAAACAAACAATTGGCATTTTCAATCCTGGTCTGTATTTATTAAGCACTTAAACTCTCCATTCCATTTCAAAACTTGGGAGAGAAATGGCACACAAACACTTCCAACCATTTTCAAAGAAAGCGCAAATGAAAGTGTCTGACTCCATAAAAACGAGCAACAGACAGCTGGCAAGAATGACCCTCAACACACTTGTACTCATAGCTGCATTTTTGCTAATTTCTTGAATAACATCCCCACTCACATTGTGCGATTGAACAGTGAATTGCAAACAAGGTTCATAAATGTTTTACGTTGCATAACAGTCCTATAACAACGGGTCTTTCGAGGGAATGAATATTTGATACTAAACTGAGAACATATTGTTTCTGCAGGCAGTTCGATAACTCCCAACTATATGGATAACTCCACATCTAGCGTGGCCCCATGGTGCTCCTGCTCTGCCAGCGGAAACCAGAGAGTAGAGTGCTCCGACTTCCTGGAATACTTCACCAACAACGTCTGTCTCAGTGAGTGGCTCCCATCAAGTCATCACAAAAAGCAGTCTCCAGTGACTTAGCCTGCATCCCAAATGGCCTAGTTTTGACTAGGTTCCATAAGGGAGAGTAATGCACTATTTAGGGAATAGGGTGGCATTTGGGATATAGCCTTAGTGTAGGGTTGTGTTCACTAGGCACGCGATGGAGGAAAACGGCCCAACATACTTTCTGAACTATTGGAAACATTTTGAAACCTTTTGCTATGGTATCCCTAATGAGCATGTTACACTACCCAGGTGTACAGGGGAGAAGAACAAGAGCAACATCTTATTGTATCTCAAGATGCCTTATTTCTATAAAATATTGTTCTGTATATTCCAATGGTAAAATATATGGGACGATTTACTCCATGAGTTCTGGGGATTTTACCCTTTAGTTTTTTTGTAATGTCTCTCATATGCTGTCTCCCTTTGAGGAATGATTTATCCAACATCTCAAAAGCAACACTTTGGTTTTCCATTACAATAATTGGTCTACATAACAATGCTTTTGCAATTATTCTACAAAAAACCTTCACAGAGCTCCCATTGAAACCAAGCATAATTTGATTTGTCTAATCTGTTGGATTAAATGTAGTTTTTCTCTTATTTCCAAATGTTATTTATTGGATGTTACTCCTCGTTCATCCTAGCCTACTTGCATTGAATACCTGTGCCAAAGGACTACAGCAAATTGGGCTCACAAGGAGAAGTGATTTGACGAGGGGAAAATTTGATACAATGAGGCAGATATGTCCCACAGCAGTTAGTCACCTGTAGGCTCAATAGCAGTGAACGATTGTGTTAAATAGTTATCCCCTCTGTGGGAAAATGACCAGTCAGAGTATAATCTCGTGCTTTTTCTTTCTCTTTCTTCCTTTCACTCTCTTGCTCCTCTCTCTTTCACCCCTCTCACTCTCTCTCTCTCATATTAATCATCCCCTTCATGCTCGTATCCTTGGTAATTCCACCTGGGTGTTCAGTGCATTTCCTTTTCACTCAGGAAAGAGAATCACAGGGCTAACCTAAAGTAATAACATATTTATTAATTCACCCCATCTTATTGGCTTATGCATAAATTCCCGTTTCAACAGTTGATGTAAATATTAGCTGATAATATGCAACTTGTATAGAGTTCCTTATGGAGACCATTTGTGTCGATTACAGACTTAACCCATAATAGCATAGTAATGTTATTACATGTAATGATTGTGTAATATCTCATGTTGGGAGACAAGCTAGTTTAACCTTCTGATGGTTTAAGCAAATGTGTGATATGTTCATGATCCATCTAGAAGATGAAGAGTGCCTTCAAGCACATGACCCAGACGTTCATTTTTGGCTTTATTTTAGGAGCTTCATGCATCATTGTGGGTGACTCACTCACCATGACTGTTACCCATTTCTATTCCAATCTTGCGCATGCCCTTTCTAATAATTAATCATCCTTATTATTGACTTTGCTACAGTGTTTTCATCTGACCTGTTTAAACAGACAGGGGCTATCTTCCTCCTGGGTAAATCTAGTGCCATCAGATAGCAACCTGTCCTGTGGCCTCTCCTCTCCATGACAAAAAAGGACACAGAGCGAGGTCTCAGACTTGTTTGGCCGATGCCACTAGTCTGTGAGCTAATGAGAGGATGTGGAGAGGCAGGTGCAGTTGGGGAAACATGAAGAGAATACTGAGTATTTTTTTTCTCCACCGAGCAAATCCAAATTGGTCCGAGCCGCTCAGGCAGAGTCCTGTGCAGTAATTGAATGTGGGCGTGATTATAAATTCATTAAGACGTATCAGGTCCATTTCGGGAGCCTCAGGTTAATTGTCTCCTCTTCTCACACTGTGCCTTTTCTCATCTTGTGAAACAGGGAATGCCCTCCTGGCGTTTGGGAGCGGGACAGACGTGATGCCCACGTCCAGCGAATCGAGACACCTCAGCCCAGCCACTGGCAGAGAGAGCCATGCCATCAACCCTCTGCCTGCTACTGTGGAGACCACACGGAACATCCCGGAATCAATTATTCCAACACAGGTGTGGTGATTGTTGTGTTGATTGTTTCATCGGGGTCAGAGAAAATTGAATATTATAGTTTTTCAGTTGTTTGTACAGCATTTCATCTAAAGAAAGGGTTGCCAGGAGTTGATACCTTTGCCAGTTAAGTTCAGGGAGGTTATATTTGCATATTTAGAGGACTCCCACCCGATCACCTTTGACACATCGTTTTGAAATTTCTGAATGATAATGCATAGCTTAGTTTTGGCCCTCGGCAGTGAATAATACCTACCTAGTTATGTTATGTTTCAGGCTAACCATGTGGGGCTACAACGTTTTTTTGTCACATTGATCTCTCTTTCTCACCCTTAGGCCAGCGGAAACGACCGATTGTGGAGAGATTCTACCCTCCCGTCAGATGGGCTCCCAAACTCTGCCCCCGCACTTGGCCTACTGCCTCCAACTTCCTTTACTGGCCTTTTGGTCCTACCCCTGGTCTTATATGGTCACTAAATGAGGAAGCACTGCCAAGGACCACCCATAAAGCAGGAGTATTTGTTCACAAATTCTGGATACATTTTTGTCTTTAGCATATAGGCTACTCCATCTCCTAAACATATACAGCATAGTCCTTTTCCTATTTTTTGTGTGAGTGGTTCAGTTGCACTTGCAAGTCCCTTAGGTGTACGACTTGGAGAGACTGAGACAGATTGGTTTCAATCTGTATACTTGTACATTGTTATCGCTTTGAGTCAAGATGAAAGTACTTTTTAGTGGACTAACCTACCATCCAGCTATCCAAGCACATCCAAGCACAGGACTAAATTCTAAAAATGCCATCGGGAACTGCACGGTTATTCCTTAAGATCTATATATAAACGGAAAGCTCACGAGAAACGGACTCTAGTGAACTGTCTTTATTTTGTACTCAACTGCACAAACTGATTGGAAAAGACCCTTGCGGATATAAGGGCTTTAATACCGCTCTCTTCGACTTGACTGAAGGAGGAACATTGTTTCTGATTAATACTGGAATGGTAGAGATGGACAATGGAGCTACTATTCATCCATTCTGGACAAATACACTGACTCTGATCATTCCAAGTGCTGTCGGCTGCAAGAGATGTGGAAACTTTAGAATATGTGGGATAGCTCTGACCTAATGATTATCATGCACGCGGTGAAGATTGGGCTCTTTGTCATGCCGTCATCGCCAGTTCATTTGTTCTCGCTAATGCTTAGCTAAGTGTTCATTATAAAACACTTTCTTCTCCAAGAACTTTGTTAAAATTAAGTTATGAGCAAACATGTTCTCTGTGTACAGTACCATCGTTCTGTGTTTGTGTGGAAGGACTGCCTTCTTTTCCTCATTGTGTAAATGGACATTTCTCAAAGGGTGTCTGAATTAGTATGCCATATACGAACAAGGGCTTGTGTCTCAACATTTTGGGCAATGTTGAACCCTTTTCCCACTACCGAGCCTAGCCAAGACAGGCCGAAATGTACTGCGCTGCCCTCGGGCGGCAGGGTAGCCTAGTGGTTAGAGCGTTGGACTAGTAACCAGAAGGTTGCAATTTCAAATCCCCGAGCTGACAAGGTACAAATCTGTCGTTCTGCCCCTGAACAGGCAGTTAACCCACTGTTCCTAGGATGTCATTGAAAATTTGAATTTGTTCTTAACTGACTTGCCTAGTAAAATAAAAAAATAAAAAAATACACATCAACCATAGTTGCTGAAACCATGCTGGAATGCACAATGTGAAAAGAAAATATCAGAGACAATAGCAGAATACAGTACAGTTCATACAGTAGAAAGGGTATATGTGACCTGTTCATGGTAAGATGGTCATGAATGATGCGATGTTCAATGGGGGAAGACAATGGGTTTCTGACGACATGGATAATATAGAGTTGGCTGGGTTTACTGTGCATTGGCAGGACAGATAAGCTACTTCTGGTAAGACGAGGGGTGGGGGTGTGTGTATTTGTCAATAACAGCTGGTGGGCAATGTCTAATATTAAAGAAGTCTTGAGGTGGAGTACCTCATGATAAGCTGTAGACCACACTATCTACCAAGAGAGTTCTTATCTATAGTATTCGTAGTCATGTATTTTTCCACCACACACCGATGCTGGCACTAAGACTGCACTCCACGAGCTATAAGCAAACAAGAAAAAGCTCATCCAGAAGTGACGCTCCTAGTGGCCGGGGACTTTAATGCAGGCAAACTTAAATAATGTTTTACCTCAAATCTAGACAACCTTTACTTCACACACAGAGACACATACAAAGCTCTCCCTCGCCAACCATTTGGCAAATCTGACTATAATTTTATGCTCTTGATTCCTGCTTACAAGCAAAAACGAAATCAGGAAGTACCAGTGACTCGCTCAATACAGAAGTGGTCAGATGACACGGATACTACGCTACAGGACTATTTTGCTAGCACACACTGGAATATGTTCAGCCGACGTGTGCAAGACCTTTAAACAGGTCAACGTTCACAAAGCCACGTGGCCGGATGGATTACCAGGACGTGTACTCCTTCTGTACTGTCTTCCCTGACATTTTCAACCTCTGCCTGACCCAGTCTGTAATATAACATGTTTCAAGCAGAACACCATAGGCCCTGTGCCAAAGGAAGCGAAGGTAACCTGCTTAAATGATTTCCCTCCCCGTAGCACTCATATCGGTAGCCATGAATTACTTTGAAAGGTGGATAATTGCTCACATCAACACCATCATCCTGGAAACACTAGACCCACAACAATTTGCATACCACCCCAATAGATCCACAGACGACACGATCTCAATCGCACTCCACACTGCCCATTCCCACCTGGACGAAAGGAACACCTATGTGAGAATGCAGTTCATTGACTACTGCTCAGCGTTCAACACCATAGTGCCCACAAATCTCATCACTAAGCTAATTACCCTGGGACTAAACACCTCCCTCTGCAACTGGATCCGGGACTTTTTGACGGGCCGTCCCCAGGTGGTAAGCTTAGGCAACAACATGTCTGCCATGCTCATCCTCAACACTGAGGCCCCTCATGGGTGCATGCTTAGTTCCCTCTTATACTCCCTGTTCACCCATGACTGTGTGGCCAAACACGACTCCAACACCATCATTAAGTTTGCTGACGACACAACAGTGATGGGCCTGATTACCGACAACGATGAGACAGCCTATAGGGAGAAGGTCAAAGACCTGGCAGTGTGGTGCCAGGACAACAACATCTCCCTCAATGTAAGCAAGAAAAAGGAGCTGAACGTGGACTACAGGAAAAGGTGACCCGAACAGGAGGCCACCATTAACATTGACCTGGCTGTAGTGGAGCGGGTCGAGAGTTTCAAGTCGTTGGTGTCCACATCACCAACAAACTATCATGGTCCAAACACACCAAGACTGTGGGGAAGAAGGCACGACAACACCTTTTCCACCTTTAAGAGACCGAAAATATTTGGTATTGGTTCCTAGATCCTCAAAAAGTTCATCCTGACCGGTTGCATCACCACCTATGATAGCAACTGTTCGGCTGTAAGGAGCTACAGAGGGTAGAGCGTACGTCCCAGTACATCACTGGGGCCAAGCTTCCTGCCATCCAGGACCTATATAATAGGCAGTGTCAAAGGAAGGCCCAAAAAATTGTCAAAGACTCCAGTCAACCAAGTCATAGACTGTGCGCTCCGATACCGCACGGCAAGCGGTACCGGAGAACCAAGTCTAGGACCAAAAGGCTCCTTAACAGCTTCTACTCCCAAGCCATAAGACTGCTGAACAATTAATCATATGGCGCCAGCCGGACCCCCCCTTCCATTTGTTTTATCACTGCTGCTACGTGCTGTCTATGATCTATGCATAGTCACTTTACCCATAACTACATGTACATATACCTCTAATCAAACCTGTCACACCCTGATCTGTTTCACCTGTCCTTTTGATTGTCTCCACCCCCTCCAGGTGTCGCTTATTATCCCCGGTGTATATATCCCTGTGTTTCCTGTCTCTCTGTGCCAGTTCGTCTTGTTTGCCAATTCAACCAGCAGTTTCCCTTGCTCCTATATTTCTCTGTTTGTTTCTAGTCCCCCTGGTTTCGACTCTTGCCTGTTCTGACTCTGAACCCGCCTGCCTGACCACTCTGCATGTTCTGACTCTGAACCCGCCTGCCTGACCACTCTGCCTGTTCTGACTCTGAACCCGCCTGCCTGACCACTCTGCCTGTTCTGACTCTGAACCCGCCTGCCTGACCACTCTGCCTGTTCTGACTCTGAACCCGCCTGCCTGACCACTCTGCCTGTTCTGACTCTGAATCTGCCTGCCTGACCACTCTGCCTGTTCTGACTCTGAACCCGCCTGCCTGACCACTCTGCCAGCCCCTTGTACTGTTTTTTGACTCGGATCTGGTTTCTGACCCCTGCCTGGCCTGACCTCGAAACTGCCTATCACCTGGTAATGTTTGGACTCTGACCTGGTTTATGAACTCTTGCCTGTCCCCGACCTGTCTTTGCCTACTCCCTTTGTTATAATAAACATCAGAGCTCTACCATCTGCCTCTTGTGTCTGTATTCAAATCAAATCAAATTTTATTTCTCGCATTTGGGTCTTGCCTTCTGCCCTTATACCTGTAAGCACATTGTCTCGGTACAGGTACCTCCTGTATATAGCCTCGTTAATGTTATTTTATGTGTTACTTTTTAGTATTTTTTACTTTAGTTTATTTAGTAAATATTTTCTTAACTCTTTCTTGAACTGCGTTGTCGGTTAAGGACTTGTAAGCATTTCACAGTAAGGTCTACACCTGTTTTATTGACGCATGTGACAAATACAATTTGATTATGATGTTCATAGCAGATTTCTATCCCTTTTTACTGAGTACAGTAATGTGTGTATTTGTTAAGTCTAGTCTGGACGCAATTAATTAAAGTAGAAATGTTGATGTCTTATCGGGCACAGAATATGCAAAGAACACGAATGACAACTAAGCATTTTGTACATTTCAATAATGGAACGGAATGATGCCTGGTAGAGGGCTATGATTAGAAAATTAAAAGAGTGAAGTAGCTGTGGGTTAAAGTTAGTCAGGTGAATCCAAGCTGTTTCCCAAAAATAACAGTATGGTGGCTAGTTCCTCTCTGGAAAAATGAGTTGGCAATGAGGGAGTGGGTTGGCAGTGTGTATTACTACTGTAAGTCAAGGATACCATGTTTACGTCAATGCGAGATTTTGCCAAGGTGGTTAAATCACTGGTTGGTTAAATCACTCAAAAGGCAGTATTATGGGGAAAACCCTTGTTTGTATTCGTAGGCCTACTTTGATGATGTGGAACGGATAGCAGCAATCAGTATGAACACTCAGAGTGCGACTATACTCAACTCATCACATCGCATGACTGACTGCTTTAAATTTTCACACACAAAGTTCTGTGAGAAAAACATGAAATCGGTCCATATCGCTTACCTCAAATGGTACCTGGCTACAATTGTATTAAATGGAATTTGTACAACAGAAAAAAGTCTCTCTCTCGCTCTCTCAAATATAATTACGCTGACCTTTCATTGTGGTGTATCATGCCATGCATGCATAACACACCACAAAATAGAACAATGGTGTGACTATGATTCTGGATGTGGTTGATAGCAATATTGGAAGTGGGGTGTTGAATACCGCTACACTTGGTTGCACTCCCAGGTATGCGTCGGTATTGCTTTCACTATCCTCACTGACAATACTTTTGATTAGCCAGAGAAAAGATGCATATGGAATAAAGAAAACCCACAACATCAGAATTCAGTGGGAGTATAAAAGGAACATTAATAATTCTAGGTTTCAAAATGTTTTTACTGAGCAAGAAAATAGATCTTGACATTTAAAGACTACAGAAGTAATAGCCGTCCTCTGGAAAAAGTGCAATCAAATCCAACTTTATTTGTCACATGCGCCGAATACAACAGGTGCAGACCTTTGGTCTTAGACTTGATGCTCTGGTACTGCTTGCTGTGCAGTCTATGACTTTGGTGACTGGAGACTTTGACAATTTTTGGGGGCCTTCCTCTGACTCCGCCAAGTTATACAGTTGAAGAAGTTTACATGCACCTTAAACTCAGCTTTTCATAATTCCTGACATTTTAAGCCTTGTAAAAATTCCCTGTATGAGGTCAGTTAGGATCACCACTTTTATTTTAAGAATGTGAAATGTCAGAATAATAGTAGAGAGATTGATTTAGGCCCACCTATTCCTGTAGTCCACGATCAGGGCAGTGTGGAGTGCGATTGAGATTGCGTCATCTGTGGATCTGTTGGGGCGAATTAGGAGTGGGTCTAGGGTATCTGGGATGATGCTGTTGATGTGAGCCATGACCAGCCTTTCAAAGCACTTCACGGCTTCATTGTCTGTTTGAAACATGTAGCTATTACAGACTCGGTAAGGGAAAGGTTGAACATTTTGGTCTGCACATGCTTTGAGTACTCGTCCTGGTTATCCGTCCCGCGTCTTTGTGAATGTTGACCTGTTTAAAAGGTCTTGCTCACATTGGCTACCGAGAGAGTTCTCACACAGTCAACCGGAATAGCTGGTGCTCTCATGCATGCTTCAGTGTTGCTTGAGCATAAAAGACATATAGCTCGTCTGGTAGGCTCACGCCACGTGGATGGGTTTCCATTTGTTGTCCATAATCATTTTCAAGCCCTGCCACATCCGACAAGCGTCAAAGCCGGTGTAGTAGCATTAAATCTTAATCCTATATTGACACTTTGCCTGTTTGATGGTTTGTCTTAGGGCAGGGGTCCCCAAACTTTTTCCTGTGAGGGCCACATAACTTTTCCCTTCTCTGATGGGGGGCCGGTGTCAGTTTGTAACAGAAAAAGTGTGACCATCGTAGGGGAGCTTAAAAAATTTATTGTTTTCCAGAAAGCCACACATAACCAAATAACCCTTTCCAGGTTCTTTACAGAAAAGAAGTCAGGAAACAAATAATAACACTATTAATGAAATAAATAATAACTAAATAACCCTCTCTGAGTTCTTCACAGAAAAAACAGGAAATAAATAATAACTAAATAACTCTCTCTGGGTTCTTCATAGAAAAAAAAGCCATGGAACATTAACTTTCTGTCGTGCCATGCACAATCTTAACAGATAAAAGTTCAGCTCAGTTGTCAGAGCAGAATCTCTCTGACACATATGAGCAGTCTCTTAAAGTTCTTGTGTTCCTTCCTTATAATCCTTTTGTAGGTTCCAGTAGGCTTGTAGACACCGCTGTTTGCAGCTCTCTCTCATCAACTTCCCTGTGAAAACCACAAAAGAAGCAGGTTGAGAAACTGAACTAAGTGATACAGCACCTACACAGCACAATACATTTCACTACCAGTATGGTTGTAAAGATGGATTTTATCCCAGTAGATTTTATTATGATTATATTTGTTTATGCTCAGAATGACTCATTCAAGTCAGAAAAGTGAGCTTACCTATGTATGTTCATCAGTGTGAACTGTGGGCCTGCATCTGGCTGGTGAGAAGTTGAATATCAGGTTCCATTCTAGTTACAGCCAGTCTCAAGCACTGATGCAAATGTTCATCTGTCAATCTTGATCTCATCGGGGTTTTCAGCAGTTTCATGCGAGAAAAGGTTTTCTCACAGATATACGTGCTGCCAAAAACTGCTAGCTAGCTTTGACCAGTCCAGGTCCAACTTCTCCATGGTTTGGCACACTTTGTCAAAAATATCCTCTCCCGTTGTAGTCCCTTTGAGACTTTGGAGGGCTGCCAGCTCCTCGCATATCTCAAAGTTTGCGCTAACTCCACGATTAAAAATGAGCAGTTGCGCTGTGTCTTGCACGTCCGTGCTCTCATCCAGTGCTAATGAAAAAATGTCAAATTCTTCCGTCTTCTGCTGCAGCTGGGCATATACATTACTCCCGATTTCTTCAACGCGTCTGGTGATTGTACTCGCCGACAGACTTACGGCATTAAATGCATCTTTCTTCTCGGGACACACCTCCTCCGCGACAGCATCCATACATTTCTTAACAAACTCTCCGTCAGTGAAAGGCTTACCGCTTCTTGCTATCAGTTTAGCAACCCGAAAGCTGGCCCGAACGGATGCCTGGTTCAGCTGAGCTTGGCGTACAAATGTATTCTGCTGAGATAGTAGTCCACTTTTTAGCTTTGAGAGTTTGTCTGCTCGTATTTGGCCTTGCAAGCTATCGTACTTGTCTTTGTGACGGGATTCATAGTGTCGGCGAAGATTGTATTCTTTGAATACCGCCACCGTCTCTTGACAGATGAGACAAACAGCCTTTTCTTTGCATTGAACAAAAAAAAAAATTGTTTGTCCACTGCAGGTTAAATACCCTGCATTCTGAATCAATTTTTCTCTTACCTAACCTTTTCGCCATTATTCCGTTCTCTCTTTGACAGGGCCGGGCCTAGGATTTTTTTTCTGGAGGCCAAATAGGAAAAAAATTCGATAGCGTCTCTGGTATTGTTCAGAGGGCCGGGCCAAATGTGCTGACGGGCCGTATCCGGCCCGCGGGCCGTAGTTTGGTGACCACTGTCTTAGGGCATAGCGGGATTTCTTATTAGCGTCCGGGTTAGAGTCACACTCCTTGAAAGTGGCAGCTCTAGCCTTTAGCTCGATACGGATGTTGCCTGTATTCCATGGAATCTGGTTGGGATATGTACGTACGGTCACTGTGGGGACGACGTAGTTGATGCACTTATTGATGAAGCCAGTGACTGAGGTGGTATACTCCTCAATGCCATTGGATGAATCCCGGAACATATTCCAGTCTGTGCTAGCAAAACAGTCCTGTAGCATAGTATTCGAGTCATCTGACCACTTCCGTATTGAGCGAGTCACTGGTACTAGCTTTAGTTTTTGCTTGTAAGCAGGAATCAGGAGGATATAATTATGGTCAGATTTGCCAAATGGAGGGCGAGGGAGAGCTTTGTCTCTGTGTGTGGTGTAAAGGTGGTCTAGAGTTAATTTTTTTCTCTCCTCTGGTTGCACATGTGACAGAAATGAGATAAAAACAGATGTAAGCTTGCCTGGATTAAAGTCCCCGGCCAGTAGGAGCGTTGCTTCTGGATGAGCATTTTCTCCTTTGCTTATGGCCTTATACAGCTGGTTCAGTGCGGTCTTAGTGCCAGCATTGGTATGTGGTGGTAAATAGACGGCTACGAATAATATAGATGAGCACTCTCTTGGTAGATAGTGTGGTCAACAGCTTATCATAAGGTACTCACCTCAGACAAGCAATATCTCAAGAGTTTTTTAAATATTAGACATTGCGCAACAGCTGTTACTAACAAATAGACACACACCCGCCCCTCGTCTTACCAGACATAGCTTCTCTGTCCTGCTGATGCATGGAAAATCCCCCCAGCTCTATATTATCCGCGTTGTTGTTCGGCCACAACTCGGTGAAACATAAGATATTACAGTTTTAATGTCCCTTTGGCAGGATAGTCTTGATCATATATCATTTTGTTTTCCAATGATTTCACGCCAATAGAACGGATGGTAGTGGAAGTTTACTCACTCGAACTCTCAGAACGTAACCTGACCTCCGCCCCCTTTTCCTCTGTCTTATCTTCACGCAAATGACAGGGATTTTGGCCCGTTCAAGAGAAAGCAGTATATCCTTTGCGTTGGATTCGTTAATAAATAAAAAATCTTTGTCCAGATAGAGGTGAGTAATCGCTGTAATCGCTGTCCTGATGTCCAGAAGTTATATCGGTTTTAAGAGATGGCAGCAGCACCATTATGTACAAAATAAGTTTAAAAATAAGTTAGGTATATGTTCCCCATTAATTTGAGTTGGTCCTTTTTACTTTTGGCTTACTTTGTTTAAAAAATGTAAATGCTATTTCAAGGAAATGAAAGGGGAGGAGGAAATAAGAGTACTCCTTTAATCAAGAGATCTTACTAAAAGAATAGAACTAATAGAACATTAGAACCAACATAAAAACTAGGTTGGACATCGTCGAAAGTACTATAAAATTCATATTGTAATTGACATTTTCTATTAAAAGGGTCATGATTGAACTGGATTTATTTTAATTGGGATACACATACTATACTTTGATCTATACTTTGATGCTGATTTTTGTCATTTATTTGATGGTGCTTTTAGCCGTCAGTTGGGACATATCACATCTCACTTGACAAACATCAAAAAAGTTACCTGAAATTCAACAGTACGAGTAGAGTTTAATTAATTGGATAGCTGAAAAATCGCAGTCAAAGTCACAGTCGGGGGGGGGGTTCCAAACTTCACAGGTAATTGAAATGAAATCTAAAGGAATGCACAGTTAATGGACATTTCATGGTATAACGTCAGTTATGGATGGCCACACATGGAATCCCTCGATTATTTATTACCGGACACTGCTTTGATGGCCTCCCTTTAAGATGGGTCTGATATTACATGATTGACATACTGCAAGGTGATTACATTACCCCCTGCAAAGAAGATACAACCTATGTACACTACAGGATGAGTGAAAATTGCCAAACTACACTTGTTTTACTCTAACAGTGATGAAACTCAGTGGCAGCTGGTGGAGTTGAGGAGTTGAGGAGGATGATAGGATGAAAATGATTTTGAAGAATAAAAAATCTGATGGGGTGACCATCTTTTATGTTCCAAGCCACCCTCTTTTTTTGAACTACAAATCCGATTGTGAATTGGAGATCAACATCATAAACAGATATGTGAAAAAAGGAACAGCCATCATTTTTACCAGACTTTTCCCCCCTCTGCCATTCTCTTGATCTAATATGTCTGTATTTCCTTCAATGTTGGTATTCTAAGGAGTTGCATGCTTTTTCAATGACCTTGTGTGATTGATTTGGCCAAGCTCGTTGTTGTAAGCACTGCAACAAAGTATAGCCCATGAGACATGTACATTTTATTTTCTCTGTGCTCTACTCTACTATGTAATGACTTGTTTGTAGCCATTTCATGATTTCAACCCCTAACAATGAAACACAAAGATAAACCCCATTGCATGCCTTCTCTGAAGCCCGTGACAAATGCTCACATCAACTGTGTATTTTCTCTCAATCTGGGAATTGGGGAAAGGTAATACTATACTGACCTTGTACGTACATAAAAAGCATATTACAAAAGCATGTCCCTGTTTTTATTGTTGTCCATTGAGATGGGTGAGTTTTTTTAATGCTTTGCACAGCTTCTCCTATTTCCATCATACACTCAAACAACTAATTGTACTTCATTGAGACGAGTGAGAGTTATGTGTTTTGTACGCCTTTCATCGTAAATTCTGAGCACTACTTTCCCTAGTTGTCTAAGGAGGACATGCAGCGAGCAGAGCGAGGCTGTGCTGTGCTGTGCTTTGTGTTTGAACTTTATTTGGCTGAAGCTTTATAATCCACATACTGGAGCTTGTTTGCACAGTTTGGCTTTAAATCAGTCCAACTCAGCGCTAATAATATTCTGTCTGAAGGGCATTGCTGTGTTTCCCAAGCAGGAGCTTTATCACTGCTCTATAGCCCAGTCCTGAACACTGACTGAGGCAAGGCTACCACAAACATGTCACCACACTGCACTGTCTGGAACATACAAAGACATTTGACTAAAAATGTTTTTAACATCAGCCTACTGTAGCAGACCTGGGTATTTGTGCTGAGCTTGATTTGGTTTGCCCAATACAATGGAAACAATGGAATAGTCCCCAAAGTGCAAACGCCAAGATAAATCAAGCGCATCTCCAATACTTTGAAGTATTTCACCTAGGCCAGGTCTGGCATCTTTCAGTGATGTTGATGTTCTACAGCAGTATTTTGAGAGATTGCATTTGTGGTAGAGTGCATGTCAGTGGAAGACTATCACATTTAGGGTATGTGAAATAATCAAACTTTCTCAGTGGGGGTTCAGCAAATGGGTCAGGGTGAGCACATGTTTGTGTGTGTACGTCCAGCAGTGAGTGCACTTGTGTTTATCAAGTTCTCTCCCCTCTCTGTTTGTGTGTATGTGCATGTGTGCGCGCAAGTGTGCTGCATATGTGTGTGCCTAATATGTGTGTGAACTACATCCGTGTGTGTGTGTGTGTGTGCGCGTGTCTATGTGGTGCTCTTATCACAGCGGCCAGCAGCTGCAGCGTGGCTGAGGCACTTATGTCCCTGAACAGAGGGGGAGTCATGGGGGGGCGGTCAGCTGGACTAGATTAGCTGCCCACTCCCTCTCCTACTCTCTATGCTAGCCCATGGGTCCATGTTGGGCCCCACTCATGCTACCCCCGAGCCCTGCATTTGAGAGGCCAGACTCGCTGGGGGCCAACCAGGCTTGCCCCTGACATGAAGCTGCCTGCGAGGGCCCATTTAGCCGGCAACTGTCGTTCTTTCGGGTTACTGATTAATTGAGTTTGAGTTTATTTTTATTTTTACAGGGACAGTGCACATTAATCAACGTTTCAGTAAAAGTGCCGGTTTTAGCCAGCAGGCTAATTTTCAACCGCAGTCCCTGGGCAGGTTATTAAAAACAATTACAATATAGACAATAGCAACATAGAACAAGCAAGACATAGCAACATAGGACAAGCAAGAAGTAGCATACAGACAGAGCAACATAAAACAAAAAGCAGCGAGACAAAATTCATAAAAGCAACAAAGTGTTTCCCCACCTCACAAGCTACAGACAACAGACAACATGGAAAGCGGCAACACACAGCTAGGGACCATGTTCACAAATCTGATTGACCTTTAGCCATGTCTTCAAGCATTTTGTGAAAGTTTGATATGTGGTGCAGTTATGTGTGTCTGATGGCAGTGTATTCCAGACATGGGTAGCTCTCACAGAGAATGCAGATTTACTAAAGGTGCTTTTCCTTAGGGGAACTATACAGTCACCTCTCATGGCAGACCTTGTGGATCTGCTGCCATATGTCTGGGTTTTCTGTTTAACAAAAATATTGAGTGGAGGGGGAGCCAGGCCATTAAGGATCTTGAATACAAGACATGCGTCGGTGTATTGCACAAGATTTTCCCAACTCAAGAGCTCATGCTTTCTAAGGATGTGACAATGATGATGGCTATTGGGCTTCCTATCAAGCACTCTGAGAGCCTGTTTGTAGACAGACTGAATAGGTTTTAATGTTGTACAGCAAGCTTGACACGTTTGCTATATCTAGCTTACCTGTCAAATAATGCGCATCTGCACAGTTTCACATTGTACATCACTGTCGTTTAATGACATAGTCACTCATTCTGACAACCCATTCATCCTTAAAGCAGCATAGTGTTGTAAACCATAACAACATACAGTACGACAAACAGCACGTCGTACCATACATAACATTATGTCATGGTGCCCTTGTTGACGCATTGTCCAGTTACAGTATCACAATCCAGTCTTATGGGGCTTATATGTAGGTAGTGTATAGCTCCCTGGAAATGGGTGGCAATTATTTGTACTTTGATGCTATTTCATTCATCCAGACTTGTGAAAGTTCTGTGAGTGAAGACATGGCGAGAAGGCACGGTAGTCGGAGCAAGCAGAGCAGGTGTGTCAGTACTATTTGGGATGTACATGCTTCGTGTATGTGGAAGTGCCACAGCAGGGGAACTTCAGTCAGCTTCCTTTTGATGATTTAATTCCCCCTTTTGACATAATAAGGTGACTTATCTGAATTCTGAATTCTGTACATCTACAGCATGAGATCTCCACTATGGCTCCGACTCCAGAGGGTTGCTTACAGGCATATAGCAATATGAGTCAAATCTGTGTCACTGAAAAGGTGCACTCAAATTAAGCCGGTCCAAGGTAACATATGCTTGCACAGTAATCACCAGCAAGAAAGCGAACAAATCAATAAACAGACTAAATAGAGATGTCGCAGGAATTCTCATCTCACAGAAGATGAAAGTAGGGGTCAATGCACCCTTGATGGGTGTTGAAGAGCTCTGCTCCAGATAATACGCACTCCTCCATCATTTTTTCCACATTTTAATTGGAAAGCACCACGGCATCATCAAATTGAGCATAAGAATACAGCCACAGAATGTCAATAGCGTGCTTGACAGATTCAAAAAAAGCCCTAGACTCCCATTAATTGGCTGCTGTAGCTGAGAAACCCCATGACTTCACATTACTCTCGGGTGGGAAGTCGAGATTTCCAGCCGCCATTAGAATACTTCATTGAGAAATGACTTTGTCTGAAGTTTCTCAAGTAATGAATTGCTTAATCTACATCTGTTTACTTTGAGCTATTCCTGCTTGAAAATCAAAAAGTCTGTCTCAAACTCCATGAATCTTTCAATGATTCGTCCATCGCTAGTGATTGCAGTGTTTATACTGTATTAAGGTGCGGGAATGATGTACAGAACCAGTCAAAAGTTTGGACACACCTACTCAAGGATTTTTCTTTATTTTTACTATTTTCTTCATTGTAGAATAATAGTGAATACATCAAAATTATGAAATAACACATATGGTATCATGTAGTAACTAAAAATAGTGTTAAAGACATCCAAATATCTTTTATATTTGAGATTCTTCAAAGTAGCCAACCTTTACCTTGATGACAGCTTTGCACACTCTTGGCATTCTCTCAACCAGCATCAGGGTTGAGAGAATGCATTTCAACTAACAGGTGTGCCTTGTTAAAAGTTAATTTGTGAAATGTCTTTCCTTCTTAATGCGTTTGAGCCAATCAGTTGTGTTGAGACAAGGTAGGGGTGGTATACAGAATATAGCCCTATTTGGTAAAAGACCAAGTCCATATTATGGCAAGAACAGCTCAAAGGTCAGTCAGTCCAGAACATTTCAAGAACTTTGAAAGATTCTTCAAGTGCCGTCACAAAAATGATCAAGCGCTATGATGAAACTGGCTCTCATGAGGACTGCCACAGGAAAGGAAGACCCAGATTTACCTCTGCTGCAGAGGGCAAGTTCATTAAAGTTACCTCTGAAATTGTAGCCTAAATAGATGCTTCATAGAGTTCAAGTAACAAACACATCTCAACATCAACTGTTCAGAGGAGACTGCGTGAATGAGGCCTTCATGGGTGAATTGCTGCAACAACAAAAAACACTATTAAAGGACAGCAATAAGAAGAAGAGACTTGCTCGTACCAAGAAACATGAGCAATGGACATTAGACTGGTGGAAATGTGTCCTTTGGTCTGATGAGTCCTATTCTGAGATTTTTGGTTCCAATCGCTGTGTCTTTGTGAGACGCAGAGTAGGTGAACGGATGATTTCCGCATGTGTGGTCCCACCGTGACGCATGGAGGAAGTGGTGTGATGGTGTGGGAGTGCGTTGCTGGTGACACTGTCTGTGATTAATTTAGAATTCAAGGCACAATTAGGATGGCGTATCGATAGTCTTGCTGGTTATCTGTTTTGCGCTTAGTGGGACTATCATCTTCACTATTATCCTACAATGTAGAAAATAGTAAAATAAAGAAAAACCCTTGAATGAGTAGGTGTCCAAACTTTTGACTAGCTCTCTATATATTAGCAATTTTTATGCCAACATTATATTAGAGGTGCCGGATCTCAAGCAGTAGAAAATGTGAGGTTCTGGTACTCAGTACTGGTGTGTTCCAGCCAAATTCAAGTAGTGTTGATCCCAGATATTTCCTCGCCTCATGTATTGAAGGAGAAGGTCCCAGGTCCCTCCCCTTGGACCTTCTTGTCCTATGAGTTTTGAGAAGGAGGTAAGAAGAGAAAATTCAAGGTATCAAGGGAAATATTAATTGAGAAACAGCCTTTGTTTCAGTTTCCACGTCTTGACCCGAAATTAGACTTTCTGAATGCAACAGGGTGGTGCGGTGAGTGTACGGGGATGTCAGTTCGCATCCACTTCTAATCCCCTGGATGTCTTCTCTCCGTCAGTATTGTTAATGGGGGAGCTATGTCGACTGGAGTAGGCATAGTGTGTTGCCCAGGAGGAAGACTCTGGATGTGCAAAGATATGGGCTGGGGGTTAACATGTTGGCTCTCACCTCACCACCTCAAAACTCATTGGAGAAGGTCAGAGGGGAGGGACCTCTGGCTTTCTCATCCAATGGGTATTGAGAAGGATGCGAGGAGAGAGGATACGAGGAATATGCAATTGACATTCTCCATCTGTCTCTCACCCTCTTCTACACTCTGAGACAGACACCAATCACTGCAGAGTATTTCCACATGTTTGGTTCCAGATGCAAGCCAAAGCCAGCACCTGTCTGAAATGTAGAGACAACCAGGTTTAGCTAAACAGATGTGTGTGTGCTCTACCTAACTAGAGCCAGAATTACATTGTACAAAACAGTGAAAGCTTTGATATCAACTCATTACTTACTAAAAAGTAAGTAAGTAGCCTTGCAAGATCCTTGGCGTGTGTGAGCCGGAACAGCTCATAGGAGCTCCTGTTTCTGTAGCGTGAGGCAGCTTGATGTACAAGTTCACCCTCTGACAGGACACTAGCCTATTACTTAGTAAGCGTAATGTTAAAGATGATAGTGAAAATCCAATATATCTTTCCAGTCCTCAAATGCAACCATTTACGATTGTATTTGATTGTGTTGTATCCCGATCAGGTTGTTTGTTTCTTCATTTTCTAGATTTGTGTAGTTTACAAATGCTTTTTGATTCTTATTTGATTTCATATTGATATTTAGTCAATATGAAAAGGCAAAACTCAATTAGAAATACCTGCATGTGTTTTGAATTGTGTGACTCCTATTTCCGATTGTGATCCGCAGCCAAGGTACATTCAGGTGGTGTGAACTTTTGTTAGAACACATGCAGGGTGAAATTAGCAATCAAAAAACACAGAACAGGCAATCAGTGGACCTTAGACAATCAGCCACTGATATTAGTCATTATGCGCTTTAGCAACACAGATCCCGCTTTAGGCTACTGCTGTTTGCTCAGATACCCAGGCTACAATCTCATTTCCATGCTCTCTTACTCAAAGGCAAAACCTTAGTTAACATCTATCTTATTACAAAAAGAGGAAAAACAGAGGAGGACAGGGTAGGCGGTCTTGCCTATGGGACTCATAGGCTGTGTTTACATAGGCAGCCTAATTCTGATCTTTTGCCCAATTATTGGCAAAATAGCTGATCTGATTGGTCAAATCAGAATGGGGCTGCTGTGTGAACGCATGAATAAAAAAAGCCCAAGTTATGTTTCAGCTGTTCTAAAGTCCATCCTCTCCTCGCCTCCTCCCCCTTATCTGTCCTGACTGGAAAATACTTGACAGGTAAAAACAATATATTTGAAGCTCTTTCACCTGGTCAGTTCTTTCACATCGGAATGTTGAAGGAGAGGAGGAGGACAGGACTGATTGGGACAGAGCCATGGAGCTGTTAGTGGAGAAAACAAAGCCGTTGCTAGACTGCCCCCTTCTGTTAAGAAAGTACACTGCTGACTTGCTCCAACAAACTATTACATTCAATGGTACGCTTGAGTCAGTCTATATGACGTTTTTATCCACTTTACTCCAGTTCAGAAAGATGTATTTCTTGTCGCTTATACTGAACAAAAATATAAACTCAACATGAAACAATTTCAAAGATTTTACTGAGTTACAGTTACAGTGGGGCGGCAGGGTAGCCTAGTGGTTAGAGAGTTGGACTACTAGCCGGAAGGTTGCAAGTTCAAACCCCCGAGCTGACAAGGTACTAATCTGTCATCCTGCCCCTGAACAGGCAGTTAACCCACTGTTCCTTTGCTGTCATTGAAAATAAGAATTTGTTCTTTAACTGATTTGCCTAGTTAAACAAAGGTAAAATAAAAATACATATAATGAAATCAGTCAATTGAAATAAATAAATTAGGCCATAATCTATGGATTTCACAAGGCTAGGAATACAGACAATCATCTGTTAAAAAACAGTAGGGTCATGGATCAGGAAACCAGTCAGTATCTGGTATGACCACCATTTGCCTTATGCACATCTCCTTTGCATAGAGTTGATCAGACTGTTGATTGTGGCCTATGGAATGTTGTCCCACTACTCTTCAATGGCAGTGCAAAGTTGCTGGATATTTACGGGAACTGAAACTAGCTGTCGTACACATCAATCCAGAGCATCCCAAACATGTTCAATGGGTGACATGTCTGGTGAGTATGAAGAACTGGGACGCTTTCAGGAATTGTGTACAGATCCTTGTGACATGGGGCCGTGCATTACTGAGGTGATGGCTACGGATGAATGGCACGACAATGGGCCTCAGGATCTCATCATGGTATCTCTGTGCATTCAAATTGTCATTGTGGTGTATTGGAAATGTTATTATTCAGAATAACCAATCATATTTATTCCAAAGAGGGTTATGGTTTGAATGAACAAATAGTAATTGTGTTACTTCCCTCCAAAGAGGGTGATTGGCTAATGAGAGGCCAGGGGATCACCTGGGAAGGCAGTAGGGGTTAGTAGGGCTGAAGCAGCGAATAGTCATATCTATCTGTGTTACCTGTGTTAATGTGAAATAAACATATTCCTTTGTTTTACAAATTGGCGAAGTCTCAGAGTCATCAGTAAAGAACCCAGCGTCTAAGAATCTAAGATGCAACAACTGGCGATGAGGATGAGATGAATTCTGAGGTAAAACCCTCAATTTGCTGACAACCAATCGAGCAAGCTAGCTGCGCGGCTAGTTGGAATCTGCATCATCGCGCACGATGACTAACGAGAGCCATGGCATTGTTCATTAATGAGACTGCTTGGTGCTATGATGAAGCTATCGATTTCAGCACATACTGTATGAGGAACATTTTTTACAGTTTTTGGAGGCCAACGAGATATAGGACAACAGGAGAAGAGCTGTTTCTATCGGTCGTGGGTTCAGGGACTTTTACACTGCTGAAAGACTTGGTAGCGCCGAAGAAGCCTGGTGAGGTTAGCGTCAGGGAGTTAATGAAAGCTCCAAGAGACTTATTCAAATCAAATCGTATTTGTCACATGCATCGAATACAACCTTACAGTAAAATGCTTACTTACAAGCCCTTAACCAACAATGCAGTTCAAGAAAATATTTACCAAAAAAAAGTTACACAATAAAATAACAATAATGAGGCAATATACAGGTTCTACCGGTACCGAGTCAATGTGTGGGGGTACAGATTAGTTGAGGTAATTTGTACATGTAGGTAGGGGTAAAGTGACTATACATAGATAATAAAAAATAGCGAGTAGCAGCAGTGTAAAAACAAAGGGGGTAAACGTAAATAGTCCGGGTGGCCATTTGATTAATTGTTCAGAAGTCCTATGGCTTGAGTGTAGAAGCTGTTAACCCCATGCCACCATGGGGCACTCTGTTGATGTCAGCAAACCACTCGCCCACACAACGACAGCCACGTGGTCTGAGGTTCTGAGGCTGGTTGGACGTACTGCCAAATTCTCTAAAATGACGTTGGATGCAGCTTATGGTAAAGAAATTAACATTCACTTCTCTGGCAACAGTTCTGGTGGACATCCCTGCAGTCGGCATGCCAATTGTATGTTCCCTCAAAACTTGAGACATCTGTAGCATTGTGTTGTGTTACAGAACTGCACATTTTAGAGTGGCCTTTTATTATCCCCAGCACGAGGTGCGCCTCGGACTGTGTAATGATCACTATGTTTAACTAATCCATTTCTTGATATGCCACACATGTCATGTGGATGGATTATCTTGGCAACGGAGAAATGCTAACTAACAGGGATGTACAAAAAAATTGTGCACAAAATTTGAGAGAAAAAAGCATGTTGTGCGTATGAAACGTTTATGGGTTCTTTTTATTTCAGCTCATCAAACATTGGACAACATTTTACATGTGTGTTCATATTTTTGTTCAGTGTAGTTCTGAAATAACCAACATAACGACTTGTTCATTACAAGATAATGGAATTGTCAATCCCCTGTAGCATTCTTACATTTGAGGTCTGTAATAAGCGCACTCTTGGCAGCAGGTGGCCATCATGGTAACCCAGGGGGTGGAGAGACGACATCCTTCACAGGTGCTCAGACACTCATATCAAGAAATGTCAAGTTTAATGTAAACCACCAAAGGTTGATATCAGCACATGGCAAACTGCACTTATTGGAAAGGAATGTCCAGATAACCTCATTGAAATAAATTACGCATTTCTCTTGTGGTACTTTTCAGTCACCATATACAATGGTCAGCAGCCATACCCTTTATTCCTCTGCTGGCTTTTTTAAAAAGCAAGCCTGGACCTTTAGTTGATACCAAGACCAGATGCTGTGCTGGAGGGCTAGAAGGGTATAACGAATGATGTATATAAACCCTGGTATACTTTAAGGAAAATATTTTTATATATGTTCATTTTTTATGTTTAGCTCAGATAATATAATTTAAAGGTATGCATTAAGGTGTCTGTAATAAAATAAACGTGGCGAAAACTAATGTAGACATTAATAAATGCATTTTTTTACAACAGTGGGGGAGTGCCAACATGGAGGCAAGGTGTCTTCAACACAGCGTCCCCTATCAGTCATGTAGTGTATATATAAATCATTGAGTATAACCCCTGGTCAAAACAGGAAACACTGACTGGTAAAGTATGTGGCCACTGAGTGTGACTTTCAGTGGTCATTTAGGGTTTATTGCCAGTTGCGATTTAGCATGTAAATCATGGTGGGGTAAACAAACAAAAAAATATTGAGATGCATGCCAGTGTTACACGCCTCGGACTGAGACATGGTCAGTAGATAACAACCCTGAATTAATAGGATAGAATGATGACAGATACATTTTAGTGGTGTTCAGTAGCAGGCATTCTCAAAGAAGTATTAAAATATGATATGTTCTTCATCTTTTTCTTTTGTCAAAATCAAGTATGCATTACAACTCTATTGTAGTATTAAATCTTCCCATTCCATATTCCAGTTTCCACCAAAAATAAAAGGTCTCAGGTTTTTTTTAAATCACCATACTTATACAAATTCCCATAATATATAACTTACGGTTCTATCAGTGTCAATTTCTAAAAAGTTGTCGATTACTGGAGGCCTGTGCAAACAATGCTACAACCATTACACTATAAACCACCAACTTGTAAGCTAACATTGGCCAAAACCAACTAGCCTAGAGCTAGCTAGTGCTGAGCCAAGCTAAATTCGTTTACCATCAATCTAGCGAACTGTTAAATGTACTTTTTGGACAAATATTTAACACTTTAACCATCACATTGCATATTTATATATATTCCCTGAACTAAACTGAGCCTTCGTTTATAGGCTTGCTATAGGAGATAAAATATTGTTGGAAGTTCTCTTACATATAAACCATTAGCAATCTAGCCAACCTCCATTACTTACAATGGGGAAAACACCAACAGCTTTTTTTCACCTGATTAAAACACCCTCCAATTGCCTTCAAACGTCACCAAACTCATGGACTATGCAATTAACCATGATAACTCAATATTTTGAGAGTTATGTTGCACTTTTGCACATTATATACCTGAATTAACAGGATACAATGATGAGATGAAGAAACGTTAGTAGTGTTCAGTGGTAGGCATTCTCCAAGATTGAAGAAGAAACCTCCAAAACTCACTATCTCACTAATTCGGCCTGCTAACTGCTAGCTTGTTTAGCCCCGGTCCGCTAACTGCTACCTTGTTCAGCCCCGGCTTCAAAGGGGGAGACGCCCTGGACCCAAACTGTTACAGACCTATATCCATCCTGCCCTGCCTATCTAAGGTCTTCGAAAGCCAAGTCAACAAACAGGTCACTGACCATCTCGAATCCCACCGTACCTTCTCCGCTGTGCAATCGGGTTTCCGAGCCGGTCACGGGTGCACCTCAGCCACGCTCAAGGTACTAAACTATATCATAACCGCCATCGATAAAAGACAGTACTGTGCAGCCGTCTTCATCGACCTTGCCAAGGCTTTCGACTCTGTCAATCACCATATTCTTATCGGCAGACTCAGTAGCCTCGTTTTTCTGATGACTGCCTACACTCGATCCCTCCGATGTCAACAACTACAGACCAGTATCCCTTCTTTCTTTTCTCTCCAAAACTCTTGAACGTGCCGTCCTTGGCCAGCTCTCCCGCTATCTCTCCCAGAATGACCTTCTTGATCCAAATCAGTCAGGTTTCAAGACTAGTCATTCAACTGAGACTGCTCTTCTCTGTATCACGGAGGCGCTCCGCACTGCTAAAGCTAACTCTCTCTCCTCTGCTCTCATCCTTCTAGACCTATCGGCTGCCTTCGATACTGTGAACCATCAGATCCTCCTCTCCACCCTCTCCGAGTTGGGCATCTCCGGCGCGGCCCACGCTTGATTGCGTCCTACCTGACAGGTCGCTCCTACCAGGTGGCGTGGCGAGAATCCGTCTCCACACCACGTGCTCTCACCACTGGTGTCCCCAGGGCTCTGTTCTAGGCCCTCTCCTATTCTCGCTATACACCAAGTCACTTGGCTCTGTCATAACCTCACATGGTCTCTCCTATCATTGCTATGCAGACGACACACAATTAATCTTCTCCTTTCCCCCTTCTGATGACCAGGTGGCGAATCGAATCTCTGCATGTCTGGCAGACATATCCGTGTGGATGACGGATCACCACCTCAAGCTGAACCTCGGCAAGACGGAACTGCTCTTCCTCCCGGGGAAGGACTGCCCGTTCCATGATCTCGCCATCACGGTTGACAACTCCATTGTGTCCTCCTCCCAGAGCGCTAAGAACCTTGGCGTGATCCTGGACAACACCCTGTCGTTCTCAACTAACAT
The DNA here is from genome assembly GCF_034236695.1 of Oncorhynchus nerka. Taxonomy (NCBI): domain Eukaryota; kingdom Metazoa; phylum Chordata; class Actinopteri; order Salmoniformes; family Salmonidae; genus Oncorhynchus; species Oncorhynchus nerka. Next base: position 707,213 of record NC_088421.1, read on the forward strand.
CAAGGCGGTGGCCCGTTCCTGTAGGTTCATGCTCTACAACATCCGCAGAGTACGACCCTGCCTCACACAGGAAGCGGCGCAGGTCCTAATCCAGGCACTTGTCATCTCCCGTCTGGATTACTGCAACTCGCTGTTGGCTGGGCTCCCTGCCTGTGCCATTAAACCCCTACAACTCATCCAGAACGCCGCAGCCCGTCTGGTGTTCAACCTTCCCAAGTTCTCTCACGTCACCCCGCTCCTCCGCTCCCTCCACTGGCTTCCAGTTGAAGCTCGCATCCGCTACAAGACCATGGTGCTTGCCTACGGAGCTGTGAGGGGAACGGCACCTCAGTACCTCCAGGCTCTGATCAGGCCCTACACCCAAACAAGGGCACTGCGTTCATCCACCTCTGGCCTGCTCGCCTCCCTACCACTGAGGAAGTACAGTTCCCGCTCAGCCCAGTCAAAACTGTTCGCTGCTCTGGCCCCCCAATGGTGGAACAAACTCCCTCACGACGCCAGGACAGCGGAGTCAATCACCACCTTCCGGAGACACCTGAAACCCCACCTCTTTAAGGAATACCTAGGATAGGATAAAGTAATCCCTCTCACCCCCCCTCCCCCTGAAAAGATTTAGATGCACTACTGTTCCACTGGAGGTCATAAGGTGAATGCACCAATTTGTAAGTCGCTCTGGATAAGAGCGTCTGCTAAATGACTTAAATGTAAATGTAAATGTAAATGGTTCACCAACTACTTTGCAGACAGATTTCAGTGTGTCAAATCGGAGGGCATGTTGTCCGGACCTCTGGCAGTCTCTATGGGGGTGCCACAGGGTTCAATTCTCGGGCCGACTCTTTTCTCTGTATATATCAATGATGTTGCTCTTGCTGCGGGCGATTCCCTGATCCACCTCTACGCAGACGACACCATTCTATATACTTCCGGCCCGTCCTTGGACACTGTGCTATCTAACCTCCAAACGAGCTTCAATGCCATACAACACTCCTTCCGTGGCCTCCAACTGCTCTTAAACGCTAGTAAAACCAAATGCATGCTTTTCAACCGTTCGCTGCCTGCACCTGCACGCCTGACTAGCATCACCACCCTGGATGGTTCCGACCTTGAATATGTGGACATCTATAAGTACCTAGGTGTCTGGCTAGACTGTAAATTATCCTTCCAGAATCATATCAAACATCTCCAATCGAAAATCAAATCTAGAGTCAGCTTTCTATTCCGCAACAAAGCCTCCTTCACTCACGCCGCCAAACTTACCCTAGTAAAACTGACTATCCTACCGATCTTCAACTTCGGCGATGTCATCTACAAAATTGCTTCCAACACACTACTCAGCAAACTGGATGCAGTTTATCACAGTGCCATCCGTTTTGTCACTAAAGCACCTTATACCACCCACCACTGCGACCTGTATGCTCTAGTCGGCTGGCCCTCGCTACATATTCGTCGCCAGACCCACTGGCTCCTTATCTCAGTTCACTGGTCACGATGGCAACACCCATCCGTAGCACGCCCTCCAGCAGGTGTATCTCACTGATCATCCCTAAAGCCAACACCTCATTTGGCCGCCTTTCGTTCCAGTTCTCTGCTGCTTGTGACTGGAACGAATTGCAAAAATCGCTGAAGATGGAGACTTTTATCTCCCTCACCAACTTCAAACATCTGCTATCTGAGCAGCTAACCGATCGTTGCAGCTGTACATAGTCTATCATTTTTACCTACCTCATCCCCATACTGTTTTTATTTATTTACTTTTCTGCTCTTTTGCACACCAATATCTCTACCTGTACATGACCATCTGATCATTTATCACTCCAGTGTTAATCTGCAAAATTGTAATTATTCGCCTACCTCCTCATGCCTTTTGCACACAATGTATATAGACTCCCTTTTTTTCTACTGTGTTATTGACTTGTTAATTGTTTACTCCCTGTGTAACTCTGTGTTGTCTGTTCACACTGCTATGCTTTATCTTGGCCAGGTCGCAGTTGCAAATGAGAACTTGTTCTCAACTAGCCTACCTGGTTAAATAAAGGTGAATTTTTTAAAAATAATAATAATAATGTTCCCATTTGACGTCACAGCTCCCCCTATTGGCAGTACTCATATGCATGACTTCAAATGCAAATACCTAGGAGGCATAGAAAATGATACAAGGGATGGCCCCATAAAATAACAAACTAAATGGAACATCAAAAATATGACCATACATATATGTGTCTCACACCAGAAAATCCACTACACACTACACAACACTAAACAATTCATTCATTTCACCACAACGGTGACAAACAGTTCCCACAAACAGTTAGGGTCTACATAGAGATGTCCCAACAGCAGAGCTTTCTTTTCAGCACCATGGAGTGAATCCTTACCACTGCTTCACCTGGCTATCAGCGGAGCCTTGTTTGGCAGCGAAACAGTTCATTCAGCCTAATTTAATGCCTTAAAAAAACACAACTGATATGGCTGACTTTCTTAAAGAAAGGTGGTTTCTACTGACAATTGAGATTTAGAAACTATGGCATAAGAGACTATCCATAATTTTGATTAAGACATTAATGAGCAAGCTTGGACGGACGTAGACAATATAACAATTTGTTCAGCACTTTTGAAATGTACAGCGACAGAATTCAGAACATGGGCCATTCTCACAGTATTCTCCCTGTACACCAAGTAGGAACCGTATGATAAATAAAGGAGGCATATAAGCAGACAATGAAAGCTCTTACAATATTCAATGATTACATTGAATACATTGATTACATTACTCTTACATCTCTAAAACTACATGTGCACCACCAAGTCAGAGCAGTAGGCTAAGTTATGAGGGGCAAAGGGACCAAATTATTAGGATGAGGCACAGTTTACTACACAATATAAACTTAGCATTACTTTCTTAGCTGCAGTATTCATATCTCCTTGGCATATTACATCATTTATGCAGCAGCATATAAGAAATTTTTTGGACTCACCTTGTTGTGCTATGCTCACTTGAATAGGAAGGTGGAGCGGCGGTCCTTGTGGGCAAATTATGTCATCAAACTCTGGATTTATGGTGCTTTCAAGACAACTGGGATCTCAGACAAAAACAAAGTCGAATCATGACGTCAGTGATCTTCAGGTTGGATCTCCGAATTGGATGACCGTTGAAAACGCATTTTCCCAGTCGGAGCTCGTTTTTCCCCCGAGTTTCCAGTTGTTTTGAACGTGCAGAAGTCATGCTGGATTGACAGCATGGCCAATGTATTCCAAGCAAAAAACTAAAGCATGAAGTTCCAGTGACTCACTCAATACGGAAGTGGTCAGATGACGTGGATGCTACACTACAGACTGTTTGCTAGCACAGACTGGAATACGTTCCGGGATTCATCCAATGGCATTGAGGAATACCACCTCAGTCATTGGCTTCATCAATAAGTGCATCAATGACGTTGTCCCCACAGTGAGTGTGCGTACATATCACAATCAGAAGCCATGGATTACAGGCAACATCCACATCGAGCTAAACGCAAGAGCTGCCGCTTTCAAGGATCAGGAGACTAATCTGGACTAAGATTGAATCCCAGTACACCAGCTCTGATGCTTCTCGGATGTGGCAGGGCTTGAAGACTATTAAGGACTACAAAGGGAAACCCGGATGCGAGCTGCCCAGTGACGCGAGCCTATCAGATGAGCTAAATGCCTTTTATGCTCGCGTCGAGGCAAGCACCACTGAAGCCTACACGAGAGCACCAGCTGTTCTGGATGACTGTGATAACACTCTCGGTAGCCGATGTGAGCAAAACCTTTAAACAGGTCAACATTCACAAAGCCACTGGGCCAGACAGATTACCAGGACATGTCTTCACTGTCATTTTCAAACTCTCCCTGACCAAGTCTGTAACACCTGCATGTTTCAAGCAGACCACCATAGTCCCTGTGCCCAAGAAAGTGAAGGTAACCTGCCTAAATGATTACCGCCATGTCGTGGCACTCACGTCGGTAGCCATGAAGTGCTTTGAAAGGCTGGTCATGGCTCATATCAACAGCATCCTCCCGGACACCCTAGACCCCCTCCAATTCCCAACAGAATGTGAGAATGCTGTTCATCGACTACAGCTCAGAGTTCAACACCATAGTGCCTACGAAGCTCATCACTAAGCTAAGGACTCTGGGACCAAACACCTCCCTCTGCAACTGGATCCTTTACTTCCTGACGGGCCGCCCCCAGGTGGTAAGAGTTGGCAACAACACGTCTGCCACGCTCATCCTTAACACTGGGGCCCCTCAGGGGTGTGTACTTAGTCCCCTCCTGTATTCCCTGTTCACCCATGACTGCGTGGCCAAACACGACTCCAAAACCATCATTAAGTTTGCTTACGACACAACGGTGGTAGGCCTGATCACCGACAACGATGAGACGGCCTGTAGGGAGGTGGTCAGAGAACTGGCATTGTGGCCAGGACAACAACCTGTCCCTCAATGTAAGCAATACAAAGGACCTGATCGTGGACTACAGGAAAAGACGGGCCGAACAGGCCCCCATTAACATCGACGGTGCTGTAGTGGAGCGAGTTTCAAGTCCCTTGGTGTCCACATCACCAACGAACTATCACGGTCCAAACATACCAAGACAGTTGTGAAGAGGGCACGCCAAAACCTTTCCCCCTCAGGGGACTGAAAAGATTTGGCATGGGCCCCCAGATCCTCAAAGGGTTCTACAGCTGCACCATCGAGAGCATCCTGACCGGTTGCATCACCTCCTGGTATCCAGGACCTATATAATAGGCGGTGTCAGAGGAAAGCACATAAATTTGTCAGAGATTCCAGTCACCCAAGTTATAGACTGTTTTCTCTGCCACCGCACGGCAAGTGGTACTGGAGCGCCAAATCTAGGACCAAAAGGCTCCTCAACAGCTTCTACCCCCAAGCCATTAGACTGCTGAACAATTCATAAAAATCGCCAGCAGACAATTTACATTGACCCCCCTCCCTCCTTTTAGTACACTGCTGCTACTCGCTGTTTGTATGTTACCTATGCATAGTTACTTCACCCCTCACCCATTTGTACAGATTACCTCAACTAGCCTGTACCCCTGCACACTGACTCTGTACCGGTGCCCCCTGTATAATTTCTTCAACCTTCTGAGGTTGAAAAGGCACTGTTTGCGCCTTCTTCACCACGCTGTCTGTGTGGGTGGACAATTTCAGTTTGTCTGTGATGTGTACGCCGAGGAACTTAAAACTTTCCACCCTCTCCACTACTGTCCCGTCGATGTGGATAGGGGGGTGCTCCCTCTGCTGAAGTCCACGATCATCTCCTTTGTTTTGTTGATGTTAAGTGTAGGCCGTCTCGTCGTTGTTGGTAATCAAGCCTACCACTGTAGAGTCGTCTGCAAACTTGATGATTGAGTTTGGGGCGTGCATGGCCACGCAGTCATGGGTGAATAGGGAGTACAGGATAGGGCCGAGAACGCATCCTTGTGGGGCCCCAGTGTTGAGGATCAGCGGGGTGGAGATGTTGTTTCCTACCCTCACCACCTGGGGGCGGCCCTTCAGAAAGTCCAGGACACAGTTGCACAGGGCGGGGTCGAGACCCAGGGTTAGGGCAGTGTGCAGTGTGATTGCGATTGCGTCGTCTGTGGACCTATTGGGGCGGTAAGCAAATTTGGAGTGGGTCTAGGGTGTCAGGTAGGGTAGAGGTGATATGATCCTTGACTAGTCTCTCAAAGCACTTCATGATGACGGAAGTGAGTGCTACGGGGCGATAGTCGTTCAGCTCAGTTACCTTAGCTTTCTTGGGAACAGGAACAATGCTGGCCCTCTTGAAGCATGTGGGAACAGCAGACTGGGATAAGGATGGATTGAATATGTCCGTAAACACACCAGCCAGCTGGTATGTGCATGCTCTGAGGACGCTGCTAGGGATGCCGTCTGGGCCGGCAGCCTTGCAAGGGTTAACCCATTTAAATGTTTTACTCACGTTGGCTGCGGTGAAGGAGAATCCGCAGGTTTTGGTAGCGGGCCATGTCGGTGGCACTGTATTGTCCACAAAACGAGCAAAGAAGTTGTTTAGTTTGTCTGGGAGCAAGACATCGGGACCCGCGACGGGGCTGGTTTTCTTTTTGTAGTCTGTGATTGACTGTAGACCCTGCCACATTCCTCTCGCGTCTGAGACGTTGAATTGCTACTCTACTTTGTCTCTATACTGACGCTTAGCTTGTTTGATTGCCTTGCGGAGGGAATAGCTACACTGTTTGTATTCAGTCATGTTACCTTGCCTGATTAAAAGCAGTGGTTCGCGCTTTTAGTTTTGCGCGAATGTTGCTATCAACACGGTTTATGGTTAGAGAAGGTGTAAATAGTCGCTGTTTGTACAACATCACCGATGCACTTGCTAATAAACTCACCTACCAAATCAGCATATACATCAATGTTGTTGTTCGATGCTATCCGGAACATAACCCAGTCCACGTGATGGAAGCAATCTTAGAGCGTGGAATCAGATTGGTTGGACCGTTGAACAGACCTGAGCATGAGCGTTTCCTGTTTTAGTTTCTGTCTATGGCCTGGGAGCAACAAAATGGAGTCGTGGTCAGATTTGACGAAAGGAGGGCGAGGGATTGCTTTGTATGCGTCGCGGAAGTTAGAGCAACAATGATCCAGAATTTTCCCAGCCCCGGTAGCGCATTCAATATACTGATAAAATTTAGGGAGCCTTGTTTTCAGATTAGCCTTGTTAAAATCCCCAGCTACAATAAATGCAACCTCAGGAAATGTGGTTTCCAGTTTGCATAGAGTCCAATGAAGTTCTTTCAGGGCTGTCGATGTGTCTGCTTGGGATGATGTATACGACTGTGATTTTAATCGAAGAGAATTCTCTTGGTAGATAATGCGGTCGGCATTTGATTGTAAGGAATTCTAGGTCAGGTGAACAAAAGGACTTGAGTTCCTGTATGTTGTTATGATTACACCACGACTCGTTAATCAAAAGGCATACACCCCCACTCTTCTTCTTACCATAGAGAAGTTTGTTTCTGTCGGCGCAATGTGTGAAGAAACCAGGTGGCTGTATCGAGTGAGCCATGTTTCCGTGAAACAGAGAATGATACAATCTCTGATGTCTCTCTAGAAGGCAACCCTTGCTCGGATTTCGTCCACCTTTTTGTCAAGAGACTGGATGTTGGCTAATAGTATACTCAGGAGCGGTGGACGATGTGCCCATCTACAGAGCCTGACCAGAAGACCGCTCTGTCTGCCCCTTCTGTGGCGCCGTTGTTTTGGGTCGCCTGCTGTCGCCGCCTCCGATCCATTGTCCTGGGTGGTGGACTAAACAGAAGATCCGCTTCGGGAAAGTCCCGGCTGTATGTAACAGACTTAAGATTTCCTGGGGTAACAGTGTAAGAAATAATATGTAAAAAAAAAAAACTAAATACTGCATAGTTTTCTAAGAACGCGAAGCGAGGCGGCCATCTCTATCTGCGCCAGAATTTGTTTACACCCCTGTAAGTGAGCATTTCCCCTTTGTCAAGATAATCCATCAACCTGACAGGTGTTGCATATCAAGAAGCTGATTAAACAGCATGATCATTACACAGGTGCAATGATAAATAAAGGGCGGTATGGCCGCTGACCATTTCTTTCCATGGGATTATCTGGAATTCTTTTCCAATAAGTGCAGTTTGCCATGTGCTGATATCAACCTTTGGTGGTTTACATTAAACTTGACATTTATTGATATGAGTGTCTGAGCATCTGTGAAGGATGTCCTCTTTCCAGCCCCTGGGTTACCATGACGGTAGCCAGGCTGACTGGCCACCTGCTTCCAAGAGTGTGCTTATTACACGGAACCCAAAATGGCTGCGCGTGTGCACCATCGCGCTCTATCGTGCATAAACGTATTTTGTCTCCCACACCAAACACGATCACTACACGTAGGTTAAAATATCAAAACAAACTCTGAGCCAATTAATATGGGGACAGGTAGAAAAGCATTAAACATGTATGGCAATTTAGCTAGCTAGCTTGCACTTGCTAGCTAATTTCTCCTATTTAGCTAGCTTGCTGTTGCTAGCTAATTTGTCCTAGGATATAAACATTGAGTTGTTATTTTACCTGAAATGCACAAGGTCCTCTACTCCGCCAATTCCTCCACACATAAAACGGTCAACCGAATCGTTTCTAGTCATCTCTCTTTCTTCCATGCATTTCTTTTCTTGACTTTATATTGCGATTGGCAACTTTCATAAATTAGGTGCATTGACCTCGTTCGTCTTTCAGTCACCCACGTGGGTATAACCAATGAGGAGATGGGAGAGGCAGGACTTGCAGCGCGATCTGCGTCTGAAATAGAACTGATCTATTCTATTTTAGCCCTTGGCAATGCAGACACTCGTTGGCGCGCGCAATAATTGAATAACATTGAATAACATAGATTTCTACATTTATTTTGCAATGTGAGCGGTGTGGTCAGCCTGTTACAGACCTCTAATGTAAGAATGCTACAGGGGACTGACTATTCCATAACCTTGTAATGAACAAATGAAACACCGTGGTCTGCCCTGTCAATTCCAAGTCGTTATGTTGGTTATTTCAGAACTCTACTGAACACAATATAAACACAACATGTAAAGTGTTGGTCCCATGTTTCATGAGCTGAAATAAAAGATCCCAGAAAGGTTTACATCCCTGTTATTAGGCATTTTTCCTTTGGCAAGATAATCCATCCACCTGACATGTGTGGCATATCAAGAAGCTGATTAATTAAACATAATGATCATTACACAGGTGCGCCTTGTGCTGGGGCCAATAACAGTTCACTCTAAAATGTGCAGTTTTGTCACACAACACAATGCCACAGATGTCTCTAGTTTTGAGGGAATTGGCATGCTGACTGCAGGAATGTACACCATGGCTGTTGCCAGAGAATTTAATGTTAATTTCTCTACCATAAGCCACTTCCAATGTTGTTTTAGAGAATTTAGCACTATGTTCAACCGGTCTCTGGTGTTTTTGTGCATTAACTATATTCCAACGTGAAAGGGTTCAAGGTCAAACATATGTTGTTCTCCAGACAAATGAGCAACAGGTCTCTCGCACATTTCCCGACACTGGCAGCACCAAAAACCACACTGACATACATTGAGTGACTCGCATGCTAAGTTCTCCCTCCACTTCTCAGACTTTGGCAACATTGAGTCTGAGCTGTATTTGTATCATGCCCCCTGTGTTTCAACAGTGAGAAAGCACCACTAGACACACAACTGGAGCTCATAGACATCCAATGCAACAGTTCTTTGAAGGATAAGTACAACACAGCCACAATAGACCCGTTTTGTGGCACACTGAATGAAACAGTTTCCCAACATGAAAAATCACTTTTATTCAGGTTCACATATGTGCATGAACAAACTTTCTCCATCATGAACTTTAACAAATCATGTCAAGGTCAAATTGAATAAATTACCACTTTGATGCCCTTTCCAAGAGAGGTGGACAGACCCATTCCTCACATTAAGACCGTAATCACCAAGAGTGGGGTAGGCCAGGCTTATGTTTTCTTTCCGTGTTTTAAATAGTTTTAGGCTATGTTTCACACCCTGATCTGTTTCACCTGTCTTTGTGCTTGTCTCCGGCCCCCCTCCAGGCATCGCACATCTTCCCCGTTATCCCCAATGTACTTATACCTATGTTCTCTGTCTGTTGCCAATTGGTTTTGTTTCGGCAAGCCTACCAGCGGTTTTCCTGTGCGCCTGTCTTTCTCTAGTTTTCTAGCTTTCCCGGTTTTGACAATTCTGCCTGCCCTGACCCTGAGTCTGACTGCTGTTATGTATCTTGTCACACCCCCCTGGATTAATGACCTCTGCCTACCCTGACCCCTGACCCTGTCTGCCCTTCTGTACCTTGATCTGTACCTTGACCCTGTCTGCCGTTCTGTACCTTGTACACTGATCTGGACTACTGGCTTCTGCCTGCCCTGACCTGTCCTTTGCCTGCCCCCTGTTTCTGTAATAAACAGTCTGGGTCTTCTCCTAAACCTTGATACTATGTTTTTTAAAAATTTAATTATGGTGATGGTTATTGCAGTGAGATCTATCCAGCAATGCACTTGGATTCTGGTCTTTTCACCATTCATTTGACATTGAACACTTACAACAATAGCTCAGATTGTACTTAATTTGGGCTGAGATGATCTGAGAACTGTTCAGTAATCTGCTTTAAAGGATCTACATTAATTTGAACATGAAGCCAAATGTTTTATGTATGCTCTATGTGGCTCAGAATGTAATTTTTTAGGTTTGAGGTGAATTGAGAACTGTTCAATAATATGCTGTCGATATGACCTCAAATTATATACATTTAGCTCTTATTTGTGTCACTCAGATTGTACTTTAGGAGAAGAGATGGTCTTTACAGTGCTCTATCAGACATCTGCTGTTTCCAGTTATATAAACATGCTTATTTCATGTTTCTTTTTGTGGATGTGAGTTGCATTGTACTTTAGAAGGGTAGAGATGGTACAGTGACTGAATAGTTCTGCAATCTTAGCAACATACGTAAACCTACAGTACACTAGTAGTTGTGTGTCAATGTGAACAAAGGCTTCGGACGTTTGGTCACACATATAGTATGTGGCCCCTCACATGGTTTCAAAAGCTGAATGTGGCCCTTGAGCCAAACTATTTGCCCACCCCTGTACTAGTGGCTATGTACTGTAGCATAAGGTGTGAAACTGTAAATGATGGACTTTTGGCACCTCTAACACCTTAAAGCTGGAATATGCAGTAGAGGAAAGACAGCATCTCTTTGCCCCAGCACATACTATTATTTCTGTTTTGTTTATGAAATGGAGGAGAGCATCCAGAATCTTGTTTAAAAAAAATCTAATATGTGCTTGTATTGCAGTGAAGGAATAAAGCCAGGAAGCAGGTGGGAAGTACTGAGGTGTAGCCTGGTCTTATAGACTAGACATAACATAGTAAAGGTCAACCCGGGACACTCAAATTAGTACGATATGTTACGTTTGGGATGGTTACTTTAAGAAAAAACAAAACTAGGGTGGTTGGTCCGGGTGGATGGGTGGGTGTATAACGCAAAGGAAGGTTGTGAGTTCCAATCTCATCATGGACAACTTCAGCATTTGAACTAATTAGCAACTTTTTAACTGCTTACAACTTTTTAGCTACTTTGCAACTTCTTACTGTAACATGTTTGCTAACCCTTCCCCTAACACAGCATGGCAGCAACACAGAAAAATGAGGGTTAGCACAGCATGATAGCAACACAACATGGCAGCAGCACAACATGGTACAAACATTGTTCGGCACAGATAACAGCACAAAGGACAAAAAGGTAAGACAACAACACATCACAAGAAGCAGCTAAAAGTGTCAGTAAGTGTCCATGATTGAGTCTTTGAATGTAGAGATGGAGACAAAATTGTCCAGTGTGTGTGTACTTACTATGATGTAGCCTACAATCACGGTTAAAATACAAAGGTGCATGAATTGATATTTATTTTAAGTGAAACCTCAGCTTCTCATCCTGGAGAAGCTTTTCATTGACAACGCATTCTTCGGGGTTATTTGAGGAATGGACAGCATCACCGGCACCAATACTTCCATGGACATTACCATGTCAATAGACAACAGAACAAGCTCCTCAAGGAGCGAAAATATGCAGAAAATTGTCTACGGACACTGCTGACTTGGAAACAACTCTGGTTGAAACCAATGTACTACAGTCCATCAACAAGAAATGATCGATGCTAGTTAGAAGTTGTGCACAAAGATCTCAGTGAGCTAAAACGCCAATCTGGAATTCTTCCAGCTCCAAATAAAAGACCTGATCAAAGACAATCTTCAGCTCAAAGGTAATGTCAAAACACAACTACTGTTAATTCATTATCACGTGACAATAACATGTTCATGAGACATTATTAGACCTACAGTCCTGTTTGCTGAAAGAGAACCTGGTTTTCACAGGTATTTCTGAGAATAATGATAAAAAATCTGAGCAAATTGTCAGACTTTATACAAACAAAACTACATATCCCTGCAGATATGCATCAAAAATGGTTTTGGACAGTGTCCACAGAATGGCTATCCCTTCTATGAAATTACATCTTCACTATAGAAGGAACAGTACTTTCTCAAGTAAGATTCCCCCAAACCAGTGTCTATGAAAAAAAAAGACCTAGGTATTGACAGCTATAATTGTAATGGTCTTGTAAATTGTTGAAAAAGAAGATAAGTGTTCATGTGGTTTCGAGATAGGTAGTTTGCCCCCGGTAATGTGTTGTGCGGACCGCACTACCCTCTGGAGAGCCTTGCAGTTCAGGGCTGTGCAGTAACCATACCAGGCGGTGATATGTTTGTGAAGGTTTTAGATGACAAGCCAAATATCTTCAGCCTACTGAGGTTGCGCATTCTTCACCACACTGTCTGTGTGGGTGGACCATTTCAGTTTGTCCGTGATGTGTACACCGAGGAACTTAAAACTTTCCGGGGTGTACAGGAGAGGGCTGAGAACGCACCCTTGTGGGCCCCAGTGTTGAGGATCAGCGGATTGAAGATGTTTCCTACCTTCACCACCTGGAGGTGGCCCGTCAGAATGTCCAGGACCCAGTTGCACAGGGCAGGGTTGAGACCCAGGGTCTCAAGCTTAACTTCTTATGGGCAGGGGGGACAGTAGCATCCTACCTTGCCGACATCCAGTGAAATTGCAGAGCGCGAAATTCAAACTACAGAACTATAAATATTTAACTTTCAGAAAATCACAAGTGTAATACATCAAAATAAATCTTAACTTCTTGTTAATCCAGCAGCTGTGTCAGATTTCAAAAAGGCTTTACGGCGAAAGCACACCATGCGATTATCTGAGGAAAGCGCCCCGCATACAAAAGCATGAAAAACATATTTCAACCAGGCAGGTGCGCCACGAAAGTCAGAAATAGCGATATAATAAATGCCTTACCTTTACAAATGGTCCTTTTGTTCGATAATATCCTTCTTTATATCCATAAAAACTCAGTTTAGCTGGAGCGCTTCAGTCAATTATCCACCCAGTTCACCTCCATCAAAATTCATACAAAATTAATCCCAAACGTTACTAATAAACTTTTCCAAACAAGTCAAACAACGTTTATAATCAAATCTTAGGTGCCCTAATACGTAAATTAACTATAAAAGTTAAGACGGAGAATCATTATTGTCTTTACCGGAGAAAAATACCAAAGAACGCGCTCTCTGCCACGCACTTGGAAACACTACAGCCAAAATGGGAGCCACCTAGAAAAACTACAATTTCTGGCTCATTTTTCCAAAAACCAGCATGAAACTCTTTCTAAAGACTGTTGACATCTAGTGGAAGCCCTAGGAACTGCAATCTGGGAGGATTTCCTTTGATTTTCCCATAGACAGCCATTTCAATGGCTGGTGACCTCAAAACATTTTCCGGGTGGATTCTCCTCGGGTGTTCGCCTGCCATATCAGTTTTCTTATACTCACAGACATTAATTTAACAGTTTTAGAAACTTCAGAGTGTTTCCTATCGAATACTACCAATTATATGCATATCCTAGCTTCTGGGCCTGAGTAACAGGTAGTTTACTTTGGGCACCTCAGTCATCCAAACTTACGAATATTGCCCCCCATATCCCTAAGAAGTTAAAAGCCAGTGTTCCTTTGCTCAGGGGGAGAGAGCTGATTGATATGTCCTGTGTTGGTTGTAGCTCAGAGAGAGCGTATTGGTATGCCTTGTGTTGGTTGTAGCTCAGAGAGAGCTTATTGGTATGCACTGTGTTGGTCGTAGCTCAGAGAGAGCTTATTGGTATGCCCTGTGTTGGTTGTAGCTCAGAGAGAGCTTATTGGTATGCCCTGTGTTGGTTGTAGCTCAGAGAGAGCTTATTGGTATGCCCTGTGTTGGTTGTAGCTCAGAGAGAGCTTATTGGTATGCCCTGTGTTGGTTGTAGCTCAGAGAGAGCTTATTGGTATGCACTGTGTTGGTCGTAGCTCAGAGAGAGCTTATTGGTATGCCCTGTGTTGGTTGTAGCTCAGAGAGAGCTTATTGGTATGCCCTGTGTTGGTTGTAGCTCAGAGAGAGCTTATTGGTATGCACTGTGTTGGTTGTAGCTCAGAGAGAGCTTATTGGTATGCCCTGTGTTGGTTGTTGCTCAGAGAGAGCTTATTGGTATGCCCTGTGTTGGTTGTTGCTCACAGTTTTTGTTAAGTATTTTGTAGCCGCTGCTTCTGAGGTAATGTATGTGCCAATAGGATGCAGTGTTTTTGATTATTGAAATGGTTTACTTACATTTGTATTATTCTGTTTTTGTTCCCAGGGGGGAAGGGGAAGGCACCTTGGGAGTGCTTAGGCAAGAGGCCCACAGGCATACATATACCCGTAGTATGTCTGTCGATGCACACTAGGTAAGACCTGGGCGGACCATCCCCTGTATTTTGGTTAGTGCGCCAGGTGGTGCTAGTTAGGTAAGTTATTTTTTTTGTAAAAATGTTTTTTTAACCAGGTAGGCTAGTTTAGAACAAGTTCTCATTTACAACTGTGACCTGGCCAAGATAAAGCATAGCAGTGTGAACAGACAACAACACAGAGTTACACATGGAGTAAACAATTAACAAGTCAATAACACAGTAGAAAAAGAAAAGGAAAGAAAGTCTATATACATTGTGTGCAAAAGGCATGAGGAGGTAGGCGAATAATTACAATTTAGCAGATTAACACTGGAGTGATAAATGATCAGATGGTCATGTGCAGGTAGAGATACTGGTGTGCAAAAGAGCAGAAAAGTAAATAAATAAAAACAGTATGGGGATGAGGTAGGTAAATTGGGTGGGCTATTTACCGATGGACTATGTACAGCTGCAGAGATCGGTTAGCTGCTCAGATAGCAGATGTTTAAAGTTGGTGAGGGAGATAAGTCTCCAACTTCAGCGATTTTTGCAATTCGTTCCAGTCACAGGCAGCAGAGAACTGTAAGGAAATGCGGCCAAATGAGGTGTTGGCTTTAGGGATGATCAGTGAGATACACCTGCTGGAGCGCGTGCTATGGGTGGGTGTTGTCATCGTGATCAGTGAACTGAGATAAGGTGGAGCTTTACCTAGCATGGACTTGTAGATGACCTGACCAGTGGGTCTGGCGACGAATATGTAGCGAGGGCCAGCCGACTAGAGCATACAGGTCGCAGTGGTGGGTGGTATAAGGTGATTTGGTAACAAAATGGATGGCACTGTGATAGACTGCATCCAGTTTGCAGGGTAGAGTGTTGGAAGCTATTTTGTAGATGACATCGCCAAAGTCGAGGATCGGTAGGATAGTCAGTTTGGCGACGTGAGTAAAGGAGGCTTTGTTGCGAAATAGAAAGCCGATTCTAGATTTGATTTTGGATTGGAGATGTTTAATATGAGTCTGGAAGGAGAGTTTACAGTCTAGCCAGACACCTAGGTATTTATAGTTGTCCACATATTCTAGATCGGAACCGTCCAAGGTGGTGATGCTAGTCGGGCGGGTGGGTGCGGGCAGCGAATGGTTGAAAAGCATACATTTGGTTTTACTAGCGTTTAAGAGCAATTGGAGGCCACGGAAGGAGTGTTGTATGGCATGAAGCTCGTTTGGAGGTTAGTTAGCACAGTGTCCAAGGAAGGGCCAGAAGTATACAGAATGGTGTCGTCTGCGTAGAGGTGGATCAGGGAATCGCCAGCAGCAAGAGTGACATCATTGATATATACAGAGAAAAGAGTTGGCATGAGAATTGAACCCTGTGGTACCTCCATAGAGACTGGCAGAGGTCCAGACAACATGCCCTCCGATTTGACACACTGAACTCTGTCTGCAAAGTAGTTGGTGAACCAGGCAAGGCAGTCATTAGAAAAACCAAGGCTATTGAGTCTGCTGATAAGAATACGGTGATTGACAGAGTTGAAAGCCTTGGCCGGTTTGATGAAGATGGCTGCACAGTACTGTCTTTTATCGATGGCGGTTATGATATCATGATACCTTGAGCGTGGCTGAGGTGCACCCATGACCGACTCGGAAGCCGGATTGCACAGCAGAGAAGGTACGGTGGGATTCAAAATGGTCAGTGATCTGTTTATTGACTTGGCTTTCGAAGACTTTAGATAGGCAGGGCTGGATGGATATAGGTCTGTAACAGTTTGGGTCTAGGGTGTCACCCCCTTTGAAGAGGGGGATGAGTGGGGCAGCTTTCCAATCTTTAGGGATCTCGGACGATACGAAAGAGAGGTTGAACAGGCTGGTAATAGGGGTTGCAACAATGGTGGCGGATAGTTTTAGAAAGTTAAATATACAGTGGCTTGCGAAAGTATTCACCCCACTTGGCCTTTTTAAAATTTTGTTGCCTTACAACCTGGAAATAAATTTGATTTTGGGGGGATTTGTATCATTTGATTTACACAACATGCCTACCACTTTGAAGATGCAAAATATGTTTTCTTGTGAAACAAACAAGAAATAAGACCCCCAAAAAACTGAAACTGAAAACTTGAGCTTGCATAACTATTCACCCCCCCCCCCCCAAAGTCCATACTTTGTAGAGCCACCTTTTGTAGCAATTACAGCTGCAAATTTCTTGGTGTATGTCTCTATAAGCTTGGCACATCTAGCCACTGGGATTTCTGCCCATTCTTCAAGGAAAAACTGCTCCTACTCCTTCAAGTTGGATGTGTTCCGCTGGTGTACAACAATCTTTAAGTCATACCACAGATTCTCAATTGGATTTAGGTCTGGGTTTTGACTTTGCCATTCCAAGACATTTAAATGTTTCCCATTAAACCACTTGAGTGTTGCTGGCCCCTCTTTTTTCTGGCCCCTCTTCCGTAAAGCCCAGCTCTGTGGAGTGAACCCTGATCTGTATTTCTTCACAACTTTGTCCCTGACCTGTTTGGAGAGCCCCTTGGTCTTCATGGTGCCACTTGCTTGGTGGTGCCCCTTGCTTAGCAGTGTTGCAGACTCTGGGGCCTTTCAGAACAGGTGTATATATATACACTGAGTTTACAGTGGGGCAAAAAAGTATTTAGTCAGCCACCAATTGTGCAAGTTCTCCCACTTAAAAAGATGAGAGTGGCCTGTAATTTTCATCATAGGTACACTTCAACTATGACAGACAAAATGAGAAACAAAATTCCAGAAAATCACATTGTAGGATTTTTTATGAATTTATTTGCAAATTATGATGAAAAATAAGTATTTGGTCACCTATAAACAAGCAAGATTTCTGGCTCTCACAGACCTGTAACTTCTTCTTTAAGAGGCTCCTCTGTCCTCCACTGGTTACCTGTATTGGGGAGTCTAGACAGTTTAATAATATTTAAACCTCATATTTTTCAAATGATCCACAAAAGGGATCAACTCAGAAAGTGTTTATTGCCGCTAGTTCAGCATGACGGGAGACACCGTTTATGGGTTACAAATTTGAAACATATTTTTGAGCAGTATTTCATGCACATTTCCAGAAAATCTTTTTATTGCGGTAGTTTAGCATGATGGGAGACACCGTTAATGTGTTACGAATTTGGAAAATAATTTGGAGCAGTTTTTCATGCATATGGCTGAAAATCTTTTTTTAGGCCCTATCCAGCATGCCACTAGTTCAGCATTACTGGAGACACCGTTTCTGGGTTAAGAATTTGAAACATATTTTAAGCATTTTTTCATGGAAATGAAAATGATTTTTTTAGCAATTTTTTATTTAACCTGGAGCCATGGAGAAAAGGGGGAGAGAGAGAGAGAGACAAAAAGCGAGCAGCTGCAGGCTATTAGGGAGCAGAAGACGCTAGGTGTGTGTGTGTGTGTGTGTGTGTGTGTGTGTGTGTGTGTGTGTGTGTGTGTGTGTGTGTGTGTGTGTGTGTGTGTGTGTGTGTGTGAGAGAGAATGGGTGAGTAAGACACAGGATGCTCAGAGCACCATGAGCCTCAGACAAGGCATGGAGGGAGAGACTGCAACCACTGTTATCGCTCGCTAGACTAACTTCTTACTAGTTGTTTATCAATACCATCCAATTTTTTTGACTGTATCAAACAGAGAGAAGCTAGCTAACTAGGCTAAATTGAGACTAGCCATAACATTACTGCACTTCTCACTGTCCTACAGTTAGCCTACACATAAATCCACTCAGATTATAGCGTAAATAGCAGTTTACAATTTTTTGGGTCATTGTAGCCTTTCTCATTTCACTTTTAATTCTGTCATTTTAATACCATATTCCATTGATTAGATATCCCCTAACTTTCTTGCTACACAAGCATAGCAGTAATGCAATTATCTCTCTGCTGGAAATGCAAGGTTTGCATCATGCAGCCCTTATGTTTTGAAGACATTCCCAGGTTTATAGGCCTATCACAACTAAATAAATATTGGATTTGATTGGGATGGCTATATTACATGGATTTATTAAATATTTTAAATTGTAGATGTTCCAAAGTTGCGCTAAACATGTTTATGTTAATTAACGGTCAATAACCTTGAGACCGGCAGTCATTTGCATCTCAGAATGGTTGGCAATAAGCTGGTACTAAATATTTAAAAAATCCTTCAGTAAACCTTAAACCTCAACTAAATATTGCATTGAATAATGTGGAAATTGAGCAAGATAAACTGCTTAGTTTGTAAACTATCATGGTCAAAATATATTGTCATGTTTCACGTGAACACAAAGCCAATCCAGTGGTCTGAAATGTGTTGGGAGCTATGCTCCGTCTGCCCTGTTTGAGTATTGTCTGTAGACCCCTTAACAGCTCACACAGACACACAAACAGAGAGTGGAAATATTTTTTATTATTTTTATATACACTCACTGACCAGTTTATTAGGTACACCACTCAGCTCACAAAAATGGATCGCTGCTACAGACAGCTTGCTATATAAAGCAGGCAGACAGGCATCAAGGCATTCAGTTACAGTTCGATTGAAAGTTAGAAAAGATAAAACGAGTGACCTAAGCAACTTTGAGCGTGGTATGATGGTCGTTGCCAGGCACGCCGTATCCATTATGTTAGAAACATCCACCCTCCTGGGCTTTTCATGCACAGTGTCTGGGGTTTACCGAGAATGGTGTGACAAACAAAAACCATCCAGTCAGCGGCAGTCCTGTGGTCAAAAACAGCTCGTTGATGAGAGAGATCGAAGGAGAAGGGCAAGAATCACGCAAGCTAAAAAGGCGGGCCACAAACAGACAAATAATGGCATCTCGGAACGCACAACTCGTTGATCCTTGTCACGGATGGGCTAACACAACAGACGACCACACCGGGTTTCACTCCTATCAGCTAAAAACAAGAAGAAGCGGCTACAGTACGCAGGCGATCACCAACACTGGACAATTGAGGAGTGGAAAAACATGGTCCGATGAATCCAAGTTCCTGTGCATCATGCCGGTAGCAGAGGCAGGATTTGGCTTAAGCAGCATGAGTCCTTGCATCCATCCTGCCTGGTGTCAACAGTACAGGCTGGTGGCAGTGGTGTACTGGTGTGGGGAATGTTTTCCTGGCACACGTTAACCTAATTTTATTACCTTGTGCAATCAACCACTCATAAAAAATACAGTTTGACAAAACAAACCATACAACTAATATATATGCCAAACTCACTGAAGGCCAGCATCGCGGCCAGCATCCTGGTGTTTTGCGGGTATTATTTAATTAAGCTGCTAGTTGAGGACTTGTGAGGCGTCTCTTTCTCAAACTAGACACTCTAATGTACTTGTCCTCTTGCTCAGTTGTGCATCGGGGCCTCCCACTCCTCTTTCTATTTTGGTTAGCACCCGTTTGCGCTGTTCTGTGAAGGGAGTAGCACACAGAGTTGTACCAGATCTTCAGTTTATTGGCAATTTCTCACATGGAATAGCCTTCATTTCTCAGAACAAGAATAGACTGACGAGTTTCAGAAGAAAGTCTTTGTTTCTGACCATTTTGCGCCTGTAATCGAACCCACAAATGCTGATGCTCCAGATACTCAACTAGACTAAAGAAGGCCAATTTTATTGCTTCCTTAACAGAACAACAGTTTTCAGCTGTGCTAACATCATTTCAAAAGGATTTTCTAATGATCAATTCACCTTTTAAAATGATAAACTTGGATTAGCTAACACAACGTGCCATTGTAACACAGGAGTGATGGTTGCTGATAATGGGCCTCTGTACACCTATGTAGATATTCCATAAAAAATCTGCAGTTTCCAGCTACAATAGCCATTTACAACATTAACAATGTCTACACTGTATTTCTGGAGGACATTTCTAAGTGTCCCCAAACTTTTGAACGGTAGTATATCTCTACTACTCATACGAATCCTCTCAGGATCCCTCCCCCTTAACCCATCTTGCTCAACTTTCTTCACTGCCTCAACATATGACACCCTCTGCTTTACTCTAACCCTGGTAACCTCAACCTGCCTCTCTTGCACAGGACATTAACAATTTGTACACTGTATTTCTGATCAATTTTATGTTATTTTAATCAACAAAAAAACGTGATTTTCTTTCAGAAACAAGGACATTCCTAAGTGACCTCAAACTTTTGAACAGTAGTGTATATGCTTCAGTAAGATTGGCTTTTTAACATTCATAGTAATGGTTATCAACTGTACTGCAGGGATGAAACGTAAGTCGCACAAAATAGAGGTTGGTGGCAGCTGCAGAGAAGTATTTGGGTATACGAGATTTGATGTTTGCAGTGTTGCAGGGTTTGTTGAGTGGTGTTCCATTCTTTAGATAGGGTTAGATGGTAGGCTATTTGTTGATTTATTTTCCTTTTTTCAAATAAAGTATAAATCAAATAAAATGTTATTGGTCACATATTTACGAGATGTTATTGCGGGTGTAGAGAAATGCCCGTGTTCCTAGCTCCAACAGTGTAGTATCTAACAATTCACAAAATATGGTAGAATAGAATACATAACATACATATGAGTAAACAGTATGAAAACATTATTAAAGTGACTCGTGTTCCATTATTAAAGTGGCCAGTGATTCCATGTCTATGGCAGTGGCCAGCTAGTGATGGCTATTTAACAGTCTGATGGCCTTGAGATAGAAGCTGTTCTTTAGTCTCTCTGTCCCAGCTTTGATGCACCTGTACTGACCTCGCCTTCTGGATGACTATGCATAGTCACTTTGCCCCTGTAAAGAATTGCTATTATGCAGGAGACCAACCTACTGCTAAATACATGGCTATTGCATTTTTATAACTGAGACAACACATAGCAACGTATTTTCACAGTAAAGCCTGTGGGGTCCCCTACAGGATAGCTCCCACATTACACACATAATCTCCCTTTTAACCGAACACTGTGTGCCCGAAGAGGATTCTACGATGACGGACAGACAACTGAGCCAATGGCGGAAGACTACAGACTACACCCAGCCTGAACCAATCCAAAGAGCCGATCTTCCGGAGTCAACCTACTTTCTGTGCCGTATATTAGGGCTGTGCTGATTGTTTACGCCCTCTTTGCCTGCTGTTCCACACGAACTAACGGAAGAGCCGTAATTACGCTGTACTAGATATTTTCACTCTGAATAAACTGTCGCTTGTCATTACAATTTACTATTTATTAAATCTAGCGCCGAGGGGATAGATTGTAATTTTGTCCCGTGAATCGGTCGAGGCTAGTCTGAGAAATTCACTGATAGGGGTCGGACATGTGTAGTAATTCTGATAGGGGTTAGTTCGATAGGGGTCGGGAATAGAGATCAGTCAGAAACCTAACGCCGAGGGGAGAAATTGTAATTTTGTCCCGTGAACCGGTAGAGGCTAGTCTGAGAAATTCACTGATAGGAGTTGGGAATAGAGATCAGACAGGGGATAGTTAACTACTATTCATTAAACCTAACGCCGAGGGGAGAAATTGTAATTTTGTCCCGTGAACCGGTCGAGGCGAGATTGATAGAGATTCATCGATAGGGGTCGGCTTTCAGGGGTCAGAGAGATAACGTGTATTAATTCTGATAGGGGTTCATTCGATAGGGGTCAGTAGGGGATAGAATTGGATTCTAGAGTTGAATTCTATCCAGTAAATCCGCTTAGTCCGGTCTGATAGGGGTCGATTAATAGAGGTCAGCGATACAACCTGTATTTGTATGTTTTGTCTTGTTTTGTCTATTTGTAACTGTTTATATTAAAATGCAAGGTGGTTGTAATTGTTTCCATTAAGATTGTTGGTGCTTACATAGAGAGAAAGAGGCAGAAAAGAAAAAATCACGTATTTAAGAAAGAAGGGTCAGATACGAAGGGAGCGAGATTAATGAGAATCCTAATTGAGGGAAAACTTTGGGCGTTTAAATTAGTGCTATTTTCTGTTGTTCAGATGCCGGAGTAACAAATACAGATAACTGTAAATTGGGTCTATTTGCGGAGAATCTCAGTTCCATAGCATTGGTGGTTCAGTGGTAGAATTCTCGCCTGCCACGTGGGAGGCCAGGGTTCGGTTCCCAGCTGAGGTGTAAAAGAATAGTTATATATGTCTGAGTTTTTGGTTGTAATTAAACTAATTGTTTTGCAGAGAAAGTTATAGTCACTAGTATTGGTATAAGATATAAACTGAACGTTTTAAATAGTTTGTTTGGTTCAAATTGAAAGACTAATTCATTCAACTCAATATAAGAACGGAGATTTTGATGCAAGGCGATGTCTGTTCACTAAATGATTTGTTGGGAATGATACATTGGGAAAAGAGTCGTAATTAAAATGCTAATTCAAAGACGAGACAGTAACTTAAATCAAATTAATTCTGAATAATAACGGGGGAACAATTACGATAGATTTGTGTCCATCGAAATGTTTTTATAAAATTAGCGAATTGAGAGATGTTGATTGATGTTGTAAACTCTAATTCAGGATTCAACAGATGTGATAAATTAGGTTTGGTTTATCGAACCCGAAATACTGTTGTTGCAGACAGCCAACCATTATTTACAATGAGTTGAAAATCGTTGCGAAATGAGTCAAGATTGAGCGCTTGTTGATGACATCACTCGCGAGGTTTCCGTCGCCACGGAAATTATGTCTTGACTGGGGGTGACAGAGAAAATGGTTAGTGTCCTTTAGAAGGAAATGCGGGCATTAATGTTGAGTCACTTTTCAGAAGTTGATAAACATTTCGAAATACATTTTTAAAAAGGAGTATGTAAATCGTCAGGAAAGATGCAAAAAACTAGCAGCTGATTCGCTGGGTGGGTATCATTGATTTGTGGCGTTTATTTGGACTGTAATTAGGCCATGAGAAAGAGAGATTGAATGTCTGAATCATAAAACATCGTGATAATGGATTCTGATGGTTATTGATTCTTGGTTTGATCGTTTAAATAACACCAGTGAATTTGAGCACTGTTTCCATTATGTGGAACGGTGTCAGGGTATTAACCTCTTGCTTCTACTCGGGACGCTTGCGTCCCAACTAGAGCTCTGGAAATGCAAATGCGCTACGCTAAATGATAATAGTATTAGTTAAAACTCAAACGTTCATTAAAATACACATGCAGGGTATCGAATTAAAGCTACACTCGTTGTGAATCCAGGCAACAAGTCAGATTTTTTAAATGCTTTTCGGCGAAAGCATGAGAAGCTATTATCTGATAGCATGAAACAATACACTACAACACAAAAGATCCGCAGGGGACGTAAACAAAATAATTAGTATTTCGGCGTTACACAAACCGCACAATAAAATAGAAAACATTCATTACCTTTCACCATCTTCTTTGTTGGCACTCCTAGATGTCCCATAAACACTATTGGGTCTTTATTTCGATTAAATCGGTCCATATAAAGCCTAGATATCGTTATATGTAGACTGTGTGATAAACGAAAAAAACATTGTTTCAAAACGTAACGTCATTTTTTAAAATTCAAAAAGTCGACGATAAACTTTCACAAAACACTTTGAAATACTTTTGTAATGCAACTTTAGGTATTAGTAAACGTTAATAAGCGATAAAATTCATCAGGAGGCGATGTAAAGATCATTAGCTGTCCGTCTGGAAAAATGTCCGGCTAGAAACTCAACGAAAATATCCGGTCCTAGACCTGAAGAAATACGGTGCCTTGCATGTGTTTGACCAAGAAAAAACTCGAAGGGAAATGACAAGACTCTAGACACCGTGTGGAAGCTGTAGGTACTGCAACCTCAGTCAATTAATTGTGGTTCACCTTTATCAATGGGTTCAAGTAGCGCATGGATATATTTTCCCATTTTCAGTGATCAGTTTTTCCTGTGCTTTTCGATGTAAATGCCGTTCTGGTAAAGCCACAGCAGTGATTTAACCAGTTTTATAAACGTCTGAGTGTTTTCTATCCACACAGACTAATGCATATACTATATTCCTGGCATGAGTAGCAGGGCGCTGAAATGTTGCGCGATTTTTAACAGAATGTTCAAAAAAGTAGAGGGTAGAAGGAAGAGGTTAATGGTGAAAAGCAACCTCTATGGTAAAACATAATTGTACATGTTTCGGTAAACTAGCTAGGTTGAATTTGATTATTTGAGCATTTCCCTTGATACGTAGACATACGTAACAGGGGCAAGTTGTTTTTCCTTGAGGAACACGCAGATGGTGTTTGGTTTTATTGAGATGTAAATGTGAGTTGAAGGAGCCAAGGGAAAATACGTTATTTTTATTAAATATCAGGGATTATAATCTTGGGGAGAATGAGGCCATAAACGACCAAATTGGAAAGGCCTGGAAGTTTTGATTAATCATTAAGGTTTGCAAATATATACACATAAAACATTTGTTAGGACTATTTGTTTTGGTGCAAAGGTATTTTAAAGAGACACGCTCAAATATGGAACTTTATGAGTTTTTATTTTATGAGTTTTAAATTACACATGTGAATTTGGATTTTAAGGATAAAGGGTTCTTTAATATGTCTAATGTAGTATAGAACTGGACTATAAATGGGTGGGTTGACTTATTGACCTTATCATGACTGTCTTCTAAGGTCTGATCAGCCTTAGGGGAGAGTCATTGGTATAATGAATGTGGTCATATTGAGTTACTAGTTTTAAGGTAAATTCATTATAAAGGAGTTTAGGTTAGGAGGTTAGGATAGGAGATATATTAAGCCAATAGGGCAGGGAATTACATAGAAAAATAAGTTTCAGTTCTTAGGGGTGATAAATTACTGTAGATAAGGAATTCTGCACTTTGCAACATATATTAAATTCATGTTATTGTCAGATAGAATACTGAGGGTCCTTGAAGGAAGGATTTTGATATGATAAGCATTTGTTTTGAATTTTTTGACCATTAGGAGTAAAAAAAATATATAGATATATAGTATTAAATTTAACAGGTATATAGGACATCTGTGATGATTTAGGATTATTGTTAGGTTGATTAAGGAAATGTAAGGACTTTAGAGATTGACACTCATAGACATGATTTTAGATAAAGTCAAACAGTTAGAAGCTTAGTGGTATTTGAGAGATTTGAGAGAAAAGGTTTAAATTGGTAAATATATATTTAAGAAAATATATAAGTAGCGCAGATAGTTCTTAAGTAGATAAGAAACTTGACAGGGAATTGGTACTGGATTGACGCCCAAGGGAGAATTGGACATGTGGAAAACTAAAAGGGGCTCCTTCATGATGATGTCAGACATAAGGATAATATACTAATCTTACCTAAGTCATTATTTAGAGTAGGTAAGGTTGATACCTGGGCAGAGTCAGGTATCAAAAGGGGGATGGGTAAATTGTGGTCTAGGATAGGATGGGGCCTATTGGATAAGAAACTAACAATTTAAAAAATGTAGCTAACAATTGGGCATAGAAGTTAAAGATATAATCAGATAAAACATATGAGAAATTGTTTGTTAACCAAGCCTGTATGTCCAGGATTTTATGCATTACAGGTGAACTACAGGTGAAGTCACTCAATTCAGTCCCAGAGGCTTGGGGACCATAGAAGACCCCTGGTGACAGCTAGCTGAAAGAGCTACCCAGATTCATATCGCACGGCGGAAGGGTAAGACACTTTTTCACTGTTGGACTATAAACAGAGTTCGGGAGAAGAACTGGAATTAACAGAATTCCGGGGGCCAACTCTCGAATGAAGTAACCCTACCTGTCCTATCACCCCTGTTTTTGTTCATAGAAGTGAAGATGTGTCTGGCTCTGGCTAAGTGATGTGTATTTTGTTCCAAAATAAGCATAAGAGATCCCTAGATCTGGGTAGACAAGAAGTTAGAGTAGAGATTACATGATAACCGACTTCGGACAGTTCTAGGATTGGAGAAGAGGGTATCCTTATAGCATGGGGGATCCCACAAGGGTGGATAGGTTTTCCATGATATGGGGAAATCTGGGAGCAATGTTGAACTTTGTAAAGGTGATGAAATCCTACTAACCATCAAAACTATTAAGCTCTCTGATGCAGGCACTCACACCCTCGGACTACAAAGGACGAGGACAGACATGATGGGTGTGTTTTCTATTAAGGTACTGCCAAGACCAGAGGTAACCGGACACACTCCTCTACCACCACTGTGTTAAAAAATACCATTCAGGTAATTAATGTTAGAGACTATTCGGCTATTGATCAATTAGGAACTGAGACTGGTTTTGATAGTAGGGACAATTTGTGGCTGTCTTATGAGGTACACAGCTAAAACCCTGAGAAGAAAGGACTGCATTATTTGTAGTTATGCTAGACCTGTTCTGGCTACACACCCATTTACTGTAGGAGAAGGAGAGGGGTGGTTGTGTATTCTGAGAAGTTTTTACCAGGTTAAGCCCAATTCAACCCTCTGTTCCTCTTTGAGCCATGTGTTTCCTGCAGTACCTCCTCATCGGGCCTCTTGGGGTGTTGAGGCATATGGGGGCAATTACGAGTGCATCACGGGTACAGGTAATGGCATTGATTATGGGAGATTGCCT
The DNA here is from genome assembly GCF_034236695.1 of Oncorhynchus nerka. Classification (NCBI taxonomy): domain Eukaryota; kingdom Metazoa; phylum Chordata; class Actinopteri; order Salmoniformes; family Salmonidae; genus Oncorhynchus; species Oncorhynchus nerka. The sequence continues at coordinate 734,104 of NC_088421.1, forward strand.
GAAGCTGATTGCAGTAGTAACATAACCATTAATTCCACTTGGCCAGTTACAGGCCTAAACCAAACTAGTGGTCTGGCTGATGTGTGTTGGATGTGTGGAGACAAAAGAGTGCTGAGACCCATTCTTAGAGGAGAATGGCAAGGTACGTGTGGTCTGACCAGTTTGATAATTCCACTGACCATTGTTGATGTTGCTGCTGAACAGCTGTTGGGTTCTGTATCCAGGGGACCTGAAGACATTCCATCCCATGGGAGACATAGATGTAGTGCTCCATGGACAGAGGATGTAGTCGACATACACACTAACCTGTTGGGTGTGCCAGTGGGGATTCCTCATGAGTTTCAGGCCTTGGGTAGGAATGATGGACTCTGGCACTTACTACCTACTATGGGTCCAGCCATGGTGGATGCTAGACAGACTGCATGGATTAATTATATCTACTATAATCAACAGCGTTTTGTGAATTACTCCCGTGATGCACTCACTGGTATGTCTGAACAGCTTGAGGCCACATTTGGGGTTTCCAGACAGAATAGACTTGCCTTGGATATGCTTCTTGCCAGTCGGGGACGTCTGCACGATGTTCGGTGAACAATGTTGCACGTATATTCCTAATAATACCAGTCCAGATGATAGTTTTTAAACTTCACAATCTAAGGCGGGCTTGATGCACTGTCTGCTAAGATGAGGTCCACGGGGGGGAGTCTGTTCTCTTGGCCTGGTTTGGTAAGTACACTGGTATGATGGTTACTGGATTTCTGACGCTAATTATTATTTGTTATTGATGTGATGTGCTGCTTGCATCATACCGTGTTTTGAGAAGTCTGTTACAGATGTGGTGAGGGCTTCAGGCATGATGCCTTTGCTTGATGCTCCAGTTGGCGATGCCGATACGGAAGCATGCTTTCAGGGGAGGATGGGACTGACTGAGGATGACACATGGTTTGGAGTCCCTGGGTGGCAAGGAGCCCACCTGGTACAGGATAGGAGTAGCTGAGAGGACCAGATGGTTTCTAATAATTCTTTACTCTGTTTTCCATGACCAAAGTTTTATCCTACATCTTACATGTCAATAACAATAAAGTTTTATCCTGTTTTTGATAAGTGACACCCTTGTGGGTGACAAGGGGGGGAAACAAAAGCATACAACAAAGGCATATATCACTTGTTATTAATAATAAACTTTTTATTATTTTCATGAAATGCTATGACTGCTGAAATAAAGGATAATGAGTGACACCCTAGCGGGTGTCAAAAGGGGGACTTAAATTTCACACTATTTTCTTTTGTTCTGTTTTTGAATGAGCTGTTCTCTTTTGACATGAAGGTAGTTTAAACTTTGTAACTGTTATATGATTCATTGCTGAGTTTTTGTTCACACCCTTGGGGTTATTTTACATTATAGCCATTACCATATATATGATTGAATATTATCTGCTGTTGCCTTGTGTGGATGTATGTATGTGTTATGCTACCTAGCTGATTTGGAACATTGTTAAAAGTATCAGGGCCGTGGAACTTTCTCATGCTGGAAAAATACAGAAGGGAGGGCACATTCAGAGCGTGGGGTTGCGAGAACAAGCGGTCTTTTTGTTAGATAACAGGAGCCAGGTGCGAGATAACGGTATGGAGCATGAGACCCATCTTTCAGTTTTTGCAGCCATTTTAGGAGGGGGATCCAGTTGCTTTTATTGATTAAGCTTCTCCATTGTATGTCGTGTCCCATCTGGGATGGGAAGAGGGGGAAATTATTTTTCTTTGTGGGCCATTTCCGGATAGACATACCTAGTTTAGGATATTTTTCCTTTTTGGATTATGTTTTTGTTTTTGCTTGGAGTAATGTATCTGGACTATATCACATCTCTTAGATGTGAAGAGAGGGTATCACAACTTTTTCCTGCAGGGAAAAAGTTGGCTTATGTGGACAATCATTTTACTTTTATTTTGAGCTGTTGTTCTCCGCTCTGTTAAATGAGGGTTGTAAGTTCCTAGGTGGCTGGTAGCCAACTTAGTACATAGTGGGATTGAATGGAGAACATGATGGTAATACATAAATATCTATTTCTGTTTAATACCGTGCCTTATTTCATAGTCCCTTTGGGAGAAGTTTCTCTTTGTGTCTGGATCTAGTTAGGTTGTGTCACGTCTCTGGTGAGACGTGAAGAGAGGGTTTTGTAAAGAATTGCTATTATGCAGGAGACCAACCTACTGCTAAATACATGGCTATTGCATTGTTATAACTGAGACAACACATAGCAACGTATTTTCACAGTAAAGCCTGTGGGGTCCCCTACAGGATAGCTCCCACATTACACACATAATCTCCCTTTTAACCGAACACTGTGTGCCCGAAGAGGATTCTACGATGACGGACAGACAACTGAGCCAATGGCGGAAGACTACAGACTACACCCAGCCTGAACCAATCCAAAGATCCGATCTTCCGGAGTCAACCTACTTTCTGTGCCGTATATTAGGGCTGTGCTGATTGTTTACGCCCTCTTTGCCTGCTGTTCCACACGAACTAACGGAAGAGCCGTAATTACGCTGTACTAGATATTTTCACTCTGAATAAACTGTCGCTTGTCATTACAATTTACCACTTTGTCTGAATCGATCCTTGACCGGCTCACCCATCTACATATCTAATTACTAACACCCCCCACCTACTTGTACAAATTACCTCAACTAGCCTGTACCCCTGCACACTGACTTGGTACTGGTGCCCACTGTATATAGCCTCGTTATTCTTATTGTGTTACTTTTTATTTTATTTTAGCCTACTTGGTAAATATTTTCTTCTTGAACTGCACTGTTGGTTAAGGGCTTGTAAGTAAGCATTTCACGGTAAAGTCTACACTTGTTGTATTCGGCGCATGTGGCAAATAAAGTTTGATTTGATAGCGGGGTGAATAGGCCGTGGCTTGAGTGGTTGATGTCCTTGATAAATCATACTCCAGTCTAGTTGGCGGTAATGCAACATTTATTGGATGCCAACCACCAATAATCCTCATCGAAGACACATTCAGTTAGGCCCCTTACAGTTTTGTTTGCTTCCGTTTAAGAAACGTTCTGCAACAGAATCGTCGTAATGAATAGGCTATGCCAGTTATATTGGTTTCTGTATTTTACATTCAGTAGGCTGTAGTAGCAAACACAATGCTTGAAAAGTGTATATTTTTTTATTTTTTTATCTGATTGATATGAAATGACATGCATGCAGCCTAGGATAAACATATTGCTCGAAAACGGAGAACAACTCGTAGGCATAGTCTACACATAGTCCAGCCATCCACATGGACTGTTGTCCTCATTCGGTAGCGACTCCAACACCTGATTGAATTCACTTTTTTCCAACATTCCATGGAACTTTTTTCCCGAGCTGTGGTCCTTGCATAATTGTTTAAGGCCATGCTTGTTGTCTTAAAATCACACAAAAAAATGGTTTAAGACAAAACAATTACAAAAATATATACTTCAGGTCGGAGTCATGTCAGTGAAATTCAGGTCAGAAAGTCGGAGCTCGAGAAAGATGCCTGAGTTTCCGACTTTGAATTCCAAGTTGGATGACCATTCAAAATCATTTTCGCAGTTACTCCACGCGCCAAGCACAAAAGAGGGACTGATCGAACAGCCATGGACAAAAACATAATAAATACGAAAACCCTCCCCCTGAATGAAATTAAAAAAGCATGACCCTGCCCAATTTTCCTCCAGGTAACAATTTCTGTAAATTAAAATTGACTGGTTCCTTAAACCAAGGTTTCCCAAACTCAGTCCTGCCCCCCCGTGCACATTTTGGTCACAGTACTACAGTTGATTCAAATAATCAAAGCTTGATGAGTTATTTGAATCAGTTTTGTAGTTAGTGGTGAAAAAAATTAAAATAAACGTGCACGGGGGAGGACCGAGTTTGGGCTGGGTTAGACCACTTCAGCTGGGTTCCAACCTGAACAATGTTTAAAATGTTGATGCAGCCCCCAGTTATCCATAGTGTATACTTTTTTCTCTTATCAAAATGAAGATCCCCAAAATTTGGTCGGGAAAACTGTACCAAGAGATGACTTACCTTTTCACAATGTAGTTACAATACTATGTTAAATCCACAGTCGAGATCCTTTATTAAAAGGCTTTACATTTGTCAGTCCATTTTGTAGATTAATCAAGGCCTAGAATCAATTCAGATGGCGAAATTTAAAGGTCACATGTGCAGAGACTGCATTCAAGGCAAATGTTGCATACGTCGGCTCAATCAGAAATCATAATTAATCGCACTATTATGTGGATCTTCTATTGTCCGGATTGAATCTAGCCCGAAGTGTGGCAATGCCCCTCTTGTGCCTATGAAAGTGCCACCCCAGTAAAGTTTTCCACAGACTGCTGGGGCATGCTTAGCATTTAAACGCAATAAAGGTATTAATGGAAACAATTTAACACAGAGCGCTTTGTTCAAGTTAACGCAGCTTCCTTGGCTCTGATTAGATATCGGTGTCATGCTCTACAGAAGCAAAGCGAGCGAGTAGTGTCTGTAAAACATTAACATTGTCCCATTTGACCTATGTTGACACCGAACATACTGTATTAATTCCTCCGAAACTTTTTTCTTAGCCATCAGTTCTACACAAATACAGTATCACATGCTACAATAGCAACACGTCAGTACTACTGAATATATGTTTGCTATATCCAATCGATGAAATAAAAGGCATTAGCTTCAAAGCATAAATTGCTTTAATCCCAGGACCCTGGGAATATTTCGGCAAGAAAAACAAGCAGACCAGAAGTGAAATTCAAAATGTCAAGTTGACACCCAAGAATGGTGAAACAGACTGAAAAAGATGGTATTTCCAACATATCTACAGTACCCCGTGCTTCATGATAGTCAATATTAGTCTTTATTATTATTGTAAATCAGACTCAACTCTCCAAAAGTTCCCTAGCCAACCCAACTCTTTGGAAGCGTGGTCTGGGCAGAGGCGGGAGGGGTTCCACTGGTTCCACTCAAGTTTAAAAGACATGTCATCCACTCAATCATCTCAAAACTTTCATAGGTCTGCATTAAAATGGTGACTCTCTCACAGGTTCTCTTCAATCTGAAGCTACCACTGAGACTTGAAGTAGCATACATTTGAATTAAAATAAGTGAATGGTTATCATCATAATTTAGATACATGTGTAAATAGGAGAAATGCACCACAGACTTAATAGTGGGGGTGATTTTTTATGGGATTCACTGGCATAGTCACGAGCTAATGGTTCAAAATGAATAAAAAACAGTGAGCGTAATAATACTTATTATAAAAAGGTTGATATCGTGTAACATTTTTCGGTAAAAAACAATTAATTTTGCCAGCAAATAATGAGGTTAAGAGCCAACGGAAAAGCAAGGACAAAAACTATGACAAAGATACACACTCATACACATTCTCTCATAGAAACCATGCACTCTCACGTACACAGACATTTCCTGGATGAGGGATGACAGTTTCATGTGTGGAAGGACTCGGTGATGTGGCACGCTGTGAATGGCCATGGGGGGACTGAAGGTCGAATAATGGTTGATTGAACATAGCCCCATATCCCTCTCTTCCATCCAATCTCTTTCTCCCTCCCTCTGTCTAGTCTTCTCCTGCTTTCATTCCTCTGACAGATCCCTCATTCCGCATCTGAAAAAAGCAGAGGAAAAACCATACATTATATCCCTGCAACATGTAAAAATGCATCCAATCACACATTTCCAGACATTCCACGAAGCAACATACATTTTTCGTTAAAATATGATTTTAAGCCATAGCAAAACACATTTAGTGTACAGTCATGTATGACAACTACTGCAATAGCTTATACAGTATGTTGAGAGGGGCTAGGGTCAACTTGTCGTATCCGGTGTGCCGTGTGATCGTAAGTATGCTCCCAGTAATCTTTTCTCTCCCTGTCTCCCCTTCCGGAGGGCCTAAGACCGTAAGACGGCAGCTGAGGACACCCTTTTACTCAAGTATGACAGTTGGGTACTTTATCCACCACTGCTATTAGCGATGCTGACTATGACATTACTTTAGCTAATATGGTGACAACGACGTAGGCTGTGTGTAGAGGTTTGGCTTGGGAAAGTTTTTTCGCCTGGTCACATATAGGACTGTGGCGGTCACAAAATTGTCAGCCGGTGATAGTCAAGCAAATAACAGTTGGTCTCACACTTCAAGATGGCCACCATTGTTCCTGTACCCAAGAAGGCACAGGTAACTGAACGTAATGACTATCACCCCGTAGCACTCACCTCTGTCATTATGAAGTGCTTTGAGAGACTAGTCAAGGATCATATCACATCCTCTAACTTACCTGCCACCCGACAGCCACTTCAATTTGCTTATCGCCCCAATAGATGCAATCGCCCTCACTCTGCCCTATCCCGTCTGGACAAGAATGCGGTTTATTGACTATAGCTCAGCAATCAACACCATAGTACCCTCCAAGCTCATTATTAAGCTTGAGGCCCTGGAACTGAATCCCGCCTTGTGCAACTGGGTCCTGGACTTCCTGACGGGCCGCCCCCAGGTGGTGAAGGTAGGAAACATCACCTCCACTGATCCTCACTATTGGGGCCCCATAAGGGTGCGTGCTCAGCCCCCTCCTGTACTCCCTGTTCACCCATGACTGTGTGGCCAAGCACGCCTCCATCATCAAGTTTGCAGATGACACTACAGTGGTAGGCTTGATTACCAACGATGATGAGACAGCCTACAAGGAGGAGGTGATGGCTCTGGGAGTGTGGTCCCTGGAAAACAACCTCCCACTCAATGTCAACAGAAAGAGATGATTGTGGACTTCAGAAAACAGCAGAGCGTGCACCCCCCATCTACGTCAACGGGACCGCATTGGAGAAAGTGGAAAGCTTCAAGTTCCTTGGTGTACACATCACTGAAAAACTGAAATGGACCACCCACACAGACAATGTGGTGAAGAAGGCACAAAAAGAGCCTCAAACTCACATGCTGCTCATATATGTCAGTTAGGCTCTATACCCCTTGTAAAGTGGATTAATGTGCTTAATTTTAAGAAGTTATTTGGCCACTTTAGTTGTGATACAAACCTCATTAAATCATATAGGCCTATGGGATAGGCTACATATGGTGTGTGACTATGATTCGAACTAGTCACAAAAAAAAGTATTGTTTCTTATGCTGGGCATCATTCAAAAGTGATAATATATCATTCAAGTGACAGGCTAATATTGTCAACCATCAGACTTTTCTTGATTTAATTTAGTCTTTACATAAACTAAATAATATATGTGTGAAATTTGTTTTGATTTAGAATAGACCCATATCATGCACCTGTATCGAAACAGGGGCAGCTTGAAAAAAATACATCTATGCACTTAAATAGCGTTTGGAGGATGCATTTCCCCGTGGCAGCCAGGTAGGCTATACTCCTGTTGGAAATATAAGAAATTTACTTAATATTAGGAAAGTGGAGAAATACATTTAGTAGGCCTAGCCTATAGAAAACTGATGGATCCTTTTTTTTTTAGCGGCCATCACTCGGTTTTCTCCCACAATCACATAGATTATAGAAATGTTACGCAACATGACCTCATGGGCTCGCATGAAGTGATTCGATTTTCAATTTCATTTGCATCTAATCATGTCAGAGTGATTAGAGGGACAATAGAGTGCTGAGTACCAGGCAGTTAGCAAGTTTGGCAGGCTACTAATGACAAGCAGCAGCATCAGAGCTTGGAGAAACCTAATTACTGTGACTAAACGGTCATGTGGAATTTGACAGCCTTCATGACCAGTGACTGCTGGTGTTGCGGTAATAAGGTCACCGCAACAGCCCTAGTTACATACAGCTGTGTTGTGCATTGTAGTCCACAAGCGAAGTTAACGTGGCTGTTATGAGTGAACTCTGTTTACGCGTGATCAGGGGTGTATTCATTCTGCTGATTCTGTTGAAAAACATTTCTTCCAAAGAAAGTAAACGGAACAAAACGGGATAAACATACCTGAATTTGTCCAACAGAAACTCGTTTGCAACTGTTGGACTAATGATTACACCCCATATCAGCTAGATGCAGGCAAATGTGTGCAAGGCGGTATTGACTGTCACAGTTGGTCACCTCAAATTTGTCTCTCGAACTGTGTGCACCTACGTTTTAAACTTTAATTCATAGGCTAGGTTGTAGCAACCTCATGATGGGTATAGGGAAAATGTAAGTATCATGTAGTAGCCTAAACCTATTGCTGTTACATTGAACTGGGTGAATGGAATATGAATGAGAGTCATCCAATATGCTGTAATAGGAATAAGGCCATGGTCATGAAAATAAAATCATCCTCCCTCATCTTAAACGGCACTGTCCGCCACTGTGGTAGACATATAGGCCCTACGTGCACCGCACACAGAGACGGGCATTCCAGTGGCATTGTTGCATCTGGAAAGATGGTTTATTTTTGGTCAATTGCAGATTACGGTTTCAATAAAACATTAAAAAAAGCTAATTGTGAACCAAAAACTAACGTGATTAGGTCAAAACATTTTAAAAATGGATAAATAAAAAAAAATCGAATCAATCACTGGCACCCTTGAGACCAATAAAAAAAGTGTCGCACTGCCAAGTCAAACAGCTGCAAATGTGACTGTTTGGTCGCAGTATCAAACCCTGACATTTGCCAGAAAGAGCTTCCCGCTCTAAAATGGTTAAAGCAACAACAACAAAAATCCAATGACTGGTTTGTATAAACCTTGCCTCTATGACCTCAATGTTGCAATTTACAAATGCTATTATCCTTGTACCATAGAGTGAACAGTGTCCTGACAAGACAGCAACTTCTCTGAGCAAGGAAAAATCATGCATCAGCATCATTGATATGTAAAGTGCATTCATAAACTAGTCAGACCCCTTTACTTTTTCTACATTTTGTTACATTACAGGCTTATTCTAAAATGTATTAAATTGTTTTGTTTTTTCTCTCAATCTACACACAATACCCTATAATGACAAAGCAAAAAGACATTTTTGCAAATGTATAAAAATCATGAAATATCACATTTACATAAGTATTCAGACCCTTTACTCTGCACTTTTTTGAAGCACCTTTAGCAACAATTACAGCATTGAGCCTTCTTGGGTATGACACTACAAGCTTGGCACACCTGTATTTGGGGAGTTTCTCCCATTGTCCTCTGCAGATCCTCTCAAGCTCTGTCATGTTGGATGGGGAGCGTTGCTGCAAAGCTATTTTCAGGTCTCTCCAGAGATGGTCGATCAGGTTCAAGTCCAGGCTCTGGCTGGGCCACTCAAGGACATTCAGAGACTCGTCACAAAGACACCCCTGCGTTGTCTTGGCTGTATGCTTAGGATTGTTGTCCTGTTGGAAGGTGAACCTTCGCCCCGGGTCTAAGGTCTGAGCGCTCTAGAGCAGGTTTTCATCAAGGCTCTCTCTGTACTTTGCTCTGTTCATCTTTTCCTCAAAGAAATAGTCCGGACAAAAATCTGGTTGCTAATTATTTTTCGTTGCTAAGCAATCAATGAAGGCTGGCTAACATTCTTGTCACTTGCTAGCTAACAAGCTGTCAACAGCAAACAAAGATGTAAAACTCTCCAGCTGAAATGACAGAAAACTATCTGCATTTGTTTGTTTTAGCTGGGTTTTTTTTACATCTCTTTGGATATATACAGTGCATTTGGAAAGTATTCAGCCACCTCAACTTTCTCCACATTTTGTTACGTTACAGCCTTATTCTAAAATTAATTAAATATGTTTTCCCCCCCTCAATCTACACATAATACCCCATAATGACAAAGCAAACCGTTTTTATTTTGGCAAATGATTTAAAAATAAAAGGTGTGCCTTACATAAGTATTCAGACCCTTTGCTATGAGACTTTAGATTGAGCTCAGGTGCATCCTGTTTCCATTGATCATCCTTGAGATGTTTCTACAACTTGGAGTCCACCTGTGGTAAATTCAAATAATTGGACATGATTTGGAAAGGCACACACCTGTCTATATAAGGTCCCACAGTTGACTGTGCATGTCAGAGCAAAAACCAAGCTATGCGGTTGAAGGAATTGTCCGTAGAGCTCCAAGACAATTGTCTCGAGGCACAGATCTGGGGAAGGGTACCAAAACATGTTTGCAGCATTGAAGGTCCGCATGAACATAGTGGCCTCAATTGTTCTTAAAAGGAAGAAGTTTGGAACCATCAAGACTCCTAGAGCTGGCCTCCCAGAGCTTGCCTCCCAGCCAAACTAAGCAATCGGGGGAGAAGGGCCTTGGTCAGGGTGGTGACCAAGAACTTGATGGTCACTCTGACAGAGCTCCAGAGTTCATCTGTGGAGATGAGAGAACCTTCCAGAAAGACAACCAATCTCTGTAGCCCTTTATGGAAGAGTGGCCACGTGGAAGCCACTCCTCAGTAAAAGGCACATGACAGCCCACTTGGAGTTTGCCAAAAGGCACCTAAAGAAGGGAAAGGGGGATACCTAGTCAGTTGTCCAACTGAAAGTACTGAACTGAAATGTGTCTTCTGTATTTAACCGAACCCCTCTGAATCAGAGGAGCGGGGGGGGGCTGCCTTAATCGACATCCACGTCTTTGGCGCCAGGGGAACAGTGGGTTAACTGCCTTGTTCAGGGGCAGAATGACAGATTTTTACCTTGTCAGCTTGGGGATTCGATCCAACAACCTTCCATTTACTGGCTCAATGCACTAACCACTAGGCTACCTGCCAGACCATGAGAAACAAGATTCTCTGGTCCGATGAATTCAAGATGGAACTTTTTGGCCTGAATACCATGGAGGAAACCTGGCACCATCCCTACGGTGAAGCATGGTGGTGGCAGTGTCATGCTGTGGGGATGCTTTTCAGTGGCAGGGACTGGGACACTAGGCAGGATTGAGGCAAAGATGAACAGAGCAAAGTAGAGAGATCCTTGATGAAAACCTGCTTCAGACTGGGGCGAAGGTTCTCCTTCCAACAGGACAACGCAGGAGAAGCTTCAGGACAAGTCTCTGAATGTCCTTGAGTGGCCCAGTCAGAGCCCGGACTTGAACCTGATCGAACAACTCTGGAGATACCTGAAAATAGCTGTGCAGCGACACTCCAACCTGACAGAGCTTGAGAGGATCTGCAGAGAAGAATAGGAGAAACTCCCTAAATACAGGTGTCTCAAGCTGATAGAGTCATACCCAAGCAGACTCGAGGCTGTAATCACTGTCAAAGGTGCTTCAACAAAGTACTTTCTGAAAATTACAAAAATTTTGATATTCCCATTTGAATAAACTTTTAAAAATATCAACCTGTTTTTGCTTTGTCATTATGGGGTACTGTGTGTAGATTGATGAAAAACATTTTTTTTTTTTTTTAATCCATTTCAGAATAAGGCTGTTACGTAACAAAATGTGGAAAAAGTCAAGGGGTCTGAATACTTTCCAAATGCACTGTATGTATTTTGTCACACATTCTAACTATTTTTAAATTGAGATTGCACTTTGTCTCGATCTGGTTTTATATGTGCCATTTACAAGAGTAAAAGGTATCAATGAGTAGAACTCCTCTAAAGTAGATAATGCACTTGTGAAAAAGGAGCAGTACTAACACCAAATTGAACACCATTGGAGACTGTACAGGTAATAGTAAGGACTGTTTAGCAGGCAGAAAATGGTGCCCAATATTCATTCAATATCAGGGTTTATGAATGCATACCTGGTCCAGCTCTCTCTGTGTCTCCTCCTCCATCCGGCGGATGTCATCCATGGTTAGGTTCACCCAACGGTCTAGCCAGCAGAAGAGCTGCCGATGGAAATTAGTGAAGAGGCGCTTCTCTTGCTGCTCCAGGAGGGGGAGGGATGGAGGGCAGAAGAGGGGATATGAGTGGGGTGAGAGAGATATATTCTTATGGAACTCTTTTTCTAATTGTCATTGCACTGATCTTAAAGTGACTAGGTACAAACCAGTCTAGTGATGACCTTTTACCCTATTGTCTTCACCAGTTTTTTCCAATCAGTACAGATGAAAGGGAAGAGACAATGAGAGGATGTGTTTTTAAGCAATCGCGAGAGCAGGGGTTCTCAACCTTTCTTAGACAAGCAAGGCCCACATTAGAATTTTCTTATTGATCAATCCTAAATCTAGTAGGGCTTGTCAATCTGCTTTACATATATAAAAAAAAGGTAATTGGAATGTGCTACCACAAAGAGATCATGCAGGACAATAGATTTTTTTGTTGGGATCTTTGAGGGCTCACTCTCTGGTAGGGATATGCATTTTACAGTAGATCAGTTTAAGTGAAACGGTTCATAAAACAAACATAAAAAAACACATTTAAATATATGTTGTTCTTGAAGACAAAACTGAATTATTCTAGTAAAACTCTCGCTGCCCGACTACATGGATGGTTATAGACTGGAGCAGTTATTCTGAAAATCCTAACGTGTCTTTCTATTGTTTGTCATTACTTTTTTGACAAGTCATACAAATTGCTGTTAAGCCCAAACCCAGCCAGAAGTTGGCTCTTAATCCAATTCTGAGACATTCAACTGCTTTTATCTTGCTCCATGTTATACCAGCACTAATGTATGTGCCATTTGGAATGTTGAGTGAAATACTGTTGAAATTCTGTTTTGTCACATACATTGTCAATTTGAACAGTTTAACCCATTAGGGAAATATTTGTATTGTACAGCAGTATACAATAAAACCCTCCTCCCCCTGTTGAGAACCAAACAACTACTGCAGAGTAGAGCAGAGGTGTAAATGTGGATACCTTTTTTTAACCACGTGACTTTGTGGTATTTAGGCAGTGACATGGTCAAATAAAACCAAAAATGTTTTGGGTTACTGCTATCATGTAGACTCAAATCACACAGATAGATGGTTCAAGTTAATATACAAGACAGGATCATCAGAACTAAACAATAAATACATGCGTATACACATACATTTACATCAGTGTTTCCCAACCCTGGTCCTCGAGTACCCCCAACAGTACACCTTTACTGTTATAGCCAATAGAAACGCATTGAAGAACACATTTGTACATGACAAAACATGTCAATCAAAAATAAATCAGAAGGAATCAGATTTTTAAGTGTCTGTCTAAGTGTATATCTAAGAAAACTCAGAGGGAACATTTTTGTTTCTTAGACCCATGTTTGGTCACATTATTATGACACTTTGTGACACTTTTTACTCCACATTGTGTCCTTTTTACAGCCTGGTACTGGGTTACCTTTATACGACTACCCTGAAGCTTGTGTGCATCGCAGAGCAACACAACCAACACCTTCTTGTTCGTGAGAGTCTCCCCTTACGATATTGGTGACAGTCGGTTTTGTGAGAACACCTCTTCAAAATGATGACGTCTGCGACAGAGTTCAGAGGACTGCCGTAAAGCTCTTGGTTATAAGCCAAAATCCATTGGCGGATGGTGTTGGTACTATTTGAGTATTTAAAACCTTTGTTATCTGAATTATTCGTTTTAACTTAGACTGGCTTACCACGGCCTCAGACCATTTTAAGAATATTTGTCTCGACTTTAACCTGACTCAACTGATTGCAAAACCCACACGGATGAATGTAAAAAATCCAGCAAATGCCTCACTGATTGTGGGCTATCTGTCAGAATTAGGTCAAAAGTACTTGTCCAGTGTTGCCTTTGCTAATTATCTCAGGGATCACGGTTCTATAAAAAAAAGGTACGGTCCTTCGTTACACAGCAGAAAACAAATCATTCCGTCAACACTCATTCCGGTTATTGGCTATGGCGATATCATCTATATATAAATGCAGCTGCCACTGTATTGAAGCCATTGGATGCAGTTGATCATAGCGCATTGCGCTTTTTTACGGGTGATAGGTTCAGTACACATTGGATTTTGAATCACAAAGTAGCCTGGCTCCCTTTGAAGTATTGTAGATCGATGTATTGCATTATTTTTTGTTTATAAAGCCCTCTTGCATAAACTTCCACCATACCTTACCTCATTCTAACTTTCAGACGTAGAAGTTACCAGACCCGGATTCCCTGTATACTAGGCAGTGTCAGAGGAAGGCCCACCTGGACTATTTACATTGGCTCCCCGCCCTTTGTTTTTACACTGCTGCTACTCGCTGTTTATTATCTATGCATAGTCACTTTACAAATTACCTCGACCAACCCCTCACATTATATAGTGCCGGAAGGGATGGGCTCTTAACCAACTGTGCCATTTCACACTGTTTGTAACTTATTTTGTACGTAATGTTGCTGCTACCATATTGTTATTTTACTGCTGCTCTTTAATTATTTTAGACTTTTATCAATTATTTTTTGTGGTATTTTTCTTAAAACTGCATTGTTGGTTAAAACTCAAACGTTCATTAAAATACACATGCAGGGTAGTGAATTAAAGCTACACTCGTTGTGAATCCAGGCAACAAGTCAGATTTTTAAAATGCTTTTCGGCGAAAGCATGAGAAGCTATTATCTGATAGCATGTAACACCCCAAAAGACCCGCAGGGGACGTAAACAAAATAATTAGCATAGTCGGCGCTACACTAAACGCACCAATAAAATATAAAACATTCATTACCTTTGACCATCTTCTTTGTTGGCACTCCTAGATGTCCCATAAACATCACTATTGGGTCTTTTTTTCGTTTAAATCGGTCCATATATAGCCTAGATATCAATCTATGAAGACTGTAATCAAGGAAAAAAACATTGTTTTATAACGCAACGTCATTTTTTAAAATGAAAAAAGTCGACGAAAAACTTTCACAAAACACTTCGAAATACTTTTGTAATGCAACTTTAGGTATTAGTAAACGTTAAATAAGCGATCAAATTGATCACGAGGCGATGTAAATTCTATAGCTGTACGTCTGGAAATAATGTCCGGGTAAATCTCAACCAAAATATCCGGTCGGAGACCGGAAGAACTGCGCTGCCTTGCGTCTGTTTGACCAAGAAACAGAGAGTAGGCAAATGACAAGACTCTAGACATCGTGTGGAAGCTGTAGGTATTGCAAGCTCAGCCCCATTAAATGTGGTTCACCTTTATCAATGGGTTCAAGTCGCGCATGGATATATTTTTCCATTTTCAGTAGTTAAGGGCTTGTAAGTAAGCATTTCACTGTTGTATTCGGCGCATGTGACAAACACAATTTGATTGACTCGGTACCAGTGCCCCCATGTATATAGCCTCGTTATTGTTATGTAAATGTCTTGTAGATTTTTTTGAAACTTTAGTTTACTTAATAAATATTTTATTAACTCAATTTCTTGAACTGCATTGTTGGTTAAAACCTGTTGTGTGTAGGGGGCAGTATTTTGATGAAAAACGTACCCAAATGAAACTGCCTATTTCTCAGGCCCAGAATACGCATATAATTGTCAGATTAGGATAGAAAACTCTAAAGTTTCCAAAACTGTCAAAATATTGTCTGTGAGTACAACAGAACTGATATTGCAGGTGAAAACTTGAGGAAAATCCAACCCGGAAGTGCTGTTTTTCCTGAAAGCTCTGTTCCATTGCCTGCCTTCGCTCCATTGAAAGGGATATCAACCAGATTACTTTTCCTATGGCTTCCCCATGGTGTGAACAGTCTTTAGACATAGTTTCAGGCTTTTATTTTGACAAATGAGCGAGAAAGATCACATCGCATCATTGTATGGCTGGGTGCCAGCAGCGTTTTGCATGCGCAACAGCTTGGAGCAGACATTTTCTCTCTCTCGCCTATTAAAGAAGCTACAGTCCTGGTTGAAATATTATCGATTATATATCGTAAAAACAACCTGAGGATTGATTATAAAAAACATTTGAAATGTTTCTACGAACTTTACGGATACTATTTGGAATTTTCGTCTGCCCGGTCGTGACCGCTAGAGCCCGTGGATTTCTGAACATAACCCGCCAACCAAATGGAGGTATTTTGGATATAAAAATAATCTTTATGGAACAAAAGGAACATTTATTGTGTAACTGGGAGTCTCGTGAGTGCAAACATTCGAAGATCGAAGGTAAGCGATTCATTTTATTGCTTTTCTGACTTTCGTAACAAATCTACTTGGCTATTAGCCATTTGTAATGTTTTGTCTGCTGAGAGAGATGTCCTTACATAAACGCTTGGCATGCTTTCGCCGAAAAGCTTTTTTTGAAACCTGACACGCCAGGTGGATTAACAACAAGCTAAGCTGTGTTTTGCACTTGTGATTTCATGAAAATGTAATATTTTTAGTAATTTAAGTTGAATTTGGCGCTCTGCAATTCAGCGGATGTTGACGAAAATGATCCCAGTAACGTTAACGTTAAGGGCTTGTAAGTAAGCATTTCAGGGTAAGGTTATACCTGTTATATTCGGCGCATGTGCCAAATAACATTTGATTTGCTTGTGAATTGTTGCATTATTGACGAGTGAAATGATTATTTCACACTATTATTCAACAATGTAAAATGTTTAACATTAAAAGTTTTTGGCAAAGGTGGCGCAGTGGTCTAAGGCACTGCGTAGCTGTATCACTAGAGAATCTGGTTCGAGTCCAGGCTCTGTCACAGCCGGCCGCGACCGGGAGACCCATGGGCGGCGCACAATTGGCCCAGCGTCGTCTAGGTTAGGGGAGGGTCTGGCCTGCAGGGATGTTCTTGTCCCATCGCGCACTAGCGACTACTATGGCGGGCCAGGCGCAATGCACACCGACTTAGTCGCCAGGTGTACGGTGTTTACCACCACACTAGTGCGGCTGGCTTCCGGGTTAAGCGCGCATTGTGTCAAGAAGCAGCGCAGCTTGGCTGGGTTGTGTTTCGGAGGACGCAGGGGTCTCGACATTGGCTTCTCCCGAGTCCGTACGGGAGTTGCAGAGACTGACTACCAATTGGGGAAAAAAAGGGGTAAAAAAGAAGACAAAAGACAAAATAAAAACAAAGACTGATGTTCACTGTAAATTTGAGCTGCGCAGCAAGAATCTTGCATTGCCAAGCCACATCCAAAGGTAAGAAAAGGTTGTAATTTCAATAAAGTTTCAAATCTGGGGATCTACGAAGAAGCAGCAACAAGTCTAGTGAATGTAATGATGCTCTTAGCTCTTCTAAGCTCTTACCTTGTGAATAAAGTTCTCCACTCGTCCCTGCAGCCCCCACCAGCGGAAATGCACCGTTACAAGCTTATAGGCAGTCATATAGGGACAGTTACTGTTGTGGAGCTCTTTCTACACAGTAAAAGAGAGATTGAACAGACAAACAAGGGGTGGAATGAGAGAGGCAAAGGATACCCAGATTTAACATGTAAATCACTTTTCTATTCAATGCTAGATTGGGAAAACAAATATGCTTCTTTTACTTTGAAATGTCATGCTGCCTTTACGATACATAAAATCTATGGTAAAATATGGTAAATTAAACAGAACAAGTGTAATTTCAGACATGCCTTCCATCCTGGTCCCAGGGGTCCTCTTCCAGTTTTTTCAGAATGGAAGATGGCTGGGTCTTCCTCTGGCTTATAGTCCTACATATGAAAACAGAGAAAAAGTACTTCATATGTATACATTTTACATATAGACTACAGTATGCATAGAATAAGGAATTAGACATGAACCTTCTTAAATGGTATAAAAAGTCAAACATTTTGGTCAGGGAGTTAATCAACCATGGTTTGCCAGTGCTGTGATAAAGTGAAGTATTTAACTGCACTGTATGTTTATTAGCTAGCCAGACAGTTTTAGAAGAATGATTCCATTCCTATGAAATCCTTAAGAGTCTATTGACACACCCATGTGTCAATCTTATGTCACAAAAAAAATCCTTCAGCTTATGCTAGAGTTATTTGTTTTTCGCATGCGCTACGTCTCGATCCACCGCATCAGCCTATGTCGGCCTTCTGCATCTGCGGTGGAAGATGGCCGAGCTATAGCGGTGTTTGACAGACCATGGGTCTTCTGACAAAAACATCTGTAGCGTTCAAACAGTCTACAAACGAAACTACGTCCACTATGGAAAGATGAGACCCCTTCAAGCCCCACGGAACTCGTCTGAAGGTAACTCATACAAATAAATGGAAGTATGGAGGTAGTTTCAGTGCGAACAAAAATAAATGGGGTTAAATGTGCAAAAAAAAGATAAGAAAGCTCAGGAAATATTACATCTCCTAGATATAGGCCAGAGACATTAAAACCATATGATTTATTTTTTGACTGTCTTCTTGCCATTTATGAATGTGTTATTCAATGCGTTTCTATGGACTATAGTAGTAAAGGCCAAATTCATAATTTTTGTTATACCTAAAAGGGTCCTAAAAGTCTAGATCAAATAGCTAAATGATCCATGGTATGAATAGGGCTGTTACGAGTCATAACTGCAGTCAAATTCCACATGACAATATTCACATGGCTTCTGGAAGGAAATGCTGTCGGAATGCTCAACGGGTGTCGCTCATTCAGCCGACAAACTTTCAACCGGTTCTCCCCATTAAGCAACGCGTCGGAGTCAGAGGCCGAGCCTTCTCTGGTCTCTCCTCCACAAGTTACGAGGTCTGAGCCGCCAAAGCCTCCCACCATTAGCGCTGACAAATTGAAAACCCTAGTCCTTAGCGACTCCATTACCCACAGTACCAGACTTAAAAAGAATCATCCAGCGATTATACATTGTTTACCAGGGGGCAGGGCTACCGACGTAAAGGCTAATCAGAAGATGATGCTGCCTAATACCCTGACTACACCGCTCACGTTGCAAAATACATTTAGGAATATATGTTATTAAATTATTGCGTGCTCCAAGGAGCGTCTGCGTTGCCAAGGGCTAAAATAGAAGTCATTCCCATTTCTAACGCAGATCGCACTGCAAATCTTGCCTCTCTCATCTCCTCATTGGTTTATAGAAGCAGGTACCCACGTGCCATCTCCTCATTGGTTATACCCACGTGGGTGATTGAAAGACACTGTTTTGCCGGTTGTCGTGGTAATACTATGAAAGTGTAGATTCCAATCACCATATAAGTTCAAAAATGAAAAAGCCTAGGGGGAGATATAACTAGAAACGATTCGGTTGACCATTTTATGTGTGGATTAATTGTCAGAGTAGAGGACCTTGTGCATGTCAGGTAAAATAACAACTCAATGTTTATATCCCAGGACAAATTAGCTATGAACAGCAAGCTAGCTAAATAGGAGAAATTATAGCTAGCAAGTGCAAGCTAACTAGCTAAATTGCCATACATGTGTAATGCTTTTCGACCTGTCCCCAAATTAAATGTAATTGGGTCAGTGTTTGTTTTGATATTTTAACCTGCGTGTCGTGATCGCGTTTGTTGTAGGGGGACAAAATAAATGTATGCACGATAGCACATGATTGCGCACGCGCGCAGCCTGTTTTGGTTCCGTGTAAGGCTAAAACTGGCGCATGTAGAGAGTATAGGGATATTGTTATCCACGTCGGCAACAACGATGTTAGGATGAAACAGTCAGAGGTCACCAAGCGCAACATAGCTTCAGCGTGTAAATCAGCTAGAAAGGTGTGTCGGCATCGAGTAATTGTCTCTGGCCCCCTCACAGTTAGGGGGAGTGATGAGCTCTACAGCAGAGTCTCACAACTCAATCAATGGATGAAAACTGTTTTCTGCCCCTCCCAAAATATAGAATTTGTAGATAATTGGCCCTCTTTCTGGGACTCACCCACAAACAAGACCAAGCCTGGCCTATTGAGGAGTGACGGACTCCATCCTAGCTGGAGGGGTGCTCTCATCTTACCTATGAACAGAAGACAGGGCTCTAACTCCTCTAGCTCCACAATGATATAGCCAGCCTGCCAGCTTAGTGGAGTCTGCCACTAGCAGTCAGTGTAGTAAGCTCAGCTATCCCAATTGAGACCGTGTCTGTGCCTCGATCTAGGTTGGGCAAAACTAAACACGGCAGTGTTCGCCTTAGCAATCTCACTGGAATAAAGACCTCCATTCCTGGCATTATTGAAAGAGATAGTGATATCTCACATCTCAAAATAGGGCCACTTAATGTTAGATCCCTCACTTCCAAGGCAGTTATAGTAAATTAATTAATCACTGATCATAATCTTGATGTGATTGGCCTGACTGAAACATGGTTTAAGGCTGATTAATTTACTGTGTTAAATGAGGCCTCTCCTCCTGGTTACACTAGTGACCATATCCCCCACGCATCCCGCAAAGGCGGAGGTGTTACTAACATTTACTAAAGCAAATGTCAATTTACAAAAATGACTGCATTTTCGTCTTTTGAGCTTCTAGTCATGAAATCTTTGCAGCCACCTCAATTACTTTTTTATAGCTACTGTTTACAGGTGTCCTGGGCCGTACACAGCATTCCTCACGGAGTTCCCTGAATTCCTGTTGTCACGGCAGATACATTTTTTGTGACTTTAAAATTCATGTGGAAAAGTCCACAGATCCACTCCAAAAGGCTTTTGGAGGCATCATCGACTCAGTGGGTTTTGTCCAACATGTCTCTGAACCTACTTACTGCCACAGTCATACTCTGGACCCAGTTTTGTCCCGTGGAATTAATATTGTGGATCTTAAATGTTTTTCTTCATAATCCTGGACTATCGGACCACCAATTTATTACATTGGCAATCGCAACAAATAATCTGCCTAGAACCCAACCAAGGATCATCAAAAGCCAGTAGTCTAATCTATAAGTGGCAAAAGCATGGATTAACTTTTCTGCATCATTTTTGGACTAAGTTTCAGATTTTTGCAATGTTACGAAGATGGAAAAAATGCTGTCCTTGAAATAGTCTTGATATGTTCATCAAACGAGAGATCAGGGTCCAGAGTAACGCCGAGGTCCTTCATAGTTTTATTTGAGACAGTACAACCATCAAGGTTGTCAGATCCAACAGAAGATCTCTTTGTTTCTTAGGACCTAGAACTAGCATCTCCGTTTTGTCCAAGTTTAAAAGTAAAACATTTGCCGCCATCCATTTCCTCATGTCTGAAACACAGGCTTCCAGGGAGGGCAATTTTGGTACTTCACCATGTTTCATGGAAATGTACAGCTGTGTATCGTCCGCATAGCAGTGAAAGTTAACATTATGTTTCCGGTTGACATCACCAAGAGGTAAAATGTAGTGAAACAATAGTAGTCCTAAAACGGAACCTTAAGGAACACCGAAACTTACAGTTGATTTGTCAAGGACAAACCATCCACAAACTGATATCTTTCCGACAGTTATGATCTAAACCAGGCCAGAACTTGTCCATGTCGACCAATTTGGGTTTCCAATCTCTCAAAAGAATGTTGTTATCGATGGTGTCAAAAGCAGCACTAAGGTCTAGGACAGATGCAGAGCCTTGGTCTGACGCCATTAAAATGTAATTTATCACCTTCACGAGTACAGTCTCAGTGCTATGATGGGGTCTAAAAACCAGACTGAAGTGTTTCGTATATTATTTGTCTTCAGGAAGGCACGGAGTTGCTGCGCAACAGCCTTTTTATCTTTTATTTAACTTGATTCTAGGTCCTGGCAGTGTTGTGCAGATTCAGGACAACTGAGCTTTGAATAAATGCACAGATTTAAAGAGGAGTCTAATTTACATTCTAATGATCATGATCTTTTTGTCAAAGAAGTTCATGAATTTATCACTGCTGAAGTGAAAGCCATCCTCTCTTGGGGATTGCTTTTTGGTTAGCTTTTGCGACAGTATCAAAAATAGTGAGGGATTCTGATCAGTGTTGCAACTCAGACACTTCATTCAGGATAAATGTAATTAGCCTGCCCCAGAGCAGGTTAGTTCTGAAGCATTCGTTGCCATAGAAATGTACATGCCTAAAAGGTGAGCCACTTTTGTGTCCAGTTACCCTGAATTTTGTATTTATTAGGGATCCCCATTAGCTCATCACAATCCCGCTGTTTGGTGCACACATTTGTTTACATTCCTGTTAGTGAGAATTTCTCCTTTGCCAAAATAATCCATCCACTTGACAGGTGTGGCAGATCAAGAAGCTGATTAAACAGCATAATCATTACACAGGTGCACCTTGTGTTGGGGACAATAAAAGGCCACTCTAAAATGTGCACTTTGGTTGCACCACACATTATAATGCTGACTGCAGGATGTCCACCTCAGCTGTTGCCAGAGAATTTAATGTTAATTTCTCTACCATAAGCCACCTCCGTCGTTTTAGAGAATTTGGCAATACGTTCAACCGGCCGCACCACCGCAGACCACGTGTATGGTGTTGTGAGGGCAAACAGAGTGCCCCATGGTGGCGGTGGGGTTAATGGTATGGACAGGCATAAGCTATGGACAACGAACACAATCGCATTTTATCGTGACGAGATCTTGAGGCCTATTGTCATGTCATTCATCCGCCATCACCTTATGTTTCAGCATGATAATGCACAGACCCATGTCACTTCAGTGCAGCTTTTGCCATCATTGATTATAGTCTGCTGCTGGAAAAACTTGTGTTATGGCTTTACACCCCTTGCTATAATGTGGATAAAGAGTTTTAACAGAACACAGAGGGTGTTCAAACATAATCCAGGTAGAATCAGGAATTCCCCAGGGTAGCTGTTTAGGCTCCTTGCTTTTTTCAATCTTTACTAACGACATGCCACTGGCTTTGAGTAAGGCCAGTGTGTCTATGTATGCGGATGCCTCAACACTATACACGTCAGCTACTACAGCGACTGAAATGACTGCAACACTTAACAAAGAGCTGCAGTTAGTTTCGGAATGGGTAGCAAGGAATAAGCTAGTCCTAAATATTTCAAAACTAAAAGCATTATATCTGGGACAAATAATTCACTAAACCTTAAACTTCAACTATATTTCATAATGAATGATGTGGAAAGTGAGCAAGTTGAGTTGACTAAATTGCTTGGAGTAACCCTGGAATGTAAACTGTCATGGTCAAAACATATTGATACAACAGTAGCTGAGATGGAGAGAAGTCTGTCCATATTAAAGCGCTACTCTGCCTTAACACGATCAACAAGACAGGTCCTACAGGCCATGGTTGTCATCACACCTAGGCTACTGTTCAGTAGTGTGGTCATGTGCCACAAAGAGGAACTTGGGAAAATTGCAGTTGGCTCAGAACAGGGAAGCACAGCTGGCCCTTAAAAGTACACAGGGCGCTAACATTAATAACATGCATGTAATTCTCTCATGGCTCAAAGTGGAAGAGAGACTGACTTCCTCATTACTTGTTTTTGACAAGCTGAATGTAACGAGCTCATGAATATAAGCTCCCCGCCCACTAAGACCGTTCCTTTAGGCTTCCAGATAGTTTGAGATGAAATAAAATGGTCTTTAATTCTGAGTATTTTAATAGCGTAAAAATATTATCGGAACGTTATGGTCATTCAAAGACTATTTTTACTTGGGATTTAGGATGACTGTGCGGGACCTTAAACAAGGCCCACAGGAACAGTGAAAGCAAAATATCCCCAAACATCAAAGATCCACCACCATATTTTACAGTAGGTATGGGGTTCTTTTCTGCTTATGTATCCTCATTTTAACACCAAACCCACCACTGGTGTGCGGGTCCAAAGAGGTCTATTGTCAGGTGATCTGACCATAGCACCGGTTCCAATCCAAGTGCCATTAAAGCAAACTCCAAGTTTTCATTTGTTGGATGACATGAAAATAGAGCTCTTTGATCATGCACGCCAATGGTGGGTATGTCATCAAAATAAGGATTCATAAGTAGAAAAGAACCCCATACCTACTGTAAAATATGGTGATGGATCTTTGATGTTGTTATGAGGCAATTTTACTTCCACTGGTCCTGGGCCACTTGTTAAGATCAATGGCATCATGAACTTTACCCAGTACCAGGACATTTTAGTGAAAAACCTGGTTGCCTCTGCCAGGATGCTGAAACTCAGACAAATGTGGATCTTCCAGCAAGACAATAATCCCAAGCACACATCAAAATCTACAAAAATGGTCTCAGTCCCCGGACTTGACCACGGCAGGGCCGGTGTTATGGATTTTACTGAGTTACAGCCTTAGGGCTCAAAGTGGAGGAGAGATTGACTTCATCATTACTTGTTTTTATAAGAAGTGTTGACAAGCTGAACGCACCGAGCTGTCTGTTTAAAATACTAGCACAGTTAGGACACCCATGCATACCCCACAAGACATGCCACCAGAAGTCTCTTCACAATCCAAGAACAGACTATGGGAGGCGCACAGTACTACATAGAGCCATGACTACATGGAACTCTAATCCACATCAGGTAAATTGATGCAAGCAGTAGAATTAGATTATTATTATTTCTTAAACATCTTATGGAACAACAGGGACTGTGAAGAGACACGCACACACACAGGCGCTAGCACATGCACTATACACACACACGTAAATTGTAATATGGTGGTATTATACATTTTGTATTATAGATATGTAGTGGAGTAATAATGCTATATGATGTACCATTTTATTTTTTGCTTAATGTGTAACGTAAGTGCCTTAATGTGTTTGGACCCCAGGAAGGGAATTATTAGGGAATCCCTAATAAATAGAAAAGTAAATGTAACCAAATTTTTTAAGTGATTTGTTTGACAATCAGATGAAAACATCATGACTGGCTGAGTTCATGCAACATTAAAAAGGTAATACATTTTTACAGTACATTTTTTAATTCCATATCTACTATAAAACACTTTTTTTTTTTTTGAGGCCCAGGGAAGAAAATGTACCCCCCAATGTAAATCAAAGGCCCATCCAAATGATTCGTTATGGCGCTGGCCCTGAACCCCTTTGAAAACTTGGTTTGAATTGAAGAGGACAAGGCTGACAAGGCCGTTTAGTCATGATAACCCTGGAAAAAAAGCAACTGTTACAGCCAAGTTTGCTACTATGCACTCAAATGGTAAGACAAAGTGGCCCTGACACATGAATATTGCACCTCTGCTGGAGTTCAAATCAGACATTTTTCCAGTTTAATTGTGCTGCCCAAACTCAGTTTCCACTTCCATCAACTAGGGATGTAAAACAACTGTTTACTGTTAAGTTTGGAACCACCTCTTCAATGTTGGGTGATTATCTTCATCCCACTTTAGCCTAAATGAAATGACATACATTTTTTTAATGATACTTAAACTTTTAAATGTGTCTCATCTTTACAGGTACAATAAGAATGGCTTTGAATGTGGATGGGTTGTCAGGTTTTCATAAAAAAGAGCGACATATTCAATGTAAATATTTTATCAATTTGATAGCAGCTCCCAGGTTGAAGATCCCTGCAGCTATACATTGTTCATTTACAAAATCATGACATCAAAAACAAACAGAACAAGAGGTTTGATGTTTTTGGGGTAAGAGTGGTCCTAGCCTCATTATGTAATTTTCAACAATTAAGGAATGCATTTAATTTCTTGAAGTTACAAATCAGCAACAGGACATTTTATGGTTTTAAAAATCCATTTTAAACACAAATAATTAATTTTCTCTAGAGGGGGTCTCTAAAAGGAACTTACCACATCATCAACTTGTGATCGGTCAGCGATGTCAATTGGAACAACCTCAGCCTCCTCCCATTCCTCTGGGGAAAGACCATGGGGCTTCAAAGAGAAAGTGAGGGGGACTTATACTGTTAACACGTTTCCACTGGTGTAATAACAGAATAGGAAAAAAAGTGACATCACATATACCTTCATAAATACAACAGAGTTTATTATCTCTGCATAAATTCATGCAGAATATATTGGTAAAGGCATTACAAATGGAGAAGATTCTGAATTATATTTAGTTTTATTATTGCCCAATCCCAATACCGTGTTAAGTCTGCATTAGTGTAATAATTACTTGAAAAAAATTCTCACATTTTCTGTGGTCCCCATGTCTAGTTTGTGCCAGGTCTCAATCTTAATGAAAAAGTCATCCTTCATGTATTCATTCTGCGAAAAGAAAAATAAGTACAAATCTCTGCATAATGTATACACGCACACTGTAAACAAAAATAAGGTAATATAAATGAAAAACACTTACGGTCACAACTGCATAATCCCAGATTTAGAGCAAGACGAACAGGGTAGAGAGGGGAAAAAGAGAAAAGAAGTAGGAAGATACGTGATAATAGAACATTAAGGATGTTCCTACTAAAACTTTAACACGACAGTAGAATTAGCCACACATACAAATCCAAGCTATAAATCAAATACAAGTTCTTTTTAAAGCTAGATACACCAAAGTTGGTGCACATATTCTTACTATAGTGCTGTGCTTCTAAAAATCAAGTGAGATTGGATCGTGCCCATCCCTCCCATTTATTTGGGATTGAGGTTTATAGCGGGATCTAAACATAGCAAAAAAGAAACGTACCATTTTTAGGACCCTGTCTTTCAAAGGATTCGTAAAAATCCAAATAACTTCACAGATCTTCATAGTAAAGGGTTTAAACACCGTTTCCCATGCTTGTTCAAAGAACCATAAACAACAGTCGTTAAGACACTAACAGCTTACAGACAGTAGACAATTAAGGTCACAGTTATGAAAATGTAGGACATTAAAAGAGGCCCTTCCACAGACTCTGAAAAACATCAAAAGAAAGATGCCCAGGGTCCCTGCTCACCTGCGTGAACATGCCTTAGGCATACTGCAAACAGGCATGAGGACTGCAGATGTGGCCAGAACAATAAATTGCAATGTCCGTACTGTGAGAAGCCTAAGACAGCACTACAGGGAGACAAGACGGACAGCTGATCCTCCTCGCAGCGGCAGACCACATGTAACAACACGTGCATAGGATAGATAGATCCGAATATCACACCTGCGGGACAGGTACAGGATGGCAACAACAACTGCCTGAGTTACACCAGGAACGCACAATCCCTCCATCAGTGCTCAAACTGTCCGCAATAGGCTGAGAGAGGCTGGAATGAGGGCTTGTAGGCCTTGTAGGTCCTCACCAGACATCACCGGCAACAACGCCGCCTATGGGCACAAACCCCCCGTTGCTGGACCAGACAGGACTGGCAAAAAGTGCTGTTCACTGACGAATCGCGGTTTTGTCTCACCAGGGGTGATGGTCGGATTGGCGTTTATCGCCGAAGGAATGAGCGTTACACCAAGGCCTGTACTCTGGAGAGGGATCGATTTGGAGAGTCCATCATGGTCTGGGGCGGTGTGTCACAGCCTCATCGGACAGAGCTTGTTGCAATCTCAACGCTGTGCGTTACAGGGAAGACATCCTCCTCCCTAATGTGGTACCCTTCCTGCAGGCTCATCCTGACATGACCCTCCAGCATGACAATGCCACCAGCCATACTGCTCATTCTGTGCTGTATTTCCTGCAAGACAGGAATGTAAAAGTGTTCTCCCGTGGCCAGCGACGAGCCCGGATCTCAATCCCGTTGAGCACGTCTGGGACCTGTTGGATCGGAGGGTGAGGGCTAGGGCCATTTTCCCCAGAAATGTCAGGGAACTTGCAGGTGCCTTGGTGGAAGAGTGGGGAAACATTTCACAGCAAGAACTGGAAAATCTGGTGCAGTCCATGAGGAGGAGATGCAGTGTAGTACTTAATGCAGCTGGTGGCCACACCAGATAAGGACTGTTACTTTTGATTTTGACCCCTTCCCCCTATGTTCAGGGCCATATTATTCCATTTCTGTTAGTCACATGTCTGTGGAACTTGTTCAGTTTATGTCTCAGCTGTTGAATCTTATGTTCATACAAATATTTACACATGTTAAGTTTGCTGAAAATAAGTTGACGGTGAGAGGATGTTTCTTTTTTTGCTGAATTAAGATAATAGTATGTAGGTAGTAATTCAAAAATCATGTTAAACACTATTATTGCACACAGAGTGAGTCCATGCCACTTATTATGGGACTTGTTAAGCACATTTTTACTCCTGAACTTATTTATGCTTGCCATAACAAAGGTGGTGGATACTTGACACATGACATTTCAGCTTTTCATTTAATTAGTTTTAAAAAATTCCACTTATACATTATGGGGTATTGTGTGTAGGCCAGTGACAATCAATTTTAAATACAGGCTATAACAACAAAATGCGGAAAAAGTTGGTGTGTGAACACTTTCTGAAGGCACTGTATAAGCTAACTCATTACAGACCGTTCCTCATCAGTTCTGTCACTGCTCCATCATGTGTGTGCCACACAGACACTTAAGTCCAGCATCGGGTCGTATACCCACGGTTCCCCATGGGTGATCAGCAAAAAAAAAAAGAATGTAGAGGTCGACCGATAATGATTTTTCAACGCCGATACAGATTATTGGAGGACCAAAAAAAGCCGATACCGATTAAATCGGACAAATTTGATTTATTTATAATAATGACAATTACAACAATACTGAATAAACACTTATTTTAATATAATACATCAATAAAATCAATTTAGCCTCAAATAAATGAAACATGTTCAATTTGGTTTAAATAGTGCAAAAACAAAGTAAAAGTGCAATATGTGCCATGTAAGAAAGCGAACGTTTCAGTTCCTTGCTCAGAACATGAACATATGAAAGCTGGTGGTTCCTTTTAACATGAGTCTTCAATATTCCCAGGTAAGAAGTTTTAGGTTGTAGTTATTATAGGAATTATAGGACCATTTCTCTCTATACCATTTGTATTTCATTAACCTTTGACTATTGGATGTTCTTATAGGCACTTTAGTATTGCCAGTGTAACGGTATAGCTTCCGTCCCTCTCCTCGCTCCTACCTGGGCTCGAACCGGGAACACAAAGACAACAGCCACCCTCAAAGCAGCATTACCCATCGCTCCACAAAAGCCGTGGCCCTTGCAAGGCAAGGGGAACAATCACTCCAAGTCTCAGAGCGAGTGACGTTTGAAACGTTATTAGCGCGCACCCCGCTAACTAGCTAGCCATTTCACATTGGTTACACCAGCGTAATCTCGGGTGTTGATAGGCTTGAAGTCATAAACAGCTGCTGGCAAAAGCAGGAAAGTGTTGTTTGAATGAATGCTTACGAGCCTGCTGGTGCCTACCATCGCTCAATCAGACTGCTCTATCAAATCATAGACTTAATTATAACATGATAACACACAGAAATACGAGCCGTAGGTCATTAATATGGTCGAATTCGGAAACTATAATCTCGAAAACATACCGTTTATTCTTTCAGTGAAATACGGAACCATTCCGTATTTATCTAACGGGTGGCATCCATAAGTCTAAATATTGCTGTTACATTGCACAACCTTCAATGTTAGGCCATAATTACGTAAAATTCTGGCTAATTAGGCAGCCCAAACTGTTGCATTTACACTGACTCTGCGTGCAATGAAAGCAAGAGAAGTGACACAATTTCACCTGGTTAATATTGCCTGATAACCTGGATTTCTTTTAGCTAAATATGCAGGTTTAAAAATATATACTTCTGTGTATTGATGTTTATGGTACACAGAGCAACGATACACACTGCATCGATTATATGCAACGCAGTACATGCTAGATAAACTAGTAATATCATCAACCATGTGTAGTTAACTAGTGATTATGATTGATTGATTTTTATAAGCTACGTTTAATGCTAGCTAGCAATTTACCTTGGCTTACTGCATTCGCGTAACAGGCAGGCTCCTCGTGGAGTGCAATGAAAGGCAGGTGGTTAGAGCGTTGGACTAGTTAACTGTAAGGTTGCAAGATTGAATCCCCGAGCTGACAAGGTAAAAATCTGTCGTTCTGCCCCTGAAAAAGGCAGTTAAACCCACCGTTCCTAGGCCGACATTGAAAATAAGAATGCGTTCTTAACTGACTTGCCTAGTTAAATAAAGGTGTAAAAAAACATCTATATATATATATTTTTTATTTTTATTTTTTTGAATCGGCCAAATCGGTATCCAAAAATACAGATTTCCGATTGTTATGAAAACTTGAAATCGGCCCTAATTAAAATCGGCCATTCCGATTAAAAATCGGTCGACCTCTAGTGGAATGAAAACATTATTTCAACCCGTGGGTCAGTTCGCGGTTCAGAGCAATTACATTGCGAGCCGAAAACATTTTAAATCAAGATAATGAGCCTTAAAAACCCAGGAGCTTGATGTACTTCCTGTCTGTGAGCGGCAAGGCAGACATAAGGCTATCAGCCACACACGCATTAAGTTTGTGTGGAGCCGGGAACTGTCCCTTATTTATGTGATGCTAAAACTTTCTATTTTGTCCACGCAGAGAGCTTATGGTCCCTCGCCACACATGAGAATATGACACATTGCCAAGTTTACTTTCCCTTGATAGCCTAGCTCACGGGGAAATTACTAACATAGGCCGAACCAGAGAAATAAAAAGGTTATAAGGGAATTTAAGCTACAACATCATTGTGGAAACAGGTGCTGCGCAAGTGAAATCCCCAGGAAGGACAACAACGCGGTAGATGGAGACAGCCTGCACAAAGTGCAAGCAGGTAGGCCTATTCGTTTTTATAATTAAGTTAATTATTACATTCATTCAGGCTTTCGTTCATTAGACCATATAGTGTAAACCGGTTCATCTGGTAAAATTTTGAGTAGTCTACTAAAGTGTTTTAGTTTGAATTAAGCCTAAACTATTTTATTATCTAAACGATATTGAATGTAAGGGTAGGCCTATTGTTTTGTTATGTCGATTATAGGCTTTCATTAGGTAAGAAGGCTAATTAGAAGGCTATTTTTCTCAAAGTGATTTGAGTGATACATCACATTATGAAAAGATTTTTCTTAATTCATGGCATGGTTTCCTTTTATGCAAATGTTGAATAGACAGGCAGACAAGTTTATTCAAGCAAGAAAGAAGAATAGTAGTAATAATAATTATTATAATAAATCCTACTACTCTGGAGTCATATAAACAATTAAACAAATTGATGTTATATGACGGGTAACGGACCAGCTCTCATAATAATTACAGTGGGGCAAAAAAAGTATTTAGTCAGCCACCAATTGTGCAAGTTATCCCACTTAAAAAGATGAGGCCTGTAATCTTCATCATAGGTACACTTCAACTATGACAGACAAAATGAGAAGAAAAAAAAAAAATCCAGAAAATCACATTGTAGGATTTTTAATGAATGTATTTGCAAATTTTGGTGGAAAATAAGTATTTGGTCAATAACAAAAGTTCATCTCAATATTTTGTTATATACCCTTTGTTGGCAATGACAGAGGTCAAAGGTTTTCTGTAAGTCATCACAAGGTTTTCACACACTGTTGCTGGTATTTTGGCCCATTCCGCCATGCAGATCTCCTCTAGAGCAGTGATGTTTTGGGGCTGTTGCTGGGCAACACGGACTTTCAACTCCCTCCAAAGATTTTCTATGGGGTTGAGATCTGGAGACTGGCTAGGCCACTCCAGGACCTTGAAATGCTTCTTACGAAGCCACTCCTTCGTTGCCCGGGCGGTGTGTTTGGGATCACTGTCATGCTGAAAGACCCAGCCACATTTCATCTTCAATGCCCTTGCTGATGGAAGGAGGTTTTCACAAAAAAATCTCACGATACATGGCCGGCCCCATTCATTCTTTCCTTCCTTTACACGGATCAGTCGTCCTGGTCCCTTTGCAGAAAAACAGCCCTAAAACATGATGTTTCCACCCCCATGCTTCACAGTAGATATGGCGTTCTTTGGATGCAACTCAGCATTCTTTGTCCTCCAAACACGACGAGTTGAGTTTTTACCAAAAAGTTATATTTTGGTTTCATCTGACCATATGACATTCTCTCAATCTTCTTCTGGATCATCCAAATGCTCTCTAGCAAACTTCAGATGGGCCTGGACATGTACTGGCTTAAGCAGGGGGACACATCTGGCACTGCAGGATGAGTCCCTGGCGGCGTAGTGTGTTACCGATGTAGGCTTTGTTACTTTGGTCCCAGCTTTTTGCAGGTCATTCACTAGGTCCCCCCGTGTGGTTCTGGGATTTTTGCTCACCGTTCTTGTGATCATTTTGACCCCACGGGGTGAGATCTTACGTGGAGACCCAGATCGAGGGAGATTATCAGTGGTCTTGTATGTCTTCCATTTCCTAATAATTGCTCCCACAGTTGATTTCTTCAAACCAAGCTGCTTACCTATTGCAGATTCAGTCTTCCCAGCCTGGTGCAGGTCTACAATTTTGTTTCTGGTGTCCTTTGACAGCTCTTTGGTCTTGGCCATAGTAGAGGTTGGAGTGTGACTGTTTGGGGTTGTGGACAGGTGTCTTTTATACTGATAACAAGTTCAAACAGGTGCCATTAATACAGGTAACGATTGGAGGACAGAGGAGCCTCTTAACCTCTTGCTTCTAGTTGGGACGCTTGCGTCCCAACTAGAGCTCTGGAAATGCAAATGTGCTACGCTAAATGCTAATAGTATTAGTTAAAACTCAAAAGTTCATTAAAATACACATGCAGGGTATCAAATTAAAGCTACACTCGTTGTGAATCCAGGCAACAAGTCAGATTTTTAAAATGCTTTTCGGCGACAGCATGAGAAGCTATTATCTGATAGCATGCACCAATACACTACAACAGAAAAGCACAGCAGGGGACGTAAACAAAATAATTAGCATTTCGGCGTTACACAAACCGCACAATAAAATAGAAAACAGTCATTACCTTTCACCATCTTCTTTGTTGGCACTCCTAGATGTCCCATAAACACTATTGGGTCTTTATTTCGATTAAATCGGGCCATATAAAGCCAAGATATCGTTATATGTAGACTGTGTGATAAACGAAAAAAACAGCGATTTCACAACGTAGCGTCATTTTTTAAAATTCAAAAAGTAGACGATAAACTTTCACAAAACACTTCGAAATACGTTTGTAATGCTACTTTAGGTATTAGTAAATGTTAATAAGCGATAAAAATCATCCGTAGGCGATGTAAATATCATTAGCTGTCGTCTTGGAAAAAATTTCAGGAGAGAGCTCTTCCGGAATGATCTGGGCGGAGACCGGAGGTATGTCGTGCCCCTCTTTCGGTTCAACCAAGAATCAAAGAGGATTCAATTCACAAGACTCTAGACAACATGGGGATGCTGTGGGAGTTGAATGCTCAGTCTTATCTAATTCGGCTCACTGTTAACAATTGCTTGAAGTGGCGCAAGGATATTTATTTCCATTTTCTGTGATCAGGTTTTCCTGCGCTTTCCGATGTAACGCACGTTATGTAATAGCCACAGTCGTGATTTAACCAGTTTTAAAAACGTCCGAGGGTTTCCTATCCACACATTCTAACCATATGAACGTACTATATTCCTGGCATGAGTAGCAGGGCGCTGAAATGTTGCGCGATTTTTAACAAAATGTTCAAAAAAGTAGAGGGTAGGAGCAACAGGTTAAAGAAGAAGTTACAGGTCTGTGAGAGCCAGAAGTCTTGCTTGTTTGTAGGTGACCAAATACTTATTTTCCACCATAATTTGCAAATAAATTCATAAAAAAATCCTACAATGTGATTTTCTGGATTTTTTTTTCTCCTTTTGTCTGTCATAGTTGAAGTGTACCTATGATGAAGATTACAGGCCTCTCATCTTTTTAAGTGGGATAACTTACACAACTGGTGGCTGACTAAATACTTTTTTTGCCCCACTGTATATGTGTCAGGTTGCAAATAAAACATCTGTCCCGATGTCTGGTATCGGGCTCGGAATTGATGTGGCCGGCGTGGAACAGGCGCAAGTCCAAAACACTGACCAGTACAGGACTCCAACATACACACCTGTTCCACGCTGAAGCTCCACCATAAGGAATATTAGAACATATCTGCCTGCACTTACCCTCTGCCCAGGCATTCAAAAACATTATGCTTAGTCACGATTCGTCCAGTTGGCGCATTCGATTTTGAGCTATAGCAAAATTTTTGTTAAAGCAGTTTGTTTTTCACATATTTTTGGGTTACGATTACCATCCTGTATCACAATGTTTTATGGGTACATTATCACGATAGGACAAACCTATAGATGACTGCTTTTTTCGAGAAGAAATTGTGACCACAGAAACAGGGAAAACCAGATACTATGAATATTATTCACTTGAGCAGGAAACTCAATCAAACCCCTCTCACACACACACACAGCCCTGAACACTCACTGGTGCGACAATAGGGGTAGGCATTCCAAGCTTTCTCGTGGAAGACAAGGGCTCCCTCTGGAGCGAACATCTGGATGAAACTGGGTACCTTGCTGTAAGAGTGAGAGGATAGAATGGATTCAATCATGCAACAAAAACAGTTATGAGTTATTGTTTTAACACAAAATGTCCTCCATGTAGGGTTCTTATACTTTCAACACAGGTGGAAAGAATCAAAACAATCAGTAACTATTTTTTTCTTGAAAAGGTCACTAATAGTAAATGTAATTGAAAGTTCTACATACTCAACTAGCTAGTTACCCTCTGACTGAAGCCATTTTCCAGTGACAATGGTTTGTTCTGTATTGGGATTTCCAGCAAACCATTTTTATGCAAAGTCCTCTTGTACCCAAAAACTTACTTGAACTGCAAAGCATGTATTGGGGACCAGCGTTTATCACCGTTTGAGGTGTGGAAAGCCCAGCTCACCCCTTTATGATGTGGTTTTCTCAGTCTACAAGTTGACAAAAAAAAGCTACTCATAATAGGTTGTGTTCAATACACTGCAACTGTTACAAAAGGGGGGAAGTGATCATTTCTCTCTGGCTACAGATTTGCATTTTGACACAGGCAAAATGTGTGAATGTGTACTTACACTTTAACCCGGCGCTTAGTAGAGACCATTTATTTTTATAAAATTAGAAAACATATACCCGGCACTTGACATGGTTGGATAGAATTAGAGTAGGCCTAATAATCACATGGATGATGTTAAGCCACGTGATATACAGATTAGTGTTTCCTTTATTATGAGGGATACAAAAGTATATTGAAAGCGGGTGCTTCCACACAGGTGTGGTTCCTGAGTCAATTAAACAATTAACATCTCATTATGATTAGAGTCATGTATTAAAACACCCAGTTGCCCATTATTTTTGGCAACCATAGCTAGAAGAGATCTGTGACTTTAAAAGAGGGGTCTCAAAGGAGTATAGAGGGTTTAAAGGGTGTGTGTCAGTCACCAGATCCCAACCCAATTTAACTTTTAGCCTGCGATAGAGTTTTCCACCACCACCAAAACACCAAATGGTGGAATTTCTCCAGGAATAATGGTGTTGCATCCCTCCTATAGAGTTCCAGACACTTGTAGAATCTATGCCAAGAGGCAATGAAGCTGTTCTGTCGGCTCGTGGTGGGCAAATGCCCTATTAAGACACTTTTTGTTGGCGTTCCCTTTACTTTGTCAGTTACCTGCATATAATGTGCATGATGCAGTGGAAATTGTGATCTATATATTTTAATGGAATTAGCAAAATAAATTTAGAGTCATGTGGTGCTTTGTTGTGTTGGCCTACCAGCGAAGAAAAGCTGAATAAATTACAGATCTTGGTCATTTCCAATAAGCAGTATGGGTGGGGCTCGGTCTATGAGATTGTTTGAAACATGATATGGTGGTTACCACTTTATTATATATCCCCTTAACCATACTCTCATCATGTACACTTTCCACTTCCAATCTGAAATGTTGGCTAGAGATATTGGAGTGGGCAAGTTTAACCATTTATTAGAAAACGTTCACATGTAGTGTATTGAAACCTAATTCATCTTAAAAATTCTAAAATGTTCAATTCCAACACCCTATTTCACTAGTCTGTAACGTCAACTACTTCTAAACAAATGTATTTTGTAAATGACGCTGCTAGCTTAGATGATCATTGTACAATGCCAAAACTGAACTGTTTCACTCCATTTTTTCTTGATCTGATTGTAAAAATGCATAGGTTAACCTAATGTTTTCTTGCTCACTTAATAGGAAAATGTTAATACAGATTGTTACGCTTCCATAAAAATGAAATACATTAAATCCCTACCTGTTGAGAAGTATTTACCTCCCTAGCAGAACGCATCTCGCAGCGGTTTTTACACTTTGAAGTAGGCTAATAGTGAAGTAGGCTCATTGCATGCAATAGAAAAAAAGGACAGCAAATGTGTAGGCCAGATCCACCAGATGTATTTTTCCAGAAGTACTCACCTGTGTATGTGGTAGATCTTGTGCGTGTATTGGCCTTTCTCTCCATCCTTTTCATATGGTTCATTTCGAAGCACTTCAATACCCTCTCCTCCTCCAGTGTTATTCTTGCTAGCCTCAGCAACAGAGAACAGCTGGCCGACCTGGTACTGTAAATGAGTGAAGACGTTACATAAGTATGCATGTGTAGCTAATGTAGCCAGGCCTCCCACCAGCTTAATCAGTTCACAGCATGAGAAATAAAGACACGGAAGTTGGTATTCGATGTGGTAGATGCTGAAATACACTGAACAAAAACAACAATTTCAAAGATTTTACTGAGTTAAGAGTTCATATAAGGAGATCAGTTAACTGAAATACATTCATTAAGCCATAATCTATGGATTTCACATGACTGGGAATACAGATATGCATCAGTTGGTCACAGATACCTTAACAAAAAGGTAGGGGTGTGGATCTGAAAACGATTAGTCCGAGCTGTTTAGGAGGGATATCACACCTGGCACAAATGATTGTCTAGTTCAGTTTTTTTCTGCTGAAAGGGTTCCCTATACCTGCGCCCAGAGCGGAGTAGTTCAAAGTCCGGGTACAGGGGGTGGCTTGGGTCTAAAATGATTTTGTGAGCCTTGCAGAGAGCCCTGACCTTAAAGATCTCATCCAGGCCTGTCTGTGTGACTCCAAGTACCTTGCTTGCTGTGGTGATAATCCTTCTCAGCATATTTCTCTGGCTGACAGTGGCATTGCCAAACCAACAAACAATACAAAAATTTCAAATACTCTCAATGAAAGATTTGTAAAATCTCCTTCGCTTAGGGCTCTATTTTTGGCTGCCATAGGCACATTAGTTTGCAATTTCATTATGTAAAAACTGGCGTTCTGGCATTTTTCAGCCCTAATGTAAATGCCCCACTGGCATTTACCTGTCTAACAAACAGCTCACTTGCACTGTCGTGTGAGGGGGCAATATTTGAGATGTGTCCTTAAAAACATGAGCAAAAGTGACAATTTCATGCAGCACTAATGGGAAGTTAAGACTCACAAAAAGCAGGTCTTAGCAGTAATGCAGTTGATGACGGCATGGATTTTGAGAGCAGAAGTGCAGCCTATCCAGCCGTGACGCACAGCGAGTGCCCATTGGAGATCAAATTCAAATCAAATGTATTGTTCTCATAAACATATTTAGCAAAGTTATTGCGGGTGCAGCGAAATGCTTGTGTCCCTAGCTCCAACAGTGCAGTAGTAGTGTTCCATTATTAAAGTGAATTTTATGCAGGTGAATTTCCCCCCCACTTTATTTAATTAAGAACCAAGTATTGCCTCCCCTCCCCTTAATCAAGGCTGGTTTAGCAGCATCATATAGGTGTCGTTTTATCCCGGCCATTAGCCAACTAGCCTATGAATAAATGAGTTTTACTGAGCTTTGAAATATTTAGCTTGTTTGAGTAGGCTTTCCATCCCCATTTTCAAAGAGGGCCCCTCGTCCGATTACCAAAGACACGCACACTCCTCCGAACTATTCAAACCTCATAGGCAATGATACAATTGACAGGAGCTAGTTTGTACGTGCGAATGTAATGCATAAAGACATTTAGGCCAACATGTGCACACATGC
Source organism: Oncorhynchus nerka (assembly GCF_034236695.1). NCBI lineage: Eukaryota > Metazoa > Chordata > Actinopteri > Salmoniformes > Salmonidae > Oncorhynchus > Oncorhynchus nerka. Next base: position 771,727 of record NC_088421.1, read on the forward strand.
CATGGAAGGAGATAAGCAATTTATGATATCATGCTTCTGACCTGATCCTAATTAGAAAGTGTTGTTGGTTTTAAAAAATTATTAAATATTCACCATCCATGGGTTTATTGTGATAAAGTAGGCTGCTATACATGGCTCGATGCAATGCAATTTCATCTGCTATTTGAGTGCAAATATTAAAAATCGGTAAGATGGGTCCATAATGTTTATAAACATTACATTTGCAAGTAGTACAACAGTGAGTGGACAAGTCCCCTTTATATTGGATCTTTATCCTGCTACTGTGAAAAAGGGAGAAATTACAGCGCCTGTAAATGTATTTAGACATATCCTATTTAAAAACATGTAATTTAGTTTTCATTCGAATTATAGTCTTTATCAATAGACTATTGAATTTAAATCATGCTTATTGACTACATTTGGCATGTCCATGTCCAGACTGCAATTAACAGTAGGCCTAGACCCGAAATCAGTAAAAATGCCATAGCCTATTTAACAATGTATGTCCATATTGAAGCAATGCAATTAGAACTACAGCTGAAGTCAGAAGTTTACATACACCTTAGACAAATACATTTAAACTCCTTTTTTCACAATTCCCGACATTTAATCCCAGTAAAAATTCCCTGTTTAGGATCACCACTTTATTTTAAGAATGTGAAAAGAATGATTTATTTAAGCTTTTTCTTCTTTCATCACATTCCCAGTGGGTTAGGTCAGAAATGTACATACACTCACTTAGTATTTGGTAGCATTGCCTTTAAATTGATTAACTTGGGTCAAACGTTTCATGTAGCCTTCCACAAGCTTCCCACAATAAGTTGGGTGAATTGTCCCATTCCTCCTGACATAGCTGGTGTAACTGAGTCAGGTTTGTAGACCTCCTTGCTCGCACACACTTTTTCAGTTCTGCCACTCCAATACCTTAACTTTGTTGTCCTTAAGCCATTTGGGAAGTATGCTTGGGGTCATTGTCCATTTGGAAGACCGATTTGCGACCAAGCTTTAACTTCCTGACTGACATCTTGAGATTTATATTGACATTCAATATATCCACATAATTTTCCTGCCTCATGGTGCCATCTATTTTGTGAAGTGCACCAGTCCCTCCTGCAGCAAGGCACCCCCACAACATGACACTGCCACCCCCATGCTTCACATTGGGATGATGTTCTTCGGCTTGCAAGCCTCCCCCTTTTTCCTCCAACATAACGATGGTCGTCATGGCCAAACAGTTCTATTTTAGTTTCATCAGACCAGAGGACATTTCTGCAAAAAGTACAACCTTTGTCACCATGTGCAGTTGCAAACTGTAGTCTGGCTTTTTTATGGCAGTTTTGGAGCAGTGGCTTCTTCCTTGCTGAGCGGTCTTTCAGTTTATGTAGGAGTCATTTTACTGTGGATATAGATACTTTTGTACCCGTTTCCTCCAGCATCTTCACAAGGTCCTTTGCTGTTGATCTGGGATTGATTTGCACTTTTCACACCAAAGTATGTTCATCTCTAGGAAACAGAACGTGTCTCCTTCCTGAGCGGTATGACAGCTGCGTGGGCCCATGGTGTTTATACTTGTTCATCTGTACAAACAACAGTACGCGTGGTACCTTTAGTGTTTGGAGATGAACCAGACTTGTGGAAGTCTACAATTTTATTTCTAAAGTTATAAAACTTCTCAACTTGTAAACTAACTTTTGAGAAAATGGCCTTTGAATGTTTTGTATCTTGTGAAGAGCTCTTTGTCTACACTCATTCAGCATCGTTCACACGCTCTTAAGCTTTAGCCCCAACCATCTCATTACACTCGTGGAGCGCACACTTCACGCTCTGGCCGATGATTGGATAACATGAAAATAGCCTAACCAGCTCTGCTGGCAACAATTTCATTACGCTTTTTTGCAGACGTTTACTGACACCGGCCATATTTAATGGGTTTTGTACACACGTTACGTAACTTTCGCTAACAAACCAGCCAGCTAACGTTAGCTAGTTAAACAACAATGAACAGTGCCAAAAATGCCACAGTGCTGGATACTAACCAAGCTGGTTCAATGTTAGCTAGTTAACATTAGGCTCTCATTAGCTAGCTAACAGTACACTAACTTGAAATGAAACCACTGTCAAAATTAGAGAAAAAAAAATGTAGCTAGCTAACGCTAGACTATCTTACCTGTATACATCATCATGATGATCATCATGATGATCATGCATGATGGATGCGTCTCCCTGTCAGGAATGCCATACCACGGTTGCACTTAGGTTGAAGATGTAATCCGGAGACAGGTGTTCTCTCCATCTCTTTAGCTATTATACAAATTCCACTGATTTCAAAACGTGATCCTCCAGAAAGTGGAGAGCAACAGTTCCACTCCAAAAAAAATAAAAGCCACGTTCGACAGGATTACCAACACAGACTGACAAACACAAATAGACAGAAGCCTTCTAAATGGCAGACCAATCCGAAATCATCTCTCAGCATGTCCAGCGACTTATCTCAGCCAATCATGGCTATTGGTAAGGTTCCCGCCTTTTTCTGTTGCTTAACCAACAAGGCTCGTAATTTAACAATTTTATTTGTATTTACAGATGGCATGCAAGTTTGTTATTTAGACACGTGAAAGTTCACATGTTCAATTAGGCATTTCTGACAACAAAAAACACATTTTGATAAAACACATTTTATTACATTCAAACGGCTCTCCTGTGAAGTCGTGACTTGCGACATATGCCTAGTTTCCTGAATTGGGTCATATATTTAGCCACGGAGAATGTTCTGATTGGCGAGTGAGGGGTAAGCCTCAACACACCCAAAACTGGTTTATTCATCAAAACCCAGCCCTTTCAAATAAAATCGTATTGGTCACATACACATGATTAGCAGATGTTACAGCGAGTGTAACTTAATGCTTGTGCTAGTTCCGACAGTGCAGCAATATCTAACAAGTAATCTAAGCATAGTTTCCTAAGGACTAGAAGCGAGGTGGCCCTATGTCGGCGCCATCTTGGTCATTTGTGCAACTGCGCCAATAACTGTGGTGGTGAAAATAGCAAAACTATTTGACCCCCCCCAAACCTACAGCGCTACCGCTTAGATTTACCACTGCATTAGGTTTGTTAAAAATAGAGGCCATAGAGTTCATCAGGCTGTTGTTTGTGGCCTGTGGAATGTTCTTCCACTCTTCAATGGCTGTGCGAAGATGCTGGATATTGGCAGGAACTGGAACACTCTGTCGTACACGTCAAACCAGAGCATCCCAAACGTGCTCAAAGGGTGACGTGTGTACAGATCCTTGCAACATTGGGCTGTGTATTATCATGTTGAAACATTAAGACGATTGTGGTGGATGAATAGCATGACAATGGCCCTCAAGATCTCATCACAGTGTCTGTGCATTCAAATTGCCATTGTGTTCATTGTCCGTAGCTTGTGCCTGCCCATACCATAACCCCACCGCCACCATGGGGCACTCTGTTCACAACGTTGACATTAGTAAATCACTTGCCCACACCATGTCATCTGCCCAGTACAGTTGAAACCGGGATTCATCCATGAAGAGCACACTTCTCCAGCATGCCAGTGGCCTTCAAAAGTGAGCATTTGCCCACTGAAGTCGATTATGACGAGCATGCAGATGAGATTCCCTGAGACGTTTTCTGACAGTTTGTGCATAGAATTCTTTGGTTGTGAAAACTCAGTTTCATCAGCTATCAAGGTGGCTGGTCTCAGACGACCCCGCAGGTGAAGAAGATGGATGTGGAGGTCCTGGGCTGGCATGGTTACATGTGGTCTGCGGTTGTGAGGCCAGTTGGACGTACTGACAAATTCTCTAAAACATTGGAGGCGGCTTATGGTAGAGAAATTAACTTTAAAATCTTTGGCAACAGCTCTGTTGGACATTCGTGCAGTCAGCATGCCAAATACTTGCTCCCTCAAAACATCTGTGGCCTTGTGTTGTGTGACAAAACTGCATATTTCAGAGGCTTTTTATTGTCCCCAGCACAAGATGCACCTGTATAATTATCATGCTGTTTAATCACATTCTTGATATGCCACACCTGTCAGGTGGATGGATTATCTTGGCAAAGTTGAAATGCTCACTAACAGGGATCTAAACAAATGTGTGCACAAAATTTGCGATAACTTTTTGTACCCATGTTAACATTTTGGGATCTTATTTCAGCTCATGAAACATGCACCCAACACGTCACATGTTGCGTTTATATTTTTGTTCAGTGTATGTGTTTGGCTAAACGAAATATTGAAACCATGCTCTTACCTCTTCAACTGAACAGGGCAACAGCACTTGGCTATCAAGAGATGGAGCATAAAGAAAACGGACATACAAGTCAATACAATTGGATAAGTAGTTATTGTGTTAACATTAACAGAGTTTACTCAAATCCACAATATGTTGCGTGAAGTCGGCTATGCTGACCATTGTATGGTATCATCAGCTCGTGCTATAGTAGATTACATTCCACACGTTAGCATCGCCGCTAGCTTGCTACGAACCAAGGGCAGGTTCGAAATTGGCTATCCGTAGAGCCGCTATCCCGTTAGCTATCTAGAATCAGTGGCTAGATAACGTTAGCTATATTTCTACACTAAGTAACGTCAGCTAGCTATCTCCGATCATTCAACATTTCTGAAAACCTGTCATCGGCTCAAGCAGTGCCATATTGTAGTGATATCTAGCTATGCATGTCCCACAATTGCGAGTTACATTAGCTAGTCTAATAGACTGCCAGAATTATCGAACACAAACATTGACATAGCTTTACTAACTAGCTGAAGCTGGGTGGCTACCCTACTAGCTAGCCAACCGCTTACGTTACCTCGAACCAAATCACTGCTTCAAATTCCTCCTTGCATTAGCTATGTTATGCATTAAATAACACATTTTTATATATCGTGATAACGATTAAGAGTCATGATGGACGCTATGATATAAATAGAATTCGCGTGCATAATGTACTCACTATTCCTTTATGAGTACCATCCCGAACGTGTACTGAACTGCTTCTTCTTTAAATTTGTATTGGCGGATCACAACTAAGGCGCATATACCGCCCCCTACTATACTGGATGGCTTGTGTACATCGCCGCGGGCCGCACAGAGTGTCTCGCTTGTGGGCGTGCTAGCAGCTTTTCGATTGTGCGTAAAGAATTCAGCATAGCAAGTTTGTATGAAGGTCTAGTTATTCAATGGGTAATTAGTGTAATCCATTTTCCATGTCATTAATTTATTCACAGACAAATAGTAATATGCTCGAAACCGCGCTGGTGACAAACAACTGTTTCTAATCATTCACATGGCTGGGTGAACCTATTCAAGTAAGTAAATACTTTTCAAAAACCAAAGTACGTTCATCTCTAGGAGACAGAACGTGTCTCCTTCCTGAGTGGTATGACTGCTGCTTGTTCCCATGGTGTTTATACTTGCGTACTATTGTTTGTACAGATGAATGTGGTACCTTCAAGTGTTTGGAGATTGCTCCCAAGGATGAACCAGACCGGTGGAGGTCTACAGTTTTCTGAGGTCTTGGCTGATTTCTTTTGATTTTCCCATGATGTCAAGCAAAGAGGCACTGTGTTTGAAGGTAGGCCTTGAAATACATCCACAGGTACACCTGCAATTGACTCAGATGTTGTCAATTCGCCAATCAGAACCTCGCCATGACCTCATTTTCTGGAATTTTCCAAGCTGTTTAAAGGCACTGTGAACTTAGTGTATGTAAACTTCTGACCCACTGGAATTGTGACACAGTGAATTTTAAGTGAAATAATCTGTCTGTAAACAATTGTTGGAAAAATAACTTGTGTCATGCACAAAGTAGATGTCTTAACCGACTTGCCAAAACTATAGTTTGTTAACAAGAAATTTGTGGAGTGGTTGAAAAACTAGTTATAATGACTCCAACCTAAGTGTATGTAAACTTCCGACTTCAGCTTTAACTTTATATTTAGCTAGCTATCTTGATGTATTTATCACTGTAAAAAAACGAACTCCAAATGCAGTTGTAGGTAGCTAGCTAACAGCTATGGAGGAGGGTGAAACGAGAGCAGCCCCAACTGCCGGTAGGCAGTAGGCTATGCTAGATAGGGCAGGTACTTTCGTGTAGTTCCTGTCCCTAGAAGTGAGGATGGAGATAATAGCAACATAATATTCAGTGTGGTGAATTTGACTATTATCAAGTCTGTTTCTTGTGAGGTTTTCTGTCCTCAGATAAAGAGAGCTATGAGAGCCAGTCTACATAGGAAGAGGTCCCAATGAAGAGCAGTGGTTCTCAGTCCTGGGGATTCAAAGGGGTGCACATTTTTGTTTTTTCTTTAGCACTGCACAGCTGAATCAAATGATCAACTCATCATCAAACTTCAAGTGTTATTTATGTATTCATTTGTGACACTATCCTTGATATGATCCTGTTATTGTCACTTGTCACGTGTTATTGAACATGTGTGCCCATGCATCTTTTAATCCAGTGATGTAAATATCTAACAATTGTTTTCCATATTCCAACAGATACCTTGTAACTGGAGATTTCTTCAAAACGATTGCCTACAGTTAACGTGTAGGGCACTGCAAGGTTGGGTGACCAGGGCCATCTGGGACTGCCTCCTGGAGGAATTCAGGTGTGTGAAGGCTACCTTTTGTTCTACATAACTTCATGAGGATGGACACGAGGACCAGGAGGGGATCTGCAGCTCACTGCCGTGTGCCAGAGAAGCCTGCTGCGCTGCACGATGTTTCAAGGATGGGGTCCAACAACGCAGCAAGAGTCAAGCTGTGTGCGGGAGATATTCACCTCCTACTTCTTCGAAGAGGGTGCTGTTCCCTGGCAACACCATAGACTACACTATGCACAACCAAAGACTCTTTTAAGAGCCATTCACATTGCAATAAGAGTATTCTTCCATTTACTTAGCTATTTCAACTGCAGTTATTAAATTCTCAGTTTCTCTCCCTTTGATTTCTACTTTTCAGATGAGGGTGCTGTTTAGGTAAGGGTGTGATGTCTCTACAAAAACAACAGGCTCTTTTTAAGAGTCATGCATGTTGAAAAATGTAGACACCCTATAACCCACACCTACACACTTGTGTATCAATCTGATTGGTGGAGTGTGTTGTACAGTAAGCAGGCTCAGGTGTGTTACTGTGACTCCTTCCACTTTCAAATAATAAGCAAGAGGACCAACCATGGAGAATAGTAAGAGATTTCTTTATTTCTATTTACACTACCGTTCAAAAGTTTGGGGTCACTTAGACATTTCCTTGTTTTTGAAAGAAACCATTTTTTCTGTCCATTAAAATAACATCAAATTGACTAGAAATACAGTGTAGACATTATTAATGTTGTAAATGACTATTGTAGCTGGAAATGGCAGATTTTTTAAATGGAATATCTACATAGGCGTACAGAGGCCCATTATCAGCAACCATCATTCCTGTGTTCCAATGGCACATTGTGTTAGCTAATCCAAGTTTATAATTTTAAAAGGCTAATTTATCATTAGAATATTATTTTGCAATTATGTTAGCACTGCTGAAACCTGTTGTACTGATTAAAGAAGCAATACATCTCACCTTCTTTAGACTAGTTGAGTATCTCGAGCATTAGCATTTGTGGGTTTGATTACATGCTCAAAATGGCCAGAAACAAAGACCTTTCTTCTGAAACTTGTCAGTCTATTCTTGTTCTGAGAAAGGAAGGCTATTCGATGTGAGAAATTGCTAAGAAACTGAAGATTTCGTACAACGCTGTGTACTACTCCCTTCACCAAACAGAGCAAACTGTCGCTAACCAAATCAAATTTTATTGGTCACATACACATGGTTAGCAGATATTAAGGCCAGTGTAGCGAAATGCTTGTGCTTCTAGTTCTGACCATGCAGTACTATCTAACAATTTCGCAACAACTACCTTATACACACAAGTGTAAAGGAATTAATAAGAATATGTACAAATAAATATATGGATGAGTGATGGCCGAACGGCATAGGTAGGATGCAGTAGATGGTATAGAGTACAGTATATACATATGAGATGAGTAATGTAGGGTATGTAAACATTATATAAAGTGGCATTGTTTAAAGTGGCTAGAGATTTGAGTCATTATGTTGGCAGCAGCCACTCAATATTAGTGATGGCTTTTTAACAGTCTGATGGCCTTGAGATAGAAGTTGTTTTTCAGTCTCTCGGTCCCAGGTTTGATGCACAAGTACTGACCTCGCCTTCTGGATGATAGCAGGGTGAACAGGCAGTGGCTCGGGTGGTTGTTGTCCTTGATGATCATTTTGGTCTTCCTGTGACATCGGATGGTGTAAGTGTCCTGGAGGGCAGGTAGTTTGACCCTGTTGATGTGTTGTGCAGACCTCACTACCCTCTGGAGAGCCTTACGGTTGTGGGCGGAGCAGTTGTCGTACCAGGCTGTGATACAGCCTGACAGGATGCTCTCGAATGTGCATCTGTAAAAGTTTGTAAGTGTTTTTGGTGACAAGACAAATTTCTTCAGCCTCCTTCTGATGTACTAGCCTGTCTCCTGGTAGCGCCTCCATGCTCTGGACACTACGTTGACAGACACAGCAAACCTTCTTGCCACAGCTCGCATTGATGTGCCATCCTGGATGAGCTGCACTACCTGAGCCACTTGTGTGGGTTGTAGACTCCGTCTCATGCTACCACTAGAGTGAAAGCACCGCCAGCATTCAAAAGTGACCAAAACATCAGCCAGGAAGCATAGGAACTGAGAAGTGGTCTGTGGTCACCACCTGCAGAACCACTCCTTTATTGGGGGTGTCTTGTTAATTGCCTATAATTTCCACCTGTTGTCTATTCCATTTGCACAACAGCATGTGAAATGTATTGTCAATCAGTGTTGCTTCCTAAGTGGACAGTTTGATTTCACAGAAGTGTGATTGACTTGGAGTTACATTGTGTTTTTTAAGTGTTCCCTTTATTTTTTTGAGCAGTGTATATAAAACAAAATGCATTGTTGTTTGCTGTTTTCTTCTGTCTTTTCCTTTTTTCTCTTTAGTTCATTCTCTTGGTTGTTGGTGCGTTGCGGGGTGTTCTTGGGGGTGGGGAATGGAATTAATTGTACAAAAAAATTCTGGGGGTGACTGTTGTAGGGGTTGGTTGAGGGACAGCAATTGAGGAACTGTGGGGGGATCTTGGAGGGTTCAGGTTCATGTTTTTTGTCCTGGTGGTAGATCTGTCAACATGCCCTTGAGCAGGGCATTGACCCTGGATGCTTCTGTGTGTCGCTCTGAATGGTCAATGATGTAGTCATTGAGCAGCTTCACTGCAAGTATATTGTATGTTTTGAATATTCAATAAATAATGACAAAATATATATGTTTTTTCCCCTCATCAATCTACACACAATACCCCATAATGACAGCAAAAACGGGTTTTTATACATTTTAGCATTTTTTTTTACAAATAATATCACATGTACATACACTACCGGTCAAAAGTTTTAGAACATCTACTCATTCAAGGGTTTCTTTATTTTTACTATTTTCTACATTGTAGAATAATAGTGAAGACATCAAAACTATGAAATAATTTTTATGGAATCATGTAGTGACCAAAAAGTGTTAAACAAATCAAAAAATATGTTATATTTGACATTCTTCAAATAGTCACCCTTTGCCTTGATGACAGCTTTGCCCACTCTTGGCATTCTCTCAACCAGCTTCACCTGGAATGCTTTTTCAACATGTCTTGAAGAAGTTCCCACATATTATAAGCACTTGTTGGATGCTTTTCCTTCATTCTGCGGTCTGACTCATCCCAAGCCACAGACCTTCATGTCTTAAAGTAATGATGGACTGTTGTTTCTCTTTGCTTATTTGTGCTGTTCTAGCCATGATATGGACTTGGTCTTTTACCAAATAGGGCTATCTTTATTATAACCCGCTACCTTGTCACAACACAACTGATTTGCACAAATGCATTAAGAAGAAAATAAATTCCACAAATGAACAAGACACACCTATTTTCTGGTCTTGGTTGTATAAGGAGGAGCAACTAGACGCTGCACTTGACACATTTATGAAATGGCTTATTACTAATAAACACGCGCCCTTTAAGAAAATGAGTGTAAAAACTGTTTGATGAGGAATTTAAAAATTGTATGGTCGAGAGGGATGAGGCAAAAGTTATGGCAAATAAGTCTGGCAGCCCAACTGCAAACGTACTGCAAATTAAGAAATCATGTGTCTAAGCTAAAAAAAAACTCTACTAGTTTATACATAGTATAAACTATACTATGAAACGAAGATAAATGATAGAAAGAATGATAGAAAAACACTTTGGAGCACCTTAAATGAAATAGCCAACTCTGCTCCATCGTTCATTGAATCAGATGGCTCATTTATCACAAAAGCCACTGATATTGCCAACTACTTTAATGACTTTTTCATTGGCAAGATAAGCAAACTTAGGGATGACATGCCAGTAACAAACACTGACACTACACATCCAAGCATATCGGACCAAATTATTAAAGACAAGAATTGTACTTTTGAATTCCGTAAAGTCAGTGTGGAAGAGGTGAAAAAATGACAAGCCACCGGCATCTGACAATTTGGATGGAAAATTACTAAGGATAATAGCGGACGATATTGCCACATCTTCAATTTAAGCCTACCAGAAAGTGTGTGCCCTCAGGCATGGAGGGAAACTAAAGTCATTCCGCTACCAAATAATAGTAAAGCCCCTCTTACTGGCTCAAATATCCAACCAATCAGCCTGTTACCAACCCTTAGTACACTTCTGGAAAAATTGTGTTTGACCAGATACAATGCTATTTCACAGTAAACAAATTGACAAAAGACTATCAGCACACATATAGGGAGGACACTCAACAAGCACGGCACTTACACAAATGACTGATGATTGGCTGAAAGAAAATTATGACAAAATGATTGTGGGGGCTGTCTTGTTAGACTTCAGTGCAGCTTTTGACATTATCGATCAGTCTGCTGCTGAAAAAACCTTTGTGTTATGCTTTACACAAGGCAGGTCCTACAGGTTCTAGTTTTGTCACACCTAGACTACTGTTCAGTCGTGTGGTCCGGTGCCACAAAGAGGAACTTGGGAAAATTGCAGTTGGCTCAGAACAGGGTAGCACGGCTGGCCCTTAAAAGTACACGGAGAGCTAACATTAATGGCATGCATGTCAATCTCTCCTGGCTGAAAGTGGAAGAGAGATTGACTTCCTCATTACTTGTTTTTGTAAGAGGTGTTGACAAGCTGAAGGTACCGAGCTCTCTGTTTAAAATACTAGCGCACAGCTCGGACACCCGTGTATACCTCACAAGACATGCCACCAGAGGTCTCACAGTCCCCAAGTCCAGAACAGACTATGGGAGGCGAACAGTACTACATAGAGCCATGACTACATGGAACTCTATTTCACAACAGGTAACTGATGCAGATTTAAAAAGCAGGTAAACCTTATGAAACAGCGGGGACTGTGAAGTAACACAAACATAGGCACCTACACATGATAACATACCAGCCCAGCCTCACATCCAATTCGCGCATATATGTACAAAATGTATTTCAGCAGATTTTGTACGTTTTTGTGCATTTTTGTGTGGTTCAATTCTTTCGAAAATACACAAATTTATGTGCTACTTAATTTGTGCGAAAAGACATGAATTTAACCAGTAGGCACACAAGCCTTTGCAACAACCATATACGTGACTATACCTTACCCTAACCTTAACCCTAACCTTAACCATTCTACTAACTATACCTAACCCTAACTCCAACTGGACCTAACCCTAACCCCCACCCTATGGACAGACGACTCTTTAACCCAACCAATGGGTCAATCTACAAGTGGGCAACCATGGGGCCCACAACTTTGGCCAGCCGCGCCGGGATCACGTGTCAGAGATGGAAGTGGATCAACCGACTCAAAACTAGAAACCAAACTCCTAGGTTGCACTATGCTTTCCACATCCGTTGACAAGCGGACCTAGACATCATGACCACACCACTCGATATGGACACATGGCAACCAACCGAGGACCAAACCTGCATAAGGTGCGCAACTCAAGGGATTTTGCCTGATCCTACATCGAGTTTAAGAACAAAAATTAAATATAAACTATCCGTCTATATGGTTGTTGAAAAGGCTTGTGTGTAGCCTACTGGTTAAATTTGTGTCGTTTTGCACGAATTAAGAAGCACATAAATTTGTGTCTTTTCTCACGAATTAAGCCAGAAAAACTCACAAAAATGCACGAAATTAGCTGAAATGCATTTTGTACATATATGCACAAATTGATTGTGAGACTGTGTTGAACATACACACTATACACATACGCACACATGGATTTTGCGTTGTAGATACAGTATGTGGTAGTGGAGTATGGGCCTGAGGGCACACACTAAGTGTGTTGTCAATTCTGTAATGAATGTATTGTAATGTTTTTTAAATGGTATAATTGCCTAAATGTTGCCGTACACCGGGAAGAGTAGCTGCTGCCTTGGCAGTGTGCAAAAGCCTTGGCAGTGTCCAAACTGTCACTGCCTTGGCAGTGTGCAAAGCTGTCATCAAGGCAAAGGGTGGCTACTTTGACTAATCTCAAAAATAAAATATAATTTGATTTGTTTAACACTTTTTTGGTTACTACATGATTCCATGTGTGTTATTTCATAGTTTTGAGGTCTTCACTATTATTCTGCAATGTAGAAAATAGTAATAATAAAGAAAACTTGTGACCAGTAGTGTAAGTATTCAGACCCTTTTACTCAGTACTTTGTTGAAGCACCCTTGGTAGCTATTACAGCCTCGAGTCTTCTTGGATATGACTCTACAAGCTTGGCACACTTGTATTTGTGGAGTTTCTCCCATTCTGCTCTGCAGATCCTCTTTAGTTCTGCACAGCTATTTTCAAGTCTCTCCAGAGATGTTAGATCGTGTTCAAGTCTGGGATCTTGCTGGCCCACTCAAGGACATTCAGAGTCTTGTCCCGAAGCCACTCCTGTATTGTCTTGGCTGTGTGCTTAGGGTTGTTGTCCTGTTGGAAGGTGAACCTTCGCCCCAGTCTGAGGTCTCTGGAGCAGCTTTTCATCAAGGATCTCTCTACTCCGTTCATCTATCTCTTGATCCTGACTAGTCTCCCAGTCCCTGCCGCTGAAAAACATCCCCACAGCATGATGCTGCCACCACCATGCTTCACCGTAGGGATGGTTCCAGGTTTCCTCCAGATGTGACACTTGGCATTCAGGCCAAAGAGTTCAATATTGGTTTCATCAGACCAGAGAATCCTGTTTCTCATGGTCTGTGTCTGTTTAGGTGCATTTTGGCAAACTCCAAGCAGGCTGTCATGTGCCTTTTACTGAGGAGTGGCTTCCGTCTGGCCACTCTACCATAAAGGCCTGATTGGTAGAGTGCTGCAGAGATGGTTCTCCTTCTTCTGGAAAGTTATTCCATCTCCTCAGAGGAACTCTGGAGCTCTGTCAGAGTGACCATTGGGTTCTTGGTCACCTCCCTGACCAAGGCCCTTCTACCCCGATTCTTCCATTTAAGAAGGATGGAGGCCACTGTGTTCTTGGGGACCTTCAATAATGCAGAAATGTTTTGGTACCCAACCCCAGATTTGTGCCTCGACACAATCCTGTCCCGGAGCTCTACGGACAATTCCTCCAGCCTCATGGCTTGGTTTTTGCTCTGACATGCACCGTCAACTGTGGAATCTTAAATAGACAGGTGTGTGCCTTTCCAAATCATGTCCAATCAATTTAATTTACTACAGGTGGCCTCCAATGAAGTTGTAGAAACATCTCAAGGATGATCAATCATGATTCTAGCCGTGTTGGGGGTAGAGTCCGAGAGGCATCGGCTGAGTAGCTGAGTGATCACAGAGTAGGCCGGGAGGTGGGCCTGGCTCAGGACTAGCTTCGGGGCTGGGTCCCTCGGTGGCAGCTAGCTAGCTGTGATGATCAGGAGTAATGGTCCAGGGTTTACGGCAGGAATCCGGCGTTGTAGTGGAGAAAACAGTCCGATACTGGCAGGCTGGCAAGTATTATCCAGGCTAAAAAAATGGCTGGTGTCTGTGCAGCAGGTAAAGGCCGCTGGCAGTGGCTAACAATGATTAAATAGATAGTAGCTCATTTGCTGGTTAGCTTCTGATGGAGATTCTGGCTATAAGCTCAAAAAAATAATAGCGGATCTGTGTTACATTGGGTGAGGCGGGTCACCGGAAGGTATATTGGAAAAGAGATTGAAAATAAATTGAAATATACAGTGGGGAGAACAAGTATTTGATACACTGCCGATTTTGCAGGTTTTCCTACTTACAGAGCATGTAGAGGTCTGTAATTTTGATCATAGGTACACTTCAACTGTGAGAGACGGAATCTAAAACCAAAATCCAGAAAGTCACATTGTATGATTTTTAAGTCATATTGTTTATTTTTTTAAATTAAAAAAACAACCAATTGTGGTCACAGTGCAGTCTCCACTGATCTTCTCCTAACGCTGGCTGCAACACAGTCATCCATAAGGAGTACCTGTCGACAGGACCCCTTGGGAAAAATATGTTTCAACACCTTTTGGTGCAGAATCTGACTCAAGTAGATATTATGATATCTCATCACATTCAATCAACAAACCTGATTGACTATTCTTTTCATGATTTCTAGCCAGCAGTCTGTGAATGAGAAACTTCCCTCCTTGGAGTCATGCGATACTGTAGTTAAGATAACTTCTCTTGTCCTTCAGACATATCCGCAAGCACCGCGGCCATCTCATTAATAAAAGCATCAACGTGCAGAGTGGAGTCTGCATCCAATTATACATTTATACATTATCCTCGTCGCAGTTCGCAGGCACTGGAACGGTGGCCATACGCGGACGCTGTGGCAGGCCACAAAAGCCACTGAGCATTTTGAAACACAAACACCAGGAGATTTGGTTGAAAGGCTGCCGACAACTCGTACAAAGGGTCTGACCTTTTTGTTTGTGCCTCGGACACCAACACCAGCCCAGACCCATGATGAACCTTGTCGAGGCCAGTGGGTAAGTCGAGACTAATTGCAACATTGTACGAGGCCGCCCAATCAGGAAACAAATCAGGTTGTAAACTTCCCCACGAGAACAGAGAGGAGCGGACAAGCACCTCGAAGGGGATAACCTTAGAATACGTCTGAGATATCACTGAGGTATCCCACACTGGTCGTAAAAGAAGTTCAGTGGACTTTCCACCTCCAAAAACAAATGGTAACAATAATCATTCCTTTCCATGTGTAGTCTCAACTACAATACAACTAGAATGCTCTAATCATGTGTTCCGGTAGGTTAACATTTCAGAATAAAATCGGTAGGATAGCTGGTCCCAATGTACCAATGTCAGAAACCATCAGTAAGAAGGTTATAGACCTAACAATTCGAATTGCCATTGATAACAGTGACATAGGAGGTAGTAGTCACTCAGATTGCAACACATGGAAGGGAATCTCCAAAACACTCTTCTGATGGTTAACACACTAAAAAATATAACCCTCCATTCAGGAGGAAAGTTATTATTAGTCATGAACCATGATCACACCGCGTACGACTGGTTCCGTGCTTAAAGAGTAATTCCGTCGTGAGGTTAGCTCCTCCGTTGAAAACATAGCTATGAAATAGACTCCTTCATACCTATCACCACAACAATGGTGTAAGAGACATTGACTTGTAGTAAAAACACTACAGGTCCCCCTTGGCGAATGGTTTGAGGTCGGCACCGATTCTTACTGACACACGGTCATTGACATGGAAATGATCTGATGACATCAGACCTATTCTGAACAGGTTGCAGTCTACCAGGATACTTGTTTTTTTTCCTTGGCACGTGCGCTTGTGTAAGCATAAACGCACATGAACAACGGAACATTTAAGGAGGATTTATGCTAGGATCACTTAAGAGTCCGAGCAAAATACCAGCCCTGGTAAAGTATATCACATTTATCCTAGAACATTTATCCTGACGCCCCTGACTCGTACAGCTACATTAATCACATATTTCTTCCCAGAGGTCCATAGGTCATCCCTGTAGACTGTCCGAAGCTAGTGTCTTACAGCTGTAGACTTATCATGTAGTTATCAACTTAGGATAGTGCCCCAAGCAACACACCGCTAAGTAGGATCGCCCTAGATATGACATTAGACAAATGCCATGATAGAGTCATTTAGCCAAGACCGTGGACGTATATCGAATAGTCCAATTAGATGATTACGGTGTGCTAACTATAATTTGTATACATTTTTGTTTGTGTTTTATTCTCCATTTTATTTTATTTTTCTTTGACACTTCGGAAGTGATAGAGCCACAATCAAGTTCACCATACAACCACCAGTTAGTGCCACAACGTTGCTCATTTGGGGAAGAAATGTAATGATGTATTTTGTGAATGTTGTGCGTTATTAATGTCTGTCTAGGTTACTGCCTAGATCCACCAGCCCGGACAAAGGGTCCGGAACGACTACTGGCCATTATTATGGTAGGCTACAACTTGCAGAAATCCTACCAGGGTAAACCACCAGAGGGGGACTACTACGATGATCCACAAACTAGGACATCCCGTGGTCATTTTTATGGTGGGTTGCAACTTGCAGAATCCTTCCCAGACTGAACCCACTAGAGGGGAGCTGTCATGACTGTCCTGGGAGGATCCGGATGAGTCAGATCAGCTTGGCAATGGATAACTGTAACCAGACCTTCTCTCATCCACAGAAGAGAGGAGGAGGGAGCTGCTACCGGGTTGACAGCTCGCACCCTGTTTTCAATTAAAAGAGAGGAGACCTAGGGTCTCCCTCTCCAGTATTAACCAAAGGAATTTCCTTTGTTAACAGCCGTTTCCCGCTGAAACTCTAAAATGTTCAAAAGTGAATACAGGAACAATATTTCTACCATAACAATGTGGGGAATGGTCAGTAGTGAGCTATAGAAAACGAATGTTATTAATGTCATTAAACATTTTATAAAGGAAATACTATAACTTGAAAAGTATATACACTACATGTACGAAGTCTCCAGTAGTAGATGAATATACTACTAGTATATGTTAAGATAGGAATGTGATTTTAGGAGCCATAAGAGAATTTCTCTCCTATAAACTTTGCATAGGAAGTAGCCACGCCCCAAGTGAGGTCAGAGAGCATGTCAGCCTGACGGAACCATCTCTGTCGACCAGAGTGCATAAAAGTATTGGTAAAGAAATTAACATTGAACCAGAAAGGTGTGAAGTGGTAGCTACAAGTTTGAAATGGTTGGAACTTTGAACCTCAACACGAGGTGAAGAAAATGAACTCATCTCCCAGATTAGGAAAGACGGGGAGCTGCAGCCCATGTCTAAAGTGGTTTGAATTCTAAATATCAACACGAGGAAGAGGCAAGAAACTCCCATCTCAGACAATCACTGGTACAGAGAGAAAGAGACACTTATCGTTGATACATTTTAGAAACTACTCTCATAGTAATCATATACTTTTGCACACGAACTGCCGCCAGTTTCTCTCCCTCTCCATGTCATTGTGTAAAAAGCCTTCATGTTGTGTTAGATCGCTAGGGGCCATTTCCTAATGTATTAAGTGTGTATGTTTATTCTGTGTTATTATTTAGTTAGCTTGTAAATAAATAATTAAACCAATTTGTATGGTACTGAATAAGTAAGGCTGGGGTTTTTTCAGATCGAAGGAGGTTATGACTGTTCAGAATGATGATAAAATAAGAGGTTATGATTGGTACATTGACTGTTTTATGGATGTGATAGATAAAGACCTTTAGAGTTTAATTCGAAACTCTTTATACAACCACTCTCGTAGTGTCCCAAATTCCTAATGAGTTCAATTGTTACATGATTAATTTAAATTGCATAACAATTAAACACAGTTAGTTGATTAGATAAATAACAGTCCTCAGATTAATGAAAGTAAAGTCACGACACCGCCCTAACAATGGGAGTTGTTGTCCTAAAGGCAGGAAGGCTTATTCTGGACAGCCCTTTCTCACGTTGCTTCTTCCTCTCCGCCTGAATCCTTCTTGCAACCAAAGTCTTTCAAGCCATGTTTGCCTGTCGTGGAAATTCTTACACAGGGACAATCGAAGTCAAACTTAAATGAAACATTGTTTAATGTCAGCACGCTGGAGAGGTTCCAATCAACTCAATGCACCATAGTTCGCATGTCAATCAGGAGCAGTCCCAGCAGTTGTCTTATACGGCTATACACAGACAAGTTATATTTGCATGATTTAGCATAATTTATTAATAATGACCGTTTTGTCTCATTCATGTAACCGACCAATATGGTTTCATAACATGTGAGAGACCAACACCTCACAAGGCTTCTTTCTCTCTAAGCTGAGACCTTGAAAAAGATATTTAGTTCGTTCTCAAAACACGGTCTGGGTCTCCTGCCAAATTGCAGCTACTAATAGGTGATGTGTACAGTCAGATACTTGCATGAACACAGAAATTGGTTATTAGAACAACACATGAATAGAACATAGAAATTAGTTATAAGAAAAGCACAATCATTAAAATTCCCATTACACACCCTCGGGTCGTTATTGTCATCAGAACAACTTCGTCCTTTTTTAACAGACTAAGAGTGATTTATCTATTTGACAATCATTCCATACACTAGAAATAAACTATTTCCTCATTTACCACGGCAAATCAACTGTGGCAATTCACCCGACACCGTAGGAATAGAAACTAATGTTGGTGTAGCCTACTTATGTTATTTGTTTCCTATTTATGTTATCCAAAAGTGTCTGGTATGATTATTTCTGGTATGATTATAATTATCAAGATCGGGGTAAAATATCCCTGGACTGTCCATATTTGAAATTTGTAACTACAGTGCCTTGCGAAAGTATTCGGCCCCCTTGAACTTTGCGACCTTTTGCCACATTTCAGGCATCAAACATAAAGATATAAAACTGTATTTTTTTGTGAAGAATCAACAACAAGTGGGACACAATCATGAAGTGGAACGACATTTATTGGATATTTCAAACTTTTTTAACAAATCAAAAACTGAAAAATTGGGCGTGCAAAATTATTCAGCCCCCTTAAGTTAATACTTTGTAGCGCCACCTTTTGCTGCGATTACAGCTGTAAGTCGCTTGGGGTATGTCTCTATCAGTTTTGCACATCGAGAGACTGACATTTTTTCCCATTCCTCCTTGCAAAACAGCTCGAGCTCAGTGAGGTTGGATGGAGAGCATTTGTGAACAGCAGTTTTCAGTTCTTTCCACAGATTCTCGATTGGATTCAGGTCTGGACTTTGACTTGGCCATTCTAACACCTGGATATGTTTATTTTTGAACCATTCCATTGTAGATTTTGCTTTATGTTTTGGATCATTGTCTTGTTGGAAGACAAATTTCCTTCCCAGTCTCAGGTCTTTTGCAGACTCCATCAGGTTTTCTTCCAGAATGGTCCTGTATTTGGCTCCATCCATCTTCCCATCAATTTTAACCATCTTCCCTGTCCCTGCTGAAGAAAAGCAGGCCCAAACCATGATGCTGCCACCACCATGTTTGACAGTGGGGATGGTGTGTTCAGGGTGATGAGCTGTGTTGCTTTTACGCCAAACATAACGTTTTGCATTGTTGCCAAAAAGTTCAATTTTGGTTTCATCTGATCAGAGCACCTTCTTCCACATGTTTGGTGTGTCTTCCAGGTGGCTTGTGGCAAACTTTAAACGACACTTTTTATGGATATCTTTAAGAAATGGCTTTCTTCTTGCCACTCTTCCATAAAGGCCAGATTTATGCAATATACGACTGATTGTTGTCCTATGGACAGAGTCTCCCACCTCAGCTGTAGATCTCTGCAGTTCATCCAGAGTGATCATGGGCCTCTTGGCTGCATCTCTGATCAGTCTTCTCCTTGTATGAGCTGAAAGTTTAGAGGGACGGCCAGGTCTTGGTAGATTTGCAGTGGTCTGATACTCCTTCCATTTCAATATTATCGCTTGCACAGTGCTCCTTGGGATGTTTAAAGCTTGGGAAATCTTTTTGTATCCAAATCCGGCTTTAAACTTCTTCACAACAGTATCTCGGACCTGCCTGGTGTGTTCCTTGTTCTTCATGATGCTCTCTGCGCTTAACGGACCTCTGAGACTATCACAGTGCAGGTGCATTTATACGGAGACTTGATTACACACAGGTGGATTGTATTTATCATCATTAGTCATTTAGGTCAACATTGGATCATTCAGAGATCCTCACTGAACTTCTGGAGAGAGTTTGCTGCACTGAAAGTAAAGGGGCTGAATAATTTTGCACGCCCAATTTTTCAGTTTTTGAATTGTTAAAAAAGTTTGAAATATCCAATAAATGTCGTTCCACTTCATGATTGTGTCCCACTTGTTGTTGATTCTTCACAAAAAAATACAGTTTTATATATTTATGTTTGAAGCCTGAAATGTGGCAAAAGGTCGCAAAGTTCAAGGGGGGCGAATACTTTCGCAAGGCACTGTAAATCAAGTCAAATCAGGGGCATTGAGTTATCTCTACCAGAAGGGCGTGGGCCGGAATCAAACCCAAGTGGGCCAGAATCAAACCCACCTTCTTCAAGGTCTATATGTGCGCTGAAGGCAGCGGCCTTAACAACTAAACCAGGGTTTCTCAAACTCGGGCCTGGGGCCTCCCCTGGGTGCACATTTTGGTTTCTGCCCTAGCACTACACAGCTGATTCAAATAACCAACTCATCATCAAGCTTTGATTATTTGAATCAGCTGTGCAGTGCTAGGGCAAAACTAAAATGTGCATCCAAGGGAGGCCCCAGGCCGAGTTTGGGACACCCTGTACTCGACCACCCCAGGCCACGATTGAACTCAATTTTGACAGTTCCTTCGTAACCTTAGGATACACTCCACACTTGTATGCCATTGCCTAGAGGATACCAATATCTATCTTGTGTTATTAAGCTATATAAAATAATGGTTGTTGTTCTGTATGGCTACATTTCAGATAAAGTTTTTTACATTTGAATGCTGCAGTAATAAGACTTAGGCCTTGCGTTTGAGCAAGCGAGAGAGAATGTTATTGACAGCAGATCCCAATGACTTGACTGCCACTGCATGGAGAGAAAGAGAACTGCTCATGTTCAAGGAATCACAAGGCTCATTTGAATTCCCTGATGCAACAGGACATTTCTCTGTGACAAGAGTGAAGATTAAGATCTGACATCTGTAGTGTTGTTTTGACTCAAAAAATATTAACACCATGACCAGAGTAGTTTTAACACAAAATGGGGGTGGGACCATATAAATCCCAAAATAGTGTTACATTTGACTTCATAGAAGTTATTATTACTATTGTGACATTACTGTGCAGTAGCACCTCGCATTAAATTCAAGATCCTCACTTGCCTACAGAGTAGCACAGGGAACTGTTCCTCCCTACCTCAATTAAATGGTCAAGTCCTACACTCCAGCACGAGCACTCCATTCTGCCACCTCTGGCCACTTGGAACCACCATCCCTGCGAGGGGCCAACTCCCACTCATCCAAATTTCAGTTCTTTGTGCTGGCACCTCAGTGGTGGAACTAATGCACTGACTGTAAAATCACTTTGGATTAGACAGTCTTCTAAATGACTCAAATGTAATGTAAATATTGAATGAGAGGATATTTGGACACTTTTATTAGCTACATATTCACATACAGTGCAGAACATGCTTCATCAGTGCTATGATTTGTTCTTACAGACTATGCTTTTCAATTCCACATGATTGTGTATATACAGTACCAGTCAAAAGTTTGGGCACACCTACTCATTCCAGGGTTTTTCTTTATTTTACTATTTTCTACATTGTAGAATAGTGAATACATCAAAACTATGAAACAACACATATGGAATCATGTAGTAACCAAAAGTGTTAAACAAATCAAAATATATTTTAGATTCTTCAAAGTAGCCACCCTTGCCTTGATGACAGCTTTGCCCACTCTTGGCATTATCTCAACCAGCTTTATGAGGTTGTCACCTGGAATGTATTTGAATTAACAGGTGTGCCTTGTTAAAAGTTCATTTGTGGAATTTCTTTCCTTCTTAATGCATTGAGACAATCAGTTGTGTTGTGAGAAGGTAGGGATGGTATACAGAAGATAGCCCTATTTAGTAAAAGACCAAGACCATATTATGGCAAGAACAGCTCAAATAAGCAAGGAGAAATGACAGTCCATTGTTACTTTAAGACATGACGGTCAGTCAAAACCTGGAACATTTCAAGAACTTCGAATGTTTCTTCAAGTGCAGTCGCAAAAACCATCAAGAGCTATGATGAAACTGTCTCTCACGAGGACCGCCACAGGAAGTTACCTCTGCTGCTGAGGATAAGTACATTATAGTTACCAGCCTCAGAAATTGCAGCCCAAATAAATGCTTCACAGAGTTCAAGTAACAGACACATCGACATCAACTGTTCAGAGACGATTGCGTGAATCAGGCCTTCATGGTCGAATTGCTGAAAAGAAACCACTACTGAAGGACACCATTAAGAATAAGAGACCTGCTTTGGCAAAGAAACAGGAGCAATGGACATTCGACTGGTGGAGAAATCTGCCCTTTGATCTGATGAGTTCAAATTTGTGATTTTTGGATCCAACTGCCGTATCTGTGAGATGCAGAGTCAGTGGACCGATAATAGTCACATATGTGGTTCCCACCGTGAAGCATGGAGGAGGAGGTGTGATGGTGCTTTGCTGGTGACACTGTCAGTGATATATTTAGAATTCAAGGCACACTTAACCAGCATGGCTACCACAGCATTCTGCAGCAATACGCCATCCCATCTGGTTTGCACTTAGTGGGACAATCATTTGTTTTTCAATGGGACAATGACCCAACACACCTCCAGGCTGTGTACGGGCTATTTTACCACGAATGAGAGTGACGGAGTGCTGCATAAGATGACTTGGCCTCCACAATCACCCGAACCTGAACCCAATTGAGATGGTTTGGGATGAGTTGGACCACAGAGTGAAGGAAAAACAGCCAACAAGTGCTCAGCATATGTGGGAACTCGTTCAAGGCTCTTGGATAAACATTCCAGGTGAAGATGGCAGAAAGAATGCCAGAGTGTGCAAAGCTATCAAGGCAAAGGGTGGCTACTTTGAAAAATCTAAAAAATCTATTATGATTTGTTTAACACTTTTTAGTTACTACCCGATTCCATATGTGTTATTTAAAAGTTTGTCTTCACTATTATTCTACAATGTAGAAAATAGTAAAAATTAAGAAAAACCCTTGAGTGTCCAAAAACTTGACTGGTACTGTATATATATATAAACTCAGCAAAAAAAGAAATGGCCCCTTTTCAGGACCCTGTCTTTCAAAGATAATTAGAAAAAATCCAAATAACTTCACAGATCTTCATTGCAAAGGGTTTAAACACTGTTTCCCATGCTTGTTCAATGAACCATAAACAATTAATGAACATGCTACTGTGGAACGGTCATTAAGACACTAACAGCTTACAGACGGTAGGCAATTAAGGTCACAGTTATATGAAAACTTAGGACACTAAAGTGGCCTTTCTACTGACTCTGAAAAACACCAAAAGAAAGATGTCCCTGCTCATCTGCGCGAACGTGCCTTGGGCATGCTGCAAGGAGGCATGAGGACTGCAGATGTGGCCAGGGCAATAAATTGCAATGTCCGTACTGTGAGGTGCCTAAGTCAGCGCTACAGGGAGACAGGGCGGACAGCTGATCGTCCTCGCAGTGACAGACCACGTGTAACAACACCTGCACAGGATCGGTACATCCGATCATCACACCTGCGGGACAGGAAGGCAACAACAACTGCCCGAGTTACACCAGGAAAGCACAATCTCTCCATCAGTGCTCAGACTGTCCGCAAAAGGCTGAGAGAGGCTGGACTGAGGGCTTGTAGGCCTGTTGTAAGGTAGGTCCTCACCAGACATCACCGGCAACATCGTTGCCTATGGGCACAAACCGACCGTCGCTGGACGAGACAGGACTGGCAAAAAGTGCTCTTCACTGACGAGTCGTAGATTTGTCTCACCAGGGGTGATGGTTGGATTCGCGTTTATCGTCGAAGGAATGAGCGTTACACCGAGGCCTGTACTCTGAGGTGGGATCGATTTGTAGGTGGAGGGTCCGTCATGGTCTGGGGCGGTGTGTCACAGCATCATCGGACTGAGTTTGTCATTGCAGGCAATCTCAACGCTGTGCGTTACAGGGAAGACATCCCCCTCTCTCATGTGGTACCCTTCCTGCAGGTTCATCCTGACATGACCCTCCAGCATGACAATGCCACCAGCCATACTGCTCGTTCTGTGTGTGATTTCCTGCAAGACAGGAATGTCAGTGTTCTGCCATGGCCAGCGAAGAGCCCGGATCTCAATCCCATTGAGCACGTCTGGGACCTGTTGGATCGGAGGGTGAGGGCTAGGGCCGTTTCCCCCAGAAATGTCCGGGAACTTGCAGGTGCCTTGGTGGAAGAGTGGGGTAACATCTCACAGCAAGAACGGGCAAATCTGCTGCAGTCCACGAGGAGGAGATGCACTGCAGTACTTAATGCAGCTGGTGGATGCACCAGATACTGATTGTTACTTTGGATTTTGACCCCCCCCCCCCTTTTGTTCAGGGACACATTATTCCATTTCTGTTAGTCACATGTCTGTGGAACTTGTTCAGTTTTTGTCTCAGTTGTTGAATCTTGTTATGTTCATAGAAATAGCTACACATGTTAAGTTTGCTGGAAATAAACGCAGTTGACAATGAGAGGACGTTTCTTTTTTTGCTGAGTTTATATATATATATAAGCATGCTCACAAAAAATCTATTGAGTCAAACAAAATTAAATATCTAGATCACAGTATATGCCAAAAGGGGTCACCTTAAATTAACATCAGGCACATTTGAGAAAAGGATAGATAGAAAACAGGCACAACAAAATAACAAAACTGAATAGATAAAACAGTGGTTAATTGACTTTTTCCCTCACAGTTTCTGCAGGTACTTATGGAAACCATGTCTACATATGTTGAGCAAAAACTGTGATGATACAGTTCTACAAAATAATACATATTTACTTGTTTTATTGGAGGATTCATTTGCATCATGAGGTCACCTATCAAAAAGCTGTGATCAACCCGCAATGTCATTTGTATGTTTTGCTATTAAGATAGTGCAGTCCAAATGTGTGTGTGAGTGCACGTGTGCAGTTTAAAGCAGCAAAGACCAGTTCTGAACTTAAATGACTGTACGTTCATTCTGTTTCTACCCACTGGTCAAAACTGGTTGAATCATTGTTGTTTATATGTCATTCCACCCCCCAAAATTTTATGGATTTTAAAGAAGTCATCAACATAAGGAAATTGTAGTCTTTTTTTTGACCCAACGTTTTACCGAAATCCAATGACATGGGGATTTATTTATTTATTTTCACAGTGAATTCAGCTTAGTTGACAACTCAACCAAACCCAGGCTTTATTACATCCGGCCGTGATTGGGAGTCGCCTGAGTTTGGCCGGGGTAGGCTGTCATTGTAAATAAGAATTTGTTCTTAACTGACTTTCCTAGTTAAATAAAGGTGTAAAAAAAAAAACATAAAAAAAGAAATCAAAACTAGACATTGAACTGACGTCTGTGTGTAAGCTCCCTTTGGCTATTTGGACTGTTTCAGTGGATTCACTGGTAACACACACAGTGATACTCGGACTGGATGAACATTGAGGTTGAAGAGCACAGCCCTCGAGACGAGGTTTGGGCACCTTTCCCTCATATCAAATAAGGGTGGAGCACAACTAGAACATGTGCACAGTGGAAGTTGTAGTTCATTGGTCAGGGCAGAAAATGTAGTCCAGGGCCTGTCTTTCTGCTGCAGCCACATTTGGATGCCAGAGGTCCACACTGAAAATCACCCGTGGCCCGTCCTCTGCCACCCCTTAACGAAAAACAAAAACAAGAAAACATTATAAAATAAGGCCGAGATTCAATCCAAGATGTGTTATAGAGCAGCACACTATACAGCCAACAATGCATCTTTTAAAGACATTTTCTCCGACGTTCACAGAGATTGCATTCATGTTAAGAATGTTGTCTCAAAAATAAATTACCCTTAATTAAAAGTCTGTTATAGTGTGCTGCTCCGTAACTCAGTTCAGATTGAATGCCTGTCTTTATACAGATAATGCACTTGTGATTATGGAGTTAGCTTCCAAAATTGAACAGAGTTGATAGGACTGTAACCAATGCTCACACATAGTTAGAATTCTCAGAACTGTTGTCTGCGAAACTACTGCTTACTACAGTACCATCTAGTGCTCTAAAAAGGCTAAGTTGTTTTATGGTTAGTTTTTTTCAAGTTCAGGACGAGAAAGTATTGGCTACATAGAAATAATGACACTCAAATTAAACATTATTAAACTAAATAACGGGGGTGTACAAAACATTAAGAACACCTGCTCTTTCCATGACAGACTGACCAGGTGAAAGCTATGATCCCTTATTGATGTCACCTCAAAGAAGGATTTTTAAGCCTTGACATGGCTTGTGTCATTCAGAGGGCGAATGGGCAAGACACAAGATTTAAGAGCCTTTAAACGAGGTATGGCAGTAGGTGCACTGGTTTGAGTGTGTCAAGAACTGCAATGCTGCTGGGGTTTTCACACTCAACAGTTTCCCGTGTGTATCAAGAATGGTCCACCACCCAAAAGACATCCAGCCAACTTGACACAAGCATTAGTCAACATGGGCCAGTAACCCTGTGGAACACTTTCGACACCTCGGGCGGCTGCGACAGAGCCTGGGCGCGAACCCAGAGTCTCTGGTGGCACAGGTGGCGATGCAGTGCCCTAGACCACTGGGCCACCCGGGAAGCCGAAATATGTTTTAATATTCCTGAACAGATTTCACTTGGTTTCCAAAATTAAGCACTGGGTAGCTGCAGAAACAAGGTTGATGAGCCCATGGCATTCAGAGTTTGGGCGTAATATCACCTGTCGGGCAACGAGAGCATGCTCCTCAATCAGTGCTTGATGCATGGAGTGAAATAAGTGTTCTTATATTTACTTCTCAAAGCATGTGCTCTGCTATAAAATGAAGTAGCCTACAAAACGGATTGGCGGGAAAGCCTGTGGCCTACATTCGCTACTCTAGTGCATACAGATGACTTATTTTCCCCTGCCTCTATTCCAGTCCATGGGCCATTCTAAATCGAAACAAATTTGACATATTAGTAAAGACAAGATTAAATTGAGAAAAGTCTTTTTTCGCTACTTTCTCAAATCATCAATAGCCTATAGTCACACTATGCAGCCCATATACCCTGTATGTTTTGATTTCAAAGACATTCTATGTTTTGTATCATTCACAACCAAAGTTGCCAAATAACTCTAAATCTAGCATACAGGACCTGTTTCAAATGATTGATTTTATGCTCAACAACTATCCTCGCTCCATAATGGGAAAATATCCTTTCGATTTTATTCAGTTCAATTATATTCTTCTTCCAAAAAATAAACATCCCTTTTTCAGGACCCTGTCTTTCACAGATAATTCGTAAATATCCAACTAACTTAACAGATCTTCATTGTAAAGGGTTTAAACACTGTTTCCCATGCTTGTTCAATGAACCATAATCAATTCATGAATATGCACCTGTGGAACGGTCGTTAAGACACTAACAGCTTACAGACGGTAGGCAATTAAGGTCACAGCTATGACAAACAACAACAACTGCCCGAGTTACACCAGGATCACATAATCCCTCCATCAGTGCTCAAACTGTCCGCAAAAGGCTGAGAGAGGCTGGACTGAGTGCTTGTAGGCCTGTTGTAAGGCAGGTCCTCACCAGTCATCACCGGCAACAACGTCGCCTATGGGCACAAACCCACTGTCGCTGGACCAGACAGGACTGGCAAAAGGTGCTCTTCACTGATGAGTCACAGTTTTGTCTCACCAGGGGTGATGGTTGAATTTGCATGTATTGTCGAAGGAATGAGCGTTACACTGAGGCCTGTACTCTGGAGCGCAATCGATTTGGAGGTGGAGGGTCCGTCATGGTCTGGGGCGGTGTGTCACAGCATCATCGGACTGAGCTTGTTGTCATTGCAGGCAATCTCAACGCTGTGCATTACAGGGAAGACATCCTCCTCACTCATGTGGTACCCTTCCTGCAGGCTCATCCTGACATGACCCTGCAGCATGACAATGCCACCAGCCATACTGCTCGTTCTGTGTGTGATTTCCTGCAAGGCAGGAATGTCAGTGTTCTGCCATGGCCAGCGAAGAGCCCGGATCTCAATCCCATTGAGCACGTCTGGGACCTGTTGGATCGGAGGGTGAGGGCTAGGACCATTCCCCCCAGAAATGTCTGGGAACTTGCAGATGCTTTGGTGGAAGAGTGAGGTAACATCTCACAGCAAGAACTGGCAAATCTGGTGCAATCCACGAGGAGGAGATGCACTGCAGTATTTAATGCAGCTGGTGTCCACACCAGATACTGACTGTTACTTTTGATTTTGACCCTCCCTTTGTTCAAGGACACATTATTCCATTTATGTTAGTCACGTGTCTGTGGAACTTGTTCAGTTTATGTCTCAGTTGTGTCACGTTCTGACCTTAGTTCTTTTGTTATGTCTTTATTTTAGTATGGTCAGGGCGTGAGTTGGGTGGGTTGTCTATGTCCCTGGGGGGGGGGGTGCGTCACCTGGGTGGGTTGATTCACTGTTGTGGTCGGCCTGTCTGGGTTGGCGCCCCCCCCTTGGGTTGAGCTGTGGCGGAGATCTTTGTGGGCTATACTCGGCCTTGTCTCAGGATGGTAAGTTGGTGGTTGAAGATATCCCTCTAGTGGTGTGGGGGCTGTGCTTTGGCAAAGTGGGTGGGGTTATATCCTTCCTGTTTGGCCCTGTCCGGGGGTGTCCTCGGATGGGGCCACAGTGTCTCCTGACCCCTCCTGTCTCAGCCTCCAGTATTTATGCTGCATTAGTTTATGTGTCGGGGGGCTAGGGTCAGTTTGTTATATCTGGAGTACTTCTCCTGTCCTATTCGGTGTCCTGTGTGAATCTAAGTGTGCGTTCTCTAATTCTCTCCTTCTCTCTTTCTTTCTCTCTCTCGGAGGACCTGAGCCCTAGGACCATGCCCCAGGACTACCTGACATGATGACTCCTTGCTGTCCCCAGTCCACCTGGCCATGCTGCTGCTCCAGTTTCAACTGGCCTGGGCCCTAGGACCATGTCCCAGGACTACCTGACATGATGACTCCTTGCTGTCCCCAGTCCACCTGGCCATGCTGCTGCTCCAGTTTCAACTGTTCTGCCTTACTATTATTCAACCATGCTGGTCATTTATGAACATTTGAACATCTTGGCCACGTTCTGTTATAATCTCCACCCGGCACAGCCAGAAGAGGACTGGCCACCCCACATATGCTCTCTCTAATTCTCTCTTTCTTTCTCTCTCTCGGAGGACCTGAGCCCTAGGACCGTGCCCCAGGACTACCTGACATGATGACTCCTTGCTGTCCCCAGTCCACCTGACTGTGCTGCTGCTCCAGTTTCAACTGTTCTGCCTTATTATTATTCGACCATGCTGGTCATTTATGAACATTTGAACATCTTGGTCATGTTCTGTTATAATCTCTACCCGGCACAGCCAGAAGAGGACTGGCCACCCCACATAGCCTGGTTCCTCTCTAGGTTTCTTCCTAGGTTTTGACCTTTCTAGGGAGTTTTTCCTAGCCACCGTGCTTTTACACCTGCATTGTTTGCTGTTTGGGGTTTTAGGCTGGGTTTCTGTACAGCACTTTGAGATATCAGCTGATGTACGAAGGGCTATATAAATAAATTTGATTTGATTTGATATGTTCGTTTTTCTATGATTTGCTATTTCTGTTTTTGGCCTGGTACGGTTCTCAATCAGAGGCAGCTGTCAATCGTTGTCCCTGATTGAGAACCATATTTAGGGAGCCTATTTTCTATTGTGTTCGTGGGTGATTGTTTTCTGTTGTTTGTCTGCACCAGCCAGAACTGTTTTCATGTCGTTTCTCTTTGGTATTTTTTGTTATTTCCGTGTTCATTTTAATAAATGTGGACACATACCACGCTGCACCTTGGTCCTCACCTTCTTCCACCAACAACGGCCGTTACATGTTGAATCTTGTTATGTTCATACAAATATTTACACATGTTAAGTTTGCTGGAAATAAATGCAGTGAGAGGACATTTTTTGTTGTTTTTGAGTTTATAAAATCTACAGCCTATGGCATGGAGCATAGTAATATAACATACTGTCGGCCGACAGTAGACAAACTCATATACTGAAATACATTTTCTTCATATCATGTTTCCATAGGCCCGACTAAAATAAATAACGGCTCTATTGTGATGGTGTATATTAAATAGATTTATTATAATTTGTGTCAACCTAGGATGTTCCAAAGGCGCCCATCAGCCATGTGGAGGCCTGGAGACGCTAAACATGATTGTTGATTAATGGTCAATTACCATGAGACCAACAGTCTTTTGCATGGCAATAACCAGTTGACAAAATGGCATGACTGCCACAGCCCTAGTCATAACGTGACATTCCCTTTCAGTCTACTCCAGTACAACATATTATGGGGAAATATAATCTGGCCCCATGCCAACCCAAAAGGATACTAAGTCCTGCAAGATGCGGCAGTCTGGGTATTGCGCACATGGTGCTCTGCCTAGTGACTTTCCCCTGTCCCAGCTGTAAGCACACTGGGAGCAGTGACATCAAAGTGATGAAATCTCACAAAATTCTGTGGTGATGCCCAACTCGCCTCAGCACAAATGTCTCCTACAGTCAACCCTTCTGTGACAACGAGCCTCACTCAGTTAAGGTGGTAAGATGTGTCCCGGTAATAGGCTGGCACCCAGTAGACCCAGCGAATAACTGTTATTATACCCACAAGTCATGTGTGCTGGTGCCACAGAACCTTACAAGGTGCTGTCTGTCCATTTTCCAGCTGGCAAAATATTCTGTCAAAGTGGAATAATTTACATAATTATTCAACCCCCTGAGTTAATACATGTTAGAATCACCTTGCCATAGATTTTCAAGCAAATGTAAGTCAAAACTAACTCGGCATTCACTGTCTTCTTGGTAAGCAACTCCTGTGTAGATTTGGCATTGTGTTTTAGGTTATTGTCCTGCTGAAAGGTGAATTCATCTCCCAGTGTCTGTTCGAAAGCAGACTGAACCAAGTTTTACTCTAGGATTTTGCCTGTGCTCAGCTCCATTCGTTTTCTTTATCTTTAAAAACTCCCCTGTCCATTATGATTACAATCACACCCATATCATGATGCAGCCACCACTATAATTGAACATTTGGGGAGTGGTACTCAGTAATGTGTTGCATTGGATATGCCCCAAACATAACACTTTGTAGGACAAAGAGTTAATTGCTTTGCCACATTTAACGTTAGCTGGCTGGCTAGCTAGCTAGCTAACGTTATGCCTATTATCTGTGTAGTAATATTATTTGTATCTCAGAGCCATTTGCATTGCTAGTTATAGCCTAATGTTAGCTAGCTAACATTGAACCTGGTTGGTTAGCTACCTGCAGATTCATACAGGGTAGTACTATTATGAGTTGGGATTATGGTTTATTGCTTAGCTAGCTAGCTACATGTCTGAACACCTATGCAAGTAACCACTTCAATAGAATGTGCATGATGTCACTACAACAACTGTCGATAGACGTACTGTAGCTGGTAAAGTCGATCTGGCTATCTACTCCGATTTCAGAGTACTCTCTTCAGATGTGCCAGAGCGCGGAATAACTGACAAATTTACAAACTGTCACGTTCTGACCTTTATTTCCTTTGTTTTGTCATTATTTAGTATGGTCAGGGCGTGAGTTGGGGTGGGCAGTCTATGTTTGTTTTTCTATGATTTGGGTATTTCTATGTTTCGGCCTAGTATGGTTCTCAATCAGAGGCAGGTGTCATTAGTTGTCTCTGATTGAGAATCATACTTAGGTAGCCTGGGTTTCACTGTGTGTTTGTGGGTGTTTGTTTCCGTGTCTGTGTTTTTCACCACACGGTACTGTTTTGGGTTTCGTTCATTCCACGTTTATTGTTTTTGTATTCAGTTGTTCAAGTGTACATTTTCGTATTAAAAGAACCATGGACACTTACCACGCCGCATATTGGTCCTCCGATCCTTTTCGCCTCTCCTCTTCGGAAGAAAGAAATCCCTGACAGAATCACCCACCAACCAAGGACCAAGCGACATGGTAAAAGACAGCGACGACAGCAGCAGCAGCAGCAACAACAGCGGCCAGCATCACAGGACTCCTGGACATGGGAGGAGATATTGAACGGAGAGGAACCCTGGGCACAGGCTGGGGAATATCGCTGCCCCAAAGCAGAGCTGGAGGCAGCGAAAGCTGAGCGGCGGCGATATGAGGAGGCAGCACGGCAGTGCGACAGGTACGAGAGGCAGCCCCAAACATTTTTTGGGTGAGGCACACGAGGTGTGGGGCTAAGCCAGGTAGCAGACCTGAGCTCACTCCTCGTGCTTATTATAAGCAGCGCGTTACTGGTCAGGCACCGTGTTATGCGGTTAAGCGCACGGTGTCGCCAGTACGTGCCCATAGCCCGGTGCGCTATAGGGCAGCCCCCCGAGAGTGTCATGCGAGTGTGGGCATTCAGTATGGTGCCTGCTCAGCATGTCTGGTCGCCGGTACACCGTTTCGGGCCAGGGTATCCTGCGCCGGCTTTGCGTGCTGTGTCTCCGGGGCGCTGGGAGGGTGCAGTGCGTCCTATGCCTGCGCTCCGCTCGTGCCGGGCAAATGTGGGAGTGGAGCCTAAGGGAGAGGTGCGCGTAGTAAGCACTAGATCTCCCGTGCTTACCCACAGCCCGGTTCAACCTGTGCCTGCACTCTGGAGGGTCCGGGCTAGAGTAGTTGTCCAGCCTGGGGAAGTGGTGCCAAGGCTGCGCACCAGAGCTCCCCCACAGCCCGGTCCTTCAGGTGCCATCTCCTAACACAAAGCCTCCTGAAGGTCTCCCCAGCCTGGTGGTTCCTGTGGCAGCCCCACGCACCAGGCTGTCTCTCTGTCTCCTCCCTACAGGTGGTCCCGCATGTCCGGCGCTGCCGAAGTCTCCCGCCTGTCCGGCGCTGCCGGAGTCTGAGGCGCCAGAGCCCCTCAGCCCAGAGGCGCCAGAGCTTCCGCACCTCTGTCCCGAGCTGCCCCTCTGTCCCGAGCTGCCCCTCTGTCCAGTGGGGTCATTGAGAAGGGTTGCCATGGTTAGAAAGCCACGGAGGCGGACAATAAGGCGGACTAAGACGATGGTGAAGTGGGGTCCGCGTCCCACGCCAGAGCCGCCACCGCAGACAGACGCCCACCCAGACCCTCCCCTATAGGTTAAGGTTTTGCGGCCGGAGTCCGCACCTTTGGGGGGGGGGGGGTACTGTCACGTTCTGACCTTTATTTCCTTTGTTTTGTCATTATTTAGTATGGTCAGGGCGTGTGTTGGGGTGGGCAGTCTATGTTTGTTTTTCTATGATTTGGGTATTTCTATGTTTCGGCCTAGTATGGTTCTCAATCTTAGGCAGATGTCATTAGTTGTCTTTGATTGAGAATCATACTTAGGTAGCCTGGGTTTCTGTCAGATATATGTGTATAGGTGGCAGGGAAGTCAGGCGCAGGAGAGTCAAACGGAGTGTAAAATGGAGTCTTTTAATAAATGTCCAAGTAACTTGCTCCATAACACTAAATAGAAAAATGAATATAAACAAATATGGGTACGAAGACCCGTCGCGCACCTATACAAAAAACACTACACTGACAATAAACAATCTCTGACAAAGACATGAGGGGAAACAGAGGGTTAAATACACAACAGGTAATGAATGGGATTGAAAACAGGTGTGTGGGAAGACAAGACAAAACCAATGGAAAGTGAAAAATGGATCAATGATGGCTAGAAGACCGGTGACGTCGAACGCCGAGCACCGCCCGAACAAGGAGAGGCAACGACTTCAGTAGAAGTCGTGACAGTTTCACTGTGTGTTTGTGGGTGTTTGTTTCCGTGTCTGTGTTTTTCACCACACGGTACTGTTTTGGGTTTCGTTCATTCCACGTTTATTGTTTTTGTATTCAGTTGTTCAAGTGTACATTTTCATATTAAAAGAACCATGGACACTTACCACGCCGCATATTGGTCCTCCGATCCTTTTCGCCTCTCCTTTTCGGAGGAAGAGGAGGAAATCCCTTACACAAACGCTCAGCACCCGTTGAATATGGCCGGTGTCAGTAAACATTAAATATTGAATTAATTCAATAATAATGAATTAAAGTAATTAAATTGTTGCCAGCACATGGTTGCAATCACCAATTCTCTTGATAACATACAAACAGTCTATCCAGCTCTGCTAGGGTGAGTAAAATGGTCAGAGTGAGCTGTTCTCTCATTTGTGTCTGGAAGTAGCTAGCCAACGTTAGCTTGGGTGCTTGACTATTGTTGTTATGTCAGAATGCTCGGATAAACCCTACAGTCGTGGCCAAAAGTTGAGAATGACACAAATATTAATTT
This sequence comes from Oncorhynchus nerka, assembly GCF_034236695.1. Classification (NCBI taxonomy): domain Eukaryota; kingdom Metazoa; phylum Chordata; class Actinopteri; order Salmoniformes; family Salmonidae; genus Oncorhynchus; species Oncorhynchus nerka. Next base: position 806,289 of record NC_088421.1, read on the forward strand.
CCACAAAGTTTGCTGCTTCAGTGTCTTTAGATATTTTTGTCAGATGTTGCTATGGATTACTGAAGTATAATTACAAGCATTTCATAAGTGTCAAAGGCTTTTATTGACAATCACATGATGTATCAAGACCTCCTTCTTTATCAAGACCTCTGCAATCTGCCCTGGCATGCTGTCAATTAATATCTGGGACACATAGGGTTAGGGTTAGGGTTACTGATGGCAGCCCAATTTTGCATAATCAATGCTTGGAGTTTGACAGAATTTGTGGGTTTTTGTTTGTCCCACCCGCCTCTTGAGGATTGACCACAAGTTTCCAATGGGATTAAGGTCTGGGGAGTTTCCTGGCCATGGACCCAAAATATCAATGCTTTGTTCCCCGAGCCACTTAGTTATTACTTGTGTCTTATGGCAAGTTTCTCCATCCATCTGGAAAATGTATTTTTCGTCACCAAACTGTTCCTGGATGGTTGGGAGAAGTTGCTCTCGGAGGATGTGTTGGTACCATTCTTTATTCATGTTATTAGGCAAAATTGTGAGTGAGCCCACTCCCTTGGCTGAGAAGCAACCTCACACATGAATGGCCTCAGGATGCTTTACTGTTGGCATGACACAGGACTGATGGTAGTGCTCACCTTGTCTTCTCCGGACAAGCTTTTTCCGGATGCCCCAAACAATCTGAAAGGGGATTCATCAGAGAAAATTACCCCAGTCCTCAGCAGTCCAATCCCTGTACCTTTTGCAGAATATCAGTCTTTCCCTGATATTTTTCCTGGAGAGAAGTGGCTTCTTTGCTGCCCTTCTAGACACCAGGCCATCCTTCAAAAGTCTTCGCCTCACTGTGCGTACAGATGCATTCACACCTGCCTGCTGCCATTCCTGAGCAAGCTCTGTACTGGTGGTGCCCCAATCCCGCAGCTGAATCAACTTTAGGAGAAGGTCCTGGCACTTGCTGGACTTTCTTGGGCACCCTTCACAACAATTGAACCGCTCTCTTTGAAGTTCTTGATGAAACAATAAATGATTGATTTAGGTGCAATCTTACTGGCAGCAATATCCTTGCCTGTGAAGCCCTTTTTGTGCAAAGCAACGATGACGGCATGTGTTGCCTTGCAGATAACCATGATTGACAGAGGAGGAACAATGATTCCAAGCACCACCCTCCTTATGAAGCTTCCAGTCTGTTTTTCAAATTTAGTCAGCATGACAGAGTGATCTCATTCAGACTCAGACTCAATCTCATCATTCTTGTCCTCATCAACACTCACACCTGTGTTAACGAGAGAATCACTGACATGATGTCAGCTGATCCTTTTGTGGCAGGGCTGAAATGCAATGGACATATTTTTGTGAGATTCAGTTCATTTACATGGCAAAGAGGGACTTTGCAATTAATTACAATTCATCTGATCAGTCTTCATAACATTCTGGAGTATATGCAAATTGCCATCATACAAACTGAGGCAGCAGACTTTGTGAAAATTAATATTTGTGTCATTCTCAAAACTTTTGACCATGACTGTACTCTTCGGCCAGAGCGTCCAGTGTGCGCTCGGAACGCTCAGAGAGCAAAACGTTCTGAATTTACAAACGGACAATCTGACAAGGACTTAACGAAAGCCCAGAGCTCACTCTGGCACTCCACATTAAATTTACGAACAGACCCGTAGTATCATCCAGTCTTTCGTCTTGAAATCTTTGGTTGTTTAGTACATAGCCTCACATGTGAATCCTTAAAGAGATGGGTGGAGCTAAAGCTTAAGAGGGTGTGAAAGATGCTGAATGAGTGTAGACAAAGAAGAGCTCTCCAGTAGGTACCAAAAATTCAAGGGTCATTTTCTCAAAAGTTACAAGTTTATTAACTTTCAAAGCAGAATTAGTTTCCCATTGTTCCTCAACTGTATTGTATGATTTATAATTTTCTAGCTCTGTCTCTACTTTTATCCAATGTAAAAAAAAAAAAAACATTTAAAATATTGCTACATAAGACCGAGTGGAGTCGGTCGTTCACATATGACCACTCTGTGGAAAGATGAGACGCTCACGAACACGATGGTGTTCTCCGTTTTGCTCTACGACCCTCATAAGACCAGGGGACTCTTCTGAAGTCGATAACACCGACGTGCCAACTTCTGTATGTGGAGCACAAACTGTTTTGGATACGAACTAATATGACCCTACTGTGGAAAGGGGAAACTCTCACAAACACGATGGTGCTCTCCATTGTCTGACTCGTCTGAAGGTAACCCAGTATGGAGGTAGTTTTGTGCCAACAAAAATAAAGGGGTTCAATACATGTCAAAAAATCTAAAACATTTCCTGAGTTTTCTTATATTTCCTAGATATAGGACAGACACTTCAAAACTTTATTCCTTATAATATTTTTTTTTACTGGTCTTTTTTGCCATGTATGAATCCAATCAAATGTTATTTGTCACATTGCTTTAATCGACATCCACGTGCCTGAAGAACAGTGGGTTAACTGCCTTGCTCAGGGGCAGAATGACAGATTTTTGCCTTGTCCACAATCATCTCCTTTGTCTTGGTCACATTGAGGGAGAGGTAGTTATCCTGGCACCACAAAGGGGATACCTAGTCAGTTGTACAACTGAATGCATTCAACTGAAGTGTGTCTTCTGCATTTAACCCAACCCCTCTGAATAAGAGAGGTGCGGGGGGCTGCCTTAATCGACATCCACGGCGCCCAGGGAACAGTGGGTTGCTCGGGGGCAGAACGACAGATTTTTGCCTTGTCAGCTCAGGGTTTCGGTCCAGCAACCTTCCGGTTACTGGCCCAACACTCCTACCCGCCAGGCTACCTGCCGCACATGTAGGTAGAGTTAAAGTGACTATGCATAGATAATAAACAAAGAGTAGCAGCAGCGCAAATAATCTGGGTAGCCATTTGGTAAGAGTCTTATGGCTTGGGAATAGAAGCTGTTAAGAAGCCTTATTGACCTAGACTTGGCGCTCCAGTACCGCTTGCCGTGCGGTAGCAGAGAGAACAGTCTATGACTAGGGTGGCTGGACTCTGACAATTTTTAGGGCCTTCCTTTGACACTGCCTGGTATAGAGGTCCTGAATGGAAGGAAACTTGGCCGTACACACTACCCTCTGTAGTGTCTTGCGGTCGGAGGCCGAGCAGTTGCCATACCAGGCAGTGATTGCAACCAGTCAGGTGGTGATCGAGGTGCTCTCGATGGTGCAGCTGAGGATCTAAGGACCCATGCCAAATATTTTCAGTCTCCTGAGGCGAATAGGCTTTGTCATGTCCTCTTAACATGTCTTGGTGTGTTTGGACCGGGATAGTTTGCTGGTGATGTGGACACCAAGGAACTTGAAGTTCTCAAACTGCTCCAGTACAGCCCCAGCGATGAGAATGGGGGCGTGCTCAGGCCTCCTTTCACTGTAGTTCACAATCATCTAATTTGTCTTGATCACATTGAGGGAGAGGAAGTTATCCTGGCATGACACAGCCAGGTCTCTGATCTCCTCCCTACAGGCGGTCTCATCAGTGTCCGTGATCAGGCTGTTGTGTCATCAGCAAACTTAATGGTGTTGGAGTTGTGCCTGGCCATGCAGTCATGAGTGAACAGGGAGTACAGGAGGGGACTGAGCACTTACCCTGAGGGACTGATGCTCTCATGCATGCTTCAGTGTTGCTTGCCTCGAAGTAAGCATAGAATAGGAGGGAGTTGGGACGGTTTTATGACTTAACAGCCGGTCATAAATAGTTTGCTGAGACTCTCCCTCTGGCTCCCTAGAGTGGGAAAAGTGAAATCTCTTTGTTACAGAGAGACTTTTCCCGCCAAAACCTTTTTTCTCTAAGAGAATGAACTTTGGATCAGTATTCATAAGATAGGAATGTTACGAATGGTCCGGGGGATCTAAAGAATAATCCTGTGACATTGTTTATTATTTTGTGATCTGATTAAGGATGGTATAACAAAGTAACTAAGTTAGGAAGGAAACAAGTTAGGAAGGAAACATCTGTTTTATAGAACATCTAAATGTTGTATAAAATAAATGATTTAGTATGAGAGTATTTTTTTAAAGATTTTCTAATGAGATAATTGTTTTTCATATGAGCTTTGCACAGTCAGTAGAACAAACACACCACAACCATAGAAGCTCTAAAAAGAAGACATAGTGACCTTTGGTGGACAACCAGAGTCTTACATCGAGCCACTACTCATAGACGGATCGACTGGTCTCAACAGCTTGACAACGATCAGGGACAGCTACGCGTAAATATATCTTGTATTTCTAATAGTGATTCATATGTTGATGATGTAAAGAATGGTCTGTGGTGTGTAATGAGGAGCAATCAGACGCTGCACTTGACGCATTTATGAAACTACTTATTCCAGTTACTAATAAGCACGCACCCATTAAGAAAATTACTGTAAAAACTGTTAAATCCCCTTGGAATGATGAGGAATTTAAAAATGTTATGGTTGAGAGGGATGAGGCAAAAGGTATGGCAATTAAGTCTGGCAGCCCAAATGATTTGGCAAACGTACTGCATATTACGAAATCCTGTGACTAGACAAAATAAAAATAAAAAGAACCTACACTATGAAACAAAGATAAATTATATAAAGAATGATAGTAAAAAGCTTTGGGGCACCTGAAATTACATTTTGGGGGAAAAAAAGGCTCCTTCATTCATTGAATCAGGTGGCTCATTCATCACAAAGCCCACTGATATTGAAAACTACTTTAATTACTTTTTCAATGGCAAGATAAGCAAACTTAGGGATGACATGACAGCAACAAATGCTGACACTACACATCCAAGCATATGTGACCAAATTATGAAAGACAAGAATTGTACTTTTGAATTCGGTAAAGTCAGTGTGGAAGAGGTGAAAAAACTATTGTTGTCTATCAACAATGACAAGCCACCAGGGTCTGACAATCTGGATAGAAAATTACTGAGGATAATAGCAGATTAGCAGCCACTCCTATTTGCCACATATTCAATTTAAGCTTACTAGAGAGCGTGTGCCCTCAGGCCTGGAGGGAAGCTAAAGTCATTCCGCTACCCAAGAATAGTAAAGCCCCCTTTACTGGCTCAAATAGCTGACCAATCAGCCTTTCACCAACCCTTAGTAAACTTCTGGAAAAAATTGTGTTTGACCAGATACAATGCTATTTCACAGTAAACAGAATTTCAGCATGCTTATGTAGGGAAGGACACTCAACAAGCACACCACAAATGACTGATGATTGGCTGCGAGAAATTGATGATAAAGTGATTGTGGGGGCTACCTTGTTAGACTTCAGTGCAGCTCTTGACATTATCGATCATAGTCTGCTGCTGGAAAAATGGCTTTAGAGGGTGGTCTTTAAAATGGAAGCCTCTCAAATATAATCCAGTTAGAATCAGGAATTCCCCAGGGTAGCTGTTTAGGCCCCTTTCTTTTTTCAAATTTTACTAACGACATACCACTGACTTTGAGTAAAGCCTGAGTGTCTATGTATGCAGATGACTCAACACTAAACACGTCAACTACTACAGCGACTGAAATGACTGCAACACTCAAAGAGATGCAGTTAGTTTCAGAGTGGGTGGCAAGGAATAAGTTAACCAAAAATATTTCTAAAACTTAAAGCATTGTATTTGGAAAAAAACACTGACTAAACCCTAAACCTCATCTAAATATTGCAATAAATATTGTGGAAATTTGAGATGACTAAACTGCTTGGAGTAAACCTAGATTGTAAACTGTCATGGTCAAATCATATTGTAGAGCAGTAGATAAGATGGGGAGAAGTCTGTCAATAATAAAGAGACACTCTGCCTTCTTAACAACACTATCAACAAGGCAGGTCCTACAGGTCCAACCAAAATGGGGAAAACAGGCTACCTAAGTATGATTCTCAATCAGAGACAACGATCGACAGCTGCCTCTGATTGAGAATAATACCAGGCCGAACACAGAAATACAACAAAGAAAAAGAACATAGACTACCCACCCCAACTCACGCCCTGACCAAACTAACACAAAGACAAAATAAAGGAACTAAGGTCAGAATGTGACACGCAATATACATACACATGGATTTAGTACTGTAGATACAGTTGAAGTCGGAAGTTTACACACACCTAAGCCAAATACATTTAAACTCAGTTTTTCACAATTCCTGACATTTAATCCTAGTAACAATTACATGTTTTAGGTCAGTTAGGATTACCACTTATTTTAAGAATGTGAGATGTCAGAATAATAGTAGAGAGAGTTATTTATTTCAGCTTTTATTTATTTAATCACATTCCCAGTGAGTCAGAAGTTTACATACACTCAATTTGTATTTGGTAGCATTGCCTTTACATTGTTTAACTTGGGTCCAACTTTTCTGGTATCCTTCCACAAGCTTCCCACAATAAATGTGGTGAATTTTGGCCCATTTCTCCTGACAGAGCTGGTGTAACTGAGTCAGGTTTGTAGGCCTCCTTGCTCGCACACACTTTTTCAGTTCTGCACACACATTTCCTATAATACTGAGGTCAGGGCTTTGTGATGGCCACTCCAATACCTTGACTTTGTTGTCCTTAAGCCATTTTTCCACAACTTTGGAAGTATGCTTGGGGTCATTGTCCATATGGAAGACCCATTTGCGACCAAGCTTTAACTTCCTGACTGATGTCTTGAGATGTTGCTTCAATATATCCACAGAATTTTCTTTCCTCATGATGCCATCTATTCTGTGAAGTGCATCAGTCCCTCCTGCAGAAAAGCACACCCACAAAATGATGCTGTCACCCCCGTGCTTCAAGGTTGGGATGATATTCTTCGGCTTGCAAGCCTCCCCCTTATTCCTCCAAACATAATGATGGTCATTATGGCCAAACAGTTATATTTTTGTTTCATCAGACCAGAGGACATTTCTCCAAAAAGTATGATCTTTGTGTAGTTGCAAACCGTAGTCTGTCTTTTTTATGGCGGTTTTGGAGCAGTGGCTTCTTCCTTGCTGAGCGGCCTTTCAGGTTATGTAGGACACGTTTTACTGTGGATATAGGGTTAGAGTACTTTCGTACCGGTTTCCTCCAGCATCTTCACAAGGTCCTTTGCTGTTGTTCTAGGATTGATTTGCACTTTTTCGAACATAATTACGTTAATCTGTAGGAGACGGAACGCGTCTCCTTCCTGAGCGGTATGATGGCTGCATGGTCCCATGGTGTTTAAACTTGCGTACTATTGTTTGTACAGATGAACGTGCTACCTTCAGGCATTTGGAAATTTCTCCCAAGGATGAATTAGACGTGTGGAGGCCTACAATTCTTTTTCTTCTAAAGCCATGACATAATTTTCTGGAATTTTCCAAGCTGTTTAAAGGCACAGTCAACATAGTGTATATAAACTTCTGACCCACTGTAATTGTGATACAGTGGATTATAAGCGAAACAATCTGTCTGTAAAAATTTTGGGAAAAATTACTTGTGTCTTGCACAAAGGAGATGTCCTAACTGACAAGAAATTTGTGGAGTTGTTGAAATGTATTGACTCCAACCTATGTGTATGTAATCTTCCGACTTCAACTGTACGTCTATCGACAGTTGTCGTAGTGACATCATGAACATTCTATTGAAGTGGTTACTTGCATAGTTGTTCAGACATGTAGCTAGCTAGCTAAACAATAAACCATAATCGCAACTCATAATATTACTACCCAGCATGAAACTGCAGGTAGCTAATCAACCAGGTTCAATGTTAGCCAGCTAACATTAGGCTATAACTAGCAATGCAAATAATATTACTACACAGATCATACGCATAATGTTAGCTAGCTAGCTAACAGTACACTTTAACCTGTTGCTTCTACTCGGGACGCTTGCGTCCCAACTAGAGCTCTGGAAATGCAAATGCGCTACGCTAAATGCTAATAGTATTAGTTAAAACTCAAAAGTTCATTAAAATAGACATGCAGGGTATCGAATTAAAGCTACACTCGTTGTGAATCCAGGCAACAAGTCAGATTTTTAAAATGCTTTTCGGCGAAAGCATGAGAAGCTATTATCTGATAGCATGCAACACCCCAAAAGACCCACAGGGGACGTAAACAAAATAATTAGCATTTCGGCGTTACACAAACCGCACAATAAAATAGAAAACATTCATTACCTTTCACCATCTTCTTTGTTGGCACTCCTAGATGTCCCATAAACACTATTTGGGTCTTTATTTCGATTAAATCGGTCCATATAAAGCCTAGATATCGTTATATGTAGACTGTGTGATAAACGAAAAAACATCGTTTCAAAACGTAACGTCATTTTTTTAAATTCAAAAAGTCGACGATAAACTTTCACAAAACACTTCGAAATACGTTTGTAATGCAACTTTAGGTATTAGTAAACGTTAATAAGCGATAAAATTCATCAGGAGGCGATGTAAAGATCATTAGCTGTCCGTCTGGAAAAATGTCCGGCTAGAAACTCAACGAAAATATCCGGTCCTAGACCTAAGGAAATACGGTGCCCTGCATGTGTTTGACCAAGAAAAAACTCGAAGGGAAATGACAAGACTCTAGACACCGTGTGGAAGCTGTAGGTACTGCAACCTCAGTCAATTAATTGTGGTTCACCTTTATCAATGGGATCAAGTAGCGCATGGATATATTTTCCCATTTTCAGTGATCAGTTTTTCCTGTGCTTTTCGATGTAAATGCCGTTCTGGTAAAGCCACAGCAGTGATTTAACCAGTTTTTTAAACGTCTGAGTGTTTTCTATCCACACAGACTAAGCAAATGCATATACTATATTCCTGGCATGAGTAGCAGGGCGCTGAAATGTTGCGCGATTTTTAACAGAATGTTCAAAAAAGTAGAGGGTCGACTGAAGAGGTTAACTTGAAAAGAAAACTACTTTCTGACAATTTAGTATCGTGTAATATCTGAAAATGTAGCTTGCTAGACTATCTTACCTTTATACATGGATCGATGCTTCTCCCTCTCTGTCACGGATGCAATGGTTTCCCTTAGGCAGAATTTTCTCCATCTATTTAGCTATCATACCACTGATTTTCAAAACTTGGTCCTCCAGTAAGTGGAGAGCTACTACGTGATATCTTTCAAAAAAGCGGCTTCAGAAAGGATTACCTACACAGCTCATGTTATAGACAGAAACATGCTACTTGGCAGACCAATCCCAACTCATCTCTCGGCATGTCCAGCCCACTCATTATCTCAGCCAATCATGGCTAGCAGTAAGGTTGCCGTCTTTTTCCGTTGCTGAACCAACTAGGCTCGTAATATAACAATTGTATTCGTATTTACAGATGGCATACAGGTTTGTTATTAAGGCACATGAAAGTTCACATGTTCTAGAAATGCATTTTGATTTAAAAAATAAAGTTTACATTTAAATGGCGCTTCTGTGAAGTAGAGAAGGGCAACATATGCCTAGTTTCTGAAACGAGTCACATATTAGTTTGGACGCTACAGACGTTTTTGTGAGAACTGAGTTTTGGATTGTCTCATGGTCTGAGTAACACCGCTGTAGCTCTGCCACCCTCCACCAATTTGCCGGAAGTTATGCATTATTGTCAACATTAGAATTTGAGGCTTCTAGTCTAAACTAGGCTAGCTAGCCTCTTTGACTGCAGCACGGTCCGTTGATATTTAAAATAACCAAGCGACTTAACGCTAGCTATGTATACTAAACAAGAGATTACTATACCCAAGCAATTCCACCGTTAGGAAGCCTGAATAGCTAGCCCTAATCTGTGAGTTAGCTAACCTGACTAAAATGCTATGCAGCGCTTGTTAGCTAGATTGGTTTCAAAAGTTTACTTTGGACTGTAACCGGCAACAGAGCACAATCCATCTCCACGTCCCTCAGCTCAAACTCAGCTGAGGTACGGGCACCGAGGAGAGGAGTCACCATCAGACACACCAAGTCCTCTAAAGAATGCTACACAATTGTCAAGAGAACCTGCGCCGCAGACTAGTAGGGGAACAGTGCCAGCCGTCTGCTAATCTTGCACACAAGCTGATTCAAGTGAGGGCAGCGTGAGCATGCACCGAGACTTATTGCTATAGCCAAGTCAAGCTATCTGACGAATAATTCATTGTTCATCATTAGGAAACTTATGAGAACCATACAATCTTTCGCACCTAGCGTCGATAGGGTGAGCACGCTCAACCACTAACGGACAGTTCAGTTGGCGCAATGTAAGACAAATTGTTGCAAATTGTTTGTTTAAGTAGCATGAATCCTTCCTGTTCACACTGAGGTTAAGAGCGGAATAATTGAAGGAATGAATGCAATCCTCAAGCTTATCACCTGTGGAAGGCGGGGTTTCCAGCAAGGCGCGGATTTCATTGGCTTTGCCAGGCGGGATTTTAGATCCTTCGACTACAGTCGCGAGAGTGCGACTCCCCATAGTATGTTGTACCTAAGTTGACTGACTGAAAGGGAACTGGAATCTGAGCACAGCTTGAGTTTGTTTTGAGAGTGACTGCCTTGTTGTGGGAGGTGGAGTTGACTGACCATTATGGGAGACAGTGTGCAGGAAGGAGTCATCCACCAGGAGGCAGTGTCCCTCTGACCAGCACTGAGGCTCTCCTCCCACTACCAGCTCACACTGAGGTGGGGTCTGCACTCCTAAAAAGTGGTGGTGTCAAAAGGATAGATTCATGGCAATTATATAATTACACTGATTTGCATTGTATACATCAGACCTGACTTACATACTAACACTTTGTTAACAAACAGTGAAGTAAAAAAAAACATGTTTGGGGGGTTATGCTGGAGTTAGATAGTTGTGCAAAGCTCATGAGGCATTTATCAAACGATATATCATTAATTTCAATGATCGTTAATATTAGACTGCACATTTAATGGACAAAATCATGCACAGAGAGCATGTAAGCAAAACTTTGTCAAGAACCATACCGAGACCCAATGATATGTGGGCTGGAACATGTCTGTCTCACTCACCGAGGTGGCAGCGTAGGCGAGTATTGGTGGGGCCATACACTCCCCCTAGTGTGGCCCCAGGCCCTAGCAGCCAGAACCCGGCGGCCCCCAGGGAGTTGCTACTTATGAAGGTGCGCAAGGAGAGAAGAGTGCGGTAGGTGCAGGGACAGGAGCGGCAGTTCCCTGCTACACACACGCCTGCGCTGTACAAGGGGAACACGGCTTGGCCCTGAGAGAGACACATAGACCTGTTACACATAGACCTGCCTTGTCACACAAACTACTGTGTTAAATAAATGTTACACACACCACTGCACCATACAAACACAGCTATTTCAAACCCATGTACCCACACGAGTTTGCATGGTATGTGTTTCAAACTGCTGCACTGCAAGCACGTTAGCACTTATTTTTTATGTATGACAATTTTATAGTTCTGACAATGTTGCCTCAATGCTTTTCCACTATACAAATAAGGAGAACGTAGCCATGTGGCTTTTGTAGGCTGGTATTTAATTTAATACTTACATTTGTGTGTCATTATTTGTATCATCGATAGAGAATAGGGGAGAATGGGCTAAGTTGAGCCAAAGGGGTATGTTTCTGAAAGATTTGACCAAATATTTAAGAAGAGGTCATCATTTCATTGAGACTATGAAGGAAGAAACCACATGGAAAAAGTGGTAAGGAAGTTAGGTCCAAAAAATATATTTTTTGTCAAATTAACGTACTGTGTTAGACGTTTCGTTATACTTGTCTTTAAGCCAAAGTAGTTAATTTTAAGAATGTTCTATACATCAGTTGGGGTCTTTATAAGTTTCAATATGAGGTCCTAAACCTAGCATGAAAGTGCATCATTCTAGCTCAGTGGGTTAATATAGTCAAAATGTTGGTCTTCGGGCAAGTTGTGGCAATCGGAGGAGTTGAGATGGGACTTTGAATACCAGAGGGACAGGCTAATGGCTACTGGCAAGCAGATTGTCCTTTCCGGTCCTATCCCAACATACGATCGTGGAGTTGATCGCTTCTTCCGGCTATTTGCACTGGACTCATGGATGAAATCCAACTCTGACCTGAAAAAGTGGTGGATTTTATCGACAACTTTGATTTATTTTGTGAGCAACCTCCGTTGTCAAAAACGGAAGGCCTGAATAGAAGAGGAGCTAGAATGCTGAGTTCTAATATTGCAAATATACTAAACAAGTGATAGGATTTCAGTCCTGGCCCTCAACAGCTAACCCTCATTTATTCTTGTATCAAGCCAGACGTACAGTATTTTTAAACAAGGGGTTACCTACTGAACATAGCGTGTTTGTGCTAGAGACTGACCATCTGATCTGAAATCCTGCAGCTGTAGGCTTGGCCTGATTCATGTAAATAGCAGAAGTTTGATTTCGAAAATCGATTTTATAGTAATTCTGGCTTCTCAAACCAACGCAAACAGATTGGCTGAAAGATATTTGTACTGAGCTATCCTTAACTCCGCTGAAAACTAAACCAACCTACCCCAACTTTAAACACCCTGATGAATCTACTCTTTTAGATATTACTCTGACAAATGTCCCTCATAAGTATATAGCCAATGGAATATTTGCTAATGAGCTGTGACCATTGTCCAATTGCCTGAATAAAAGATGTTAAACTACCTAAATCTCAGCCATTCATTATCACAGATCTATTTGTATTTGTATTAATGAGTAGCATTTGTCTTACCTGGGGTTGTGTGACTGGGGGGGGGGGTGTCCATCTCTGTTTTACCTCTCTGTTCAACTCTGTTGCAGATAAGCATGCTCCATTTAAAATACTAAGGGTAAAAGACAGATCTAATCCATGATTCACCCATGAATTGTCTGAAAAAGTACAGGAAAGGAACTTGGGCTAAGGCTAGGTTGACTGATTCTGCATCTGATTGGCAGTCATTTGAGATATAGACGTCTAACTCTGATTCGAAAGGCAAAATTGACATCTTACATTTTCTGAGCGTGGTGGAAATCCAGCTAACTTCTGGAAAGTAGTCAAGTCCTTGAAGCTAAATTTCACCCCCTTATTGCTGCAGCAGGTTATGACAATCCCTGGTCCTCTAATAGATCAAATTAACATTTTTGACGCTTTAAATAGCTATTTTGCCTCAGCTGGCCACCTATTTGAAAGAATAGTTTCTGAAAATTCCTTTAATTCCACCTTTATTAAAATAATAATATATATATTTTTTTAACTGCTTGCAGAGAATGATCCACTCCTAGGCACACATTCTTTATTTTCAACCGTTTGTTATCTCAAGTGCCTTGCTAAAAATCCATGTAAAAAAATCTCTGCCTCACTTATTGCAGAAACATGAACCTATATTTTTTACTTGACAATTGTTTCTGGTATTATCCCTAAGATCTGGAAAGCGGCACATGTCCTCCCCATACACAAAGGCGGATACCATTTGACTTAGCTTGGAAATTGGATGGTAGTTATCTATCTTGCATTGTCAAAGTATTAGAATCCCTGGCCAACTCTCAGCTAAGACATTTGAACTTATCATTATATTCTTAATGTGCACCAATCTGGTTTTAGACCTGGACATGGCATCATTTCAGCTGCTATGCTTGTCTTAGATGATGTGTTAAATTGCTTAGATCATAAAAAATATTGTGCTTCCTTATTTATACACCTGTCCCCCACTACCTACTAATTCAAAGGTTTCTTGCAAGTGGTTTAAGAATTACTTGAGAGACAGAACTTAATGTGTATTTTCTGATGGGAGAGAGCAGCGCAAAACGGTGCTAAAATAGTTGTATATAGTTATTGCTCACCATATGTCTTTGGAAGAGGGAAAAGTGAGAGTCATGAGATAATGAGTGTTGATCAGTCATGTAAATTAAAGTGCTGAAAACGACGTGGCTCCCTATTTAAAAAGAAGATGGAGAATAAGCTATGATGGAAAAATATTGGCGTTTTGGTGCAGGTAAAGCAAACTAGCGCAAAAATAATATTGCGATATTGTCAAAACAATTCGATATATCTTCAAAAATAATATCCCGACATGTAACTATATAGATCCCCCCCATCACTACTAACTAGCCCCATAGATGTCCAACCAACTTTGTCAAGGTCGCACACCAGTTCAGCCGGCCCAAGTGAATTGAGTAAAGAAATTGGGTAGCTAGTCAGTTCAGCCCCCCTTTAAATCAACTTCTGGTGGATTGTGGCATAGCAAGAGTTAGAAGTGCAAACTTGTGGCACCAAAGCTTAGTGGAAGCTTGACTGCATCGGTGCAGACTGCCTCTATTTGAAGTAAATGACAGGCTCAGAGGCTATGGAGACGTTAAAAATATATTCCTTCTCCCTCTGTTTTGGGAAGGACTCACTGATGTGACATGACTGGATCTGTGAAAGCTATGTAAGAGAACCCTTGCTTTCACCTAATTGTCCAATCAGGTTAGATCAGTGACTGAACAGGTACATGCTCATTGGGAGTTGTAGGTTTGTGTACCTTAGATCCCAGGCCGGTCCAGCCAATCTTTGGATCAATGCCTCTCTGGTAGACCGCCTGAAACTCTGCGAGGATTATGGGATAGTTGGCCTCCAAGACCTCAATGTCATGTCGATGAGCGTCACGTGGGAAAAAAGGAATGCTGGGGACATCTGGGAGGAAGAAGAGATGAGGCTTTTGGATGGAGGAGCGATCATTTAATGTGGCCTGAGAAAGACAAATCACAGAGAAAGATTCATACATTCTAGAGAAAGAACTAAACATTAGACATTGGTTAATACACATGTATTGTAATTGTTTTACACTGAGGATGAAAACAAACAAAAACATGCAAGGGATGTTTTGTAAATATTTTTATGTTTGCTTTCTGTTCTTTAAATGCCAACCACCAGGACACCAAACACACACAGGGAGGCTGGGAACAACATATAGCAGCACCCCCGAAGCAGGTTAGGGATTGTCTGTCTTATCTGAAATAAATAAAACGAATCATATTCTAATGCTATCCAAGGCCTTTATACACACAAATGGTTACTCTTTCAATAGCATATAACATGTATTAATTACAGTGTTAGAATGTTGCATTCAGAATGTCTGCTCATTAGCTCGAAGGGGGATCCCTCGAGGCCCAGCGGTTCTAGTGTTAAAACAGATCAATATCTTCGGTTTTGTACTGTTGATTTTGTCATACACACACATGCAGGACTTAGAAAATTATAGCTGTGTTCTTTCTCAAATGGCACGGATAATTCTGGGCGTTCACTATAAAAGTCACTGACCGCACACCAATACCTGGATTTGAGAGTAAAACAATCACTGAAATAACAGCAAACACTTGTAGGGATCATGATTTGTTGAAGTTAAATAACAGAAAAAGTGGTTTGTTTCATTTTCATAATGGCAGCCTCCCGAAACCAACATTCCAAAATATAGATAGCAGCCTTACAATTCCTCATCTCACCAACCATATACAGTGGGGAGAACAAGTATTTGATACACTGCCGATTTTGCAGGTTTTCCTACTTACAAAGCATGTAGAGGTCTGTAATTTTTATCATAGGTACACTTCAACTGTGAGAGACGGAATCTAAAACAAAAATCCAGAAAATCACATTGTATGATTTTTAAGTAAATCATTTTCATTTTATTGCATGACATAAGTATTTGATACATCAGAAAAGCAGAACTTAATATTTGGCAAACATTTCTAAAAACCTGTTTTTGCTTTATTATTATGGGGTGTTGTGTGTAGATTGAGTGGGCAATCATTTTAGAATAAGGATGTAATGTAAGAAAATGTGGAAAAAGTCAAGGGGTCTGAAAACTTAAAACATTTTCTTAAACAGGACATGCAACCTGACTCTTTCCCCCACGCAACTCTCCTTCTATTGATTTCAACTTGATAAATGCAAGTGTCGCGTTTCTCTTTACGTTTTGGTGATCCCCAAACCAAAATGTTCTTTGGATGGTGGACCATTCTTGATAAACACAGGAAACTGTTGAGCATAAAAAACCCAGCAGCGTTGAAGTTCTTGACACAAATAGTTGCGTCTGGCACCTACTACATTTACATTTACATTTAAGTCATTTAGCAGACGCTCTTATCCAGAGCGAATTACAAATTGGTGCGTTCACCTTAAGACATCCAGTGGAACAGCCACTTTACAATAGTGCATCTAAATATTTTAAGGGGGGGGGGGGGTGAGAAGGATTACTTTATCCTATCCTAGCTATTCCTGAAAGAGGTGGGGTTTCAGGTGTCTCCGGAAGGTGGTGATTGACTCCGCTGTCCTGGCGTCGTG
This sequence comes from Oncorhynchus nerka, assembly GCF_034236695.1. Lineage (NCBI taxonomy): Eukaryota > Metazoa > Chordata > Actinopteri > Salmoniformes > Salmonidae > Oncorhynchus > Oncorhynchus nerka. The sequence continues at coordinate 822,496 of NC_088421.1, forward strand.
AGGGAGTTTGTTCCACCATTGGGGGGCCAGAGCAGCGAACAGTTTTGACTGGGCTGCGCGGGAACTGTACTTCCTCAGTGGTAGGGAGGCGAGCAGGCCAGAGGTGGATGAACGCAGTGCCCTTGTTTGGGTGTAGGGCCTGATCAGAGCCTGGAGGTACTGAGGTGCCGTTCCCCTCACAGCTCCGTAGGCAAGCACCATAGTCTTGTAGCGGATGCGAGCTTCAACTGGAAGCCAGAGGAGAGAGCGGAGGAGCGGGGTGACGTGAGAGAACTTGGGAAGGTTGAACACCAGACGGGCTGCGGCGTTCTGGATGAGTTGTAGGGGTTTAATGGCACAGGCAGGGAGCCCAGCCAACAGCGAGTTGCAGTAATCCAGACGGGAGATGACAAGTGCCTACTAGTGTACTACCATACCCCGTTCAAACATTTTGATTTTGGTAATTTAGCAGACGCTCTTATCCAGAGCGACTTACAGGAGCAAAAAGTGCCTTGCTCAAGGGCACAGACATTTTTCACCTAGTCGGCTCAGGGATTCAAACCAGCGACCTATTGGTTACTGGCCCAACGTTCTTAACTGCAAGGCTACCTTTAATATTTGGTCTTGTCCATTCACCCTCTGAATGGCACAAACACAATCCATGTCTCAAGGCTTGAACATTTCTTTAACTTGTCTCCTCCCCTCGCCTGCCTTTCTCTAAACAGAATATTCAGTCAACCTTTTAATCTGTTCTTGATTATGGTGATATTATTTATCAAAGTGCAGATTTTACTGCTCTTAAACCTTTGGATGCCATCTATACCATAGTGCCCTTCATTTTGTTACAGGTGACAGTTTTGATACTCATCACTGCATCCTGTATCAAAAAGGTTGGCTGAACTTGGCTAAAGACCCATAGATCTCTACATTACTCCCTTTTTGTTTACAAGGCCCTACTTCATAAACTTCTGTCTTATCTAACTTTACTGTTGAAGTATAGACGCCCGAGTTGCCACACTGTTCACAGGATTGGTTAACTCAAGGTTCCTAGGGTCTCCATCGAGCTAGGTAAATCAGCTTTTAGTTTTAATGCACCGTATTGCTGGAACAAAACTCAAAAAATAAATTTCTTCTTGATGTTCTGGTGCATTCAGGCAATTTAAAGTATTGACTGGGGACTTATTTGTGAGGGAATGTAACTATTTTTTGGGGTGATTTGTGATGTTTTATTTGTGATTCCGATGACCATGCTGTTGTAATATACAGGGTGTATTTGAAAAGCAGGTAAATAAAAGGTAAGAGGGAAAAAGAGGGAAATAAAAGGTAATAAAAGGCAATAAAAGGTAATAAAGGGTAAAGAGGTAAATAAAAGGTAATAAAAATCTAATCTATATTGATTGAAGTGGATTTAACAAATGACATCAATAAGGGATCATAGCTTTCACCTGGTCAGTCTACTGTATGTCATGGAATGAGCAGGTGTTCCTGATGTTTTGTATACTCAGTATATTAAAAATGTTTCTGCATATGTTATTGATTTGAAATTGGGCTATTTATCAAAATGTCTGGTCAAAAGGAAGCATCAACAGCATCATTATTGTGCGTGCGAAGCAACACTACTATTAATGACACATTATTATTATTACCTACAGCTTTTATATGAAAGATCCCATTTCAACTAAATAATGTGCAGAAAGGTCTAACTTAAGTTTCTTACATTTTTATTTGATACTTCATTTTTACTATTTTCTACATTGTAAAATAATAGTGAAGACATCAAAACTATGAAATAACACATATGGAATCATGTAACCAAAAAAAGTGTTCTTCAAAGTAGCCACCATGCCTTGATGACAGCTTTGCACACTCTTGGCATTCTCTCCACCAGCTTCATCTGAAATGCTTTTCCAACAGTCTTGAAGGAGTTCCCCCAAGCTGAGCCATTGTTGGCTGCTTTTCCTTCACTCTGCGGTCCAACTCATCCCAAACCATTTTGGGATGAGGTCGGGTGATTTGTGGAGGACAGGTCATCTGACGCAGCACTCCATCACTCTCCTTCTTGGTCAAATAGCCCTTACACAGCCTGGAGGTGTTGGGTCATTGTACTTCTGAAAAACAAATTATATTGTGGAGTACATTGCGTTGACGCAAGGGATAGTTAGAACGCTGATTATGCGTTGGTACACAGGCGGTAAAGTGTTTCTCTCGTCGCTGAATGACTGGGCAATATAAACCGATAATTGTTCATGTCTTCAAGATTGAATTTGAATTAACTGAATGGCGAGGATGAAGAAGTGGGTGATTGAATTTAGAACAATAGCGTACAAATTTCTCTTCCTCTGTCCAGAACAGCTCACACCAAGGAAAAGACAACTTTTTTGTTGTTTCTACATTGTCAGAAGAAGCTACCTGGACTGTAACCTATTTCTGACTATAAACTCATGTTTTATTGTAAGAGAAACGGAAATGGCTTCAGGACAACGAAAGAAAGTTGATATGAAAACCAATAGAACACGAGAGAAATGGCATAGTGGTGGGCCAATAGGAAATACATTTGCCAAAATTACACTGTGCTGGTCCCATGTTTAATGAGCTGAAATAAAAGATCCCAGAAATGTTCCATATACACAAAAAATTATTTCAAAAATGTTACGCACAAATTTGTTGACATCCCTGTTAGTGAGCATTTCTCCTTTGCCAAGATAATCCATCCATTTGACAGGTGTAGCATATTAAGAAGCTGATTAAACAGCAGGATAATTACACAGGTCCACCTTGTGCTGGGGACAATAAAAGGCCACTGAAATGTGCCGTTTTGTCACAATACAATGCCACAGATGTTTTAAGTTGAGGGAGTACGCAATTACATTTACATTTAAGTCATTTAGCAGACGCTCTTATCCAGAGCGACTTACAAATTGGTGCGTTCACCTTAAGACATCCAGTGGAACAGCCACTTTACAATAGTGCATCTAAAGGAAGGATTACTTTATCCTATCCTAGGTATTCCTGAAAGAGGTGGGGTTTCAGGTGTCTCCGGAAGGTGGTGATTGACTCCGCTGTCCTGGCGTCGTGAGGGAGTTTGTTCCACCATTGGGGGGCCAGAGCAGCGAACAGTTTTGACTGGGCTGCGCGGGAACTGTACTTCCTCAGTGGTAGGGAGGCGAGCAGGCTAGAGGTGGATGAACGCAGTGCCCTTGTTTGGGTGTAGGGCCTGATCAGAGCCTGGAGGTACTGAGGTGCCGTTCCCCTCACAGCTCCGTAGGCAAGCACCATGGTCTTGTAGCGGATGCGAGCTTCAACTGGAAGCCAGTGGAGAGAGCGGAGGAGCGGGGTGACGTGAGAGAACTTGGGAAGGTTGAACACCAGACGGGCTGCGGCGTTCTGGATGAGTTGTAGGGGTTTAATGGCACAGGCAGGGAGCCCAGCCAACAGCGAGTTGCAGGAATCCAGACGGGAGATGACAAGTGCCTGGATTAGGACCTGCGCTGCTTCCTGTGTGAGGCAGGGTCGTACTCTGCGGATGTTGTAGAGCATGAACCTACAAGAACGGGCCACCGCCTTGATGTTAGTTGAGAACGACAGGGTGTTGTCCAGGATCACGCCAAGGTTCTTAGCGCTCTGGGAGGAGGACACAATGGAGTTGTCAACCGTGATGGCGAGATCATGGAACGGGCAGTCCTTCCCCGGGAGGAAGAGCAGCTCCGTCTTGCCGAGGTTCAGCTTGAGGTGGTGATCCGTCATCCACACTGATATGTCTGCCAGACATGCAGAGATGCGATTCGCCACCTGGTCATCAGAAGGGGGAAAGGAGAAGATTAATTGTGTGTCGTCTGCATAGCAATGATAGGAGAGACCATGTGAGGTTATGATAGCGCCAAGTGACTTGGTGTATAGCGAGAATAGGAGAGGGCCTAGAACAGAGCCCTGGGGGACGCCAGTGGTGAGAGCGCGTGGTGAGGAGACAGATTCTCGCCACGCCACCTGGTAGGAGCGACCTGTCAGGTAGGACGCAATCCAAGCGTGGGCCGCGCCGGAGATGCCCAACTCGGAGAGGGTGGAGAGGAGGATCTGATGGTTCACAGTATCGAAGGCAGCCGATAGGTCTAGAAGGATGAGAGCAGAGGAGAGAGAGTTAGCTTTAGCAGTGCGGAGGGCCTCCGTGATACAGAGAAGAGCAGTCTCAGTTGAATGACTAGTCTTGAAACCTGACTGATTTGGATCAAGAAGGTCATTCTGAGAGAGATAGCGGGAGAGCTGGCCAAGGACGGCACGTTCAAGAGTTTTGGAGAGAAAAGAAAGAAGGGATACTGGTCTGTAGTTGTTGACATCGGAGGGATCGAGTGTAGGTTTTTTCAGAAGGTTTTCTCTTGAAGACAGAAGGGACGTAGCCAGCGGTCAGGGATGAGTTGATGAGCGAGGTGAGGTAAGGGAGAAGGTCTCCGGAAATGGTCTGGAGAAGAGGAGGGAATAGGGTCAAGCGGGCAGGTTGTTGGGCGGCCGGCCGTCACAAGACGCGAGATTTCATCTGGAGAGAGAGGGGAGAAAGAGATTGGCATGCTGACTGCAGGAATGTCACCCAGAGCTGTCGGCAGAGAATTTAAATGTTAATTTCTTTACAATAAGCCGCCTCCGTCATTTGAGAGAATTTGGCATTACGTCCAACCGGCCTCACGTGTAACCACACCAGCCCAAGACGTCCAAATTCGTCTTCTTCACTTGTGGGATTGTCTGAGACCAGCCACTCGGACAGCTGATGAAACTGGGTTAGCACATCCAAAGAATTTCTGCACAAACTGTCTCAGGGAAGCTCATCTGCATGCTCGTCGTCCTCACCAGGGTCTTGACCTGACTGCAGTTCAGAGTCGTAACCAACTTCAGTGGGCAAATGCTCACCTTTTATGGCCATTGGCACACTGGAGAAATGTGCTCTTCACGGATGATTCCAAGTTTCAACTGTACCCGGACAGAGTGCCCCATGGTGGCAGTGGGGTTATGGTTTGGGCAGGCATATGCGACGGACAACGAACACAATTACATTTGTTATGAATTATGAATGGCAATTTGAATGCACAAAGATACTGTGACGAGATCCTGAGGCCCAATGTTGTGCCATTTATCTGCCGCCATCACATTTCAGCATGATAATGTACACAGGATCTGTACAAAATGTCCCAGTTCTTCCATGGCATGCGTATTCAGCATGTTTGGGATGTTCTGGATCGACGTGTACGATAGCGTGTTCCAGTTCCCACCAATATCCAGCAACTTCGCACAGCATTAAAGAGGAGTGGGACAACATTCCACTGACCACAATCAACAGCCTGATCAACTCTATACGAAGGACATGTGTTGCACTGCATGAGGCAGATGGTGGTCACACCAGATACAGACTGGTTTCCTGTAAAGTACTTTGTCGTATCTGTACTTTACTATTTAACAACTTTTACTATTACTTCACTGCATTCCTGAAGAAAATAACATACTTTTTACTCCATACATTTTCCCTGACACCCAAAAGTGCTCGTTACATTTGGAATACGTAGCATGACAGGAAAATGGTCCAATTCACATACTTATCAAGAGAACATCCCTGGTCATCTCTACTGCCTCTGATCTGGCAGTCTAACTAAACAAATGCTTTGTTTGTAAATGACGTCAATGTTGGAGTGTGTCCTTGGCTGTACGTAAATAAAATAAAAACATTGTGCCATCTGGTTTGCTTAATTATTATATACTTTATTTTGATATTTAAATATATTTTAAACCAAATACTTTAATAAGTCTTGCTCAAGTAGTATTTTCTATTAAAAAGGTATCTTTACTTTTACTCAAGTATTATAAATTGGGTAATTTTTCACCACTGGGTATTTGTGACCAACAGATGCATATCTGTATTCCCAGTCATGTGAAATCCTTAGATAAAAACCTAATATGTAGATGAAAGGCCTAATGAATTTATTTAAATTGACTGATTTCCTTATAGGAAATAACTCAGTAAAATCTTTCAAATTGTTGCATTTATATTTTTGCTCAGTATATATTAAAATGATTAGTTCTTAACAGTAAGCTTTTTGAAAAATCTTTCCAACAATCTCCCCCTTGATAATCATAAATCCTCAGTGTGAAATAGCAATGGAATCTATAGGCTAACTGCTGCTTTGGCCTATAGGCTATGCATTCCAAATGATCATTTCTTTAGCCGTCAGTGGCTCACGGTGTATCAACGTTGACTTTTAACAGAGAGACGATCATTTTAATTCAGATTTTTATGATTAACCACGTGACAACGATTTTGAGAAACAAAAAAAGATAATTGAAATTAAACTGTTCCACAAAAATGCACGTATGAAAATCAGATTTTTTTATGTAAGTCATAATAAGTATCACACCATTTTATTAACCCATGTTCTCTCAACTTTGGGTGTCACGTCTGCTGCTGCTCCTCTCCTTCGGTGTACGACGTTGCCAGAGTACTAACCACCGGTCCTGGGATTCATCATTACGCACACCTGGCACTCATCATTATGCGCACCTGTTAATCCTTAGGATTCACACCTGGACTCCATTACCTTCATCATCTCCTCCCCTTTATATGTCAGTCTCCCATGTTCACTCACCAGTTGGGATTGTTCTTGTGTATCGGCAGTTTGCCTTATGTTAGTGTCGTGTTCTTGGTTTTGTTGTTTTATTAAAACGTTGCACCGTCTTCCGACTCACCGCCCATCATTACATCGGGACCACCGGCCCGGTGATATTTTTTGCGTGATGCAGAACTAGTGCAAGAGGAGAGACTCTCGGACAGAAACATCCACACCTCCATTAGTTTACAAAAGGATAGAATAATTAAGGGGTCTCCAACAGGTTGATCGTGAGCTACCAATAGCTCACAGCCCATCTATGAGTAGCTCACCAAACAATTCTGATCGTACAATTAAAACAATAACTGTCAAACAAATCTCACAAGTATCAGACACTGCAATCTCCCAGCTACTATTTAAACAATACAAAATTGACATTATCCCACCCCTGTTTAGCCACTATTGGCTTAAAAAGCCAAACCTTACAATATCTGCCAATTAATTTCCAGCAATATTGTCCGTCTGTCTGTGTGGTACACGTGTTTGTCTCACTCCATGTGTAGCCAGTTGTGATAACCGTCTTGTGGATTGACAGAAAAACCTTCCCCTAAAAGTTCAATAAAATGCTAACCGCAAAGTAGGCTAACCTGGCAGAAGTACTGTATATCATGAGTAAGTAGATGCGCAATTCTGAAGTAATCCTGCTGCTGCTGAAGGCTGTTCAGAGTCGCCATTGTGGCATTCCCGACATATGAGTATCTGTCAAAAACACCAGAACAAAGTAGCGGACGGGACCAGTGTATTAAATCAATGCCTAGGCTACATGAGTGTGTCTCCTGCTTTTCAGAGTCCAAAAGAGCCTCTTCATTCAGTTTGGCGTGGGAGGAGGAGAAAGGAGGGTAACTAGTCCAGTCGCTTATCCTATTCCTCCCTCTTTGGCCCAATGACTTGAGAGAAAGTTGACTGGGCTAATGTCGGGGGACACTCAAGAACTTGGATACCTGTGTCAACACCTGCTACCAACTAGCCAGCTTGCAATGGAGCTCACGCCACCTGGAATAGCTAATGAACATTTCCAGCGCTGTGGAAGCTGAGTTTGTTATGTTCTTGTCCGGTACAATATTGACAATCCAGAGCTCCAATGCAGCAATTGTTTGCTGGTGGAGGATTACAGGAATGGGGTGGCTATGCTTAGAAAACAAATCTCAATTCTATGCAAATTTATGGGAAAACTCTAATTGGAACCTTCTTAACTCCTATGGCTGGACGCCGCTCGGGCAAGATGTTCCCCGCCTTGTGATCTGTCGCTATCCAAATGGCTTGTGCTACCTGGAACTTGCCTGCCTACGAAATGATTTCCATCTGCTTCTCCTCATCCATCCTGTAGTGAAGTAGACTGAGAACAGCAATAAGAATGTTCCAATCAGCGCTGGTCCCATTTCACAAGTAATGGAAAACTAAGGCAGCGGCATGCTGCTAAGCGGACGGGAGTAACTGCGAGAGGTTCGGAGCAGATTGACATAAGGAATAGCTTCGCTGCACTGGTGCCTGATCTACCTGCGCCTTCAGCGCTTGGACTGCCTGTGTCTGCGGTGGCGGTGCTGACTCCAACTACGTTGTCAAATTTAGCTCCTTTCCCCCTCTATGGATCTGACGGGACACTGGCTGCTGTGGGAGGTCTAGACCTATCGCCGGGAGCAGCGGGCGTACGCTATTTGTATTTACTAGGGATCCCCATTAGCTGTTGGCAAGGCAGCAGCTTCTCTTCCTGGGGTCCAAGCATAGTAGGCACTTACATTACATGTAAAAAATAAAAAAAATAAAATGATAACAGTACATCCTAACATTACACCACTACAATACAAAATGTTTAATACCACTGAAAGATGAGTGGAATCTGTGTGGGTAGCTGGACAGGTAGGATGACTGACAGTGAAGGTGAACAGGTGGTCACGTGTCAAGTGACAGAGGAATGGATGAGACTATAGAGACAGGAATTCCTTTAACCATAAAGTGGTATATTTACTGAGTAGTCTGTGCTGCATCACAAAGGAAACAAATAACATGTATACAATCAAATTCATAATCAAAGATCAAATCATATCAGTCATTATTAACATAAGTTAGGGAATTCAACAGTCCAGTTCATTAAGAAGTCAATAGTAATCATCCGCGAGTCATTTAGGCTCATAACTATTTATCATAAATCATGAAAGAATACAAACAGTGAATGGTTATACAATCTATAATCCCCATGATCAAAGTCAATCAGTTAGCAAACAATGACGTTTCTCATTTCACGCTTTCAATAGTCTTCATGTGTACATATAATTAATTTCAATACACATGAACCATATCGATTGTGTAATTGGCCTATGAGGATCTGTAGGGCCGTGATCATTGACAATTCACATTACACAATATGTTTGAAGCTGCGCTCCGCTCCAAGCCGCGCTCCGCGGTAATAACTATTAACAGTAACTGAATGGCCCACTCTCCCGATCGCCACAGATAATTCAGAAAGGTAACATGAAAGGTAACAGAGTCGGTGGACTTACGTGGATTCATGGACGCACAGAACTTCTGGATGAGATGGAGTTAAGGAAGAGAAAGCAGCGAGATCAGGCGATGGCAATTTCCTCCTTTTATGGAGTTGAGATCTGTCGGACATTTCCACCTGACCTAATTAAAGCGCCCCTGGCCCAGCTGAGTAAATGGCAATGAATTAAAGGAGTATTCCACCAACTCCATGGGCCTTTTCTACAACCACCATACAACAATATTACAATGTACTGTACATGTGTGTACAGTGTGTGTGCTAGTGCGCCTATGCGTGTATATGTACCTTTGTGTCTCTTCTCAGTCCCTGCTGTTCCATAAGGTGTATTTTTTTTAAATATCCATAATAAAGCATTGCTATCAACAAAGCAGGTCCTGCAGGCCCTAGTTTTGTCGCACCTGGACTACTATTCAGTCATGTGGTCAGGTGCCACAAAGAGGGACTTACAAAAATTACAATTCGCTGTAGCACTTCTTGGAAGACCTTTGACATGAAATTCAAGCATTGGTCCAAATGCACTACCTGCTGAAGCCCAAACGTTGAAAATAATTTCACCAGGACCTTAATATTGGGCGCCGTGATTTTCCTCAGTGGAATGGCCTCAGGGAAACGAGTGGCAGCACACATTATGGTTAAGGGAAACTGGCTCCCACTCTTGGCTTTGGGCATTAGACCCCTGGTCTAATAGCTTGGCTAGGTGTGAATGCTGTGGTCAGTCATCTGAGTGAGGGTAGGAGTGCAGACTGATCAGTAGAAATAGACTTCAATTTGTGCCACCACAGATCACAATGCACTAGCAAGCTGCGAGAACACTGAAACCCGATGGTAATAGCGTGTCCTTTATTTATTTAGTATTATACCTTCCCCAAACCATAACCCTAACCTTTACCACTTGGAATTATTAACCTTGAGTTATTTCTGTTTTAACCCTGTAACCACACAAAATTAACCCTGTAACCACACAGAAATGTGGAATGTTACCAAATAGATAATAGCATCTAGTGGCATTGGTAGAGAGGTAGGCAAAGAATGGAGTGAAAGTGCACTACAAATCTGTGGGCCAGGTGTAAATGGTTTGGCAGCCTTTCCAATAAATTGGAATACAAAAGAAGCCATCCACTCTTGATGGGCTATCAGACAAGAGAGTGAATAGACAGAGAGCAAGGACTCCTGAGTTCTTCTGCAATATAGAATTAAATATAGAATTAGAGTTGGATGGAAGTATATTCAAAAAAATGTGCAAGGATTTATACAGGATATTAACTTCAACATCATAATCTTCCTTTCCAATTCCATACCTAAAACCTTGATTTTGGACAAAATTACCTAGATTGTAAAATTACAACCAACGACAATGAAGAAAAAAAACTTCTAACAAGCCAAAATCTGCAGAAGAAACAAAGCGGGACCTGTAAATACCATCCAACACAAAGTTGAGTGAGCAATGTTCAGTCTGAACCTACTTTCCGACGACAAAAAGTAAAAGACAATCTCTAGGTAATATTTTTTATATAAAGTTTATTTATTGAGGCTACCAAGCTGCTAGGAAAGAATCTAACTGAAAGGTGTGGAAAGGTGTGGTGTGAAAACTCACTTTTATAGATAACTTTGACACTTTCTGGAAACAGAAGATACTGTACAGGAATGATGGAGTCCATCCATACCATCTTGGCTCATGGACTCTGTCCATGCATTTCAAGGCTGCGTTGAAACAATGACTTATCAATGACCCAAGACCATCTCAGTTAATCCCTACCATTGTGACAATGAGTCGTCATAATGCTGCATCAAATGTACATTATCCCAGGGGCGTTAGCAGACAATGTAAGTAACTTAAAAATTATGTCCCACTAATTTCCCTGAATACCTCTGATCCTACAGCTATTGTATGCAGTAATCATGAGCAAATGAACCAGTTACACTGTTAGCACTGATGCGGTGTGCCCTAGTAAGAAGACCACTTTGTGCAGCTCACCCTGCACTATCAGCTCCAATATAAATAACATGAGCAAGTATACTTCTGATAAGCTTCCCCGTAAAGCATTAAAAACAATCAAGAACCCCAGAAAAATGCTAAAAATAGCCCATATTAACATATTCAGCCTGAGAAAAAAAGTACATGAAGTCACTTGCTTGTAACAGATGCCATTCATATTCTGACTATCTCTGAAACTCACTTATATAATACAGTGGTAGCAATACATGGTTATAAAATCTACCGAAAAGACAGAAATGCCAACGGCAGTGTTGCGGCCTACATTCAGAACCACATTCCTGTAAAACTTAGAGATGATCTAATGTTAAATACTGTTGAAGGAATATGGCTACAGGTTCATCTGCCTCACCTAAAGCCCATTCTTGTGGGAAGCTGCTCTAGACTACCAAGTGCTAACAGTCACTATCTAAATAATATGTGTGAAATGCTTGATAATGTGATATCAACAGAGAAGTATATTTTATGGGCGATATAAATATTGACTGGCCCACTCAAGAAAAAACTGTAACCAGTGCCTGCAACTTGGTTCAGGTTGTCAGTTAAACTACCAGGGTATTTACAAACAGCACAGGAATGAAATCATCAACATGTATTGATCACAGCTTTACAAATACTGCAGAAATTTGCTTTAAAGCAGTATCCAAATCCATAGGATGTAGTGATCACAATATAATAGCGATATCTAGAAAAAACAAAGTTCCAAAGTCTGGGCCTAATATAGCGTATAAGAGGTCATACAAGAAGTTTTGTAGTGATTCATATGTTGATGATGTAAATAATATTTGCTGGTCTGTGGTGTGTAATGAGGAGCAACCAGACGCTTCACTTGACACCTTTATGAAATTGCTTATTCCAGCTACTAATAAGCACGCACCCATTAAGAAAATTTGTAAAAACTGTTCAATCTCATTGAATTGATGAGGAATTTAAAATCGTAAGGTTGAGAGGGATGAGGCAAAAAGTATGGCAAATATGTCTGGCAGAACAACTGATTGGCAAACATACTGCAAATTAGGAAATCCTGTGACTAAACTAAATAAAAATAAACTACACCATGAAGCGAAGATAAATGATATAAAGAATGATAGTAAAACGCTTTGGAGCACCTTAAATTACATTTTGGGGGGAAAAAGCCATCTCGGCTTCATCATTAAATGAATCATTCATCATCACAAAAGCCACTGATATTGCCAACTACTTTAATGACTTTTTCATTGGCAAGATAAGCAAACTTAGGGATGACATGCCAGCAACAAACGCTGACACTACACATATCTTACCAAATTATGAAAGAAAATAATTGTACTTTTGAATTCGATAAAGTCAGTGTGGAAGAGGTGAAAGAATTGTTGCCTATCAACAATGACAAGACACCGGAGTCTGATAATCTGGATGGAAAATCATTGAGGATAATAGCGGACGATATTGCCACTTCTATTTGCCACATCTTCAATTTAAGTCTACTAGAAAGTGCCCTCAGGCATGGAGGGAAGCTAAAGTCATTCCGCTACCCAAGAATAGTAAAGCCCCCTTTTACTTGCTCAAATAGCCGACCAATCAGCCTGTTACCAACCCTTAGTAAACTCCTGGAAAAATGTGTGTTTGACCAGATACAATACTATTTCATAGTAAACAAATTGACAAGAGACTTTCAGCACGCATATAGGGAAGGACACTCAACAAGCACGGCACTTACACAAATGACTGATGATTGGCTGCGAGAAATTGATGATAAAGTGATTGTGGAGGTCTTGTTAGACTTCAGTGCAGCTTTTGACATTATCAATCAGTCTGCTGCTGAAAAAGCTTTTGTGTTATGGCTTTACATCAACTGCTATAATGTGGATAAAGACTTACTTGTCTAACATAAAACAGAGGGTGTTCTTTAATGGAAGCCTCTCAAATATAATCCAGGTAGAAGCAGGAATTCCCCAGGGTAGCTGTTTAGGCCCCAAGCTTTTTTCAAATTTTACTAACAACATGCCACCGGCTATAAGTAAGGCCAGTGTGTCTATGTATGTGGATGACTCAACACTATACACATCAGCTACTTGTAACACACTGGGCGTAGTGGGTGCGGAGTCAGACGCAGGAGACAGAAGATACAGAGTAGCGCTTTATTACGCACCGGGGAAAATGTACTCGCCAAGAAACTGGGCGCACATATACAATTGCCCAAAACCAGGACCACACCAGTCTGGAGGGAAAATCCAAAACAACCAGCACTACCACACAAAATACACAGTGGGAAACTAAATAAGCCCGCACAAAGAGCAGCCGGGCCTACCGGCTTAAATAGCCCAACTAAACCTAAACAAGAAACAGGTGTTACTAATCAGACAAAAACAACAGAAAAGGGAAAAGGGATCGGTGGCAGCTAGTAGGCCGGTGACGACGACCGCCATCCGAACAGGAAGAGGGGCCACCTTCAGTAGGAGTCGTGACACTACTACAGTGACTGAAATGACTGCAACACTTAACAAAGAGCTGCTGTTAGTTTTGGAATGGGTAGCCAGGAATAAGTTAGTCCTAAATATTTCCAAAACTAAAAGCATTGTATTTGGGACAAATCATTCACTAAACCCTGAACCTCAACTATATCTCGTAATGAATAATGTGGAAAGTGAGCAGGTTGAGGTGACTAAACCGCTTGGAGTAATGCTGGATTGTGAAACTGTCATGGTCAAAACATAATGATACAACAGTAGCTAAAATTGGGAGAAGGTCTGTCCATAATAAAGCATTTCTCTGCCTTCTTATCAACACTATCAACAAGGCAGGTCCTACAGGTTCTAGTTTTGAAGCACCTAGACTATTGTTCAGTCGTGTGGTCAGGTGCCACAAAGAGGGACTTGGGAAAATTGCAGTTGGCTCAGAACAGGGCAGCATGGCTGGCCCTTAAAAGTACACCGAGAGCTAACATTAATGGCATGCATGTCAATCTCTCATGGAAAGTGGAAAAGAGATTGACTTCCTCATTACTGTTTTTGTAAGAGGTGTTGACAAGCTGAAGGTACCAAGCTGTCTGCTTAAAATACTAGTGCACAGATCGGACACCCATGCATACCCCACAAGACATGCCACCAGAGGTCTCTTCACAGTCCCCAAGTCCAGAACAGACTATGGGAGGCGCACAGTACAACATAGAGCCATGACTACATGGAACTCTATTCCACATCAGATAACTGATGCAAGCAGTAGAATCAGATTTAACAAGCAGGTAACAATACACCTTATGGAACAACGGAGACTGTGAAGAGACACAGAACATGCATACTCACACATTATGATATTGTTGTATGGTGGTATTGAACATTTTGTGTTGGGATGTTAAATGTACATTTCAAACATAAACTTTTTGTTTTATGTATATGTAATGTGGGTGCTTTGGTGTGTCTCCCCATCTGGTACTGGTACCCCCTCCACACTCCCCCCCCTCTCCCGAGTTTCGCTCTCCAGCAAATATGCACAGTTGAGGCGAGTGACTGAACTTACAATGGCTAGACCCAAGTTGTTATATTTTTAGCTTGTGCTTTATGCTATTTGCCTCATGACTCCTGCATGCTTTGTTGACTATGAACTTGCTTTTTTACCCAACCGTGGGACAGTCTGTTTGTTCCCACACTCGGGACTCTGGTTCTATTGGTTACACGGACTCTTGGCTTTCCATCCTATTCTAACCACCTCATGTTACCTGATAAAATTGCTGTACAATATGATCTTGTTGCCATCTAATGCAAATTCAAATGTTATAAATGAACACTACAGAGCTCTCCCTGTCCTCTACCATAACCTGATTGTATTACTGCTGATTATATATGGAAATGTGCATGTACACCCTGGCCCATCTACTGTTGCGAGACCCAATTCTGATTTCTACACTTAAAAGCCTGTGTTTTCTGCACATTAACACTAGAAGCATATTACCTACAATTGATCAATTGAAAGTGTGGGTTCACAACTCCAATCCAGATGTGTTGGTCATTACTGAGACGTGGTTAAGAAAAATTATTTTGAACACTGATGTTAACCTTTCTGGTTATAACCTTTTTCGGCAAGACAGATCTTCCAAAGCTGGTGGAGTGGCAATCTTTACCAAGGAACATCTTCAGTGCTTGGTTGTCTCCACCAAGTCTGTCCCCAAACAATTTGATTTGCTGGTTTTACACATTAAACTTTCAAATGGCTCTTTGTTAACTGTTGCTAGGTGTAATCAACCACCATCAGCACCGTCTTGTACCCTAAATGCCCTAAGCTCTCTCATGGCCCCTTACACTAAGTCTGAATTTGTCCTGCTAGGTGACCTAAACTGGGACATGCTTAAAATCACCAGACCAAGTCCTAAAGCAATGGGACTCCCTAAATCTTTCTCAGATTACCAATCCTACAAGGTATGACTTCAAAACACTCAGAAAAGGCTACTCTCCTTGATGTTATCCTTAAAAATAATCCTGATAGGTATCAGTCAGGTGTTTTCTGTAATGACCTTAGTGATCACTGTTTTACAGCCTGTGTTACAAATGGCTGCTCAGTGAAACAACCTGTCCTAACTTTTCATAGACACTTGCTAAAAAACTTTAATGAGCAAGCATTCCTTCATGATCTGGCCTCTGTAAATTGGTATAGAATCAGCTTGATCCCCTCTGTCGAATACACTTGGACCTTTTTTATATTTTTTTGTGGTATCGTTAACAAATACATGCCCAAAGTTTGTTACTTTAATAACCTCTCTGGGATATGTGGGATGCTAGCGTCCCACCTGGCCAAAAGCCAGGGAAAATGCAGAGTGCCAAATTCAAATAAATTACTATAAAAATCAAACTTTCATTAAATCACACATGCAAGATAGCAAATTAAAGCTACACTACATCCAGCCAACATGTCAGATTTTTTTCGGCGAAAGCAAATTATGCTATTTATCTGAGGATAGCACCTCCGTAAACAAAGAGAGAAAATCATATTTCAACCCTGCAGGCGCAACACAAAACCCAGAAATAAAAATATAATTCATGCCTTACCTTTGACGAGCTTCTTTTGTTGGCACTCCAAAATGCCCCATAAACATCACAAATGGTCCTTTTGTTCGATTAATTCCGTTGATATACAGTGGAGCAAAAAAGTATTTAGTGAGCCACCAATTGTGCAAGTTCTCCCACTTAAAAAGATGAGAGAGGCCTGTAATTTTCATCACTTCAAATATGACAGACAAAATGAGAAAAAAAATCCAGAATATCACATTGTAGGATTTTTCATGAATTTATTTGCAAATTATGATGGAAAATAAGTATTTGGTCAATAACAAAAGTTTATCTCAATACTTTGTTATATACCCTTTGTTGGCAATGACAGAGGTCAAACATTTTCTGTATGTCTTCACAAGGTTTTCACACACTGTTGCTGGTATTTTGGCCCATTCCTCCATGCAGATCTCCTCTAGAGCAGTGATGTTTTGGGGCTGTTGCTGGGCAACACAGACTTTCAACTCCCTCCAAAGATTTTCTATGGGGTTGAGATCTGGAGACTGGCTAGGCCACTCCAGGACCTTGAAATGCTTCTTACGAAGCCACTCCTTCGTTGCCCGGGCGGTGTGTTTGGGATCATTGTCATGCTGAAAGACCCAGCCACGTTTCATCTTCAATTCCCTTGCTGATGGAAGGAGGTTTTCACTCAAAATCTCACTAGACATGGCCCCATTCATTCTTTCCTTTACACGGATCAGTCGTCCTGGTCCCTTTGCAGAAAAACAGCCCCAACGCATGATGTTTCCACCCACATGCTTCACAGTAGGTATGGTGTTCTTTGGATGCAACTCAGCATTCTTTGTCCTCCAAACACGACGAGTTGAGTTTTTACCAAAAAGTTATATTTTGGTAAAACCCCTGGCGTACACTTTACAGGTTTCCCAAAGGAGCGAGGGGTTATCTGTTGATTGAAATTTGATAGAGAAAAATGCTTTAAACTCTGTAATAAAATATTATGTAAATGTATGGTCTTTAGGAATGGTTGTATTCAACCTCCAATGTCTTGACAGATTGGATGCCCCGCTGAGTTTTATGTCTAGGATCACCTCCGCATGATCAGATATGACTATGCTTCCTATCCTACCAGATAAAACAGACTGCAAAGTTGTCCTGGGCATAAAAACGTAATCTATTCTAGTCTGACATCCATGAGGTGCAGAGAAAAAAGTGAACTCTGATGGAGGGATGAAGGGTTCTCCAAACATCAGCATACCCCAGATCATCACAAATAGCTTTAAGTGACTTAGCTTGAGGAGAGAGTGAAGCTATACCACTGGGAAACCTGTCAATAAGATGCTTCAACAAACAATTAAAATCTCCTCCAACAACTGCAGTGTCTGAGTTTAATTCTGAAAAGTCTAGAAATACCTTAGTGAGGAAATCAGGGGGGTGGGAAGTAAATATTCATTATGGAAATGTTCTGCCCTTGTAAAGTACCATTAATTATAACAAAACGACCAAATTTATCTTTCACACAAATCAACACCTTAAGTGGTAGGTTATTTTTCACAAGAATTGCTACACCTCTACTTCTGGATGTAAATGATGAGGAAAACACTTGACCAAACCCCCCTTGCTGCAACTTCAGATGCTCCTTATCATCCAAATGAGTTTCTTGCAACAGAGCAATATAAATATTTAATGTTTTCCGAAAAAGACAGTACCTTCTTCCTTTTAATGGAGCTATTGCTCCCTCTAATGTTCTGTTACCTGCCATTGCACTTTTACCAAACAATATCCAGACTGAATCTTACTGTAAAGATGGGGTGGTACATTTTCCCACTCTCATCAATCTCACCGTGCATAAACAAACGATATGAACCCTGAACCCGAACTATACTAAACCCAAAAATGTAAAGATTCAACAGGGGGTTTTCCCACTAGCTAACATGCAGGGGATTTCAACTCTCCAATGTAGACTCTTAAGTCCGCATTGTCACAAATACTTATTTTCCACCATAATTTGCAAATAAATTCATAAAAAATCCTACAATGGGATTTTCTGGATTTTTTTTCTCATTTTGTCTGTCATAGTTGAAGTGTACCTATGATGAAAATTACAGGCCTCTCTTATCTTTTTAAGTGGGAGAACTTGCACAATTGGTGGCTGACTAAATACTTTTTTGCCCCACTGTATATATGGAAATGAAAATCAATAGAAGAAGATTGGGGCTCTTCCACCTAAAACCAAGCCTGGGCACCAATATAGATTCACACATGTTTCAGTCTGAGTTATAGTGGCAGTTACTTTAGCAAGAAAAATAATAAAGATATGCATATTACTGAACAGGAGCACATGAGAACTCACACTACTGATTCATGATCAGATTCAAATAAAATAAGTTATCAAATGCCGCGGAGGTGCAGCTTAAAGTTATTTACCCGAGAGAGTCAATAAACACAGCAGCCTCTTCGGGTGTGTAGAGTGCTTTAGGTGATCCGTTGACCATAATCTTCAATGTGGCCGGGTACAGCAGTGCGTAGCCCATCTTTATTCTCTTGAGTCGAGCCTTCACCTCATCAAATGCTTTGCGTCTTTGTACAACTGCTGTGGAATAATAATTGAAAAATGAGACCCTGGGCCATGACTACCGTCAGAATTGATGCTTCTAGCCGCATCCATGACTCGCTGCTTGTTGGTGAAGTTGTGGAACTTTATAACCACTGGCCGTGGGCGTTGGTTGGGGCCGGGTATCGGTGCTTGAAAGCGATGGGCTCTGTCCAGCTTCACACGACCAGCCTTAGTGTCCATTTGTAGGTAGCCAGGGATCCATTCCTCTAAAGAATTTACTGAACGTGGATATTGGATATTGCATCTGTGTCCTCGATTATCCAAGTCATCAATGGCTCTGCCATTTCGCGCACCTGTTTCTCAAGTGCCTTTATCTTAGTGTCCATTGATGTAGTTGAAGTTTCCACAGTAGCAATTCTTCCTTCTGCCTCATCCACATGCTTGACAACCCTCAGTAGTTCAGCTGAATGGTCTGCTATTGCTTCCAAGACGTCCCGGATGTTATCCGTCATCCTTTGACTCACCAGGTCCATTGTGCCTGGATCCGCAGTGGCGTTAGCTTCGCTAACGTTAGCTAGCTCCTCCTGCACATCTACAGGGATGGTGGTTTTGGTCGAGGTCTTAATAGTTCTGCAGGGCATGTTGTCGAAAATTTTTGAGAAATATCCATCAAGACTCATTGTAGGATAAATTATTTAGCAAATTATACCACTTTTTCAAGCTAGAAGATTCATGTAAAAAGAGAAATCTATGAATGCCACGGGAGCTCACTGAAACCCAGTGTTCTCTTCATGGCGCCATTTTGTCCCCCATACCTACTAAAGAATGTTAACGGTACCATTGCCTCCCTGATTCTTTATTAGAAGAGTGTAAGGTGTCTGCCAAGCTATGTAGTTTACACATTGTGAGAGCAGAAAAGTAAAAAGACTGACTACACGACAGGCCCAGCCACAGGAAAAGTGGATCCCTTCTTCACATCGCTATCGAGGACTCGCAATGATCCAAGCTTCATCTTCCTAAACACAGCAGGTTCAAGCTCCACATAGACTGAAAAACCATCAGAGAAGCACAACAGAGAACACAGAACTCCAGTGTCCGTACAGAAAACAGAAGTTTCATCTCAGTCTGAAGCTAACCAGGCTCATCCCTCAAGAAAGACAGTTGAGGACCCAAACAAACAGTGTCCATTACACAACAAGCCTCACCCTCTGAGAAAATGCGGCAGCTTCAGGAGCAAGACACTGGATGAACGTAAGTCTTATCTCAAAGACAACCACATCTGTTTCAGATCCTGTGCTTCAACCAAACATCTCGCAAAAGACTGTGAGACAGCGTTGCAATGCAAAGAGTGCAACAGTGATAGACATCCGTCTGCGTTACATCCAGGGCAAGCCCCATGGAAAACAGAGAACTCCGCAGCCAAGGAAGACCATGGCGGAGAGCATAGGAAAAGGGAAACACCTGCAGTAACCTCAGAGTGCACTGAGATCAGTGGAGAGGCAGTCAGCTCTAGATCGTGTTCCAAGATATGCTTAGTCAAAGTGTATCCCGCAGATCACAGAGAGAAGGCAGTCAGAATGTATACAGTCTTAGATGAACAGAGCAACAGGTGGTTATCCAGAACTGAGTTCTTCGACCTCTTCGCTGTCAGAGGTTGTTCAACAACTACATTGTGGAGTCACTGGAAGGAAAAACACAGCTTACGCTTCCCACTCTCATAGAATGTGACATGACGCCTGACGATAGATCAGAGATTCCCTCACCTGAAATTGCACGTCATCTGCTGCATCTGATGCCTGTTGCAGACAAGATTCCAGCACTCGACGCGGGCGCAGCAATCCTTCTCCTGCTCGGGAAGAGACATACTAAGAGTGCACAAAGTCAGAGAGCAATATGCACAATGCCGTGACCTCGGATGGGTCATTATCGGTAATGTATGTCTGAACAGATCTCACAAGCCAGCTAAAGTTAGCGTTTACAGAACAAATGTGCTGCAAAATGGACGCACATCATTCCTTAGCCCTTGTGCTAACATCATTCAGATCAAAGAGAGACTGAATAACACAACACAACTTTCGGAAGCTCAGAGTTGCATAGAGGCCGCTGTCCCAGCTGGAGATACAGATGACATCAAATGCAAAGTGTTTGAAAGAACACAAAACTACGACAAGCCAGCAGCCATCCTCAAACACAACAGATGGCTCTCAGGCCCACTCTTCCTGACAGAGATAGAGATAGAAGACTACTCAGTTAGAAACCTTTGAACTCATGGGATCCGATACTGACACAGAGATCTGGCTGCAAGACACAACCTTCACTACCGAAGCTAATGAAGCCCAACTTGGCTCACACAGGTTTGAACGTTTCTCCAGCTGGAAGTCACTCACCTGAGCAATCGCAAAACTACTCCAAATAGCCAAAGCATTCTCCAGGGCTCCAGACAGTGACAAGGGCAACCATCCTAAACAGGCCAAAAACACCATCATCAGATGCGTACAGCAAGAAGTCTTCAAAGAAGAAATCAAGTGCCTCACCAAAAGAGAAGAGGTCTCCAAACACTTTCCACTAAAGAAGCTAAACCCTAAACACTTTCCACTAAAGAAGCTGGACCCTATCATCGATAAGGACGGGTTGATAAGAATCGGAGGTCGCACAGCGGCAGCTGATATGTCATGGGAAAAGAAACACCCTCTCATCATGCCCAAGAACCACCACGTCACCACTCTGTTGGCGAGACAATACCACGAGCAAGTTGCACATCAGGGTCATCACTTCACTGAAGACGCAGTCCTGTCAGTTGGATTGTGTATCATTGGAAGTAAAAGACTGGTATCCAGCATAATCTATAAGTGTGTGATCTGCAGAAAACTTAGAGGAAAACTGGAAGGGCAAAAGATGTCAGACTTACCTGCAGACAGACTTTCCTCTGATCCTCCGTTCACTCATATTGGACTGAACTTCTTAGAACCCTGGAGCATCACCTCTCATCGGACCAGAGGAGGCAGCTCTGAAAGTAACCGCTGGGCCGTCCTCTTCTCCTGCATGAGTACAAGAGCGGTACACCACGAAGTGATAGAGTCTGTCTACCCCCAGCTTCATCAATGGTTTGAGAATATTCTTCTCTATCCGATGACCTGCAAAGCAACTACGCTTGGATCGTGGCACAAACTTCAGCCTGCAAAGCGCTGAAGATCAGAGCAGCTGACTCTGAGATGAGTACTTACCTTCAAGACCAAAGATGCACATGGTCTTTCAATCCCCCTGATGCCTCACATATGGGAGGAGCTTGGGAGAGGATGATTGGAATCGTTCGCATTCTGGATGCCATGCTTCTGGAAGTTAGTTCTACTCGTCTCACACATTAAGTCCTCACCACACTCATGGCTGAAGTCATGGCCATCATGAACGCTCAACCCATAGTTCCAGTGTCCATGGATCCAGAGATGACAGCAAGTTCTTACACCTGCTATGCTTCTGACACAAAAAAATGTAAACTACAACAGCACCTCCAGGAGACTTCAACCTCAAAATCTCTACAGCAAGCAATGGAAACAAGTTCAGAGCCTCGCAGACACATTCTGGAAAAGATGGAGACAAGAATACCTGGTGACACTCCAGTCATGCAGATGGCAAGTTGACAAACCTAATCTGCAAGTTGGAGTTGTCGTCTTACTAAAAGACACGCAAGTCCACCGAAACAAACGGCCTGTTAGATTCGTCGTCAAAACTGTACCAAGCGGTTATAACAAAGTCAGGGATAGTGGAAGTGAGAGTCATGAGACAGGGCACCCCTAAGGTGTTCTTCAGACCTGTCTCGGAAGTCGTCCTTCTCCTCCAAAAGTAAACATAGTGACATAGCGGGGAGTGTTCTGATAGCTGTACTAATGTACAAAGTATCCTTTGTTGTCATCTAGTGGCGAAGTTGGGTACTGTAGCTTTTAATTTGCTAACTCTCGGTGCAACGCTATTTCCTGTCAGAACAATCCGAGCAACAACAACAGACCGATTAGCTCTATTTTTCCATTTGACTAGGATTTGGTTAAAGATAAGTTTGTAAGAACTTTGAGTTATTAGGACATGCTTTCGCTAATTCAAATTGTGTTTCTAGAATATTTATGTTTTTTACATATTCTAGTTTATTCTAGTTTTCTAAGTTAAGCTAATTGCGCTAACTATCGCCCATTCACTTAACATTGTGTGTTAGCATGCTAGCTAACGTTTCGTGATGGAATTGAGCTTCTTTGGGTTTTGGATGTATATAACTATATTTTAAGTGTTCAGATATCTCGTGACAGAGCTAAATTATAGTTATTAAGCTATATGGACACTTAGATAGTGTGTATATGTTTGATGTAAATTGTCATCATTTCTACATGGTCATGTTGGCTAGATAGGCTTATTTTTCTTGTTGATAGAAATGCTGTTCTTTATTTGTATCCATTTGTGTGAATGTATATAGTGATTTTTCTTCTACATTTTCTCCTTTCTGTATCTGTTACAGTTTTACAAACTAAATATCTTCTACTAAAGATACAATACCAGTCCCTCTGTCACGTTCTGACCTTAATTTCCTTTGTTTTGTATTTATTTAGTATGGTCAGGGCGTGAGTTGGGTGGGTTGTCTATGTTTGTTTTTCTAGGTTTTGGGAATTTCTATGTTTCGGCCTAGTATGGTTCTCAATCAGAGGCAGGTGTCATTAGTTGTCTCTGATTGAGAATCATACTTAGGTAGCCTGGGTTTCACTGTGTGTTTGTGGGTGATTGTTTCCGTGTCTGTTCGCCACACGGTACTGTTTCGGTTTTGTTCACGTTTATTGTTTTGTATTCATTGAGTGTTCAGTTCATGTTTTTAAATAAACAACCATGGACACTTACCACGCCGCATCTTGGTCCGATCCTTGCTACACCTCCTCTTCAGACGAAGAGGAGGAAAACCATTACAGAATCACCCACCCACCAAGGACCGAGCGGCGTGGTAAAAAACCGCAGCGACGACAGCAGCAGCAGCAGCAACAGCGGCCAGCATCACAGGACTCCTGGACATGGGAGCAGATACTGAACAGAGAGGGACCCTGGGCACAGGCTGGGGAAAATCGCCGCCCTAAAGCAGAGCTGGAGGCAGCGAAAGCTGAGCGGCGTGGTAAAAACCGCAGCGACGACAGCAGCAGCAGCAGCAACAACAGCGGCCAGCATCAGAGCAGAGTCTGGACTACACGACTTGGGAGGAGATAGACAGGTGGGCGGTCGACCCAGGGAGAGTGCCGGAGCCCGCCTGGGATTCGATGGAGCAGTGCAAGGAAGGCTACAGGAGAATGAGGTTGGCGAAGCCAGCACGGCAGTGCGACAGGTACGAGAGGCAGCCCCAAATTATTTTGGGGGGGGGCACACGAGGTGTGGTACTAAGCCAGGTAGCAGACCTGAGCTCACTCCTCGTGCTTATGATAAGCAGCGCATTACTGGTCAGGCACCGTGTTATGCGGTTAAGCGCACAGTGTCGCCAGTGCATGCCCATAGCCCGGTGCGCTATAGGGCAGCCCCCCGAGAGTGCCATGCGAGTGTGGGCATTGAGCCAGGGCGTATGGTGCCTGCTCAGCGGGTCTGGTCGCCGGTACGCAGTTTTGGTCCAGGTTATCCTGCGCCGGCTCTGCGTGCTGTGTCTCCGCGGCGCTGGGAGGGTGCAGTGCGTCCTCTGCCTGCGCTCCGCTCGTGCCGGGCAAATGTGGGAGTGGAGCCAAAGGGAGAGGTGCGTGTAGTAAGCACTAGATCTCCCGTGCTTACCCACAGCCCGGTTCAACCTGTGCCTGCACTCTGGAGGGTCCGGGCTAGAGTAGTTGTCCAGCCTGGGGAAGTGGTGCCAAGGTTGCGCTCCAGTGCTCCCCCACAGCCCGGTCCTTCAGGCTCCTCCTAACACCAAGCCTCCTGAAGGTCTCCCCAGCCTGGTGGTTCCTGTGGCAGCCCCACGCACCAGGCTGTCTCTCTGTCTCCTCCCTGCAGGTGGTCCCGCCTGTCCGGCGCCGCTGCCGGAGCGTCCCGCCTGTCCGGCGCCGCTGCCGGAGCGTCCCGCCTGTCCGGCGCCGCTGCCGGAGCGTCCCGCCTGTCCGGCGCCGCTGCCGGAGCCTCCCGCCTGTCCGGCGCCGCTGCCGCAGTCTCCCGCCTGTCCGGCGCCGCTGCCGCAGTCTCCCGCCTGTCCGGCGCCGCTGCCGGAGCCCCTCAGCCCAGAGGCGCCAGAGCCCCTCAGCCAGAGGCGCCAGAGCCCCTCAGCCCAGAGGCGCCAGAGCCCCTCAGCCCAGAGGCGCCAGAGCCCCTCAGCCCAGAGGCGCCAGAGCCCCTCAGCCCAGAGGCGCCAGAGCCCCTCAGCCCAGAGGCGCCAGAGCCCCTCAGCCCAGAGGCGCCAGAGCCCCTGTCCCTCTGTCCCGAGCCCCTGTCCCTCTGTCCCGAGCCCCTGTCCCTCTGTCCCGAGCTTCTGCCCCTCTGTCCAGAGCTTCTGCCCCTCTGTCCAGAGCTTCTGCCCCTCTGTCCAGTGGGGTCATTGAGAGGGGTGGCCATGGTGAGAAAGCCACGGAGGCGGACAATAAGGCGGACTAAGACAATATTGAAGTGGGGTCCGCGTCCCGCGCCAGAACCGCCACCGCGGACAGACGCCCACCCAGACCCTCCCCTATAGGTCAAGGTTTTGCGGCCGGAGTCCGCACCTTTGGGGGGGGGGGGTACTGTCACGTTCTGACCTTAATTTCCTTTGTTTTGTATTTATTTAGTATGGTCAGGGCGTGAGTTGGGTGGGTTGTCTATGTTTGTTTTTCTAGGTTTTGGGAATTTCTATGTTTCGGCCTAGTATGGTTCTCAATCAGAGGCAGGTGTCATTAGTTGTCTCTGATTGAGAATCATACTTAGGTAGCCTGGGTTTCACTGTGTGTTTGTGGGTGATTGTTTCCGTGTCTGTGTTTGTTCGCCACACGGTACTGTTTCGGTTTTGTTCACGTTTATTGTTTTGTATTCATTGAGTGTTCAGTTCATGTTTTTAAATAAACAACCATGGACACTTACCACGCCGCATCTTGGTCCGATCCTTGCTACACCTCCTCTTCAGACGAAGAGGAGGAAAACCATTACACCCTCCCTGATTCTTTATTGGAAGAGTGTAAGCTGTCTGCCAAGCTTTGTAGCTTACACATTGTGAGGGCAGAACAAAAGGTACTTAATTGTTACACAGAAATGTATTTGATATTGAAATAAAAACAGCATTGGGCCTTTTAAGTGTGTAGGTGGAACCTGAGATTCTGATTCACCTTTAATATCGGTTTCATCTGGTGTCTTTTAAAAATACAGGCAATTCTATCCAGTATTGGCACAGATACACAAACACTTGGTTTACAAACAATGGAGTAAATCAACCACTAACACTTTATTTTTTATAGTCCATCTGTAGATGCTCTACAGACTATTAGTAACATTTCAACTAAATATCTACTAACCCTAAACTTAACCCTTGCCCTAACCCTTACCTTTATTCTATACCTATCTATCCCTAATCGCAAAATGTAGAAGGGATTGGGTAAAATGTGGAAGACACATTTCAGTTAAATGCATTCAGTTGTACAACTGACTAGGTATCAATCACCCTTTCCCTTTCCAGTTGCGTATGAAAATATAGTTTGTTGATAGTATGACCATCTGTAGAGCATCTACAGATGGATTATCCATACTATCCAAATAAAGTGTGACCAACCAACCATCATCTTTTGGGTTATGATGGGGTTAGACAGTTGTATTAAGCTCATGAGGCATTTCATATCATTCATTCATTGAAATGACTGTAAATTTCAGATTTCACATTACCTGCTCCCGGAGTCCTTTATGAATGCGTCCCATGCCAGCCCAGCTGTAGCGTTTTGCATACTCCTGCAGTGCTGCATACAGCTTCCTGCCACTCGCTGTGGCCTGGGGTGGGAACAGGGCATGGCTCAGCACAGGGGTCAGGTATCCTTGCCCCTGCTCCTCCTCTCCAGTCTCCATGGTGATGCAGGGAGTCCCCCGATCGCCAGTGGCCACATTTGATGTGGCACTGCACACTGCTCCAGCACAGCTGCCGGCGCGGGACAACACAGAGCGCCTGGAGCCGGACTTGTGCTTACCTGGGATGGCTCGGCCTGGAGCTGGCGGGTCAGAGCCCACCCTGTAACAGTACCATAGGAAGAGGAGCAGCAGGGTCCACAGGAGCCCATTCAGAGGACGGACCCCTAGCTCAGCACAGGGGGGCAATGGGAGCAGATCCATGGGCCAGTCCATCCTACAGTGATGAACTGAAATAACAGAGGGGAAGTAAAGGAGAAAGAGCAGGAGATAAGTATGCTATAGAAGGAGGAAGCGAGAGATATCAATAGGTGCCAGTTTTCCAGACACAAATAAAGCCCTGGACTATAACTAAATAGGTATATCTTCTGCATTCCAGGTGACTACCTCGTGAAGCTGGTTGAGAGAATGCCAAGAGTTTGCAAAGCTGTCATCAAGGCAAAGGGTGGGTACTTTGAAGAATCTCAAATATAAAATATATTTTGATTTGTTTAACACTTTTTTGGTTACTAAATGATTCCATATGTGTTATTTGATAGATTTGATGTCTTCACTATTATTCTACAATGTAGAAAATATTACAAATAAAGAAAACCCCTGGAATGAGTAGGTCTCCAAACTTTTGACTGGTACTGTAAATATTCAGACCCTTTGCTATGAGACTCAAAATTAAGCTCAGGTGCATCCTGTTTCCATTGATGTTTCTAGATCTTGATTGGAGTCCACCTGTGGTAAATCAATTGATTGGAAATGATTTGGAAAGGCACACACCTGTCTATATAAGGTCCCACAGGATTGTGTTGAGGCCCAGATCTGGGGAAGGGTACCAAAACATTTCTGCAACATTTAGGTCCCCAAGAACACAGTGGCCTCCATCATTCTTAAATGGAAGACGTTTGGAACCACCACGAGTCTTCCTAGAGCTGGCCGCCTGGCCAAACTGAGCAATTGGGGAGAAGGGCCTTGGTCACTCTGACAGAGCTCCAGAGTTCATCTGTGGAGATGGTAGAACCTTCCAAAACAACAACCATCTCTGCAGCACTCCACCAATAAGGCCTTTATGGTAGAGTGGCCAGACAGATGCCACTCCTCAGTAAAAGGCACGAAAGCCCGCTTGGAGTTTGCTAAAAGATCTGCAGAGAAGACTCGAGGCTGTAATCACTGCCAAAGGTTCTTCAACGAAGTACTGGGTAAATGGTCTGAATACTTATGCAAATGTAATATTCTTGTTTTTTGTTTTTAATACACTTGCTAACATTTCTAAAAACCTGTTTTTGCTTTGTCATTATGGGGTATTGTGTAGATTGATGAGAGAAAAAAAACAATTTAATACATTTTAGGGTAAGGTTGTAACATAACAAGATGTGGAAAAAGTCAAGGGGTCTGAATACTTTCCGAATGCATAGTATATTCTTTCAAAATAAATGCTCTGTAATGTTTGCCTTGGGTATTGGGATCAGAGTAGCTTAATAAGTTCCAATTATTGGAAAAGATGACAGGTTAAAACAATGTGGTGTAAGCTCATCAGTAGGTGGAATTTTACCTGCAGTTCTTTCACATCATGCTTTTAGTCGTGTTACTAAGTTTATTTTTATCAGGATGCTTTAAAAAAAAATGTCACCTATATTTAACCAGGTAGACCAGATCACCTTTATTTAACCAGGTTGGCCAGTTGAGAACAAGATCTCATTTACAACTGCGACCTGGCCAAGATAAAGCAAAAAAGTGCAACAAAAACAACAACAGAGTTACACATAAACAAATGTACAGTCAATAACACAAAATAAAGAAAAATAGAAAATCTATGCAGCGTGTGTGCAGATGTAGGGAGGCAATAAATAGGCCATAGAGGTGAAAATAATTACAATTTAGCATTAACACTGGAGTGATAGATGTGCAAGTAGAGATACTGGAGTGCAAAAGAGCAAGAGGGCAAGTAATAATATGGGGGTGAGGTAGTTTGGTGTGCTACTTAAAGATTGGCTGTGTACAGGTACAGTGATCGGTAAGCTGCTCTGACAGCTGATGCTTAAAGTTAGAGAGGGAGATATAAGACTCCAGCTTCAGAAATTGCAATTAATTCCAGTCATTGGCAGCAGAGAACTGGAAGGAAAGGCGGCCAAAGGTAGTGTTGGCTTTGGGGATGACCAGTGCAATATACCTGCTGGAGCGCGTGCTATGGGTGGGTGTTGCTATGGTGACCAGTGAGCTGAGATAAGGCGGGGCTTTACCGAGCAAAGACTTATAGATGACCTGGGGCTACTTTGTAAATGACATCGCCGAAGTCAAGGATTGGTAGGATAGTCAGTTTTACGAGGGTATGTTTGGCGGCATGAGTGAAGGAGGCTTTGTTGCGAAATAGGAAGCCAATTCTAGATTTAATTTTGGATTGGAGATGCTTAATGTAAGTCTGGAAGGAGAGTTTACAGTCCACATATTTTAGGTCAGAACCGTCCAGAGTAGTGATGCAAGTCAGGCGGGAGGGTGCGGGCAGCAATCAGTTGAAGAGCATGCACTTAGTTTTACTAGCATTTAAAAAAAAAAAATGGAGGCCACAGAAGGAGTGTGGCACCCCCTGTGGGACCCCCATGGAGAGAACATACATGATTTTACTACTTTTTCAAAACTTCTGTGTTTTAGGCAACTATATATAGAAAAATATTTATAGAGTAAAAGGTGGCTGTTTTTGTCTTGTATTTAATTGTTGACAGTAGAGGTCGGCGATTATGATTTTTCAACGCCGATACCGATACCGATTATTGGAGGACCAAAAAAGCTGATACCGATTAATCGCCCGATTATTTTTTTGTGTTTTTTTTACATTTGTAATAATGACAATTACAACAATACTGAATTAACACTTATTTTAACTTAATATAAAGCATCAATAAAATCAATTTAGCCTCAAATAAATAATGAAACGTGTTCAATTTGGTTTAAATAATGCAAAAACAAAGTGTTGGAGAAGAAAGTAATATGTGCCATGTAAAGAAGCTAACATTTAAGTTCCTTGCTCAGAACATGAGAACATATGAAAGTTGGTGGTTCCTTTTAACATGAGACTTCAATATTCCAAGGTAAGAGGTTTTAGGTTGTAGTATTTATAGGACTATTTCTCTTTATACCATTTGTATTTCATATACCTTTGACTATTGGATGTTCTTATAGGCACTATACTATTGCCAATGTAACAGTATAGCTTCCGTCCCCCTCCTTGCCCCTACCTGGGCTCGAACCAGGAACACATAGACAACAGCCACACTCGTTACCCATCGCTCCACAAAAGCTGCGGCACTTGCAGCGCAAGGGGAATAACTACTCCAAATCAAAAAGCGAGTGACGTTTAAAACAGTATTAGCGGCACACCCAGCTAACTAGCTAGCCATTTCACATTGGTTACACCAGCCATTAGGCTGATAGGCTTGAAGTCATAAATAGCGCTGTGCTTGCGAAGAGCTGCTGGCAAAACGCACGAAAGTGCTGTTTGAATTAATGATTACGGGCCTGCTGCTGCTCAGTCAGACTGCTCTATCAAATCAGACTTAATTATAACATAATAACACACAGAAATACGAGCCTTTGGTCATTAATATGATCGAATCCGTAAACTATCATTTCGAAAACAAAACGTTTATTATTTCAGTGAAATACGGAACCGTTCTGTATTTTATCTAACGGGTGGCATCCCTAAGTCTAAATATTCTTGTTACATTGCACAACCTTCAATGTATGTCATAATTGTGTAAAATTCTGGCAAATTAGTTCGCAATGAGCCAGGCAGCCCAAACTGTTGCATATACCCTGACTCTGCGTGCAATGAACACAAGAGAAATTACACAATTTCACCTGCTTAATATTTCCTGCTAAACTGGATCAGTAGTTATAACTAGTGATTATGATTGATTGTTTTTTATAAGATAAGTTTAATGCTACCTTGGCTTCTACTACATTCGTGTAACAGGCAGGCTACTCGTGGAGTGCAATGGTTAGAGCGTTGGACTAGTTAACTGTGCGGTTGCAAGATTGGAACCCCTGAGCTGACAAGGTGAAAATCTTTCGTTCTGCCCCTGAACAAGTTAACCCACAGTTCCAAGGCAGTCATTGAAAATAAGAATGTGTTCATAACTGACTTGCCTAGTTAAATAAAAGGTATTTAAAAAAATATATAATAATCGGAAATCGGCACCCAAAAATACCGATTCCCGGTAGTTATGAAAACTTGAAATCGGCCCTAATTAATCGGCCATTCTGATTAATCGGCCGACCTCTAGTTGACAGTCAGTAGACACCATGTTTATATTGTAAAAGGTGACACATATAAGTTGAATTAAGTTATTTTCTGTTGGTTGTGATCAAATTTGTCCAACAAAAATGTAGGATATTAAGGGGGAAGGTGTTACCAGTTTTGGTTTTTCCATTTATATTTGGAGGTAGCACATAGGGTGAACCGATTTGGTGTCACCTTGCTAGTAAGTATGGGTTACACCTGTGCTGGCTCATCATCTCGATAGTCGGAAGTCACCTGGAATGAATTTCAATTAACAGGTGTGCCTTGTTAAAAGTTCATTTGTGGAATTTCTTTCCTTCTTAATGCGTTTGAGCCAATCAGTTGCGTTGTGAAGATAACCCAACTGATTGCCTCAAACAAATTCAGAATGAAAGAAATTAACTTTTAACAACACACCTGTTAATTGAAATGCATTCCAGGTGACTCTCTCATGAAGCTGGTTGAGAGAATGCCAAGAGTGTGCAAAGCTGTCATCAAAGCAAATGGTGGCTAATGTAGGAAATAGTTTTTTTTTAAACAAAAATACATGGAATAAGTAGGTGTGTCCAAACCTTTGCTGGGAATGTACAAGCAAAATATTTTGTGCCCCTGCTTTTGACAAAGTGAGCACTGTTTATCACAGGATGGCATCAGCTCTCACCTTTATTTTATTTTACTAGGCAAGTCAGTTAAGAACATATTCTTATTTTCAATGACGGCCTAGGAACAGTGGGTTAACTGCCTGTTCAGGGGCAGAACGACAGATTTGTACCTAGTCCAACGCTCTAACCACTAGGCTACGCTGCCGCCCCCTAAACAGCCCATAGTTTTTATGTGTTGTTGGGGGTGTGTTTTGGTCAGTTTAGCTCAGAATATGTCCTCCTCTCAATCTGCCACCATAGCATGCCTTCTAATAAGTGGTCTCAGTGATGGAGAACTCTGGAAGTTCCTTTGGTCTCTACTGAGTTAGCTAAATCAGATTTTAGTGTTCTTGCACCTTATTGTTCCACAAATCTTCAAAATGTTCTTAAATATGATGTTCTGGTGCCTCTATGGCAATTCATAAAGCTGATTGAGGACCTTGTTACTTATGAATGTGTTTGTTTTGTATGACCGTTTTTTACTTTCTGCTTGCATTTCGTATTTATATTTTGATGTGTGTATTTTCTACAATTTATGTAAATTAGGGCTCATCTGTAAAATAGACATTGGTCTCAGTATGACGCCCTGATAAAATAAAGGGGGGGAAATAGCAGTTGAGGAATCATATTATAATTTGTCTAAAATGAGTTTACAATCTTGCACACATCCAAATACATAGGCCTATTAGATGCAGTATCCCGCGTTTACAGGATTTACTGTATGAGCGAAGGTCTTTTTTGGCTTACACAAAAAGCACAACCTAGAACTCCGGTGCATTAACAAGGTATCATCGTCAGCGCACATTTCAGTAAACATATTGACAACATAGCACAACTGCGCAGATACTTCCATCAGAGCCTTTCACTTGTAGTTTTGTCGATGACAATCATTGTAAGCGTTCCCGGGATAATGTCCAGATATAGAGAGGGGGGGGGGACAAAGCATTGAGTAGCCTAGGCTATTTATTCTGACAATAGTCAACATCTAAATATATAAGTTAATTTCTAGGCTACCATTTAAAAGGTATCTGGTATGCGTGCATGCGGGGATCCTAATACATTTTAATTGTAGCCTAATGACTCACCACTGTCCCTCTTTTTTTCTGTGCTTCACTGTCTATCTGTCTTGATGGGCTGCGCCGGTGCAACTCGATACAATTTGTTCCGCATTCGATGTTTCCGCAAAGCGCCAGAGTATAATGTCCTCCTTTACGGAAAATACCGAAGGGTAAATTATTTTAGACTTATTTATTTATCGTCTGGTCAATTGAAGTGAAATATATTTTTGTATTCTAATTAGCTTGGTATAAGCAATCTTAGTTTAAATGTTGCATGCTATCCAATCTCTAGCCTGGGCTTTTAGATGTGTGTTGCTGTTTCAGCACTGTTGGTGTACAGCTCTTCGCCAAGAGAACCAAGTTCATGCAGATCTGCGAACATCCACCAGGGCGCATCTGTGAGCTATGACTCCCGATTTAAATGCCCTCACACACGCCAACGCTTCAACCATACAGGTAGAACCAGCTACCAGCGTTCCACCCACCCGCCCGCTCCAGGGCCTAGAAATAAGAGAGAGGCGTATAGACATACCATCAACGAGAAAGGGGGGAGCGGAGTCAGAAGACAGCAGGATACCTTTACACATATTTGGGAAGATCAATTGTAGTGATTAGGATATTAGAGGGGTGTAGTCACAAAGCCCCCTGCATACTCACACAAAGAGCAGGGCCGTGTGGGAGCAAATTATAATTTAAACACATTTCATGTGCAGCATCAGCGCTGGTATTTTACGTAAGGGACTCGAAGGAACGCTGTAAAAGAGAACGTAGCTCAATCAACAATAGCCCGATTTTTGACTGAAACGCGAATTCCGGTGTGTAAGAGAAGCGCATAATAATAAGGGAATAGATCAGGACGTGATTTTCCAGGTACGTAATGCTTCCCTCGCTGCTAACTATTACGCATAGGCCTAATAATAAGCGCAGGTCTCTTTTTCAAATCCATCACATTGCACAACAAACGCTACCTGCATTGAAATCTTAAACCAAATAAAAAATACTCCTGATTTTCTCTGACGCAAATACAAATTAGGCCTATTCATTTTTTTATAGCCGTCCGGTGAGAGTGGTTATCGGGCAAATAGAATGATTTGGTGGATATTTTGAAAAAGAAAACGGAACGCCATTGAAAGCATGAAGGAATTAAACATTCTCCTGCGATGCATAACTTAACATGATAGGCCTATTCTATGAGGCCTATCATGTTTAGTTTAATGTAGCTATACAGATATATGATCTCTATTACAGTATTTTAGATCTGAGTGACCGTGACAGCACAGAAGGCATATCATACGACCACGGATCGAAACCCCCTTGGGCCTTAGGACCCGCATAATGTAAATACGTGTTCACAATCTGAAATGTGTTAGCCTTTTCCTCTTTATCTTATATTGTGAGATAGATTTATATGATGAGATATTGGTGGAAGACAACAATAAAAAGCACCAATGATAATGCTGCACTACTGATAATATCACGTTTTGAGCAATTTTACCTTTACCAAGGCACTTTTATTGTAGGTTTAAATATACAAAATGGGATATGGGGATATGTTCAATGACATTGAAATGCTTGATATACCCATTGATAGAATTTACATGTCTCTTAAGCTTAGCACAATTCTTATTTACAGCGACGCCTACACCGGCCAAACCCGGACAACGATGGGCCAATTGTGCGCCGTCCTATGGGACTGCCAATCACGGCCGGTTGTGATACAGCCTGGATTCGGACCAGGGTGTCTGTAGTGTTGCATATAGCATTGAGATGCCGTACCTTAGACCGCTGCGCCACTCGGGAGCAAGCTTAGCCTACCCTATCATAACCTAAAATAAGTTACTTTACCCCATTGTTTACATAAACAATAGCATGAACAAATGTAAATACATGTTTTAAACTATCACCTGGATTACATTCATTTATCTTTGAATTTCAGAGGGGTTTGTACATTAGGGATGGATGGGTTGGGGAAATGTAACCCGCCCTAATACACATTTTGTAAATGTAGATTTTGTTCTTAATTTACTTGCCTGGTTAAATAAAGTGAAATAAAATAAGTAAACATGTTTAAACATTTTGAAGCTATACCTTGTTTATTGTTTGTAAACAATGGAGGGAGAAATATAACCTTTGGCTTATGATGGAGTAAGACAGTTGGGCTAAGCTCATTTGTATGCAATCTTCTTTACGAATCAAAAAT
This sequence comes from Oncorhynchus nerka, assembly GCF_034236695.1. Taxonomy (NCBI): domain Eukaryota; kingdom Metazoa; phylum Chordata; class Actinopteri; order Salmoniformes; family Salmonidae; genus Oncorhynchus; species Oncorhynchus nerka. Next base: position 857,381 of record NC_088421.1, read on the forward strand.
GTGAATGACCATTGAACAGATTCCCAGATCCAAGACTGCACATTTGAATATCTGTCTCTCTAAAACAGGGGTGTCAAACTAATTTTGCTTTGATGGGGGCCTCGTTCGGTCTTCGATGAGGTCCCGAAGGGCTGCACTGAAATTGGTTATATTTCTTGCCTGTTGAAATATTTTTACTCCACCTGCGAGCCGGATTGGACCCCCTCCGTATGTTGACACCCCTGCTCTAAAGCTTAGGTTTTTAATATATGATCAGTGTAGTTGCTGGTGCTGTTGTTCTGATTGATAAAGTACAATACTGCAGTAAGGAATCATTTATGTTGTATCTGCTCTTCTTTCCTTCCTTACAATCTCTTTCCCTCCCCACTTCTGTTTCCCTCCCCTCTCTGTCAGGCTGTTCTGATACTAAACCATGGTGTCTACAGTTCTTGCTGTGACACTATCTGTCACCATCCTCCACCTAACTACAGGTAGTGTGTGTGTGTGTGTGTGTGTGTGGTGTGTGTGAGTGTGTGATAGTGCTTGAGCGATTCATGGTGGTTATTTTTCTGCAGTTTCTCTAGAGATAAATCAGATCATATGCCCGAACTGTGCTTGGGAGTTGTAGTTTCCAACAGGCCAATGTTCTATTCTATATAGAACATGTTCTATATATATATAGTTTACTGTAGAAAATGTGATAATTAACTACAATAATCATAATCCATTGCGCGGCTAAACTTATCCAGTCTTTGTATCTTTTACGCTCCAATCGCTCAGCACAAGTGTGAGAGAGAGAGATGCAGAAATGTTTCTTGTGATAGATGTTTCTTGAATTTAAAAAAATTATAGTTTAAATTCCTCCATTTCCTCTGAAGTAAATTTTTTCTCCCAAGTCATTATATATCTCTTTCCTCTTAGGCTTGAGCTTTGTGACCCCTGACCCTGAGGCTCCTCCCACAGCAAGTCCTGGTCCCCACCCATTGGGCAAGCTGATCCATGCAGCCCTTCTGAGTAAGGAGTACCTGGGCCATGCCCCAGTTGATACAGGTAGCATAGCTCACCAGTAGCAGTTTTAGATTATTATATCAGTACTGATATTCATTCATATGCTACTACTCATTAATAATAACAATAACAGTAATACTATATTTTCATTTGTAAAACCATTTTCAAATATACCTAAACCAACTGCTTAAATAGAATCACGATGGCATTAGTGGTGTAGGGTAGGTGGGGGCCACTATGCGGACCAATCAGCACACTCATGACAAAACTGTGCGTGTTTAAATCAGGGATGAGTAACTTTGATGGGGGTGGGGGCCACAAAAGACTCACACATGCAGTCCTTTTGGGGCCCTAAGTGAAATTAAGATTTACAGTTCATTTCCTGCAATTCTACACATTTTGCCATGGGGTGTTGAGAAAATGTATACGTCTTATAAATCATTTCATGCAATTCTACTCATTTTGCCATAGGTTGTGGAGAAATGTTAGCATTTTTTAAATATGATATCTGACTAAGTGATTTGTTATCAACGTGGACCACCCCGGTTGGTATTTCAAACATTATTACTAGAAGTTTAGATACCTGACCACAAAACTAACTTACAATCAAAAAAATGTTAGCTGACACGAGTGACCTTCAGTGACTGACATCACAAGAGAAAACTGCTGATGCAAAACCATATTTTGAAATTGCACCTTGTGTATTCCACAATTCTAACTCTCAACAGTAAGTTGAGACCTCGAGTGAGGCCACCCCTGCCCAAAAAATAAACGAAACATGTAAAGTGTTGGTCCCATGTTTCATGAGCAGAAATGAAAAATACCAGAAATGTTTCATACGCACCCAAAGCTTCTTTCTCTCAAATTGTGTGTACAAATTTGTTGACATCCCTGTTGTTGAGCATTTCTCCTTTGCCAAGATAATCCATTCACGTGAAAGGTGTGACATGTCAAGAAGCTGATTATACAGCACAAGGTGCCACAGACCATGTGTACGTAAATTTGGACATGAACCTGATCGAACATCTCTGGAGAGACCCGAAAATAGCTGCGCAGCAACGCTGTGCACCTTGTGCTGGCTGGGGACAATAAAAGGCCACACTAAAATGTACAGTTTGCCACACAACACAATGCTACAGATTTCTGAAGTTCTGAGGGAGTGTGCAATTGGCATGCTGACTGCAAGAATGTCCAAAAGAGCTATTGGCAGAGAATATAAGGTTAATTTCTGTACCATAAGCCGCTCCCAACGCCACAACCGCAAACCACGTGTATGGCGCCGTGTGGGCGAGTGGTTTGCTGATGTCAACATTGTGAACAGAGTGCCCCATGGTGGCGGTGGGGTTATGGTATGGGCAGGCATGAGCTATGGCCAACGAACACAATTGCATTTTATCGATTGGCAATTTGAATGCACAGAGATACTGTGACAAGATCCTGAGGCCTATTGTCGTGCCATTCATCCGCCGCCACAACCTCATATTTCAGCATGATAATGCAAGGTCCCATGTCGCAAGGATCTGTACATAATTCCTGCAAGCTAAACATGTTCCAGATCTTCCATGGCCTGCATACTCACTAAACATGTCACCCATTGAGCATGTTTGGGATGCTCTGGATATATGTGTACGACAGTGTTCCAGTTCCTGCCAATATCCAGCAACTTCGCACAGTCATTGAAGATGAGTGGGACAACATTCTACAAGCCACAATCAACCTCCTGATCAACTCAATGCGAAGGAGACTGCATGAGGCAAATGGTGGTCACATTAGATACTAACTGGTTTTCTGATCTCCGCCCCTACCCTTTTTAAAAGGTATTTGTGACCAACAGATTCCTATCTGTAATCCCAGTCATGTGTTATACATAGATTGGGGCCTAAGGAATTTATTTCAATTGACTGATTTCCTTAAATGAACTGTAACTCAGTAAAAGCATTCCAATTGTTGCATGTTGAGTTTATATTTTTGTTCAGTGTATGTACAGTGCATTCGGAAAGTATTCAGACCCCTTGCCATTTCCACATTTTGTTACGTTACAGCCTCTAAAATGTATTAAATTGTTTTTTTCCTCCATTATCTACACACAATACCCCGTAATGACAAAGCAAAAACAGATTTCTAGAAATGTTTTTAGAGTATTTAGACCCTTTACTCAGTAATTTGTTGAAGCACTTTTGGCAGCTGTTACAGCCTCGAGCTTTCTTGGGTATGACGCAGCAAGTTTGGCACAACTGTATTTGGAGTTTCTCCCATTCTTCTCTGCAGATCCTCTCAAACTCTGTCAGGTTTGATGGGGAGCATTGCTGCACAGCTATTTTCCGGTCTCTCCAGAGTTGTTCGATTGGGTTCAAGTCCGGGCTCTGGCTGGGCCACTCAAGGACATTCAGAGACTTGTCCCGAAGCCACTCCTGCGTTGTCTTGGCCGTGTGCTTAGGGTTGTCCTGTTGGAAGGTGAACCTTCGACCCATTCTGAGGTCCTGAGCGCTGTGGAGCAGGTTTTCATCAAGGATCTCTCCGTATTTTGCTCCGTTCATCTTTCCCTCAATCCTGACTAGTCTCCCAGCCCCTGCCACTGAAAAACATCTCGACAGCATGATGCTGCCACCACCATGGTTCACTGTAGGGATGGTGCCAGATTTCCTCCAGATGTGGCGCTTGGCATTCAGGCCAAAGCGTTCAATCTTGGTTTCATCAGACCAGAGAATCTTGTTTCTCATGGTCTGAGATGATTTAGGTGCCTTTTGGCAAACTCCAAGCATGCTGTTATGTGCTTTTACTGAAGAGTGGCTTCCATCTGGCCACTGATTGGTGGAGTGCTGCAGAGATGGTTGTCCCATCTCCACAGAGGAACTCTAGAGCTCTGTCACCAGTTTTCGCTTTGTCATTATGGGGTATCATGTGCACATTAATTTATAAAAATGGTATATATATTTTTTAAAGTTTTACAAAATATACATCAATGTATTTTTATTTTTTCCACATTTATTTAACTAGACAAGTCAGTTAAGAACGAATTATTATTTACAATGACGGCCAATACTGTCAATGTAAGTATAAAGATTTGACCATATCCCAACCTTCCTTCCTCCCTCCACACAGCACATCCAAAAAAGTGGAGCAACAGAAATAAATAAGTAAATAAATTATTAGTAAACCTAAGACAAGCTTGCTTGGACCGGATAGCATTATATTGATGACTGTACCTATTATGTAATGACCACTGGAAATACCTACTGGGAAACCTTAAAGCATCTCATCAGAGGGGAGCCTCTGCAAGCAATTGAAGTATGATATAAATGGTTGCCATTTTCTAATAAATGTATCAGTGGAACACCTAAGAGAATACTTCATTCTTTCAAGCTTTAGGAAGAACATTACATCATTTAGCCATTGAGAAGTAGAGGGGGGCTGCTGAGCAGACTTCCACTGGAAAATAAATCTGTCGAGCTAATAAGGATGTAAAAGCAGCAACATCAGCATGTTTGGGGTCCAAGGAGAACAAGTATTCTGGAATACCAAAACAGCTATCAAGGGACATGGCTGCAGGTTAATTTCCAACACCATTTAAAAAATAGAATCCCAGTAATTTTGTAGTTTAGAGCATTAAATGAATATGTGACTAAGGTCACATGGTGAGACATGACATCTATCACACTCATCATTTACATTTGGATATATTTCAGACAATCTGGATTGTACTTTATCAATCGCCTCATCCCAACACTCGTGTAAATTCAACACCCATTTCCCGTTCCCAAGCAGATTTAGTATTGTTGGTGGAATGTTTGTCCAATGACATGATACACATATTGATCAGAGAAATGACTGCTTTCTCTCGAGGTAATAGAGTCAATATGCCATCCCAGGGTTTGCAAGGGTGTGGAGCAGGGAAGCCAGACAATTGGGGGGAGACAATGCCTAATTTGAAGGTAACAGGAAAAGTGTGATGGATGCAAAGAGTATTTAGAGTATTTCTAGTATCCCTAGTTGGGATAACTAGAAAAAAATCCATATATTCTACATATAAGTCTTTCCTTGTCCAGTAAGATAAAGCATTATCTATTAGGGAATAAGTGATTCTTATCAATAGGACCCATAGTAGATGCAGAGGAGAATTTAAAATGCCTTCAAAACTGGTGTGTAAAGTGTGGTAAAAGTGTGTAAAGCACTACAGGATTGCCAGTATAGCGAGAGGGGGATGCTGGGAGAGGAGCAGAGTATAGCAGGAAGAGAGGCAGAAATACAAGAATGTGCCTCTAGGTGGCACCTGGAGTGTGTAACCAGAATGGCCATTTCTGAAAGTTGTCTGCCCAGTAATAGTATAAAAAGTTGGGTAGTGCAAGCCCTCCACTAAACTTGCATCACTGAAGTAAAGATCTACTGAATCTGGGTACCTTTCCTCCACAGAAAAACGTGGTAGCAGCCTGATTTGATTGACTTTAAAAAGCACTTTGCTAAAAACAATAGGTTAATCTTTTTAAAAATGTATTTTACATTTTTTTATTTAACTTTTTATTTAACTAGGCAAGTCAGTTAAGGACAAATTGTTATTTACAATGACGGCCTAGATTGAAAATAGATCACGTAACTTGGGTAAACTGTTCATTTTTACAGCATTAATCCTTCCTATATAAGTGATAGTGGTAAGGTGGGGATGTAATAAACGAGTTACATTCACTCCAAGATATTTGAAACCAGAGCGGCTAAGCTGAAAATCCAAGTCTGACTGCTGGAGCTATAGCGCTGCTGAATTGATTGGGAATCTGGAATTTCTTAAATAACTCAGTTGGAAACCTATCAGGCCCTGGAGTTTTGCTGCTCTGCATTGACTTGATAGACTGAATAACTTATTCAAGGATGAGAGGAGAATCAAGATCATCTGCAGTTTCAGCCTCAACTGTGGGAGTCTCCAGTTCACCCAAAAATGTAGTCATATTGGCAGTATCTGATGGAAATGCAGACGTATACAGGGAGGAATAGAAAGACTTGAACGTGTCATTGATCCCCGTAGGGTCAGAAATCATGCTATGAGAGGAATCTTTCATTTTGGGATCAGACGGGTTGCAGCACTGCATTTTAATTGGTGTGCGAGCAGACGACTTGCCCTGTCACCATGTTCATAATAGCTAACACGTGAATGCAATATAGTAACCATTCTTTTTCTATAGTGGACAAATTCAGATTGTAAATTCAAGCGTTGCTTATATAGCCCTGGTGATGGCGTCAAGGCATATTGGTGGTCTAAGTCAAGGATGGTTTTAGAGAGTTCTTCAAGTTTAGCTTCCCGAGTTTTGTTTAAATGAGAAGAATAATGTCAACAGTGAAGAGGCGACTCCGGGATGCTTGCCTTCTAGGCAGAGTTGCAAAGAAAAAGCCATATCACAGACTGGCCAATAAAAATACAAGATTTAAGATTGGCAAAAGAACACAGACACTGGACAGAGGAACTCTGCCTAGAAGGCCAGCATCCCGGAGTCGCCACTTCACTGTTGACGTTGAGACTGGTGTTTTGCGGGTACTATTTAATGAAGCTGCCAGGTGAGGACTTGTGAGACGGCTGTTTCTCAAACTAGACACAAATGTAGTTGTCTTGTTGCTCAGTTGTGCACTGGGGCCTCCCACTCCTCTTTCTATTCTGCTTAGCGCCTTCTGTGAAGGGAGTAGTACACAGCATTGTACGAGATCTTCAGTTTCTTGGCAATTTCTCGCATGGAATTGCCTTAATTTCTTAGCACAAGAATAAAGTTTTTGTTTCTGGCCATTTTGAGCCTGTAATCAAACCCACAAATGCTGATGCTCCAGATGCTCCAGGCCAGTTTTATTGCTTCTTTAATCAGTACAACAGTTTTCAGCTGTGCTAACATAATTGCAAAAGGGTTTTCTAATGATCAATTAGCCTTTTTAAAATGATAAACTTGGATTAGCTAACACAACGTGCCATTGGAACACAGGAGTGATGGTTGCTGATAATGGGCCTGTATGTCTATGTAGATATTCCATTAAAAATCAACCGTTTCCAGTTACAATATTAATTTACAACTTTAACAATGTCTACACTGTATTTCTGGTCAATTTTATGTTATTTTAATAAATAAAATAAAAAAACAAGGACATTTCTAAGTGACCCCAAACGGGGTAGTGTACATTGACCAATACTACAGGTGTGTGCCAAATGTTGCCAGTTATGATTAAATATCTACCATTACTGTCTAAAATAACATTAGTAGTAGAGAAATGTATTATTTTACTAACCAAAATTGCAACCCTTCTGGCTTTGGAGTTAAAGTCTGAATGGAAAACCTGACTGAACCTGGAGTTTTGAGCCTTGAGTGATCTTTAATTCGTATATGGGTCTCATGTAAAAATATCACATCTGCTTTTAGCTTTTCAAATGGGAGAAGACCCTAGACCTCGATAATTAATTGTTTTATTATTCCAAGATAAAAACTTTATAGGATTAGGCCTGCCTATTTCAATAGGACTATTATTAGCATTGTTAGCCATCCACAATATGAGTGAAACAAAAGGTGTGAAAACAGACCAAGCATTTGCAAAGATAAGAAAAAACTGATGAAAAAAGCACCCAAAAACTATTATAAAATTTACAAATAGGACCAAAAAATATCACTCACCCTCCCCTCCCACCCAAACCCAAAGTCTCCTTCCCCAGCGAATTGAGACAGCAGATTGAAGTTTGCGCAGCTTCGGTGCATATAAACAGAAAACATTCCTATCCAAACGCGGAGAGGCTCCATAGTAGTGAGTCGTGAAATATATTTAAAAAGGCATTCACAAAATGGTAAAGTAGGTCAACAGATAACAAAAACCCCATAACAGTAAAACGGAACGGTGCTGAGTCAGGGAGTCTTCAATCAGTGCAACATGTACAATGTGTGTTAAGGATGGCAAAATAAGTGTCCCGCAGTATGTTACCCTGTTACAAAAAAGAAAAGGGGCTGAGTGTCTGTACATGTACGAATGATCAATTGGGTGTAATAAAGTGGTTTAAAGTCCTCCAGTGAGTATCTAAATCAAAAATCAAAAAAAGGAAAGCTCTGCAAAAGCCTGGAATTTTAGCCATGCATTACTACGCTAGCCATCTAGCCAAATAAAAAGGACCTCCCAAACATGTTAGTCATTTTTATCATAGTTATATAGTGTTTCTGCAGAGTAAAAAAGGAATGGCAACGTGGTGAAAAAGGCCCTGCCGTAAAAATCTAAACACACTTTCGACTTGGAGGGTAGGCTAGGCTATGCATGCTACCTGGCAAAAGAGTAGGTCATAGATTCAAGATACGGCAGCTCAGAAGTGACTGTCGAACCAACTCTGGGCATCCTCGTGGGAGTCAAACTGTAAGCTTCCCCCTGGCATGTTCAACTTGGAGACGAGCAGGGAACCGAGAATTTCACATTCTTTTCATGAAGGTTGCGTTTCACATTGAGGAATTTAGCTCTTTTCTTGGTGACACTCGTGCTGAGGCCAGGAAAGATGAACACCTTGTGTCTGCAGAAGTGTAGCTGGTCTCTGCCTTGCCTCTGAAGGATACGTTCCTTGTCACGGTAGTACTGAAAACGGACGATAAATACTCTAGACTTGGAGTTGTTGTCTCCTCCCGCTGGGGATGGGCCAATGCGGTGGGCTCGATCCAGCTTCGGGGGTGAGGGAATGATGGCCGGACCTAGCACCTCCGCGAAGAAGTCTGACATGAACTTAACTGAGTAGTTTCTCTGGTATACCAACAACCCAAAGATTGCAACGGTGAGAATGGGATTCCAGGTTATCTGTCTTGTCAATCAGCTTTTGGTTTTCGGAGCTCAGACAGGTGACCGTTTTAATCTGAAGTTATACAGGTCTAGTTCAAAGCCGTCAAGTTGGCGCCCATGTTCATCCGCAGCGGCTCGGACACCATCCAGGACGGCGGAGAAGGGGGCCAGAGCCGCATCGATGGCAGTTTTGATCTGAGTGCCCCTCATGATCTCATGTTAAATACAGTTGAACTATGATGGCTACAGGTTCGTCTGCCTCACCTAAAGCCCATTTGGGTGGGAAGCTGCTATAGACCACCAAGTGCAAACAGTCAGTATCTGGATAATGTATGAGATATAAACAGAGGTATATTTTCTGGGTGATTTTAAATATTTTCCGGCTTTCATCAAGCTGCACACTCAATAAAAAGCTTCAAACTGTAACTAGTGCCTGCAACCTCGTTCAGGTTATCAGTCAACCTGCCAGGGTTGTTACAAACAGCACAGGAAGGAAATCATCAAATGAGTGATATGCTAACTTACAAGCCCTAAACAAACTATGCAGTTTTAAGAAAATACATGAAAAAAAGTAAGAGATAAGATTAGGGGTGGCAGGGTAGCCTAGTGATTAGAGCGTTGGACTAGTAACCGAAAGGTTGTAAGTTCAAATCCCCGAGCTGTCAAGGTACAAATCTGTCGTTCTGCCCCTGAACAGACAGTTAACCCACTGTTCCTAGGCCTTCATTGAAAATAAGAATTTGTTCTTAACTGAGTTGCCTATTTAAATAAAGGTTAAAAAAAATAAGAAAAAATACAAAATAATTGAAGAGCAGCAGTAAATAACAATAGCGGGGATATAGACAGGGGGTACCGGTACAGAGTCAATGTGTCAATTTGCGGGGGCACCGGTAATTATGTGCATGTAGGTAGAGTTATTAAATTGGCTATGTATAGATAATATCAGAGTAGCAGCAACATAGTGGGGTGAGAGGGAGGGGGCAATGCAAATAGTCTGGGTAGCTATTTGATTAGCTGTTCAGGAGTCTTATGGCCTGGGGATAGAAGCTGTTTAGAAGCCTCTTGGACCTAGACTTGGTGCTCCGGTACTGCTTGCAGTGCGGTAGCAGAGAGAACAGTCTATGGCTGGAGTCTTTGACAATTTTTAGGTACTTCCTCTGACACCGCCTGGTAAAGATGTCCTGGGTGGCAGGAAGCTTGGCCACAGTGATGTACTGGGCCGTACACACTACACTCTGTAGTGCCTTGCAGTCGGAGGTCGAACAATTGCCATACCAGGCAGTGATGCAACCCATCAGGATGCTCTCGATGAGGACCCATGCCAAATCGTTTCAGTCTCCTGAGGGGGCATAGGTTTTGTCGTGCCCTCTTCACAACTTTCTTGGTGCAGTCATGCGTGAACAGCGAGTACACAAGGGGACAAAGCACGCACCCCAGAGGGGCCCCCGTGTTGAGGATCAGCGTGGCGGATGTGTTGTTACCTACCCTTACCACCTGGGGGCAGCCCGTCAGGAAGTCCAGGATCTGTTGGTGCGGTGTGCTTCCCTTTGTAGTCTGTAATAGTTTGCAAGCCCTGCCACATCCAACTAGCGTAGTATGATGTGTAGGATGATTCAATCTTAGCCCTGTATTGACGCTTTGCCTGTTTGATAGTTCGTCGCAGGGCATAGCGGGATTTCTTATACGTTTCCGGGTTAGAGCCCCACTCCTTGAAAGTGGCAGCTCTACCCTTTAGCTCAGTGTGAATGTTACGTGTAATCCATGGCTTCTGGTTGGGGTATGTATGCACAGTCACTGTGGGGATGATGTCCTCGATGCACTTATTGATAAAGCCAGTGACTACATTTACATTTACATTTAAGTCATTTAGCAGACGCTCTTATCCAGAGCGACTTACAAATTGGTGCTTTCACCTTATGACATCCAGTGGAACAGCCACTTTACAATAGTGCATCTAGGTCTTTTAAGGGGGGGGGGGGGGTGAGAAGGATTACTTTATCCTATCCTAGGTATTCCTTAAAGAGGTGGGGTTTCAGGTGTCTCCGGACACCTGTAGTCCTCCTGATGTGGTGTACTCCTCAATGCCATCGGAATAATCCCGGAACATATTCCAGTCTGTGCTAGCAAAACAGTCCTGGAGTTTAGCATCTGCTTCATCTGACCATTTTTTTTATAGACAGAGTCACCGGTGCTACCCGCTTAAATTTTTTGGGCCGGTCTCTCAGGCAGCCTCATGGTCTGGTGAGGATTTGAACCCGAGGTAGAAGCCACCGGAGAGAGAGACAGAGCCGAAGACGCAGGTACCTCCGGATCCGATCTTGATTGGGAAGCCACCACTGACGAAGGCGCCACAACCTCTGGATCCAGGGCGGCAAAGCTGTTTCTGGTCTTTGTCAGTTCTGGGCTCAACATCTCCACGGAGACCCCCGTTGCCAGAGGACATCTTCTTCGACTTACACGGCGAGTGACGTACCTCCATGACTGGTTGGTTGGGTCGAGATCAGCTCCGTTCTACAGGGAAGGGGGAGAACCCTGCCTAGCACCGGCCAGTCGGCTGTGGAGAGGCGATACGGTGATGAAACTTCCACCAGACCAGAGCGGCTTCCGGCTATTGGGGTGGAAGAAAAATAAAAAGTAGGTGGGTGTGGGTTCCCCAGTAGCTTATGTAGGTTTTTTTCTTGCTTACTAAGAGTAGTTACTTCGCTCCTGTAGTCCTCCGCAAGCAAGCAGTTGCTACATTGAAAGTCAACGCGGTCCACATTGTCCCTTAACAAAGTTGGAAACGTTCAATATCGGCCTCCATTTGAGACCGCCGAGCCAGCTAGGCAGTCTCTCCCCCTATACGGAATCTGGCAGGATCCCAGGACAGATAGCAGCCCTCACAGCAATTTAGGCCAACAGAGCCACAGGATTCAAAATAAAATAAAAGTATATAAAAACACTGTTAGCTTTTAAACCCGAGGTCTTTAGTTCAGTTTCAGTGTTCGACAGCATTCAATAACAACAAACATACATTGCGCTCTGATGTTTGTTACCTGTCTAACAGAACACAGAGGGTGTTATTTAATGGAAGCCTATCCAGATAGAATCAGGAATTCCTCAGGGCAGCCCCTCACTTTTTTCAATCTACTAATGACATGCCACTGGATTTGAGTACCGCCAGTGAGTCTATGTATGCGGATGACTCAACACTATACACGTCAGCTATAACAGCGAGGGAAATCATTGCAACACCTAACAAAGAGCTGCAGTTAGTTTTAGGAAGGGTGGCAAGAAATAAGTTAGTCCTAAATATTTCAAAAACATATAAGTACTGTATTTGAGATAAATCATTCACTGAAACCTAAACCTTGAAATTGACTGTCATAGTCAAAACATGTTGATACAACAATAGCTAAAATGGGGAAAAGTCTGTTCGTAATAAAGCCCTGCTCTGCCTTGTTAACAAAACTATCAACAAGGTAGGTCCTACAGGCCCTAGTTTTGTCACACCTGGACTACTGTTCAGTCGTGTGATCGAGTGCCACAAAGAGGGACCTCGGGAAATTACAATTTGCTTAGAACAGGGCAGCACGGCTGGCCCTTAATTGTACACGGAGAGCTAACAAAAATCATATGCATGTCAATCTCTCATAGCTCAAAGTGGAGGAGAGATTCACTTCATCACTACTTGTTTTTGTAAGAAGTGTTGGCAGGCTGAATGCACCGAGGTGTCTTTTTAAACTACTAGTACATAGCTTGGACACCCATATATAAGACATGCCACCAAAGGTCTCTTCACAATCCCCAAGTCAAGAACAGACTATGGGAGGTGCACAGTACTACATAGAGCCATGACTATATGGAACTATATTCCACATCAGGCAGCTGATGCCAGCATTAAAATCAGATTTAAACAACAGATACAAATACACCTTATGGAACGTCGGAGACTGTGAAGAGACACACATACAGTACTGTCACGCCACCTGATCTGTTTCACCTGTCCTTGTGCTTATCTCCATCCCCTCCAGGTGTCGCCCATCTTCCCCACTTATCCTATGGGTATTTATACCTGTGGTTTCTGTCTGTGCCAGTTCGTCTCGTTTGTCAAGCTTACCAGCGTTCGTCCTGTCATCTCCTGTCTTTTCACAGCCTATTTTTTTCTCGCCATCCTGGTTTTTGACCCTTGCCTGTCCTGACCTTGTACCTGCCCCCTGACCCCTCTGCCCATTCCTAATCCTGAGCCTGCCTGCCTTCCTGTACCTTTGCTCCTACTCTGGGATTGTTGACCCCTGCCTGCCTTGACCTGTCATTTTCTTGCCCCAGTGGGTACAACAAACATTGTTACTTCACACAGTCTGCACTTGGGTCTTACCTTAGTACGAACTGGCCATGACTGGCCCAGCAGACTTGGACCAGCTCCCCAATGCCGTCTCCTCCCAAGGAGCCACCATTGGTAGGCACGAGAATTTGCTTCATGGTCTGATGGAAGGGTTCCAGGCCGTGGTCGAACGTCATGACCTAGCCTTGGATGCATTGCGGGAACAATTCCGTGGGTTGCCTACTAGGCAGCCTACCATGACGGTAACCTCCCAGCCCCTCTATAACCCGGCTGGTAGCAGCACTGTCACACCGGTTTCCCGGGAACCCCACTTACCTCCCCCAGAGCGCTACAATGGCGATTACAGATCCTGCCAGGCCTTTCTCTCCCAGTGCTCCCTTGTTTTCGAGCTGCAGCTTCATTCATTCCCCTCGGACCACTCGAAGATAGCGTACATTAGTACGCTGATGTCCGGGAGGGCACTCTCTTGGGCCACGGCGGTATGGGAGCAACAATCCAGCATCTTCCTCAGTCTGGAGGTATTAGTTGCTGAGTAGAGAAGTTTTCAAGGCTCCTGTGTCCGGGAGAGAGGCTGCCCGGAAGTTACTCCAGCTTCAGCAGAACACCCTTAGTGTGGCAGACTATGCAGTGGAGTTCCGCACGCTAGCAGAGGGTACCTGGAACATGGAAGCGCTGTTCAACACATTCCTGCACGGATTATCGGAGGAGGTAAAGGATGAGCTGGCAGCCCGAGAACTACCGACGGATCTCGACTCACGCATCGCTTTAACCATCCGGATCGATGGTCAGCTATGGTCACGTAGGAGGGAGAAGAGGTCCGATTGTGGTCCCAATCGCACACTCAGGGATCCCACCTGGCAGCTGATGAACTCCGGAAGTCCCCGACGTCTACATCCCCGAGAAGATCCGAGCTTACCAGAGTCCCTCCAAGAGCCTTAGGAGACTGCCGATTCACCTCTTCCCGAGCCGATGTAGCTCGGTAGGTTTAGGCTGTCTCCAGCCGAATACGTACCAGACGTGAGACCCAGAGCTGTTTGTATTGCGGTATTGCCGGTAATTTTGTGTACCCTAAAGCATATTTACTTTAGTGTCTTATTGCAAACAGGATGCATGTTTTGGAATCGTTTTTGTACTTACTCCGCAATAATCATCTAAGTGACAGAGTAAAAAGAAATAGGCCTGTACAGAATTCAAATAGTGTTTCTATGGGCTATAGTAGTAATGGGCTATAGTAGTAGTATTTAGATTTTAAAACAATTCCATATGTTAGCTTAGTAGAATCCCCCCTCCATTTTGACATTATGGAGTATTGTGTATTGGCCAGTGAATATCTCAATGTATTAATTTTAATTTCAGACTGTAGCACAACATTCAAAAGGCACTCGCACATCTGAGCAATCTTATTTGCAGGTGCATGGCAACAATTGAACAAGATGAAGGAAGAAGGAAACCGCACACTGCTCTTGATAGTATCACTGATCTTTAATAAGTTTACGTATCGGCCTCACAGCCTTTGTCAGAGCTTTTGTGAATTTTTTCAAAAGCCCCACCCACATCCATTCCACACATCGAAGGGGGTTGGAGGCAAAGGAAAAACAAATAAGTGCTACCAAATATAGCAATATGCATTTCATAAATATTACAAAAGTGTATAAATAAGACGTATGAAACACGTCTGGAAAACCACAATGAGGACATAGCAAGTTTTCATTATATCAGTGATACTATCAAGAGCAGTGTACAGTTTCCTTTTTCCTTCAGACTGTAACACAACAAAATGTAGAAAAAGTAAAGAGGTGTGAATACTTTCTGGAAATTGATCCAACTACAAAAGAGGGTTTCCGCGTTCCGCTAGTTGCCAATCTCTGGTTTAAACACTCTTGCCTTGATTGCAGGTACAACCACCAACCCTACTCAGGCTGTACCACAGCTTGGGCAGACTGAGCCTGCAGCCACTGTGATGCTACCAGGGGTGCTAACTACGGCCCTGACCTCATCGCCTCCAGTTAGCCTATCAGGAGCAGGGAAAACTGTAACATCATCACCCACAGAGGAGGAGACGACAACCACTTTGATCACCACAACCACCATCACCACGGTGCACATGCCGGGTAAATGCATTGTGTGATTGCAAGCCTTAACAAGCCTAACATGTTAGGATGATGGTAGCGTTTCATAGGCATTACTTCCATAGGGTTGAGATATTTGTGCATTTTCATTCAAGTGTCCTGACTTTCTCTCTCCAGTGCAGTGCAATGCCAGTCTCTCTGGGATGGAGGGCATTGTGGAGTCTCCAGATCCTCTCTCCTCATCCCCTTACTCTCCTCTGGAGTGCACCTACAGCATCACAGTGTATCCAGGTTATGGAGTGGAAATTCAGGTGAGTCACCGTTAGTCATCATCATCATACCACTATTGTTTATTTTTTTATTATTTGCACACAAGAAAAATGACAAAGCAATGGGATTAGAGTTTAAGAAGCAAGTGAAAAGTGCACATATGGGAAAGGGTCTGGAAAGGCTCCTTGATGTTGTAGGCACAAAGCGTCTAATGAAGGGGGCTGTGCTTTTATACTGATTGGTTCTCTTGTGGCTTTCTCACTCAAACAACCACATGGACAGCCAAAAATCAAATTTTGGTTTTCATGAATTTTTACGATATAGCCCGTGTTGACTTTGTGACTCTAGTGGAAAACGCTTATCAAGCACATAGGCTTGAAAATCACAGCGCCAGTTTAAGCACCACCTTCTCCCAATTCTAATTTGTCAAAATAATCCATGAAGAAAACCCAGAACCAGGAACTACTCCAGTGTTGCCAATTTAGCAACCTTTTCAGTATATTGAGTGACTTTTCAGACCCCTCCAACAACTTTTAGTGGTAAAAAAATTCAAGCAAGAAATGCAGTTACTTTTCGGGCTGCCTTCAGGGAGTTTGACACTGAGGAATTCTATGGTTTTGATAGCATTTAGCTAGTCTTGCTAATACCAGCCTCTCTACGTCCTTAATGCGAGAGTCTGGAACGGCTGCTTTGATGTGTCGGCAAGAAGCGACCATAATGAAGGGGCTGTGCCCTCAAGACTTCAAAGCAGCATCCTACGCTGGTAGGATATCCCCGTTTTGAATTTAGTCATGATCTATTGTTTTACATAGGACCGCTTAAGCCCCTCCGCTTCCAGGATAAGCAAACACAGTAGCAAACACAGTAGCTAGCTTGCACAAACTTTCAGAGTTCGGACATCATTTGCCGCTAATCCATTTTATATTTTTGTATTCTTTATTTATTCACGGAAAGCCCATTGAGAGCCATGGTCGAAGGAGACCATGGTCTCAATGGGTTTTCCCTGAATTAACTGATGACCTAGTAACGGAGTGCTGTAACTGTTTTTCATAAATGTTGAGTTTTGTATTGATTGCTGTTTTGTTTGACATTGTGTTGGTTGTTGTATTGTTGTTATCAGGACCCCCTTGCGAAGGAGCAAAGGGGTCCACCACTACCACATATCTACAGTACAAAATCCATGTGTATGTGTCTGTATAGCGTGTGTCTTTGCCTATTTATGTGTTGCTTCACAGTCACATTTCAGCTTTTTTTCTTTCATCACATTCCCAGTGGGTCAGAAGTTTACATACACGCAATTAGTGTTTGGTAGCATTGCCTTTTAAATTGTTTAACTTGGGTCAAACGTTTTGGGTAGCCTTCCACAAGCTTCCCACAATAAGTTGGGTGAATTTTGGCCCATTCCTCCTGACAGAGCTGTTGTAATTGAGTCAGGTTTGTAGATCTTGCTCACATATGTTTTTCAGTTCTGCCCACACTTTTTCTATTAGATTGAGGTCAGGGCTTTGTGATGCCCACTCCAATACCTTGACTTTGTTGTCCTTAAGCCATTTTGCCACAACTTTGGAACTTTGGGTCATTGTCCATTTGGAAGAACCATTTGCCACCAAGCTTTAACTTCCTGACTGATGTCTTGAGATGTTGCTTCAATATATCAACATAATGTTTTGTCCTCATGATGCCATCTATTTTGTGAAGAGCACCAGTCCTTCCTACAGCAAAGCACCCCCACAACATGATGCTGCCACCCCAGTGCTTCACGGTTGGGATGGTGTTCTTCGGCTTGCAAGCCTCACATTTTTCCTCCAAACAAAACGATGGTCATTATGGCCAAACATTATGGCCAAACAGTATTATTTTTAAGTAACTGCATTTCATCAGACCAGAGGACATTTCTCCAAAAAGGACGATCTTTGTCCCCATGTGCAGTTGCAAACCGTAGTCTGGCTTTTTTTATGGCGGTTTGGAGCAGTGGCTTCTTCCTTGCTGAGCGGCCTTTCAGGTTATGTCGATATAGGACTCGTTTTACTGTGGATATAGATACTTTTGTACTGGTTTCCTCCAGCATCTTAACAAGGTCCTTTGTTGTTGTTCTGAGATTGATTTGCACTTTTCGCACCAAAGTACATTAATCTCTAGGAGACAGTACGAGTCTCCTTCTTGAGCAGTATGACGGCTGCGTGGTCCCATGGTGTTTATACTTGTACAGATGAACATGCATTTGGAGATTGCTCCCAAGGAGGAACCATACTTGTGGAGGTCCACAATTTTTTTTCTGAGGTCTTGGCTGATTTCTTTTGATGTCATGATGTCAATCAACGAGGCACTGAGTTTGAAGGTAGGCCTTGAAATATATCCACAGTTACACCTCCAATTGACTCAAATGATGTCAATTAGCCTATCAGAAGCTTCTAAAAACATGACATTATTTTCTGGAATTTTCCAAACTTCTGACCCACTGGAATTGTGATACAATGAATTATAAGTTGGACAACAAACAATTGTTGGACAAATTACTTGTGTCATGCACAAAGTAAATGTCCTAACCGACTTGCCACAACTATAGTTTGTTAACAAGACATTTGTGGAGGGGTTGAAAAACTAGTTTTAATGACTCCAACCTAAATGTATGTAAAGTTCTGTCTTCAACTGTATGTGCTGAGAGAAGGACAGTGCACCGTCTAGCCATACTCCCAAGTACTTGTATGAGGGGACTACCAACAGCTCTAATCCCTGAGGTAGTAATGACACCTGTGGTAAGAGGGACGTTCTTCTTACTAAATCACGACCAATGTTTTGGAGGTGTTCAGAACAAGGTTAAGGGTAGGGAAAGCTTATTGGACACTAAGAAAGCTTTGTTGTAGAGTATTTAACACAAAATCCAGGGAGGGGCAGGCTGAGTATACGACTATCATCTGCATATAAATGGATGAGAGAGCTTCCTAATGCCTGAGCTAGGTTGTTGATGTAAATTGAGAAGAGCGTGGGGCCTAGGATTGAACCTTGGGTTACTCCCGTGGTTATTGGCAGTGGCTGAGACAGCAGATTTTCTGACTTTCTACACTGCACTTTTTGAGAGGTAGTTAGCAAACCAGGCCAAAGCCCCCTCAGAGACACAAACACTCGACACAAGAATGGAATGGTCTACCGTATCAAAGCTTTGGGCAAGTCAATAAAAATAGTAGCACAATATTGCTTAGAATCAAGGGCAATGGTGGCATCATTGAGGAATATTAAGGTTGCAGTGACACATCCATAACCTGAGCGGAAACCAGATTGATTACCAGAGATAATACTATAGACATCAAGAAAGCCAGTCAGTTGATTATTGAGAAGTTTTTCAACACTTTTGATAAACAGGGCAAAATAGAAACAGTTAGGATCAGCTTAATCTCCCCCTTTAAATGAAGGATGAACTGTGGCTGCCTTCCAAGCAATGGGAACCTCCCCAGAAAGGAGAGACAGGTTAAAATGTTTGGAGATAGGCTTGGCGATGATAGGGGCAACAACCTTAAAGAAGAAAGGGTCTAAACCAACTGACGCAGATGTTTTTTGGGGGTGAAGTTTAAGAAGCTCCTTTATCACCTCGGACTCAATGACTGCCTGCAGTGATAAACTTTATAGCGGGGCAGGGGAAAAAGAGGGAGAAACATCGGGGATAGTCACATTAGAAGGGGTGGGAGATAAGGAAATGTTGGACAGGCAAGGAGGCATGGCTGAGTCAAATAGGAATCCTGACTTAATGAAGTGGTGATTAAAGAGCTCAGCCATGTGCTTCTTGTCAGTAACAACCACATCATCAACATTAAGGGACATGGGCAGCTGTGAGGAAGAGGGTTTATTCTCCAGGTCTTTAACCGTTTTCCAGAACTTCTTGGGGTTAGACCCACAGAGAGAGAACTGCTCCTTAAGGTAACTAACTTTGGCCTTCCCGGGTAACCTGACTGCACTTATTTCTCATTTGCCTGTACGATAGCTAGTCAGCCTGATTATGCGTGTGCCAAGCCTTTCTCCAAATTCAATTCTTGAGGTGGAGTAACTCTGCAAGATCACGGTCGAACAAGGGCTGAACCTGTTTTTAATTCTCATTTTTACCAATACCATTACCATTGAAAATATCAAAAAATAAGGTCCAAGCATCTTCTACTGGGGTAGAAGAGAAAGAAAAGTAGGTGGGCTTGGATTCCCCAGCTACCTGTTTGCTCAGAGTAGTCCTCTGCAAGCAAACAGTTGCGGTATACATAATGTGAAATCCATTCGAAATTGTGGAGAACCAGTTTTGAATAATGTAAACATGGTGGTTGGCAACCAGTGTTCAGCGTTTCTACCCCTCAATGATTCCTAAATGAGTCACTAGATGTCCACCATCTCCCCTCTCCCCAGGTGAAGAAAGTGAAACTGTCCAAGGACGAGTCCCTGACTATCCTTGGCTACGGAGGGACGGGACCAGAACTCTTAGCCAATGAGACCCTAATGAGTGAGGGTCAGGTAATTCGAAGCTCAACCAATCAGGTGCAGATTTACTACCGCAGTCTCCGGCAGACCGATCATGGCATGTTCAGCCTACACTATCAAGGTAAATTCAGAGGGGCATCTTTTCTTTTTCCACTAAAATATTTTTGAGTCAATAAAATGTTCTTATAAGGGTGCTGTCCACAACAACGAGGGGAAGCACACCATAACTAGAGGTTATTATTTTAGTTTAAAAAAAATAAAAAAATGAAACAAAGACATCTCATATTTCACATGAATGATCAAGGTATTCCATCCCAGTGAGCGCTTTGAGTGTGATGGTTTGTTCACATGTCATCCTGCCTTGTTTTGTGCAATTAATCTGTAGCTCTCGCTCTTTCCTCCATGTCTCTCACTCCCTTAATCTGTCCTACATGCAACAGCCTTCCTCCTCTCCTGCTCATTCCCTCTTTCTCCTGGGGGGGGGGGTGTGACAGTAACGGACATCCACCCCGGAGGCCAGGCCCACTTCCACTGTGACCCTGGCTTCCAGGTCAGGGGCCACGAGGTAGCCACCTGCTTGAACATGACTCAACCTCATTGGAGCTCTCCTGAACCTCAGTGTGTGGGTCAGTGTCCGCTACCTTCTGACTGTAGAATCTTTGACCATGTCAATATGATTCAACAATTGTCTGGCCTGCACAGAAAATGTGTATCTGAAACGTACAATGTAGCTTTGTTGTGGCCAGTATGGGTACTGTGAGCTCATGAGAAATTGTTTGTCCACGGAAGGCCCCACATCTCACACAGTTGAGGGAAGTGTTGATGTTTCTGTGGCTGGCCCCAATGCCAGTGTCCACACACATTGTGTATAACTGATGACTCTTGATTGTTCTTCCCAAATGTCAGCTGTGTCATGTGGAGGGTGGATCCGAAATGCGACCGTGGGTAGAATCTTCTCTCCGCCTCCTCCATCTGCGAGTAACCACAGCAATGGCAATAATCTGAGCTGCCATTGGCTACTGGAGGCCAAGGAGGGACACAGGCTTCACCTCCACTTTGAGAGGGTTGCGCTGGACGAGGATGATGATAAGTAAGTTAAGATGTTAAATGGGTAATCTGAGATTGCTACATCAATTTCTTTACTTTTAAATTCATGATATATACCTTTTAATCCTTGAAAAATATAATTTATAAATGCATCATGAGCTTCAACTGTCTTACCCCATCAGCACCCAAAATATGACCTTGTTTTTACTTCTATGTAATTGTAAACAAACACTGTATAACATCAAAACATGTAGAAGTCTCATGGATGGTCAGTCTATGAATTTGAGAGTGGTTACATTTCTCCAGCCCCATCCCTCAGCTATTTACCAAATCAGTGGCAGGGTGACAGCGGTGTTATTGTTTAAACTGCAGATTCAGCTGCTCAATTCTACATGAATAATGTAAAACTATTTTGATTTGTTGAACACTTCTTTTGGTTACTACATGATTCCATATGTGTTATTTCATAGTTTTGATGTCTTCACTATTATTCTACAATGTAGAAAATAGTAAAAATAAAGAAAAACCCTTGAATGAGTAGGTGTTGTAAAACCTCTGACCGGTACTGTAAGTATTCAGACCCTTTACTATGAGACTCGAAAATGAGCTGAGGTGCTTCCTGTTCCCATTGATCGTCCTTGAGATGTTTCTACAACTTGATTGGAGTCCACCTGTGGTAAATTCTATTGATTAGACATGATTTGGAAAGGCACACACTTGTCTATATAAGGTCCAACTGTTGACAGTGCATATCAGAGTAAATACCAGGCCATGAGGTCGAAGGAATTATCCATAGAGCGGATTGTGTTGAGGCACAGATCTGGGAAAGGGTACCAAAAAATGCCTGCAGCATTGAAGGTCCCCAAGAAAACAGTGGCCTCCATCGTTCTTAAATATAAGAAGTTTGGATCCACCAAGACTCTTCCTAGAGCTGGCCACCCGGCCACACTGAGCAATTGGGGGAAAAGGGCCTTGGTCAGGGAGGTGACCTAGAACCCGATGGTAACTCTGACAGAGCTCCAGAGTTCCTCTGTGGAAATCATCTCAGCAGCACTCAATCAAATCAGACCTTTTTGGTAGAGTGGACAGGCGGATGCCACGCCTCAGTAAAAGGCGCATGACAGCCCGACTCTCAGGCCATGAGAAACTAGATTTTCTGGTCTGATGAAACCAAGATTTAACTTTTTTGGCCTGAATGCCAAGCATCACATCTGGAGGAAACATGGCACCATCACCATGGTGAAGCGTGGTAGTGGCAGAATCATGCTGTGGGGATGTTTTTCAGCGGCAGGTACTGTGAGACTACCAGGATCGAGGCAAAGACAAACGGAGCAAAGTACAGAGAGATCCTTGATGAAAACCTGCTGTAGACCTCTTAGGACCTGAGACTAGGGTGAAGGTTCAACTTCCAACAGGACAACGACCCTAAGCACACAGCCAAGACAACACAGGAGTGGCTTTGGAACAAGTCTCTAAATGTCCTTGAGTGGCCCAGCCAAAGCCCAAACATCTCTGGAGAGACCTGAACAT
The DNA here is from genome assembly GCF_034236695.1 of Oncorhynchus nerka. Lineage (NCBI taxonomy): Eukaryota > Metazoa > Chordata > Actinopteri > Salmoniformes > Salmonidae > Oncorhynchus > Oncorhynchus nerka. Next base: position 879,830 of record NC_088421.1, read on the forward strand.
AGCTGTGCAGCAACTCTCCCCATCCAACCTGACAGAGCTTGAGAGGATCTGCAGAGAAGAATGGGAGAAACTCCCCAAATACAGGTGTGCCAAGCTTGTAGCGTCATACCCAAGAAGACTTGAGGCTGTAATCGCTGGCAAAGGTGATTGCTGAGTAAAGGGTCTGAATACTTATGCACATTTAATATCAGTTAGGGGAGGGTTTTGCCGGCAGGGATGTCCTTGTCGGGGCGGCAGGGTAGCCTAGTGGTTAGAGCGTTGGATTAGTAACCGAAAGGTTGCAAGTTCATATCCCCGAGCTGACAAGGTACAAATCTGTCGTTCTGCCCCTGAACAGGCAGTTAACCCACTGTTCCTAGGCAATCATTAAAAATAAGAATTTGTTCTTAACTGACTTGCCTAGTTAAATAAAGGTAAAATAAAAAAATAAAAATTGCGCACTAGCGACTTCTGTGGCAGGCCGGGCATAGTGCATGCTGACACGGTCGCCAGGTGTACGGTGTTTCCTCCGACATATTGGTTCAGCTGGCTTAAGTGGGCATTGTTTCAAGAAGCAGTGCGGCTTGGTTCGGTTGTGTTTCATAGGACGCACGGCTCTCGACCTTCACCTCTCCCGAGTCCGTACGGGAGTTGCAGTGATGAGACAAGACTGTTGCTACCAATTGGATACCACGAAATTGGGGAGAAATGGGGTAAAAAAATGCAAATAAATAAGATTGATGAGGGAAAAAACTATTTAATCAATTTTAGATTAAGATTGCAACCTAACAAAATGTGGAAAAAGTCTGTATAATTTCCAAAGGCACTGTACTCCTCCGCACGTATTTTGATACTGTTCAAGTTGTTTTGTGTTTTTGTCTCCCTCTAATTCCTGATTTAGGTTTTGACTATTGTCTAGCACAATAGCAAATTCCTGCTTCTGTTCATCTAATCTATGTGCACGCTCTTCGGATATCCCCAGTTTTTAATTCATTGCCTCGTTCTTGTCTACTGCATTTTACATCAAATCAAATTTATTTATATAGCCCTTCGTACATCAGCTGATATCTCAAAGTGCTGTACAGAAACCCAGCCTAAAACCCCAAACAGCAAACAATGCAGGTGTAAAAGCACGGTGGCTAGGAAAAACTCCCTAGAAAGGCCAAAACCTAGGAAGAAACCTAGAGAGGAACCAGGCTATGTGGGGTGGCCAGTCCTCTTCTGGCTGTGCCGGGTAGAGATTATAACAGAACATGACCAAGATGTTCAAATGTTCATAAATGACCAGCATGGTCGAATAATAATAAGGCAGAACAGTTGAAACTGGAGCAGCAGCACAGTCAGGTGGACTGGGGACAGCAAGGAGTCATCATGTCAGGTAGTCCTGGGGCACGGTCCTAGGGCTCAGGTCCTCCGAGAGAGAGAAAGAAAGAGAGAATTAGAGAGAGCATATGTGGGGTGGCCAGTCCTCTTCTGGCTGTGCCGGGTGGAGATTATAACAGAACGTGGCCAAGATGTTCAAATGTTCATAAATGACCAGCATGGTTGAATAATAGTAAGGCAGAACAGTTGAAACTGGAGCAGCAGCATGGCCAGGTGGACTGGGGACAGCAAGGAGTCATCATGTCAGGTAGTCCTGGGACATGGTCCTAGGGCCCAGGCCAGTTGAAACTGGAGCAGCAGCATGGCCAGGTGGACTGGGGACAGCAAGGAGTCATCATGTCAGGTAGTCCTGGGGCATGGTCCTAGGGCTCAGGTCCTCCGAGAGAGAGAAAGAAAGAGAGAAGGAGAGAATTAGAGAACGCACACTTAGATTCACACAGGACACCGAATAGGACAGGAGAAGTACTCCAGATATAACAAACTGACCCTAGCCCCGACACATAAACTAATGCAGCATAAATACTGGAGGCTGAGACAGGAGGGGTCAGGAGACACTGTGGCCCCATCCGAGGACACCCCGGACAGGGCCAAACAGGAAGGATATAACCCTACCCACTTTGCCAAAGCACAGCCCCCACACCACTAGAGGGATATCTTCAACCACCAACTTACCATCCTGAGACAAGGCCGAGTATAGCCCACAAAGATCTCCGCCACGGCACAACCCAAGGGGGGCGCCAACCCAGACAGGCCGACCACAACAGTGAATCAACCCACCCAGGTGACGCACCCCCCAGGGACGGCATGAGAGAGCCCCAGTAAGCCAGTGACTCAGCCCCGTAACAGGGTAGAGGCAGAGAATCCCAGTGGAAAGAGGGGAATCGGCCAGGCAGAGACAGCAAGGGCGGTTCGTTGCTCCAGAGCCTTTCCGTTCACCTTCCCACTCCTGGGCCAGACTACACTCAATCATATGACCCACTGAAGAGATGAGTCTTCAGTAAAGACTTAAAGGTTGAGACCGAGTTTGCGTCTCTGACATGGGTAGGCAGACCGTTCCATAAAAATGGAGCTCTATAGGAGAAAGCCCTGCCTCCAGCTGTTTGCTTAGAAATTCTAGGGACAATTAGGAGGCCTGCGTCTTGTGACCGTAGCGTACGTGTAGGTATGTACGGCAGGTCCAAATCAGAGAGATAGGTAGGAGCAAGCCCATGTAATGCTTTGTAGGTTAGCAGTAAAACCTTGAAATCAGCCCTTGCTTTGACAGGAAGCCAGTGTAGAGAGGCTAGCACTGGAGTAATATGATCAAATTTTTGGTTCTAGTCAGGATTCTAGCAGCCGTATTCAGCACTAACTGAAGTTTATTTAGTGCTTTATCCGGGTAGCCGGAAAATAGAGCATTGCAGTAGTCTAACCTAGAAGTGACAAAAGCATGGATTAATTTTTCTGCATCATTTTTGGACAGAAAGTTTCTGATTTTTGCAATGTTACGTAGATGGAAAAAAGCTGTCCTCGAAATGGTCTTGATATGTTCTTCAAAAGAGAGATCAGGGTCCAGAGTAACGCCGAGGTCCTTCACAGTTTTATTTGAGACGACTGTACAACCATTAAGATTAATTGTCAGATTCAACAGAAGATCTCTTTGTTTCTTGGGACCTAGAACAAGCATCTCTGTTTTGTCCGAGTTTAATAGTAGAAAGTTTGCAGCCATCCACTTCCTTATGTCTGAAACACATGCTTCTAGCGAGGGCAATTTTGGGGCTTCACCATGTTTCATTGAAATGTACAGCTGTGTGTCATCCGCATAGCAGTGAAAGTTTACATTATGTTTTCGAATAACATCCCCAAGAGGTAAAATATATAGTGAAAACAATAGTGGTCCTAAAACAGAACCTTGAGGAACACCGAAATTTACAGTTGATTTGTCAGAGGACAAACCATTCACAGAGACAAACTGATATCTTTCCGACAGATAAGATCTAAACCAGGCCAGAAAATGTCCGTGTAGACCAATTTGGGTTTCCAATCTCTCCAAAAGAATGTGGTGATCGATGGTATCAAAAGCAGCACTAAGGTCTAGGAGCACGAGGACAGATGCAGAGCCTCGGTCCGTTGCCATTAAAATGTCATTTACCACCTTCACAAGTGCCGTCTCAGTGCTATGATGGGGTCTAAAACCAGACTGAAGCATTTCGTATACATTGTTTGTCTTCAGGAAGGCAGTGAGTTGCTGCGCAACAGCCTTCTCTAAAATTTTTGAGAGGAATGGAAGATTCGATATAGGCCGATAGTTTTTTATATTTTCTGGGTCAAGGTTTGGCTTTTTCAAGAGAGGCTTTATTACTGCCACTTTTAGTGAGTTTGGTACACATCCAGTGGATAGAGAGCCGTTTATTATGTTCAACATAGGAGGGCCAAGCACAGGAAGCAGCTCTTTCAGTAGTTTAGTTGGAATAGGGTCCAGTATGCAGCTTGAAGGTTTAGAGGCCATGATTATTTTCATCATTGTGTCAAGAGATATAGTACTAAAAGACTTGAGCGTCTCTCTTGATCCTAGGTCCTGGCAGAGTTGTGCAGACTCAGGACAACTGAGGTTTGGAGGAATACGCAGGTTTAAAGAGGAGTCCGTAATTTGCTTTCTAATAATCATAATCTTTTCCTCAAAGAAGTTCATGAATTTATCACTGCTAAAGTGAAAGTCATCCTCTCTTGGGGAATGCTGCTTTTTAGTTAGCTTTGCGACAGTATCAAAAAGGAATTTCGGATTGTTCTTATTTTCCTCAATTAAGTTAGAAAAATAGGATGATCGAGCAGCAGTAAGGGCTCTTCGGTACTGCACGGTACCGTCCTTCCAAGCTAGTCGGAAGACTTCCAGTTTGGTGTGGCGCCATTTCCGTTCCAATTTTCTGGAAGCTTGCTTCAGAGCTCAGGTATTTTCTGTGTACCAGGAGCTAGTTTCTTATGAGACATTTTTTAGTTTTTAGGGGTGCAACTGCATCTAGGGTATTGCGCAAGGTTAAATTGAGATACTCAGTTAGGTGGTTAACGGATTTTTGTCCTCTGGCGTCCTTGGGTAGGCAGAGGGAGTCTGGAAGGGCATCAAGGAATCTTTGTGTTGTCTGTGAATTTATAGCACGACTTTTGATGTTCCTTGGTTGGGGTCTGAGCAGATTATTTGTTGCAATTGCAAACGTAATAAAATGGTGGTCCGATAGTCCAGGATTATGAGGAAAAACATTAAGATCCACAACATTTATTCCATGGGACAAAACTAGGTCCAGCGTATGACTGTGACAGTGAGTGGGTCCAGAGACATGTTGGACAAAACCCACTGAGTCGATGATGGCTCCGAAAGCCTTTTGGAGTGGGTCTGTGGACTTTTCCATATGAATATTAAAGTCACCAAAGATTAGAATATTATCTGCAATGACTACAAGGTCCGATAGGAATTCAGGGAACTCAGTGAGAAACGCTGTATATGGCCCAGGAGGCCTGTAAACAGTAGCTATAAAAAGTGATTGAGTAGGCATAGATTTCATGACTAGAAGCTCAAAAGACGAAAACGTCATTTTTTTTTTGTAAATTGAAATTTGCTATCGTAAATGTTAGCAACACCTCCGTCTTTGCGGGATGCACGGGGGATATGGTCACTAGTGTAGCCAGGAGGTGAGGCCTCATTTAACACAGTAAATTCATCAGGCTTAAGCCATGTTTCAGTCAGGCCAATCACATCAAGATTATGATCAGTGATTAGTTCATTGACTATAATTGCCTTTGAAGTAAGGGATCTAACATTAAGTAGCCCTATTTTGAGAAGTGAGGTATCATGATCTCTTTCAGTAATGACAGGAATGGAGGTGGTCTTTATCCTAGTGAGATTGCTAAGGCGAACACCGCCATGTTTAGTTTTGCCCAACCTAGGTCGAGGCACAGACACGGTCTCAATGGTGATAGCTGAGCTGACTACACTGACTATGCTAGTGGCAGACTCCACTATGCTGGCAGGCTGGCTAATAGCCTGCTGCCTGGCCTGCACCCTATTTCATTGTGGAGCTAGAGGAGTTAGAGCCCTGTCTATGTTGGTAGATAAGATGAGAGCACCCCTCCAGCTAGGATGGAGTCCGTCACTCCTCAGCAGGTCAGGCTTGGTCCTGTTTGTGGGTGAGTCCCAGAAAGAGGGCCAATTATCTACAAATTCTATCTTTTGGGAGGGGCAGAAAACAGTTTTCAACCAGCGATTGAGTTGTGAGACTCTGCTGTAGAGCTCATCACTCCCCCTAACTGGGAGGGGGCCAGATCGCAGGTCTCTATTTTTCTCTTTTTCCATTTTCATCCGCTGCTGATAAAATGCCATGGTTAGGATGCCTGCATCTTGTGGTCTGGACTGTTCCAGTATTCCACACTACTATTGCATCCACACCCTCGTCTGGTTTTAAACTTCCTATCTACGCGATAATATGGACCAATTTTGTCCAATTTTGAATATTTTTCCCACCATTTATTTGGTTATTGATGCTGGTCATATGCCTTTTTTAGTGTATCTAATGCTTTGGTAACATTGTCCCCTTCTACCCCTCCCACTCCGGGAGTCTCCTGGACTCTAGAAGCCATATGTTATTTTTGTCACGCTGTATAATGATAGGAGACAGGTGCAGGAATACGTAATAGGGGTTGGTTTTGTTTCTCCATCCAAAATAAAGTACGTCATGAAAATGATGGGGACGAAGCCCAAAACAAACACGTACTGTATATATATAACACAGGGATGTAACCCAAATAAAAGAGTGAGGTGTAAACCACTGACCTAAAAACTCTAGTGCACAAACACGTAGCATGAAAGCCGATACAACAGAGCACAGGTACTCACAAGACCAATGGACATGGGACAATCGACAAGGACAATGGGGAACAGAGGGCACTTATATACACATACTAATCAGGGGGAATGGGATCCAGGTGTGCGTAATGAGACAAGACAGTCTGGGGTTGGTGGTAATGAATCTAGTTTAGTGACGTCTAGAAGGCCGGTGACTTAGACCTCCGGAGCTGGTGAACGGAATGAGCAGCATTACCAGGGGATCCGTGACAATTATTGACTGTGTCACCCCCCAATCTGTTAAGTAGTAACAGCTTAGCATGTGATTGGGTTTTAAGTCCAATTTCTCAACATAAAATACCACTGTTCCCAACACTCCTCATTACCAAAATTACTCACAGTTGTCCTCCTATTTCCACCTAATCTGTCATGGTTCTCCAGCCCCAATATGGCGTGGATCAACCTCTCTCTTTATTGCTACAGTTACTACAGACGAATCATGTCAAACATTCATACACACACACCCTACAGCCTCACGGCCACCTCGGCTGGGTTTTCACCCCCCTTTTGGGTCTAGCAGGAAATTAACCCTACCCAGGATTTACCCCCTAGAATTTACCCTGCTCAGTGCTTACCTTCCGGGACATACCCTATGCTTTATGGTGCTCGCAGGAACCAACCCACTCGGGATTTACCCCCTAGGACTTACCCTCCGGAGGGACTACCCTGCTCAGGCTTACCTTCCTAGACTTACCTCATACCATGAATCTACAACCAGTCATTATATAATGAGACTACTGAATGAGCTCAGGCATTCAAGGTCTGTGTCATATTATTGTTCAGCCTACGACTTTCATCTCCACAAGATGTTGGAATGATCGTAACAGGTGTAGGAACTGTGCTTACCTTGATTCGGACTTTCCAGTTCTACTGTAAATCGTGGTGAATCCTGCCGACAACACCAACTGTCGTCTGCAGAATCTAACGGACTAGTCAAAGCTCAAACCAAGTTTATTCACCCAATGGGTCAAACAGCTGAAAAGACAACAACAGGTTTCCGCCAGCACAAGTATTTATACCCTACTATTAGGCGCATTCTCCTCCTTGCACATCTAGACAGCCAATACAACTCTGTTGCTAGGCAGGAAGTTATGTGATGTGTGTAATAAAACTGTTCCTTCTCACTTCATCTGACCTGACCTGACCTTGGCCTACGTTCCTCACTAATCCACAGCTATCCAGCCTTATCAGTGAACACAACCAAGTGATTGCCTTTTCCCTCACTCAGTAACTTTCCAGACCGCTAGTTTTTATCCACCCTCCATTGACCCCACCATATACATTCCTTATACATGTACAGTGGGGCAAAAAAAGTATTTAGTCAGCCACCAATTGTGCAAGTTCTCCCACTTAAAAAGATGAGAGAGGCCTGTAATTTTCATCACAGGTACACTTCAACTATGACAGACAAAATGAGAAAAAAAATCCAGAAAATCACATTGTAAGATTTTTTATGAATTTATTTGCAAATTATGGTGGAAAATAAGTATTTGGTCAATAACAAAAGTTTATCTCAATACTTTGTTATATACCCTTTCTTGGCAATGACAGAGGTCAAACGTTTTCTGTAAGTCTTTTGACAAGGTTTTCACACACTGTTGCTGGTATTTTGGCCCATTCCTCCATGCAGATCTCCTCTAGAGCAGTGGTGTTTTGGGGCTGTTGCTGGGCAACACAGACTTTCAACCCCCTCCAAAGATTTTCTATGGGGTTGAAATCTGGAGACTGGCTAGGCCACTCCAGGACCTTGAAATGCTTCTTACGAAGCCACTCTTTCGTTGCCCGGGCGGTGTGTTTGGGATCATTGTCATGCTGAAAGACCCAGCCACGTTTCATCTTCAATGCCCTTGCTGATGGAAGGAGGTTTTCACTCAAAATCTCACGATACCTGGCCCCATTCATTCTTTCCTTTACATGGATCAGTCGTCCTGGTCCCTTTGCAGAAAAACAGCCCCAACGCATGATGTTTCCACCCCCATGCTTCACAGTAGGTATGGTGTTCTTTGGATGCAACTCAGCATTCTTTGTCCTCCAAACACGACGAGTTGAGTTTTTACCAAAAAGTTCCATTTTGGTTTCATCTGACCATATGACATTCTCCCAATCTTCTTCTAGATCATCCAAAGGCTTTCTAGCAAACTTCAGACGGGCCTGGACATGTACTGGCTTAAGCAGGGTGTAGCATGTGTAGCTACCATGTTGTCATGTTTTGTTGCTACCATGCTGTGTTGTCATGTTGTCATTGTCATGTTTTCATGTGTTGTCCTCGGCCTCTCTTTATGTAGTGTTGTGTTGTCTCTCTTGTCGTGATGTGTGTTTTGTCCTATATTTATATATTTATTTTAAATTTTTAATCCCAGCCCCCATCCTGCAGGAAGCCTTTTGTCTTTTGGTAGGCCGTCATTGTAAATAATAATTTGTTCTTTACTGACTTGCCTAGTTCAATAAAGGTTCAATTAAATAAATAGATATGTCAGTCACTGACAGTCACTCAATTAGCCATGTCAGCTAACAATTTTTTGATTGGTAAGTTAGTCTAGCCAGCTATCTAACCTTGTTGAATGTTGACCAGGCATGCAGGGCACGTGCCCAGGGCCCTGACCTACAGTGGGGCCCAATTGATTGTATTAGTAACTCTCATTCAGATATCATATTAACATGGCATAAGTCATGGAATTTTGTGGAATTGCAGGAAATGAGTTATTAAAAGTGAACATTTTCTCTCTAAACTGTAGCAAAATGTGTAGAAGTGCAAAAAACCTGCTTTAACACTGCAGCATTTCTCTAAGCCCCATGACAAAATGTGTAGAATTGCCAGAAATGTACTTTAAAAAAAATCTCTCCACCGTCAAGATGGGGCCAGTAAAATGTTTTGCCCGAGAGGTGGTGGGGCCACCCAAGCAAATCTCACTTAGGGCCCCCAAAAAACTAGGGCCCTTTCTACTGGTATAATGCATTTAGTTAAGAGAGTTAACTACTCTAACTGCACAGATTGATTGCACAAATCAGTTGACTGATCAGTTGACTTGTAAATTATTTTCAAGAAGAGAGACACTGAAGCCCAGCTAGCCTGTTTCAAATGGAGGTCGCTAAACAAATGTTTTCAACGCTGCAGGAACTGTGTTGATGGGAGTGTTGCCGCCATGTTGTCTCTCCACAGCCGACTGGCCGGTGCCCTGCAGTGATTCCTCCCTGAAGGGGTTTCCACCTTCCCTGGAGAATAGAGATAGTAGGATGATTTTGGATGACTTAGTGGATGTTCCTATTCTTGACCCTACTGAGCAGCCATGGAGGCACGTCACTCGCCGTGAAAGTTGAAAGCAGCAGCCTTTGACAATAGGGGCCTCCTTGGCAGTGGTAAGCCCGGACCGGATACATACTTCAAACAGCTTCACCACCCTGGATCCAAAGGTTCCGGCGCCTTTGTCCCTGGGGACTTCCACTTTGAGATCAGATGCGGCGGTACCTGCATCTTCGTCCCATGTTCTGTCTTTCTCTCTGGTGGCTTCTACCTCGGTTTCAGATCTTCAGAGCTCCCACCTTCATTGGGCCATGAGGGTATCTGGGCGAAAGAAAGTCCGGACCGCCTCAGCCATTTCACCAGCTTTCATCATCGGTAGCTCTATGGTGAGAAACATATCGGTTCCCGGGGAAAAAACCCTGTGCTATCCCAGAGCATGAGTACAGGACATTATGAGGCTCTCTCCTACCATTCTCCGACAGCTGTTGGGGGCTGATGCTGTCGTAGTCCATGTTGGATTAAATGGCATTAGGAGGGCTAGCTTGGAACTGCTGAAAATGGATTTTGAAGAACTGATTCTGGCTCTGAAAGATTCCAAAAAGCGGCCAGTTATTTCAGGCCCGAAGCCATCACTGGGCCACGGCTGTGAAAGATTCAGCAGGCTACTGTTATTACACATCTGGCTAAAATACTACTGTAGATCTGTTGCATAGCTTTTATAGATAACTTTGACACCTTTTGGAAACAGAAGATGCTCTACAGGAATGACATGAGTCCATCCAAATCATCTTGGCTCCTGGACTCTGCCCACGGATTTCAAGGCTGCATTTAGACAATGACTTATCAGTAACTAAGCCCTGCTCAGATAATCCCTACCATTGTGTTGCTGAGTTATCGTAGTGCTCTTGCAAATGTGCATTGTCCCAGGGGCGTTGGCAGTCATAATATGAGTAACCTAATTTATGTCCTTCTAACTCCCTTCAATGTCTCTGTCAATCCTACAGCTATTGTATGCATTAATCATGCGCCTATGAACCTGAGGTATACTGTTAGCACTGAGGCGGATTGCCCTAGTAGGAAGTCCACTGTGTGCAGCTCACCTTGCATTATCAGCTCAAACATAAATATCACTGTCATCTCTACCACTGATAAGCCGCCCAGTAACGCAATAAAAAAAACAAGAATTCCAGAAAAGTGCTAAAAATAGCCCACATTAAACTGGTACATTCAGACTAGTCTTGGGAGGTTTATGGGCGTTAAGGACAAAACAACCGACAAGTACACTTCTGTTCAAAAGTTTGTTGTCACTTGGAAATGTCCTTGTTTTTGAAAGAAAAGCAATATTTCTGTCCATTAAAATAACATAAAATTGATCAAATTTGTGTAGATGTTGTTAATGTTGTAGCCGGAAACGGCAGATTTTTTATGGAATATCTACATAGGCTTACAGAGGCCCATTATCAGCAACCAACACTCCTGTGTTCCAATGGCACGTTGTGTTTGCTAATCCAAGTTTATAATTTTAAAAGGCTAATTTATCATTAGACAACCTTTTTGTAATTATGTTAGCACAGCTGAAAACTGTTGTACTGATTAAAGAAGCAATACAACTTGCCTTCTTTAGACTAGTTGAGTATCTGGAGCATTTGTGGGTTCGATTACAGGCTCAAAATGGCCAGAAACAAATAACTTTCTTCTGAAACTCGTCAATCTATTCTTGTTCTGAGAAATGAAGACTATTCCATGCGAGAAATTGCCAAGAAACTGAAAATCTCGTACAACTTTGTGTACTACTCCCTTCACAGAACAGCGCAAGCTGTCACTAACCAAACTGTTCAGACGCTACATACATTTTTTTGTTATGCGAATTAGCATTCCCCCAGTCTAGCCAAACACCTAGGTATTTGTAGTTGTCCACATATTCTAAGTTTGAACCATCCAGAGTAGTGATGCTGGACGGGCAGGTGGGCAGGTACGGGCAGCAATCGGTTGAAGAGTATGCATTTAGTTTTACTTGCATTTAAGAGCCGTTGGAGGCCACGGAAGGAGAGTTGTATGGCATTGAAGCTCGTCTGTAGATGAGTTAACACAGTGTCCAAAGAAGGGCCAGAATGGTGTCGTATGCGTAGAGGTGGAACAGAGAATCACCAGCAGCAAGAGCGACATCATTGATGTATATAGAGAATAGAGTCAGCCCGAGAATTGAACCCTGTGGCACCCCCATAGAGACTGCCAAAGGTTTGGACAACAGGACCTCTGATTTGACACACTGAACTCTATCAAAGAACTATTACTTGCCTAGAGAGTTCTCAGCTATACTTTTCGTGGTTGTTTATTTACCACCACAGACAGATGCTGGGCACTAAGACCGCACTCAGTGCAAACAGGAAACCACTCACCCAGAGGCGGCGCTCCTAGTGGCCGGATACTTTAATGCAGGGAAACTTAAATCAGTTCTACCAAATCTCTATCAGCATGTTAAATGTGCAACCAGAGGGAAAAATTCTAGACCAACTTTACTCCACACACAGATACGCGTACAAAGCTCTCCCTCGCCCTCCATTTGGTAAATCTGACCATAGTTCTATTCTCCTGATTCCTACTTACAAGCAAAAAAATTAAGCGGGTAGCACCAGTGACTCGGTCTATAAAAAAATGGTCAGATGAAGCAGATGCTAAACTACAGGACTGCTTTTCTATCACAGACTGGAACATGTTCCAGGACTCTTCCGATGACATTGAGGAATACACCACATCAGTCACTGGCTTTATCAATAAGTGCATTGAGGACGTCGTCCCCACAGTGACTGTACGTACATACCCCAACCAGAAGCCATGGATTACAGGCAACATTCGTACTGAGCTAAAGGGTAGAGCTGCCGCTTTCAAGGTGCGGGACTCTAACCCAGAAGCTTACAATAAATCCCGCTATGTCCTGCGACGAACCATCAAACAGGCAAAGCGTCAATACAGGGCTAAGATTGAATCATACTACACCGGCTCCGACGCTCGTCGGATGTGGCAGGGCTTGCAAACTATTACAGACTACAAAGGGAAGCACAGCCGCGAGCTGCCCAGTGACACGAGCCTACCAGATGAGCTAAATCACTTCTATGCTCGCTTCGAGTCAAGCAACACTGAGGCATGCATGAGAGCATCAGCTGTTCCGGACGACTGTGTGGTCACGCTCTCCATGAGTAAGACCTTTAAACAGGTCAACATACACAAGGCTGCGGGGCCAGACGGATTACCAGGACGTGTGCTCCGGGCATGTGCTGACCAACTGGCAGGTGTCTTCACTGACATTTTCAACATGTCCCTGATTGAGTCTGTAATACCAACATGCTTCAAGCAGACCACCATAGTCCATGTGCCCAAGATCACAAAGGCAACCTGCCTAAATGACTACAGACCCGTAGCACTCACGTCCGTAGCCATGAAGTGCTTTGAAAGGCTGGTAATGGCTCACATCAACACCACTACTCTCTGTTCATCATATATGCATAGTCACTTTAACGATACCTACATGTACATACTACCTCAATAAGCCTGACTAACAGTTGTCTGTGTATAGCTTGCTACTCTTTTTTTCAAATGTCTTTTTACTGTTGTTTTATTTCTTTACTTACCTACACACACACAAACACACATACCTTTTTTTTCGCACCATTGGTTAGAGCCTGTAAGTAATCTTTATGAATCTCAGACGATACGGAAGAGAGGTTGAACAGGCTAGTAATGGGGGTTGCAACAATTTCGGCAGATCATTTTAGAAAGAGAGGGTCCAGATTGTCGAGCCCGGCTGATTTGTAGGTTTCCAGATTTTACAGCACTTTCAGAACATCAGCAATCTGGATTTGGGTGAAGGAGAAATGGGGAGGCTTGGGCTAGTTGCTGTGGGGGGTGCAGTGCTGTTGACCGTGGTAGGGGTAGCCAGGTGGAAAGCATGGCCAGCCGTAGAAAAATGCTTATAGAAATTCTCAATTATTGTAGATTTTTGGGTGGTGACAGTGTTTCCTAGCCTCAGTGCAGTGGACAGCTGGGAGGAGGTGCTCTTATTCTCCATGGACTTTACAGTGTCCCAGAACTTTTTTGAGTTTGTGCTACAGGATGCAAATTTCTGTTTGAAAAAGCTAGCCTTAGCTTTCCTAACTGCCTGTGTATATTGGTTCCTAACTTCCCTGAAAAGTTGCATATCACAGGGGCTATTCAATGCTAATGCAGTACGCCACAGGATGTTTTTGTGCTGGTCATGGGCAGTCAGGTCTGGAGTGAACCAAGGTCTATATCTGTTCCCGGTTCTACATTTTTTTGAATGGGGCATGCTTATTTAAGATGGTGAGGAAGGCACTTTTAAAGAATAACCAGGCATCTACTTACAGGATGAGGTCAATATCCTTCCAGGATAACCGGGCCAGGTCAATTAGAAAGGCCTGCTCGCTGAAGTGTTTTAGGGAGCGTTTGACAGTGATGAGGGGTTGTCGTTTGACCCCAGACCCATTACGGATGCAGGTAATGAGGCAGTGATCGCTGAGATCTTGGTGGAAAACAGCAGAGGTGTATTTGGAGGACAAGTTGGTTAGGATGATATCTGTGAGGGTGCCCGTGTTTACGGATTTGGGGTTGTACCTGGTAGGTTCATTGATAATTTGTGTGAGATTTAAAAAAAAAAAAATTTTTACCTTTATTTAACCAGGCAAGTCAGTTAAGAACACATTCTTATTTTCAATGACGGCCTGGGAACAGTGGGTTAACTGCCTGTTCAGGGGCAGAACGACAGATTTGTACCTTGTCAGCTCGGGGGTTTGAACTCACAACCTTCCGGTTACTAGTCCAACGCTCTAACCACTAGGCTACCCTGCCGGGCATCAATCTTAGATTGTAGGATGGCCGGGGTGTTAAGCATGTCCCAGTTTAGGTCACCTAGCAGAACGAGCTCTGAAGATAGATGGGGGCAATCAATTCACATATGGTGTCCAGGGCACAGCTGGCGGCAGAGGGTGGTCTATAGCAAGTGGCAACAGTGAGAGATTTGTTTCTGGAAAGGTGGATTTTTAAAAGTAGAAGCTCGAATTGTTTGGGTACAGACCTGGATAGTAAGACAGAACTCTACAGGCTATCTCTGCAGTAGATTGCAACTCCATCCACTTTGGCAGTTCTATCTTTTTGGAAAATGTTATAGCTAGGGATGGATTTCTCAGGGTTTTTGATGGTCTCTCTAAACCAGGATTCTCACACTGCAAGGACATCCGGGTTAGCAGAGTGTGCTAAAGCAGTGAATAAAACAAACTTAGGGAGGATGCTTCTAATGTTAACATGCATGAAACCAAGGCTTTTACAGTTACAGAAGTCAACCAATGAGAGCAGCTGGGGAATGGGAGTGGAGCTAGGCACTGCAGGGCCTGGATTAACCTCTACATCACCAGGCAAACAGAGGAGGAGTATAATAAGGGTACGGCTAAAGGCTATAAGAAATGGTCGTCTAGTATGTTCGGAACAGAGAGTAAAAGGAGCAGGTTTCTGGGCGCAATAGAATAGATTCAAGGCATAATGTACAGACAATGGTATGGTAGGACGTGAATACATTGGAGGTAAACCTAGGCATTGAGTGATGATGACAGAGATATTGTCTTTAGAAACATTTAAACCAGCTGATGTCACCGCATGTGTGGGAGGTGGAACTAAAGGGTTGGCTAAGGCATATTGAGCAGGGCTAGAGGCTCTACAGTGAAATAAGACAATAATCACTAACCAGAACAGCAATGGACAAGGCGTATTGACATTAGGGAGAGGCATGCGTAGCCGAGTGATCATAGGGGTCCAGTGAGTAGTTAGGCTGGCTGGAGACACGGCGATTCAGACAGCTAGCAGGTCGGGGCTAGCAAGCTAGCAGAAGGGCCTTAGAGGGATGTCGTGATGGAAGAAGTCTGTTATGGCCTCCTCATGCGGAGTCTCCTCGTGCGGTTACGTCGATAGACCAGTCATGATGGATTAGTAGGGTTCCGTGTAGCAAAGGGGTCCAAAATAGGTAGAGTGGAACAATAAATTGGCCGATGGATCTCTTCAGCTAACAGTCCAATATGCTCTAGACTGCTAGAGGGCCGCGGCTAGCAGGCTAGCAGATGGGCATTCAGGGGACGTCGCGACGGAGGGGTCTGTTGGAGAAAAAAACTATGTGCTACCACAATGCTATTTCACAGTAAACAAATGAACAACTGCACGTTTATAGGGATGGACATTCAACATGTGCGAGACTTACACGAATGACTGATGATTGGCTGAGATAAATTGATAATAAAACGTTTGTGGGGTCTGTTTTATTAGATTTCAGTGCAGCGTTTGACATTTTTGATCATAATCTGCTGCTGGAAAAACATATATGTTATGGCTTTACATCACTGCTATATTGTGGATCAAGTGTTACCTGTCTAACAGAACACGGGGGTGTTCTTTAAGGGAAGCCTATCCAACATAATCCAGTTAGAGTCAGGCATTCCCCAGAGCAGCTGTCTAGGACCCTTACTTTTTTCAATCTTTACTAATGGCCTGCCACTCGCAGTCCCCAAGTCCGGAACAGACTATGGGAGGCGCACAGTACTACAAAGAGCCATGACTACATAGAACTCTATTCCACATCGCGTAACTCATGCAAGCAGTAAAATCTGATTAGAAAACATTAAAATACACCTTGTGGAACAGCGGGGACTGTGAAGAGACACTTGCACAGGCAGACACATGCATACACGCACGATAACATACGCACACAGATTTTCTGTTGTAGATATGTGGTAGTAGAGTAGTGTCCTTGGCAGCGGCTAATGGGGATCCATAATAAATACAATACAAATAAAATGATTAAACGTCTTGAAGGAATAAACTCTCTCCCTTCACTCTTCTTTTCTCCCTTCTTTCCTTCCTTTTAACTTTCTTTCCTTTCTACCGTCCTTCCTTCCTACCCACTATTCTTACTCCCTCTACCCTTCATTCTCCCCTTTCTCCCCACCTTCCGCCTCTCTACTCTTCTTTCTTTCCCTTTATCCTTTCTTCTCCCTCTTTGTCAGGCTGATTGTGCGCAGTGGAAACAACTCCATGTCTCCCCTGCTCTTTGACTCAGACCTGGACGATGTGCCAGAGCGTGGCATCGTGAGCGAGGGCTCCATACTCTACCTGGAGCTCACGGCCGACTCCTCTTCCATCCCGTTACTACTAGCTCTGCGCTATGAGGGTGAGACCTTAAAATGCTCCCAACATCAGTACACACAGTTTCTCTTGTCTCTTTCTCACTCTTATTTGTAATTGACTGTGATATGACTGTACAGACACTGCTGCTTGCTTTAGTTTAGGGCTGTCCACGACAAAAAAAAAACATTTTTGGGGTCGATCGAGAGTCGTTGTGTTCTTTCGACCAATAGATGGGTCAAAATGTTTAAACTTGTTTTTCCATATATTTGTTTGAATAAAACCAATTACGTATGCACTGAGCTTGTCTGATGGTTTAAACACACTGTTTGATTAAGTCACACAAATGACTCAAGAAAGAGCCCAATAGTCACACTGTTAAAAAAATTGACAGTGAGTGTCTGTGTGACTGGCGCACGTTGTCTCGCTCTCCTCGCATGCATGTGACCAATAGGGCCTGACCTATAGCCCACCATAATCGCATCAATAAATTGGTTATAACAAACTCCGAACACAGTAATGTCAACAGCAAAATGGAGGCAGAGGACGGAAAAAAGAAACACGAAATGGGCGAATGTTTACTAGTTGCTCAGCAGGGAAAGGGGAAGTCAGATCTGTAGAAGACATTTGACTTAGCTTTGGAAACTACTGAAGATCAAGAAAAAGGAGTATATTGGAGCAAGTGTTACGTTAGTATTGTGTGTGCCAAACAGTTGCTGTTTTTTCGGAACAGTGTAAACAACACCAAATAAATAAATGTACCAGCTCTAACATAAATAATATAGAGCCTTTATTATAGCAGACAAAAAATAGTTGCATGCGTTCTTGAATTGCGGTACAGTCATCCCTGGGGCGGAGTGGTGCCTGGGAGAAGGTCAATCCCACAGTGATATGGTCGGTGCGGCAGCAGCGAAGTGGCCTGGGCCTTACTGAACACCTCCCGGGGGTCCTGGTACTCCGCGGGAATGGTGGAGAGGTCCGGGGCAACTTCCAAGCTCCCAGGAAGACGTCCCGGGGCAGGCTGCGCTGACTTCAGGCCATGAGCTTGGCAGAACGGGCTCCAGCCCATGATGGCACCGGCAGACCAGTCAATGAAGGGATTGTGTTGCTGGAGCCAGGAGAATCCAAATACCCTGGGAACCTGAGGAGACTTAATGAGCAGGAACTGGATCATTTCGCTGTGGTTCCCTGACCCACCTAGGTTGATGGGGGTGGTATTGTGGGTGACCCGGCCTATAGAGTGCCCGTCCAGTGCTCTAACGTCCATGGGAATGGATAGGGGCTGAGTGGGGATATCCAACTCGGAAGCCAGGGTAGCGTCCATAAAACTCTCAACGGCCCCAGAGTCAATGAGTACCCAGAGAGATTTTGACTGGTTCCCCCAAAGCAATATGGAATGAAAGGAGGTGCAAGTAAGGGGAGAGGAAAAGTTATCCGTATGGCCCGCTAAAGTACTCACTCCTACCGGTGAGCCTGGTCTTTTAGTGGACAGGTGGAGACGAAATTACCTGTAGTCCCGCAATACAGGCAGCTCTTAGTGTGAAGCCTGTATAGCTGTTCAGCTGGAGACAGCCTAGCTCTGCCTAGTTGCATGGGCTCAGGAAGAGGTAAATCATCAGTCTTTGGAGGCCCTTGGGGGAACACAGGTAGCCTCGGGTTCTCTCGACAACGGAGCCGTCGGGGACTTCCGGGATACCTTGGAGGCGAGGTGGAATCCATGGACGGGCGGGCAAAATCGAATCTCCTCTCCTTCCGTTGTTCCTGTAGTCGCCCATCAATCTGAATGGTCAAGGCGATGAGCGAGTCAATATCCGTCAGTAGCTCTTTTACTTCCTCCGATATGCTGTGCAGGAACATGTCGGACAGTGCGTCCAGGTTCCAGGCACTCTCAGCTGCCAACGTGCGTAATTCCATTGTGTAGTCTGCCACACTGCGGGAGCCTTGCCAAAGCTGGAGTAACTTCTGGGAAGCCTCTTTCCCAGACAATGCAGCATCAAAAACTTTATTTTCCTTTGCCACAAACTCCTTCAGACTGAAGCATATGGCCGAATGTTGTTCCCATACTGCCGTAGCTCAGGCCAGAGCCCTCCCGGACATCAGCGTGATTAGGTACGCTATCTTATTTATAATACAGGGGCAGGCAAATGACAGGTCAAATGCAGGCAGGTAGTCCAGAGAAGGTGCAAAGGGTCCAGAACGGCAGGCAGTCTCAGGGTCAGGGCAGACAGGCGTCAATAATCCAGTGAGGTGGGGCAAGGTATAGAATAGCAGGCAAGCTCAGGGTCAGGGCAGGCAGAAACATCAAAACCAGGAATGACTAGGAAACAGGAGCAAGAAACAGACAGGAGCCGGGGAACAAACGCTGGTAGGTTTCACAAACAAAACGAACTGGCAAAAAAACGAACTGGCAATAAACAGACAGAGAACACAGGTATAAATACAGAGGGGATAATGCACGTTGTGTTAGCTAATCCAAGTTCCGGGATGCTGGCCTTCTAGGCAGAGTTGCAAAGAAAAATCCATATCACAGACTGGCCAATAGAAATAAAAGATTGGCAAAAAAACACAGACACTGGACAGAGGAACTCTGCCTAGAAGGCCAGCATCCCGGAGTCGCCTCTTCACTGTTGACGTTGAGACTGGTGTTTTGCGGGTACTATTTAATGAAGCTGCCAGTTGAGGACTTGTGAGATGTCTGTTTCTCAAACTAGACACTAATGTACTTGTCCTCTTGCTCAGTTGTGCCACGGGGCCACCCACTCCTCTTTCTATTCTGCTTAGAGCCAGTTTGCACTGCTCTGTGAAGGGGTAGTACACAGCATTGTACGAGATATTCAGTTTCTTGGCAATTTCTCGCATGGAATTGCCTTAATTTCTTAGAACAAGAATAGACTGAGTTTCAGAAGAAAGTATTTGTTTCTGTCATTTTGAGCCTGTGATCGAACCCACAAATGCTCCAGATACTCAACTAGTCTAAAGAAGGCCAGTTGTATTGCTTCTTTAATCAGTACTACAGTTTTCAGTTGTGCTAACATAATTGCAAAAGGGTTTTCTAATGATAAATTAGCCTTTTAAAATGATAAACTTGTATTAACTAACACAATGTGCCATTGGAACACAGGAGTGATGGTTGCTGATAATGGGCCTCTGTAAGCCTATGTAGATATTCCATAAAAAATCTACAGTTTCCGGCTACAATTGTTATTTACAACATTAACAATGTCTACATTGTATTTCTGATCAATTTGATGTTATTTTAATGGACAAAAAATGTGCTTTTCCTTCAAAAACAAGGACATTTCCAAGTGACCCCAAACTGTTGAACGGTAGTGTACATAATATAACCATTTACAATTTCAGTATCATGTCTTAGAGTGATGGACTGTGCCATTCCTGTGGCCTCCGCAATGGATTAGTCCACTTAGACTGGCGTGAATCAGGCGTGAATCATGTGCACCATGAAAAAAAAAACATTGCGACTGCTCAACTAAAGAAATCTCGGTCGACCAACAGCCTATCAACCAAACAATCGACCGGTTGACTAAATGGGGTCAACCCTACTTGAATTCATCTTATATTATGCATTATCCTAGTTCTCTCCTCATATTCACACGTGCACACTGTTTTATCTCTCTCGCTCTCTCTCAGCCTTTGACGGGGAACACTGTTATGAGCCCTACTTGCCCCATGGGAATTTCAGCGGCAGTGACATCACCTTTCCGTTGGGCACCACAGTCACCTTCTCCTGCTCCCCGGGCTTTGTCATGGAGCAGGGCTCTGGGGTCATTGAGTGTGTGGACCAAAGCGATCCACACTGGAATGAGAGCGAGCCTGTGTGTAAAGGTAATACCATTGAGTACTACCATTACATTATGATCATTTGTTTATAAAGCCCCTTTCATTCACTAAACTAAAAACTAAAGACAATAATACAAGTAATGTTACAATAACTTTTTTCCTTTTTTACTACCTCACACCCTCTCTTCCCACCCCCTCTCAGCTTTGTGTGGGGGAGAGTTGACCGATCCCTCCAGTACTGTTCTGTCCCCCGATTGGCCACAGAGCTACTCCAAGGGGCAGGACTGTGTGTGGCAGATCCATGGCAATGAGGAGAAGCGCATCGAACTGGACATCCAGATGTGAGTTTGACCTCACCAACACCCAACAGGCATAATTCTGGTCTTTGAAGCTGTGGTTGAAGCATTTGGGGGAGGGAATTGTTCTCCTTTAATTTTCCCATGCCTCTTTTGCTTCTGAAACCTCACTTGCATAACATGAGCGCTCCCTTTGCATAGTTTTTTCCCCCACCACACAAGAGGTCCATATGATGGAGGTAGAACTCAAAATAAGCATGTTTATTTAGAAATGTGCATGTTTTGTAAGGAATATACTTGAGGGTTAAAATGTAGGTCGAACAATGTGAGCCTTGCGTTTCGCTGCCTCACTGATGGCTACTTCCGTGGCTGGTGTAGCGACGTCTTTTTGATTATAATGGGTGCATTTCAACTGTGACTGACAGACATAAAAAAACTGATGTGATGCTTCCAGTGAAGTTTTTATTGTAAGGATTAGAAATGACAATGTTTGTGAGAAGCTACGTTTTATTATGACATTTTATGATTCCATTTGAAGTGACATTGTGATTTAAAGGGAAAGTTGTTTTCCTCTCCATGTGTTTTGTCGCTCTCAAAGTTTGAATATCCGCCACAACGACGTTCTCACCATATTCGATGGTCACGACCTCATGTCCCATGTGATTGGCCAGTACCTGGGGTCACGAGAACGTTTCCAGGTCGTGTCAGGTGGTTCTGAGGTCACTATTCAGTTCCAGAGTGACCCTGACGACTCCTCATTTATTCTCAGCCAGGGGTTCCTTATTCACTACCATGGTACGTACACATACAGAACTTTTACATACAGAGCATTACATACACATAAACGACATGATATGCAAAACATTGATTGCCCATACATGACATCACACAAATACAAAATCTACATTTTCCTGGCATATATTCAGTGAAGCAAAATGTTAATAAATTTGATATATATATGAACAGACAATACGATTACGTATTCTACCTCAATTGTGTGTTCTACACGATATATTTAAATCTGAATGTTCTGTAACATTATATCCTCCTGAACAAGCACCTGGTTTATCCTACATCTGATGACATCTTCTTTTTCATCCAGAGGTAGAGCCTAATGACACCTGCCCTGCCCTCCCTCAAATCGAATTTGGCTGGATTAGCTCCTCCCACACCTCTCCCGTGAGGGGGAGTGTGTTGACCTATCAGTGCCAACCGGGGTATGACATCAGTGGCTCTGACATCATCACTTGCCAATGGGATCTTTCCTGGAGCAACAGCCCACCCACCTGCATCAAAGGTGAGCTAAAGTGCGTTCCTGCCCGACTACATTGCTGACGCATGCCAGATCATATATTATAGCAATCTGGTGCCCAACGGCACAGTCAATGTGGCATGCATTCATTGGTTGATGCAATGTAACAGCTGAGTAGGGGAACACAACCCTATACTTCAAACAACACTTTGGATGTGTTTGAGAGCCTCGATTTGACTCTGTTGCACATCACCGACTGAGCATACTAGCTGATTTACAAATCACTTTACATCTTAGAGGTTGAGTAAGACCTAGATTCAATCAGATCGAGCATTAACTGGCGATAGCCAAAACCCGCATAGCTGATGTTATGGTGGTGTCGGAGGTGGAACTGCATTGGAGTGTTCAAATCAGTGAGCAGCTGCTCTTGATCATTGTCACAAAGCCTCACCCGTCTCACATGTTAGAAGTTCAGAACGAGAAAGTGTAGGCTATATAGAAATAATGACGCTCAAATAAAAAATAATTGAAATAATGAGGATTTCTCTCAGCCTAATCAAGGTGTAGATCATCTCATATTCCAGTGTTCGACCTTGTAAGCAAGGCTACATGGGATTTATCTTAAAGCGACTCTGAGCAGCCAATGGCAATGTCCGCTTTAGGTAGAATTACCAGGAGCCGTTTGTAGATTTGACAGCTGTAACGCAGTTCCACCTCTGACACCGCCAAAACGACCACTATACAGATGTTGGCTAAATTGAATAGAGCCTTTGAAGATTGCAGAATTAGGTTGCTGTTAAACATTATTAAAAGTCTCAATTTGACATATCACTTTACATATGCGTTTTGGGAGAAATTTACATTTTTCAGAATTTGATGACATCCTTTTTCTGCACAGCAATTTGAAGAAATACAGTGATGAATGGACTATTCAAGTTATTGTTTTACTATATTTATTTGTTGTCTAATATTAGAAGGCTCTTTAAAGCAATTTGAGTTGTCAATGTGTCAATGCATTGCATATATATCTGTTCTTAATTCAAGGCGTGGTTTCTTTTTAGCCAAATGTTGAATAGACATGCAGACAAATTAATTAATGCAGGGAGTAAAAGAGGAATAATAGGCTACTGTCTGTAGTCATAAAAACAATTAAGCTAAATAAATTGATATTATTTTGGGGGGGTAACGGATTGGCTCTCAGAACTCATTAAGAGGCGGCTTCTATCGTCAATATAATCATTCATTGAGACATGTAAACACAAACGGTGAAGTTTGGGGCCATGTGGCAGAGAATGACGTCGGCGCTGGAGATGGGGGTGTGAGCAGGTGGGTCTGGGCAGGTGTGATGTAGGTGCCATTTGTATGTGTAAATAAAGCCAGTTTGTTATTCTGAATTATTTATTTATGTTTTTAGAGGAAGAGAAACCAAAGCCCCCTGTGACTATTTTTCGAAAATAGTCAGTCCACAAGTATAATTGCGCCATCGTATTTACCCAAGTTCTCGCTCAACTCCAAGACCACCCACCAGCAAACATTTTTGGGTCCTGATGCCGGACTCTATAGAGACAAGAAGAGAGACTCTCAGACTGAAACATTCACACCTCCATTAATTTACGAATAGATAGTCAATTTGTGCCACAGTTTAGACTACCGATAGATCAGTGTTCGAACTCCCCCTTGTGATAGTGTGGTGCAATTTACCACAATCTGCCACTATCTACCACAAACGGTCACGGCATAAGCTCAAAACCTTTAAAGGAAGAACCACTGTAGCTATAGCTCACCAAATGCTAACCTGAGTGCTAACATTACTAGTAGCAGTAACCGTAAAATCCAGGTATAATGGCAAACACAAACATTGGCTATCATGATATCCTGCAAGTTGTATCCGCCAATAAAGATCAGGTAGTTCAGCAAAAATAAAGACATACCTTGAAATAAATAATGACATTAATCTGATTCGTATTTCACCATTCATTTCTGCAAAACATACAGTGTTGGAGTTGCTGTAGCTTGCTTGCTAACTATCTAGCTAGCTTATTCCATCAGCAAACACCATGCTAAATCTGAATGGGCCAGCTTGTTTTGCATGGCTAGTTGCACTTAGATAGCTGTCTATCTTAGTTTTTAATCATCTACTAGTAACATAACATGACAACATTTTAGGGCACTTTAGTACCTACTTACCCGATTCACCTCCATCACAGAAGTCGTCCGCCGTCTTGCTGTAACACCGGTGGTGTCAGTGGACTTGGAGCCGGCAGAATTTAACTGTGGGCAGAGAACTGTTTTTTTACTAGCCCGAGCTTCATGGTGAATCCACTATTCAACTGTTGGTAGCCATCGTAATCCTTTGGGGCAGAGTGGGACTGAACCATTCTATCCGAAGAGGTCCGACTTTTTTCCAAATAAACCAAACATGCCTACTGTTTCATTTTTTTGTATTTTATTTTGTATTTTTTAATTATTACCCTTTTTTCTCCTCAATTTTGTGGTATCCAATTGGTAGTTACAGTCTTGTCTCATCGCTACAACTCCGGAGAGGCGAAGGTCGAGAGCCGTGCATCCTTCGAAACACAACCCAACCAAGCTCCACTGCTTCTTGACACAATGCCCACTTAACCCGGAAGCCAGCCGCACCAATGTGTCGGAGGAAACACCATACACCTGGCGACAGTGTCAATGTGCACTGCACCCGGCCCACCACAGGAGTCGCTAGTGCTCGATGGGACAAGGACATCCCTGCCGTCCAAACCCTAACCCGGACTATGTTGGGACCATGGGTCTCCTAGTCGTGGCTAGCTGCGACAGAGCCTGGACTCTAACCCAGAATCTCTAGTGGCACATGGCGATGCAGTGCCTTAGACCATTACGCCACTTGGGAGGTCCCGAAGTGTATAATTATTATACTTCTTAAAAATGTTTTAATCCATTTTCGTTGTTAGATATGTGGAAATATACAGTGCATTCGGAAAGTATTCAGACCCCTTCACTTTTTCCATATTTTGTTACGTTACAGCCTTATTCTAAAATATATATTTTTTAAATCCTCATTTAAAAGCTCATCAATCTACACACAATACCCCATAATGACAAAGCGAAACCATTTTTCTGGGGATTTTTTTGCAAATGTATTACAAATAAAAACAGAAATACCTTATTTACATAAGCATTCAGAACCTTTGTCATGAGACTCGAAATTGAGCTCAGGTGCATCCTGTTTCCATTGATCATCCTTGAGATGTTTCTACAACTTGATTGGAGTCCATCTGTGGTATCAGATATGAATGTAAGACCGAGATGCAGACCACTTCGGATAACGAATAGTTTAATAATCCCAAAGGGATAGGCAAATAGATAGGTCAAGGCAGGCAGGTGTCAATAGTCCAGAGAAGTGGGGGAAAGGTACAGGACGGCAGGCAGGGTCAGGGGCAGGCAGAGTGGTCAGGCAGGCGGGAAGGTCAAGGATCGAAACCAGGAGGGCGAGAAAAAGAGAGATTGGGGGAAAAGCAGGAGCTGAGACAAAACGCTGCTTGGCTTGAACAAACAAGACGAACTGGCACAGACAGACAGAAAACACAGGTATAAATACACAGGGGATAATGGGGAAGATGGGCGACACTTGGAGTGAGGTGGAGACAATCACACAGACACGTGAAACAGACCAGGGTGTGATGTGTGGTAAATTCTATTAATTTGACATGATTTGGAAAGGCACACACCTGTCTATATAAGGTCCCACAATTGACAGTGCATGTCAGAGCAAAAACCAAGCCATGAGGTCGGAGAAATTTTCTGCACAGATCTGGGAAAGGGTACCAAAAAATGTTTGCAGCATTAAAGGTCAACAATAACACAGTGGTCTCCATCATTCTTAAATGGAAGAGGTTTGGAACCACCAAGACGCTTCCTAGAGTTGCCACCCGGCCAAACTGAGCAATCGGGGAGAAAAGCCTTGGTCAGGGAGGTGATCAAGAACACAATGGTCACTCTGACAGAGCTCCAGAGTTCCTCTCTGGAGATGGGAGAACCTTCCAGGAAAGGACAACCATCTCTGAAAAACTCCACCAGTCAGGCCTTCATGGTAGAGTGGCCAGATGGAAGCCACTGTTCACTAAAATGCACATGACAGCCTGCTTGGAGTTTGCCAAAAGGCACATAAAGGACAATCAGACCATGAGAAACAAGATTCTCTGGTCTGATGAAACAAATATTTAACTGTTTTGCCTGAGTGTCTGGCTCATCACCTGGCTAATACTATCTCTACGGTGAAGCATGGTGGTGGCAGCATCATGATGTGGGTTTGTTTTTCAGCGGCAGAGACTTGTCAGAATTGAGGAAAGATGAACAGAGAAAAGTAGAGATTCTTGAGGAAAACCTGCTCAAGAGCTCAGACCTCAGACTGGGGTGAAGGTTCACCGTCCAACAGGACAACAACCCTAAGCACAGAGCCAAGACAAAGCAGGAGTGGCTTCGGGACAAGTCTCTTAATGTCCATGAGTGACCAAGATAGAGTCCGGACTTGAATCTGATCGAACATCTCTGGAGAGCCCTGAAAAGAGCTGTGCAATGACGCTCCCCATCCAACCAGACAGAGGTTGAGAGGATCTGCAGAGAAGAATGGGATAAACTCCAAGTACAGATGTGCCAAGCTTATAGTGTCATACCCAAGAAGACTCGAGGCTGTAATCGCTGCCAAAGGTGCTTCAACAAAGTACTGGGTAAAGGGTCTTAATACTTATGTAAATGTACTATTTCGTTTTTAATACATTTGCAAAAATTCCTAAAACCTGTTTTTGCTTTGTCATTATGGGGTATTTTGTGTAGATTGATGAGCGGAAAAGAAAATCAAAAATAAGGCTGTAACGTAATTTTTGGGGGGGAAAGTCAAGGGGTCTGAATACTTTCTGAATGCACTGTATTGTGCAACCTTCCCTTTAAAGGTAATTATTTATTGTACCAACAACATCTGCAAATCCCAATAAAACTATCACGTTTCGAAGTTTTACTGTCCTTGCTTTGTCCAACAACACTATTTTGAATCTAGCAAATACGTTTTGTGGTTCAGAGTGCACTATTTATTTTGTTCCATAGTGCAAATATTTGCTAGCAAGTTTCTCACACTGGATTTATTTTTTATTTCACCTTTATTTAACCAGGTAGGCTAGTTGAGAACAAGTTCTCATTTACAACTGCAGCCTGGCCAAGATAAAGCAAAGCAGTGCGACAAAAACAACAACACAGAGTTACACATGGAATAAACAAACATACAGTCAATAACACAATAGAAAAGTCTATATAGAGTGTTTGCAAATGAGGTAAGATAAGGCAATAAATAGGTCAAAGTGGCAAAATAATTACAATTTAGCAATTAAACACTGGAGTGATAGATGTGCAGAAGATAAATGTGCAAGTAGAGATACTGGGGTGCAAAGTAGCAAAAAAATATGATGAGGTAGTTGGATGGGCTATTTACAGATGGGCTATGTACAGGTGCAGTGATCTGTGAGCTGCTCTGACAGCTGGTGCTTAAAGTTAGAGAGGGAGATATGAGTCTCCAGCTTCAGTGATTTTTGCAGTTCGTTCCAGTCATTGGCAGCAGAGAACTGGAAGGAAAGGCAGCTAAAGGAGGAATTGGCTTTGGAGGTGACCAGTGAAATATACCTGCTGGAGCGCATGCTACGGGTGGGTGCTGCTATGGTGACCAGTGAGCTGAGATAAGGTGGGGCTTTACCTAGCAAAGACTTATAGATGACCTGGAGCCAGTGGGTTTGGCGACGAGTATGAAGCAAGGGCCAGCCAACAAGAACATACAGGTCGCAGTGGTGGGTTGTATATGGGGCTTTGGTGACAAAACGGATGGCATTGTGATAGACTGCATCCAATTTCCTGAGTAGAGTGTTGGAAGCTATTTTGTAAATGACATCGCCGAAGTCGAGGATCGGTAGGATAGTCCGTTTTACAAGGGTATGTTTGGCAGCATGAGTGAAGGATGCTTTGTTGCGAAATGGGAAGCCGATTCTAGATGTAATTTTGGATTGGAGATGCTTAATGTGAGTCTGGAAGGAGAGTTTACAATCTAACCAGACACCTAGGTATTTATAGATGTTCACATATTCTAAGTCAGAACCGTACAGAGTAGTGATGCTGGACGGGTGGGCAGGTGCGAGCAGCGATCGGTTGAAGAGCATGCATTTAATTTTACTTGCATTTAAGAGCAGTTGGAGGCCACGGAAGGAGAGTTGTATGGCATTGAAGCTCGTCTGGAGGTGGTTAGTTAACACAGTGTCCAAAGAAGGGCCAGGGTGGAGCCATGGGTGGAGCAGGGTGGCCATGGGTGTAGCACCTCAGGATGACAAGCATTCAGAGGTTGAGACAGCAGGTGAGTTAGAGAGAGAGAGAGCGAGAGAGGGAGGGAGAGAGAGAGAGAGGGTCGAAAACAACAGGTGCGGGACAAGATAGCACGTCTGGTGAACAGGTCAGGGTTCCATTGCCGTAGGCAGAACAGTTGAAACTGGACCAACAGCATGACAAGGTAGCACCTCTGGTGAACAGGTCAGGGTTCCATAGCCACAGGCAAAACAGCAGAAACTGGATCAGCAGTACAACCAGGTGGACTAGGGACAGCCAGGAGTCAGGTAGTCCTGAGGCATGATCCTAGGGCTCAGGTCCAGAGAGAGAGAGAAATAAAAATTCCTTCAGAAAGTATTAACATCCCTTGCTAACAAAGCAAAAAGTTAAAATATATATCATTTTTGTATACCTACAGGGGTCCTAAAATTCCAAATCAAATGGCTAAATGATGAAACAATTTCATATGTTAGCTTAGTAGATATTGCGATCGAAGGGCTTAAATTTACAGGGGTTAAAGTGGTAACTACTAAATTTACATGAGCCAAGTGATAACAGACAGAGTTGTTAGTTGGACTCAAGTCTACCTGAGTCACAAATTTGATGATTTGAGATTCGACTTGACAGAAAATATAATGACTTGACTTGGACTTGAGACTGATGACTTGAAATTATTTGGCCAGGTTTGTAATGTTGTGGCACAGAGACTACGTGGATTACTCTAAACACAAAAAAACTGCAACAGATTGGCTAGTGAAAAGCACAATGATTGGGCTCTATGATTGGACCAGCAAACACAGGTCGGGTGGTGAGCTGGCAAACAGATTTTTGATTTTCTGTACAGCTATAGGATCTGGTGAGGGGGCAAACGTCAAATTATAGGAAGAGAGGATTGCCATAATAAATAAATATGCAGCTCCAAAAATTGTTTGGTAATCAAGAATATTAACTGTTTACTTTGCAAACTCATCAGCAATGGGGCAACAATTACTAGCATAGACCTACTGGTATTTTGGTATGTAACAATTGCTTGAAATTGATCATTTACATATGAAGCTTGCATTTGGAATTTGTTTGAAATGAATTATTACTATGGCACCATACTCCCGCCAGTGGAAAGTGCATTTTTTCTATCTTGTTTAAACGCATAGGCCCTTACTGGGGTCCAGCAACAATAAGGCAGTTATATACAATAAAAAATATGACATTACATAACACATGGCGCCAAAATATATTTAATTAAAAAAATATATATGTTATGATTTTCTCAAGTAATTTTTTTAAATAAAAAATCCTGCATATACTGTATGTACATACACGGAGTGTGCAAGACATTAGGAACACCTTCCTAATATTGAGTTGCACCCCTTTTTGCCCTCAGAACAGCCTCAATTCGTTGGGGCATGGATTCTACAAGGTGTCGAAAGCGTTCCACAGGGATGCTGGCCCATGTTCACCCCAATGCTTCCCACCACAGGAGGCTGCTGAGGGGAGGACAGCTCATAATAATGGCTGGAACGGAGCAAATGGAATAGCGTCAAACACATGAAAACCATGTGTTTGATGTATTTGATACCATTCCACTTCAGCCAATACCACAAGTCCACCCTCCCCAATTAAGGTGCCACCAACCTCCTGTGCTTCTCACAGTTGTGTCAAGTTGGCTGGATGTCCTTTGGGTGGTGGATAATTCTTACCAGCAGCATTGCAGTTCTTGACACGCTCAAACCGGTGCGTCTAGTAGATACCCCATTCAAAGGCACTTAAATATTTTGTCTTGCCAATTCACCAAATTTATTTTACCTTTATTTTTACTAGGCAAGTCAGTTAAGAACAAATTCTTATTTTCAATGACGGCCTAGGAACAGTGGGTTAACTGCCTGTTCAGGGGCAGAACGACAGATTTGTACCTTGTCAGCTCGGGGATTCAAACTTGCAACCTTTCGGTTACTAGGCCAACGCTCTAACCACTAGGCTACCCTGCCGCCCCAATGAATGGCACCATACACAATCCATGTCTCAATTGTTTCAAGGCTTACAAATCAATCATCTACATGTCAGAAAATAGGTGTGCTGTTGTTCACTCATTTAGCTCTGTTTCATCTGTAGTGCCAGGGTAGATTAAAAAAAATGTATACAAAATTTTACGTCATGTCTTGTATACCCTTATCGTCCGCAGTCCAGCAATGTCCTGATCCGGGGGAGGTGGTGAATGGAGCGCGTTCGGTACGCCCAGAGTCTGGATTCGCTGTTGGAACAGTGGTACGCTTCTCCTGTAACCAGGGTTACCAGCTGGAGGGCCCTGGCCAGATCTCCTGCCACGGACGGGATACAGGCACCCCCAAGTGGAGTGATCGCAGCCCCAAATGTGTCTGTGAGTCACTCCCCTGGGTGTTTGTCTGTGTGTGTTGAGATTGATGTCAAACACTGCAATTCTATGGGACTATACACTGTCTTCAGAAAGTACTCACACCCCTGGACTTTTTCCACATTTTGTTGTGTTACAAAGTGGGATTAAAATGGATTTAATTGTCTCTTTTTTTTGCCAGCGATCAACACATAATACTGTAATGTCAAAATGGAAGAAAAATTCTAACATTTGTAAAAAAAAAAAAATAATAATAATAATTAAAAAGTATGAAAAATAAAACACTGAATCTGGATTAGATAAGTATTCAACCCCCAGAGTCAATACATGTTGCATCAGCTTTGGCAGCGGATTACAGCTTTCTAGACAAGTCTCTAAGAGCTTTCCACACCTGGATTGTGCAACATTTGCCCATTATTATTTTCAAAATTCTTCAAGCTCAGTCAGATTGGTTGTTGATCAATACTAGACAACTATTTTCAGGTCTTTGTCATAGATTTTCAAGCAGGTTTAAGTCAAAACTGTGACTCGGCCACTCAGGAACATTCCCTGTCTTGGTGAGCAACTCCAGTGTAGATTAGGCCTTGTGTTTTATGTTATTGTCCTGCTGAAAGGTGAATTCATCTCCGTCTGGTGGAAAGCAGACTGAACCTTTCCTCTAGGCGTTTGCCTGTGCTTAGCTCAATCACATTTATTTTTTATCCTGAAAAACTCCCCAGTCCTTAACAATTACAAGCATACCCATAACATGATGCTGCCACCACTGTGCTTGAAAATATGGAGAGTGGCACCCGGTAATGTGTTGTATTGGATTTGCCCCAAAAGATTTTGCCACATATTTTGCAGTATTACTTTAGTGCCTTGTTGCAAACAGGATGCGGGTTTTAGAAGATTTGTATTCTGTATAGGCTTCATTTTTTCACTCTGCCAATTAGGTTAATATTGTGGAGTAACTACAATGTTGTTAATCCATCCTCAGTCGTTTCCTATCACAGTCATAAAACTCTAACACCTTTGGCCTCATTGTGAAATCGCTGAGTGGTTTCCCTCCTCTCCTGCCTGTATCTTTGTAATGACTGGGTGTATAGATACACCATCCAAAGTGTAATTTATAACTTCACCTTGCTCAAAAGGATATTCAATGTCGGTTTATTTTCATTTTTACCCATCTACCAATATATCTTTGTGGTTGAAACTGTGTTTGAAATTCACTGCTCGACTGATGGACCTTACAGATAATTATGTGTATGTGTGGGGTACAGAGACAAGGTAGTCATTAAAAAATAATGTTAATTTTTATTGCGCACAGATTGAGTCCATGCAATTTATGTGACTTGTTAAGCACATTTTTACTCCTGAACTTATTTTGGGCTTGTCATAACAATGGGGTTGAATAGTTATTGACCCAAGACATTTTAGCTTTAATTCCACTTTCACATTATCGGGTATTATCGGGTATTATGTGTAGGCCAGTAACAAATCATCTCAATTTAATCGATCTTAAATTCTGATTGTAACACAACAAAATGTGGAAAAGGGGCTGTTAATATTTTCTGAAGGCATTGCTCTCTCACTCACTCTCTCTCTCTCTCTCTCTTTCCCTCCATCTTTATTTATTTTCCCTAAACAGTGAAGTACGACCCATGCCCAAACCCAGGTGTGCCAGACAATGGTTACCAGACATTGTACAAGCATAGCTACCAGGCAGGAGAGACGCTGCGTTTTTTCTGCTATGAGGGCTATGAACTCATTGGGGAGGTTATTATCAACTGTGTCCCGGGCCACCCATCTCAATGGAACAGTCCACCACCATTCTGCAAAGGTGACAATCTACATTGGACTGCTGGAAATGAGGATGAGGGGTTAGAGGGGTTTCAAGAAAATCTGCATGAGAATTGAAACACTTGAACATTTTGTAAAGAAGGAATGAGGAATGATGATCTTTTAATAATAATCTGCATCTCTCCATCTATCAGTGGCATACGAGGAGCTGTTGGACGATCATAAATTAGAAGGTGATTTTTCGTCTTCTTCTACGTCTTCTTTAGGGGAATTTCGGCACTTTTCAACCTCATATTCATCCTCCAGTTACTTACAAAGACTATGAGATTCATGGTGACACAGGGAGGAGGAAAATGCCTCCCCTGGCTAGAAACTCGTAGTAGGTTTTGAAAATCAAATAGTTTTACTTTTAATGCAATTTGATGATATCAGAACCTTTCTTCTTCTTTCTAACTACAGAACATAGAAACGTCATGGTAAACAATTTTCAACATAGACAAATTTGTATGATGAATTTGTACTTTAGAAACGATGTCAGATCTTCAACTTTATCTCCACTATCAGATTTATTTTTAAATCCAGTTTATCAACAAGTTAATAATTGTTATGTTGGATTCACGTCTCCATCTCAACCAAAAATCTAAGTTAAAGAATAGGGCTGGATTCAATCTGATCACGGGTTGTGAAAAATGCGGATTGTAAGGTCAATGTTCCCGTGTTCATGGTAAATGCTGCAGATTCCGTCTCAATCGTATTGATAACACATTGGGAATTCAACAAACTTTTGGCTGTCTTTTTGAGTGGGTGAATATAGGTTGATCAATGTCTCAACCAAATATGACCTAATTGCTCACGTTGAAATTACGTGGTGTGCTCAGTGGGATGGTAATGGAAATAATGAAAATGAGGTTGAAAAGTGGTGAAATTCCCCTTTAATCGCCTTTCTTTAACTTCTTTCATTTATTATTTTGGATTATTTCCCTAGTATCCCAGTCATTTGAGCCCTCCCACCAGATGCTAAGTGAGAACATTGCCTTGGCAATCATCCTGCCAATCATTCTGGTCATCCTTCTGATTGGTGGAATCTACATGTATTACACAAAGTAAGTGCTGTGCAGTTCAGTAGTCACAATTCAAATGCATTCTTCTTACTTTCACCAGATATTGGCATGGTCTGACCTAACACACACACACAACAGTACTGAGCCATTGCATAGATCAGATATCAAAAGTTGACTGTATTCTGTATTCTCTCCCTTTAACCTTTATTTCCCTTTTCCCTCTCCCTCAGTGTATGTAGACTGCAGTGGAAGCCACTTTTCTGGAAGTCTCTCTCTCACACCCACTCATACAGCCCAATTACTGTGGAGTCTGACTTCAACAACCCTCTATATGAGGCAGGGGTGAGTATTTACCCTATTTTTGCCTAATCAAATCAAACTTTGTCACATGTGCAGAATACAACAAGTGTAGACCTTACTGCGAAACTTACAAGCCCTTAAACAACAGTGCAGTTCAAGAAGAGTTAAGAAAATATTTACCAAATAAACTAAAGTAAAAAAGGATAAATAGTAACACTATAACATAACAATTACGAAGCTATATTACAGGGGGTATTGGTACTGAGTCAGTGTGCGGGGGTACAGGTTAGTTGAGGTAATTTGTACATGTAGGTAGGGGTAAAGTGACTATGCATAGATAATAAACAGCGAGTAGCAGCAGTGTACAAAACAAATGGAGGGGGTCAATGTAATAGTCCGGTGTCCCTTTGAATAATTACTCAGCAGTCTTATTGTCACGGTTTTCATATGGTGAAGGAGAGTCGGACCAAACTGCAGCGTGTCGATTGCGATTCATATTTATTAAACAAACGTAAAACACGACTAAACACGAACACTACAAAACAATAAACGAAACGAAAACCGAAAACAGCCTATACATGTGTCAACTAACATCTAACAAGGACATCAAGACACTCAGGACAATCACCCACAATACAACCAAAGAATATGGCTGCCTAAATATGGTTCCCAATCAGAGACAACGATAAACACCTGCCTCTGATTGAGAACCACTTCAGACAGCCATAGACTCTCCTAGAACACCCCACTAAGCTACAATCCCACTAAGCTACACACCACATACAAAAACCCATGTCACACACTGGCCTGACCAAATACATGAAGAAAAACACAAAATACTTCGACCAGGGCGTGACACTTATGGCTTGGTGGTAGAAGCTGTTAAGGAGCCTTTTGGTTCTAGACTCCGGTACCGCTTGCTATGCGGTAACAGAGAAAACAGTCTATGACATGGGTGACTGAAGTCTCTGACAATTTTATTGGCTTTCCTCTGACACCGCCTATTATATAGGTCCTGGATTGCATGAAGCTTGGCCCAAGTGATGTACTGGGCCGTATGCACTACCCTCTTACGGTCAGATGCCGAGCAGTTGCCATACCAGGCGGTGATGCAACCGGTGCTCTCGATGGTGCAGCTGTAGAAATGTTTGAGGATCGGGGGACCCATGCCAAATCTTCTCAGTCTCCTGAGGGGGAAAAAGCGTTGTCGTGCCCTCTTCACAACTGTCTTGGTGTGGTTGGACCATGATAAATCGTTGGTGATGTGGATACCAAGGAACTTGAAACTCTCGACCGCTTCACTACAGCCCCATTGAAGTTAATGGTGGCCTGTTCGGCCTGCCTTTTCCTGTAGTCCACAATCAGTTCCTTTGTCTGGCTCACGTTGAGGGAGAGGTTGTTGTCCTGGCACCACACTGCCAGTTCTCTGACCTCTTCCCTATAGGCTTTCTCATTGTTGTCGGTGATCAGGCCTACCACTGTTGGGTCATCAGCAAACTTAATGATGGTGTTGGAGTTGTGTTTGGCCACGCAGTCGTGGGTGAACAGGGAGCAAAGGAGGGGACAAAGTACACACCCCTGAGGGGCCCCAGTGTTGAGGATCAGTGTGGCAGATATGTTGTTGCCTACCCTTACCATATGAGAGCGGCCCGTCAGGAAGTCCAGGATCCAGTGGCAGAGGGAGGTGTTTAGTGCCAGGGTCCTTAGCTTAGTGATGAGCTTCTTGGGCATTATGGTGTTGAACGCTGAGCTGTAGTCAATGAATAGCATTCTCACATAGGTGTTCCTTTTGTCCAGGTGGGAAAGGGCAGTGTGGAGTGCGATTGAGATTGCATGTTGCAGTGTGGAGTGTGATTGCTGAATCATGTTATTGAATGTTGACCTGTTTAAAGGTCTTGCTCACATTGGCTACCGAGCGCGTGGGGTACATAATGGGTGAGTATTGCCCAAGCCCTCTCACTTTGGGGCTACATTCTATCAGATCCGCATAGTGGTTGTTTTGGCAGTGTCTGAGGTGGAACTGCGTTAGAGCTGTCAAGTGGTTCCTTGCGTTACCCTATCACGGACTCTGCAATTGCATGCAACGAAACCTCACCCGACTTTATACCAAACAAGTCAAGCAGCCGCATTACATGTTCAAACACTCTAATGTGTGATGTTCTATTGTCTACACCTCGATTAAACTGATAGAAATACCCCCCTCCAAATGAACATGAAAACATGCATTAGCCTGTCATTATTTCTATTATGTGTAGAAGCTACAATTTCTATCGACATTTTGAACTTCTAATGAGGTAGTAGGGATAATAAGAAAGGGAGTGGTTGGTGGCACAAGAGCAGGTGCTCACCGATTTGTCATTTCATACCGCTGTTACACCTCCAACACTGCCAACGCGGGTTAACGCTCGATCTGATTGAATCGAGGCCTTAGCTATAGCTGGGTAGGAACTAGCTAACCTGAACCCCTAGCCAGGACACGATTAGCCCTGTCTGTGTAACCAACTGGGAATCAAACCCTAGGTTGTTAGTATAGCAGAATTTGACTTTGTTGTGGAGTTATCTATGTCTATATTGTATCAACTTTAATAAACTGCCACTTATTTTTTTCTACTTTTCACCTTTTGACTAGTATTTAGGAAAATGTTATCTGTAACTTAGCTTTTTATTTGGCTGGAAATTGCCATGCTATTGACTGTAAGTTAACGAAAAGTGTATACTCTAGTCCGTTGCTTATGAATCCTGGAGATTGCATGTCCTAAACTGCTGAGGATATTTTGCTGTAGCATTTTCTTCTTTAAATTAATTGTTATTTCGGTCTGTTGTATTGCTACCTGGTTCCTAGGACACACGGGAGTATGAGGTGTCCATTTGAAGAAGAAAAGTCTTGAGAAGAATGAAAACCCACAGATAGATAGAGATCTGGAGGAAGAGGAACCATTTTCTTTGTCTTTCAGATTACTTCTTTCACTTCCCTCATCTCCCATTCTGCTATTTCCTCTTCCTTGCCTCTCACTTTTGTTCTCTCTCTTTATCTTTGAGTTTGTGTCTTTACACCTCATTTTTCTTTTGTTTGTGTCTCTAATTTCCCAGTCGCTCTTTCTGTCAGTGATTGTAGGTTTGCCCTTCCTTGGGCCAGATTCAATCCGATCGTGTTTTGTCCGCTATGCAAAACAATGTTAAAGGCAATGTTCCAGCGCTAGTGGAGACGACATTCACGGTAAACTGCATATGTCAGTTCAATTGGAAATTACCTTTAAATGTCGCACTTTAACGTGGATTTTCCACGGCCCAGATTGAATCTAGGCCCTTGTCTTCATCTGTTCATTGTGTGCAGCGATGACTGTCTCCCAGTGGTGTGCTGTTTTCCACAGTCCAACGTTTTGTCTAAAATTAGGATTGGTGCCTTACAGAGGTTAAGCGATGGATAATATGGAAGGAGAGACAGAAAAAGGGAGAGCTGAGATATATTTATGAGGTAAAATCACATAGAGAGAAACAAAAAAGTAAAGGGAGAGACAGGAAAGCAGACACACTCTCATGCTCAGTTGCACACAGTATACACACAGAGAGAGAAAGAGAGAGAGCGAGAGAGATGCATACACACATTGAATGTAAATATTTGGTGGAATATTGAGGCTCATATATACAGAAAATTCAGTGCCAAAATATAACATTGCATAATGTAATGTAACTTCATGTTTCAACTCTCTTTGCCATAGTAAAATGTAAAATTACAAAGCCAGCATTTCATATTGTTCTTTGCCATTTCTGA
Organism: Oncorhynchus nerka; assembly: GCF_034236695.1. Classification (NCBI taxonomy): domain Eukaryota; kingdom Metazoa; phylum Chordata; class Actinopteri; order Salmoniformes; family Salmonidae; genus Oncorhynchus; species Oncorhynchus nerka. The sequence continues at coordinate 917,465 of NC_088421.1, forward strand.
AGTGTATTTCCACTTGACTGAGAAAAAGGTGAAGATCTGAATGTCGTCACGCTTATAGCACGCAATGATTGTATATTTTACCGCTTCTGCTGAATCATGTTATGATTATCAACGATTATCATTGTTATCAGTGCAAATTTGAAGATGTTGTATATGCACTATGTTGAAGAAAATAAGCTAACTTGGCTGCTTGCTGTGATGCAGTATTTAACTGACATGCTTTTTGAATTTCTTACCAGTTTATTGTCTGAACAGTAAATCTAATTTAATTCACTGTGCCAATATAGGGGTCCAGGAGACTCTTTTGCATTGTAAAGGTATTATTTGCATCATAATTTGTCATGAATGCATTATTTATTTGCTGAAATGTAATATTAAATAAAAGTCTCTGAATGGTGAAAGGTCTTGTGTGGCTCAGTTGGTAGAGCATGGTCTTTGCAACACCAATGTTGTGGGTTTGATTCCCACGGGGGACCAGTATGAAAAGTAATGCACTTTAATGTCATGTAAATCCCTCTGGATAAAAGCATCTGTTATATTCTTTAAACATTTGTAATATCTTTTAAATTCTATTTTGTGCATGTACAGAAGACTGAATGCCCAAGACAAAATATCAGATGTGTACATTGTTTAAAGTTTGATCTGTTATAGTCTGTGGAGGAACAATCACACCAATTTACTGCTGTTAATAATCTGTTAAATAGATTGAGGAACAGGTTGAGTTGACCAACCCTTTAAGCCTGTCACCCATATTTAATGACATAGGAGATAAGGGTGACAGCACAAACTTAAGTCAGTGAAACACAGTCAAAGACAGTACACTAATTGATACAAAAACACCAAACCAACACAGAGTGGGAAGGAGAAATGCAGTGAAACATAAATATCGTGAGGAATGGGTCACACAGCAAAATAAACCCAAACACTGTTTTGTTTCTGTAAATCACCAAATAACAGTAAATGAGCAATGCTAGCATGTGATATCTGTGCATATTGGTATTACTTTCATTGTGTTGACCTTATTTCCAGATAGTCAAAAGGATGTGGAATCAGAATCATGTCGAGTTCAAGTACAGTCATTGCAAAATGGATTTAGTCTTAAAGGGGACTGTGACACATTTATACATTCTATTGCTAGTGACAAGATGACATTTTAAAAAAATAGTACAAACAGAAAATATATATGATGCTCATGTTCAAGCTGTCATCAAGGAAAAGGGTGGCTACTTTGAAGAATATCAAATATCTTATTATTTGTTTAACACTTTTTTGGTTACTACGTGATTCCATATGCGTTATTTCATAGTTTTGATGTCTTCACTATTATTCTACAATGTAGAAAATAGTAAACAAAGAAAAACCCTTGAATGAGTACGTGAGTTCAAACTTTTGACTGGTACTGTTACGCACTTCTAGGAGTAAAGGACAATCGTGTTTATTTTGGCAGCGAAAATGGTCACGTCAAAACACCAGGCGCAACACCGGCCCAAAATCAGGACCCAAACAGTCCAGCGAAAACAAGCAAATAGCACAACCACAAAAATGAACAGAGGAACAAGCCTGCACAAAAGCAGGCGGGTATAACAGGCTTAAATAGCCCTAACCAAAACCTAAACAAGAAACAGGTGTAACCAATAAGACAAAACTAACAGAAAATGACAATGGGATCGGTGGCAGCTAGTAGACCGGTGACGACGACCGCCGAGCGCCGCCCGAACAGGAAGAGGAGCCACCTTCGGTGGGAGTCGTGACAGGTACTGTACATCACAGAAGACCGAAATATAACAAAACTGTTTGACATAGAAACACCGGATTTTTTAATAGCATTCCACCCATTAGGCCAAAGAGGGTGCTTTTGGGTATTTAGTGCAGGAAAGGGCTAACCAGTCTATTTCCCTTAATCTACACTGACATCAATAGCTAGGGATCATAGGTTACACCTGGATTCACGTGGTCAGTCTATGTCATGGAAAGAGCAGGTGTAACTAAGGTTATGTACACTCATTGTATGCATCCTATGACACAGTGCTAGATTTGAACCGTATAGTGTCCAGGAACCCCATTTTAAGCTGTTTGACCACAGTAAAAGTCCAGCAACACTTCTTATGACTTTTTTTGTTCAAAGTCGCCCTCTTCCACCCCACTTACATTTACATTTACATTTAAGTCATTTAGCAGACGCTCTTATCCAGAGCGACTTACAAATTGGTGCATTCACCTTAATGAACTTTAGTTGAGACGGGTAGTAGACAGTCCAATACAGTGTATTGCATTGGGGGCTATGGAAGGGGTAGAGTAAAAAGCCAGCAACTGTCCGTACGACACAGTCCCCCTCCAAAACTAAACATATTTGGTTAGTAGATACCTTTTCCAACTCACTTTAGCTGAGACGGGTAATAAACTGTTTCCTCTACAGTCCAATATGTATTCCATATACAGAGAATTGCATTGGTGGCTGTGTTCTGTTGCATGGGTAAATAGTCACAAACTCTGAATTACCCAATAGATAGTATGACAACTGCTAGGCACAGCACATAGCATTATGGTTTCACAGAACTAGAATAAGAAACATGAGGCTTTCAGCTACTAGAGGGTGCAACTAGTATAATACACATGAGGCTGCAAGCCGCTAGGCCATACAGTATAATCACAGATAGAACAGTGTTAGTAATAGAAAAATATTTGGTATAATCATCTAGCTATACAGCAAACTGAAAATAAATTAAAACTCTGATAGGATCTGTATGGACCAAGAAACACTTATAAGCATAGCACCAGTCACATACATAACATTACTAATACTGACTATTAACTACTACTACATTATGAGGTGAAGTACATTGAGAAATTGTAATGCTTTTAATGTCATTGTATAATTTTGGATTATGCACTATGACTATGCAAAGCTGCAAGAAAATAATGATTTAGTATACACATAGCGTTTTAGCGCAGACCTTTATTTTTGAGACAAAATCGTAAAACCGGAAGTCTTATTGTTGCTGTCTGGAGCTAATCTTGTCGGGATGGTGGCTGCAAGAGTGCGCTTGTTTGAAATGTAAAAGTGTTGTGGTAGCTTTTGATAAAGAAGAACATCAAGACGAAGCAGCTGCTTTATAAGTGGGATGCACTTTTGAGAGCTACATCCCGAGGGGTTCTTGCTGATTGTACAGAGATTGTGACAGCCGGTTAAATGGCGTCCCTTGAGAAGGCAAGAACAAGATGTATGTCATTAAAGATCCCATGGCCCTTATCATAAGAGTGGGGCTGTTAACCCCTGTGTCCTGGCTAAATTCCCAATCTGGCCCTCAAACCATCACGGTCACCGAATAATCCCCAGTTTACAATTGGCTCATTCATCCCCCTCCTCTCCCCTGTAACTATTCCCCAGGTCGTTGCTGCAAATGAGAACGTGTTTTCAGTCATCTTACCTGGTAAAATAACGGATAAATAAATAAAAATGTACATATTCTTCATCCCTTTACACTTGTGTGTATAAAGTAGTTGTTGTGAATTGTTACAATCAACAGTAGCTTGTGTAGCTGGAGGACAGCTAGCTTCCATCCTCCTTTGGGTACATTGACTTCAATACAAAACCTAGGAGGTTCTTGGTTCTCACCCCCTTCCATAGACTTACACAGTAATTATGACAACTTCCGGAGGACGTCCTCCAACCTATCAGAGCTCTTGGAGCATGAACTGACAAGTTGTCCACCCAATCAAAGGATCAGAGAATGAATCTACTACTGAAAGCAAAAGCTACAGCTAGCTAGCGCTGCAGTGCATAAAATGTGGTGAGTAAGTGACTCAGAGACAGAAAGACAATAGTTGAACAGTTTTGAACAAATTAATTTCTTCAAAAATGGAGGAGCAAGAGAGAGAGATTTCATAATTTTTTTCCACTTTCAGTTTCACTTACTTAGCTAGCAAATGCCGCTGGCTAGTTTACCCTACTCAGATACCCTGCTCAAACAGAGGGGTGCTATGTTAGCTAGCTGGCTATGACTATCCAACACAGTTGAAAAAATCTGGCCCGTTTCGGATGCATGGCCTTCTCCCTGACGAAGGCCAGTGTCGGATTTTTAAAACTTTGTTTCTATTGAACATGCTATACAAATAAAGACATTTTAATTAATTATATGAAGAGTGCCTTGGTCCTCCTTTCTTTTTGATGACCGATTCACCCCTTTTACCAAAGAGCACATTCTGTCTACCAAAATGTACTATTGTGTACCTTATTAGCGCTTCCCTTTCTTTCTACAACACTGGAACTCTTCCATGTCAAGGTCATCGTTTGGTTTTATTAATTTATTGCCACTGGGGCCCACCAGTGTAACTGCTTACTGACTTAACACTTACTTTACTGCATGATTGTAGCATGTTTACTAACGCATTAGTTATGTTAGCTATGTTGACTAGGACGTTACTTTAGCTAATATGGGGACAACGATGTAGGCTGTGTGTTGCAGTTATGACATGGTTTGGCTTGGAAAGTTTTTTTTCGCCTCGTCACGTACAGCTGATGTGTTGTGCATTCAAGTCCACAAAGGAATGGAAAAGGTGAGAGGAGGAGAGTGTATAGAGGCGAGAAGGAACCAAGGTAATGATAGTTTCAGGTTGGATATTCGCCAGATATTTGCGCTTTCAAACCTCAATAGCTTTCAAACCACTTAAGCCACAAACTCCAAATAAAGTGTCAGGATGTTGTAAAAATTGCATGTCTTATTTTCACATTTTGGACATTAATTCACTTGCCAAAGCTAATAAACATGTGGAAATGTGAGCAGCATTCCATATTCCTAGTTGAATTAGTTAGGGAGCGTAAACAAAGTACAAACTTTTTTTACATTTGAATTTCAATAGCTCCTTAGTCATGTGACCTACTGACCTCAACCAAGGTTCAGAATGTCCACTGACTACCCTTCTATTATTGCACACCCTTTTGTTTGTCCCTTTTCATCTCAGGTGATTTTGCATGAATTTTTCAAAATGTTACATTTCAATAGCTCCTTGATCATGTGACCTACTGACCTCAAACAAGGTTCAGAATGTACATTCAGTGGGCCTACACATTGCAAAAGGTGCCACTGAGTGTACATTCTAAACCTTGTTTGAGATCAGTAGGTCACATGACCAAGGAGCTATTGAAATTCAAAAGTTTACAAAATTCATGTAAAATCATTTGAGATGAAAATGGACAAACTAAAGGGTGTGCAATATAGAAGGGTAGTCAGTGGATATTCTGGAAGTAGTTTGAGGGTTGTAGGTCACATGACCAAGGAGTTATGGAAATTAAAAAGTTTGAAAAATCCATGTAAAAATGTGTTAGATGAAAATGGACAAACTAAAGGGTGTGCAATATAGAAGGGTAGTCAGTTGACATTCTGAACCTTGTTTGAGTCCAGTAAGTCACATGACCAAGGAGCTATTGTTAAATAAATGTATGTAAAATCGTGTGAGATGAAAATATACAAACAAAAGGGTGTGCTACATATACGGTTACTCAGTGGGTATTCTGAACGTAGCTTGAGGGTTGTAAGTCATATGACTAAGGAGCTATTGAAATGTGAAACTTTCATTGTAAAATCTCATGAGACGCAAATGGACAAACAGAAGGGTGTGCAATGTGTAGGCCCACTGAGTGTACATTATGAACTTTGAGGTGTGTGGGTCACATGACCAAGGCGCAATTGAATAATAAAAAATAATTTATAATAGTGCGAGATGTAAATCTCAACAAAAAAAAGTGTGTGCAATATGTGTCTCTGCCATCAGGGTAGTTTTGAAAGTTTTAGGAGTAATGGTTCATTCGTCACTATGTTGACGGTCCCTAACTGCTGTTGGTGGACGTAAGGAAAACTACAGGCGAACCTGAATCTGTTTTTACCTCGGCCGAGAACCGATACAATGTGGTGTTTACCCGTGATCAGGTGTGTATTCAGTCCGCCGATTTTGTTAAAACTTTTCTTAAACAGAAGCAAACGAAACGGGGATATAAAATGCCAGAATTTGTCCTATAGAAACTCTTGTTTGCAACTGTTGGACTAATGAGGCGGTATTGAATGTGTCACTCTCTGTCCATGTGTCACTCTCTGTCACCTTAAAAATGTATTTCGACCTGTATGCACCTACGTTGTAAACATTAATTCACAGGCAAGGTTGTAGCAACCTCATGATGGGTATAGGGAAAATTTGAGTATCATATAGTAGCCTAAATCTATCGATGTTACATTGAATGGAATATGAATGACAGTAATCCAATATGCTGTAATAGAAATAAGACCATGCTGTCCTGTCTCAGCCTCCAGTATTTATGCTGCAGTAGTTTATGTGTCGGGGGGCTGGGGTCAGTTTGTTATATCTGGAGTACTTCTCCTGTCCTATCCGGCGTCCTGTGTGAATTTAAGTATGCTCTCTCTAATTCTCTCTTTCTTTCTCTCTCTCGGAGGACCATGACTCAGGACTACCTGGCATGATGACTCCTTGCTGACCCCAGTCCACCTGGCTGTGCTGCTGCTCCAGTTTCAACTGTTCTGCCTGTGATTATTATTATTTGACCATGCTGGTCATTTATGAACATTTGAACATCTTGGCCATGTTCTGTTATAATCTCCACCCGGCACAGACAGAAGAGTACTGGCCACCCCACATAGCCTGGTTCCTCTCTAGGTTTCTACCTAGGTTTTGGCCTTTCTAGGGAGTTTTTCCTAGCCACCGTGCTTCTACACCTGCATTGCTTGCTGTTTGGGGTTTTAGGCTGGGTTTCTGTACAGCACTTTGAGATATCAGCTGATGTACGAAGGGCTATATAAATACATTTGATTTGATGCTCATGAAAAAAAAGCGTCATCCCATAAACAGCACTGACAGCCACTGATAAGGAGACATATACTTGGAATACGTAGGAGGAATGGAGGGGAAAAAGAGAGGCAGAGGAGGTCTGAGAAAGAGATGGAGGAAGAGGGTGAGCTTGAGGCGGTTAAAAATGGCAGGAAAAGGGGAGATGGTTTGTTTTAGAAGAATGGTAGAAAGTGTAAGCAGGGTGAGCTGAAGACAGGAGGTATCAGAGGTAGTAGGTGTGGTGAAGTTCTCTGAGCCGAGGCTTGCACCGAGGGTCAGGATTTAAAAAATATATATATATTTCACCTTTATTTAACCAGGTAGGCTAGTTGAGAACAAGTTCTCATTTGCAACTGCGACCTGGCCAAGATAAAGCATAGCAGTGTGAACAGACAACACAGAGTTACACATGGAGTAAACAATTAACAAGTCAATAGCACAATAAAGATGAGTCTGTGACAGTTGGAGTGACCCTTGCCTTTTGGCTGATCCATTTGTCATTTCAGGGTGGGTGAAAACAGAGTTGGGTGCTGTGGATTCGGAAACCAAAAGTGGTCTTGTGATAATTGTTTGTGTTTCTGCTGGTCAGAGGGAGAAGGCACTCCACGTTAAATGAATGGGGGCAAGAAATTTGAATTGTTTTGCTTTCAAGAAAAGGGTGCCATTGAAAGGTGTGATTGCTGGGGTAGCAGTAAATGTAAAAGTTGACCAACTGAAGGAGAAGATTCCTGGTGTTTGTGATGCTCGTCGTTTGGTGCGAAGCAGACAGGGTGGCGTGAGTGGTGGAACAGGAGTCATTGTCTGTTCTTTTGACTTTTGATGTTGAGTCTTTGCCCAACAAAGTGATGTTAGGATATATAAGTTATCCTGTATGAGCTTTTCTGGTGAATACATTACGTTGTTACAGGTGTCAAGCTTATGGGCATGTAGCAGCAGTGTGTAGGTGTGAGAAGTGTGCAGAAGGGCATGAGACAAAATAATGTGTAGCATTGGGAAAAGTAGTGGTATGTGTTAATTGTAGGGGTGCCTATGGGGCTGGGGATCAGAAATGTCCCAGGCAGGTTGAGGTTTCCGGGTTAGAGTAGTGCAGAAGTTGTCATATGCTGAGACAGTGAAGAAAGTAGAGGAAGATGGGTCAAGGGGGAGGGATCCTGAGAGGAGTGGTGTGAGTAGTAGATCTGTACCAGTACAGAGGGATAGGTCAACAAGTGATATGTTTCAGTATGATTAGATTATTAGCATTTATAGCAATGGTTATCAACTGTTCTCCAGGGATGAAACATAGGTCGCAGAAAATTGAGGTTGTGGTGGCAGCTGCAGAGAGGTATTTGGGTGTGCGAGAAAGGGTGTATTAAGTGGTGGTGTCCCATCCTTTCAGATTGTTGGCCTGAGGTAGGACTAAATATATTTAAATAGTGGAGTAGGGTGGTGTTATTCTTTTATATATATATATTTTTGTGATGGTAGGGTATTTGTTTACTTATGCATATATTTTTTTTAAGCAAAGTATACGGGAGTTGTACTCCAGTCTACTAGGTGGCGGTAATGCAACATTTATTGGAGGCCAAACGCCGTTAAACCTCATCGAAGAATAAACTAATCTTCTCGATGACGTTAGCTAGTCAAGCAAGCTAAACATGTCAAAATGACCTCGTCCTAATTAACCACAGTATTTCCCTAATTCGTGCAACCTTGTTAAGTGTTTTCTTTTTCCGTTGTTTAAAATTCTCATTTTAATAGCATTGGAGATTTGGAGCCACCACAAAAGTTAACCGCTAATGTTAGCTAGCAAGTCGGCTAGCCTGGTGAGTACGTTAGCTAGCTAACGGCTTGCCTTTAGCATCCAACCAGAGACGTTACGGTATCTTGAAACTAACGTTAGTAAATGTAGCTACCTAGGTAACAAGCCAAATATTAACTAGCAAGTTAACTAGTGTGATTGTAGCGAGCTACTTTGTTGTCTTCCATGTGTCTAGCAAGATGTCTTGCAGTGTCTCGAAAGCTAGCTAGCTAACGTTACCCATTCAAATTTCACCTGGACATGATGATAACTGGCCTAGAAGTAGGCAGGGCAAATACCCGAAATCGTCAAAATAAATTAAATTACAGCACGTTTTTGGACTCATCCAGTAGTTTTACCGGATTAAGTAGCTACACTACCGCTGGAAACTACTGTAGATTATAATTTAACATGAAGAAAAAATGTGTGGCCACTCCTCAATGGTCCAGTTTTTGATCGGTGCCAGAGAGTAATTATGTTCTGATTTCAGATTTAAATAGCAGAGTAGAGGAAGATTTCATATGCTCTCAGTTTGTGTAATTTGTTGGGTAAGTGGTCAAAGTAATTGATTTGTGTTAAAAGTAACATTTGTTTATAGTGAATGGAATGTTTGGAGTGATGTCACAATGGGAACTTTTAGAGGTATAAAATTCATCGAAAAAGTTTGTGAGCACACTATTCCAGACCAGTCTACACGTTTTAAATTTAGAAATACATTTCTAGCTTAAACGGTACGGTGTAAGAGGAGTAGCCTTGAAAAGAATGATATCTATAAATCAGAATTATTGCAGTATTAAAAGTTTAATGTTAATTACTTAAAAAATTTACCTCGTTTTCTCCCCAATTTTGTTATAGCCAATTGGTAGTTAGTCTTGATTGTGTATGTGTGCCATTCGGAGGGTGAATTGACAAGACAAAATATTTAAGTGCCCTTGAACGGGGTGTGGTAGGAGCATAGGTTTGAGTGTGTAAAGAACTGCAACGCTCCTGGGTTTTTCACGCTCAACAGTTTCTTGTGTGTATTAAGAATGGTCCACCACCACCCAAAGGACATCCAGCCAACTTGACACAACTCTGAAGCATTGGGAGTCAAATCCAATTGTATTTGTCATATGCCATGAAATGCTTACTTACAAGCCCTTAACTATTAAAACAGTTTTAAGAATATAGTTACGAAATAAACAAAAGTAATACAAATAAGGCTGTATGCAGAGGGCACTGGTACCAAGTCGATGTGTGGGGATACAGGTTAGTCGAGGTAATTTGAACATGTTATTGGTAAAGTGACTATTCATAGATAATAAACAGCGAGTAGCAGAACTGTAAAAACAAAGGGAGTGTGGCCATTTGGTTAATTGTTAAGCAGATTTATGGCTTGGGGATAGAAACTTAAAGTGCCTTTTGGACCTAGACTTTGGTATCGCTTGCTGTGCTGTAGCAGAGAAAAGTCTATTATTGGGTGACTGAAGTCTGACCATTTTTTTGGGCCTTCCTCTGACACCGCCTAGTATATAGGTCCTGGATTGCAGGAAGCCTGGCCCCGGTGATGTACTGGGCCATACGCACTACCCTCTGTAGCGCCTTACGGTCGGATGCCGAGCAGTTGCCATACCAGGTGGTGATGCAACCGATCAGGATGCTCTCAATCGTGCAGCTGTATAACTTTTTGAAGATCTGGGGACCCATGCCAAATCTTTTCAGTCTCCTGGGGGGGGAAAAGGCGTTGTAGTGCCCTCTTCACAACTTTTTTGGTGTGTTTGAACCATGATAGTTTGTTGGTGTTGTGGACACCAAGGTACTTAAGTCTCAACCTGCTCCACTACAGCCCCATCGACGTGAATGGGGGCGTGTTCAGCCCTCCTTTTCTTGTAGTCCATGATCGTCTCCTTTGTCTCGCTCACGTTGATGGAGAGGTTGTTGTCCTGGCACCACACTGCCAGGTCTCTGACCTCCTCCCTATAGGCCGTCTCATCGATGTCAGTGATCAGGCCGTTGTGTCGTCAGGAAACTTAATGATGGTGTTGGAGTCGTGCTTGGTCACGCAGTTGTGGGTGAACAAGGAGTACAGGAGGGGACTAAGCATGTACCCCTTAGGGGCCCTCGTGTTGATTATCAACGTGACAGATATTGTTGCCTATTCTTACCACCTAGGGGGCGGCCGGTCAGGAAGTGCAGAGGGAGGTGTTTAGTCCCAGGGTCCTTAGCTTAGTGATGAGCTTTGTTAACACTATGGTGTTGAACACTGAGCTGCAGTCAATGAACAGCATTCGCACATGGGTGTTCCTTTTGTCCATGTGTGAAAGGGCAGTGTGGATTGAGATGGCATCATCTGTGGATCTGTTGGGGCAGTATGCGAATTGGAGTAAGTAATAATATGGGGATGAGGTAGTTGGGTGTGCTATTTACAGATTGGCTGTGTACAGGTACTCTGATAACTGATGCTTAAAGTTAGTGAGGGAGATATAAGACTCCAGCTTCAGTGATTTTTGCAATTTGTTCCAGTCATTTGCAGCAGAGAACTGGAAGGAAAGGCGGCCAAAGGAAGTGTTGGCTTTGGGGATGAGCAGTGAAATATACTTGCTGGAGCGCGTGCTACAGGTGGGTGTTGCTATGATGACCAGTGAGCTGAGATAAGGCGGGGCTGTACCTAGCAAAGACTTATAGATGACCTGGAGCCAGTGGGTTTGGCGACGAATATGTAGAGTGAGGGCCAGCCAACGAGAGCATACAGGTCGCAGTGGTGGGTAGTATATGGGTCTTTGGTGACAAAACAGATGGCACTGTGATAGACTGCATCCAGTTTGCTGAGTAGAGTGTTGGGGGTTATTTTGTAAATGGCATCGCTGAAGTCAAGGATCTGTAGGATAGTCAGTTTTATGAGGGTATGTTTGACAGCATGAGTGAAGGAGGCTTTGTTGCAAAATATGAAGCCGATTCTAGATTTAATATTGGATTGGCGATTCTTAATGTGAGTCTGGAAGGAGAGTTTACAGTCTAACCAGACACCTAGGTATTTGTAGTTGTCCACATATTCTAAGTCAGAACCGTCCAGAGTAGTGATGCTAGTCGGGCGGGAGTGTGCGGGCAGCAATCGGTTGAAGAGCATATACTTAGTTTTACTAGCATTTAAAAGCAGTTGGAGGCCACAGGAGGAGTGTTGTATGGCATTGAAGCTCGTTTGGAGGTTTGTTAGTACAGTGTCCAAAGAAGGGCCAGATGTATACAGAATGATGTCGTCTGCGTAGAGGTGGATCAGAAAATAACCAGCAGCAAGAGCGACATCATTGATATATACAGAGAAAAGAGGGCCCAAGAATTGAGCCCTGTGGCACCCCCATTGAGACTGCCAGAGGGCCGGACAACAGGCCCTCCGATTTGACACACTGAACTCTATCTGAGAAGTAGTTGGTGAACCAGGCGAGGCAGTCATTTGAGAGGCCACGGCTATTGAGTCTGCCGATAAGAATGTGGTGACTGACAGAGTCAAAAACCTTGGTCAGGTTGATGAAGACGGCTGTACAGTACTGTCTTTTATCGATGGCGGTTATGATATCGTTTTGGACCTTGAGCGTGGCTGAGGTGCACCCATGACCAGCCCGAAACCGTATTGCATAGCGGAGAAGGTACAGTGGGATTCGAAATGGTTAGTGATCTGTTTATTAACTTGGCTTTCAAGATTTTAGAAAGTCAGGGCAGGATGGATAAAGGTCTATATCAGTTTGGGTCTAGAGTGGGGATGACTGTGGCAGCTTTGAAGAGGGGGATGACTGTGGCAGCTTTCCAATCTTTGGGGATCTCAGACAATACGAAAGAGAGGTTGAATAGGCTAGTAATAGGGGTTGCAACAATTTCAGCTGGGGTAAGACTTCTGTCTTTACAGTGAAACTATCAAGCCACAAGGCGAGACCCAGATGCAGACACAGGAGGCAAATGGTAGGAGTCTTACAATGTTTAATAATCCAAAGGGGTAGGCAAGAGCATGGTCATGGACAGGCAAAAGGTCAAAACCAGATCAGAGTCCAGGAGATACAGAGTGGCAGACAGGCTTGTGTTCAAGGCAGGCAGAATGGTCAGGCAGGCGGGTACAGAGTCCAGAAACAGGCAAAGGTCAAAACTGGGAGGACTAGAAAAAGGAGAATAGCAGAAGGAGTATGGGGAAAACACTCTGGTTGACTTGACTAAACATACAGACGAACTGGCACAGCAAGACAGGGATAAATACAGGGATAAATACACTGGGGGAAATAAGTGACACCTGGAGGGGGTGGAGCCAATCAGAGGAACAGGTGAAACAGATCAGGCCATGACAGAAACAGAATGCAGGCCAAGGTGTGTTGAGAGTATTAGTAGTTCTGAGGATCAGTAATTTAGAGTTGTGCTAAATAAGCTAAACCAAATCTATAATTGGTTTAAATTCTATCAAAACCTAACGCTGAAAATTCGAGATGATGTGACACACAACTGAAATTCCATTGAAAAACCAGAGAGCTCATTTCGCTAGAAGCCAATATTGTGTTCAACCTGGTGTGATTACCCCCTCCAAAAAACCCTCCCTGTAGCCCTTGCCATTGTCTGTAATATTTGCATAATTTCTATCAAGGTTTCATTCCTCTCCCAGCAGGACACATACTCACAAACACACACACGCCACAAGCTAGCTAGCTAAATAACGTAAGACAAAACGTTTTTTGAAACCTTTTCAGCACCGGATGGCAGTACGATCAATAGTGTTTCCACTCTAGGTAAAAGACGCTCAGCGCTGCAGCAGTATTGGACTGTCAGCACAGGGCATCACAGAGGGCTGCTGGGTATGTGCCTCTCCTTTCCTCTCTCCCTCTGTCTTCCCCTCTTCTTCTCTCTCTCTCTCTCTCTCTCTCTCTCTCTCTCTCTCTCTCTCCCTATGTCTCCCTCTGCCCCCTCTCCTTGTCTCCCTCTGCCCCCTCTCCTTGTCTCCCTCTGCCCCCCTCTCCTTGTCTCCCTCTGCCCCCTCTCCTTGTCGCCCTCTGCCCCCTCTCCTTGTCTCCCTCTGCCCCCTCTCCTTGTCTCCCTCTGCCCCCCTCTCCTTGTCTCCCTCTGCCCGCCTCTCCTTGTCTCCCTCTGCCCCCTCTCCTTGTCTCCCTCTGCCCCCTCTCCTTGTCTCCCTCTGCCCCCTCTCCTTGTCTCCCTCTGCCCCCTCCCAGCAGCTCTGTTGTTTTTTTCCTAGCTCAAACAGTAAGCAGCCACACCAGCCAGGGTCAATTATTTCTGTCTGTGTAGACAACCTTAACAATTTCTCAAAGTATTCAACAACAAAAATGGTTCCTTGCACTGTAAAGTGTGGTTCCATGCAAATGTATGTGCTCTTGATTAAATGTATTGATGGTGATGATGATCAGCGTTAATTTACATTTTCTGTTGAGAAACATACAACAACAAAAAATCTGTTGTGTGCCCTAATGAACACAACCCTGGTGTGAATGGACACAAGCTCCCCTCAACATTGTTCTATTTGTGCCCCAATCAGTCGATGACGTTTGTGAAATAGATCATTATGATTAGTACTTGTCTGTAGGCTCTGACTGACACAGGAGTGCATGTATGCCGTGCTGTGTAATCACGCTAACCGTGCTGTGTTCCCTACAAGCCAAAGCTCCAATGTTGTTTTTAAGGAATACCTAGGATAGGATGAAGTAATCCCTCTCACCCCCCCCCCCCTTAAAATATTTAGATGCACTACTGTTCCGCTGGATGTCATAAGGTGAATGCACCAATTTGTAAGTCGCTCTGGATAAGAGCGTCTGCTAAATGACTTAAATGTAAATGTAATGTAAATGAGTGGGTCTTAGGCGGTAGCCATTTAGGCAGGTTACCTTTCGCTTTCTGGGCACAGGGACTATGGTGGTCTGCTTGAAACATGTAGCTATTTCAAACTCCAGGTACATGTTGCAAATTTCAGTGAAGAAACTTTCCAGTTGGTCTGTGCATGCTCTGTGTGTACGTCCTGGTAATCTGTCTGGCCCTGCTGCCTTGCGAATGTCTACCTGTTTAAATGTCTTGCTCATATTGGCTACGGAGAGCATGATCACAACATGGGCCAGTATCCCTGGGATTGCTTTCGACACCTTGTAGAGTCCATGCCTGATGGATTGAGGCTGTTCTGGAGTGCAACATAATACTACGAAGGTGTTCCGAATGTTTTGTATACACTTTTGTACGTTGAATTATTTTGCCATATATAATTAACCACATATACTTCTCACTAGTTTAACCATTTTGAGATGATAAAAGACTCCTAAGCACAATTTAACCTGGCGCTCTAGATTAGAGCGTCCATTGGGTCTGTGCAGCAGGCTGAACATTTTACATCCCTACTAAAAGGCAGGTTTCTGACGAAGGTAGAGGGATCGCTAGCTAGCTAACGTTACCTACTCGGCTAGAGTGCAGTATCTCTAACTTAAAGTATCTAAAGCCAGGATGGCTAACTACTTGTCTGAACTGTTTATATAATGCAAGTGCTTTCTATATACACTGCATGACCAAAAGTATGTGGACACCTGCTCATCGAACATCTCATTCCAAAATCATGGGCGTTAATATGGAGTTGGTCCCCCCCACTTTGCTTCTATGACATCCTCCACTCTTCTGGGAAGGATTTCCACTAGATGTTGGAACATTGCTGCGGGGACTTGCTTCCACTCATCCACAAGCATTACTGAGGTCGGGCACTGATGTTGGGCGATTAGGCCTGGCTCGCAGTCGGCGTTCCAGTTCATCCCAAAGTTTTTAATGGGGTTGAGGTCAGGGCTCTGTGCAGGTCAGTCAAGTTCTTCCACATCTCGTCAACCCGTTTCTGTATGGAGCTGGCTTTGTGCACGGGGGCATTATGATGCCTAAACAGGAAAGGGTCTTCACATAACTGTTGCCACAATGTTGGAAGCACAGAGTCCCCACTCCAGCCGACACTTGGCATTGCGCATGGTGATCTTAGGCTTGTGTGCGGCTGCTCGGCCAATGGAGACCCATTTCATGAAGCTCCAGACAAACAGTTCTTGTGCTGACGTTGCTTCCAGTGGAAGTTTGTAACTCTGTTGTGAGTGTTGCAACCGAGGACAAGGGCTGTCCCCAACTAAAAACAAAAGTTGTGGTCGACTGAATTTCAATTTGTCCATTTTTAAACCGATATTTTTCCATATGTAGACACCCTATGTGTTTTAATAAAATCAACTGTGCATTGAGCTTGTTTGATGCTTTACGCTTACGGTTTGATTCCTCAAGGTCCCTAGAGATCTAGGTAACCAGAAGGAAAACAAATGTAACCTGACCCAACTATTCTCCTGCTCCTGCTGGCTTTCACAGATTCTGCCATTATTCTCCAGAAGTTTCCAATAATAAAGCTACACGAGGAGTCTGCAACCTTTCATGTGGAATTCAATTTTTTTTCTACCGATCCAGTTATGGTTTTCATATGCACATTTTCGTGAAACAGTTTAATTTATAATAACGTTTTCATATCTAAAAATCATTGTCGTGGTTAATCAATTCTATCCAAATTAAATGAAAATGATACTTTTAGGTTGAACTTCTATTGCTATCTATGTAAAAATTGCCTACATAAAGCCCCAGTTGGTCCCCCCCCTAAAAAAATGTGCAGCCTGCAGGTGAACTTGGGTCTTGCCAAAAGCTTGTGCTAGCTAACTTGCAACATTGTATAAAATATTCACATTTTGTACTGCTTGAGCTATTTGCTCAAAAGTATTGTGGAGCTCCTGCACCTAAATACACTGCTCAAAAAAATAAAGGAACACTAAAATAACACATCCTAGATCTGAATTAATGAAATATTCTTATTAAATACTTTTCTTTACATAGTTGAATGTGCTGACAACAAAATCACACAAATTATCAATGGAAATCAAATTTATCAACCCATGGAGGTCTGGATTTGGAGTCACACTCAAAAGTGGAAAACCACACTACAGGCTGATCCAACTTTGATGTAATGTCCTTAAAACAAGTCAAAATGAGGCTCAGTAGTGTGTGTGGCCTCCACGTGCCTGTATGACCTCCCTACAACGCCTGGGCATGCTACTGATGAGGTGGCGGCTGGTCTCATGAGGGATCTCCTCCCAGACCTGGACTAAAGCGTCCGCCAACTCCTAGACAGTCTGTGGTGCAACGTGGCGTTGGTGGATGGAGCGAGACATGATGTCCCAGATGTGCTCAATTGGATTCAGGTCTAGGGACCGTTCCCGTGCGGGCCAGTCCATAGCATCAATGCCTTCCTCTTTCAGGAACTGCTGACACACTCCAGCCACATGAGATCTTGCATTAGGAGGAACCCAGGGCCAACCGCACCAGCATATGGTCTCACCTAATGGCAGTCGGGCTACCTCTGGCGAGCACATGGAGGCCCCCCCAAAGTAATGCCACCCCACACCATGACTGACCCACCGCCAAACCGGTCATGCTGGAGGATGTTGCAGGCAGAACGTTTTCCACGGCATCTCCAGACTCTGTCACATGCTCAGTGTGAACCTGCTTTCATCTGTGAAGAGCACAGGGCACCAGTGGCGAATTTGCCAATCTTGGTGTTCTCTGGCAAATGCCAAACGTCCTGCACGGTGTTGGGCTGTAAGCACAACCCCCACCTGTGGACGTCGGGCCCTCATACCACCCTCATGGAGTCTGTTTGTGACCGTTTGAGCAGACACATGCACATTTGTGGCCTGCTGGAGGTCATTTTGCAGGGCTCCGGCAGTGCTCCTCCTCGCACAAAGGCGAAGGTAGCGGTCCTTGCTGCTGGGTTGTTGCCCACCTACGGCCTCCTCCACGTCTCCTGATGTACTGGCCTGTCTCCTGGTAGCGCCTCCATGCTCTGGACACTACGCTGACAGACACAGCAAACCTTGCCACAGCTTGCATTGATGTGCCATCCTGGAAGAGCTGCACTACCTGAGCCACTTGTGTGGGTTGTAGACTCCGTCTCATGCTACCACTAGAGTGAAAGCACCGCCAGCATTCAAAAGTGACCAAAACATCAGCCAGGAAGCATAGGGACTGAGAAGTGGTCTGTGGTCACCACCTGCAGAACCACTCCTTTATTGGGGGTGTCTTGCTAATTGCCTATAATTTCCACCTGTTGTCTATTCCATTTGCACAACAGCATGTGAAATTTATTGTCAATCAGTGTTGCTTCCTAAGTGGACAGTTTGATTTCACAGAAGTGTGATTGACTTGGAGTTACATTGTGTTAAGTGTGCACAACTGAGCAAGATGACAAGTACATTAGTGTCTGGTTTTGAGAAACAGACGTCTCGCAAGTCTTCAACTAGCAGCTTCATTAAATAGTACCCGCAAAACACCACACTCAACATCAACAGTGAAGAGGCGACTCTGGGATGCTGACCTTCTAGGCAGAGTTGCAAAGAAAAGCCATATCTCAGACTGGCCAATAAAAATAAAAGATTTAAGATCGGCAAAAGAATACACACTTGACAGAAATATGGCTTTTTCTTTGCAACTCTGCCTAGAAGGCCAGCATCCCGCAGTACGTGAACAATGGTAGACATCTTGAAGCATGTCGGGACAACAGAGATTGAGTATGTCCGTAAACACTCCAGTCTGCTGGTCTGCGCATGCTCTGAGGCCGCGGCTAGGGGTGCCATCTGGACCGGCAGCCTTGCGAGGGTTAGCACACTTAAATGTCTTACTCCAGTCAGCCACGGAGGAGAGCCCACAGTTCTTGGTAACGGGCAACGTCTGTGGCTGTGTTATCCTCAATGCGAGCGAAGGTGTTTAGCTTGTGCGGAAGCAAGATGTCGGTATCCGTGACGTGGCTGGTTTTGTAGTCCGTGATTGTCCGTAGACCCTGCCACATACGTCTCGTGTCTGTGCCGTTGAATTGCGACTCCACTTTGTCTCTATACTGACCGTTTGCCTGTTTGATTGCCTTACGGCGGGAATAACTACACTGTTTGTATTCGGTCACATTCCCAGTCACCTTGCCATGGTTAAATGCAATGGTTTGCTCTTTCAGTTTGCGAAAACAGTCTACTTTCTCTTTTGCAGCTCAAGCAGTTATTCTAGGCAAGGCTATTCTGTGTCAAGTCATTTGCTCAAGGCCCAAGCCTATACTTCGCCATCTACTGGTATCACGTTATTATGGAATGCAGTTCTAAAACAAGCTTTGGACATTTTATTTTGGAAATGAAACTGGATGCTCTAAAGCAACTTTAACTTCTGGGGGGCAGTATTGAGTAGCTTGGATAAAAAGGTGCCCAGATTAAACTGCCTGCTACTCATGCCTAAAAGCTAGAAAATGCATATAATTAGTAGATTTGGATAGAAAACACTCTGAAGTTTCTGAAAAGGGTTAACTGATGTCTGTGACTATAACGGAACTCATATGGCAGGCCAAAACCAGAGGAAAAAATCCAAACAGGAAGTGTGAAATCTGAGGTTTGTAGTTCTACTCATTCCCTATCAAACAGTGTCTATGGGGTCATATTGCACTTCCTAAGGCTTCCACTAGATGTCAACAGTCTTTAGAACCTTGTTTGATGTGTCTACTGTGAAGAGAGGGGAATGAGTCAGTCTGGCAGAGTGCCATTAGCTGACCACGTGCATTCGCGTGATAGTTGGCTTGCGTTCCATTGCAATTTTACAGACAAGGGAATTCTCCAGTTGGAACATTATTGAAGATTTATGATTAAAAAAACATCCTAAAGATTGATTCTATACTTCGTTTGACATGTTTCTACGAACTGTAATAACTTTTGGTCTGGACTTTTGCATGGACTTGCCTGCGCGTCGTGATTTTGGATTGTGTACTAAACGCGTGAACAAAAGGAGGTATTTGGACATAAATAAGGGACTTTATCGAACAAATCAAACATTTATTGTGGAACTGGGATTCCTGGGAGTGTATTCTGATGAAGATCATCAAAGGTAAGTGAATATTTATAATGCTATTTCTGACTTCTGTTGACTGCACAGCATGGTGGTTATCTGTTTGGCTGTTTTGTTGTCTGAGCACTGTACTCAGATTTATTGCATGGTGTGCTTTTTCGGTAAAGCTTTTTTGAAATCTTTCACAGCGGTTGCATTAAGGAGAAGTTTTATCTAAAGTTCCATGTATAAGACTTGTATTTTCATCAACATTTATGATGAGTATTTCTATAAATTGATGTGGCTCTCTGCAAAATCACCGGATGTTTTGGAATTACTGAACATAACATGCCAATTTTTGGATATAAATATGAACTTTATCGAACAAAACACCGAACAAAACATACATGCATTGTGTAACATGAAGTCCTATGAGGGTCATCTGATGAAGATCATCAAAGGTTAGTGATTCATTTTTATCTCTTTCTGTTTTTTTTGTGACTCCTCTCTTTGGCTGGAATAATGGCTGTGTTTTTCTGTGACTAGGTGCTTACCTAACATAATCGTTTGGTGTGCTTTCGCCGTAAAGCCTTTTTGAAATCACACTGTGGCTGGATTAACGAGAAGTTACTTTAAAATGGTGAAATACTTGTATGCTTGAGGAAATTTAATTATGAGATTTCTGTTTTGAATTTTGTGCCCTGCACTTTCACTGACTGTTATTGAGGTGGGATGCTACCGTCCCGGATATCCCAGAGAGGTTAACTGGTCTGGGCTAGAGTTGCTTGATTTGACTAGCTACGTTCATGTCTTTTGCAGATGCCACATTACTGACAAGTTTTTACGTTTAAAAAAAAATATCTCTAACCCAGTCAAGGGAGATGTGTAAATATTAATTCATAGTCGTAACGGGAGAGATCTAAAGTTTTAATTTCATGTTTCAGCATTGGCTTTTCTTATGATACTAACAATTTACGTATCTTTTTTTTTCTTACGATCCTAACGATACGTACAGTCGTGGCCAAAAGTTGAGAATAACACATTAATTTTCAGTCTGCGGCCTCAGTTTGTATGATGGCAATTTGCATATACTCCAGAACGTTATGAAGAGTGATCAGATGAAATGCAATTAATTGGAACATCCCTCTTTGCCATGCAAATTAACTGAATCCCAAATAAAACATTTCTACTGCATTTCAGCCCTGCCACAAAATGACCAGCTGACATGTCAGTGATTCTCTCGTTAACCTCTAGTGACACCCCAGCCCGTGAACGGGACCGTTGTCATCATCTGACACTAAGTAGCATAACGCAACGGACATAAATATTATTAGAAAATATTCCTATTCATGAAAATCACAAGTGAAATCTATTGAGACACAGCTTAGCCTTTTGTTAATCACCCTGTCATCTCAGATTTTCAAAATATGCTTTACAGCCAAAGCTAGACAAGCATTTGTGTAAGTTTATCGATAGCCTAGCATAGCAGTTTGTCCAGCTAGCAGCCGGTAACTTGGTCACGGAAATCAGAAAAGCAATCAAATTAAATTGTTTACCTTTGCGCTTCGGATGTTTTCACTCACAAGACACCCAGTTAGATAGCAAATGTTCCTTTTTTACAAAAATATTATTTTTGTAGGCGAAATAGCTCCGTTTGTTCTTCACGTATGGCTGAGAAATTGCCCGGAAATTGCAATCACAAACTGCGAAAAATATTCAAAATTAGCTCCATTTATATCGACAAACATGGCAAACGTTGTTTATAATCCATCCTCAAGGTGTTTTTCAAATATCTATTCGATAATATATCCATCGGGACAATTCGTTATTCAGTAGGACCGATTGGAGTAATGGCTACCTCCTGTATTTTACGCGAGAATCTCTCGGGAGCATAAGGTGACCACTTGCGCAATGTAGCTACCTAGGGGTATTCTTCAACATAAATGCGTAAAACTACGTCACAATGCTGTAGACACCTTCGGGAATACGGAGAAAGTCATCTGATTGATAGCCCATTCACTGCTCAATAGGGACTCATTGGAACGCAGCGCTTTTAAAACATGAGGCACTTCCGGATTGGATTTTTCTCAGTCTTTCGCCTGCAACATCAGTTCTGTTATACTCTCAGACAATATTTTTACAGTTTTGGAAACTTTAGTGTTTTCTATCCTAAGCTGTCAATTATATGCATATTCTAGCATCTTGTCCTGACAAAATATCCCGTTTACTACGGGCACGTTATTTTCCAAAAATGAAAATACTGCCCCCTAGTCACAAGGTTAACACAGGTGTGAGTGTTGACGAGGACAAGGCTGGAGATCACTCTGTCATGCTGATTGAGTTTGAATAACAGACTGGAAGCTTCAAACGGAGGGTAGAGCTTGGAATCATTGTTCTTCCTCTGTCATCCATGGTTACCTGCAAGGAAACACGTGCCATCATCATTGCTTTGCACAAAAAGGGCTTCACAGGCAAGGATTTTGTTGCCAGTAAGATTGCACCTAAATCTGATCCTCAAGAACTTCAAGGAGAGCGATTCAATTGTTGTGAAGAAGGCTTCAGGGCACCCAAGAAGGTCCAGCAAGCGCCAGGACCTTCTCCTAAAATTGATTCCGCTGCGGGGTCAGGGCACCACCAGTACAGAGCTTGCTTAGGAATGGCAGCAGGCAGGTGTGAGTGCATCTGCACGCACAGTGAGGCAAAGACTTTTGGAGGATGGCCTGGTGTCAAGAAGGGCAGCAAAGAAGCCACTTCTCTCCAGGAGAAACATCAGGGACAGACTGATATTCTGCAAAAGGTACAGGGATTGGACTGCTGAGGACTGGGGTAAAGTAATTTCCTCTGATTTATATCCCCTTTACGATTGTTTGGGGCATCCAGAAAAAAAGCTTGTCCCGGAGAAGACGAGTTGAGCGCTACCATCAGTCCTGTGTCATGCCAACAGTAAAGCATCCTGAGACCATTCATGTGTGGGGTTGCTTCTCAGCCAAGGGAGTGGGCTCACTTACAATTTTGCCTAAGATAACAATCATGAATAAAGAATGGTACCAGCACATCCTCCGAGAGCAACTTCTCCCAACCATCCAGGAACAGTTTGGTGACGAACAATTCCTTTTCCAGCATGATGGAGCACCTTGCCATAAGGCAAAAGTGATAACTAAGTGTCTCTTAGAACAAAACATTGATATTTTGGGTCCATGGCCAGGAAACTCCCCAGACCTTAATCCCATTGAGAATTTATGGTCAATCCTCAAGAGGCGGGTGGACAAATAAACTCCAAGCATTGATTATGCATGAATGGGCTGCCATCAGTCAGGATGAGGCCAGGGCGGATTGCAGAGGTCTTGAAAAAGAAGGGTCAACATTGCAAATATTGACTTTTTTTTTTTTCATCAACTTCATGTAATTGTCAATAAAAGCCATCCATAGTAACATCTGAGACATATCTAAAGACACTGAAGCAGCAAACTTTGTGGAAATTAATATTTGTCATTCTCAACTTTTGGCCACGACTGTACTTTCAACCTTTTGGCAGATATCTTGCTCCATACTGAAACCCCCTATTATCAACCATAGGGAATGGGAGCATATCAACAGCTATAAACCAAAGACTGTAAAAATTGTAAACACAGCCTATCCTTCGCTCTTGTAATTTCTTTAGCCCAGTCAGAATCAGCTGCCAAGGGCTGCTTGAATGACAATGTTTTTTTGCCTTTTTCTTGCTCTGGTTAACTGGGGTGACGTCGGCATAAATCTGTCAACATATTTGAGGTGTTGGCAGCTGTATAGACTTCTCTTTGTGCGTGGCAAATTACTGTTCATGTTTTATCCACAACTGTCCACCGCCATTGTAATCTAATCTACTGGGAAGCCAATGTTTTCCCAAACTGGAGATTTAAACAATGTAGGATTCTTCAATTCTGGATTATCGATTCTTCCACTCGCCACAATACAGAACTAGTTCCCAGCTGCGCCTCACAAAAGGACAGTTTGAAATGCACCAATTTAAGAGAACTTTGAATACAACGTGCCCATCGGCTCTAGTTTTAACTTAAATTTGATTTCTTCTCAGATTTACTCGAGGCAATAGGCCTACAATGCAGTGTAGGCATAGCCTGTAGGCCTAGTGTTTTCATTTTGAATTAAAACAATTTATGTATTCATTCAGGTTCACAGTGCTGTCTGTTCAGAGGTCCCCGTGTACCATTACACCATAACATCCACCTAATTTCTGTTTGACTATTTGTTTATGATAATTCAATTGAAATCACATCCCCCAACTGAGGTCTCCTGTTTTTAAATCAGAAACTTCTGTAACTGCAAGCACGCCTGATGTCTGCCGAGGCTTCCGCAGGGAGTGTGGCAGCTGCCTCCATCCTCGCCACCCAGGCCTCTGGCCATTGCAGCGAGGAGAAGGGGGTTGGAGGTGGTCTGGCGGGGAGTAAATATGTGAAGCTGAATGTTGGGGGCTCCCTGCATTACACCACAGTACAGACCCTGAGCAAAGAGGACAGCTTACTGAGGAGCATGTGCAATGGAGGAGCAGAGGTCACCATAGATTCGGAGGGTAAGTATGGACCTACAGTTGAAGTCTGAAGTTTACATACACTTAGGTTGGAGTCATTAAAACTCGTTTTTCAACCACTCCACAAATGTATTGTTAACAAACTATAGTTTTGGCATGTGCATGACACAATTTTTCCAACAGTTGTTTACAGACAGTGAATTATAAGTGAAATAATCACAATTCCAGTAGGTCAGAAGTTTACAAACTAAGTACATTTTTTAATGTTTTATTTAATATTTGAAATATACAGTAAACTTGTTATGAAGCTGCTCAATAACTACATCATACCAGTCATCCAACAGATTCCCACTCAGAGCGACACACAGAAGAATCCAGGCTCGATGCCCTGCTCAAGGGCATGTTGACCAATCTACTACCAGGCCAAAGAATGTGAACCCAAACCTTCCCAAGACCCCCCCCCCCCCCAGGAAGAATTAAGAATAAATTAATTCCATACCCCACCCCCGAGAACCCCCACATACACTAAGTTGACTGTGCCTTTAAACAACTTGGAAAATTCCAGAAAATGATGTCATGGCTTTAGAATCTTCTGATAGGCTAATTGACATCATTTGAGTCAATCGGAGGTGGATTTATTTCAAGGCCTACCTTAAAACTCAGTGCCTCTTTTCTTGACATCATGGGAAAATGAAAAGAAATCAGCTAAGACCTCAGAAAAAAAAATTGTCTGGTTCATCCTTGGTAGCAATTTACAAGGTACCACGTTCATCTGTATAAACAATAGTACGCAAGTATAAACACCATGGGACCACGCAGCTGTCATACCGCTCAGTAAGGAGACTGTCTGTCTCATAGAGGTGAATGTACTTTGGTGTGCAATCCCAGAACAACAACAAAGGACCTTGTGAAGATGCTGGCGGAAACAGGTACAAAAGTATTTATATCCACAGTAAAACGAGTCCAATATCGACATAACCTGAAATGCCGCTCAGAAAGGAAGAAGCCACGGCTCCAAAACCGCCATAAAGCCAGACTACGGTTTGGAACTGCACATGGGGACAAAGATTGTACTTTTTGGAGAAATGTCCTCTGGTCTGATGAAACAAAAATAGAACTGTTTGGCCATAATGACCATCGTTATGTTTGGAGGAAAAAGGAGGAGGCTTGCAAGCCGAAGAACACCATCCCAACCGTGAAGCATGGGGGTGGCAGCATCATGTTGTGGGGGTGCTTTGCTGCAGGAGGGACTGGTGCACTTCACAAAATAGATGGCATCATGAGGACAGAACATTATGTTGATATATTGAAGCAACATCTCAAGACATCAGTCAGAAAGTTAAAGCTTGGTAGTAAATGGGTCTTCTAAATGGACAATGACCCCAAGCATACTTCCAAGGTTGTGGCAAAATGTCTTAAGGACAACAAAGTCAAGGTATTGGAGTGGCCATCACAAAGCCCTGAACTCAATCCTACAGAGCATTTTTGGGCAGAACTGAAAAAGCATGTGTGAGCAAGGAGGCCTACAAACCTGACTGTTACGCCAGCTCTGTCAGGAGGAATGGGCCAAAATTCACCCAACTTATTGTGGGAAGATTGTGGAAGGCTACATGAAACGTTTGACCCAAGTTAAACAATTTAAAGGAAATGCTACCAAATACTAGTTGAGTGTATGTACACTTCTGACCCACTGGAAATACAAGCTGAAATAAATAATTCTCTACTGTTGTGACATTTCACATTACTAAAATAAAGTGGTGATCCTAACTGACCTAAGACAGGGACTTTTTACTAGGATTAAATGTCAGGAACTGTGAAAAACTGAGTTTAAAAGTATTTGGCTGAGGTGTATATGTAACCTTCCGACTTCAACTGTATGTGTGTTATTTATGTATGCCAGTGTTTCCCAATATTTTATTCTAGGATCACGCAGGCTTGCACATTTTTGTTCCTGTCCAGCACTACCACACTTTGTACAACTAGGCAACTAATGGTCACAAATGTTGCGAATCAGGTTTGCTAATGCTGGAAGAAAACATGTAGTCCTATGGGGGCCAAAGGAACGGATTGGAAACACTGGGCTGTGTTCAGCAGGACATAACGGTGTGCATCATTCAATTTATTGGAAACAATGCTGTACTGAACAACCAGTTGAAGAATGTTGTGATTTATGGTGGCTCAGAGGGCAATTTTGTGCTGTGTGCTACTGCACTGGTTTTGATATTTCAAATGGTTACACCCATATCAACGACTGAATAACGGTGCTCACCATTTACTCCCGTTTGCAGCGTGTGTCGGGATGTGACTTATTTACCTTTTTTGTTTTATCAATGTCCTCAAGAATTCCTAAAGCAATCGACACATGTAAAAATGTGAAATTTAGATGAGTGATTCTTGCCTATCAGTGCTCACTCAATATTTTTCCTCTTTTCTTAGGCTGGGTAGTGTTGGACAGGTGTGGTCGCCATTTTGGCTTGGTGCTGAACTTTATGCGGGACGGCTCGGTACCGCTTCCGGAGTCCCACCGAGAGCTGGAGGAAGTTCTGAAGGAGGCTCAGTACTACAGGGTCCAGGGACTAGTCCAGCACTGCACTTCTGCCATGCAGGTAAGACCCAGACTGACCCAAAGCAAATTATCATTGAGTATCAGTAAAATTAAATGTCCTTCATAGAGGTCGACCGATTTATGATTTTTCAACGCTGATACCGATTATTGGAGGACCAAAAAAGCCGATAGCGATTAATCGGACAATATATATATATTTTTTAATTGTAATAATGACAATTACAACAATACTGAACACTTATTTTAACTTAATATAATACATCAATAAAATCAATTTAGCCTCAAGTAAATAATGAAACATGTTCAATTTGGTTTAAATAATGCAAAAACAAAGTGCAATATGTGCTAACGTTTCAGTTCCTTGCTCAGAACATGAGAACATATGAAAGCTGGTGGTTCCTTTTAACATGAGTCTTCAATATTCCCAGGTAAGAAGTTTTAGGTTGTAGTTATTATAGGAATTATAGGACTATTTCCCTCTTTATACCATTTGTATTTCATTAACCTCTTGCTTCTACTCGGGACGCTTGCGTCCCAACTAGAGCTCTGGAAATGCAAATGCGCTACGCTAAATGCTAATAGTATTAGTTAAAACTCAAACGTTCATTAAAATACACATGCAGGGTATCCAATTAAAGCTACACTCGTTGTGAATCCAGGCAACAAGTCAGATTTTTAAAATGCTTTTCGGCGAAAGCATGAGAAGCTATTATCTGATAGCATGTAACACCCCAAAAGACCCGCAGGGGACGTAAACAAAATAATTAGCATTTCGGCGTTACACAAACCGCACAATAAAATAGAAAACATTCATTACCTTTCTCCATCTTCTTTGTTGGCACTCCTAGATGTCCCATAAACACTATTGGGTCTTTATTTCGATTAAATCGGTCCATATAAAGCCTAGATATCGTTATATGTAGACTGTGTGATAAACGAAAAAAACATCGTTTCAAAACGTAACGTCATTTTTTAAAATTCAAAAAGTCGACGATAAACTTTCACAAAACACTTCGAAATACGTTTGTAATGCAACTTTAGGTATTAGTAAACGTTAATAAGCGATAAAATTCATCAGGAGGCGATGTAAAGATCATTAGCTGTCCGTCTGGAAAAATGTCCGGCTAGAAACTCAACAAAAATATCCGGTCCTAGACCATAGGAGATACGGTGCCCTGCATGTGTTTGACCAAGAAAAAACTTGAAGGGAAATGACAAGACTCTAGACACCGTGTGGAAGCTGTAGGTACTGCAACCTCAGTCAATTAATTGTGGTTCACAGTGATTTAACCAGTTTTATAAACGTCTGAGTGTTTTCTATCCACACAGACTAAGCAAATGCATATACTATATTCCTGGCATGAGTAGCAGGGCGCTGAAATGTTGCGCGATTTTTAACAGAATGTTCAAAAAAAGTAGAGGGTAGAAGCAACAGGTTAACCTTTGACTATTGGATGTTCTTATAGGCACTTTAGTATTGCCAGTGTAACAGTATAGCTTCCGTCCCTCTCCTCGCTCGAACCAGCAACACAACGACAACAGCCACCATCGAAGCAGTGTTACCCATGCAGAGCAAGGGAAACAACCACTCAAAGGCTCAGAGCGAGTGACGTTTGAAACGCTATTAGCGTGCGCTAACTAGCTAGCCATTTCACTTCTGTTACACCAGCCTCATCTCAGGAGTTGATAGGCTTGAAGTCATAAACAGCGCAATGCTTGACGCACAACGAAGAGCTGCTGGCAAAACGCACGAAAGTGCTGTTTGAATTAATGTTTACGCGCCTGCTTCTGCCTACCACCGCTCAGTCAGATACTTGTATGCTCAGTCAGATTATAATGCAGATTATATTATAATATCTAGTAATATCATCAACCATGTGTAGTTAACTAGTGATTATGATTGATTGTTTTTTTTATAAGATAAGTTTGATGCTAGCTAGCAATTTACCGTGGCTTACTGCATTCGCGTAACATGCAGTCTCCTTGTGGAGCGCAACGAGAGAGAGGCAGGTTGTTATTGCGTTGGACTAGTTAACTGTAAGGTTGCAAGATTGGATCCCCCGAGCTGACACGGTGAATATCTGTCATTCTGCCCCTGAACTAGGCAGTTAACCCACCGTTCCTAGGCCATCATTGAAAATATGAATGTGTTCTTAACTGACTTGCCTAGTTAAATAAAGGTATATATAAAAAAAAATTGGCAAATCGGCGCCCAAAAATACCTATTTCCGATTGTTATAAACTTGAAATTGGCCCTAATTAATAGGCCATTACGATTTAATCGGTCGATCTCTAGTCCTTCACTCTTTTTTGTCTTTAAGCTAAATCTGTAAGTTTTATCAAAAGGCTTTCAAAGTGCAATGTACTGTATGTTAGTCAAACAACTATTATGCACATACAATCTCCAATGCTTACATTGGATCTCAATGTTTGTGTGTTGAATGCCCAAAGTGTCAGCCTCCCATAGTGTGAGTCAGATGTTCATGTGAATCAAATGCCTTTGATGTCCCACAGAAACAAAGGGATGTCTATGAGGGGGTTTGCCGCATTCCCATGATTACCTCAACCAAAGAAGAACAGAGAATGATAAACACCTGCAGGAAGGTGAGAGGCATAGAAAGAAAGTGGATGGATGGGAGGGAGGGAAGACTGGCATAGGTAGGAAGGCTGTTCATGACAGATGGCATACTGGTTTGACTTGAAATGCTTACTTTCATCTCAGACCTTAGCTCTGGTATCATTGCTTAGCTTTAGCTCTCATACTGATTTTTAAGTCTATTTGAGTTTAGATTTTTTTATTGCTTTGTGTAAAGTGTCTGAAAAGCACTTTACAGCTCTGTCAGGAGCAAAAGTTATTTCAAGCAAAAGTTATTATTAAATTGGACACCCAACATTTTTCAGCAGTTTAACTTTTCAAAACAAATGTAATAAAAAATGCTCTATTTGCTACTGTTAAATTAGTACTAATGTTTCCTGTCTCCCACAGCCTGTAGTAAAACTACAGAACAACAGAGGGAACAACAAGTATTCGTACACCAGGTATTTTTTATTTTATTTTCTGAGACCAATGCGTCTTTTTCAGATGAGCCTTGAATTACAGAAATGATAGAAAATACACACATCAAAATACAAAATGCAAGCAGAAAGAAAACAATCAGGTTTCTCAATTCCCCTAGAGGTACCAAAACATCAAATTTAAGAACATTTTGAAAATTGTTCCACAAATAAGGTGGAGGAAAATTTAAAAGCTGATTTACCTAACTCAGTAGAGACCAAAGGAATTCCCAGAGTTAGGCATCCCTGAGACTGAGGTGTGGTAACTCATGTCTAAAGTTTAGTAATGAGTTAGTAATGGTTTAGTAAGGGAGTTTTTGTAAAAGAGCTTTATATATTCAAACATAGCAATAATTCAAACTTCAGAGGGCCAAACAACTGCCTGGTAGAGAATGCAGTGATGAGTACTAAAACTGTTGCCGGTATCAAAGCGCAGTGCTATAGTCTAGGATCGATGGGAACGTCAACTGAATAATCCGCTTTCTATAGAAGAAGCCCATTTGTATTCTCAGCTTCTTAACTAACTCATCAATATGCTTTTAAAGACAGCTTTTCACCTATCCAGATGCCCAGATATTTGTAAGCAGGGACACGATCAGTATAAGAACCATCCAAAGTACATATGCTTAAATCATCAAATTTTTGTCTATTCTAGAGATCAACCTGTACTTAGTTTTACCTGTATTCAATACTAATTTCAGGCCAGTTTTTCTGTAATACAATGAAAGCATGCTGTAGTTCCGATAGCGCTTGGTCAACCGTGGGGGCAATGGCATACACGACAGTATCATTGATGCGGCATACAAGTGCAGGTACATGTTGTTTTTTTACAGAAAAGTCGATATTGTTAATGTAAACATATTACAAAGTACAGACCCAGAATCGACCCCTGCGGTACACCTTTCGTTCTGTCCAGATTTGACACCATCAGAAGATACACATTTGAGTCATGTTTTTCAAGTAATTTGTAAACCAGTTACATGCAGGCCAATTGAGGAAAGCCTCACAATTCGCAATGAGTGATCAACAGTATCGGAGGCCTATGACAGGTCAATGAAGAGGCCCGCACAATGTTTCCTTTTATCCATCCTGTTACCCACATCATTTATACATGTAACTAGGGATGCAGCAGAGTGCCATGACCTGGTCTAAAACATTTAGAATACATTTCAAAGATAAGAAAGTTCTTAGTTGAGAATTAATCAATGATTTGTATCTTTTAGCTAGGCAATTAAGTTTAAAAAGAGGACAATAAGTATTTAGGTCTCAAGGGTCACCACATGGTTAATGATTCCGCAATCGGTTGTAGAGCTGCAGCAAAAATGGATTAAGCGTATCAATCATCAATCTTAAGCAAGGCATCTAGTACATCACAGGTAGTAAATTGTTGAAATGAAACCAATTCACTAGAAGTAGACGCGTTAACCAGCAAGTCGGCTAGAGGCTTGGTAGAGCAGTCGATTGACTGACCAGGGTCAATTAAACCACTGTTTCTCTCAAATAAAAAACCTGTTGAGATAAAACGATTTAAAATCATCACTTATCCCATTCTCAGTTATGATACCAGAGTCAGACAGACCTCGGTTTTTCACAATTCCTGACATTTAATCCTAGTGAAAATTCCATGTCTTAGGTCAGTTAGGATCATCACTTTATTTTAAGAATGTGAAATGTCAGAATAATAATAGAGAATGATTTATTTCAGCTTGTATTTCTTTTATCACATTCCCAGTGGGTCAGAAGTTTACATACACTCAATTCGTATTTGGTAGCATTGCCTTTAAATTGTTTAACTTGGGTCAAATGTTTCGGGTAGTCTTCCACAAGCTTCCCACAATAAGTTGGGTGAATTTTGGCCCATTCCTCCTGACAGCTGGTGTAACTGAGTCAGGTTTGTGATACAGCAAATTATAAGTGAAATAATCTGTCTGTAAACAATTGTTGGAAACATTACTTATCATGCACAAAGTAGATGTCCTAATCGACTTGCCAAAACAATAGTTTAACAAGAAATTTGTGGAGTGGTTGAAAAATGTCTAAGTGTATGAATGTCTAAGTCCAATCTAAGTGTATATAAACTTCTGACTGCAACTGTATATATATATACTCCAATTTAGGCCCTCCTTGTCTCCAATCCTTACATATAATGGTTAGACCGGAACAGGTTAATAGGGTAATAATCCATAATTTCTCCCTCCAGGGGAACCGATCTGATCTCAACCCCTCCTTCACCTAATCCACAGATGTCCGCCCGCTTCCCCTATAGCAATCTTGTGACTTCTTCCCATACACCCAACACATTTCAAAGCCATCTGTCTTCTACAGATAACGATTAACTTCTGATGTAAAAACCAGTCTCTTTCACTCCTTTATATGCTATGCTTCTGCGTATAACAATGTTCCAAGTTTCATCCAGAATCTAACACCACTAAACAACTATTGATTTTAGAGTCAGTGTGGAAGAGGTGAAAAAATTATCAACAATGACAACCCACCGGGGTCTGACAATCACTAAGGATAATAGCGGACGATATTGCAACTTCTTCAATTTAAGCTTACGAGAGAGCGTGTGCCCTCAGGCCTGGAGAGAAGCTAAAGTCATTCCGCTACCCAAGAATAGTAAAGCCCCCTTTACTGGCTTAAATAGCCTACCAATCAGCCTATTACCAACCTTTAGTAAACTTCTGGAAAAAATGGTGTTTGACCAGATGCAATGCTGGTTTCACAGGAAAAATAATGACAACAGACTTTCAGCACGCTTATATGGAAGGATACTCAACAAGCACAACACTTACACAAATGACTGATTGGCTGAGAGAAATTGATGATTAAAGGATTGTGTGGGCTGACTTCAGTTTCAGTACAGCTTTTGACATTAGCGATCATACTCTGCTGCTGGAAGAACTTGTGTTATGGCTTTACACCCCCTGCTATGATGTGGATTAAGAGTTACTTGTCTAACAGAACACAGAGGGTGTTCTTTAATGGACGCCTCTCAAACATATTCCAGTTTGAATCAGGAATTCCCCAGGGTAGCTGTTTGGCCCCTTGCTTTATACAATTTTTACTAATGATATTCCACCTACTTTGAGTAAAGCCAGTGTCTTTGTATGCTGATGCCTCACCACTACACACGTCAGCTACTACAGCAACTGAAATTACTGCAACACTTAACAAAGAGCTGCAGTTAGTTTTAGTGGGTGGCAAGGAATAAGTTAGCCTTAAATATTTCTCTAATGTAAAGCATTGTTTTTGGGACAAATCATTCACTAAACCTTTAACCTCAACTAAATCATGCAATAAATCATGTGGAAATTGAGCAAGTTGATGATTAAACTGCTTGGAGTTACCCTGGATTGTAAAAACATGTTGATACAACAGTAGCTTAGATGGGGAGAAGGATATCCATAATAAACCGCTGCTCTGCGTTCTTTATTTAATGAACATTTTATTTCACCTTTATTTAACCAGGTAGGCCGGTTGAGAACAAGTTCTCATTTACAACTGTGACCTGGCGAAGGTGAAGCAAAGCAGTGCGACAAAAACAACACAATTACTGATGGGATAAACAATCTTACAGTCAATAACGCAATAGAAAAATGTGTACAAAATTAAGGCTCAGAACACGGCAGCACGGTTGGCCCTTGGATATACACAGAGAGCTACTATTAATTATATGCATGTCAATTTCTCCTGGCTCAAAGTGGAGGGGAGATTGACTTCATCACTACTTGTATTTATGAGAGGTATTAACATGTTGAATGCACCGATCTGTCTGTCTGAACTACTGGCACACAGCTCAGGCACCCGCGTGTA
Source organism: Oncorhynchus nerka (assembly GCF_034236695.1). NCBI lineage: Eukaryota > Metazoa > Chordata > Actinopteri > Salmoniformes > Salmonidae > Oncorhynchus > Oncorhynchus nerka. The sequence continues at coordinate 950,909 of NC_088421.1, forward strand.
CGCCACAAGAGGTCTCTTCACAATCCCCAAGTCCAGAACAGACTATGGCAGGCACACATTACTACATGGAACTCTATTCCACTTCAAGTAACTGATGCAGGCAGTCAAATTAGATTAAAATAACATGAAAAAATAATTTTTTGACTAAAGTCTATCACACTGTCAAACACAGTGGTGGTTTTAGCATTTAAATATTGGTGGGGCAAACTCCCCCAAAAACTTTTGGATGCATGCCAGCAAAGCCACTACACAAGACTAAACAAGACATTAATTGCACTATAACAGTGACAACAAACTTTTAGGGCCTGCATAAAGCTGTCTCAACACCTTACCACTACACCTGGCTATCAGCGGAGGCTTGTCTGGCAGTGAAACGGTTCATTCAGCCTCGTTTACTGCCTTTCAAAAAAACATAGCTGAAATGATGACTTGCTTAAACAAATGTGGTTTCTACTGACAATTGAGATTTAGAATCTGTGGCACAAGGGGACAACGATTGTATAAGAAGCAATCCATAATGTCGATTTAAGATAATAATGAGCGAGCTAGGACGGACGGAGTCAATATATAAAATTAAAAAACTGCACTTTTTACATGTACTGTGACAGAATTCAGAACACAGGCCTTTCTTACAGTTTTCACCCTGTACACCAAGACAGAACCATAGGATAAATAAAGGGGGCATATAAGCAGACAATGAAACCTATTACAATATTCGATGACATTTCGCCAAAACAGGCTACATGTGCACCACCAAGTCAGAACAGTAGGCTAAATTATGAGGGGAAAATTGACCAAATTATTAGGGTGAGGCACATAGGCTACTAACAGTTAAACAACATACACTTAGTATTTCTTTCTTAGCTACTGTATATATACACTACCGGTCAAAAGTTTTATGACACCTACTCATTCAAGGGGTTTTCTTTATTTTGACTATTTTCTATGTTTTATAATAATAAAGACATCAACACTATGAAATAACACACGTGGAAACATGTCGGAACCAAAAAAGTGTTAAACAAATAAATATTTCAGATTCTTCAAATAGCCAGTGAAATGCTTACTTATACAAGTCCTTGGCCAACAATGCAGCTTTATGGAAAAAAGTGAAAGTATTTGCTAAAATAAACTGAAGTAAAAAAAATAAAAAATAATTAAGGAGCAATAATAAAATGACAGTAGCGAGGCTATATACAGGGGGTACTGGTGCAGGGTCAATGTGCGGGGGCACCGGTTAATCGAGCTAATTGAGGTAATATGTAGGTAGAGGTAAAGTGACTATGCATGGATAATAAACAGAGTAGCAGCAGTGTAAAAATGGGGGTGGGGGGACATTGCAAATAGTCCAGGTAGCCATTTGATTAGCTTTTCAGGAGTCTTATGGCTTGGGGGTAGACTCTGTTAAGAAGCCTTTTGGACCTAGACTTGGTTCTCTGGTACCGCTTGCTGTGCGGTAGCATAGAGAACAGTCTATGACTAGGGTGGCTGGAGTCTTTGGCAATTTTTCGGGCCTTATTTTGACACAGCCTGGTATAGAGGTCCTGGATGGCAGGAAGCTTGGCCTCAGTGACGTGCGGGGCCGTACGCACTACACTCTATAGTGAGTAGTTACTCAAAGCCAGTGGCATGTCATTTGTAAAGATTAAAAAAGTAAGGAGCCTAGACAGATGCCCTGGGGAATTCCTGATTCTACCAGGATTATGTTGTAGAGGCTTCCATTAAAGAACACCCTTTGTGTTCTGTTAGAGGAACTCTTTATCCACAATATAACATGGGGTGTAAAGCCATATGTTTTTCCAGCAGCAGACTATGATCGATAATGTGAAAAGGTGCACTGATGTCTAATAAAGCCCCCACAGTCTTTTTATCATCAATTTCACATTTGCATAGATTTTTTTGTTTATCATAAATACTGTATGTTATTTGGAGTTTCCTTCGGCAGTCCTATCAATCCTGATTTTGATTTTTATCCAAGGAAAACTGGATCTGAGTTTCTAAGGGTTAAACCTAATTTCCTGCAATTCTACACATTTTGCCATGGGTTATGCTGAGTGACTCAAATTCTCCCTGATTGTCTAGGTTTTTATTTTGGTGACTTCGTTCTCAAACATGGGCTTATTTTAAAATATACAGTGGGGCAAAAAAGTATTTAGTCAGTCACCAATTGTGCAAGTTCTCCCACTTAACAAGATGAGAGAGGCCTGTAATTTTCATCATAGGTACACTTCAACTATGACAGACAAAACGATAAAAATAATCCAGAAAATCACATTGTAGGATTTTTTTATGAATTTATTTGCAAATTATGGTGGAAAATAAGTATTTGGTCACCTACAAACAAGCAAGATTTCTGGCTCTCACAGACCTTCACTTCTTTAAGAGGCTCCTCTGTCCTCCACTCGTTACCTGTATTAATGGCACCTGTTTGAACTTATCAGTATAAAAGACACCTGTCCACAACCCCAAACAGTCACACTCCAAACTCCACTATGGCCAAGACCAAAGAGCTGTCAAAGGACACCAGAAACAAAATTGTAGACCTGCACCAGGCTGGGAAGACTGAATCTGCAATAGGTAAGCAGCTTGGTTTGAAGAAATCAACTGTGGGAGCAATTATTAGGAAATGGAAGACATACAAGACCACTGATAATCTCCCTCGATCTGGGGCTCCATGCAAAATCTCACCCCGTGGGGTAAAAATGATCACAAAAACGGTGAGCAAAAATCCCAGAACCACACGCGGGGACCTAGTGAATGACCTGCAGAGAACTGGGATCAAAGTAACAAAGCCTACCATCAGTAACACACTACACCGCCAGGGACTCAAATCCTGCAGTGCCAGACGTGTCCCCCTGCTTAAGCCAGTACATGTCCAGGCCCGTCTGAAGTTTGCAAGAGAGCATTTGGATGATCCAGAAGAAAATTGGGAGAATGTCACATGGTCAGATGAAACCAAAATATATTTATTTATATTTTTAACTTGTCGTGTTTGGAGGACAAAGAATGCTGAGTTGCATCCAAAGAACACCATACCTACTGTGAAGCATGGGGGTGGAAACATCAAGCTTTGGGGCTGTTTTTCTGCAAAAGGACCAGGACGACTGATCCGTGTAAAGGAAAGAATGAATGGGGGCCATGTATCGTGAGATTTTGAGTGAAAACCTCCATCAGCAAGGGCATTGAAGATGAAATGTGGCTGGGTCTTTCAGCATGACAATGATCCCAAACACACCGCCCGGGCAACGAAGGAGTGGCTTCGTAAGGTCCTGGAGTGGCCTAGCCAGTCTCCAGATCTCAACCCCATAGAAAATCTTTGGAGGGAGTTGAAAGTCCGTGTTGCCCAGCAACAGCCCCAAAACATCACTGCTCTAGAGGAGATCTGCATGGCGGAATGGGCCAAAATACCAGCAACAGTGTGTGAAAATCTTGTGAAGACTTACAGAAAACGTTTGACCTCTGTCATTGCCAACAAAGGGTATATAACAAAGTATTGAGAAACTTTTGTTATTGACCAAATACTTATTTTCCACCATAATTTGTAAATAAATTCATTAAAAATCCTACAATGTGATTTTCTGTATTTTTTTTTCTCATTTTGTCTGTCATAGTTGAAGTGTAAATTACCGACCTCATCTTTTTAAGTGGGAGAACTTGCACAATTGGTGGCTGACTAAATACTTTTTTGCCCCACTGTATGTAGCTCAATTAGCTTTTCTATATACTTCATATTTTTTTACTGATAACGTTACCATCCCGAGTTTATATACACTACCAGTCAAAAGTTTGGGCACCTACTCATTCAAGGGTGTTTCTTTATTTGTACTATTTTCTACATTGTAGAATAATAGTGAGACATCAAAACTATGAAATAATACATGGGGTCATGTAGTAACCAAAATAAGTGAGGGAGAAATTACAATGTATTTTCTATTTTAGATTCTTCAAAGTAGCCACCGTTTGCCTTGATGACAGCCATGCTCACTCTTGGCATTCTCTCAACCAGCTTCACCTGGAGTACTTTTACAACAGTCTTGAAGGAGTTCACACATATGCTGATCACTTGTTGGCTGCTTTTCCTTCACTCTGCGTCCAACTAATCCCAAACCATCTCAGTTTGGTTGAGGTCAGGTGATTGTAGAGGCCAGGTCATCTGATACAGCACTCCATCACAGCCTGGAGGTGTTGGGTCATTGTCCTGTTGAAAACAAATGATAGTCCCGCTAAGCACAAACCAGATGTGCTGGAGTGTAGCTGCAGAATGCTGTGATAGCCATTCTGGGTAAGTGTGCCTTGAATTCCCCACACCATCACATCACTGCCACGGTTCACAGTGGGAACCACACATGCAGATAACATCCGTTCGTCTACTCTGCGTCTCACAAAGGCACGGCGGTTGGAACCATAAGACCAAAGAACAGATTTCCACCGGTCTAATGTCCATTGCTCATGTTTCTTGACCGAAGCAAGTCTCTTCTTATTGGTGTCCTTTAGTAGTGGTTTCTTTGCAATATTTTGACCATGAATGCTTGATTCACGCAGTCTCCTCTGAACAGTTGATGTGTCTGTTACTGTTACTCTGAAGCATTTATTTGGGCTACAATTTATGAGGCTGGTAACTCTAAACTTATCCTGTTCAGCAGATGTTACTCTGGGACTTCCTTTCCTGTGGCGGTCCTTGAGAGCCAGTTTCATCATAGCGCTTGATGTTTTTTGCGACTGCACTTGAAGAAACCTTCAAAGTTCTTGAAATGTTCTGGATTGACTGACCTTCATGTCTTAAAGTAACAGACTGTTGATTCTCCTTGCTTATTTGAGCTGTTCTTGCCATAATAGCCCTACTTGGTAAAAGACCAAGTCCATATCTTCTGTATGCCTCTCCAACATTGTCACAACACAACTGATTGGCTCAAACGCATTAAGAAGGAAAGAAATTCCACAAATGAACTTTAAACAAGGTACACCTGTTAATTGAAATGCATTCCAGGTGACTTATCTCATGAAGATGGTTGAGAGAATGTTAAGAGTGTGCAAAGCTATCATTAACCTCTTGCTTCTACTCGGGACGCTTGCGTCCCAACTAGAGCTCTGGAAATGCAAATGCGCTACGCTAAATGCTAATAGTATTAGTTAAAACTCAAAAGTTCATTCAAATACACATGCAGGGTATCGAATTAAAGCTACACTCGTTGTGAATCCAGGCAACAAGTCAGATTTTTAAAATGCTTTTCGGCGAAAGCATGAGAAGCTATTATCTGATGGCATGTAACACCCCAAAAGATCCGCAGGGGACGTAAACAAAATAATTAGCATTTCGGCGTTACACAAACCGCACAATAAAATAGAAAACATTCATTACCTTTCACCATCTTCTTTGTTGGCACTCCTAGATGTCCCATAAACACTATTGGGTCTTTATTTCGATTAAATCGGTCCATATAAAGCCTAGATATCGTTATGTAGACTGTGTGATAAACGAAAAAACATCGTTTCAAAACGTAACGTCATTTTTTTTAATTCAAAAAGTCGACGATAAACTTTCACAAAACACTTCGAAATACGTTTGTAATGCAACTTTAGGAATTAGTAAACGTTAATAAGCGATAAAATTCATCAGGAGGCGATGTAAAGATCATTAGCTGTCCGTCTGGAAAAATGTCCGGCTAGAAACTCAACGAAAATATCCGGTCCTAGACCTGAGGAGATACGGTGCCCTGCATGTGTTTGACCAAGAAAAAACTCGAAGGGAAATGACAAGACTCTAGACACCGTGTGGAAGCTGTAGGTACTGCAACCTCAGTCAATTAATTGTGGTTCACCTTTATCAATGGGTTCAAGTAGCGCATGGATATATTTTCCCATTTTCAGTGATCAGTTTTTCCTGTGCTTTTCGATGTAAATGCCGTTCTGGTAAAGCCACAGCAGTGATTTAACCAGTTTTATAAACGTCTTGAGTGTTTTATATCCACACAGACTAAGCAAATGCATATACTATATTCCTGGCATGAGTAGCAGGGCGCTGAAATGTTGCGCGATTTTTAACAGAATGTTCAAAAAAGTAGAGGGTAGAAGCAACAGGTTAAGGCAAAGGGTGGCTATGTTGAAGAATCTCATCTCAAATATATTTGTATTTGTTTAACTTTTTTTTGGTTACTACATGATTCCATATGTTATTTCATAGTTTTGATGTCTTCACTATTATTGTACAATGTAGAAAATGGCAAAAATAAAGAAACCCTTGAATGAGCAGGTGTCCAAAGTTTTGGCTGGTACTGTATATATTTTTTTAATCATATTTTGGAGTGGCTAAATTAATATAAGGGCAACACAAGTCTATTTTCCTTGCTTTAGCCCAGGCCTGATTTCTCATCTGCATGAACTCCGATAACAATTCAGAGCTATCTCAACTAATACTACTACAAAAGCATCCCAGGTACTGTTGATACCCAGGTGTAATGTTCCCTCCATTTTTCACAAACTGAGCAAATTTCAGGTCTTGGGATTGGAAACTTGAATACTGAGCATTCTATTCAACTTCCGGCACACGTTTACTTTGACGTTCAACTCCTACCCCCCTTTAAGTTAACGTTTTAGATGGTGGCCAAGTAGGCTACTGTGGCTATTTGATCCTAATAGGCCTATCAGAGTGGCCTGACAAGGAAAAACAATGCAAATGCATCCCATAACATTTTCATAAGGAAATACTAGCTATTTTTTTTTTCGGGGGGGGGCGTAATTATGCAGGGCGTAATAGGTGACTGGAAATTGCGTTGTAGGCTATTGCGTTTGTATGATGCAAGAAACAAATTTGACAAAATCAAAGTAATTTTATTAATACAATAGAGAATCAGACAATGTAGGCTACCTTCTGCCTATTGGCTTCTTTTTGCAGATTCAAGCCCGTCTCAAAATACAAACAGTTTTTTTTAAAGACAATCTAAGCTCTTACCTGACTATCTTTTGAAAGATGGCAAGAAATGTTCAAGTTTTGTGCTTTTATTGGACGCAATCACTCTCCCATTGCTGACAAAAAAAATGCTATAACTGGGCAAATAACTTGCAAAATAGCAAAGAATATCAACAAATGTACAAGGTGAGGGTTGCAAAATCTGCTCTTTGATCTCAAAAGCACATATTTGACAGCAGATGATTGAAAACTACATCAAAATCACTGACTCAAGCTTAAGGTTTGTTGCATTGAAAGTGGCTGATACTTTGTTGATTTGATCACAATTCCCACATTAGACGGAAACTATCTAAGGAAATGTGTACACTAGAGTTGCCCCTTTTAGTTTAAATTCAATCTTGCACGGGCCAGCATTTGTTCTGCGCGAAAATCCTGAGAGTTGCGTGGCCGTGTGTGTGCAGCTTAGAGGGAACATTGCCCAGGAGTTTAGGTATATCCAATAGATATGTTATAGCTGCTGTTGACTTTATAGGTGATTCCAAGCTCAAAGTCTCTATTTTAGCAAGCACTGCCACAAAAAAGTTACATTAGTTACTGCCTACTCTGAGAAATGTAAAACCAAATATTTCACTTTGAGATTGCAGTGTTTCATGCATGGCGGGCATTGTTGCCAAGGGGTGATGCATCTCAAGTCAGGATCTCATGCTCTCTGCATGTGTATGTTGACAATGGTGCTGTCTTAGGAATTGACCCAACTCCTTGCTTTTCCCTCTCCTTCAGTAACTCTGACGACAACCTGCTGAAAAACATTGAGCTGTTTGATAAACTGGGGCTGCGCTTCAACGGGCGTGTCCTGTTTGTCAAGGACGTGCTCGGGGACGAGATCTGCTGCTGGTCCTTCTACGGTGAGGGCCGCAAGATCGCTGAGGTGTGCTGCACATCCATTGTCTACGCCACTGAGAAGAAACAGACCAAGGTAAGCCCAATTAAACCAATTTCACTCTGAGCTTCCACAGCTTAAACACTAACATGGAGGCTAGCAACATCAGGGTTTAGGTAAATGCTAGGGTATACAGTGCCTTCAAAGTATTTACACCCCTTGACTTTTTCCACATTTTGCTGTTAAAGTGGGATTAAAATGGATTTAATTTACATTTTTGTGTAACGACGTAAAGTACTCTTGTTTCAAAGTCGAACAAAAATTCATACTTACAAAAAATAAACGGTAATCTTGACTAGATGAGTCAATACATGTTAGAATCACCTTTGGAATACTCACCAGCTGTGAGTATTTCTGGATAAATTTGAAGAGCTTTCCACACCTGGATTGTATAACATTTGCCCATTTTATTATTATTTTCAAAATTATTCAAGCTCTGGCAAGTTGGTTGTCGGTCATTCCTAGACAACCATTTTCAGGGTTTGCCTTGTATTTTCAAGCTATTTAAGTCAAAACTGTAACTCAGCCACTCATTCATGGTCTTGGTAAGCAATTCCAGTTTAGATTTGACCTTGTGTTTTAGGCTATTGTCCTACTGAAAGGTGAATTCATTTCCCAGTGTCTGGTGGAAAGCAGACTAAACCAGGTTATCCTCTAGGATTTTGCCTGTGCTAAACTCCATTCTGTTTATTTTTTTTAATCTTTTTTTATCTTGAAAAACTCTCCACTCCTTAATGATTACAAGAATACCCGTTAGGGCTGGGCGAGATATAGGATTAATTAGAATGTATGTTTTTGCGTGATATTCCAAATGCCTGTAATCGCAAGAATAATTATGTATTTTCCAATTTTTATTAGCGTTCATGTCCGCTCGTTTTCATGTCTTTTTGGTCTCGTATCCTTCACCCTTTCTGTGCTGTGTCCCTGAGGTTTAATAAGAACTGGAGACTGCGCCCAAGATGTCTGCCTTTTTGTTTTCAAGGTAATCTTTTCATGTTTGCGTACGCCGATAGATGGACCCTCTATATCCAGGTTGCTTTCGGACCAACTTTTGTATTTATTAGGGATCCCCATTATCTTCATGGGGTCCAAACATATTAAAACACTTACATATAAAACAAAAGATACAGCAATACATCATATTACACCACTACATATCTATGATGCACACTAGCAACGTGAACAGCAACGACGTTGTCATGTTATCCAAAGAATGGCAGACATTGGATGAACATAAAATATTAATATCTGTGAGTGATGAAGAAAAATCTGTTTCAGCAAGAATTATTTGAATAATTCCACGTTTTGTGCACAAAAGTGATGACTGAAGTCTCTTATTAGTCTGACTTCTATGTGGCTGTCTATGGAAATTGTCTTTCTGGGCCGGGCGTCAGTTACACTGCAGCACCGACGCAAAACTGTAGGAACAATCTAAACTGTTTTAAACAAAATTATACTGAACAAAAATGTCAGATTTTACTGAGTTTACAGTTCTAATAAGGAAATGTGTCAATTGGTTAGACCTAATCTATGGATTTCACATTACTGGGATTACAGATATGCATCTGTTAGTCACAGATACCTTAAAGGTAGATGCATGGATCAGAGAACCAAATCTGGTATGACCACCATTTGCCTCATGCAGCACAATCTCCTTCGCATAGAGTTGATCAGGCCTGTGGAATGTTGTCCCACTTCTCTTCAATGGCTGTGTGAAGGTGCTGGATATTGGCGGAAACTGGAACACCCTGTTTGAGAAAAGCTTTTTGTCCGTCTGGAAAATTTTGGGGATATTTTATTTCAGCTCATGAATCATAGGACCAACACTTTACATGTTGCGTTTATATTTTTGTTCGGTGTGTGTGTGTGTATATAAGGAAATTCGCAACTCATTCTCATTCTGCGAAATAAGGTAGGCTACGTGATTCCAACATCTGAACAAAGTGGACAGGCTAGCATGCTGTTCAAACAGTTGGAGACGGACAGAATGGTGTACTCATAACAATTCAACTGTTATGCCCTGTTAGCTAGCTAATAGATTCAAGTTTGCAAAACTTGAAATATAACGATTGCTATAAAGATTAGCTGGCTACTCACTAGCACGTGGGCTTTTGTTTATTAGACTTGTTAATTTCCTGTAACGCCTGCTACAAGAAGTGAATGTGCATTATGCATGGTTCTGGTTAAATTTGTAACAAAATGGGCATTTTCACAGACTTGAAGGGGGGGGTATGAATGAGCCAATTGGAAGCTGGGGATGATTAGGTGGCCATAATGGTATGAGGGACAGATTGTCAATGTCCCCATTCACTGGCATTAGGATATATATTTTTTGACCAGAGGAAAGAGTACCACCTCCTGGCCCTCCAACACCACTTCCAGCTGTGTCTGGTCTCCTGACCAGCACCAACCCTGCTTCAGAGGCAAGCTAGCAGTGGGATGCAGGGTGGTATGCTGCTGGCTTATATTTAGCCTAGGTATAATTTCACAAACCCTGAATTCATTAGATTATTGCTGACTGTTTGAAATGCAGTGTATTTGGCTTGGACTTCAACCCCATCGAACACGTATGGGAAGAATTGGAACGCTGACTGCGAGCCAGGCCGAATTGCCCAACATCCGTGCCTGACCTCACTAATGCTCTTGTGACTGAATGGAAGCAAGTCCCCGCAGCAATGTTCCAACATCTAGAGGAAAGCCTTCCCAGAAGAGTGGAGGTTGTTATAGCAGCGAAGGGGGGACCAACTCCATATTAATGCCCATGATTTTGGGATGAATGTTTGACAAGCAGGTGACAAATTATGTGGATATGTAGTGTATATCGTGAATCAGCCATAAGTTCGAAAAAATGTAGCTATGATTTGTATGCCGTTTCACCCATCCCTAATACTCATAACATGATGTAGCCAGCACTGTGCTTGAAAATATGAAGAGTGGTAGTCTGTAATGTGTTGTATTGGATTTACCCCAAACGTAACACTTTTGTATTCAGGACACAAAGTAAAGTGCTTTACCAATTGCTTTGATGTATCACTTTAGTGCCTGTTTTGGAATATTTTTATTCTGTCAATTAGGTTAGTATTATGGAGTAACTCCAATGTTGTTGATTCATCCTCAGTTTTCTCCTATCACAGCCAGTAAATTCAAACTGTTTTCAAGTCATCTTTGGACTTATGGCAAAATCCCTGAGCGGTTTCCTTCCTCTCCGGCAACTGATTTTAGGAAGGACGCCTGTATCTTTGTAGTCATTCGGTGTATTGATACAACATCCAAAGTGTGATTTAACTTCACCATGTTGAAAGGGATATTCAATGTCTGCTTCCCCCCCATCTACCAATAGGTGCCCTTCTTTGCAAGGCATTGGGAAACCTCCCTGGTCTTTGTGGTTGAATCTGTTTGAAAGTCAGTGCTCGACTCGGACTTTACAGTTAATTGGAATGTGTGGGGTAGTCATTCAAAAATCATGTTAAACACTTGTTGCACACAATGAGTCCATGCAACTTATGTGACTTGTTAAGCACATTTTCACTCCTGAACTTATTTAGGCTTGCCATAACAAAGGGGTTGAACACTTGACTCAAGGCATTTACCCTTTTTTTTATTTTTATTAATTCTTCAAAATTTCCAAAAAACAATTCCACTCGACATTGACATGGAGCATTGTATGTATGCCAGTGACTAAAACATCTCAATTTAATTATGTTTAAAAATTAAAGGGGTGTGAACACTTTTTTTCCCTAATTGGTAAAGTGCCTTAGGAAAGTATTCAGACCCCTTGAATTTTATTCCACATTAGTTATGTTACTGCCTTATTCCAAAATGGAACTACACACACTAACTGATACCTTATTTACATAAGTATTCAGACCCTTTGCTATGAGATTTGAAATTGAGCTTCGGTGCATTGGGTTTACCCTTGAGATGTTTCTATAACTTGATTGTAATCCACTTGTGGTAAAATCAATTGATAGGATATGATTTGGAAAGGCACACACCTGTCTATTTAAGGTCCTATAGTTGACAGTGCATGTCAGAGCAAAAACCAAGCCATGAATTCGGCTGAACTGTCCGTAGAGCTCCAAGACAGCAATGTGTCCAGGCACAGATCTGGGGAAGGGTATCATAACATTTCTGCAGCATTGAAGGTCCCCAAGAACATTCTTAATTGGAAGAAGTTTGGAACCACCAAGACTCTTCCTAGAGTTGGATAGGCCATACTGAGCAATCCACTCCTCAGTAAAAGGCATACGCCCGCTTGGAGTTTGCCAAAAGGCATCTAAAGACTCTGACCATGAGAAACAAGATTCTCTGGAAACCAAGATTGAACGCTTTGGCCTGAATGCCCAAGCGTCACGTCTGGAGGAAACCTGGCACCACCCCTACGGTGAAGCATGGTGGCAGCATCATGATGGGATGTTTTTCAGCGACAGTGACTGGGAGACTGGTCAGGATCGAGGGAAAGATGAACTGCGCAAAGTACTGAGAGATCCTTGACGAAAACCTGCTCCAGAGCGCCCAGTACCTCAGACTGGGGCAAAGGTTCACCTTCCAACAGGACAATGACCATAAGCATGGAGCCAAGACAACGTGGACATGTCTCCCTATCTAACATTTCTGGAGAGACCTGAAAGTAGCTGTGCAGCAACACTCCCCATCCAACCTGACGGAGCTTAAGAGGATCTGCAGAGAATGGGAGAAACTCCCCAAATACAGGTGTGCCAAGCTTGTACCGTAATACCCAAGAAGACTTGAGGCTTTAATCACTGCCAATGGTGCTTGAACAAAGTACTGAGTAAAGGGTCTGAATACTTATGTAAATGTTTAACTTTTTTATTTATTTTTAAATTGGTAAAAGTTTCTAAACCTGTTTTTGTTTTCATTATGGTGTGTTGTGTGTAGATTGAGGTTAAAAAAAACTATTTAATACATTTTAGAATAAGGCTGTAATGTAAAAAAATGTTGGAAAAAGTCAAGGGATTCTGAGTACTTTCCGAAGGCACTTTAATATAGAATTCTCTATAATATAGAATTCTCTACCCATTCTTTGCCTCCCTGTGTCCTGCTCTTCCTTCTCCCTGTCAGGTGGAGTTTCCTGAAGCCCGCATCTTTGAGGAGACCCTCAACATCCTTATCTATGAGAATGGGCGTGGTTCTGGCCCGGGAGGCGTGGCCCTTTTGGAGTCCTCATCGCCTGGGGCCAGCCAATCAGAGGAGGAGGGGGCCAGCGCAGGGGACCGAAGGGTGAGGAGGATCCACGTGAGGAGGCATATCATGCACGACGAGAGAGGACACGGCCAACAGACTGTGTATAAGGACTGAGAAAAAAGAGTGAACTGTGGGGATAAGGAGAGGATAAAGAGAGGGAGTTAGCGGCAGGGTAAATATACAGGTTGTTTGGCGGCAGGGTTTTGCATGGAGAGGTTAGGGCGGATGTTTAGTAGGGGGAGTGGTACAGGTTCTTATATAAGGAAGCAGATGTGGGACTTCAAGATGCTTATTATCAAGGACTGAGATATTTATTATTTTTTGGTGCCCGATTGGGGAAAACAACCCCTAACCCAAAAGGTGGGACTAATACACTAATGAATGTGCACAATTATGGGAGAAAGGTAGAGAGAATTGGACCACAGCATAGGTCTGCAAATACCTAGGGGCTAGATTGGGCTATCTCCCGACCAGGTTTGGGTGGTGGTGATGTGACTGGAAGATGGAGGGGTTCGCTGGTTCAAGTAAGGTACTTTTAACTGCACTAAAAGGGAACCGGGATGGTGGAGTGAGGTAGTGGTAGTAGGTTAGAGACAATGAGACTGCTGAGCATTGCTGGATGTTTATTCCTTTTGATTTGATTACTGTTGTATGTATTTGTCTCTATTTATTATTATTTGGGTAATTTGTCCTTTTATATAACTTTAAATACATTATTTATTATTTATTCGGTATAGATGTTGGTGGGAATTGTATGTGTTGAGGGTGCTGATCTGATTTGATATTTTGACCAGTTTATGCACTGATCACTTTCCTAACCGACACTTGATGCCATGCTCATCCATGGTCATGTTTAACTGCCATGTTTAACTGCCATGTGAGTTCATGTGTACACATTGACTTGCTAAATCATGTTTTAATATTTTTTTGTCCATGATGCTACCGTGCCTAATTGAAACAGGATTTCATGTTGTCTGATGGTGAAATCAGGCTTTATTTGGCTCTCTAAAAATCATGTTTAAGTCTTTGTATTCAATTTGGTACATATTCCTTCCTCGCACAATAAAAAAATAACAGGTGAGATGAAGGAAGTGATCTGAACCCGGGAAGTGTATGTCCCAGGGGTTATTGGACACTTGTTAACCCATAGACTCATGTAATCTGGCAGGTAAATCTCACATCCTAATCCTATAAAAAAAAAAAGTTTGGGGCAGTCCTGGAATAAAACGCATTTGCAAAGAATGTTTTTTAATCCAGGACTAGGGGCTTAATCTGATTCAAGAAAACCGTCCCATAGTGTCTGCCAAGATGCGCAAACAATTTTTCCCCCCGTCAAATGTTATTTGTTATATTGTAACTATCTTGGGTTTTAGATATTTTATGGACCATCAACATTCTCAATAAAAATCTGAACCCTGCATCTTGGTGTTTTGTGTGTTGGGGCGAGTGGAAAATCTCACTCTTCCTGTCCTCTTAATCTTCTCGAATGGACAGATGAATGAATATGCATTCACCTTTCCATTAATGCAGGTGAATGACGAGAAGGGCCGCGTTATATTATTGAGATCCAGGCTGTATCACAACCAGCTGTGATTGGGAGTCTCGTAGTGCAGCGCACACTTGGCCAAGCGTCGTCCGGGTTAGGCTGGTGTAGGTCGTCATTGTAAATAAGAATGTATTCTTAACTGATTTGCCTAGTTAAATAAAGGTTACATTAAAAAAAATATGCCCCTCTAGGTAACTCGTAGAGCCAAACATACGGTTTACACTAGATTACACAGCCACAAAGTCAAAATTGGCTAGCTTTTTGTCTTAATTTAAGGTTAGGCATAAGGTTAGCAGTGTGTAAATGTCAGGTCAGTGCTTGACTTGGACTGAAATAGTTTCAGGTACTCATTTTGGATGACGGTACTGTTTACATTTAGGTGAAGGAGCTCCACAATACGTTTGAGATTCTATAATAGGAACAGAAGCTCAAACAGTAGAAATGTTATGGTTCCGGTACTTTGCTCCTATGAGCTCCTGCCTAAATCATGCACTGGGTTAAGTTTAAAATAAAATTAAGAAAAATTGTAGAGAGGCGGGGTTTAGCCATTTTTGTGGCTGTTAACTAGTGACGAAACTAACATATCAGGCGTAAAAGAAAGACTTCCAACTTCAGTACGTTCAAGACGACTGAACTCGAGAAATATTTTGAACGGTCATCCATCGGAATTTCAGAGCGCCAACCTGGAGATTACTGACGTCATGATTTGCCCTTTTTTTTTTGCGAGGGTCTAAGACCTTTTGCAACGCCCACTTCCGCTCAACTTCCTACCCGATACATGTCCTGTAAACTTGATTGTAGCCATACTAGCCTTTAAGTCTCGTATCATTATCTCATTATATTAAGATTTCATTTCTATAGCTTTTAATTTGGATCATTCTTATTAATAATTCTGCTTATCCGTTCAGTTAGAGATTTTTGTAATTTGATTGTGTTCTTTGTCTCTTAGCTAGCTAAACTCAGCAAAAAAAGAAACATCCTCACGGTCAACTGCGCTTATTTTCAGCAAATGTAACATTTGTATGAACATAAGATTCAACAACTGAGACATAAACTGAACAAGTTCCACAGACATGTAACTAACAGAAATGGAATAATGTGTCCCTGAACAGGGGGGGTCAAAAGAAAGTCAGTATCTGGTGTGGCCACCAGCTGCATTAAGTTCTGCAGTGCATCTCCTCATGGACTGCACCAGATTTGCCAGTTCCTGCTGTGAGATGTTACCCCACTCTTCCAGCAGGCACCTGCAAGTTCCCAGACATTGCTGGGAGGAATGGCCCTAGCCCTCACCCTCTGATCCAACAGGTCCAAGACGTGCTCAATGGGATTGAGATCCGGCCTCTTCGCTGGCCATGGCAGAACACTGACATTCCTGTCTTGCAGGAAATCACGCACAGAATAAGCAGTATGGCTGGTGGCATTGTAATGCTCTAGGGTCAGGTCAGGATGAGCCTGCAGGAAGGGTACCACACGAGGGAGGAGGCTGTCTTCCCTGTAACGCACATTGAGATTGAGCTTGTCATTGCAGGCAGTCTGATGATGCTGTGACACACCGCCCCAGACCATGACGGACCATCCCCCTCCAAATCGATCCCACTCCAGAGTACAGGCCTCGGTGTAACGCTCAATCCTTTGACGATAAACGCGATTCCGACCATCACCCCTGGTGAGACAAAACCGCAACTCGTCAGTGAAGAGCACTTTTTGCCAGTCCTGTCTGGTCCAGCGACGGTGGGTTTGTGCCCATAGGCGACGTTATTGCCGGTGATGTCTGGTGAGGACCTGCCTTACAACAGGCCTACCAGCCCTCAGTCCAGCCTCTCAGCCTATTGCGGACAGTCTGAGCACTGATGGAGGGATTGTGCGTTCTTGTTGTTGCCATCCTGTACCTGGCCCGGGTATCCTGGAAGGATATTGACCTCATCCCGTCAGTTGAGGATGCCTGGTAATTCTTTAAAAGTAAATTCCTCACCATCTTAGACAAGCATGCTCCGTTCAAAAAATGCAGAACTAAGAACAGATATAGCCCTTGGTTCACTCCAGACCTGACTGCCCTCGACCAGCACAAAAACATCCTGTGGCGGACTGCAATAGCATCGAATAGTCCCCGCGATATGCAACTGTTCAGGGAAGTCAGGAACCAATACACGCAGTCAGTCAGGAAAGCAAAGGCCTGCTTTTTCAAGCAGAAATTTGCATTCTGTAGCTCTAACTCCAAAAAGGTTCTGGGACACTGTAAAGTCCATGGAGAACAAGAGCACCTCCTCCCAGCTGCCCACTGCACTGAGGCTAGGTAACATGGTCACCACCGATAAATCCATGATAATCAAAAACTTCAACAAGCATTTATCAACGTCCCCCCCCCCCCCCCCGCAGCTACTCGCAGATGTTCTGAAAGAGCTGCAAAACCTGGACCCGTACAAATCAGCTGGGCTTGACAATCTTGACCCTCTATTTCTGAAACTATCCGCCACCATTGTCGCAACCCCTATTACCAGCGTGTTCAACCTCTCTTTCATATCGTCTGAGATCCCCAATGGATTGGAAAGCTGCCGCAGTCATCCCCCTCTTCAAAGGGGGAGACACCCTGGACCCAAACTGTTACAGACCTATATCCATCCTGCCCATCTCAGGTCTTCGATAGCCTAGTCAACAAACAGATCACTGACCATCTCGAATCCCACCGTACCTTCTCCGCTGTGCAATCTGGTTTCCGAGCCGGTCACGGGTGCACCTCAGCCACGCTCAAGGTACTAAACGATATCATAACCGCCATTGATAAAAGACAGTACTGTGCAGCAGTCTTCATCGACCTGGCCAAGGCTTTCGACTCTGTCAATCACCATATTCTTATCGGCAGACTCAGTAGCCTCGGTTTTTCTAATGACTGCCTTTCCTGGTTCACCAACTACTTTGCAGACAGAGTTCAGTGTGTCAAATCGGAGGGCATGTTGTCCGGTCCTCTGGCGGTCTCTATGGGGGTGCCACAGGGTTCAATTCTCGGGTCGACTCTATTCTCTGTATATATCAATGATGTTGCTCTTGCTGCGGGCGATTCCCTGATCCACCTCTACGCAGACGACACCATTCTGTAAACTTCCGGCCCATCCTTGGACACTGTGCTATCTAACCTCCAAACGAGCTTCAATGACATACAACACTCCTTCCGTGGCCTCCAACTGCTCTTAAACGCTAGTAAAACCAAATGCATGCTTTTCAACCGTTCGCTGCCTGCACCCGCACGCCCGACTAGCATCACCACCCTGGATGGTTCCCGACCTAGAATATGTGGACATCTTTAAGTACCTAGGTGTCTGGCTAGACGGCAAACTCTCCTTCCAGACTCATCTTTCTATTCCGCAACAAAGCCTTCTTCACTCACGCCGCCAAACTTACCCTAGTAAAACTATCATACTGATCCTCGACTTCGGCGATGTCATCTACAAAATAGCTTCCAATACTCTACTTAGCAAACTCGATGCAGTTTATCACAGTGCCATCCGTTTTGTTACTAAAGCACCTTATACCACCCACCACTGCGACCTGTATGCTCTATTCGGCTGGCCCTCGCTATATATTCATCGCCAGACCCACTGGCTCCAGGTCATCGACAAGTCCATGCTAGGTAAAGCTCCGCCATATCTCAGTTCACTGGTCACGATGGCAACACCCACCCGTTGCACGCCCTCCAGCAGGTGTATCTCACTGATCATCCCTAAAGCCAACACTTCATTTGGCCGCCTTTCCTTCCAGTTCTCTGCTGCCTGTGACTGAAACGAATTGCAAAAATCGCTGAAGTTGGAGACTTATCTCCCTCACCAACTTTAAACATCTGCTATCTGAGCAGCTAACCGATCGCTGCAGCTGTACATAGTCCATTGGTAAATAGCCCACCCAATTTACCTACCTCATCCCCATACTGTTTTTATTTATGTACTTTTTCTGCTCTTTTGCACACCAGTATATCTACCTGCACATGACCATCTGATCATTTATCACTCCAGTGTTAATCTGCTAAATTGTAATTATTCGCCTACCTCCTCATGCCTTTTGCACACAATGTATATAGACTCTTTTTTTCTACTGTGTTATTGACTTGTTTATTGTTTACTCCATGTGTAACAGTGTTGTCTGTTCACACTGCTATGCTTTATCTTGGCCAGGTCGCAGTTGTAAATGAGAACTTGTTCTCAGCTAGCCTACCTATTTAAATAAAGGTGAAATCAAATAAATTAAAAAAGCATGAGAAACGGTGTTTAAACCGAAGTTATCTTTGAAAGACAGGGTCCTGAAAAGGGGACATTTATTTTTTTACTGAGTTTATTACCACGCTAACTAGTAAGGTGGCTAGCAATTCGTCAACACCCCCGTCCCTTACCAAACATGGCACTGTTTTACTCCAGGAGTTTGCAAGAGCTGCCAAAGATAACAATAACGGATGTATATCGTCTGGCCAAGACCAGTAGCAAAGCACCGACCTCCAAGTTGAAAAAAGGATTCAAACTTACCTTACCTTTTCAACTATGAAGGTAAGTTTTGCCAATTTGCCTATCAGACCAGACAAGGACGTTTATTCAAAGCTGTAACGTAGTTTAAGACATGCATTTTACAGTAGCTAGCTAACATTTCTCATTTTTTATTCCAAACTGTTTTCGAACAGGGACAAAGTGACGAGAGGTCAGCATAGGGGCTTGCTGCTACAGGTCCATGAGGAAAAATGAGAAACCACAGTTTGAGTGTAGGGTGAAAAGTCAGCTGTTTGTGAGACTACATGCCGGTTACACAGTCAGAGATGAAGCCTAGTCTTAGACTAAGAAGTAACGGTCAATGGAGATCTGCATTAAGAGGCATTGCTTAGTCTAGGACTAGGCTTAACCCATGTCGATGAAACCGTTATTGGTGTAGTAATTGTTCAGTTGTCTTCCTTGCTGTTTATGTAAGCTCTTATGTTGGACGCATTAGATTCAATTTAAACAAGGGCATATACCCTTAATAGAAAAGTTTAAACCTGTATTGCTGTAATGAATTTAGTGGCTGTTGCCTGTTTCGCCAGTCATTTCTGTCTGCTGGTCGTGACACACGAGTGATTTTTATAGTCTAATAATTACATTTTTACATCATAGGTTGTACTTAAGCCCTAAGAACCTGTAACAATGACACATCACTGTTCATGTGTTGCTGGCACTGCATTATGCAACCACACAGTTGCATTACTATTCCAGTCTGCACACAATTCCCAGATGGGAACACCAGTCGTCCCACCTGTGCACAGCTGCACAGAGGCCTAGCAGCAGTGGCATAAGCCAAGAACTATGGCATGTTTTAATAGCTATTCCACATAACATCATACGGTTATAATAACGTCATAATGCTAATAAATTATTTAATGAAAACATAAATTGTCTCATGATTAGATTTAGAATAGTGCCCCTGTACTATCTTTTTACAGGGTCTGCAACCTGGGCCCATAGGAAAAATGACCATCACCAAGCCTACCAAAAAGCGCATGGCAGAAGGAGGGATTAGGTGAGTATTACCTAGTAGCTGGTCATATTCTATTACACTTTGACTATATAAAATTATTTAATTTCAGGTGGTTTCAAGTACATTGTTTAGATTTACTAACCACAGCGACTGCTGTACACTACAGCACCCTTCTTGGAACACTCCCTGACCTCTCAGTTTTCCAGATAGAAGAGGCATACAAGAGCTTTGACCCTCTATCCAAGCCATTGATCTGCAGCATGGGGATATCTGCTGAAAAGCAGATATCCCACTTTGGAAAGGTACCCAGCAGCCTCCAATCACAACGTGACACAGTTCACCATAAGGAGACACCAGCATTCCCGTCACTGCCCCTAGATGGCAACTTTCAAGGCTGCACATTTGTGCTCAGTGAAGACCAGCTTCACATAGTCTCTTCAGGTGAGAGAATAGAGATCCAGTGGTGTTCACTAATTAGAAGGGTGACTGGTACTAATGTGTACATGCAAAAGTTCGTAGGCAGGAAAAACTAAATAAACAAGGGAGAAGCTCCTTTATCTTTCAATTAATGAAAGAGAAACAAAACCAATCTCTGAAATTAATTAATTAAAAATAATTCCGTTAATAATGTTTCTGTCCTCTTGTCTGTGTAAAAAAAACTATTTTATAACATTTTGTTCAGAGTATAAGCATAGGTGTTAATTAACAAATAGACTACAGGGTGTAAGACAATGGATGGTCACAGCAAAAAAAGTTCAGCTGCATTGCAGTAATAGCTCATTGCTCCTTGGCCCATGCCTTCACAAGAAGCCCAAAACTGGGAGTTTTGTGAAAAGGCAAGCCACAGCCCAGATGCAGTTGATGCTTCCCATCGGTGACATGAGGATCTTTTGGACATCGTAGTTATTCCACATCGAAGGTACTGCTCCCTTCAGACGTCGAAGCCCACCATAAGGTTCAATGAAATCTTAATTTCCTAAATTTCAATAAAGATGCCGGAACAAATAACGTTAACGTCATTAGCACTAACGTTAGCTAGGTACTGGTAGCTAACATTGCTAGCTAAAGAGACAATCGAATTACAAAAAACACTAACTGAACGGATAAACAGAATTTTTTTTTTTAAAGCTATAGAAATGTGATTAATATACTGAGGTAATGATTGTTAGTAATTAGATATGTAGATGGGTGAGCCGGTCAAGGATCGATTCAGACTAAGTAGTAAATTTTATGACAAGTAAACAGTTTATTCAGAGTGAAAATATGTAGTACAGCGTAATTACGGCTCTTCCGTTAGTTCGTGTGGAACGGCAGGCAGAGAGAGCGTAAACAGTCAGCACAGCTCTTATATACGTCACAGAAAGTAGGTTGACCCTAGGAAGATCGGATCTCCGGATTGGTTCAGCTGGTTGTAGTCTGTAGTCTTCCGCCATTGGCTCAGTTGTCTGTCCGTCATCGTAGGATCTTCTTCGGGCACACAGTGTTCGGTTAAAAAAGGGAGATTATGTGTGTAATGTGGGAGCTATCCTGTAGGGGACCCCACAGGCTTTACTGTGAAAATACGTTGCTATGTGTTGTCTCAGTTATAACAATGCAATAGCCATGTATTTAGCAGTAGGTTGGTCTCCTGCATAATAGCAATTCTTTACATGATAAAACGAGCGATTTCGGGGCGAGTATGGCTACAATCAGGCTGACTGGAAGCTATGTATAGGGTAGGAAGTTGGACGGAAGTGGGCGTTGCTACGTTGTGCAAAAGTTCTGTTTTAAAATCCACATGACGACACATTACGCTTACGCAATGTTGTGACAAATCTGGAGGGAAAAAATCAAGTAGCAACGTTTTATCTGGCTAATAAATGAAGTCAGCGGAGGAAACACAGATTCGGAGGTTCGTTTCTGGACAACTCGGTGATTGTCCTGACCTAAGGTAAACTCACTTTTGCAGTTTCTTTAGACGAAGTCAAATCATGCATGGAAATTCTTGCTAGCTTGTGGCAAAGGTTTAACATACCATAACCGCTCTTGCGTGGTTGGCTTGCATGTTCCCCAGTTTGCCGTTTCTGCTCTCTAACGCCCAGGGCCCGGTTTCCCAAAAGCTAAGTTCATCATTAGAACCATAGTTAAATCTCGAGCTGTTTCCCTAAACCATCTAAAGTTGCACTTACACGCTCATTAATTACCGATTGCCTCAACCCACTCGAATGCCTCGTTCACAATACCCATAAGCACTATTCGTTATTTTTGAACGACTCTTTTTACTGACTGGAAAGTTATTTTTTTCTGAATGACTCGTTCATAAAAGGCGAGTCTGTATAGAAGTCTGTATTGAGGCCCCCGAAGGGTGCAGTGGTCTAAGCACCTCATCTCAGTGCCTTAGGCGGCACTACAGTCCCTGGTTCGAATCCAAGCTGTATCACATTCGGCCGTAGGGCTGCGCACAGTTGGCCCAGCGTTTTCTTGGTTTGGCGGGGGTAGGCCCTCATTGTAAATAAGAACGTGTTCTTAACTAACTTGCCTAGTTAAATTGAAAAATTCACTCTGCAGAAGTCAGCATTTATACTTTGTGGAGCAGAGCTCTTGTGAAGAAAGTTGTTCTTCTGTGGATTTTATAAGGTGGTTGGCAACCAACTTTAAGTTTAAGGTGCCTTTATTTATTTTTTATTTAACTAGGTAAGTCAGTTAAGAACAAATGTTTATTTACAATGACGGCCTACCCCGGTCTAAATCCTACCCAATAATCTTGTCTCTCTAAGGAAATGAAATACTACATCCCCTGAAGATTTCCCTAGCACTACGTCATATTCGTCATAATGTCAGTTTCCATTCTCTGTTTCATTGAAAATGTATCTATTTCATTCTCTTTTTTTTCCTCCTTACTCTGTCTCCTAGCACATTGACTCTTGGCATTTTAAGAGGGCGGTATTTGGCATGTGTTGGCCGGGACTCACTAAACCAGGAGGACAGACAGTTGATGAAGAGAGTGGTAGAGGAGGAACTGCTGAGGATGCAGGTAAAGATGTTTGTGAGTAGATACGATTTTGTCAATCAATATATCTCCCTCAGACCTGGATCAAATAGGTAAGTACTTGAATTAAACTCAATTTAGTTTGCCCAGTACCATGGAACAGTCTCAAAAGTGCAAAAATTCAGCCTAAATCAAGCAGATTTGTATTTGTAAGTAAAGTTTATGACATGTATTTGACCCAGAGCTGCTGTCCTGTCTTTCACAGTTTGATGCCCCATAACTTTTGATAAAATATTTTCTTTTTCCATTGAGTACACACAGATCTGAAGTGATTGGGTGAAAAGATGACCGCTACAGGTCTTGGGTGGTCAGAAGTGTGGAAGGAATAATTTTGAAGTACATTTCGTTCTTAAATACACTGAACAAAAATATAAACGCAACATGTAAAGTGTTGGTCCCATGTTTCATGAGCTGATTTTCCAGATGCACAAAAAGCGTATTTCTCAAATTTTGTGCACAAATTTGTTGACATTCCTGTTAGTGAGCATTCCTCTTTTGATAAGATAAACCTTCCACCTGACAGGTGTGGCATATCAAGAAGCTCATTAAACAGCATGATCATTACACAGGTGCACCTTGTGCTGTGGGCAATTAAAGGGCACTCTAAAATGTGTGGTTTTGTCACACAACACAATGCCACCAATGTCTGTTTTGAGGGAGCTCGCAATTGGCATGCTGACTGCAGGAATGTCCAACCGAGCTCTTGCCAGAGAATTGAATATTAATTTCTCTGCCATAAGATGCCTCAAGTGGTTTTGGAGAATTTGGCAGTACGTCCAACCGGCCTCACAGCCGCAGACCGTGCAGTTTGTTGTCGTAACTGACTTCAGTGGGCAAATGCTCACCTTCGATGGCCATTGGCACTCTGGCGAGTGTGCTCTTCACGGATGAATACCGGTTTCAACTGTACCGGGCAGATGGCAGACAGCGTTTTTATAGTGTTTGGGCGACGGTTTGCTGATGTCAATGTAGTGAGCCGAGTGTGCCATGGTGGTGTTATGGTATGGGCAGACAAATGATGGACAACAAACAGAATTGCATTTTATCAATGGCAATTTTAATGCATTGTCGTGCCATTCATCCGCCTCCATCACTTCATGTTTCAGCACGATAATACGCAACCCCATGACGCAAGGATCTGTACACAATTTCTGGACGCTGAAAATGTCCCAGTTCTTCCATGGCCTGCATACTTACCAGACATGTCACCCATTGAGCATGTTTGGGATGCTCTGGATCGCCGTGTACAACAGCTTTCCCGCCAATATCCAGCAACTTCACACAGCCAATGAAGATGAGTGGGACGACATTCCACAGGCCACAATCGACAGCCTGATCAACTCTATGCAAATATGTCGCACTGCATGAGGCAAATGGTGATCACATCAGATACTGACTGGTTTTCTGATCCATGCACCTGACTATTTGTATTTTTAAAAATTTGTATTATTTTTTTATTTTTATTGTAGGGTATCTGTGATCAACAGATGCATATCTGTATTCCCAGCCATGTGAAATCCATAGATTAGGGCCTAATGAATTTACAGTGCATTCGGAACGTATTCCCCTTGACTTGTTCCACAATTTGTTACGTTACAGCCTTATTCTAAAATGGATTGCATTCCCCCCCCCCTCAATCTACACACAGTACCCCATATTGATAAAGCAAAAACATTTTTTTAGAAATATTTGCACATTTAAAAAAAAAACTCACATTTACTTTAACATTCAAACCCTTTACTCAGTACTTTGAATCGCCTTTAGCAGCAATTACAGCGTCAAGTATTCTTGGGTATGACAGTACAGGCTTGACACACTTGTATATGTGGAGTTTCTTCCCTTCTCTGCAGATCCCCTCAAGCCGTGTCAGGTTGGATGGGGAGCATCGCTGCACAGCTATTTTCAGGTCTCTCCCGATATGTTCAAGTCCGGGCTCTGGCTGGGCCACTCATGGCCATTCAGAGACTTGTCTTGGCTGTGTGCTTAGGGTCATTGTCCTGTTGGAAGGTGAACCTTCGCCCCAGTCTTGTCCTGAGCATTTCATAAAGGATCTCTCTGTACTTTGCGCCGTTTATCTTTCCCTCGATCTTGACTAGTCTTGCTGCCACTGATAAAAAAATCCCCACAGCATGATACTGCCACCACCATGGTTCACCATAGGGATGGTGCCAGGTTTCCTCCAGATGTGACACTTGGCATTCAGGCCTAAGAGTTCCATCTTGGTTTCATCAGACCAGAGAACCTTGTTTCTCATGGTCTGAGAGTCTTTGGGTGCCTTTTAGCAAACTCCAAGCGGGCTGTCATGGGCCTTTTACTGAGGAGTGGCTTACGTCTGGCCCCTCTACTATAAAGGCCTGACTGGTGGAGTTTTTCAGAGATGGTTGTCCTTCTGGAAGGTACTCCCATCTCCACAGAGGAACTCTGGAGCTCTGTCAGAGTGACCATCGGGTTCTTGGTCACTTCCCTGACCAAGGCCCTTCTCCCCGGATTGCTCAGTTTGGCTGGGTGGCCAGCTCTAGGAAGAGTCTTGCCGGTTCCAAACTTCTTCAATTTAAGAATGATGGAGGCCACTTTGTTCTTGGAGACCTTAAATGCAGCAGACATTTTTTTTGTACCCTTCCCCAAATCTGTGCCTCAACACAATGCTGTCTCGGAGCTCTACGGATGATTCCTTCAACCTCAAGGCTTGGTTTGTGCACTGTCAACTATGGGACCTTTATATAGATTGGTGTGTGCCTTTCCAAATTATGTCCAATGAATTTACCACAGGTGGACTCAATCAAGTTGTAGAAACATCAAGGATGATCAATGAAAACAGGATGCATCTGAGCTCAATTTCTAGTCTCATAGCAAAGGGTCTGAATACTTATGTAAATAAGCTATTTCTGTTTTTATTTATTTTTTATAAATGTCTTAACCTGTTTTTGCCTTTTCATTATGGGGTATTGTGTGTAGATTGAGGGCAAAAAAAATGTGGGTGTTTTTTGTGTGAATTTTACCCCGTTTTCTCCCCAATTTCGTGGTATCCAATTGTTTAGTAGCTATTATCTTGTCTCATCGCTACAACTCCCGTACGGGCTCGGGAGAGACGAAGGTTGAAAGTCATGCGTCCTCCGATACACAACCCAACCAAGCCGCACTGCTTCTTAACACAGCGCGCATCCAACCCGGAAGCCAGCCGCACCAATGTGACGGAGAAAACACCGTGCACCTGGCAACCTTGGTTAGCGCACACTGCGCCCGGCCTGCCACAGGCGTCGCTGGTGCGCGATGAGACAAGGATATCCCTACCGGCCAACCCCTCCCTAACCCGGGCGACGCTAGGCCAATTGTGCGTCGCCCCACGGACCTCCCAGTCGCGGCCTGGGCGCGAACCCAGAGTCTCTGGTGGCACAGCTGGCGCTGCAGTACAGCGCCCTTAACCACTGCGTCACCCGAGAGGTCGAGGGAACATTTTTTTAAATCCATTTTTGAATAAGGCTGTAACAATGTGAAAAGTCAAGCGGTCTGACTTTCCGAATGCTCTGCATTTCAATTGACTGATTTCCTTGTGAATTGTAACTCAGTTAAATCTTTAATTGTTGCGTTTTTATATTTTTGTTTAGTTTATTTCGGATGAGAAGTCACTACAGTTTTCCAGTCCCAATTACATTACAATCATGTTATTGCTCCTGGTAGGTGCTGCATGCTGTCACGACAGTCCCGAGCTGTTGCATTTATCTCGATTCGAGCTGGTTTCGATTATAATCTGACCTGGGACCTCTGCCTCTCTCTCAGGGCAGTGACAAAGAAGCCATTATCCACGTTACTCCGACGCCTCTCCACAACAAACGGAAGAGGGGTGAGGAGGAGGAGAAAGGAGGCAGGACCAAAGCAGATGGATCCAAGGCAAAGAGATCTCGGCTTCAGTCGGCCCAATCAGGTCATTTCCAATAGTAGTGGCCCTTGGGTGAAATTCTCCTCACTTAAAACGGCACAGAACTGTTAACAAAAATGTCTCCGTACTATTTATTTATATTAAGCTTCTTTTTTTTTTATAAATGTCTGAAAATGTATATTATCCAATAACTTGAGTTAGTGTGTTGCAACTTGTCCACAGCTCAACTTATATTATGTGCAGTCCCATCTAAGTTTTTAATTATAGCGGTGCAATGAAAATGCTGCCCTTCGTCATAGTGAAAGCCCACAGTGTGTGCTGCGGTTCATATTGCTGGTCAAATATTAACTTGAGACACATTTATTCAGATTTGTGTGAACCATGCCTATTATGAAGTTGAGACTCATCCCATGATTTGTTTTAAAGAATTAAGACTTACCATATCTGTGATAGCCACAAAGGTATTTTAAGCAATATTTTCTCAATCTAATTTGGACATTTTATTTCCTTTAACTATTTTAAGATTCCCCAGATTCTGGACTCGAGAGAGTGGGAAATGGAGAAAGGCAGATGGCGGAAGAAGAGGAGGGGAAGGACATGGGAAGTGTTGAGCAAGTTTCCCAAATCGGCACCAAGAAAAACAAAGGGGGACACAAAGGAGTACACAATGGTGGGAAGACTGAAACTAGCTCAGAAAGTGATGTTGAGATCAAAACGGTGAATCGGAGGAAGAGAGAACATGACTCCCAAATCGGCACCAAGAAAAACAAAGGGGGACACAAAGGAGTACACAATGGTGGGAAGACTGAAACTAGCTCAGAAAGTGATGTTGAGATCAAAACGGTGAATCGGAGGAAGAGAGAACATGACTCTGAAGTCGAGGAAGAAGATTTTGAGGAGAGCAAAAAGAGGAAACGAGATGAAACCCACAAACAGGAAAAGGACAAAGTCAATTCAGAAAGTGACTCTGAAGAGGATAAAAAAAGAGCGGGGGGAAAAGAAAATGTGGATGTGAAAGTGCAGAGCAAGTGTTTGAAAAGGAGGGAGAGCAAACCATTGCAGAGAAGAGAAAGAGTGCAGGTTGTTGGGAGTGACTCGGAGCACAATGGAGAGGCTGAAGTAATGGCGCAGAAAGGGGTAAAAATACAAAGAAATGACAACGACTCCAGGTCAGAGAGTGAGGGAGAAAAGAATGACGATGCATCTTCAGAGGAAGCCAGCGGGGGAGAGGGTGAGTTATCAAGTGGGTGTGTTCATGAGCGTGCATAATGTGTCCTAGTAAAGGCCCAAACATAGTGAAAAATCCAGGGATAGGATACCATTATGTAGCCCCAATGACAAGCGTTCAAGTAATGTACTATTTTCCCCCTCCCTAAAGTAATTTTTCTTCTTTCTCAGATGAAACCGAAGAAGTGATGGCTAAGACGAAGGATGAGCCAGCCCAAGACTCTGACTCTGGCTCATCCCTCCCATCATTGGAGGACGAACAGGAAAGTGAGGTCAGGCCAGAACAGGTGAAAAAGAGGAAGTCTGTGGCGAAGCGGCCAATAAAGGGTGAGAGCAGTGAGAGTGGATCCAAAGGTGGAAAGGTGAGGCCAGTGGCTTCTATGCCAACACACTTTCACATTCGCAATGTACCTGGTTCAGACCTGGTTCAAATACTGAAGTAGTTCTGAAGGTATTGGATCAATATAATACGCAGTATGATGAAATTACAAGCCAAAGGCAAGGTGGAGCTACTGCTATATTGCCCATGCATCCCCAAATCCCTTCTGATCTATACAAAGTGTTGCCTGGAAACCCAACGTTGAATTGCATAGAATTCTTGGTTTTGGCAGAAGTTAGCTTTTTGAATCGGGAAAGTTTCCCATCCTGACCTCTACAAGCCAGAATGTTTAATAAATATAATTTGAACATTGATGTAATTATACTTTCCTGTGGATATATTGTCTTGCATTCCCTACCACCAAAAGGACCAACTGAATGAACAACCGGTAAAGTTAAAATATAATTTTATTCAACATTCTGATTTGTAGGGGTTGTAAGAGGAAACTTGCCTGACTCAAACGCTAATTTCTGCCTGACGAAGAATTCTATACAATTTTATGTCTGGTTTCAAGGCAATATAAAGTGTAGAGGCAAGTGGCTCTTTCTGGAGTCGGCCTTACATGGAACCCAAACTGGCTGCGCGCGTGTGCCATCGTGCATAAATGTATTTTGTCCCCATACACCAAACGCGGTCATGACATGCAGATTAAAATATCTGAACCAATTACTTTAATTTGGGGACAGGTCGAAAAGCATTAAACATGTATGGCAATTTAGCTTGCACATGCTAGTTAATTTGTCCTATTTAGCTAGCTTGCTGTTGCTAGACAGTGTGTCTTTCAATCACCCACGTGGGTATAACCAATGAGATGGCACGTGGGTACCTGCTTCTATAAACCAGTGAGGAGATGGGAGAGCGATCTGCGTCAGAAATAGAAATGACTTCTATTTTAGCCCTTGGCAACGCAGACGCTCGTTGGCGCGCCCGAGCACTGTGGGTGCAAAAATTTAGTAACATATTTTCCTACATTTATTTTGCAACGCGAGTGGTGTAGTCAGGGTATTAGCCTAGGCTAATCCTGGAAAAATGTTCTCCATCCATGTAACATGAAGGACAACACGGCGGTAGCCAGGCTGAAGCGTTACATCGCCCTCTGTGGTGTGAGACGGAACTACAAGAAGCTCCTGGATGGCTGCTGCTCCATCAAGTCAAAGGTGGCTGTGCTGAAGAGGGAGCTTGAAGAACTGGGTGTCAAAGGTAATTGGGGGGGCAGGGGAAATGAATTTAAATTCTCTCATTTGGTCCGTATGCCCTCGCTCACTCCACCAAATTGAAAATATTTCAATTGACTGAATAGGTTGTACGCAATAGCTCCATGTAGCCTTTCAATTGGTTAAAGGGCAAATCCACTATATTGTTTACACCTATGTGATACTTTTAAAGTCCTGTTTATACCTAGCGCTAATATGTGTCCTTTGTCCTGATCTTGTCAACATTCTGATTGTGCACACATTTTGACATACACATGGTATAAAAATGTTTCTGTCCACAGTGCCGCATTGTTACCAGATTTCCAGGACCCTGCCTGTATGCATAATTGTTTTAATAATATATGTATTTAAAGACTCTTATTGATGTTTTAAGTCAATGGTGCCACCTGTCAATGATTTGAGGGTGAGGTGACGATGATTTAAATGGCTTCACTGTCCAGATGCGTCTACACTTGTAAGTATATCCAGACACGATGCGTGCCTGACTACCTCTAAGTGTGATCAGATCTTCCTAATCACCATCGGATCACAATGCGTCTTTTAATCCACCTATATAAAAAAAATTGGGGACAATCAGAATGTGGACAAGATTAGTACGAAGGACACATTAGCACCAGGTATAAACGGGGCTGATATCCGTGAGGTGGAGTGAGCCATGGTGGCATTGCTGGACAGTGGAAACTTGCTGGGGACTAATGGCTTCCGTCTCTCCCCCTCAGGCCAGCCTTCTATAGAGAAGTGTAAGAAAGCCAGACTTAAGAGAGAGGAGGCTCAGGAGTTGGCAGACCTAGATGTCTGCAACATCATAACTACACAAGGTGACATTTTCGCCCACTCCTTAATCAACTGCTTGCTTCTAGATCTTAGCTGATTGCATACCCTGACCATGCACTCTGATTGGCTAGGTGGATATTTTTCTGTTCTATTGCTTTAATAGTCTTATCCAATCTTCTCCATCTTTGTTTCAACTTTAGGTACAGGGAATACTTGTTGAAGCACAAACTGTAGCTCTGAAATCAAAATGTAGATCAAATGAACAATAAAGTTAGACTGGTTGTAAAAAATTAAACCTAAAGTAGCAATAAATAGGGTGTCTGAGGGTCCTTAGTCTTAAATTCATTTCAGATTTTTAAAGGCTAAGTCTAAATGTCATCAATTTAGTTTTCAAAGGTCTTAAAACATGCGATGGAGATGACTACATTGTTTGTTATATTGTGCTGCTGCTTAATTGTTGCCACCATGCCCATTTTATTTGTTTACATCAAATAATACTCGAGGTGCACTTTCAAGATGGGGAGCCCTCCACATGTGCACTTCTGTGTGTGCGAGTCTGGCCATTGCCAGAGGGGGGAAAGAGAAGAGATCAAGGTAGCCTATACAATTTGATAGACCACAAGATTAGCTAGAGTTGTCCTCTTACCAGATACATTTTGCCTACGTTGGTGATAAGGCTACACAATGTTCCTGCAGATTTTTTGGTGTTCTTAAACCATTATTTTTTCAACAGTAAGGTGCATTAACCTGCTTCCTGTAATGAAAGCATCTGCCCCTATTTCGCTTCTCTCGCACTCAGTCTCCCCCTTTGCACACAGAGTAAAAGGAGAGTTGCAACTCTAGTTAATGCTGTAAAAACTACCACCATAACTGTTAACGTACCAGCATTTACACCCGGTGCACATGACTGTAAGAGAGACTGACTAATGGGCCCCAATTGGCCTATTTAGTGTCACCATGTAAGTCTGTGAGTGTTCAGACTTATTCTTTGACAGGTGTTGCTCGTATTTTGCGAAAGGAGAACAATTACGTGATTCGATATATTGAACTAAGTCCTGTGCATAAGCTATACATTAATATAGTGACACGGTAGGAAAGATGGTTCAGAAACTTGGGAACCAAGCTCGAGTTATCAGTGTGGCCCTGTCACCTGGACATGTTGAAATAATACCTTCAGGCTTCTGTCATAACTGTCCATTTATTGG
This sequence comes from Oncorhynchus nerka, assembly GCF_034236695.1. Lineage (NCBI taxonomy): Eukaryota > Metazoa > Chordata > Actinopteri > Salmoniformes > Salmonidae > Oncorhynchus > Oncorhynchus nerka. Next base: position 982,695 of record NC_088421.1, read on the forward strand.
AAAGAAATGGACAATTTACAGGGAGCAGTTTGGAAAAAACGAATCCCGTCCGATTTGTCCTCTGGAATAACTAATCCTGTGCAAATAAGTCTTTGGCTTTATGTTGCAGCTTCAGCAACACAGATTTTTTTAGATGAACTAACTTCAAATTAATGACTTGGGACGTCGGGTTTGATACGAAAGCTTCTTTTAGTAAGAATACTTGTTCACGTTACATTTAACAACAATTGTTTTGGTACAGAGTGGTGCAGGTAAAATGCTGTCGGAAAGTCAGCCACTCACTAGCACCTGCACATAATTGGCGCGTTATCACTCATTCCTCTCGCAAGGCATTCTTGGACTTGAAGTCAAAAAGCGTAATTCAACACAACCCAATACAATTACATATGCAAATAAATCTAAAGAAATATATTTAGATACAGCTCAAAGAATAAACTTAAACATTACCTCTAACACATTAAAGTTACAACACGGACAGAGCGATAAACACTTTGTTCTGTTGTGTTGAGGAGAGAGGAAACAGGTGCTAGTCAGTCACTCTGTCTTTAAAAAAAAAAAATCGATTGCTGGTTGGACTCACTCCTCATTTGTATGACTTAATTATTTAATCAAACCATGTGCTGAATGCATCAGACAAGCTCCGTGAATATAGTTGATTAGAACGCATAGGATGTGTCAGTATATGAGGAAAATACACGTGGAAAAATGTAGACCAATCGATTGGTTGAAATATTGTTTGGGGTGGGGGAAAGCCCTAATTTGAGAAGACGTGCCAGCGGAGCGGAGCGCGACATTTGCTGTGTATACATCAAGTAGCCTATATAGGCATACCAATGGAAAGGTTTTGTCGGACATTACATTTACTGTTCAATCAATTGCATGGCTATCTAGCAACAATATCATATTTAAAGTAAATACACACCTGTATTTGGGGAGTTTCTCCCATTCTTCTCTGCAGATCCTCTCAAGCTATGTCCGGTTGGATGGGGAGCGTTGCTGCACAGCTATTTTCAGGTCTCCAGAGATCGGGTCCAAGCTCTGGCTGGGCCACTCAGAGGCTTGTCCCAAAGCCACTCCTGCATTGTCTTGGCTGTGCGCTTTGTGTTGTTGTCCTGTTGGAAGGTGAACCTTTGCCCCAGTCTGAGGTCCTGAGCGCTCTGGAGCAGGTTTTCATCAAGGATCTCTCTGTACTTTGCTCCGTTCATCTTTTTCCCCCGATACTGACTAGTCTCCCTGCCGTTGAAAAACATCTCCACGGCATGATGCTGCCACCATGCTTCACCGTAGAGATGGTGCCATGTTTCCTTCAGACGTGACGCTTGGCATTCAGGCCAAAGTGTTCCATCTTGGTTTCATCAGACCAGAGAATCTTGTTTCTCATGGTCTGAGATTATTTTGGTGCCTTTTGTTCAACTCCAAGCGGGCTGTCATGTGCATTTTACTGAGGAGTGGCTTCCATCTGGCCACTCTACCATAAAGGTTTGATTGGTGGAGTGCTGCAGAGATAGCTCTCTCATCTCCACAGAGGAACTCTGCAGCTCTGTCAGAGTGACCATCGGGTTCTTGGTCAACTCCCTGACCAAGGCCCTTCTCCCCCGATTGCTCAATTTGGCCAGGCGGCCAGCTCTAGGAAGAGTCTTGGCGGTTCCAAACTTCTTCCATTTAAGAATGAGGACACTGTTCTTGGGGACCTTAAATGCTGCATACATTTTTTTTGTTCCCTTCCCCAGATCTGTGCCTCGACACAATCCTGTCTCGGAGCTCTACGGACAATTCCTTCGACCTCATGGCTTTGTTTTTCCTCTGACATGCACTGTCAAGTATGGGACCTTTTTAAATAGACCGGTGTGCCTTTTCCAAATCATATCCAATTATTTGAATTTACCACAGGTGGACTCCATGTTGTAAAATCATCTCAAGGATGATCAATGGAAACAGGATGCACCTGAGCTCAATTTTGAGTCTAATAGCAAAGGTTCTGAATATTTATGTAAATAAGGTATTTCTGTATTTTGTTTGCCCCCAAATTTCAGAAACTGTTCATTTTATCATTGTGGGGTATTGTGTGTAGATTGAAGATTTAAAATTTTAAAAAATCATTTTAGAATAAGGCTGTAATGTAACTGGTAAAAAGCCAAGAGCTTTGAATACTTTCCGAATGTACTGTACTTAGTTACATATGAGAAAATCTGTCAATTGAAGTAAATAAGAGGCCCTAATCTAAGGATTTCACATGACAGGGAATGCAGATATGCATCTGTTGGTCAAACACCTTATACAAAATTGGGCCTCATAACGGGCTTCAGGATCTGGTCACAGTATTTTTGTGCATTCAAATTGCCATTGATAAAATGCAATAATGTTTGTTGTCTGTAGCTTATCCGTCACCATGGGGAATTCTGTTCACAACATTGACATCCACAAACTTCTCGCTCACATGATGCTATACACATGGTCTGCGGTTTTGTGTCCGGTTGGACATACTGCCGAATTCTCTAAAATGACATTGGAGGCGGATTATGGTAGAAAAATTAACATTCAATTTTCTGACAACTTTGGTGGACATCTCTGCTGTCAGCATGCCAATTGCATTCTCCCTAAACTTGCGACATCTGTGTCTCAACTGCATATTTTTAGTGGCCTTTAGTGTCCCCAGCACGAGGTGCACCTGTGTGATTATCATGTCAATTTTGTCACGTGTGCTAAATACAGCAGGTGTAGACCTTACTGTGAAATGCTTCATTACAAGTCCTTAACCAACAATGCAGTTCATGAAATAGAGTTCAGAAAATATTTACTAAATTAACTGGAAAAAAATAACACCGTAACAAGGCTATATACATGGGTACAGGTTAGTTGAGGCAATTTGTACATGTAGGTAGGTGTAAAGTGACTATGCTGCTACTCGCCGTTTATTATCTATGCAGTGTAAAAACAAAGGGGTGGGGGGTGTCGTCAATGTAAATAGTCTGGTTGGCCATTTGATTAATTGTTCAGCAGTCTCATGGCTTAGGGGTAGGAGCTTTTTGGAACTGGACTTGGTGCCCCGGTACCGCTTGCTGTGTGGAAGCAGAGAGAACCGTGTATGACTGGGTGGCTGAAGTCTTAAACAATTTTTTGGGGCCTCTCTCGGACTCAGCCTAGTATATAGGTACTGGATGGCAGGAAGCTTGATGTACTGGGCCATATGCACTACCCTCTTTATTGCCTTGCAGTCAGATGCTGAGCAGTTGCCATACCAGGCGGGGATGCAACCGGTCAGGGCTCCCGAGTGGCACAGCAGTCTAAAGGCAATAAAGACTACAGTCCCTTGTTTGATTCCTGTATCACATACGGGAATCAAAGCGTCGTCTGAGTTTGGCCGGGGTAGGCTGTTATTGTAAATAAGAATTTGTTCTGAACTGACTTGCCTAGTTAAATAAAGGTTGAATTTGTTTTATTTTAAATGCTCTCAATGGTGCAGCTGTACAACTTTTTGAGCATCTGGGGACCCATGCCACATCTTCTGTTTCCTGAGGGGGAAAGGTGTTGTCATGCCCTCTTCACGACTTTCTTGGTGTGTTTGGACCATAATAGTTTGTTTGATGTAGACGCCAAGGAACTTAAATCTCTCAACCCGTTCCACTACAGCCCCTCTGTGAATGGGGGTGTGTGTTCATCCCTCCTTTTCCTGTAGTTCACGATCAGCTTCTTTGTCTTGCTCACGTTGAGGGCTACCACCGTTGTGTCGTCATTAAACTTAATGATGATGGTGTTGTAGTCATGCTTGGCCACGCAGTTGTGAGTGAACAGGGAGTACAGGAGGGGACTAAGCACACAACCCTGAGGGGCCCCCGTGTTGAGGATCGGCGTGGCAGATGATGTTGCCTACTCTTAACACCTGGAGGCATCCTTTCAGGAAGTCAAGGATCCAGTTGCAGAGGCAGTTGTTTAGTCCCAGGGTCCGTAGCTTAGTGATGAGCTTTGTGGGCACTATGGTGTTGAATGCTGAGCTGTTCAGCATTCTCACGTACGTGTTCCTTTTGTCCAGGTGGGAAAGGGCAGTGTGGAGTGCGATTGAGATTGCGTCATCTGTGGATCTGTTGGGAATTGGAGTGGGTCTAGGCTGTCTGGAAGGATGGTGTTGTGAGCCATGACCAGCCTTTCAAAACACTTCATACTGACAATCACAAGCCTAGCTTTCTTGATTAATAGAGGTGTGCCCCAAGGTTCCATTTTAGCTCCTGTGTTATCGATTTTTATTTTTTTATTAACAATTTGGGAAATGGGATGCAACCAGCAAAGTTACATCTATATACAGTCATACACTGCTCAAACAAATAAAGGGAACACTTAAACAACACAATGTAACTCCAAGTCTATCACACTTCTGTGAAATCAAACTGTCCACTTAGGAAGCAACACTGATTGACAATACATTTCACATGCTGTTGTGCAAATGGAATAGACAACAGGTGGAAATTATAGGCAATTAGCAAGACACCCCCTCACAGACGAAAGCAGGTTCACACTGAGCACATGTTGCAGAGTCTGGAGATGCCGTGGAGAACGTTCTGCTCCCTGCAACATCCTCCAGCATGACCGGTTTGGCGGTGGGTCAGTCATGGTGTGGGGTGGCATTTCTTTGGGGGGCTGCACAGCCCTCCATGTGCTCGCCAGAGGTAGCCTGATTGCCATTAGGTACTGAGATGAGATCCTCAGACCCCTTGTGAGACCATATGCTGGTGCGGTTGGCCCTGGGTTCCTCCTAATGCAAGACAATGCTAGACCTCATGTGGCTGGAGTGTGTCAGCAGTTCCTGCAAGAGGAAGGCATTGATGCTATGGACTGGCCCGCCCGTTCCCCAGACCTGAATCCAATTGAGCACATCTGGGACATCATGTCTCGCTCCATCCACCAACGCCACGTTGCACCACAGACTGTTCAGGAGTTGGCGGATGCTTTAGTCCAGGTCTGGGAGGAGATCCCTCAGGAGACCATCCGCCACCTCATCAGGAGCATGCCCAGGCGTTGTAGGGAGGTCATACAGCGCACGTGGAGGCCACACACTACTGAGCCTCATTTTGACTCGTTTTAAGGACATTACATCAAAGTTGGATCAGCCTGTAGTGTGGTTTTCCACTTTAATTTTGAGTGTGACTCCAAATCCAGACCTCCATGGGTTGATAAATTTGATTTCCATTGATAATTTTTGTGTGATTTTGTTGTCAGCACATTCAACTATGTAAAGAAAAAAGTATTTAATAAGAATATTTCATTCATTCAGATCTAGGATGTGTTATTTTAGTGTTCCCTTTATTTTTTGAGCAGTGTAAATTCATGTGCTCCTTCTCTGGTTCAGGCTGTTGACAAGCTCCAGACTGCTTTTCAGTCACTGCAGGCCTCCTTTTATGGTCTTGAATGTACAAATGTACTTTTACCAGAGCTAGAACTCTGCTAGAGAACGTTAGCATTGTCACATCTGGTGATTTGAAAAAGTGGCATCCTACAAATACCTAGGCATTTGGTTGGATGACAAGTTGTCCTTCAAAGTTCATGTGGATAGTCTTGTGACAGAGCTTAAATTGAAATTGGGTTTTTATTTTCGTAACAAGGCTTGCTTCCCGCTTATGGCTAGAAAGAAGCTTGTTCATGACACTTTTCTCTCTGTAATTGATTATGGTGACTTGTATATGCACGCAACCTCCGTCTTACAGAGACTGGACTCTGTTTATCATGCATCCTTGCGCTTTATTACAAATGCCAAGTCACTCACCCACCATTGTACAAATGGTAGGTTGGACCTCGCTTTATATGTGCAGAAAGATCCATTTGTGTTCATCTACAAAGCCCTTTTGGGTAAACTCCCTCTACCTCTGTAGTCCTGGTCACCACCAGCAGTTACCTTACCCGGTCTGCTACGTGGTTGCTACTTAAAGTCCCCAGGACATTCACAGTATTAGGCAAGACTGCCTTCTCTGCTTGTGCACCAATCGCATGGAATAATCTACAATCCATGCTTTATCTAGATATGATAGTGCCACCGAATGAATTTAAAATATTGATGGGAGACTCTGTTAGAGAGGAGTGTAAAATGCTTTATTTTTAGGCTGTATCATGTTTTAATGATTTGTTGCTGTCTTCTTGGCCAGGTCTCTCTTGAAAAGGTGACTTTTCCTGTTTAAATAAAGGTTAAATAAAAAAATACTTAAATTCAATTACACCAGATAGGACAGAATGACCCTAGACCCCTGGGCCAACAACGCAGGATATAACCCTACTTTGCCAAAGTACAGCCCACACACCACTAGAGTGATATCAAGACCAAGTTACTACCCTGAGACAAGGCTGAGGTCAGCCCATGAAGATCTCCCCCACCGCATGAGCCTGAGGAGGCTTTAAACAGGACAGGAAGATCACGTCAGTAACCAAATCCACTCAAGTCGAGTATAACGAAAAAAGCCTGACATTACACCCCCCCCCTAAAGACGGCATGGCAGAGCACTCGTAAGCCAGTGACGTGTCCCTCTTAATAGGTTCAAAGACTCCCAGTGGAGAGAAGGGAGCCAGCCAGGCAGAGACCGCAAAGGCGGTTCATCACTCCAGTGCCTTGCTGTTCACCTTTGCACCCCTGGGCCAGACGGCACTCAATCACAAGACCTACTGAAGAGATGAGTCTTCAGTAAAGACTTGAAGGTCAAGTCCGAGTCATCGGCATCTTTCACATGGATAGGCAGACCATTCCATAAAAATAAGGGAAAGCCCAGACTATAGTTATTTGCTCACTGAATAAAGGCATTATTAAATTGTACTTTTTGGTTGTAGGCTAATGTTCTAATGTTATAGCATAATACCTCCATGAGAGCTACTGGGTGTGTAGACTTTTTGTTCCAGCCCTACTCGAAACACCAGATTCTACAAATCAACTGCTCAACTGGACCTTGTTAAGCTGACTTGGATGTGTTTGAGCAGTGCTGCATCAAAAGCCTGCACACCCAGTGGCCTAGCTCTTCAGATGAAGAGTTGACCACTTGTTTTATACTATAACAGTTTATTTTTTTATTTGACCTTTATTTATTTAACCAGGTAGGCTAGTTGAGAACAAGTTCTCATTTACAACTGCGACCTGGCCAAGATAAAGCATAGCAGTGTGAACAGACAACAACACAAAGTTACACATGGAGTAAACAATTAACAAGTCAATAACACAGTAGGGAAAAAAAGAGTCGATATACATTGTGTGCAAAAGGCATGAGGAGGTAGGCGAATAATTACAATTTAGCAGATTAACACGAGTGATAAATGATCAAATGGTCATGTGCAGGTAGAGATACTGTTGTGCAAAAGAGCAGAAAAGTAAATAAATAAAAACAGTATGGGGATGAGGTAGGTAAATTGGGTGGGCTATTTACCAATGGACTATGTACAGCTGCAGAGATCGGTTAGCTGCTCAGATAGCAGATGTTTAAAGTTGGTGAGGGAGATAAGTCTCCAACTTCAGCGATTTTTGCAATTCGTTCCAGTCACAGGCAGCAGAGAACTGGAAGGAAAGGCGGCCAAATGAGGTGTTGGCTTTAGGGATGATCGGTGAGATACACCTGCTGGAGGGCGTGCAACGGGTGGTTGTTGCCATCGTGACCAGTGAACTGAGATATGGCGGAGCTTTACCTAGCATGGACTTGTCAATGACCTGGAGCCAGTGGGTCTGGCGACGAATATATAGCGAGGGCCAACCGAATAGAGCATACAGGTCGCAGTGGTGGGTGGTATAAGGTGCTTTAGTAACAAAACGGATGGCACTGTGATAAACTGCATCGAGTTTGCTGAGTAGAGTATTGGAAGCTATTTTGTAGATGACATCGCCGAAGTCGAGGATCAGTATGATAGTCAGTTTTACTAGGGTAAGTTTGGCGGCGTGAGTGAAGGCTTTGTTGCGGAATAGAAAGCTGACTCTTGATTTGATTTTCGATTGGAGATGTTTGATATGAGTCTGGAAGGAGAGTTTACAGTCTAGCCAGACACCTAGGTACTTATAGATGTCCACATATTCAAGGTCGGAACCATCCAGGGTGGTGATGCTGGTCAGGCGTGCGGGTGCAGGCAGCGAACGGTTGAAAAGCATGCATTTGGTTTTACTAGCGTTTAAGAGCAGTTGGAGGCCACGGAAGGAGTGTTGTATGGCATTGAAGCTCGTTTGGAGGTTAGATAACAGTGTCCAAAGGAAGGGCCAGAAGTATACAGAATGGTGTCGTCTGCGTAGAGGTGGATCTGGGAATCGCCCGCAGCAAGAGCAACATCATTGATATATACAGGGAAAAGGGTCGGCCCGAGAATTGAACCCTGTGGCACCCCCATAGACTGCCAGAGGACCGGACAACATGCCCTCTGATTTGACACACTGAACTCTGTCTGCAAAGTAGTTGGTGAACCAGGCAAGGCAGTCATTAGAAAAACCGAGGCTATTGAGCATGGCTGAGGTGCACCCGTGACCGGCTCGGAAACCAGATTGCACAGCGGAGAAGGTACGGTGGGATTCGAGATGGTCAGTGATCTGTTTGTTGACTAGGCTTTCGAAGACCTTAGATAGGCAGGGCAGGATGGATATAGGTCTGTAGCAGTTTGGGTCCAGGGTGTCCTCCCCCTTTGAAGAGGGGGATGACTGCGGCAGCTTTCCAATCCTTGGGGATCTCGGACGATATGAAAGAGAGGTTGAACAGGCTGGTAATAAGGGTTTCGACAATGGCGGCGGATAGTTTCAGAAATAGAGGGTCCAGATTGTTAAGACCAGCTGATTTGTATGGGTCCAGGTTTTGAACATCTGCTATCTGGATTTGGGTAAAGGAGAAGCTGGGGAGGCTTTGCCAAGTAGCTGCGCCGGGGGGCAGTTATCGATTATCATGGATTTATCAGTGGGGACCGTGTTACCTAGCCTCAGTGCAGTGGGCAGCTGGGAGGAGGTGCTCTTATTCTCCATGGACTTTAGTGTCCCAGAACTTTTTTGAGTTAGAGCTACAGGATGCAAATTTCTGCTTGAAAAAGCTGGCCTTTGCTTTCCTGACTGACTGCGTGTATTGGTTCCTGATTTCCCTGAACAGTTGCATATCGCGGGGACTATTCGACGCTATTGCAGTCCGCCACAGGATGCTTTTATGATGGTCGTGGGCAGTCAGGTCTGGAGTGAACCAAGGGCTATATCTGTTCTTAGTTCTGCATTTTCTGGAACGGAGCATGCTTATCTAAGATGGTGAGGAAGTTACTTTTAAAGAATGACCAGGCATCCTCAACTGACGGGATGAGGTCAATATCCTTCCAGGATACCCGGGTCAGGTAGAAAGGCCTGCTCGCAGAAGTGTTTTAGGGAGCGTTTGACAGTGATGAGGGGTGGTCGTTTGACTGCGGACCCGTAGCGGATGCAGGCAATGAGGCAGTGATCGCTGAGATCCTGATTGAAGACAGCAGAGGTGTATTTGGAGGTCCAGTTGGTCAGGATAACGAGGGTGCCATTGTTTACAGATTTTGTACCTGGTGGGTTCCTTGATGATTTGTGTGAGATTGAGGGCATCTAGCTTAGATTGTAGAACTGCCGGGGTGTTAAGCATATCCCAGTTTAGGTCACCTAACAGAACAAACTCTGAAGCTAGATGGGGGGCGATCAATTCACAAATGGTGTCCAGGGCACAGCTGGGAGCTGTGGGGGGTCGGTAGCAGGCGGCAACAGTGAGAGACTTATTTCTGAAGAGAATCATTTTTAAAATTAGTAGTTCGAACTGTTTGGGTATGGACCTGGAAAGTATGATATTACTTTGCAGGCTATCTCTGCAGTAGACTGCAACTCCTCCCCCTTTGGCAGTTCTATCTTGACGGAAAATGTTATAGTTGGGTATGGAAATCTCAGAATTTTTGGTGGCCTTCCTAAGCCAGGATTCAGACACGGCAAGGACATCAGGGTTGGCAGAGTGTGCTAAAGCAGTGAGTAAAACAAACTTAGGGAGGAGTCTTCTGATGTTGACATGCATGAAACCAAGGCTTTTTCGATCACAGAAGTCAACAAATGAGGGTGCCTGGGGACATGCAGGGCCTGGGTTTACCTCCACATCACCCGCGGAACAAAGGAGGAGTAGTATGAGGGTACGGCTAAAGGCTATCAAAACTGGTCGCCTAGAGCGTTGGGGACAAAGAATAAAAGGAGCAGATTCCTGGGCATGGTAGAATATATTCAGGGCATAATGTGCAGACAGGGGTATGGTGGGGTGCGGGTACAGCGGAGGTAAGCCCAGGCACTGGGTGATGATAAGAGAGGTTGTATCTCTGGACATGCTGGTTGTAATGGGTGAGGTCACCGCATGTGTGGGAGGTGGGACAAAGGAGGTATCAGAGGTATGAAGAGTGGAACTAAGGGGGTCCATTGTAAACTAAAACAATGATAACTAACCTGAACAACAGTATACAAGGCATATTGACATTTGAGAGAGACATACAACAAGGCATAAAGTAATCGCAGGTGTTGATTGGGAGAGCTAGCTAAAACAACAGGTGAGACAACAACAGCTAATCAGTTAACACAACAACAGCAGGTAAAATGGCGCTGACTGGGCAGAGAGGGTCAGATTAACTACACACAGAGCCTGAGTTCGGGGCTGGGGCCGACAGATAAAAAAATAAATAAACAGAATGGAGCACCGTGATTAATAGACAGTCCAGCAGGCATCAGCTATGTGGCCAAGTGATCATAGTGTCCAGAGGGCAGCAGTAGATGGAACAGGGGAGCCGCCACTACGCTAGCACTCGGGCGACACAGCGTTTAAAGTTAGTAGTGTCTGCTCCGACGGCGGTCGGATGAAGGCACAGCGGATGGAGTATTCGTCGGCAGACCATTCGTGGTGGTGCGGCGGGGCGCCGTGTCGACAGAGAAGCCAGATGGCAAAAGAGGTATTGTAGAATTTAGTTTGCTAGCCGGGAGATGCGCCTGGCTCACGGCTAACTGGTGCTAGCTTCGTGGTAGTGGCGTTAGCCACTATAGCCAATCGGTAGCAGCGGTGAACCGGTGCCAAGGTCCAGTTTACAGCAAGGATCCGGTGGAGTACTGGGCTCTAGCCGTGTATGAGTGGGGTTCGGGTGAACAGCTGAGTAGGCCGGGAGGTGGGCCTCAGGGATAGCTTCGATACTGGATGCCACGGTGAGTGCAAACTAGCTGTGAGCTAGCTAGCTGCAAGCTGTGCGCTAGCTAGCTGCAAGCTAGCCGTGAAGATCAGAAGTAGTGGTCCAGGGATTACGGAAGGAATCCGGCGTTGTTGTGGAGAGACAGTCCGATACTGGTAGACTGGCGAGTATTATCCAGGCTAAAAACGGGGCTGGTATCTGTGCGGAAGGTAAAAGCCGCTAACAATGACTAATAAATAGCTTGTAGCTAATTAGCTGGTTAGCTTCTGGAGGTTCTAGAAGGTGTTCTAAAGTTTTAAAACATTAAAATAATAGCGATACCGTATCACATTGGGTGAGGCAGGTTACCGGAAGGTATAATAAAATAAAAAATCGAAAGGAGATTGAAAATAAAGTTGAAATATAAATACACGAGACACGAACAATACACGTCTTCACTGCTACGCCATCTTAGATTCTCAAGTGCTGTATATTTTACTTTAAGGCTTTGTTTTCAGTGGTATCGTTATGGTATTGAGTATCATTATAGCTGGTATTGGTATCGAAGCCAAAATTCTTAGTTTATGATCTAACTAATGATTTAGCCAATTGGAGTAGCCTAAGCAAATGCAGATGGGCAACCTCATACTTCAGCCATCTATAGCCTAGCCACTATGCTATTACATCCGTTAGGCTACAGGAGAATGCTCATTGCTAAAGTAGCACACCTGTCTGAGGCTATAGCCTTTGACACAAGAGCCATCCCTAAACATATGGGAATATTAGCAGGTGTGTGGCACGCCGACCTCAATTTTTATTAAATTGTATTCAAAATGGCATTCAAGATCTTAAGTCTCTTAAATTCAACTTCATGGAACCTGCAGATACCCTGAATAAAATCAGATGCTATAGGCCATGCAAAAATGGGTCTCTAAACAGGATTTAAAAACCTCAGTGGTATCTGCCTCTCTTACCGGACAGGGTAAATTACCACTGATATAATGACACTGCTGCTAACTACTAACTCAACAAATCAATGTGTCACTTTGTCTATTAATGAAGACAAAGTAGTAGGGTAAAACCAAAAATGTTCACATTGATGGACGTACTATTTGATAAATTAACTACTAATGTTCTCCCTCTCTCAGGTCGTCCAAAGCGGAGAGGGGTGTCCATATGGCAGCAACAGTCCTCCCCTCCATCCTCTGCTTATACGCGTGTAGTCAAATCAAGCTCAGACAGTGAAGAGGACAGTCACGCAGGCAGGGGGCGCAAGAGAGCCACAGACTGGAGTAATCTGCAGGGGATCATCAGTGATGACGCAGACAGCAACTGACAGGCTTTGCTCTTCTGGTCAGGAGGATCAAGTTGCCTCCAGACTAGAAGTCTTCTCAGGTCCAAAAAGTTGGACCGGTACCGAAATGGACCTTGGGCTTTCCCACCCGGACCCGATATGCATAAAACATTCTAGACCCGTTCCTGGTCGGCTCCACACCCGATCCGAATGAGAAAAGCAACAGAAAAGTATTCTTTTTTAAGATACTTTATTCTGGAAACGAACCCGACCGGGTATTTGGGTACAGATGGGTCCGTGAAGACCTTCACTTTTGCATTTTCCTCTACACTATGGAAGCTTAGTTGCTGGTTGTTTTACTGCCCATTTTAGCTTAATGTTGTCTGTATGGTTCTCAGATACACATGATTAAGGCCTAGATTCAATCAGACCAGCAATGGCAAACACTTGCATAGCAGATGTTTTGGTGGTGTCAGAGATAGAACTGTGTTTGTGCTGTCAAATCTGTGAGCAGCTGCTGTTGCAGTCATTGTCACAAAGCCACTGGTATTAAAGTTCACAATGAGGAAGTGTCGGCTATATAGAAATAATTACACTCAAATTGAAAATCATTAACGAAATAATGAGGATTTCTATCATCCTAATCGAGGTGTGGATTACATCTCACATTCCAGTGTTCGAACTTGTAAACCAGGCTGAATGGGATTTCTGTTATGAGCGACTCCGTGCAGCCAATGGCAAAGTCCACATTAGGTGTAATGCTTGGAGCCACTTGTGGATTTGACAGCTTTAAAACAGTTCGACCTCTGACACCACTTGCTTTCTAAAGCGGATCTGATTGAATAGAGCCCTAAATCTGTTTCTTCCCTCATTAAAACACTTAGTTGTAGGCTAAACAAACCTTTGCAATATAAGATTTTGCCTTAATTGCCATGTACAAAGAAAAAAGGTATATTCTTGTATATAGGTACGCAAATATGACTTTTCCTTCTATTGCCGTACAGTTTGAGACACGTTAGGTTAGCTGTTGAGTCAAGTGTGTGATTTATATTACTATTAGTGCTGTGTTCTGTTCCATTTAAGTCATGATTCAATAAAGCTTTAGATTTGTATAAATGGTAAGCGTGTTGTCCTTTTCATTGATCAAATAAGGTTGACACCAGTTGCATTTCAATTGGAACATTCTCAGATTTTAGGACACTAGCACCACCCTGCCCTTAAATTCCCATATTCAAATCCCCTAATCAAATCAGTTACTTCGCTTCACAATCAATTTTAGATACTTTTGGATTATTATTTGGACATGATGTGCGAAAAATGCTAATATCGGTATGACTTGAATGGGATTCTTGCCACAAATGCTAAAACATTAGCATTTGGAAACGGTGCCAGGGAAATGAAACCAAAGCATCGGTTGCTGTCCAACCCTGCCCATAGCCAGGGGTGTTTACATTCCACTGATTCTGTTTGGATTTATTTATGTCCCACCACATTCCGTTTGCTTTTGTCCAAGAAACGTTTTGCAACAGACTTGGCGGAATGACAATACCCGTGTTTACAGGGTAAAGAAATCAAAATGTGTTTTTATTTGGGTGGCCTAACCCTTTAATCTAAGCCTAAAAGTTGAGAGAATGTGTAAGACTAAGAGATCCAAATAACTCATTTTTAAGAGGCTTAATATAGAGGCTAACTGTATATGTTTAGTTAATATTTAAACAAAAGACACAAACCACCTTGAGTACAGTGGAACGCAGATCAACAATAGATGATGTACTGGTACAACGCATTAGCATACGGACTCATTCGTCTGGTCCGTCAAGGGTAAGATCCGTCCAAGGTTGCAGCTTGACAGGTCTGTAATTGCTTCTCGGTTATTTTATTTTCTCTTAACTACATGTTATCACGTATTAGGATAAATTAATGCATCATTTATGTCCTCGTAAATCCTCAAGCGATTTGTCACATTGCTTGTTCGTTATAACAAGTAATAAAAGGTTAGCTCAGAAATGCATCATCTCATCAAAACAATGGATCAGCCCAGTCGGTCATCTCTAGTGGAGATGAAACCGCGAGAATATTATGGGTCATGGTTAGAAGGGATCCCGATTTAGTCAAATTAACGCGTATTTTAGCTAAACCTTTAATTAACCTGAACACAATTCTCCTTATCTGCTACGAGAAGTCAAATCTGACGTTAATTTGACAAAAACTGGATCCCTTCTAGCGGTGACCAGAATATGATTATGAGCAGCAGTAATTCCTGGTTTAAGGTTTGTGTTATTGATTATTTGGAAAAAGATTGGGCGAAGGCTTGATTTTGATCTGCCCGTATGCAGATGATAAACGGTTTCAACTAGATTCCATAGCCACAAAGTCACAATTGACTATATAGTAAAGCGTCGAACACACCGACAGTGTTTTTCGCAAAATAGGACGCAGCATAATCTAGATATGTATGCAACAAAAGTTCAACATTCACCTTCTGCTACCATTTCTGTCAAGCCGTCTACGCATACAGTTTGACGCATACGTTTGGTAAATCCAACATATGCACTACACCGAACGCTCTGCAACAATGCTGCAAGGCAAACGCGGTGTTTCATTGGACATTAATGTCATTCTGGTGTACAAAAATGCAATAATGCTGTCGGTCTGTTCGAAGCGTTTCAGATTCTAGTTTTGGAAACCGAAAACTGTATGGAGATGGGGGCTTCCGATAACGCAATTTAGGAAATGTCTGCCTGAGTTTTCTTATTGCATATAGGTTGGGTATTTCCCCCCTAAATTCAATGATTTACTCTGAGCATTATAGGCTGCATTTCAAACTCATAATAGACACACCCATGTCCACTTACCATCATCGCCTTATGCACTTGGGGGGAATCCTCGCAGCCATATTTGTCTTTGGTCCAAATGATTAGCCAAGCATGGGAAGTTTGCAACGTAAGCCCCTCAGCCCTCATGATTTGGAAAGACACACACTTGTCTATATAAGTTCAGACAGTTGACGGTGCATCTCAGAGCAAAAACCAAGTCATGAGGTCAACAGAATTGCCGTAGAGCTCTGAGACAGGATTGTTTCGAGACACAGATCTGAGGAAGGGTACCAAAACATTTCTGCAGCATTGAAGGTCCCTAAAAACACAGTGGCCTCCATAATTCTTAATTGAAAGAAGTTTGAAACCACCAAGACTCTCCTTAGAGCTGGCCGCCCGGCCAAACTGAGCAATCGGGAGAAGGGCCTTGGTCGGGGAGGTGACCAAAGCTTGGTCACTCTGACAGAGCTCCAGAGTTTTTCTATGGAGACAGGAGAGCCTTCCAGAAGGACAACCCCTGCAGCACTCCACCAATCAGGCTTTTATGGTAAAGTGGCCAGACGGCAGCCACTCCTTGGTAAACGACACATGACAGCCTGCATCTAAAGAACGATGACCATTTGAAACAAGATTCTCTTTTCTAATGAAACCAAGAATGAACTCTTTGGCCTGAATGCCAAGTGTCACGTCTGGAGGAAACCAGGCACCGCTCATCACCTGGCCAATTCCATCCCTACGGTGAAGCACGATGGTGGGAGCATCATGCTGTGGGGATGTTTTTCAGCGTCAGGGACTGGGAGACTAGTCAGGATCAATGGGAAAGATGAACGGAGCAAAGTACAGAGAGATTCTTGATGAAAACCTGCTCCAGAGTGCTCAGGTTTACTTTCCAACAGGACAATGACCCTAAGCACACAGCCAAGACACCGCA
The DNA here is from genome assembly GCF_034236695.1 of Oncorhynchus nerka. Taxonomy (NCBI): domain Eukaryota; kingdom Metazoa; phylum Chordata; class Actinopteri; order Salmoniformes; family Salmonidae; genus Oncorhynchus; species Oncorhynchus nerka. The sequence goes on from NC_088421.1 coordinate 998,854, forward strand.
GGAGTGGCTTCGGGACAACACTCTGAATGTTCAAGAGTGGCCCAGCCAGGGTCCGGACTTGAACCCGATCAAACATTTCTGGAGACCTGAAAATAGCTGTGCAGCGACGCTCCCCATCCAACCTGACAGAGCTTGAGATGCTCTGCAGAGAAGAATGGGAGAAACTTCCCAAATACAGGTGTGCCAAGATTGTAGCGTCAAGGCTGTAATCACTGCCAAAGGTGCTTCAACAAAATAAAAGAGTCTGAATACTAATGTAAATGTCATATTTCTTCTTTTTTTTATATAAGTTAGCTAAAATGTTTGCTTTGTCATTATGGGGTATTGTGTGTAGATTGATGAGGGAATATATATTTTTTAATCCATTTCAGAATAAGGCGGTAACGTAACAAAATGTGGAAAAAGTCAAAAGGGTCTGAATACTTTCCGAATGCACTGTATGTTGAAAGTTTATGAATGTCATTTGTAATAAACTAGCCTATAAATAACAGCCTGTAAAAACTGAGTCATACAAAGATATAACACCATTCAATTATATGTTTTTCCAGAACAAAATTGTGTTGTTAGCTAGCATCTTTCAATATTCCAGGTTTATTGATAGCCCTGATAAAGAATTAGATTATGTGCTGCAACAGGACTAGACACTACTAGGCTATACTAACTGCATATTATAAACTGGGTAGTTTGGCTCCGGGATGCTGAAAGCCGTGGCATATCAGACTTGGGGGTTTGTGGTATATGGCCAATATACTACGGCTAAGGGCTGTGTCCAGGCACAACACGCTGCTTCGTGCTTATGAACAGCCCTTAGCCGTTGTATTTTGTTCATATTGCTTAAATATAACACATTTCTTTATTGCTAAAATATATATTTTTTGTATTTCAAGTATGGAAGAGGACAGTCCGGAAGAGTTTCTTGCGGAGTTCAAGGAGAAACATCTAGGTGCTTGGGGAATTGTCCAGATAACTGCTGGCACAGGGCTAGCTGTCTATGCCATGTGGGCAGGGGTTCTCATGCCGGGATTTCGAAAAGTCCCTCTGAGGTTACAGGTAAGACCTGGGTCGTTTTCACTGGGGTGCAATTCAATTACAGAATCATCAAATACAAATATACTGAACAAAAATATAAATATTACAATTTCAAAGATTTTACCGAGTTACTATTCATATAAGGAAATCGGTCACGTTAAATAAATTCATTAGGCCCTAATCTATGGATTTAACATGACTGGTGACAGATGCCTAAAAGAAATGCAGGGGCGTGGATCAGAAAACCAGTCCGTATCTGGTATGACCACCATTTGCCTCATACCTCATCTCTTTTGCGTAGAGTTGATCAGGCGGTTGATTGTGGGCTGTGGAATGTTGTCCCACTAATCTTCAATAGCTGTACGAAGTTGCTGGATAATTTTACCTTTATTTAACTAGGCAAGTCATTTAAGAACAAATTCTTATTTTCAATGACGGCCTAGGAAAATTGGGTTTAACTGCCTGTTCAGGGGCAGAATGACAGATTTGTACCTTGTCAGCTCGGGGGTTTGAACTTGCAACCTTCCGGTTACTAGTCCAACGCTCTAACCACTAGGCTACCCTGCCGCTCCATATCCAGAGCATCCCAAACTTGCTCAATCAATCAAATGTATTTATAAAGCCCTTCTTACATCAGCTGATGTCACAAAGTGATGTACAGAAACCCAGCCTAAAAGCCCAAAACAGCAAGCAATGCAGGTGTAGAAGCACAGTGGCTAGGGAAAACTCCCTAGAAAGGCTGGAAATTTAGGAAGAAACCAGGCTATGATGGGTGGCCAAGGTCTCTTCTGGTTGTGCTGGGTGGAGATTATAACAGAACATGGCCAAGATGTTCAAATGTTCATAGATGCAATAATAATAATCACAGTGGTTGTAGAGGGTGCAACAGGTCAGCACCTCAGGAGTAAATGTCAGTTGGCTTTACATAGCCGATCATTCAGAGTATCTCTCCGCTCTCTCCGCTGTCTCTAGAGAGTTAAAGACAGCATGTCTGGGACAAGGTAGCACGTCCGGTGAACAGGTCAGTATTCCATAGCCGCAGGCAGAACAGTTGAAACGGTTCCTGCAGTCAGCATGCTAATTGCATGCTCTCTCAACTTGAGACATCTGTGGCATTGTGTGTTGTGTGACAAAACTGCACATTTTCGTGGCCTTTTATTGTCCCCAGCCCAAGGTGTGCCTCTGTAATGATCATGCTGTTTTAATCAGCTTCTTGATATGCCACACCTGTCAAGTGGATGGATAATCTTCTCAAAGGAGAGCTGCTCACTAGCAGGGATGTAAACACATTTTTGCACAATTTGAGAGAAATGAGCTTTTTGTGCATATGGAACATTTCTGCTATCTTTTATTTCAGCTCATGAAGCATGGGACCAACACATTACATGTTGCGTTTTATATGTTTGTTCAGTGTATATTATGTAGATCCGACTTGTCTTTCTGTCATGAGGATTGGGGAATTGTGTTGGCTCTATAGTTTACGCTTCACTTTAAAGCATCCAGGTACAATGCTTTATAATATGAGCCTTTATAATGTCTTATAATAAGGCTTATAATATGCTATTCCTGTCTTTATATCACATTTTTTAATGGGCAAGCTCCGTTCAATAACAAAGAGAGCTACCCGCCACTGTTTTGGTTAACAGCTGTGGGATAGGGTTGGAGAAATGTAATCAGTAACCACTCTCAAATTCATAGGCAGAGCTATGGATGCAAGGACTGACCATCCATGATACCAAAATTATAGGTTTAACCATGACGCTATACAGTGTTTGTTTACAATGAAATTGTTTACAAACAATGAAGTAAAATAAGCTTATATTTTGGATTCTGCTGGGTTACGCACGACAGTTGAACTGAGCTCATGAGGCTTTAATAAGTCATTCTTTGAGAATCTGTGGGTTTATCATTAAATGTAAAAGTCACAAAATGGATGTACTCTTCACAATTGCTTTTTATTTTTATTAAATCAGAATCATTATGAGATGATTATAAGACGGGGATGAGCAACTCCAGTCCTTGGGGGGCCGGAGTGGTGTCAAACTGATTGCATTCTAAACTGTAGATCATCATTAGTTGATTATTGGAGTCAGGTGTGTTCGCTGGGGCTGGGGAAAAGATGTGAGACCAATTAGGCCCCAAGGACTGGAGTAATTTAGCAGACACTTATCCAGAGCAACTTGCAGTAATGAGGGCATATATTTTCATGCTTGTCTCCCGTGGGAATCAAACCCACAACTCTGGTGTTGGAAACACCATGCTCTACCAACTAAGCCACACGGTACCAATGCTGCATTTTTCTTGTTTTTCAAGTGAAGGTATTTTAAGGGAGTATGCGAGCACCTTCGTTCGGTTCGACTAGCTGAGGTCAGCTAGGCGCCAGCCGAACTGAAGCATGCTGGCGCCTTTATAAGACATAAGGGCGTTATACATGCTCATGACAACTCTTACAATGCATTATAACCTCATCGTAGTACATTGCATCTGTAGGCTTTTAAGTAAAGTGTTAAAGACATTTCTGTCTCCTAGTTCTGATAACCGATGTGGGTTGCGATATTTTCTGCAGGTGCCCTATCTCCCCGCCAGCAAGAAACAAGTGCGGAATGTGATGGCACTGCTGAGTGGTCGACATGGTAACCTTGTGGACTTGGGCTCCGGTGATGGCAGGATTGTAAGTAGGGCTGAGCGATGTGGCTTAAAAATCATATATATATATTTTTTCAAACTTATGGCCGATTCACAATATATCAACTCTAAATAAGATTTGTTGTATAATTAAAGGGAAGTTAGAAACCAATATACACAGGCAGTTAGAAAAGCCAAGGCTGGCTTTTTCAACCAGAAATTTGCTTCCTGCAACACAAACTTAAAAAAAGTTCTGGGATATTGTAAACTCCATGGAGAATAAGAGCACCTCCTCCCAGCTGCCCACTGCACTGAGGATAGGAAACTCTGTCACCACGATAAATCCACTATAATTGAGAATTTCAATAAGCATTTTTCTACGGCTGGCCATGCTTTCCACTTGGCCACCGCTACCCCGGTCAACAGCACTGCACCTCCCACAGCAACTCACCCAAGCCTTCCCCATTTCTCCTTCTCCCAAATCCAGTCAGCCTATGTTCTGAAAGAGCTGCAAAATCTGGACCCCCACAAATCAGCCGGGCTACACAATCTGGACCCTTTCTTCTAAAATGATCTGCTGAAATTGTTGCAACCCCTATTACTAGCCTGTTCAACCTCTCTTTCGTGTCGTCTGAGATTCCCAAAGATTGGAAAGCAGCTGCGGTCATCCCCCTCTTCAAAGGTGGGGACACTCTTGACCCAAACTGATAAAGACCTATATCTATCCTACCCTGCCTCTCTAAGGTCTTCAAAAGTCAAGTTAACAAACAGATCACCGACCATTTCGAATCCCACCGTACCTTCTCCGCTATGCAATCTGGTTTCAGAGCTGGTCATGGGTGCACCTCAACCACGCTCAAGGTTCTAAACAATATCTTAACCGCCATGGATAAGAAATAATACTGTGCAGCTGTATTCATTGACCTGGCCAAGGCTTTCGACTCTGTCAATCACCACATCCTCATCGGCAGACTCAACAGCCTTGGTTTCTCAAATGACTGCCTCGCCTGGTTCACCAACTACTTCTCCGACAGTTCAGTGTGTCAAATCTGAGGGCCTGTTGTCCGGGCTTCTGGCAGTCTCTATGGGGGTGCCACAGGGTTCATTCTTGGGCTGACTCTCTTCTCTGTATATATCAATGATGTCGCTCTTGCTGCTGGTGAGTCTCTGATCCACCTCTACGCAGATGACACCATTCTGTATACTTCAGGCCCTTCTTTGGACACTGTTAACAACCCTCCAGATGAGCGTCAATGCCATACAACTCTCCTTCCGTGGCCTCCAACTGCTCTTAAATACAAGTAAAACTAAATGTATGCTCTTCATCCGATCGCTGCCTGCACCTGACTGCCCGTCCAGTTTCACTACTCTGGACGGTTCTGACTTAGAATATGTGGACAACTACAAATACCTAGGTGTCTGGTTAGACTAAAATCTCCTTCCAGACTCACATAAAACATCTCCAATCCAAAGTTAAATCTAGAATTGGCTTCCTATTTCGCAACAAAGCATCCTTCACTCATGCTGCCAAACATACCCTCGTAAAACTGACCATCTTACCGATCCTCGACTTTGGCGATGTCATTTACAAAATAGCCTCCAACACCCTACTCAACAAATTGGATGCAGTCTATCACAGTGCCATCCGTTTTGCCACCAAAGCCCCATATACTACCCACCACAGCGACCTGTACGCTCTCGTTGGCTTCATACTCGTCGCCAAACCCACTGGCTCCAGGTCCTACTAGGTAAGACCCTGCTAGGTAAAGACCTGCCTTATCTCTGATCACTGGTCACCATAGCTGCACCCACCTGTAGCATGCGTTCCAGCAGGTATATCTCACTTGTCACCCCCAAAGCCAATTCCTCCTTTGGTCGCCTCTCCTTCCAGTTCTCTGCTGCCAATGACTGAAACAAACTACAAACATCTCTGAAACTGGAAACACTTATCTCCCTCAATTGCTTTAAGCAACAGCTGTCAGAGCAGCTCACAGATCACTGCAACTGTAAATAGCCCATCTATATATAGCCCAAACAACTACCTCTTCCCCTACTGTATTTATTTTTGCTCCTTTGCACCCTCATCTACTGTCAAATCTACCATTCCAGTGTTTTAATTGCTATATTGTATTTACTTCGCCACCATGGCCTATTTATTGCCTTTACCTCCCTTATCTCACCTCATTGGCTCACATTGTATATAAACTTATTTTTCTACTGTATTATTGACTGTATGTTTTGTTTTACTCCATGTGTAACTCTGTGTTGTTATATGTGTCGAACTGCTTTGCTTTACCTTGGCCAGGTCGCAATTGTAAATGAGAACTTGTTCTCAACTTGCCTACCTGTCACTCCCGGGCCATAGAGTGGCTTTTAATCTCTATTTTGGTTAGGCCAGGGTGTGACTAGGGTGGGCATTCTAGTTTCTTTATTTCTATGTTTTCTATTTCTTTGTTTTTGGCCGAGTGTGGTTCTCAATCAGAGGCAGCTGTCTCTGATTGGGAATCATACTTAGGCAGCCCTTTTCCCACCTGTGTTTTGTGGGTAGTTCTTTTCTGTATAGTTTATTTGCCTTGCAGAACTGTTCATTTTTCACTTTGTTATTTTGTTCGGGTGTTTTGATCATTAAATATCATGAACACTTCCCAAGCTGCGCTTTGGTCCATGCCTTCCGACGAGACACGTAACACTACCTGGTTAAATAAAGGTTAAATAAATAAAATAAAAAAGGTAAAATACACTTAATTTCAAACAGTAAAATTATAAGTACGCTAAATATAAGCCTTCCACAACCGTAAGACCCGCTAATAATTTAATTATTTCATTAAAATAGTTTAATAAAAAACATGAGCTGGCACACACCCAGAAAAATATGTTTGTGTGAAGGTGCTGACTATAAACTATCAAAATAAAGCGAGTAGCACACTCCATATATAAACTCCCAGTAATTTGGGTATTTACCAATGTTTCGGCACCACTGTGCCTTCTTCAGGGTAATGTCATGAATACTTGAACAAAGTTATGTAGACAAACAGTGTAATTAGTGCAACCAATGACAATAGTGAGGGGAGTGTCATAATGATTAAGTTAATTAGTGAAACTGTTAAAAAAACAATAGTTTATGGCATGTAAATATATTAGGCTATTGTTATCATATAGAAACATAATTTAATATTGTTCATAATACTAGCATCAACATACATTATTGTTTAATTCAAAAGGAATCTTGTGGAAGGCTACCCGAAACGTTTACCCAAGTTAAACAATTTAAAGGCAATGCTACCAAATACTAATTGAGTGTATGTCAACTTCTGACCCACTGGGAATGTGATGAAAGAAAAAAGCTGAAATAAATCATTCTCTCTACTATTATTCTGGCATTTCACATTCTTAAAATAAAGTGGTGATCCTAACTGACCTAAGACAATGAATTTTTACTTGGATTAAATGTCAGGAATTGTGAAAAACTGAGTTTAAATGTATTTGGCTGAGGTGTATGTAAACTTCCGACTTCAACTGTACATTCAAATTTATCTAATTAATTTAACATATCGCCCAGCTCTAATTTTAAGTTTGGGCGTGCCCCTGCAGATATGGAATGGGTATCTGTGTATGCTGAATCTGTAAGCTGCAACAGGGCTTTGGTGTCCACAAGGTGTGTGTGTGCATGTGTGAAAGAGAGAGAAACGGTACCTTTGTTGAGAACCAAGTTCATGTTTTTATCTTTTCAGGTGCTGGAAGCACACAAACACGGCTTTGGTCCCACAGTAGGATACGAACTCAACCCCTGGTTAGTTCGTCTAGCTAACTTCCACGCATGGAGAGCAGGCCATTATGGGAAGGTGTCGTATCGGCAGGAAGACCTCTGGAAGGTGTGAAACAGGCAGATGTTATGTGTCTTTTCCCCAACCCCATACCAACTGCTAGCTTCTTCACTTCAGATCTAAGAGGATTAGATAGGTAAACTATATGGCCAATAGCTTAATCTTGCATTCTGATAGGCTTGTTGGAATTTTCAGCATATTGCTTACACCAATCCAATTATTTAAAAACTACATACATGTCCAGGGGGCAGGGGCTAGGGGTTGATTAAGTTTTGAGTTGAGTTCACATGTTTGGTTGTTGGTAAAACTCATCCACATATTTTATACCTTTTTCACTATTACTAGTTCCACAAAGAGTTACTACTAGTTGTTTTACCAAGCTTTATTGTTAGGGCCCAGAGTTTTTGGGATGATGATATTTGCATTTCTCATTACAGGTGGACCTTACTGAGTGTAAGAATGTTACTGTGTTTTTGGCCCCCAGCGTGGTAAGTCTTTTTGCATTGACACACATTATTAATTAATGTGTGCAGACGATACAGATACTCAGCCATAGCGGTCAAACCATTTGCTCAGTAAGTTGGAGCATGGCGCCACTGGTGACGAGGTTGAGGGGTCAATTCCCATATCATCTGGCTGCCGGAACAAAAACACCTGTTAGCTAGCTATAAATGAATAGACAGCTGCTAGCCAACTGATTTGAAAAACAGATGGATGAATATGTGTGTATGTGTTTGCCTAGCTCTCTTTATTGCAGGAGAAGATGGAGGCTGAGCTTCCAGATGACGCCCTGGTCGTAGCCGGTAGGTTTCCCTTCACTGAGTGGACTCCATGCAGGATTGAAGGAGATGGTGTCGACAGAGCTTGGGCCTATACCATGCAGGCCCAAAGACTGCCAGCAGGGAGTGCTGTGCTACCTATACCTAAAGAGTTGAAATCACCAGTTTGAACTGAAAGTGAGAGAACCAAGTAACTGTCTGGACCAGGAAGACATGAGACATAAGCATGAGCGTTTGTATGATGGAAGAAACCATTGGTAGTCTGAGGAGGAGGGACAAAACATTTTCATCTACATGGGTTGACACAAGTTGCTGACTGAGACCCACTCCTCACAATGTTGAATTGGTAGTTAGTGACCTTTTCTCAATTGGATTTTCTCAATTCCTTGCCTCCGTCATCTCCTCGCCTTTTGAAAACAACAGCTGTTTCAAAGGGGGTGTGGTTGATTTCAAAACTCTTCGTGATAGGAATTGAGAAAAGACCAGGGAGTGAGATGCCGTCTGAGTATATGAACCTGTCAACAGATAAACTACCAAGCACATGGTACAATCCAGACATCTTTAAAAACCATACCTCTTCCACATTTTGTTACGTTACAGCCTTATTCTAAAATGGATTAAATAAAAACATATCCTCTTCAATCTACACACAATACCCCATAAAGACAAAGCAAAAACAGGTTTTAGAAATTTTAGCAAATTTATTCAAAATAAAAAACCAGATACCTTATAAACATAAGTGTTCAGTCCCTTTCCTAGGAAACATGAAATTGAGCAAAGGTGCATCTTGTGTCCATTGATCATCCCTGAGATGTTTCTACATCTTGATTGGAGTCGACCTGTGGTAAATTCAATTGATTGGACATGATTTGGAAAGGTACACACCCGTCAATTAACTCAAAAAAAGAAACATCCTCTCACGGTCAACTGCATTTATTTTTTAGCAAACTTAACATGTGTATGTATAAATATTTGTATGAACATAACAATATTCAACAACTGAGACAAACTGAACAAGTTCCAAAGACATGTGACTAACATAAATGGAATAATGAGATCCGGGCTCTTCGCTGGCCATGGCAGAACACTGACATTCCTGTCTTGCAGGAAATCACACACAGAATGAGCAGTATGGCTGGTGGCATTGTCATGCTGGAGGGTCATGTCAGGATGAGCCTGCAGGAAGGGTACCACATGAGGGAGGAGGATGTCTTCCCTGTAACACACAGTGTGAAGTTTTCATGCAATGACAACAAGCTCAATCCGACGATGCTGTGACACACCGCCCCAGACCATGACGGACCCTCCACCACCAAATCGATCCCGCTCCAGAGTATAGGCCTCGGTGTAACGCTCATTCCTTCGACGTTAAACCCGAATCCGACCATCACCCCTGGTGAGACAAAACCATGACTTGTCAGTGAAGAGGGCAGCAGGTAGCCTAGTGGTTAGATCATTGGACTAGTAACCGAAAGGTTGCAAGATCGAATCCCCGGGCTGACAAGGTAAAAACCTGTCGTTCTGCTCTGAACAAGGCAGTTAACCCACTGTTCTTAGGCCGTCATTGAATATAAGAATTTCTTCTTAACTGACTTGCCTAGTAAAAAAATTAAAAATAACACTTTTTGCCAGTCCTGTCTGGTCCAGCGGCAGTGGGTTTGTGCCCATAGGCGACGTCGTTGCCGGTGATGTTTGGTGAGGACCTGCCTTACAACAGGCCTTCAAGTCCTCAGTCCAGTCTCGCAGCATATTGCGGACAGTCTGAGCACTGATGGAGGGATTGTGCGTTCCTGGTGTAACTCGGGCAGTTGTTGTTGCCATCCTGTACCTGCCCACAGGTGTGATGTTTGGGTGTACCGATCCTGTGCAGGTGTTGTTACACGTGGTCTGCAATTTATTGCCCTGGCCACATCTGCAGTCCTCATGCCTCTTTGCAGCATGCCTAAGGCACATTCACGCAGATGAGCAGGGAACCTGGGTATCTTTCTTTTGGTGTTTTTCAGATCAGGAGAAAGGCTTCTTTAGTGTCCTAGGTTTTTGTAACTGTGACCTTAATTGCCTACTGTCTGTAAGCTGTTAATGTCTTTAATGACCGTTCCACAGGTGCATGTTCATTAATTGATTATGGTTCATTGAACAAGCATGGGAAACAGTGATTAAACCTTTTACAATGAAGATCTGTGAGGTTATTTGGATTTTTACTAATTATCTTTGAAAGACAGGGTCCTGAAAAAGGGACATTTCTTTTTTTGCTGAGTTTATAAGGTCCCACAGTTGACAGTGCATGTTAAAGAAAAAAAACAAGCCATGAGGTCAAAGGAATTATCCGTAGTGCTCTGAGACAGGATTGTGTCGAGGTACAGATCTGGGGAAGGGTACCAAAACATTTCTACAGCATTGAAGGTCCCAAAGAACACAGTGGCCGCCATCATTCTTAAATAGAATAAGTTTGGAACCCCCAAGACTCTTCCTAGAACTGAGCCATCGGGGAGAAGGGCCTTGGTCAGGGAGGTGACCAAGAACCCAATGGTCACTCTGACAGAACTCCAGAGTTCGTCTGTGGAGATGGGAGAACCTTCCAGAAGGACAACCCCTGCAGCACTCCACCAATCAGGCCTTTATGGTAGAGTGGTCAGATAGGAGCCACTCCTCATTAAAAGGCACATGACAGCCTGCTTGGAGTTTACTAAAAGGCATCTAAAGACTCTCAGACCATGAGAAACAAGATTATCTGGTCTGATGAAACCAAGATTTAACTCTTTGACCTGAATGCCAAGCATCACATCTGGAGGAAACCTGGCACCATCCCTACGGTGAAGCATGGTGATGGCAGAATCATGCTGTGGGGATGTTTTTCAGCGACTGTGAGACTAGTCTGGACCAAGGGGAAAGATGAACGGAGCAAAGTACAGAAATCCTTGATGAAAATCTGCTCCAGAGCGCTCAGGACCTCAGACTGGAGCGAAGGTTCACCTTCCAAAAGGACAACGACCAGCCAAGACAACGCAGGAGTAGCTTTGGGACAAGTCTCTGAATGTCCATGAGTGGCCCATCCGGAGCCCAGACTTGAACCCGATCGAACATTTCTGGGGAGACCTGAAAATAGCTGTGCAGCGATGCTCCCCATCCAACCTGACAGAGCTTGAGAGGATCTGAAGAGAAGAATGGGATAAACTCCCCCAAATACAGGTGTGCCAAGCTTGTAGCGTCATACCCAAGACGACTCAAGGCTGTAATCTCTGCCAAAGGTGCTTCAACAAAGTACAGAGTAAAGGGTCTGACTTATGTAAATGTCATATTTCAGTTTTTATTTTTAATACATTTACAAATATTCTAAACCAGTTTTTGCTTTGTAGGGTATTGTGTGCAGATTGAGGAGAAAAAATACATTTTATAATAAGGCTGTAATGTAACAAAAAATTTAAAAAGTTTAGGGTTCTGAATACTTTCCGAATGCACTGTATATCATGGTCATAAAGGCGTATGAAGTAACAAGTTATGGAGCAAACACATAGGTTGTAATATGTATGCACACAGGTGCTATCACAAACGCTCTACACACATGTACATTGTAATATTGTTGTATGGTGGTATTATACATACAGTGCCTTGCGAAAGTATTCGGCCCCCTTTAACTTTGCGACCTTTTGCCACATTTCAGGCTTCAAACATAAAGATATAAAACTGTATTTTTTTGTGAAGAATCAACAACAAGTGGGACACAATCATGAAGTGGAATGACATTTATTGGATATTTCAAACTTTTTTAACAATTCAAAAACTGAAAAAATGGGTGTGCAAAATTATTCAGCCCCTTTACTTTCAGTGCAGCAAACTCTCTTCAGAAGTTCAGTGAAGATCTCTGAATGATCCAATGTTGACCTAAATGACTAATGATGATAAATACAATCCACCTGTGTGTAATCAAGTCTCCGTATAAATGCACCTGCACTGTGATAGTCTCAGAGGTCCGTTAAAAGTGCAGAGAGCATCATGAAGAACAAGGAAGACACCAGGCAGGTCCGAGATACTGTTGTGAAGAAGTTTAAAGCCGGATTTGGATACAAAAAGATTTCCCAAGCTTTAAACATCCCAAGGAGCACTGTGCAAGCGATAATATTGAAATGGAAGGAGTATCAGACCACTGCAAATCTACCAAGACCTGGCCGTCCCTCTAAACTTTCAGCTCATACAAGGAGAAGACTGATCAGAGATGCAGCCAAGAGGCCCATGATCACTCTGGATGAACTGCAGAGATCTACAGCTGAGGTGGGAGACTCTGTCCATAGGACAACAATCAGTCGTATATTGCACAAATCTGGCCTTTATGGAAGAGTGGCAAGAAGAAAGCCATTTCTTAAAGATATCCATAAAAAGTGTCGTTTAAAGTTTGCCACAAGCCACCTGGGAGACACACCAAACATGTGGAAGAAGGTGCTCTGGTCAGATGAAACCAAAATTGAACTTTTTGGCAACAATGCAAAACGTTATGTTTGGCGTAAAAGCAACACAGCTCATCACCCTGAACACACCATCCCCACTGTCAAACATGGTGGTGGCAGCATCATGGTTTGGGCCTGCTTTTCTTCAGCAGGGACAGGGAAGATGGTTAAAATTGATGGGAAGATGGATGGAGCCAAATACAGGACCATTCTGGAAGAAAACCTGATGGAGTCTGCAAAAGACCTGAGACTGGGACGGAGACTTGTCTTCCAACAAGACAATGATCCAAAACATAAACCAAAATCTACAATGGAATGGTTCAAAAATAAACATATCCAGGTGTTAGAATGGCCAAGTCAAAGTCCAGACCTGAATCCAATCGAGAATCTGTGGAAAGAACTGAAAACTGCTGTTCACAAATGCTCTCCATCCAACCTCACTGAGCTCGAGCTGTTTTGCAAGGAGGAATGGGAAAAAATTTCAGTCTCTCGATGTGCAAAACTGATAGAGACCTACCCCAAGCGACTTACAGCTATGATCGCAGCAAAAGGTGGCGCTACAAAGTATTAACTTAAGGGGGCTGAATAATTTTGCACGCCCAATTTTTCAGTTTTTGATTTGTTAAAAAAGTTTGAAATATCCAATAAATGTCGTTCCACTTCATGATTGTGTCCCACTTGTTGTTGATTCTTCACAAAAATACAGTTTTATATCTTTATGTTTGAAGCCTGAAATGTGGCAAAAGGTCGCAAAGTTCAAGGGGGCCGAATACGTTCGCAAGGCACTGTGCTGGTGTACTAATGTTATGATGGACTGTTTTATATTTTGTTTCATGTGTATTGAAATTTCCTTAATGTGTTTGGACCTCAGAAAGAGTAGCTTCTGCCTTGACAATAGCTAATGGGGATCGCTAATAAATACAAATACTAATGTGTTTTTTTATGGCTTCCACAGTGATTTAACCCACGCATCGCTACCAATCAAACCAAGCCCTCAGTTAAGAGCTAGATTGTAGCTTCAACGGTTTTAAGACTAATAAGATTGAGTTTTCACCAGATCATCAAAAGTCAACCTTTTTTTGACATACAAAAATATATAGATCTGGAGTGAGTTTGTTTAGCACTAGGCAAAGGACCAGGATGTCTTGCTCCCAGGCAGACTAAATCACTTTTTTGCCCGCTTTGAGGACAATACAGTGCCACTGACACGGCCTGCAACGAAAACATGCGGTCTCTCCTTCACTGCAGCCGAGGTGAGTAAGACATTTAAACGTGTTAACCCTCGCAAGGCTGCAGGCCCAGACGGCATCCCCAGCCGCGCCCTCAGAGCATGCGCAGACCAGCTGGCCGGTGTGTTTACGGACATATTCAATCAATCCCTATACCAGTCTGCTGTTCCCACATGCTTCAAGAGGGCCACCATTGTTCCTGTTCCCAAGAAAGCTAAGGTAACTGAGCTAAACGACTACCGCCCCGTAGCACTCACTTCCGTCATCATGAAGTGCTTTGAGAGACTAGTCAAGGACCATATCACCTCCACCCTACCTGACACCCTAGACCCACTCCAATTTGCTTACCGCCCAAATAGGTCCACAGACGATGCAATCTCAACCACACTGCCCTAACCCACCTGGACAAGAGGAATACCTATGTGAGAATGCTGTTCATCGACTACAGCTCGGCATTCAATACCATAGTACCCTCCAAGCTCGTCATCAAGCTCGAGACCCTGGGTCTCGACCCCGCCCTGTGCAACTGGGTACTGGACTTCCTGACGGGCCGCCCACAGGTGGTGAGGGTAGGCAACAACATCTCCTCCCCGCTGATCCTCAACACGGGGGCCCCACAAGGGTGCGTTCTGAGCCCTCTCCTGTACTCCCTGTTCACCCACGACTGCATGGCCATGCACGCCTCCAACTCAATCATCAAGTTTGCGGACGACACAACAGTGGTAGGCTTGATTACCAACAACGACGAGACGGCCTACAGGGAGGAGGTGAGGGCCCTCGGAGTGTGGTGTCAGGAAAATAACCTCACACTCAACGTCAACAAAACTAAGGAGATGATTGTGGACTTCAGGAAACAGCAGAGGGAACACCCCCTATCCACATCGATGGATCAGTAGTGGAGAGGGTAGCAAATTTTAAGTTCCTCGGCATACACATCACAGACAAACTGAATTGGTCCACTCACACTGAAAGCGTCGTGAAGAAGGCGCAGCAGCGCCTCTTCAACCTCAGGAGGCTGAAGAAATTCGGCTTGTCACCAAAAGCACTCACAAACTTCTACAGATGCACAATCGAGAGCATCCTGGCGGGCTGTATCACCGCCTGGTACGGCAACTGCTCCGCCCTCAACCGTAAGGCTCTCCAGAGGGTAGTGAGGTCTGCACAACGCATCACCGGGGGCAAACTACCTGCCCTCCAGGACACCTACACCACCCGATGTTACAGGAAGGCCATAAAGATCATCAAGGACATCAACCACCCGAACCACTGCCTGTTCACCCCGCTATCATCCAGAAGGCGAGGTCAGTACAGGTGCATCAAAGCTGGGACCGAGAGACTGAAAAACAGCTTCTATCTCAAGGCCATCAGACTGTTAAACAGCAATCACTAACATTGAGTGGCTGCTGCCAACACACTGTCATTGACACTGACCCAACTCCAGCCACTTTAATAATGGGAATTGATGGGAAATGATGTAAATATATCACTAGCCACTTTAAACAATGCTACCTTATATAATGTTACTTACCCTACACTATTCATCTCATATGCATATGTATATACTGTACTCTAGATCATCGACTGCATTCTTATGTCACTAGCCACTTTAACTATGCCACTTTGTTTACTTTGTCTACATACTCATCTCATATGTATATACTGTACTCGATACCATCTACTGTATGCTGCTCTGTACCATCACTCATTCATATATCCTTATGTACATATTCCTTATCCCCTTACACTGTGTATAAGACAGTAGTTTTGGAATTGTTAGTTAGATTACTTGTTGGTTATCACTGCATTGTCGGAACTAGAAGCACAAGCATTTCGCTACACTCGCATTAACATCTGCTAACCATGTGTATGTGACAAATAAAATTTGATTTGATTTGATTTAGGATGATTTGGGGGGAAACACCTGATCAGGCATAAATGATTATGGTGAGGCCATCATTCCTCAGGGGCTCCTTGTGTGCCTGATTCTGATTTAAGATTGGTGTGTTTATTTAGCCCTCTGCAGACAGAAACAGCGTCTAACTGAAAAGATTGTGGGTTTATAAAGCCCACTCGGGCCACTCCAGACAATGGCAGTCAGAGCCAGATGGTGGCTGAGATTCAGACTAGTGTCTCTCAGCATCTCAGATCCCATTTTTGGTACACCGGTGTCACTGCTCTGATGCATCACTCAGACATTTCTGGGGGTAATGGGCATTTAACAAACCTTATATTGCTGAGTATCTTCAAAGAAAGAAAAAAGTGCATGGGGCCAAGGTTCTGATGGGGTGGAGGGAAGCATGTGGGGTTGATCTTGATGTGTGTGTGCTGTAAATTGATAACATAATTCCTATTCTAAATGTGCCACCCTTAGTGGGACGTTTGCAAATATAGATAGTCTTGTGAAAATATTTAATGTAATACGCTATATTTTGTTTGTGGCCGGCGGACTCATCCGGCTCAAGATTAAAATGTTACTTCCGGTGGGGAGGGGCTGATTCACCGGGAGGAAGTTGCGACTTCAAGGCCTCAGGCTCAGTTCAGCAGCTCAAAAGCAACCAGTTAGCTTAGCCAAAGCTAACACTGGGTCTGGGCAGAGCCGCTTCAGGAGAATAACACAGAAAACAGGAACAAGCACGATGCTGTAAATTCAGTTTGTATCAGATTTTCCGGAGCACTTACGACGTAAACCCCTCAAACAGACAATCTTTAATGCGTGCTTTATTTTTAACCGGGATTCCCACTGCAACAGCTAGGCAGACTTAGCTACATGTCTGGTTCACCTCCACTAAACCCCGTGTAGCAACATTATCAACAATAGCAAGGGTCGTCTCTTAAAAAGCCATACATTGTATCGACATCTAGATTAATAAATGACTTTTCCTGCATTTTTATGATGCAATGTCGCGGTGTCTTGTAGTCGCGAGTGGGCCCATTGCCACAACATGAGCCTCTACCGGTGTAGCCAACACATCAAGTAGCCTGCTTGCTACAAATATTTATTGGACGTCTGGAGAGCCATCAAAATTAACTCCGAACATGGTGAGTATGGGTTTTGGTTTGCTACATTACAGTTAACTAGCTAATTAACTAACATATCAGGAAATGGATACTATTAAAAATCCAATACATAGCGGACAATGTAGAATAGATGTTGTGGACTTCAGCAAAGCGATAACTAAACAGAAATTGTCTCCTTTACTGAGTAACGTTATAATATTTTTATGAAAATGTGAAACCCTTAGTATTGAGTCATAACCATTTATTGCACTCGTTATTTGCATGTGTTAGTTACCGGTATAGTCAAATGTGGCGTATCATATCTTTAAAGCTTTCTAACTTATCTATTCAACGATATTTTCCCAGTATATAATTCCATAATTCTGGAAGGAGATATATTTTAAAGAGCATTCAAACCCTGTCGCACAAGATAACGGTTCTTGTTTGTGCTCCACACATGAGTAGGCTACCTGGTTTCCGGGATGTGTGTCGAATTCGTCTGTCTGCGACACAAGACGCCCATCTTGCAAGACCAAATATTTGCATTGAGTAATCCTTGCATGTTGCGGCCCATTTGAAGAAATCGGGCCTTTTGATCTGCAAGATGCTTCAGATATGCAGAGGAATCACTATATTCCTTTTTGCTATACTGTCCTTCCTTACTCAAATGCTAATAATTGAACAATTCTCTCTTAAATAGTGAATTGACATTTTAGTTGTCATCACAGACCCCCTTTGCTGCTAGTTTAGTTCATACCATTATACTGTGATTATGAATGGCAGTTGAGTGGAAATTACCAATGCGATGAGGAAGTTAGTGAGTATTTTCCATATGCGTCACAGTGAAGCATCTGTCCTGGGCCCTATGCAATTTGGATGAATTTGACATCCATTTGACCTTACTGCCCCTAAAGCTGTGTGTACACCACATGACTTTCAAAATCCTAACATTGTTGAGCCTCTCACATTAAACAATCGTCATTCCTGTCGTCGTCCCTGTCCCCCCCAACGTAGTGGTGCGCAGACTAAACAATGTGACACAGATGGGGGTCACACAAGATTTTTCACTTCGTCGTGAGGATTCTCGATACCACGCTGTCTTGCGAAAATAATTATGTGATTTCATTTTAACGTAGTTAGAATGAGCTGTGGCTCAAATGCAGCCTCGTTAATGTTTTCAATCAGACATTCACACCTGCCATACACTATATATACAGAAGTATGTGGACAGCCCTTCAAATTAGTGGATTCTACTATTTCAGCCACACCTGTTGCTGACAGGTGTATAAAATCGAGCACACAGCCATGCAATCTCCTTAAACCAACATTGGGAGTAGAATGGTCTTACTGAAGAGTTCAGTGACTTTCAACATGGCACTGTCATAGGATGCCACCTTTCCAACAAGTCAGTTCATCCTGCCTAGTTAAATTAAGGTTAAATAGAGCTGCCCTGGTCAACTGTAAGTGCAGTTATTGTGAAGTGGAAACGTCTAGGAGCAACAACGGCTCAGCCGGGAAGTGGTAGGCCACACAAGCTCACAGAATGAGACCACTGAGTTCTGAAGTGAGTAAAAACCATCTGTCGTCGGTTACAACACTCACTACTGAGTTTCAAACTGCCTCTGGAAGCAGCTTCATGAAATGGGTTTCCATGGCCGAGCAGCCCAAGATCACCATGTTCAATGCCAAGCTGCGGCTGGAGTGGTGTAACGCTTGCTGCTATTGGACTCCAGAAAGATGGAAACACCTTCTCTGGAGTGTTGAATCACGCTTCACTATCTGCCATTCCGACAGACAAATCTGGGATTGGAGGATGCCAGGAGAACGCTACCTGCACCAATGCATAGTGCCAGCTGTAAAGATTAATGGAGGAAGGATAATGGTCTGCGGTTGTTTTTCATGGTTCGAGCTAGGCCCCTTGGTTCCAGTGAAGGGAAATCTTAATGCTACAGCATACAATGACATTCTACAATTTTGTGCTTCCAACTAGGAAAGGGGAATGCTCACGTGCACAAAGCAAGGTCCATACAGAAATGGTTTGTCGAGATCAGTGTGGAAGAACTTGAATGGCCTGCAGAGCTCTGACCTCAACCCTATTGAACACCTTTGGGATGACTGCGAGCCAGGCCTAAACACCCAACCTCACTAATGCTCGTGTGGCTGAATGGAAACAAGTCCATACAGCAATGTTCGATCATCTACTGGAAAGTCTTTCCAGAAGAGTGGAGCAGCTAAGGGGCGACCAACTCCATATTAATGACCCTGATTTTGGAATGAAATGTTTGATGAGCAGGTGTCCACATACTTTTGGTCATGTAGTGTGTGTAGCCTATACATTTTGAATTCAATAACATTGCTTGTGAACTTCAGAGCTGTAACAATTTGATGCTTTGGTTAAAGGCTACAAACGCATACTAGTAGTAGTCATCGCCCATGCTCGAGTCTACACATTCTGGGTGATGTGATACAACATTATCATCACATTGGCGAGCTCTCATTGGCTCTTCCTGATCGCTGTTCAAAATCTTTCGTTGCATATCTCACACTACAACAGCATTGCAGATTTTGTGCCGATAAAATCAAACATGTTTGGAAATATCCGTACTGCTCAAAGACTGGATCGGTAGCCCCTAGATTGTCTCTCTGACCCACTCGCATTCAATGAGCGTCGGTGAGAGCCGCACGCCCCGAGTAGGCAACAACATTGGGATTTATTCTCTGATCTCAAACTAAATCGTGGCCAAAATCGTGTAGTGCATTCCCGGCTTAATGAAACTGTCGTCAGTGTGCAGCTAACAGGGTAGTTTCCTCCACTGTCCCTGTCCCCATACCGAGCTCCAACTAGTGATCCTCTGATCGCAAACACTCACCCCCTTGACCACGTACCAACCAATTGAGCTAAAGAAAACGATGCAATTCGCTAGCTCCATTGGCACAATTGTAAGCTAGCTGTGGAGTGAGTTTAGGTCCCATTCTTAACTCTGATAAACTAACAATTTTTTCTTTAAGCTCTCTACCCATCGCTCATATTTTCCAATTCCTATTCCCCGCCTTTCTATCATTCCTCGCTCCCTTCCTCCTTTGATCCGGCAGGCATCAGAGGAGAGCTCACTGCGCGCTCTGGAGAGTCTCATGACAGAGTTCTTCCACAGCTGTACAACCAATGAGCGCAAGAGAGAGATTGGTGAGTGTGGCACTGGTGGTAGTACTGTGCCAAATTTGATATGGGTGCAGAAACTTGAATATTCAAAAGTATTGTTGTGCAACCATCTGAGCAAGTCTGGCCACCCTTATGAAATTTAGCATTATAGTAGGATGGACCAGAGCCATGTACTGTGGTGCACTTGATATGTGATTTTAAAATTGTAATGGGTGCTGCTATGTTGGTTCAAAGTTCCATGATAATTGCATTCATTCAACTCTATTGTCATGGAACATTTGGTGGAGAAATGGTGGCCAGTTTGCAGAACTTTTTATATTTATTTGCTATAGAGTGCAGATGCATTTTTGATTACAGATTATATCCTCATATTTGTAAAGTAAAATAATTCAGTGCTGAGGCAAAAGGCTCCTCGTATTGAGGACGAAGGGCTACTACTCTGAACTGTGTTTGGTGAGCTTTCTGGCGCCCAGAGCTGCTGAGGCATCATCCAAGTGGGTGCTGCACATTGTGAAGGAGGAGAGGTCCAGTAGCTACACAAGACTGGTTCCCAGAGTAGTCCTGCACTAGACTCATCAACTGTCGCCCTGACCATCTTCCTCTGATCATGTCATGAACTGTTTCTCTCCATCATTAGAGCATGCATGCACTCAGGTCAACCAATAGAGGCCAAGTCTAACTAGCTAAGCTTCTCATGATGATTTATTGCTTGTTTGTTTTTTGCATTTTAAGCTCTTTGACATTCTTATGAAAAGCACTATATAAATGTTATTGTATTTGTGAAACGTTGTCATAATTACTTGAAATGATCATGTGCTTCCTTTAATTCTGCCCTTTCTGCAGAAGAGCTGCTGAATAACTTTGCTCAGCAGATGGGAGCTTGGCGCCACTGCTTGTACTTCCTCTCCAACACTCACAACGAGTATGTGATGATGTACAGTCTCACAGTATTTGAGGTAAGTTAATTTGGTGAATGTTATGAATAGTCTAAATCAAATCAAATGTTATTGGTCACATACACATGGTTAGCAGATGTTAATGTGGGTGTAGCGAATTGCTTATGCTTCTAGTTCCGACAGTGCAGTAATATCTACCAAGTAATATCTAGCAATTTCACAACTAGCTAATACACCGAAATGTAAAGGGTTGTAATAAGAATATGTACATATAAATATATGGATGAGTGAAGGCCGAGCGCCATAGGCAAGATGCAATAGATGGTATAAAATACAGTATATACAGATGAGATGAGTAATGTAAGATATGTAGACATTATTAAAGGGGATTTTTTTTTTTTGTGATCCATTTATTAAAGTGGCCAATGATTTCGAGTCTGTATATGTAGGCAACAGCCTCTCTGTGTTAGTGATGGCAGTTTAATAGTCTGATGGCCTTGAGATAGAAGCTGTTTTTCAACCGGTCCCAGCTTTGATGCACCTGTACTGACCTCACCTTTTGGATGCTAACGGGGTGATCAGGTAGTGGCTCGGGTGGTTGTTGTCCTTGATGATCATTTTGGTCTTCCTGTGACATCGGGTGGTGTAGGTGTCCTGGAGGGCAGGTAGTTTTCCCCCGTGATGCGTTGTGCAGACTTCACAACGCATCACCGTGTCCAAGAGTAATAAGAGCACAACATTACATAGCAACGGTTATTTTAATTGGGCTGCTTTCTGTTGATAAATAAACTCAATACATTTTCAGTACTTAATGCAGATGTCACACATTGACATTTTCAGAACATGAGATCTCTGTTAGAGCTACTAGTTCCCCTTTGGGAACTCCCCCCACCCCCCCTGAGCTGTAATGTGGCGCAGGGAACGCAATAAATAATCCTAAAAATATTTAACCCCCACAGAATCGCTTGAAAAATGGCTCAAATGAAAGATAAAGAAGTTATTTATCTACCCAGCAAGTCAGATTTCTAAAATGTTTTACGGCGAAAACATAGCACATATTTATGTCCAACCACCACTGCATACATACCTCATTAGCTTAGCCAAGTAGGAAAAAATATGCAATCAACAAACGCAGGATTAAAAGAAAAATCATTTCACTAACCTTTTGAAATCTTCATCAGATGACAGTAATATAACATGTTACACAGTACATTCATTTTTTTCAATAATATGCAATATATATCTATAAATCTCTGTTTACAATTATGCATCGTTCAAAAAATGCTACTGCAATGTCAGGAGAAATAAATAGCTCCGGCAGATAACGTCAGCTAACAAGGAATACACATCATAAACTTTGACTAAATATGCATGTTTTACATATGTATGGCAAGATAAACTTCTTCTAAATGCAATTGCTATGTTACAATTATTTTTAACGTTACATTTGGCGTTCACTAGGCTATAATAGAGAGTCGGCGCTCTCATTTAGCATGCTGACTCCTCTATCATGGAGTCGACAGAAACCCAAAATGAAGACGTAAATATTCCCTTACCATGGCTGTTCTTGCTTCAGAAGACGTGGAAGGGTTAATACTCACCAAGTTAGCGTTCAGTTTTCAAGTCTGTGTCTTTCCGTTCTCAAACTAGACACTTTTCGGTCGAAATGTATGCAAATTTCAAGTGGATGCGCACCAAAACGTCGAAAGTATACATTATATTTCGAGTAAACTTGTCAAACTATGTTTATAATTAAGCCTTAGCATGTTATAAAGGTCTACAGCAATCGTGAGGGCGAACAGATTAGCACACGTTGTTCAGTCTGTCCTGAGAGAAAGAGAGAGAAATTTCCCAGCTCCCATTGGTGAAACTTTTTTTTTGCGTCACCGGGACGTTTGGTCACGCTGAACGTCTCGTGAGCGCGCGATTCTCACAGTTACACGCCTCATCGAAAGCAGGCTTCACGCTGAAGACATAGAAAGTGTTTCCATGGTTATAGCTGTTTGGGAAGTGTGTATACGATGACGTCAAAGTGATGGCAACTTTTCCCATTACAAGAGAGACTTTGGGAGAATGCATGCCCTGAGACTTCTGCTTTAGCTAGAGACAAAATTTAAACGGTTTTATAAGCTTTAGAGTGTTTCCTATTCGATAACAATTTTTAATTGCATATATTAGCAACTTTTGACAAAAATTTATCATGGTTTATATGGGTGCCGAATTCCTCCAGAAGGGGCAGTATTCAGGCCTGTCCCTAAGAGGTTTAAAGAAATCTCTTTGCTCGGAGATACAGGACTTTAAACTATAGTTTATTTGATACTAAACTAACATTGGCTAACCTGTTGATAGTTCAATTGGTAAAGCTGTATTTAAGGCTAAGCTTGTTGTGACATGGTAGTGGTGTGAAGCTTGATTAGATCAGTGGAAGGGTGACATGCTTTGTTTCTATGGGTTTTTGCAGCTATGGGCTACACTTTTTCAGAGTAGTAGTTTCCTGGGTGATGATTGTAGCGTCATAATTAGAATTTTGTACGTTTGTTTTGAATTTGTATTCTGTTTGTTGGAACTTGTACTGTGCATGTTTTCAACATCACTTTGCTTGATGATCATAAGGGTCTCATGTTTCCATGGAAATGGGTCTCTCCAAGAGGTTCTTGGATTCATGTCCTTTGTGTAGGCTCATTGGTGTTTGATGACTGTTGTTGAATACATTAACATTGTAGTCATTATGCAGATATATTTTTGGAACCTCCAAACAAGAAGTTCCCTCGTGAAAAGAAACTTACTCTAGTCTGTATTTTTATATGTCCATCAGTGCATGGCTGACTTCCTAACGTCGTTGAGTCAACTTACCTGGTAAAACAAGGGTTAAATAAAATGAGGCATATCACAAATGAAAAAAAATTCTTAGTTTTAAACAATTTACAAATATATATTTTTCCGTTTAAATGATCAGAAAATTCATAAAATTCCATGTGAATTCACAATGCAGCTGCCAGCCACGGTTTGGGTCTTCTGGTGCGTTCCTTTCAGATGGTTAAGCATTGCACCTGTACTAACATTACCCCAATTCCACCTCGCAAAGTTTGCATTTCCTTCTTGTTTAACTTCTTATAGTATTGCCTTACAGGACTTCGCTGCAGTCGCCTTTTTTCCAACAATGACGAAGTGGTGGTGAGCCGACTTGAAAATAATTGATTCCTCCCAGTGTCGACTCCCATTTCTAAGTGTCAAGATTCAATTACGCTATGAATAGACTCCCAAGATTCTGTATTTTTGGACAGAGGAGACTGTTTAGTTGCCGTGCTTTCGAGAACACAAACATTCACATCTTTCATAGCTAGCTAGCAAGGGATGGAGAGAGATGGGCACAGTATAGGCAGGTTGTCTGCCTAGTGGCCGGTCTGAATCGTGCACTAGGTCTATCGACAATCAAAAGCTGTATCTCGCAATTACTTAGCTTGCAATGTTTTCAACTTCAGTAAAGCAGGGCCCATCAATGAATAGGCTAGGATATTGAGATGAGCGAGATGCAACACTGCTCTCACACAGTCACACAAAGTATCTGCGTGTGTGCATGGGTTCACTTCACGCTCTTCACAGTATCACTAAATTGATCACTAACAGTTTGAAGCTGAGCCATTTGCTCGTTCTCTGCTGCGCAGTACAGTCATATCGGACTAAGATCATAACATGGTGTCAGAAGTGCTTCAACCTTGTCAAATGTAAGACCGAAGAGATTATTTCAAGGAAAATAATGTTCCTTGAGTTTAGACTGACGAAAAGTAGCCAACTGCTCTCTCTCGTCATTGAGTAGAGCACCCCAATCGGAGCCATTGCTATGGTTACTCACCGACTCAGCTGCCATGAGCAGAATGCATGCAGAGCGAGGTGCCTGCGCACAGGGAGTCTGCGAGTGAGAGGAGCAGCTAATGGATTTACTAACAGAAGAAGTTATTTCTGGTTTCGGGCAGGGCCGGGTTTTAAATTTGGCAGAAGCAATCAGGTCTGGGTAGATTGGGTAGGGTCTAAATGTCGCGGGCATGGGTAGGGCTTAAAATGCGTGCCTGTGCAGGGCTCTACATGGTAGCCAGGGCACAAGAACAGCGGCGAAGTGCAGCCTTGCGCTCCACTCTTGGAAATTGACCTGCTATGCTGTTTACTTTCTGCATGTACGTGATATCGCAGAGTATAACTTTAGATGACACAGCTTTCCCCAGGCCTTTTATATCCTATCGTCTAGTTAGGCTGTAACACAGAAAATAATATGTTTAGTGTTAACTGCACTGTGATTTTAAATTTTGTTAAGGATCCCAATTTAGTTTTAACATTCAAACATTCACACCTCTTATAAAAATTGTATATTTAAAAAATTTAAAAAAGTTATATTATAGGGGCTAGGCTCGAGAAACGGACTGCCGGATCATTTTCTTATTAGATGAAACAAAAATTGAGGGCTCTCCACACTTGAAGACATTTTCCATCACTAATGCTTCATGAACTTTGGTGATAGCCTTTTAATGAATAACTATTTTGGGGATTGGGATGAGTCTGCATCTTGTGGTCAGCCCTGGGGCCAGTGGCAATATATCTTGAAAATAAGCTGTTTTTGTTCATGATTTCCGAAGGTGTGCCGCCGTCAATATTAAACATGCCATAACACAAGATTTTCTCTTAAAACATTCTTATGACCTGTTCAGTGTTTTCTTAAACTGTGTTATGGGTACCTCTTTGGGTTCTAGGAGAGAGCATCTGTAAGGTTATGTAGGCCTTTGCAATTGTTTCTGTAGCCTACAGTATATTATTAAAGGGATACTTTTGGATTTTGGCCATGAGGCCCTTTATCTACTTCCCCAGAGTCTGATGAACTCATTGATACCATTTTTTAAAAGAAAGT
Source organism: Oncorhynchus nerka (assembly GCF_034236695.1). Classification (NCBI taxonomy): domain Eukaryota; kingdom Metazoa; phylum Chordata; class Actinopteri; order Salmoniformes; family Salmonidae; genus Oncorhynchus; species Oncorhynchus nerka. The sequence goes on from NC_088421.1 coordinate 1,024,732, forward strand.
TAGATGTAGTTTCATGAGCCAATGCTGACTCTGGGGAAGTAGATAAAGGGCCTCATTGCCAAAATCCAAAAGTATCCCTTTAATATTTTTTTTCTCACTGTGATTTTATAATTATGAATGTTACTAAAAGCCCAAAGATATAAGCTGTCCTACATAACGGTTCATAAGTGTTATTAAGCTTCATAGCATGTCATAACTTGCCAAATATATATTATGACAATATAATTTCTTGTGTATGTGACTTTGGGTGTCTTGAAAAGCACTTAAAATGAAATGTATTATTATAATGCAATAAGTGCATATATTCATGCATTGTGACATATTGCGGTATTGGCACATGTAAGAACTGTCAGAAAACGTGTTGGACAGATCATAATGTTGCAACATTTAGGATTTTATGATCGTGTTACGATGCAGAACAGTAATTAATGGCTAACCCCACCCCAGGCTTCTCACAATGTACACCTTTTCCAAAAAGTTTTAAAATTATCTGTTAAAATGAGAAGTGGTCGTCATAACACCTGAAAATCTACCCATTGTTGCCTTTTCAGAACCTGGTCAATAAGATGTGGCTGGGAGTAGCCTCGCAGGACAAAATGGAGATCCGTAGCTGCCTGCCCAAGCTGTTGCTGGCCCAGCACAAAGCTATGCCCTTCTTCATACGCAACAAACTCTGTAAAGTCATAGTGGATATTGGTCGCCAGGACTGGCCCATGTTCTACCATGATTTCTTCACCAACACCCTTCAGGTGAGCCCTGCTAAAATTGTGTTAAATATGTTATGTTTGCTTTGCACATAAAACATTACCGTTTGGTATATTTGATTAGTGCCTCACAAATGGTTCATAGAGGTTCAACTAACTCGCCACTAGCCCTAAACCTATGTTGGCCCATGTTGACTCCAATGCTTTCCACAGTTGTCAAGTTGGCTGGATGTTCTTTGGGTGGTGGACTATTCTTACATTTACATTTACATTTAAGTCATTTAGCAGACGCTCTTATCCAGAGCGACTTACAAATTGGTGCATTCACCTTATGACCTCCAGTGGAACAGTAGTGCATCTAAATCTTTTCAGGGGGAGGGGGGGTGAGAGGGATTACTTTATCCTATCCTAGGTATTCCTTAAAGAGGTGGGGTTTCAGGTGTCTCCGGAAGGTGGTGATTGACTCCGCTGTCCTGGCGTCGTGAGGGAGTTTGTTCCACCATTGGGGGCCAGAGCAGCGAACAGTTTTGACTGGGCTGAGCGGGAACTGTACTTCCTCAGTGGTAGGGAGGCGAGCAGGCCAGAGGTGGATGAACGCAGTGCCCTTGTTTGGGTGTAGGGCCTGATCAGAGCCTGGAGGTACTGAGGTGCCGTTCCCCTCACAGCTCCGTAGGCAAGCACCATGGTCTTGTAGCGGATGCGAGCTTCAACTGGAAGCCAGTGGAGGGAGCGGAGGAGCGGGGTGACGTGAGAGAACTTGGGAAGGTTGAACACCAGACGGGCTGCGGCGTTCTGGATGAGTTGTAGGGGTTTAATGGCACAGGCAGGGAGCCCAGCCAACAGCGAGTTGCAGTAATCCAGACGGGAGATGACAAGTGCCTGGATTAGGACCTGCGCCGCTTCCTGTGTGAGGCAGGGTCGTACTCTGCGGATGTTGTAGAGCATGAACCTACAGGAACGGGCCACCGCCTTGATTCTTGATAAACTGAGTGTGAAAAACCCAGCAGCATCGCAGTTCTTTACACAAATCGGTGCGCCTTGCACCTACTACCATACCCTGTTCAAAGGCACTTAACTTTTGTCTTGACCATTCACCCTCTGAATGGCACACATACACAATCCATGTCTCAAGGCTTAAAAATCCTTCTTCAACCTGTCTCCTCCCCTTCACCTACACTGATACGAAGTAGATTTAACAAGTGACATCAATTATGGCTCATAGCTTTCACCTGGATTCACCTGGTCAGTCTATGTCAAGGAAAGAGCAGGTGTTCTTAAAGTTTTGTACTCTGTGTTTCCGTTTGGGTCTCATGCGGTCAATTTGCAGTGTACAAATGTTTTATGTTCCGGCCCCCCGACCATCCGCTCAAGAAAAGAAACGCCCCATGGCTGAATGTAATTGTGACCACTGGAATAGGGGGAACTCTTGGTCACAATTAACAACTTCATACTTTATTTATCTAAATATTAAAATCACGATGTTTAGGCTGTCAATGGCCTTCATCAGAATGTTGCATATCAACACGTATACTCAGGCTGACTGGCTCTTGTTCAGGTAAATGAGAAATATGTGCACTCAGGCTATCCGGAAGGCAAAAGTTAGTTACTTTAAGGAGCGGTTCTCTCTCTGTGGGTCTAACCCCAAGAAGTTCTGGAAAACGGTTAAAGACCTGGAGAATAAACCCTCTTCCTCACAGCTGCCCATGTCCCTTAACGTTGATGATGTGGTTGTTACTGACAAGAAGCACATGGCTGAGCTCTTTTATCACCACTTCATTAAGTCAGGATTCCTATTTGACTCAGCCTTGCCTGTCCAACATTTCCTCATCTCCCACCCCTTCTAATGCGACAAGCCCCGATGCTCCTCCCTCTTTTTCCCCCGCTACAAAGTTTCTCCTTGCAGGCGGTCACTGAATCCGAGGTACTTGACCCAAATAAAACATCTGGGTCAGATGGTTTAGTCCCTTTAAGTTTGCTGCCTTGATCATCGCCAAGCCTATCCCTGACCTTTTTTTAACCTGCCGCTCCTTTCTGGGGTTCCCATTGCTTGGAAGGCAGCCACGGTTCGTCCTTTATTTAAAGGGGGAGATCAAGCTGATCCTAACTGTTATAGGCCTATTTCTATTTTGCTCTGTTTATCAAAAGTGTTAAAACTTGTCAATAATCAACTAACTGGCTTTCTGGATGTCTATAGTTTTCACTATGGTATGCAATCTGGTTTCTGCTCAGGTTATGGATGTGTCACTGCAACCTTAAAGGTCCTCAATGATGTTGCCATTGATTCTAAGCAATGTTGTGCTGTTCTTTTTATTGACTTGGCCAAAGCTTTTGATACGGTAGACTATTCCAATCTTATGGGCCGACTATGTAGTATTGGTTTCTGAGGGGTCTTTGGCCTGGTTTGCTAACTACCTCTCTCAAGAGTGCAGTGTATAAAGTCAGAAAATCTGCTCTCAGCCTCTGCCTGTCACCAGGGGAGTACCCCAAGGCTCAATCCTAGGCCCCACACTATTCTCAATTTACTTCAACAACATAGCTCAAGCAGTAGGAAGCTCTCTCATCCATTTATATGCAGATGATAGTCGTATACTCAACTGGCCCCTCCCCGGATTTTGTGTTAAACGCTCTACAACAAAGCTTTCTTAGTGTCCAACACGCTTTCTCTGCCCTTAACCTTGTTTTGAACACCTCCAAAACAAAGGTCATGTGGTTTGGTAAGATGAATGCCCCTCACCCCACTGGTGTGATTACTACCTCGTGAGGGTTTAGAGCTTGAGGTAGTCACTTCATACAAGTACTAGGGAGTATGGCTGGACGGTATACTGTCTTTCTCTCAGCACATATCAAAGCTGCAGGCTAAAGTTAAATCTAGACTTGGTTTCCTCTATCGTAATAGCTCTTTCACCCCACCTGCCAAACTAACTCACATTCTGTTAAAGGTCCCCAAAGCACACATTCCTGGGTCACTCGTCTTTTTATTTCGCTGCAGCTAGCGACTGGAATGAGCTGCAACAAACACTTACTCTGGACAGTTTTATCTCAATCTCTTCAAAGACTCAATCGTGGACACACTTACTGACAGTTGTGGCTGCTTTGCGTGATGTATTGTGATCTACCTTCTTTCCCTTTGTGCTGCTGTCTGTACCCAACAATGTTTGTACCTTGTTTTGTGCTGCTTCCATGTTGGTCTGCTGCCATGTGTTGCTACCATGCTGTGTTGTCGTCTTAGGTCTCTCTTTATGTAGTGTTGTCTCGTCGTGATGTGTGCTTTGCCTTTTGGTAGACTGTCATTATAAATAAGAATTTGACAAGAATTTGACATCTCTCAACTGTTTTAGCATCTGCAAATTGTGCACTTGTCTGCAATCCATGATTTCATTAATTAGCTTGACAGGCTAAAAATTCATTTCTGGTAAACAATTTAATTACCTTATTGCAATAGTTTTTGAATAAAATGGTCTAAAAATAAATCAATTTCTCAAGCAAGAATTTTGCTAGGACTGTCTTGAGTGAGCAGGGGAAAACTGAAAACTAGCTATTATTGGCAGAGAAGTTCAGAATAGGGCTGTTGCAGTGACAGTATTACCGCCACACCAGCGATCACGAGTCATAAAGGCAGTCTAATTCCACGTGAACACTTAGTCACGGTAATTAGGCTTCTCCAAGCTCTGATGCTGATGGTCATTAGCACCCTACCAAGCTTGCTAACTGCCTGGTACTCAGCACTCTATTGTTCATTTAATCACTCTGGGATCAATGCAAATGCAATTGAAAATCTAATTTCTATAAGCTAATGCAATTGCGGGAGAAAAACAGAGTGATGGCCTCTATTAAAAAAAGGAGGACCCCATCAGCTTTCTAGGCTAGGCCTACTATATTTATTTATTCATCAACTTTCCTAATATTAAACACTCTGCTTGTCTTTACTACAGGAGTATAGCCTACCTGCCTGGCATGAAAATGAACCACGGGAAAAGCGTTCTCCATTCGCTATTTAAGTGCATACACAACATGTATTTTTTTTCCCGCTTCCCCTGATTCGAGACAGGTGCATGATAATGGTCCATTCTAAATCCCCCAAAAATTCTCACATATGTTATTTTGTATATTTAAAGACTATATTAAATCAAGAATAGTCTAATGGGTGACAATATTACCACTTGTTAATGATGCCCAGCATAAGGTAAGAAACAATGTTTGTTTGTTTTTTGCTTTTTTGAATCCTAGTCGCACACCTCATTTAGCCTAGCCCATATGTTTTGATAAGGTTTGTATCACAACTAAAGTGGACAAATTAAGCACATGAATCTGCTTTACAAGTGGTGTAGAGCCTAACTGACATACATAAGCAGTTCGTGAGTTTCAAGTTTGGGGAAGATAAGTTTCACCATAAAAATGCACCTTTTATAATAAAATTGTTCCTTTATAATAAAAGCATTACATGCATAGTCGCATTTGCAGTCACTTTTGATAATGGTGTTTTTCCGCTAATGGAACATTTGCGCTTATAGCCTACTGCCATGTGCGCATTGCTGTTCTTATAATGTGAAGAAATAGCCTAATAGTTTAGCAATGTTTTAAGCTAAAAGTTCTGATCTGTTGAGTCAGTCGCATTGCGTAAAAAAGTTGTTTTGTATTAGTTTGGAATATTTATTTCTTGCACAGAATAGAATAGGTCGACTTTTGTACTATGTAGGATAGTAGATTGACGTGGGCTAGTGCGTTTGCTGTTCTTTGGCTGACAAAGTAAATGTGGACAGTTCTTCCAATATCTTCAATATACACCTCTGATAAGAACGCACGCAGTTGCGGCGCCGATGTTTGTCTTCACTTGTATCCAGTTGTGTAATTACTTATGTAAAAAATAATTTTCTGGGGGATTCTATACTTCACAAAAATAAATGTACTACTTTTACTTCACTACATTCCTAAAGAATATAATGTACTTTTTACTCCATACGGTTTCCCTGACACCCAAAAGTACTAGTTACATTTTTATGCTTACCAGGACAGGAAAATGGACCAATTCACGCACTTATCAAGAGAATGTGGTTATCCCTAGTGCCTCTGATCTGGTGGACTCACTAAACACAAATGCTTAATTGTTGGAGTATGCCCCTGGATATCTGTAAATTTTTAAAACGAGAAAATGGCGCCTTCCGCGTTTCTTAATATATGGAATTTGATACTTTTGATACGTAAGTATATTTTAGAAATTACTTTTACTTTTGATACTTAAGTATATTTAGAACCAAATACTTTTACTTTTCCCCCCAATTTTTTTTTTACCCAGTTTTCTCCCAAATTTTGTGTTATCCAATTGCTAGTTAGTCTTCTCTCATCGCTGCAACTCCCGTACGGACTCTGGAGAGGCGAAGGTCGAGAGCCGTGCGTCCTCTGAAACACAACCCAACTGCGCTGCTTCTTGACACAATGCCCACTTAACCCAGAAGCCAGCCAGACTGATGGTGTTTACAGCCTGTGCAAAAAATCTAAGCAGAGCTCATGCCTTTATTTAACTAGGCAAGTTGGTTAACAAATTCTTATTTACAATGACTGCCTACCCCGGCCAAACCCTAATGTCGCTGGGCCAATTGTGCTCAGGCCTATGGGACTCCAAATCACGAACGATTGTGGTACAGCCTGGAAGCAAATCACGGCCTGTAGTGACCCCTCTAGCACTGAGATGCAGTGCCTTAAACCGCTGTGCCACTCGGGAGCCCAAAAGAAAAGGCTACAGAATGCACTTTTGCTGTGATGTTATCACAAATTGATGTGTGTATTCTGTGTGTGTGTTACTGCAGCTGATCCAGTCTCCTACCATGGCCTCTCTGGGACTTGTTTTGCTCAAGACCACATCCGAGGAGCTGGCGTGCCCCCGGGAGGATTTGAGCGTGGCACGGAAAGACGAACTGCGCAAACTGTTGCTGGAGCAGGTCCCCACAGTGCTGGGATTACTGACAGGTGAGCAACTTCGCCCATTCATTACATTGGGAAGTTGGGAGGTGAAACGCTGGCCCGTTATCCAAGCGGAGCGGTTCGCAGTGTTCATGCACGTTGGCACTGCTTGGATGGCAAAAGTTGAGAAATTCAACTAAGCTGCACTTAAGTTATTCAGCCAAAATTGAGTAGGAGGTGCAATGGCTAAAGCAGTCTGGCTTGCTCTGTAAACTTGCGCAGCACACATATTTTTTTGGGGGGGGGTGCATTATGGCCACAAAGGGGATCCCGCCATGAAATAATCAAGTGCTTGTCAAATTGTGAATGAGAGACTATTTGAGTGTGTATTGCCCGCGTAAAAAACAGCAGAGCACGTGCCTTTCAAGCGACTTTAAAAAAGATCATGAGTCTCGTCATGCAGCCTTAAATGTATTAAAAATCTAAACATATAGCCCAACATTTGTACAACTAAAGTTACATTAATAACTCAAAATTAGAAATAGGTACTCCTATATGCTTTTGTTAACTGCTCTACACAGAATAGCCACATGTGCGCACTCCCTCAAATCGTTGGGAGAAAATATTTCTATTTTATTCAGCTTTGTTCAGTTGTATTTTTCACACTATAAAATAATTTAACATAATGCCATGGAATTATAAGGAAATGTTGTCTGCTAAATAAACAAATGTAGCCCACAGCAATTTGGCATAGCCACATCAGCACCTAATATAAGGACAGACAACTGAGTATGATATTAATTTATTCTGAAAAAGACTACATTTTCGTCATCGTGTTTCTTTAGACCTGTCTAAAATAAATAATGGATTTATTGGGAAGGTGTGGGATATATTACATGGATTTATTAGACTTTTTTAAAATGTTGATGTTCTAAAAGTCTGCATCAGGTGCTTGTAGACTATGTGTGGAAGCCAGGAGATGCTCAATGATTGTTAATTAACGGTCAATTACCGTGAGACCGACTTATTTGCTTGACAATCACCGGCAGACACAATTTTGTGACCGCCACAGCCCTAGTGCTGACTGAACACATTTGTCCAAGTTCTTGCTGGCTATCATTAACAAGTGTTGACACCTCAGTCAGTTCCCATGGCGTTTAGAACTTCTTCTTTTTTTTCTTCACAGTGCAGTGCATTTCAAATGCTCCTTGCTTGATGTGATGCGTGCCAGTACAGAATCCTTTGGTTCTATCAATAGCATGCTTCCAGTTACAGTGCCTTCAGAAACTATTCACATACCTTTACCTTTTCCACATTTTGTTACAGCCTGAATTTAAAATAGATCAAATGTAGATTTTAAAAAATTGTCACTGGCACAATAGCCCATTACGATTTTTTTTGTTAACACAATACCCGATCATGTCAAAGTGGGATTATGTTTTTCTTCCTTTTTTTTACATTCATTAAAAAATTAAGGTTAAATGTCTATTATTCAACACCTTTTTGTTATGGCAAGCCTAAATAAGTTCACGAGTAAAAATATTTAAGTCACAAATGTGTTTGTTCTAACAAGTCACATAATAAGTTAAACAGATTCAACCAGGGAGGCCAGGGAGGTTTTCCAATGCCTCGCAAAGTAGGGCACCTATTAGTAGATGGGTAAAAAAAAAAAAAAAGCAGACATTGAGTATCACTTTGAGCATGGTGAAGTTATTTATTATACTTTGGATGGTGTATAAATACACCCAGTCACTACAAAGATACATAACTCAGTTGCTGGAGAGGAAGGAAACCACTAATGGATTTCACCATAAGAGCAATGGTGACTTTAAAACAGAGTTTAAATGCTGTAATGTGAGAACTGAGGATGGATCAATAACATTAGTTACTTCACAATATAAACCTAATTGACAGAGTGAAAGAAGGAAGCCTGTCTAGAATAAAAAATATTCCAAAACATGCATCCTGTTCGCAACAATAACACTGCAAAAAATTTGGAAAAGTAATTTACTTTTTGTCCTGAATACATTTTATGTTTGTGGAAAATCTAATACAACACATTACTGAGTATGACTACATAATTTTCATGCATAGTGGTGGCTGCATCATGTTATGCAGAGTTTTTCAGAATAAAAAAGAAACAGAATGGAGCTAAGCACAGACTAAATCTTAGTAGAAAACCTGGTTGTCTGCTTTTCACCAGACACTGGGAGATGAATTCACCTTTCATCAGGATAATAACTTAAAACACAAGGCCAAATCTACACTGGTGTTTGCTTACCAAAAAGACTGAAAGTTCCTGAGTGGCCGAGTTACAGTTTTGAATTAAATCTGCTTGAACAGCTATGGCAAGACCTAAAAATGGTTGTCCAGCAATGATCAACAACTAATTTAACAGAGCTTGAAGAATTATAAAAAGAATAATGGGCAAATGTTGCACAATCCAGGTGTGGAAAGCTCTTAGAGACATATCCAGAAAAACTCACAGCTGTAAACACTGCTAAAGGTGATTCTAACATTGACCCAGGAAGTTGAATATTTATCTACTCAATATCTACTCAAGATATATTAGTGTTTATTTTTTTTTTCTCTCACAAATGTATTTTGTGTAGATTGTTGACATGAAATGGTATGGCATAGTTGGTTGTGGGGAAGTTGAAGCTCATCTACTGCATTTCTACACAATAAAACAAAAACCTCTAATGCTATTTGGAGAACAGCAAAAACAAGTATTTAGAATGATTTATTAATGTATAGGCATGAGTAATTATATAACTAATTTTGGAAAATTCAATTTCAAATGCCGACATCATATTTAAAGCAATCCGTGCACTGCCTAAACGGCTGACTGGCAAAGCAAACTCTGGAATGGTCTCTGCTCTCCTTTTAAGCATTCTAGTACAGTTAAATAGTTAACACACACATGGACGCAGCTATCTAAGGCACTGCATCTCAATGCAAGAGGTGTCTCTACAGTCCCTGGTTCGAGTTCAGGCTGTATCACATCCGGCCGTGATTGGGAGTCCCATAGGGCGGCGCACAAATTGGCCCAGTGTCCCCCGGGTTTGGCCAGGTTAGGCCGCCATTGTAAATAAGAATTAGTTCTTAACTGACTTGCCTGGTTAAATAAAGGTTACACACACTACACTGACCAAAAAGTAATTTTGTTGGCATTTACATGTGTCCCCATTACCAGTAAAACATAATCAAAACCTATTTCTTTCGCTTATTTGCTGTGCTGTTTCGTTGTTCATTTGTTCAGTCGTTTCATTCTCTATCAGGATTTCTATGGAACGCCGTTTGGGTCTTTGCGTGTCAAAAAATAAATAATCTAATAACACTATTTGACGTGTCAAATAAACTTGTTGACCAATCAGGACCTGAAATGACTGCACGTCACATAATAAATTAATGTGTTCATAAAAATTGTACGTAGTAATTACACTGTCACTCATATTTCATACGTCACAACGATTCATCGATACGTATGCTAGAATGCTGGTAAAGGTGTCTGCCGCACCTACAGTGCTGGTCATTAAAAAAAGCTAGCTAGCTCATGGATGCAAACAATGTTCTTCCCCAAAAACATAGCAAAACAATCATCTGTTTCTGTAGCTGTTGTTAGCTAGCTAACTATATAGCTAGGTGTCATCTAAAATAACCCTGATTTATAAGACCGTTCTATTTTGATTAATGGTGGTCGGACTCATCTATGTGAAGCTAGCCACAGTAAGAAGTAGCCACAATAGTGGACTTTGCGGTTAGCCTTCAAAATAAAAGTATGTCATTGACGGTAATGCAAATTAATACAAATAGTAGAATTACGCCATAATTGAATATATCCTGCTAAACAAGGTTGGAATATTATATAAAATCAACAAAAGACTAATTTGTTAATTAGTTGCATTTGAGGCATGTTACCCCATTTCATTGATCCCCAATCCTTAGGTAAAGCTGTACAGTGCGATATTAATGTCAATAGGCTGACTGGGGAGGTGATGTCACAGTCCCCCGATAAGAGCTACGACGCTAATATTTGCATAAACTCTTCACAGTTGTGTTCTGTGGGTGTCACCGAGTAGACTGAAACCCCATTTCATTGCTTCATATTCCAGCCTTGTTTAAAATGATCAAGACTTAATATGGCATGATTCCACCAATTGTAACCTTCTCCATTACTTTCAAAGGGGTACTTTTATTTTGAAGGTGAACCGCAAATTCCACTATTGTGCCTAATCCTTATTGTGGCGAGCTTCACAACACATCACCCGGTCAGGATTTTTTAGCTAATGTCGGCCGATTCCGATATGTTCACTGATATATCGTGCATCCCTAATATAAACTCGTAAAAAAAAAGGAACTTCCCTTTTTCAGGCCCCTGTCTTTCAAAGATAATTAGTAGAAATTCAAATAATAACTTAACAGATCTTCATCGTAAAGGGTTTAAACACTTTCCCATGCTTGTTCAATGAACCATAAACAATTAATGAACATGCACCTGTGGAATGGTTAAGACGCTTACAGACGGTAGGCAATTAAGAGGAGGCATGAGGCACCTCAGTACCTCCAGGCTCTGATCAGGCCCTACACCCAAACAAGGGCACTGCGTTCATCCACCTCTGGCCTGCTCGCCTCCCTACCACTGAGGAAGTACAGTTCCCGCGCAGCCCAGTCAAAACTGTTCGCTGCTCTGGCCCCCCAATGGTGGAACAAACTCCCTCACGACGCCAGGACAGCGGAGTCAATCACCACCTTCCGGAGACACCTGAAACCCCACCTCTTTCAGGAATACCTAGGATAGGATAAAGTAATCCTTCTCACCCCCCCCCCCCCCTTAAAAGATTTAGATGCACTATTGTAAAGTGGCTGTTCCACTGGATGTCTTAAGGTGAACGCACCAATTTGTAAGTCGCTCTGGATAAGAGCGTCTGCTAAATGACTTAAATGTAATGTAATGTAATGCATGAGGACTGCAGACGTGGCCAGGGCAATAAATTGCATTGTCCGTACTGTGAGACGCTTAAGACAGCGCTACAGGGAGACAAGACGGACAGCTGATCGTCTTCGCAGTGGCAGACCACATGTAACAATACCTGCACCGGATCAGTACATCCGAACATCACACCTGACAGGTACAGGATGGCAACAACAACTGCCCGAGTTACACCAGGAACACACAATCCCTCCATCAGTGCTCGGACTGTCCGCAATAGGCTGAGAGAGGCTGGGCTGAGGACTTGTAGGCCTGTTGTGCCTATGGGCACAAACCCACCGTCGCTGGACCAGACAGGACTGGCAAAAAGTGCTCACCGGGGGTGATGGTCGGATTTGCATTTATCGTCGAAGGAATGAGCGTTACACCGAGGGCTGTACTCTGGAGCGGGATCAATTTGGAGGTGGAGGATCCGTCATGGTCTGCGGTGTGTGTGTCGCGGTGTGTCGCAGCGTCATCGGACTGAGCTTGTTGTCATTGCAGGCGATCTCAACACTATGCGTTACAGGGAAGACATCCTCCACCCTAATGTGGTATACCCTTCCTGCAGGCTCATCCTGACAAGAACCTCCAGTATGACAATGCCACCAGCCATACTGCTTGTTCTGTGCTGGATTTCCTGCAAGACAGGAATGTCAGTGTTCTGCCGTGACCAGTGAAGAGCCCCGATCCACCCCCCCAGAAATATCCGGGAACATGCAGGTGCCTTGGTGGAAGAGTGGGGTAACATCTCACAGCAAGAAGTGGCAAATCTGGTGCAGTCCATGAGGAGAAGATGCACATCAGAACTTAATGCAGCTGGTGGCCGCACCAGATACTGACTGTTACTTTTGATTTTATCCCCCCCTTTGGCCACATTATTCAATTTCTTAGTCACATGCCTGTGCAACTTCCTTGACAACAGCTCTGTGCTGCTCCATGAAGTGCAAGAAGTAGGAATGCCCTGACTGCACTGTAAATGGCTAATGCAGACGTCAGATTGACCATGCAGCACCCAGATGCACAATGCACTTCTCTCTCCAGAATGCACTCTCTCCTGCCAATTTATGCACATTCATTGTTTCTTAACATCGTTGTGTGAATTGTTTGCATTTGATTGTTAGTCTATATCAATTCCCTATTACATACTGTATTTGACATCATTCCCCTAATTCCGCTCTAGTCATTACTATGAGCCCGTTCTCCCAAATTAGGTTGCCACCAACCTGTGAACTTTACTACCCCCCTCTTTCTCCCCACTCTCTCTGTTCTGTGGATTCTAGTGGTGTGATATGTGCACATCCATAATATCACTTCTCTACATTTCTACCCTGCAGGTATCCTGGAGACGATTTGGGATAAGCACAGTGTTACGGCTGCCACCCCCCCTCCCTCTCCCACCTCAGGAGAAAGCGGTGAGAATGTGGGCTATAAATCAGGGGGCACATTTCATTCCAGAAAGTTGTTCACACCCTTTACGGATCTGATTAGATTGTATAGGTTATGCTACTGCTTTCACCCACCCAGTCATCTTAGATCTACAAGGGGGAGTGAACAATGGGGGAGGAGAAGAGACAACTGTGCTAAGTGTGTTTGTGAAGGTTGTATGACAATGTGTGTGTATTTGAGAGAGGGAGCGGGACTGGGAGAGATGATGTTAACCCGGCCTTTCATTTGTCCTCATCCCCCCTCCCTTTTAAGCAGAGTTGCTGGGCAGTCTATTGCAGGGCACCCATTACTCCAAGCTGCTATCCCAGCCCATCCCAGCACTGGATGATGACAGTCAACAGTTGTGCTCCCTAGCTCTGGAGTGTCTGGCCCATCTATTCAGCTGGATCCCCCTTTCTACCAGCATCACCCCTTCCCTCCTCGCCTCTATCTTCCACTTTGCCCGTTTTGGCTGTGACCTGCGGGTCAAGCCCAAGACTCCCCCTTCCATCTACTCGTCGTGCTCGTCCAATGGCGAGCATGCTCCCCCTGCCAATGGCGGAGGTCGGCCCGGGCATCAGATGGGCGGCAGCGGGCAGGTGGACAGGTCGCGGCTGGGAGTGCTGGCCATGACGTGCATCAACGAGCTGGTGTCCAAGAACTGTGTGCCCCTAGACTTTGAGGAGTACCTACTGAGGATGTTTCAGCAGACCTTCTTCCTGCTACAGAGGCTGACGAGGGAGAACAACGCGCACACCGTCAAGAGCCGGCTGCAGGAGCTGGACGAGAGGTAGGCCCACACATGGAATTAAATAGAACACATACAGTACACAATGCCTTCAGAAAGTATTCACACCTTTCTACTTTTTCCACATTTTGTTGTTACATGGTAGGATTAAAATATATATATTTTTTTCAATGATCACAACACTAAAAATACACTGCCAAAGTAGAAGAAAAATTCTAACATTTGGATTAAAAATATATGTATATATGAGAAATGTATGTGTGTGTGTATATGTAGATGTGTGTGTATATATATGTATGTATATGCATTTTTTTAAAGTATTTAACCCCCTGAGTCAATACATGTTAGAATCACATTTGGCAGTGATTACAGTTGAGTCTTTCTGGGTAAGTCTCTAAGAGCTTTCTACACCTGAATTGTGCAACGTTTCCCCATTTATTATTTTCAACATTCTTCAAGCTCTGTCAAATTGGTTGTTAATCATTGCTGGACAACCATTTTCAGGTCTTGCCAAAGATTTTCAAGCAGATTAAAGTCAAAACTGTAACTCGGCCACTCAGGAACATTCACTTTCTTCTTGGTAAACAACTCCAGTGTAGATTTGGCCTTGTGTTTTAGGTTATCATCCTTCTGAAAGGTGAATTAATCTTCCAGTGTCTGGTGGAAAGCAGACAAACAGGTTTTCCTCTCCGTTCCTTTTCTTTTTATCCTGAAACTCCCCAGTCCTTAACAATTACAAGCATGCCCATAACATGATGCAGCCACCACTATGCTTGAAAATATGGAGAGTGGTAAGTACTCAGGACATAATGTTAATTGCTTTGCCACATTTTTTGCAGTATTACTTAAGAGGTTAAGTGCCTTGTGGCAAACAGGATGCCTGTTTTGAAATATTTGTATTCTATACAGGCTTCCTTAATTTGACTCTGTCAATTAGGTTAGTATTGCGGAGTAATGTAGCGCCAATGTTGTTGATCCATCCTCAGCTTTCTCCTATCACAGCCATTAAACTCTAACTGTTTTAAACTCGCCATTGGCCTCATGGTGAAATCCCTGAGCAATGTCCTTCCTTTCTGGCAACTGAGTTAAGGACTCCGTTATCTTTTGTAGTGACTGGGTGTATTGATTAGGGCAGACCCCATTTTTAGTCAACTGGTCGATTGTTTGTTTGATATGCTTTTGGTCGACGGAGATTACTTTAGTCGAGCAGAACGCAATGTTTTTTCTTTCTTTCATGGTGAACAGGACACCTGTCTGATTCGTTGTGGAGGCCACGGGGATGGCACAGTCCATCTAAGACATGTGATATTGAAATTGTATATGGTTGCCTCATACAACCGCAATATGTCGGATAAAGCAATTTCACAGATTTGGCTATTTTTAATCTATGCTATGCTGTAATAAAAGCTTTACTGCTTTTTTCCCGTTAGAACAAACTGGTATTACTTATTTATTTAGCGTTTACACTGTTCCAAATAGGCAGAAAAATTATATTGTAATCTAACAGCACCTGTTTGTCACACATAATATGTACACAGCTCTCACTCCTGTACCTTAATTTTTCTTGCTCTCCTTATTGTTATTATTACAATTATTATTATCATCGTCATTATAATAAGTAATGTCGTTATCATTAGCAGGCTACTCTTTAGCCTTGTATAACCAAAATCGAGCTGTTGGCCTAAGAGGGAGTCCTGTTTAGTCTTAATACCGTAACTTACTTAGGCCTATATTTCAATATGTAAGTTACTGTATCAATCAATTAATTTGTTCATGCCATCACACAGAATACGGGACATTCATGTTTTGAAATACAATCAAGCATTTTAGTTTTAAAATTAAATAACTAAGGGAGCTTTCAATAAATGGCCAAAACAATAAATAAACCACAATTCACAAATGCATGCTACTCTTTTTGTCTGCTGTATCAAAGGCTTTATATATTAATTATTTTGTAGGCACAGACTCTCTGGTACACTTATTTAGTGGTTGCAATGTTCCAAATGGTCCGAATTTTTTAAAATATTGTAATCTAACAGCAACTGTTTGGCACACACAATACACATGCAACGCTTGCTCCTATACCCTCCCTTTTTCTTGATCTTCAGTAGGTTCCACAACTAAGTCAAATGTCTTCCACAGATCTGACTTCCCCTTTCCCCCCTGAGCAACCAGTAAACATTTGCCCGTTTCAAATGTATTTTTCACGTCCTCCGCATCCAATTTGCTGTCGACATTACTGTGTATGGAGTTAGTTATAATTTATTGATGTAATTGATCGCATGCGATGCACGTAAACAAATGAGAGTTTTCAGTAACAGAACTTTTCAGTCAGAAATAAGAAACGTTGTTGCAGCTTCAGTACAGACGGTGCAATAAACACTTGCTGTATTTGGGGATTTTTCCCATTCTTCTCTGCAGATCCGCTCAAGCTCTGTCAGGTTGGATGGGGAGCATTGCTGCACAGCTATTTTCAGGGCTCCAGAGATATTATATTGTTTCAAGTCTGCGCTCTGGCTGGGCAACTCAAGGACATTGAGACTTGTCCCGAAGCCACTCCTGCGTTGTCTTGGCTGTGTGCTTAGGGTCATTATCCTGTTGGAAGATGAACCTTTGCCCCAGTCTGAGCTCTTGAGCAGGTTTTCATTAAGGATCTCTGTACTTTGCTCCTTCATCTTTCCTTCAATCCTGACTAGTCTCCCAGTCCCTGACACTGAAAAACATCCCCACAGAATGATGCTGCACCACCATGCTACACCGTAGGGATGGTGCTAGGTGTCTTCCAGACGTGACGCTTGGCATTCAGGCCACATAGTTCAATCTTGGTTTCATCAGACCAGAGAATCTTGTTTCTGATGGTCTGAGAGGTTCCTAGGTGCCTTTTGGTAAACTCTAAACGGGCTGTCATGTGCCATTTACTGAGGAGTGGCTTCTGTCTGAACACTCTTACCATAAAGGCCTGATTGGTGGAGTGCTGCAGCGATTGTTGTCCTTCTGGAAGGTTCTCCCATCTCCACAGAGGAGCTCTGTCAGAGTGACCATCGGGTTTGAAACCACTGTGTTCGTGGAGACCTTGAATGCTGCAGCTGTTTTTTGGTACCCTCCCCCAGATTTTTGCCTCGACACAGTCCTGTCTCGGAGCTCTATACAGACAATTATGCACTGTCAACTGTGGGACCTTATATAGACAGGTGCGCCTTTCCAAATCATGTCCAATCAATTGAATTTAAAAATCAAGTTGTAGAAACATCTCAAGGATGATCAATGGAAACAGGATGCACCTGAGCTCAATTTCGAGTGTCATAGCAACTGGGTCTGAAAAAGTATTTCTGTTATTTAATAAATTAGCAAAATGTTCTTAACCTGTTTTGCGTTGTCATTATGGGGTGTGTAGATTTGATGAGGAAATAAAATAATTTAATCAATTTTACAATAAGGCTGTAAATTAAATAAATGTGGGAAAAGTCAGGTGGTCTGAATACTTTGACGATGGCCAAATTGCAATATTCAATCAATTTTTTACATATTAAATAGCAGACTACACCAAATGGCATTGCTTTTAGGGGTGGAGTTGATTATTCTGATTTGGAGAAGTACTTTAATTACATCATACTTACACTTTTTGTTTTTTATCTAAAAATAGAAATATAAACACAACATGTAAAGTATTAGTCACATTTTTCATGAGCTGAAATAAAAGATTCCAGAAATGTTCCATACTCACAAAAAGCTTATTTCTCTCAAATTTTGTGCACAAATTTGTTTAAATCCCTGTTAATTAATGAGCATTTTAGCCTTTTTTCAAGATAATCTATCGAATTTGGCAGTACATCCAACCGGCCTCACAACTGCGGACCACGTGTAACAACGCCAACACAGGACCTCCACATCGAGCTTTTTCACCTGCGGGATCATCGGTGTAATAAAGCCCTTTTGTGGGGAAAAACCCATTCTAATTTGCTAGGCTTGGCTCCCCATCCACCCATGGCTTTGCCCCTGCCCAGTCATGTGAAATCCATAGATTAGGGCCTAATAAATGTATTTCAATTGAATTTCAATTTCTTTATAAGAACTGTAACTCAGCAAAATCTTTCAAATTGATTCATGTTGTGTTTTATACTTTGGTTCAGTATAACATAACTCACTGCTTAAATATAACAGGTCATCAGTGTCGTTTTCACAAAATATTCTGGTTCTCTGTTTGCATAGTGTTTTGACGGCGACATCAGATGTGTATCATGGAGACAGAAAAAAAAATAGATGCTTTTTCCACGTGTCTCTATAGTCTTTTTAAATAGTTTGTTAGACGAAAGTTAATATTTTGAGGAAATAAGTGTAATCTATATTGAAGTGAGCCTTTTTGTGCTGCTAACACATCTTCTGGTGCATCAAATACTTTGTCAGATACTTCCTTGATGCCATTAAGTGCATCGGATTGCCTGGCTTGTCAGCACAGGTAGACTTTTTAGAAGGGGCTGGGGAAGGCTTTAACAGAGGCTTTGAGAGGAGTGGTCAGTGCTTGACTTGGATATAAAGAGTACCGGCACCTATTTCAGTCCACTTCAAGTCTGCTATTTCTGTTCAGTGCAGAATTTGAATACCTCAGCCCCTAGAATCAAATTAAGTAGCTGGCCAATGCATTCACGATTTGGTTATTGGTTCAGAAATTTAGCCAGAGACCTCAATATAAAGTAGAGCCTGACCAATATGGGGCCAGGTAGCCTAGTGGTTAAGAGGGTTGGGCCAGTAACCGAAAGGTTGCTGGTTCGAATCCTCGAGGCAACTATGTGAACTGGCCTTGAGCGAATCACTCTGAGGCAAATGAGTAAAAAAAAATACTATGTGAACAAGTCTTCCAGCCATGGCCTTGAGTGGTCCTGAGGAAATACAGCATTTGAATGTCACTTTATCTTTGCATAAACTAAAGAGGCTAGTCTGCTAAAAACAGTCCTTTCTCATTCCGTGCATTCCCAGGGGAGAAAGTCGCAGAATCCTTACAAGATCTGCACACTCGTTCCGGTCATGTAGGCCTAGTAAACGCATGCTCTGAAGCAAGAGGGTTAAGAATGCAGCAGAGATAAAGGATACACTTTCTTTACCTTAATTTATGGATAGTTAAATATGTTAATGTAAATATCTCTAAAGTACCTGTTTTTAGATTTAGTTAATGTTAAGTGTTAAACAATATACTCTACAAGTACTTTTTTTTTAATGAACATTTTGTTTATTTTGAGCAGGTGATCCTATTTTAAATGTGTTTTAGAAAAATGTACACGTCTCAGGGACAAAAAGGCATTCTAGTCATGGAATGACAAAAACTACTATCTGAAATTATACAAAACCTTTTTCTCCATCCATTGTAAAGGCAGGTATCATCTGTAAAAGCCCAAAACAGGCCAATATCAGTCAACCAATATATCAGTTTGACTAATGCAAAGATATATGTGGCACTCTCTCCCTCTGTCTGCAGTTATGTAGAGAAGTTCACTGACTTTCTGCGCCTGTTCGTCAGCGTGCACCTTCGGCGGATCGAGTCCAACGCTCAGTTTCCTGTGGTGGAGTTTTTAGCCCTACTTTTCAAGTACACTTTCAATCAGGTAGCACATCCTTTCAGCCATTTTGTTTACTTTCTACATTTGCCTTTACGCTGCTCACAGGGGCTGCTGACACTAAAATATCCTATGGAAGTATGCGCGTACTACAGTATCGTATACCGCAGTTGGGGAAAGATTAGAGAAAAAGACAACTCTGCAGCAGGCCAAGATGGCTTCCATAATAATATTACCTAGAGTTTGACTGTTGAGGAATCAGAAACCTCTGTCATGTACTGTAGAGAAAATAACTGCTCTTCTGCTCTATCGTTCTAGCCCAACCACGAAGGCTATTTTGCCTGTTTGGACATCTGGAGTATCTTCTTGGATTATTTAACCACTAAAATCAAAAGTAGGCTGGCTGACCGAGATGGTGTGCTGAACAGGTACAACTGAATGGATGTAATGTCACTTTCAGTGTTGTTCTGGTTCTACTTGTATATAAAGCAAAGGAGTTTGGATGTACTATCAATAATGCCTTCTGATGTGTGAAACATTTATGGATCAGTGTCTGTAATGCAAGGTTCTTCAACTTTGATCTTGGAGAGCTACTGGTTGTGCAGACTTCTCCCAGCACGTCACTTGATCAACACACCTGATTCAAGTAATCAACTAACCATAGCATCCAGTCTGGGATATTATTAGTGGAGTCAGTCTTACTGAAGGGCTTAAACGAAAGCCTGCACACCCAGTAACCCTTGAGGGCCAGAGTTGCTTTAATGTTTTAATATGGTTCTGTCTTTAGTTACTAGCCTCTTGTATGATGCTGCTTCTTCTATTGGCTGCTAATCTGGCCTCTTGTGCGGTCCTACAGGTATAAGGACGCTTTAGTGCTGCTATTAAGAGAGGTTCTCAACCGAATCCAGTTCCGATATAACCAAGCCCAGTTAGAGGAGCTGGATGATGAGACCCTGGATGATGATGTAAGAGGCTTTACTTCTCGCACTGCTTTCGTCAGTTGTGCTGAGAATTATATTTGTCTGCACCTTTATTGCCTAGTGTGTTAAAGGAACATTTTGATGTCCCCATTATCACATATATTACAACCGTGTATACACATACACAGACTGCTTGTTTTTCCTCAACCTGTATCAATAGTTAAACTCTTTGTGCTTACCATAGCAACAGACTGAATGGCAACGGTACTTGCGGCAGAGTCTGGAGGTTGTTGTCAAGGTGATGGAGCTGCTGCCGTCCCATGCCTTCGCCACGTTGGTGAGTTCTCCTTGTTTGTTTTTATTCCTGGAAAATCCCAAAAAAGGTCAACACACTGAAATGCGCCTAATTAATAAAATGTGGATGATTTTATCAGTGGTATTCTGCACATTGATTGTGCAGGCCTTTTTTGTCTGGTTCATGTATCACCTTTCACCCTGCAATAGTTTAATGTGATGTGCTTATGACAACATGATGTTGTCTTCAAGACAAAACGCCTGACAAACATTGATTTTGGAGTTAACTATTTCTTAAACCCCTGACTCCTGAACAATTTATCTCTCTCTCCCAGTTCCCTGTCCTTCAAGAGGACTTGGATGTGTACCTGGGTTTGCAGCAGTTCATTGTCACTTCAGGAACAAGTGAGTGAACATTTTTGCATGAGACAACATTTTATTCATCATATGCACATAATACAGAGGAGTGTTAACGGTCCAATGAAATGCTTACTTGCTCTCGGCAGTAAAGTGGAAAAAAAATACATATACAGTTTACATACTTAGGTTGGCGTCATTAACTCGTTTTTCTACCACTCCACAAATTTCTTGTTAACTATAGTTTTTGCAAGTCGGTTAGGACATCTACCTTGTGAAAGTAATTTTTCCAAAAATTGTTTCCATACAGATTATTTCACTTATAATTCACTGTATCACAATTCCAGTGGGTCAGAAGTTTACATACACTAAGTTGACTGTGCCTTTAAACAGCTTGGAAAATTCCAGAGATTGATGTCATAGCTTTAGAAGCTTCTGATAGGCTAATTGACATCATTTGAGTCAATTGGAGGTGTACCTGTGGATGTATTTCAAGGCCTACCCTCAAACTCAGTGCCTCTTTGCTTGACATCATGGGAAAATCCAAAAGAAATTAGCCAAGACCTCAGAATAAAATTGTAGACCTCCACAAGTCTGGTTCATCCTTGGGAGCAATTTCCAAACGCCTGAAGGTACCACGTTCATCTGTACAAACAATAGTATGCAAGTATAAACACCATGGAACCACGCAGCTGTCATACCGCTCAGGAAGGAGACGCGTTCTGTCTCCTGGAGATGAACGTACTGAGAAAAGTGTAAATCAATCCCAGAACAACAGCAAAAGACCTTGTGAAGATGCTGGAGGAAACAGGTACAAAAGTATCTATACTTTAAAAGGAGTCCTATATCGACATAACCTGAAAGGCTGCTCAGCAAGGAAGGAGCCACTGCTCCAAACCGCCATAAAAAGCCAGACTACGGTTTGGAACTGCACATGGGGACAAATATTGTACTTTTTGGAGAAATGTCCTCTGGTCTGATGAAACAAAAATAGAACTGTTTGGCAATAATGACCATTGTTATGTTTGGAGGAAAAAGGGGGAGGCTTGCAAGCCGAAGAAAACCATCCCAACTGTGAAGCATGGGGGTGGTAGCATCATATTGTGGGGGTGCTTTGCTGCAGGAGGGACTGGTGCACGTCACAAAATAGATGGCATCATGAGGATGGAAAATTGTGAAAATATTGAAGCAACATCTCCAGACATCAGTCAGGAAGTTAAAGCTTGGTCGCAAATGGACATTGACCCCAAGCATACTCCAAAAGTTGTGGCAAAGTGGCTTAAGGACAACAAAGTCAAGGTAGTGGAGTGGCAATCACAAAGCCCTGAGCCCAATCCAATAGAACATTTGTGGGCAGAACTGAAAAAGCATGTGCAAGCAAGGAGGCCTACAAACCTGACTCAGTTACACCAGCTCTGTCAGGAGGAATGGGCCAAAAGTCACCCAACTTATTGTGGGAAGCTTGTTGAAGGCTACCTGAAACGTTTGACCCAAGTTAAACTATTTTAAAGCAATGCTACCAAATACAAATTGAGTGTATGTAAACTTCTTACCCACTGGAAATGTGATGAAAGAAATAAAAGCTGAAATACATCATTCACTCTACTATTATTCTGACATTTCACATTCTTATAATAGTGGTGATCTTAACTGACCTAAGACAGGGAACTTTTACTAGGATTACATGTCAGGAATTGTGAAAAACTTAGTTTAAATGTATTTGGCTAATGTGTTTGTAAACTTCCGACTTCAACTGTGTGTGTGTGTGTGTGTGTGTATAATATATATATATATATATCTCTCAGCTAAAGTTTTTTTATTTAGGCCTTTTAGCCCAGAGATGTTGTACTTTTTTTGTCACTCAAATATCACATTAATACACATTAGAAATGGCAAAGTGTATAGAATTGCAGAAAATAAGCTTTAAATGTACAAAATTCTCTCCACTAACAAGAGGGGTGTGAACAGTTTGTGTCATGAACAGTGCTTGTGCCCGTAAAAATAGGCGTGTGTGTGCAGGGGGGAGGCACAGGATGTAACCCAATGCTGGCAGGCCCCCCCCAAGTGAAAACGTTTGGGAACCCCTTCATTATATGATGCGTTCTCAGAACGGGTGAGCCTAGTATGGTGTTATTTTTAGCCCGCTACATTCGTTTTTACTATACCGTCCCCTCTAAATCGTATGTAGTACATTTAGTAGTAATACACAGTATGTTAGATCCATCGAGGAACTTTAAACTGCAGACCGTCTCCTCTGCAGCCCCGATGTGGGTGGAGGTGTGTGAAAGTCTACACGCCCCTTTCAGTCTTCATGTTGCTGCCTTAAAAATAATTAAATACAAATGATCTACACAACCAACTCCACATTTGAAAAGTGAGAGTACATTACAGAAATGTTACTAATTAATAATATAATAAAAAACGAAGAGTTAAATGAGAAGTTTGCTTTTTTTACAACCAAATCTAATTGTTTTAATGTAATTGGTATATTATAGAAGGGTGCTGACTTTTTTGAGATTTCCCTTGTTTTTGAGAAACTTGCCCAACCAGTGAATCAATTCCTCATCCAGGCCCTTCCCCCCTCTGCATTGTTGGGAAGGGCCTGTAAGCATTTCACTGTTTCACCTGTTTACGAGCATGTGATTTTAAAAAAATATTTAAAAAATTGAATTGACTTCCTCATCCTCGTATACAACAAGGATGAGGAAGTGATTCGCTGGTTGGAGAATGTTTCTCAAAAAGAAGTGTCTAGACCCAGGTGTTCCAAAAAAACATACAAAATGCTCTAAAAACACCCAACTACATCCTTTTATAAATGGAAATGTTCTGAGTATACTGTGCAGGTCTTTAGATGTTGTACACATGAAATTGTTTCATTCTGAACTTGACTGTTTTCCCTATCCAGTTGTTCCATCTCTCTGCTGCTAAAATGGACGGAGAGGTGTCACAACTAAATGCAATATAACGTTGCGGATAAAGTTTGGAATTTCATGTATACAACATGTAAAGTCCTGCTTAACTACACTGAGGGCTTTTTTGTTTCTAAAAGGACATATTTGGGTGTTTTTGGAGCCTTTGAGCCCCAAACTGCACAATGAGGATGAAGTGGTTCACTGGTTGCTCAAAAAGAAGTGAAATTGCAACAAAAAAATCTGGACCATTCTATAACATGCCATTTACATGACAAATTTAGATTTGGTTATAAAAAATGCTAAATGATCCTTTAATACTTGGTGGAAGCACCTTTGGCAGCCATTAAAGCTGTGAATGATTTTGAATAAGATTCTACCAACTTTGTGCAACATACTGTATATCCATTGTTTTTGTCAATTGTTTAAGCATAGTAAATTTGGTAGGTAATCATTGATAGACAGCAATATTTTAAAGCAGATTTACGTGCGGGCGGAGACTTGACTAATCAGGAACATTCAACACCTCCTGGAAAGTCATGCTGGTGTGACTGTTATTGCCCCGCTGAAAAATACAACTTTATCCCAGGGTTAGGTTTTGCGAACCAGGCTTCTCTAAAACGGGAAGCCGGAGGAAATTCTATGACAAAAAATCTTCTAAAGAGGGGTCGGAACCCAATGTAAATCAGTGACGCTTCGCAACACGTCAAACCAATCAAATTCCTTGCTTGGGCGGAGATCCAAAGGTGCTGAACAGACTTGTGCCATAGGAGCAACAGTTCATGAGGAACAAAAATTTCAACAAAACCAGCACTGGTGACAAAACATTTTAGAAGGTTTGCAGCATGCTGGTTTTCACAGGATTTCTCTGTTATTTCGAGATTGTGCTAAAGCTACAGCAAGAAGGGAGAAATGGTCTAATATGCTTGTCATTTCAATTTCAAAAATTTTAGGGTGAAGGCTCTTCATAAAGAACTTTTCATAACCAAGTTTTTGCTCACCTGCTGTACAGTGGTGGTCAGCTTGAAACATGTTGTGATTACAGATTTCATTAACAACAGGGGAGGGGGGGTTGCATAGGGGGTGTATCTATTTAGCAGCCTGATGGTCTGAGGGTAGAAACTATTGGCCAGTCTTCCAGTTTTTGCCATGATGCTCCTGCACTGCCCACGTCTGAGTGATTGAAGTGTTGAGAACAGGTCATGGTTGGAGTCCCTGATGATCTTCTTGGCCTTCCTGCGACACCTGGTGTCCTTTAGGGCAGGCAGTGTGCATCATCCACAAAAATAATGATGATGCATCAATGCTGCAGACATTTTTGGTACCCTTCGCCAGCTCTGTGCTTCGACACAATCCTGTCTCAGAGCTCCACGGACAATTGCTTCGACCTCATGGATTGTTTTTGCTCTGACATGCACTGCCCGCGTCTGAGTGATTTGAAGTGTTGTACACTTATATACACAGGTGGTTCTTTTTTTTACCTTTTATTTAACTAGGCAAGTCGGTTAAGAACAAATTCTTATTTTCAACGATGGCCTACCGGGAACAGTGGCCTTGTACAGGGCCAGAACGACAGATTTGTTTTACCTTGTCAGCTCGGGGTTTTGATCCAGCAACCTTTCAGTTACTGGCCCAATGCTCTAACCACTAGGGTACCTGCCGCCCCGTTTACCTTTCCAAATAATGTCCAATCAATTGAATTTACCACAAGTTGTAGAAACATCTCAAGGATGATCAATGAAAACAGGATGCATCTGAGCTCAATTTCGAGTCTCATAGCAGTGTCTGAATACTTATGTAAATAAGATTTTATTTTCAGAAATTTGCACAAAAAAATCTACGAACCTGTTGTCACTTTTTCATTATGGGGTATTGTGTGTAGGCTGATGAGGGAAACAAATGATTGTATACATTTTGGAATTAATCTAATGTAACAATGTGGAAAAAGTCAAGGGGTCTGAATACTTTCCTAACGTACTGTATCTACCTCAATTACATCATACCCCTGTAGATTGATCTGGTACTGGTACTCCCTGTATATGGCTCCATTCTTGTGTATTTTATTCCTTGTGTTACGATTTTTCTTTTAATTATAATTTGTTTAACTCTGCGTCGTTGGGAAGGGCAATGTTCCCTCTAAACTGTATGCGTGCGCAGCTTCTTTCTTCCTTTAGGTCAATGCTGCGCAGAGACGCAGGAGATTGAACGTTACTGAGTTCGCTCCATTAGTTTGCACTATATAAGTCAAAGGTTTTTTTGTGATAAAGTCAACATTATATCACCCCCTTTTCAATGCAACAAACAAACAAATATTTAACTTTGCAAGATTGAGTCTGGGGTTTTGTTGTAGGCAGAGCCAGAGCGCAGCGGAGTATAATTCTATTGGCGAGGGTAGCACAGACTTTAAATCACCCTCGCGTGAATGCGTTTTTCAGATCCGTGCATGTGCACATTTGTTTATATTCTTTGCTAGTTAGCGATTTATTAGCCCAGTCGTAGATAAGTATCGGTCAACAACGGCGGGTTACTGCTTCCAACAAGATCACAAAACGTGTAGGCTACATTTCAAGCCATCTTTGAAAAGCCAATCAGTTAAAAAGCGTATGCCTTAATTAAAGGGGCGGTGTTATATTTTGACAGGCTTGAATATGCAGATAAACCAATAGGCAGAAGAGAAGCCTACATCGTCTAATTCTCTGTATGGTAATAATAATACATTTTATTTTGTAAAGTGGTGTCTTGTATCATACAACACAATGTAATTTACAGTCACCTATTTGGTCCATGTTACAGACCAACAAAAAAATCATGAATTAATGTCAAGCCCTTCATAATGAAAAACGTTTTTAAAAGTCTCATGCAATATAGGCTTGCATTGAACACCATATAAAGGCCACTATAGGCTATATCACCGAAATCAAAAGCTAAACTCAGTAAAAATAAAAGAAGCGCCCCTTTTTCCGGACCCTGTCTTTAAAAGATAATTCGTAAAAATCCAAATAACTTCACAGATCTTCATTGTAAAGGGTTTAACACTGTTTCCCATGCTTGTTCAATGAACCATAATCAATTAATGAAACGGAACGGTCGTTAAGACATTAACAGCTTACAGACTGTAGGAAATTAAGGTCACCCGTTATGAAAACTTACATGGAACCCAACCGGCTGTGCGCGTGCGCTATCGTGCATAGTTATTTTGTCCTCCCTCACCAAACGTGATCACGACACACAGGTTTAAAAAATCATACACTCTGAACCAATTACATACATTTGGGGACAGGTCGAAAAGCATTAAACTTTTATGGCAAGCTAGCTTGCTAGCTTGCACTTGCTAGCTAATTTGTCCTATTTAGCTAGATTGCTGTTGCTAGCTAATTTGTCCTGGGATATAAACATTGAGTTGTGCATTTCAGGTAAAATAAGGTCCTCTACTCCGACAATTAATCCACACATAAACCGATCATCCGAATCGTTTCTAGTCTTCTCTCCTCCTTCCATGCTTTTTCTTCTCTGGACTTTATATTGCTATTGTCAACTTTCATAAATTACGTGCATTACCGCCACTGACCTTGTTTGTCTTTCGGTCACCCACGTGGGTAAACCAATGAGGAAATGGGAGAGGCAGGACTTACGGCGCGATCTGCGTCACAAATAGAACTGACTTCTGTGTGAGACTGACTTCCGTACTGTGAGATGCCTAAGATGGCGCTACAGGGAGACAGGACGGACAGCTGATCGTCCTCGCAGTGGCAGACCACGTGTTACACCAGGAACGCACTATCCCTCCATCAGTGCTCAGACTGTCCGCAATAGCCTGAGAGAGGCTGGACTGAGCGCTTGTAGGCCTGTTGTAAGGCAGGTCCTCACCAGATATCACCGGCAACAATGTCGCCTATGGGCACAAACCCACCGTCGCTGGACCAGACAGGACTGGCAAGAAGTGCTCTTCACTGACGTGTCGCGGTTTTTTCTCACTGGGGGGGTGATGGTCGGATTCGCGTTTATTGTCGAAGGAATGAGCGTTACACCGAGGCCTGTACTCTGGAGCGGGATCGAGGTGGAGGGTCCGTCATGGTCGGGGCGGTGTGTCACAGCATCATCAGACTGGGCTTGTTGTCATTGCAGGCAATCTCAGCGCTGTGCGTTACAAGGAAGACATCCTCCCTCATGTGGTACCCTTCCTGCAGGCTCATCCTGACATGACCCTCCAGCATGACAATGTAGGGCCAGCCATACTACTCATTCTGTGTGTGATTTCCTGCAAGACAGGAATGTCTGTTCTGCCATGGCCGGCGAAGAGCCCGGATCTCAATCCCATTGAGCACGTCTGGGACCTGTTGAATCGGAGGGTGAGGGCAATGGCCATTCCCCTGAAAAATGTCCAACAGTAACATTAAGGGGTTTGATATCCAGGACTTAAAAACAAAAGTGTAATGTCCGGGAACATGCAGGTGCCTTGGTATAAGAGTGGGGTAACATCTCACAGCAAGAACTGGCAAATCTGCAGTCCAAATTCGGAGGTGATGCACTGCAGTACTTAATGCAGCTGGTGGCCACACCAGATACAGACTGTTACTTTTGATTTTGTCCCCCCCTTTGTTCAGGGACACATGATTCCAATTCTGTTAGTCATATGTCTGAACTTAAGTTTGTCTCAGTTGTTGAATCTTATGTTCATACAAATATTTAGACATTAAGTTTTCTGGAAATGAATGCTGAGTTTTTGAGAGTTTATTTCCATGTGAACATTTTATGGGATTTGCGCCGCTTGTTTTGTTGGTATTGTCGCTATTATGCTCAAGTTGTTACAATAGCCTATTGGATACTGTCTAAAACTAAGTGTACAGTCTCAGTGTATACTTAAGTTACACACAAAAAATTCAGCTCCCAAGATCTAAAATCTGCTCAGTGCCCCAAAAATGTTATTTTACTTTGGAACATTGCTCGTAAGCAAGCATTGCTACACCCCTTGTATTCGGCCCATGTGACATAAAATGTTATTTGCATTGCCGATGCATGCCATATAAGCTGCAAAATGTTTTCACATATAGTGCCATTCAAAAGTCTGGACACACCTACTCATTTAAGGGTTTTTCTTAATTTTTTACTATTTTCTACATTGTTGAATAATAGTGAAGAAATCAACTATGAAATGACACATATGGAATCATGTAGTAACCAAAAAAGGGTTAAAATAATCCAAATATGTTTTTGATTCTTCAAAGTAGCCACCCTTTGCCTTGATGACAGCTTTGCATACTTTTGGCATTCTCTCAACCAGCTTCATGAGGAATGCTTTTCCAACAGTCTTGAAGGAGATGCTGATCACTTGTTTGCTGTTTTTCCTTCACTCTGCAGTCCAACTCATCCCAAACCATCTCCATTGGCTTGGGGTTTGGGTGATTGTGGAGGCCAGGTCATCTGATGCAGCATTCCATCACTCTCTTTCATGGTCAAATAGCCCTTAAACAGCCTGGAGGTGTGTTGGGTCATTGTCCTGTTGAAAAACAAATGTTAGTTCTACTAAGCGCAAACCAGATGGGATGGCGTATCACCGCAGAATGCTGATTAAGTGTGCGTTGATTTCTAAGTAAATCACAGACCGTGTCACCAGCAAAGCACCATCACACCACCTCCATGCTTCAGGGTGGGAACCACACTTGCGGTAGATCAGCCGTTCACCTACTTTGCGTCTCACAAAGACACGGCGGTTGGAACCAAAAATCTCAAATATGGACTCATCAGACCAAAGGGCAGATTTCCACTGGTCTAATGTTCATTGCTTGTGTTTTTGGTCCCAAGCAAGTCTCTTCTTATTGGTGTCCTTTAGTAGTGGTTTCTTTGCAGCAATTCGACCATGAAGGCCTGATTCACGCAGTCTCCTCTGAACAGTTGATGTGTCTGTTACTTGAACTCTGAAGCATTTTTTTGGGATGCAATCTGAGGTGCAGTTAACTCTATTGAACTTCTCCTCTGCAGCAGAGGTAACTCAGGGTCTTCCTTTCCTGTGGCGGTCCTCATGAGAGCCAGTTTCATCATATCGCTTGATGGTCTTTGCAACTGCACTTGAAGAGACTTTCAAAGTTCTTGATGTGTCCCATATTGACTGACCTTCATGTCTTAAAGTAATGATGGACTGTTGTTTCTCTTTGCTTATTTGTGTTGTTCTTGCCATAATATGTACTTGTTCTTTTACCAAATAGGGTTATCTCCGCTACACCACACCTACCTTGTCACAACACAACTGATTGGCTCAAACGCATTTCGAACGAAAGCAATTCTACTAATGAACTTTTAACAAGGCACACCTGTTAATTGAAATTCATTCCAGGTGACTACCCCATTAAGCTGGTTGAGAGAATGCCAAGCGTGTGCAAAGCTGTCAATGCAAAAGGGTGGTTACTTTGAAGAATCAAATTGTTGTATTTGTTTCTACAATGAAGAAAATAGTAAAAATAAAGAAAAACCCTTGAATGAGTAGGTGTCCCTACTTTTGACTTGTACTGTATCTCATACTGAGAGTGAAAAAAAATGGATTATTGATCTTACAAATAAACAAAGGAAATGTTCATTTGAGAATACAACAGAAACATTAAAACCAAAACCCTTCCCCGCTTCATTGCAGAATTGTGATTAATCAACATTGACACTAATTTATTTTGTTATTAATAGTTTAACAAATAACATTTTTAAATACTTAACAGAATCAAAACACTTAATCACTGCAAAATGTATAAATAAGCTAACTCCTATGTAAAGATTAGAGATCTTAAGTCTTAACAACAGTAGATAATTGAGTTGTAACAAGTGGGCTATTATTACTAAAGCGTTATTTCAAGTAAACAAAATGAACTCGATACCAGTGGTGGCCAACCTTGCCCCACTGATCCCTGATCTACTGGGTGAGCACACTACTATTCCAGTACAGCAGTAGCACACTTGAGGTTTAAGTTGAATCAGGTTTTAATTGCTGGGCTGAAACATATCCCTCCACACCCAGCAGACCTCCACCCAGCAGGGTTGGCCTGCTGGTTAGGTTTATACATTGTGTGATGTTTAACTGTGTTTTTGTGTACATTTGCTGAAGTATGTAGGCCAATAGATACAGTGCCTTCTGAGAATATTCACACCACTTGACTTTTTCCACATTTTGTTTCACATCCTGAATTTAAAATGGATTAAATTGAGATTTTGTGTCACTGGCCCACACACACAATACCCCATAATGTCAAAGTGGAAGTGTTTTTAGAAAATGTTATAAATTGATTACAAATTAAAAGCTGAAATGTTTGAGTCTCAGTATTCAACCTCTTTGTTATGACGAGCCCAAATACACTGTGTACAAAACAAAAAATGTTTTATGTCCTGAATTCAAAATGTTACGTTTGGGACAAATCTAACACATCACTGAGTACCACTTCATATTTTCAAGCATGGTGGTGACTGCCTCATGTTATGGATATGCTTGTCATCGGCAAGGACTAGGGATGTTTTTTGTGATAAAAATAAATCTACTTGAAAATCTATGGCAAGACTTGATCATGGCTGTTTAGGAATGATCAACAACCAACTTGACAGAGCTTGGAGAATTTTGTTCAAATATTGTACAAATCAAGTGTCCAAAGCTCTTAGAAACTTACCCAAAAAGACTCACAGCTGTAATCACTGCCAAAGGTCATTCTAACGTGTTGCCTCAGGGGTGTTCAAATATACCCTTATGTAAATTATATGTATTTATTTCTATAAACTTGCAAATATTTCTAAAAACATGTCTTCACTTTGTTATTATGGGGTTTTGTGTGTAGATGGGTGAGAGGATAAAACAAATATTTAAACCATTTTGAATTTGGGCTGTAACGCAACGAAATGTGGAATAAGTCAATGGGTATGAATACTCACTGAAGGCACTATGTAACCCATGACATCTAAGATATACCCTTAGTCTCTTGCGACATTCATTAGGAGTGCTGTCTTAATTTGCAAGCAGGCTTTGGTTTCCATATCTGAAGACAGAAAACGACACAAAGACACAGGCTTTATTATACTCAAATTAGTTGGCACTGAATATTATGTTCTCTTTGTCCTCAAAGTTTTACTCTCTAGGGACTGGAGAATCTTTTCATAATGTCCTCCCACAAAATTACCTGCCCTGTGCTGTAGCCTACGCTCTCCTTTTACTGACAGCTGGAGCTGCAATTTCACCCCTTTTCATGACTGTTATTTACAACTGCATTTGGAGACTTTTAATTTACAGTGAATTACATCAAGAAGGCTAGCTAATAGGAACTTAGCTAGCTGATACATTTAATTTACTTAGCTAGCAGCTTAGTTGAGTTAGCCTACAAAGGCACCTACTGTAGCCAGCTAGCTAGCTAGGTAATAATACCTTTTTTTACATTTGAAAAATGTATTTACTTACTTGAATATGTTCTCCCACTGCCTCCGTTTTTTTGGATCTTACAAAAATAAAATCATGGGGAATCTTCTTATTATTATTATTATTATTATGTAAAAATAAATTCCTAGAAGAAAAGCATAACGTTAGCCAGCAGCCTAACGAATGGAGATACGCCAAAAAGTGTTTCAAGGGAGGCGTGACAACGATATGATTTTGGAGATAAGGAAACGTGATACTAGGTTTTCAGACTGATTGCCAAAGACACACCAGAATCAGTTGCTAGAAGTGCTTTTCAAGTGGTATTAAGTGGTCCATTCTCATTCCTGACTAAAATGTTCTTCATAATCAAAGACCAGGTTTGAATATTGCCCTCCATCAATGATTCCCAATTAAATGTACTGAGCAATTTTACAAAAACAATGGATATACACTCATTGGCCGATGGGTCGGACCCCCTTTGCCTCCAGAAGAACCTGAATTCTTCGGGGCGTGGATTCTACAAGGTGTTGCATTCAAACGTTGCTCAATTGGTATGAAGGGACCTAACGTGTGCCGGGAAAGCATTCCCCACACATTATTGTGTTTTGCTTTATGGTCTCAGGGGACTATTGAAAATGAGACCCTGATCTCAATTGGGCTCCCCTGATTAAATCAAAGTTAATAAAACATTAACACCACCGCTGCCAGCCTGTACCGTTGACACCAGGCAGGGTGGGGCCATGGGCTCATGCTGCTTACGCCAAATCCTGACTACCATCGGGAACCAGGATTCGTCAGACCAAGCAATGTTTTTCCACTCCTCAATTGTCCAGTGTTGGTGATCGTGTGCCTACTGGAGCTTCTTCTTCTTGTTTTTAACTGATAGGATTGTAACCCGGTGTGGACGTCTGCTACAATAGCCCATCTGTGATGAGGACCGACAAGTTTGCGTTCTAAGATGCCAATCTGCACAGCACTGTTGTACTGTGCGTTATTTGCCTGTTTGTGGCCCGCCTGTTAGCTTGCATGATTCTTGCCATTTTCCTTCGACCTCTCATCAATAAGCTGTTTTTGCCCAGAGAACTACCACTGACTGTTTTTTGTTTGTCGCACCATTCTCAGTAAACCCTAGACACTCGTGCGTGAAAAGCCTAGGAGGCCGGCCATTTCTGAGATACTGGAACTGGTGCGTCTGGCACAGGCGATCATACCACGCTCCAAGTCACTTAGGTCACTAGTTTTGCCCATTTTAATGTTAAATCCAACAGTAACTAAATATCTCGATGCCTGCTTTATATAGCAAGCCACGTGACTCACTGTCTGTAGGAGCGAACCATTTTCATGAACGGGTGAGGTACCTAATAAACTGCCGACTGAGTGTGTGTTGCCCTAAGAGTTGTGCAGTTGGTAGAATCGTATTCAAAATTATTCACAGCTGACTGGCTACAAAAGATCCTTCTGCCAAGTATTAGCTCTGGGGTGTGAAGATGCACACAATCAAGATGTTTTTTTTTGTTTTTTTGACATCTGCAGGGAAAAAATCCCAATCGTGGTATCCAGAAATAACTTTCAGTGCCTATCTCATTGTTACAGGTGTAGATTTTAAGGAATAGGATAGGTCTAAGTGATATGGTAGCATCTCTCATAGGCTGGGCAATTTTTCTAACACCTAATTAGTTCTCTCAGGTGGCAGGGGCTAGGGGTTGTTTGCCTTTCATTTTACCAAAAGTGCTGTAAAAAAGCACTAAGTCATTTTCAGTACTGAAAGAGTCTTCTGAAAAGCATGCAATGCATGTAATGGACTACTGAAAGGTTATTTCATGAAATTGAGCATGTGCTTATCCTCATCTCTACTCTTTATTTGTGGCAGGTCGGAGACTGAACATTACAGCAGAGAATGATTGTCGGAGGCTGCACTGCGCTCTCAGGGACCTCAGCTCCCTACTTCAGGCTGTTGGGAGGCTGGCTGGGTATTTCATTGGGGACGTTTTTGCCGCACGCTTCAACGATGCGCTAGCGGTGGTGGAGCGGTTAGTGTGCCACACTGCTTCCTTCAGTCACATCCATTGATATTTCAGTTTACTTCCTGAATTGGCTAAATTAATTTGACCCACTTGCTCTGTTGTCAAACATCAGTGTCTAACTTCGTTTTGGTTCCTAGTGTCTATCTCTTTGGTGGCCTCCAATATGTGAAAGAGAAGGGGAGAAAATAGCTTTTGGCCAAAATGAAATTATGCATTTTCCTGACTGACCACCTACACTTGATTGAATTATTCCAAGTGAATTTTTGAAGTGGCAAGTCGATTTTATGTCTTGATTTGGAATTGACAATGCAGTATTTCCTGAATTGAAATCAAATTGACCCCAATCCTGTCTTGTATTACAGGGGAGAATTTTGATAAGGAAATAATTCAGATTACATCATTGTTTAGTGTGTCTGCACTTGTGTTTCTAGGTTGGTGGAGGTCACATGCTATGGCTCTCAGATCAGCCTGTATGACTTGGAGACTGCCGTGCCATCTGTGCTCAAGCCGGACCTCATCGACGTGTGAGTGTCAACCGTTTACTGCCACGGTCTACAGTGCCTTCAGAAAGTATTCACATCCCTTGACTTTAACCACATTTTGTTGTTACAGCCTGAATTTAAAATAGATACAATTTTGATTTTGTGTCACTGGCCTACATACAATACCCCATAATGTCAAAGTGGAATTATGTTTTTAGAAATGTTGTCAAGTATTCAACCCCTTAGTTATGGCAAGCCTAAATAAGATCAGATGTAAACATTTCCTTAACAAGTCACATAATAAGTTGCATGGACTCACTCTATTAGTGTTTAATATGATTTTTGAATGACTACCTCTTCTCTCTACCCCACACACACACACAATTATCTGTAAGGTCCCTTAGTCGAGCGGTGAATTTCAAACACAGATTCAACCATAAAGACTAGGGAGGTTCTAATGATTCGCAAAGAAGGGCATGTATTGGTAGATGGGTAAAAAATAAAAAGCAGACATTGATTATCCCTTTGAGCATGGTTAAGTAATTTTTTACACTTTGGATACATCCAGACACTACAAAGATTAAATCAAATCAAATTGTATGTGTCACATACATATGGTTAGCAGATGTTAATATGAGTGTAGCGAAATGCTTGTGCTTCTAGTTCTGACAGTGCAGTAATATCTAACAAGTAATCTAACAATTCCCGAAAAACGACTTAATACACACAGAACTCGAAGTGATGCGACCATCTCTGTCGGCGCCATCATATAAAGATAAGATACAGGCGTCCTTCCTAACTCAGTTGCCGGAGAGGAAGGAAGCCACTCAGGGATTTCACCTTGAGTCCAATGGGGACTTTAAAACACTTAGAGTATAATGACTGTGAAAGGATAAAACTGAGGATGATTCAACAACATTGTAGTTACTCCACAATAGAGTGGAGATTACAGTGCTGCCTTTGAAATTATTGAGCGTAACCTGTTGAAAGGTTTGTGCTGTGGCTTTTCAACCTCTGCCATCGTGGATTCAGAGCTATCTATCTAATATAACTCGAAGGGTTTTCTTTAATGGAAGCTTCTCTAATGTCAAACATGTAAAGTGTGCTATACCGCAGGGCAGCTCTCTAGGCCCTCTAATCTTTTCTATTTTTACCAATGACCTGCCACTGGCATTAAACAAAGCATGTGTGTCCATGCATGCTGACGATTCGATCATGTACTCCTCATCAACCACAGCTGATGAAGTCACTGAAACCCTTAACAAAGAGTTGCAGTCTGTTTTCGAATGGGTGGCCAGTAATAAACTGGTCCTGAACATCTCTAAAACTAAGAGCGTTGTATTTGATACAAATCATTTCCTAAGTTATAGACCTCAGCTGAATATGTTAATGAATGGTGTGGCTTTTGAACAAGTTGAGGAGTCTAAATTACTTGGTGTTACCTTAGATTGTGAACTATCATGGTCAAAGCATATAGATTCAATGGTTGTAAAGATGGGGAGAGGTCTTTCCGTAATAAAGAGATGCTCTGCTTTTTTGACACCACTTTCCAAAAAGCAAGTTCTGCAGGCTCTAGTTTTGTCTAATCTTGATTATTGTCCAGTCATGTGGTCCAGTGCTGCAAGGAAAGATCTAGTTAAGCTGCAGTTGGCCCAGAATAGAGCAGCACGTTTTGCTCGTCATTGTAATCAGAGGGCTGATATAAATACTATGCATGCCAGTGTCTCTTGGCTAAGAGTTGAGGAGACACTGACTGCATCACTTCTTCTTTTTACAAGAAATATTGTGTTGGAAATCCCTTATTGTTTGCATAGTCAACTACACACAGCTCTGACACACACACTTACCCAAGCAGACATGCCACCGGGGTTCTTTTCACAGTCCCTAAATCCAGAACAAATTCAAGAAAGCGTACAGTATTATATAGAGCCCTTATTGTATGGAACTTCCTTCCATCTCATATTGCACAAATAAACCGCAAACCTGGTTTCAAAAAACAGATAAAGCAAGACCTCACGGCATAACGCCTCTCCCCTATTTGACCTAGATAGTTTGTGTGTATGCATTGATATGTAGCCTACGTGTGCCTTTAAAAAATTGTTTATGTAGTTCTGTACTAGAGCTGTTGTCTATTGATGTTTTCTGTGGACCCCAGGAAGAGTAGCTGCTGCTTTTGCAACAGCTAATGGGGATCCTAATAAAATGCAGAAAATGAGGAAGCCTGTACAGAATAAAAATATTCCAAAACATGCATCTGGTTTGCAATAAGGCACTAAAGTAAAACAGCAAAAAATGTGGCAAAGAAATTAACTTTGTGTCCTGAGTACAAAGTGTTATGTTTGGGGCAAATAAATGTAATAGAGGAAAACCTGGTTGTTTGCTTTTCAACAGACACTGGGAGACAAATTCACCTTTCAGCAGGACGATAACCTAAAACACAAGGCCAAATATACACTGGAGTTGCTTACCAAGGCAACGTTGAATGTTCCTGACTGGCCCTAGCTACAGTTTTGACATAAATCTGCTTGAAAATCTATTGTATGACTTGAAAATGGCTGTCTTATCAACAACCAACTTGACAGAGCTTGAAGAATTTTTAAAAGAATAATGTGCAAATATTGTACAATCCAGGTGTGCAAAGCTCTTCGAGACTTACCCAGAAAGAACCAGAATGACTCAAAGCTGTAATCACTTCCAAAGGTGATTCTAACATGTATTCACTCAGGGGTGTGAACTTGTGTAAATTAGATATTTCTGTATTTCATTTTCAATAAATTTGCCAACATTTCGAGACAACATGTTTTCAATTTGTCATTATGGTGTATTGTGTGTAGCTGAATGAGAAAATAAATCTATTTCATCCATTTTGAATTCAGGCTGTAGCAAAATGTGTAATAGGCACTGTAGATATAAAGTGGATTTGTCACAAACTGCTGTCTTTTACCCTTGTCTGTAGAATTCACCCCTTTTATTAAACCAAAAATGTGTGATAAGAAAATAGTCAGAGCGCGTTTGATAGATATAACTGTATTGTCACAGTTGTTAATGTGTGTTTGTTTCCAGCCATGCCCAGTCCTTGGCGGCATTGCAGGCCTACTCCCACTGGCTGGCTCAATTCTACAGTGAGGTCCAGAGGCAGAATCAGAGCCGCTTCATCAGCCTTGTCACCTCCACCATGGACGCCACCGCACCACTCATCACTGCTAAGGTAACCATACACACACACAGTATGTGGTAGTAACAGTATGTTTTGTTAAATCTTACCTGGTTGCTGATGTTGTGCAATTGGTATCATGACACACAGTGGTTCCATTTTTATGCTGACCAACTGAGCTTGCATATTTGTGTTCTCATTGGCCAAAAACTGGTTATCAGATCATTTCAGCAAGTCAACTAAGAGTCTTTGTCAATTCCTTGTTACCTATTTCATTGTCAAACTGTATTTCTATTCTAGGTACCTGAAAAGTTGCTGCTGTCGGCATGCCATCTCATGGTGTCCATAGCCACCACCGTGCGTCCTGTTTTCCTAGTCACGTTGCCTGCCGTGCAAAACATCTTCAACCTCATCACAGAGAGCCAGACTCGCAGGCTCCCACAAGAGGTCAGAGTGCGCCGTTATGGCTTTAGTGTTATTTTGAGGCTCAGGGCTGAAATTCAATCCACCCATGGGTTGTTATCAATGCCCGGCCTTAATATTATTTCCTGATTCGAAGTGGACCACTTGAATTTAAAAAAAAAAAAATTAATCTGTCTTGATTCTGGGGTGTAGCACTTTAGGGTGTGTGTGTACGTGTATGCATAATGTGTCTCATGGAATGTTTATACACCCCACCTATATGAGTATGGTTATGCGTGGAGGGATCTGTCTAATGTGTGTGTGTGTCTCCACTCCTCCAGGCCCACATGCTTGTGTGCAGGGCTCTGTCCAACATGCTGCTGCTGCCTTGGTCTAACCTGCCAGAGAGCGAGCAGCAATGGCAAACCCGCTCCAGTAGCCACGCCAGCCTGCTGGCTGCCCTTACCCGCCACTACCGCCTACTGAGGGGCACTGCCAACCAGC
This sequence comes from Oncorhynchus nerka, assembly GCF_034236695.1. NCBI lineage: Eukaryota > Metazoa > Chordata > Actinopteri > Salmoniformes > Salmonidae > Oncorhynchus > Oncorhynchus nerka. The sequence goes on from NC_088421.1 coordinate 1,063,454, forward strand.
CCCCACACCGCCTTGGCCTGGAAGACAGTCAGTTGGGCATCATGCCATTTATCAACCTTTATCAGTCTCTTATAGTTTTGTTAAAGCTTCCTTCTATAGTCCTGTTTCGGCTGGTATTTACTAAGAAATAATGTGGTGAAAGATGTGCTGACAATGGGTACTTTTAAGTATTTATTTATAGGTTTGGGTGGTATACTATATAATTATGACTTTATTAGCTGGGTTGTCTGGCCTTACATTTAGTTTATGTTCGCTTGCTCTTATTAGCATTTAGCTAGCGTCCTCAATGAGAATTTGCTAGTAAACAATGTTTGGAAAGAAATTGCGCCCCTTGTGGGCACTGACGGTAATAATGCATACCCCAATATGGTACATGAACGGTGTGAGGTACAGTGGCTGCGCCACTATAAGTTTTGTGTTTATGCTGCAGGCCTTAGAGGTGATTTGTGGTTTAGAACGGTGCCCAGCGTCACCACTTCATTACTCCAGACCAGCGCAAGGGGGAGTTTGAGCACTGATTATGCTTTTGGGTCCTACTGTGTCTCTAACTGACAATGAATGGGTGACATAAACCTAAATAGAAACTGATAATTGTGCACAACTTCAGTATTACTTTCTAAAACGGTTGTTACACTAAGATTTTTATTTTATTTTGTTAGGATTATTTTTCTCTTACTGTAGTAGTGTAGGCCACTCCCGACCGGTCATGTATGTTGTACATCGCCTGAGTGGCGCAACGGTCCAAGACACTGCATAGCAGTGCAAATGGTGTTGCTACAGATGCTGGTTCAATACCCGTGCTGCCCTTGACTGGAAGACCCATGAGATGATTGTAGGTTTTTGGTTTCTCTTCCTCTAAAAACGGAGATAAATAATTCTAAATAACAAACTGGCTTTATTTACAAATTCAAACAATGTCTCACCCAATGTTCAAGAATGGCCTTTTTCTCACTCATTTGACATTATTTGATATATATTATTAACCCTGTTATTAGCAGGACAATATATATTGATCATGGCTCTGAGTGGCGCACAATGGGATTGCTTTGCAGTTCTCCAGCTGTATCCACTGAAAGTGTGCGAGGTTCAAGCTACGAGGGCAGGGGGCACAGGATGGGCCGCAGAGCCGCGCACAGAAGACCGACCTAGCCAATGAGGAAGGGAGGAGGAGGAAGGGGGGTGGACACCCACCCCGCCACGCTGGCAACACTTTAAGGGGAATTGCACTAATAATGGCGCTGACTAGGGAAACATTCCTGCTGTTCTTAATGCCAGTCTGCACGTTAAAACTAAAACAATGTAACTAATAATGGCATTTTTATGAGAATGACGTATAGAAGAGGGCGAGGAACAAGATGGAGTCACAATCCATGCCAGGCACACCTGTGAGCTCTGGAACTCCACCTCGGACAGGCAGAGTTAACATACCCGGCGAGGTTGTCGGTTCACCCTGACATTTCCATTCCTCTTCTGGCAACAGAACTTGACCAACTGCTCACCAGGCACAGCAAGGGCCGTCCAGACCGCTATGCTGTTCTGCTATTCCAAGGATGTATAACCGAAGAGACATACATACAAGTGGGCACAGAATGGTGCCCCCAAACATTGACTCTGTACCGGTACCCCCCGTATATAGTTTTGCTATTGTTATTTTACTGCTGCTCTTTAATTACTTGTTACTTTTATTTCTTATTCTTATCCATTTTTTTAACTGCATTGTTGGTTAGAGGCTCGTAAATAAGCATTTCACTGTAAGGTCTACCACCTGTTGTATTTGGCACATGTGACTAATACAATTCGATTTGATTTGAATTACAAACAGTGAGGCAAATGTGGCTTACCGGTGAACCTCTGGGTGTTCATCATTAATATTGTGTCTCAAAAGTTTCTGTCCATGACTGATGCAACCCAAAAACTCAGTAGACAGAGTTAATGAGTACTTGGGGTCACCGAGAAAGTCTGGACATGACCTGCTCTCCTTATGTAAGGAATTAGGCACTTTCCCATGTTTACTACAGTATGTACCGTAGGCTATATTTACTTGTCAGACTGCACAGTAGCCTAATAAACAAATGCAGCTGGCTTATATCTTCAAAATGCTTTAAATGCTTTATTTTCCAAATGTAAAAACATATACTGTACAGTACTGTATTTATTCTTCAGCGTCTTTGCTTTCGTTAATAAAATAATTATAAAAATGCTCTTTCAAACACACGCGGTCATGTTGTACAGCACCATTATGGCTATTAGCAGAGCTATATTTTGGCCTTTATGGGCGGCGCACAATTAGCCCAGCGTTTCTCTCCCTCTAAAAACAGAAATAAAAGTTTGGGCTGTTACAAATATTATTTATATATTATTAAGTTGATTACACAGTCATATAGCCCTGCACCTACATAAAGCTGAGTGACTCACTCATTCGTGGCTTTGGATCAAATTAAATATGTACCAACATTCTTTCTGATAGTCTTCAATAAAGAAATGTTTTGGTTATCCTGACCTGGATACCATGTACAGCATTATAATAGCCCATTATGGGCTATTAACAGGACAATATACCTTTTACCAACACCTCTCTGTAGTTTGATACTTTGTGGATGGGGGCTCCGGAGTGGAGGGGATCTCCCGCAGTGCCAAATGCGTTGCTACAGATACAGGTTCGATATCCGTGCCGGCCGCCACAGGGAGACCCATGAGGTGGCTTTTGGTTTTAATTTCGAATCCTCCAATCCTTTATGTAATTATTGGTCACACATTTTTCAATATACTGTAGGTCTACCGTAGGCGACATGAGTCTCACCAACACAATCTCCAGACCTGAACCCAATTGAAAATCTCTGGAATGTGATCAAGAGGAAGATGGATGGTCATAAGCTGTCAAACAAAGCCGAGCTGCTTGAGTTTTTGCGCCAGGAGTGGCATAAAGTCACCTAACATCTATGTGAAAGACTGGTGGAGAGCAGGCCAAGACGCATGAAAGCTGTGATTTAAAAATCAGGGTTATTCTTCCAAATATTAATTTCTGAAGTCTTCCTACGTTAAAAAATGATTGAGCTTCTTTTCTTTGCATTATTCGAGGTCTGACAACACTGCGTCTTTTTTGTTATTTTGACCAGTTGTCATTTTCTGCAAATAAATAGTCTAAATGACAATATTTGTACTTGTAATTTGGGATAAATGTTGTCAGTAATTTATAGAATAAAACAAAACGTTTTACCCGAAACACATATCTATAACTAGTAAAACGAAAGAAACGGATCATTTTGCTGAGGTCTCTTAATTTTTTCCCAGATCTTTTAATATATATATACACACACACACAGTGGCAAGATGTGAACCCTTTGGAAATACCTGGATTTCTGTGTAAATTGGTTATAAAATTTGATCTGCTCTTCATCTAGGTCACAACAATAGACAAACACACAAACAATTATATGTCTTCATTGAATACACAGTGTAAACATTCACAGTGCACGGTGGGAAAAGTATGTGAACCCTTGGATTTAATAACTGGTTGACCCTCCTTTGGCAGCAATAACCTCAACCAAACTTTTTCTGTAGTTACGGATCAGACCTGCACAACGGTCAGGAGAAATTATGGACCATTCCTCTTTACAAAACTGTTTCAGTTCAGCACTGTTCTTGGGATGTCTGGTGCGAAGTGCTCTCTTGAGGTCATGCCACGGCATCTCAATCGGATTGAGGTCAGGACGCCTTCTGGACTGGGACACTCCAGAAGGCGTATTTTCTTCTGTGTTTTGGGCGTTGTCCTGTTGCATCACCCAACTTTTGTTGAGCTTCAATTGGCAGACAGATAGCCTCCTTGCAAAATGTCTTGACAAACTTGAATTCATTTTTCTGTCGATGATAGCAAGCTTGTCCAGGCCCTGCTGCAGCAAAGCAGCCCCAAACCATGGTGCTCCCTCCACCATACTTTACAGTTAGGATGAGGTGTTTGATGTTGCTGTGCTGTGCCTTTTTTTCTCCCCACATAGTGTTGTGTGTTCCTTCCAAACAACTCAACTGAAGTTTCATCTGTCCACAGAATATTTCTCCGGTAGCGCTGTGGAATATCCAGGTGCACTTTTGCAAACTTCAGACGTTCAGCAATGGATTTTTTTGGGACAGCAGTGGCTTCTTCCATGATGTCCTCCCATGAATTGTTTAGTGTTTTACGTATCGTTGACTTGTCAACAGAGATGTTAGCATGTTCCTGAGATGTCTTTAGCTGACACTTTAGGAGTCTTCTTAACCTCATTGAGCATTCTGCACTGTGCTTTTGCAGTCATCTTTGCAGGATGACCACTCCTAGGGAGAGTAGCAAGAGTGCTGAACTTTCTCCATTTATAGACTATTTGTCTTACCATGGACTGAACATCAAGGCTTTTAGATACTTTTGTAACCCTTTCCAGCTTTATGCAATTCATCCATTTTTAATCTTCAGTCTTCTGAGATCTCTTTTGTTTGAGGCATGGTTCAATGTCAATGCTTCTTGTGAATAGCAAACTCAAATTTTGTGAGTTTTTTTTATTGGGCAAGGCAGCTCTAACCGACATCTCCAATCGCGTCTCATTGATTGGACTCCAGGTTAGCGAACTCCTGACTCCCAATTAGCTTTTGGAGATGTCATTAGCCTAGGGGTTCACATACTTTTCCAACCTACACTGTGAATGTTAAAATTATGTATTCAATATAGACAATAAAAATACAATAATTTGTTTGTTATTAGTTTAAGCACACTGTTTGTCTGTTGTGACTTCGATTAAGATCAGATCATTTGATGACCGATTTATGCAGAAATCCAGGTAATTCCAAAGGGTTCACCTACTTTTTATTGCCACTGTATGTATATAATTCAATGCATAAATAAAAAGTTTGATTAAATGTAAGGTTAATTATGAGGGAATAATTATGTAATTATAATACCACTATAATTCCATGTAATTCCTATTTTTTTTAAACTACCAAGTAAAATTCCGACTGAGTAAAGCCCTTTTTTGACTGGGACAATGTACAATAATCAACACAGAGTGATGTAGTCGTTTTACCTCTGAAGTTTAATTGCACTGATTGTAAGGAAGGAACACTAGAGACATCATTCTTTTGGCTTTATAGCATAAACCCTAACATCTTTCTTACCCCCACGCCTCTTTTTCTTTCTTAGCGAAAGCAGTGTTGCACCAGACATTGCCTGTGCTAAGAGACATAGTGGACAGCATCTCCGGGGAATCCACCAAATCCCGACAGATCTGCTACCAGAGTCTCCAGGAGTCCGTGCAAGTTTCCTTGGGCCTCTTTCCTGTCTTCATCCAGCAGCCAGGTTAGAAGAAAAAACACAATGTTACAACACAACAGTTTCAGTCATAATAGAGAGCTGACTTGTTGTAAGTTTACTACCCATTCACTGATTTTTATCTCCCTTAAATTCAACTCTAAAATCCATCACCACAGTACATTTCAAGTAATTTTACAATGTAACGTTATACGTGTGATATGCCTGAGCAAGGTCAATGTATGTGACAAAAATGTTGCACTTAACAAAATGTTTATTAACAAGTACACACAGTGTGCAACTGTACTTTCAGCCATTCTAACAATTTCACAAATGTTGCTTGTGCCCTTTTCCCATTTTCAATGCCATTCACCTTTTTATGAATGATATTTCAAGTTTACTACAAGCTCTACGCATACGCAAGATTCGGAGTGTTGCAATGTCATTTTCGTCTACTAAAGTGTCGGCTCCTTGTAATACACTCTGGCGTTCTACATAACTTTCAGGTAGTAAAAAAGTGAGACGTGGTATCATTCCTTCTGCTGCCATGGGGGCAGTGTTGTCGCTTGTTTCCATCATCTGATAAATAGGCTATTCATCAAAGTAGCCTATTTTGCATTGATAATCTCAACAGCTGTTCAAACAGTAAACCAAACAACAAGAATCGACCCAAAAGGTTGGATATTTCGAAATGGTAGAACCTGCTGTAGCCAACTAGCTAGCCTTGTGCTTTTTTACTCTGTGACCAAAACATGACGTTCTATGTTTAGCTGATATGGGAGTTAATATGCAAGCAGCATATCAAAGTGGGATAATGTTTTAGGTTACACCGGCAAGTAAAATATTTGGCAGGGCATATTTTTTTCATTATGATTATTTCACATGGAGATGTGGGAAGCTAAAAAAGCTTGCTTGCTATGTTTTTATCCAGGCTAAAGTCAGCTAGCCAGGCTGCCAGCTAGCTACTACTAGTAAGGGAAGGTAACTCTTTCTTGCGTTCAAAAAATTAAGACCAAAAAATTTAAACAAAATACATTTTAAAAACTATCGCCCCCTTGTGAATGGGAGTGAGACGGCGAGGATGTCATGTTACGAAAAGGTGTCCGCTACTCCAAAATCCCATTCCACCCACATGTACGCACATACAGTAGATCAATGGAGTGAAGCTTGTAGTCACCTTAAAAGGGACCATTTGCAGATTTCATTTTCTTTATCACTTCAAATGTAATTTTCATTCAAAACATTCTGGTCTTTGATTTGATATAATGCCAACGCTGAGTTATTCTTTCTGACATTCTGTCTTTCCCGTTGTCACGCCCTCTATCCTCAAGATGTGACGGATGAGATGCTGAGCTTCTTCCTCACACTGTTTCAAGGTCTGCGTGTTCAGATGGGCGTGCCCTTCACCGGACAAATTATACACACCTTCCTCAGCATGTTCACCAGGTAGGTCACACACACACATGCTTAGACACATATTGTGACCATTTTAAAGCTACAATCTGGGATTCTGAAAACAACAAAACAGCAGTCCCGCCACATGTTTTGATATACAGTTGAGGGATGAGGCTAGAGAAATGTGACCCCTCTCAAATTAATAGACAGCGCTGTAGATGCCAGGACTGGCCATCCTCAACAACCCCATGATGGTTTTACACGTTTAGAAGCTATACATTGTTTGTTTACGTTCTTGTATGTCCGTCCGTCCCAGGGAGCAGCTGGCAGCCAGTATCTTGCAGGAGGGCAGCGCAGGCTGCCGAGTGGTGGAGAAGTTCCTAAAGATTCTCCAGGTGGTGGTTCAGGAGCCCGGCCAGGCCTTCAAACCCTTCCTACCCAGCATAATAGCTCTCTGCATGGAGCAGGTCTATCCTATTGTGGCTGAGGTGAGAGTGCGCACTCTCATTCACACTGATATAACAACAAAAATGTATACATGCGCTGTGTGTGTGTGTGTGTGGCTTGTCCATCGATAGGTTTGGGCACTGGGTCAGCAAAAAAATAGATGCATTTTTGATCAACAATGGGTAATAAAGGTCTATTGTGATTTCTTTGTCTGTTCCACAGCGTTCCTCTCCAGATGTCAAAGCAGAGATGTTTGAGCTGCTATACCAGGTGCTTCACCATAACTGGAGGTACTTCTTCAAGACCTCTGTCCTAGCCAGTGTGCAGAGGGGATCGGCCGAGGAGGCCATGGAGAATGAGGCCCAGTTTAGTGCTGCCATGCAGGTATGTGTTTGGGGGGGGGTGCTCACACCATGTTTAGCTAGCTCGTTTGTGCTTGTTGATGTTAGATAGTACTACTGCAGTTGTCAGACATGACACGAATTACCACCATAGCTGGGTCCTTCATTCATTTTTGCACTACACAATAAACTTTTATGAGAACGGTCAGCCCTCAAATGGTAGCTACCATACATTAGCTAGCAAATCAGTTTAATTTTAGCTGGCCAGGTCATAGAGAACGTTAGCAAGCTAAATATGAGTCTGGCTGGCGCTGGCATGAGTATGTGGTAATGTTAGTTACAGCATGGTGAGGGTGAATTCAATTCTTCATTAGCGAAGCCAGCTGCACGTCACATATTGGCTACCTAACAACATGACATTATTTATTTTTTGAGGTTCAAACAAGTCCACCAAGGCCAGCCCAACCCGGATTGACTTCAAAGTGCTAATAGAAACGGTGCTTTAGTGAATTTGTCAATACATTTCCAAAAATGTCTAAACGAAACTGCAACGCCAAGTTAATAAAAGCCTTTTTTAATATTTACCTCATGTACATGATATAATTGGTTTATAGCACCCTTCTAATCATTAAGCAATGTGCAGAAAATTCCACCTCCTAGCCTTTCCATTGTAGAGCTATGATAAACTTTTTGCCTATTTTCAAATGTAAGTTGTAAACACAATCCAGCATGTTGCTGCCATTTGTACAATGTTCTGTTGAAAAAATGGTAATATATATATAACGATACCATATTGCTTATAGAGGATTGTGGTCAATTCAAATTGAATTCAGTCAATTCAGGAATTAAGCTCGATTTCAATGACTTCTCAATAACCTGAAAAGTAGAAGCTATTAATTTCAACTGTTTTTCCTCTTTCTGAATGAACTGCCTTCAATTTGAATTGACCAACCCTGGATTATAACTATCAAGTTATTTCAGTATCTAGGGTGAATGGGTTATGGGTTGTTTTTGGACAGGACTGTAGAATTCCCTGACATAGGCTCAAATCTGTTTCTCCAGGCTTTTGGGCAGTCTTTCCTGCAGCCAGACATCCACATCTTCAAGCAGAACCTCTTTTACTTGGAGTCCCTCAACAGCAAGCACAAGCTCTACCACAGAGTGAGTTCAGCTCTTATATGCCATACCATTAGCTCCTAAAGTGCATTTATTGTTGCTCCAAAATTACCCTTTCTCTGCTTTGTGACACTTTATTTGTATGGTCCAACTTAATAACCTCACCTAATATTGTTGTCATCATGAAAATATGATTACCTTTCTATTGCTATCTAATTCTAAACTATATATACAAAAGTATGTGGACACACCTTCAAATGAGTGGATTTGGCTTTTTTAGCCACACTCATTGCTGACAGGTGTATAAAATCGAGCACACATCCATGCAATCTCAATAGACAAACATTGGCAGTAGAATGGCATTACTGAAGAGCTCAGTGACTTGCAACGTCGCGCTCTCATAAAATACCACCTTTACATCAAGTCAGTTAAAATTTCTGCCCTGCTAGAGCTGCCCCGGTCAACTGTAAATGCTGTTATTGTGAAGTGGAAACGTCTAGGAGCGGCTCAGCCGCGAAGTGGTAGGCCACGCCTAAGATCACCATGTGCAAAGCCAGGCGTCGGCTGGAGTGGTGTAAAGCTCACCGCCATTGTACTCTGGAGCAGTGAAAATTTGTTCTCTGGAGTGATGAATCCCGCTCTACCATCTGACAGCCCGACGGACAAATCTGGGTTTGGTGGATGCCAGGAGAACGCTACCTGCCCCAATGCACAGTGCCAACTGTAAGGTTTGGTGCAGTAGGAATAATGGTCTGAGGCTGTTTTTCATGGTTTGGGCTAAGCCCCTTAGGGAAATCGTAACGCTACAGCATACAATGACATTCTAGACAATTCTGTGGTTCCAACTTTGTGGCAACAGCTTGGGGAAGTCCCTTTCCTGTTTCAGCGTCACATTGACAATCCAATAACAGAAGCTTGTCAAAATCAGTGTGGAAGAACTTCACTGGCCTGCACAGAGCCCTGACCTCAAACCCATTGATAAACTTTGGGATGAATTGGAACCAACTGCGAGCCAGGCCTAATTGCCCAACATCCGTGCTCGACCTCACTAATGCTCTTGTGGCTGAATGGAAGCAAGTCCCCGCAACAATGTTCCACCATCTAGTTCAAAGCCTTCCCAGAAGAGTGGAGGCTGTTATAGTAGCAAAGAGGGGACCAACTCCATATTAATGCCATTGATTTTAGAATTAGATGTTCGACAAGCAGGCGTCCACATACTTTTGGTCATGTAGTGTATTTCTATGATTGCCATAATATAAAACAACATAAATACAACGTTGACATTACACATCATGATGCTATTATTATCACAGTCATCAGTCATGATAGCAGCACTAAATGCTGAGAGAAGTATGAAGTTTAATATATTTGTCAATTTCTTCACTTTTGCATCTCAAAAAGGTCATTTAAGGGGGTGCTTATATTTGTCCTGTTTTACACATGTACAAGTGTACTCCTGAGACACCCTCGGAGAGCGGGGCCAGGGATCAGCCATTATTGACGACGATCCCCAACCCAATTAGGGTTGTGCAGATTGACATATTTTTTTTACCTAGTCAGCTCAGGGATTTGAACTAGTAACCTTTCTGTTACTGGCCCAACGCTCTAACTGCTAGGCTACCTGCCGCCCACCGTCCGAGTCTTGAATTCATAAATACATGTGTTTTTAGGTTGATAGACTGGTTGCAGTTTGCAGACAGCTCTCCTTACTACATAGGTTTCAAACATGGCATTATTTTAAGTGCATTTAATGAATTATTACTGTAAAATATTGTGATCGATTTGTGGTCAACAACTAGCCAAGTATATCCAGTTTTTAAATAATTTCCTAGACTACTCTTATCATCTTACCGTTTGTTTCATGCATTTACAGTGCCTTTGGAAAGTAGTCAGACCCCTTGACTTTTCCCACATTTTGTTACGTTACAGCCTTATTGTAAAAGTCATTATATAAAAACAATTCCACAGCAATCTACACACAATACCCCATAATGACAAAGCGAAAAGTTTTTTTTTGTACATTTTTGCAAGTGTATTAAATATAAAAAACGGATACCTTATTTACATAAGTATTCAGCCCCTTTGCTATGACACTCGAAATTGAGCTCAGGTGCATCCTGTTTCAACTACTTGATCGGAGTCCACCTGTGTTAAGTTCTATTGATTGGACATGATTTGGAAAGGCACACACCTGTCTATATAAGGTCCCACAGTTGACAGTCCGTGTCAGAGCAAAAACCAAGCCATAAGGTTGAAGGAATTGTCGCTATAGCTCCAAAACAGGATTGTGTCAAGGCACCGATCTTGGGAAGGGTACCAAAAAAATGGCTGCAGCATTAAAGGTCCCCAAGAACACATTGGCTGCCATCATTCTAAAATGGAAGATATTTGGAACCAGCAAGACTCTTCCAAGAGTTGGATGTCCGGCCAAACTGAGCAATCGGGGGAGAACGGCCTTGGTCAGGGAGGTGACCAAGAACCTGATGGTCACTCTGATAGAGCTCCAGAGTTCCTCTGTGGAGATGGGAGTGCCTTCCAGAAGGATAACCATCTCTGCAGAACTCCACCAGTCAGGCAGGCCATTATGGTAGAGTGGCCAGACGGAAGCCACTCCTCAGTAAAAGGCCCATGACAGCCCGCATGGAGTTTGCCAAAATGCTCCTAAAGGACTCAGACCATAAGAAACAAGATTGTCTGGTCTGATGAAACCAAGCTTGAACGTTTTGCCCTGAATGCTAACTGTCACGTCTGGAGGAAACCTGGCACCATCTTTATGGCGAAGCATGGTGGTGGCAGCATCATGCTGTGATGTTTTTCAGCGGCAGAGACTGGGAGACTAGTCAGGATTGAATGAAAGATGAACGAAACAAAGTACAAAGAGATCCTTGATGAATACCTGCTCCAGACCGCTCAGGACCTCAGACTGGGGCGAAGGTTCACCTTCCATCAGGACAACGACCCTAAGACAACGCAGGAGTGGCTTCGGGCCAACTTTCTGAATATACTTGAGTGGCTCAGCCAGAGCCCGTACTTGAACCCGATGCAACATCTCTGGAAAGACCTGAAAATAGCTGTGCAGCAGCGCTCCCTATCCAACCTGACAGAGCTTGAGAGGATCTGCAGAGAAGAATGGGAGAACCTCCCCAAATACAGGTCTTCCAAGCTTGTAGCGTCATACCCAAGACTCGATGCTGTAATCGCTGCCGAAGTTGCTTCAACAAAGTACTGACTGTTTTTAATTATAAATTTAACGAACATTTATAAAAACCTGTTTTTGCTTTGTCATTATGGGCTATTGTGTGTAGATTGAGGGGGGCAATTTAATCAATTTTAGAGTAAGGGTGTAACGTACCAAAATGTGGAAAAAGTAAAGTGGTCTGAAAACTTTCCAAAGGACTGGATGCTGTTTGCACATGATCTGTAAACAAATGTCTAATGTCCATTTTATTAGGATCCACATTTTTTTAATTAGTTAACCTTTATTTAACTAGGCAAGTCAGTAAAGAACAAATTCTTATTTACAATGATGGCCTAGGAACAGTGGGTTTAACTACCTTGTTCAGAGGCAGAAGGACAGATTTTTACTTTGGAGATTCAATCTAGTAACCTTTCGGTTACTGGCCCAACCCTCTAACCACAAGACTACCTGCCGCCCCAAAATCAGCTAATTTTCCTGTGGTCCAACACAGAACTAAAAAGACCTTACAACTACATTTTACATTGATGACATAATCAACATTAAAATAATGGACAGACAGTTACAGTACCTGACAGAATAATATAAGCACTCTCTGAGATTAGTATCTGTCCAGTTTATATGGTCGATTTGCCTGGCTACCCAAGCTCCTTGCTCCAGCCAAATGCTGCGTGGCCCACGGACGTTAGTTTCTTCTCCACAATTGGTCTGGATCCATTCTAGACCGTCTGATTGCTTGCAGAAGCCAATGGGTTGGGCCAGAACACGTGGGTAAATTCATCATTGGCTTTGATACTCTGATTGGTTAGATGATCCAATCGCTGATGACTTTGTTTTGTACTGTAGTACCCTCATTTTGATGTCACAACAAACGACTTCAATGATGGCAGTCTCAGACTGATGTATAACGATAGAGCAGTGGAATAATTTTGTTTGCGTCATCAGGAAAATGGCTTTAGAGGTTATTTTATTACTTTCTTGAAGGTGAACTAACTTTTTGCCTGAAGTGTGAGTTGGTCAAGAGTTACATTCAGTGATCGCCATTGTGGACAATAACGATGCGTGGAATTTAAATCATTCATTTGGGGACAATGAAAATGCATGGAATTAAATTGAATGATTCTAACTTGGCGTTTGGCCACACTGTTCTTGCTGTCTGTGTGTCTATTCCAGAAGCTGTTCCGGACCTCCATGCTGTTTCATTTCATCAACGTGCTCCTACAGGTGCTCCTCCACAAAAGTCACGACCTGCTCCAAGAGGAGATCGCCCTGGCAGTGTACAACATGGCCTCCGTGGACTTTGATGCGTTCTACTCTGCCTTCATGCCCGAATTCCTCAACGGCTGCCAGGGTGTGGACGCCAACCAGCGGGCGGTGCTCGGCCGCAATTTTAAACTGGAGCGGGTAAGACTTAATGGGAATTGGTTTATAGAGTGGGTTATGGCCGCGGCGGTGGGAGTCTAGGGTAGGGTATACTGTGTTTTCATAGTAAAAGAGGTGATGGTGGTGGTATTAGCCAAATATGATATGGTTATGTTGCTCTTGGAATTATCAGAGACTCTGGACTGAGAAATATGAGTGGAAAACCGGTAGCATCGTTGTATCTCAGATTTTCCTGTTTGAACTGAATGCTTAGAGTATGACAGGATGCAATTGTTTAATTACCATAAAATCTGTTATGCATGTGACTTTGCATATGTGCAACAAAATGTCTAAATTTCCCATGGCCCATATTCGGGACTGGAGGAGGGCCAGGGGGAACAGTATGTGTGCTTATAAACAAAAACTCCCATATGCAACATACAATTTACATTGTCTCTTTTCCAATATATACACTAGCACACACTGGTGGGATAGTTCCAATGGGTGTTCTTGTACATTGGATGTTTAAATTTCACATTTTTGTTTTCTTTGTAACCAGTGCCTCTCTTTCGTTCTCTCTCTCTCGTTTTAGGACTTGCCCTCCTTCACTCAGAGTGTGCACAGACTGGTAAACGACCTGCGTTATTACAGATTGTGTAACAGCAGCCTTCCCACTGGCACTGTCAAGCTATAGCACATCGCCCACTCCAAACAGCTCAGATTTTCAACATTGTGGTCTATCCAAACCAGTGCTTCCCACTCCCCTCCTATCTACCCCCTCTAATTCTGAGCCACCACCTCTATTGAGCCTCCCAGGGGGATAGGAACTCCACATGGGCTGGCCTGTCTTTTGGGTTGAAGATTCTCTGAGAAAAGTACGGACTGACGGTTGTGCTCTAGGAGCTTCATTTCTGCTGTAGAGGGTTTTATTATTTTATTTTTTTTAGCAACGCCCTCCTTCACTTGTCTGTTGCCATTGATGATGACGAGGCCAAATTGATGGGCGGCAAGATGGGCAGATCTGGTCTTGTCTAGACCCAATTTAAACCCAGACTGAAGCGGTCTGAGCCAGGCCTTCCGTCCCAGGCCTCTGCGACAAGGCCAGGCTGGGACTCAGCACTTTCCAACTCGATTTTGAGTTTTTAAAACAAACTTGTACGCTTTTATTGATCTTGCCTTCAGTTTTTCATCTCCAAAGGAGACAGACTTTCAACTTAATGTCTTTCATATCATTCCATTCTGAAACAGAAGAAACTATGCTTAATTAATAAAGTTTATTAAAAAAAAAAAATGTTTTTGTTCATTTGTTTTTGTGCTATGACGTGACACTGAATCTTGCGATTACATTTGAAAGAATTGCAAAAACAATGACAAGTAGACTTTAAAAGAAAGCAATGTACAATGATCACAATTTATTATAAGGTTGGAATAAAAAACCTGCATTCACAAGGGGTTCTCCAGAACTGACAATACCACCCTGGGTTCCGGTTTCCTGGATTCTAAATAAAAAATGTTTTTTAGTCCAGAACTAGGCCTAATCTGTAAATAAGTCATTGTAAATAAGAATTTGTTCTTAACTGAATTTAAAAAATATATATCATCTGTATCTGGGATACCCGGCCCTGTGTGTGCTCCAATAATTCAGGATTAGTTCATTTGACTAAGCAACAACAAAGGAGTTGGCTAAGAGCACATAGACAGGCTAAAACTCAAAATATATTTTATTAGGCTATGGATATTTTCACTGTTCAACCTAGTGCATTTTCTTGTACGTTAAGCAAATACATCAGACAATAAATAAATATTGAATGTATAGGTCTAACCCCACAAGGCATATTTTTTTAAACATTGAAATGGACCATTTCGACCTTAACTGCGATAGGGTGAGAGACATGACATAGGCCAGACATGACATCAAACACAGAAATTCATGAAAAACAAAATTGACAGTTTAAGGACTCTTAATGAAATTCGGATTTCCACTAGCGTCACCCTCATGTGGGTGCTAGCAAACTATCAAGCATGCTCGGTATCAACAGCCAATCCAGTAGGGTCTGGAAGCTATAATGAGCATTGATTGGTCGATAAGTGCTGTGATTTTGCAAAATATTTGCATAAAGTTAAGCTTTCCCCAAATGTGTTCCCGCCCTGTCCATGCTCCCTCGCCCATGCTCCCCCCGCCCACTTCTCTTCCCTCCATTGAAAATGAATGGGCCTCCATTGTTTTATCGCCCCAACTTTCTCTGTGGATCTCGGCCGTTACCCCTCCCTTCCCCATAACATAACCCCCCCCCTGTTCTCAATATCAGCTTGTTGACGTGTGGATTAATTAACCATATGCCGTAAATGTGCAATGATTGGTTGCAAGGCTTTTTATACTGCTGTGAAAGTTCAATGTTGTGTGACAATATTTCATTGACTTGGCTTTATGTGGAAATAGTGCAGTGATTGGCAAGATCAACGCAGGTTGCCCGCTGAGCAGCACCTGATGCTTCCTGGTCACTGTGTGTTGTGTATATTATTTATTAACTTTCGATGATTATATTGGAGATAAATATATACAAAATCTAACATTTGCTGTTGGCTTGCTAGCAACCACATATATATGTATGCATATGTATGTGTCTGTATGTATATATATGTGTGTGTATGTATATCTGTGTCTGTATGTATATGTATGTGTGTGTGTATACATGTGTGTTTGTTAGACTCCATGAGGGTGGTATGAGGGCCTGACGTCCACAGGTGGGGGTTGTGCTTTTACAGCCCAACACCGTGCAGGACGTTTGGCATTTGCCAGAGAACACCAAGATTGGCAAATTCGCCACTGGCGCCCTGTGCTCTTCACAGATGAAAGCAGGTTCACACTGAGCACATGTGACAGTCTGGAGACGCCGTGGAGAACGTTCTGCTGCCTGTGCTGCCGCACAGCCCCCCAAAGATGTGCTCGCCAGAGGTAGCCTGACTGCCATTAGGTACCGAGATGAAATCCTCAGACCCCTTGTGAGACCATATGCTGGTGCGGTTGGCCCTGGGTTCCTCCTAATGCAAGACAATGCTAGACCTCATGTGGCTGGAGTGTGTCAGCAGTTCCTGCAAGAGGAAGGCATTGATGCTATGGACTGGCCCACCCGTTCCCCAGACCTGAATCCAATTGAGCACATCTGGGACATCATGTCTCGCTCCATCCACCAATGCCACGTTGCACCACAGACTGTCCAGGAGTTGGCGGATGCTTTAGTCCAGGTCTGGGAGGAGATCCCTCAGGAGACCATCCGCCACCTCATCAGGAGCATGCCCAGGCGTTGTAGGGAGGTCATACAGGCACGTGGAGGCCACACACACTACTAAGCCTCATTTTGACTCGTTTTAAGGACATTACATCAAAGTTGGATCAGCCTGTAGTGTAGTTTTCCACTTTAATTTTGAGTGTGACTCCAAATCCAGACCTCCATGGGTTGATAAATTTGATTTCCATTGATAATTTTTGTGTGATTTTGTTGTCAGCACATTCAACTATGTAAAGAAAAAAGTATTTAATAAGAATATTTCATTCATTCAGATCTAGGATGTGTTATTTTAGTGTTCCCTTTATTTTTTTGAGCAGTGTATATTTTTTTGTATGCATGTATGTATATGTATGCATGTTTTTTTGTATGTGTGTGTGTGTGTGTGTGTGTGTGTGTATATGTATATATATGTATGTGTGTGTGTGTGTGTGTGTGTGTGTGTATGTATATATATGTATGTGTGTTTTTGTATGTATGCCTGTGTATATATACACGTTTATGTATGTGTATGTGTTTTTTTGTATGTATGATGCAGACAATTACATTGGAAGCTACAATCTATCAGCAATATTAAATCTGATCTACCCCCTAACAACAACAAAAAGGTATTGATATTTACTGTGGATAAATTGTTTCCTGTAGGTGTGTTTGTACCTGTGTGTTTCTCTCATATGATATGCCTTGCTTGTTCTTCGTCACCAGAAATGAAGAAAGTTCAGTTTGGTTAGGATTCATTGCAATGGAAATGCTTAGCCTTACAAACACTACTTGGAGAAGGGAATATGGATTGTTCTGGGTTATTCTTTTTAATCCAGTGTGACCGTGACCCTAGACTTTGTCTTTTTACTTGCTCCAATTTTGTCTTCTCTTTCAGGTAAATGACCCACTCTTTGTTTGTTAACATGAGCTTACGTGTTTGTTTAGCTTCCAAAGGGGTGGATGGGACTCGAGGGCAATTTTAATAATTTAACCATGGGAGTTCTGCTCCCTGCACTTGCCAACAGTTTGGAACTTTTAGCCTACAAGTCTAGGTGAAGCCCTAATTCTAGTGTAGTTCATTTCGTTTAAAAAAAGATGACTTTCTAAAATCGTTTTTTTATAGCTATTATTTTAACGATGATGATAATGAAACGAAACTAGTATTATACGCCTAATATTGGTTTGTCTTCTTTTAGAACAAAATTGCCCTTTAATCTTAATCTAGAGTCTGACTCCAACACTTAATTGTTATTAAAAATAAGGCCCGAAACCAAGCATTAATGTATTTTAGTTTTTTATTCAACCAAATAAGTGTCAGAAAAAAAAATCTGGTAACAGTTGAGGATGTAGGCCAATGACATGCATCTTCAATGGGTATCTTTTTAAATAGGTACAGTGCATTCAGAAAGTATTCAGAACCCTCTACTTTTTCCAAATGTTACGTTACAGCCTTATTCTAAAATTGATTAAAAAAAATTTCCCCCTCATCAATCTACACACAATACCCCATAATGACAAAGGAGTTCTGTCAGTGACCATCGGGTTCTTGGTCACTTCCCTTCCCTTCTCCCCTGATTGCTCAGTTTGGCCTGATGGCCAGCTCTAGGAAGAATCTTGGTGGTTCCACTATGTTCTTGGGGACATTTTTTGGATGCACCTGAGCTCAATTTCGGGTTTCATAGCAAAGCGTCTAAATAGGTTAATTCTGTTTTATAATAAGGCTGTAACGTGGCAAAATGTGGAATAAGTCAAGGGGTCTGAATACTTTCCGAATGCACTGTATGTGGGCCTTACTAGGGGCCAGGCACACTGAAAACCAATATATGTTGGTCGTGCCACTGTAGACCTAAAACCAGCATATTTAGGGTTAAACATGTACCTTATGCTACCTTTCTAAAATTATGGGGGTGGGACTCGTGATTTCTTTTAAAGGAGCATTACTGACTTCAACAGGTACATATGTTGAAGAATATCACAAGTCGATTATAACTTTGGTTTGTTGAAATAATGGTTCTATTTCAAAGGTGTGCGCTGAAAAACCTTATCCTGCCGAGTCCTTACTGTCGGGGTTGGGGAGTTCTACCAGCGAGTAAAAGTTATATCCCTGAGTTCGCATTTTTTCTCCTCCTTGGACATCGATGCACTGGATACAGTACCATATCAGGTTAGTAGCCTATGTAGGCTATACCATTGTAAGTACTATAGGCTATCATACTATAGTAGTGTACAAGTAGGCTAGTCATATGTTTTTGTTAGGCTTGCACAGAGAAGTGATTAACACTACTAGAAAGCTCATAATGGTAATTCTGACCGTTGATCTTTCAATTGTGCAAATATGCCATATTAAATAAATAGATTGATCCCGCAGTGCATAGACTGTAAATTCTAAAATTACTATAGTGTATTTTCTGACTCTAGGACAACAGTTGCCTGCCCAGCTAGTTGCCCATCCAAACTACACCTAAACTATATTGAAACTAATTTAACCCTTATAATAGATGTGGTCTAAAGACAAAAATGTACAATAGTCTGATGGGTGACAATATTATCAAATGTCAAATTGAGAATGAAGAGACTGATGACCAGCTCAGTGTGCATTGACAAAAAGGGAACAGAGTTTACCAAACAGCACTTTTTCTAATAATCCTCCAGAGGTCCATGCAGGCCAGAAGTTGTGATTGCTATTCCCTATTGCTATACCCTAAGAGTAGATTCAGATGTTTCTAATGAACCTAGTCGTGTCAAAATGAACAAAATTGTGTGTGTGGACTCATTTTCAAAATACTGTTGACAATCAGCTATAGCCATTTGTGAAAAATATCCTTTATTTTATTCTGTTTCTTCCATTATATTCCTACTGTAAAATATATACTGTATGTGTTGACTGTGGCAGAGCAGGGGAATATAAGCATGTCATGTCTGCTAAAGTTGATTTCATGACGCAGCCGTATAGCCTCAGCTACTAAGCACAGAATGGATAAATCTATAAAACTCAAAACATGCTTTTCTGTTCTTTTGAAATAAATTGTCTAGGTATCATGTTTTTATGACCTTCCTAAACAGAATCTTAATGGATTTCTTTGTGATTGTGTATAGTAAATGGATTTATTAGACTGGTTGCTGTTGGTACTGGTTGTCCTGGCTATTCTACTGTTTGTATATACGTATGGTCATTTTGACGCTTTGAGGTAAAAATCATCAATGTATTTGTATTATATTTATCCCAAAGTTCTGGTAGAATGTAAAATACACACATTTAGGAAAAGTCAGGGACAGGTGGGTTGTGCCTTCAAATGCTCTTAATTCAATATGTTTAGTGAATCGTTAGGTCATTATCTCGGTCTACTTTCTACAAATTAAAAGTGTATCACTCATTGGTAAAGGCAGGCAATAGCTAAAATAGTAACCCTGTTTTGGATCAAATCATATTTGATCAGATAGATTGGACACTTGTGGTGTAGGGTCATTTTGTTTCACAGTGGTCACATTTTGATAGGTGATCGTGACCTAGTACTTTTTTAAACCACGAGGAACAGACCTGTTTAAGAAGTAGGCTACTGTAACTAGGGCAGTGGGTCATACATTTCAACTGAATTATAGGCTACTTGATAGGGTGAGGTTTACAAACAGAAGCACAATTCTACCTTGCCTCTCTCGCTCGCACACACGGCACTCTGTCTTTTATTTGGTTGTCACTATGCACATAGATTAACTATACACTTTTATTCCTTGCCAAAATACAGATTAGAAGTTTTTAGCATTTCACATATTCATTCAGGCTATTTAAAAATAATAATTCCAATCTCATAGACTGTCAATCTTTGCATCCGTAGCTGTGCCTATGAATTTGAGTGATTACTTCCCAAGCCCCATCTTAGCCTACCAAACAAAGTGGCTGGGTCTGGTTATTGGAATGGCAGATAGCCTATATTTGAGACATGATCATCTGTAAAATAGTTAGGCTACACAGGCCTAAACTAGGTGGCACTTCTTCCCACACCTATGCAATTGTCTTAAAGTGGTGTGAATGAAGGTTTGTGGCGAGGGAGACACTTTTGGAATGAAATGCTGCCTGTCATAGGTGGGATCTGAACACTAAATCCGGTATTCACCAGAAACCATTAGGTCAAGAGGAAATTCCCTCTTAGACAAAGGGTGACAGTGATTTTAAAGACATGTTTATACCTGGTGCTAAACATGGGTCCTTTGTCCTGATTAGGGTTGCAAAATTCCTGGAAAATTTCAGTTTAAGGATT
Source organism: Oncorhynchus nerka (assembly GCF_034236695.1). Lineage (NCBI taxonomy): Eukaryota > Metazoa > Chordata > Actinopteri > Salmoniformes > Salmonidae > Oncorhynchus > Oncorhynchus nerka. The sequence continues at coordinate 1,084,108 of NC_088421.1, forward strand.
CCTGAAATCAACACCGTAAAATTTCAAGAATTAATTAAAATCCTATGGAGTGAAATGTAACACTATTTTTTTTTTTTTTATGTTCCCACCCCCATTTTGTGATATAACTACTCTGGTCATGGTGTTGATAATTTTGGAGTTAAAATTACACTAAATAAAATAAATGTCCAACTCTGTTACAAAATCCCCCTGCTGAGGGCGCAACAGGACGCTCGCTATATGTTTGTGTGACGCTCACCGTTTGTGTGAGCATTTGTTTATTTGCTTTCTGGAGCCGTGCAGTCTGACTCTAACCCATCCTCACCCTTTCTCCCCCTCACATGACGAATTAATATCTCCTCCACCTCATAGTTTCAGCCAATCAGACAATAGCTGTGTGTCTCAACCCATTGCACACACTAGCCCTGATTGGCTAGCCACCCTGACCCATGCTCTCCAAGGGAGTAAATATTGCCTGTAGCTGAACAGTATTATTCCAGTCTGTGAGTGTGGGTAGACATATGTGCATGGGTTGCGTAACTACAAAGTAAGCTGTTGATATCATTGCAGTTTATAGAGTAGCCATATTCTATGAAGTCCTCATTCCTGTTATGTTACTGATATTGTCTGCAGTGATAAGTCTTTGCTCTTGTATGTTTCTGTGCAATAGCCTACTATTTGTATAATATACAGTCCTTGACATTATTCTTGTTGTTATATCCCATATCACACTATCATACTTTGAAAATATCTATTCAGGCCAGTGTATTTATCTCCTCTGTTTCTGTGCATTAAAGAACCATACCAATGTACATAAAAAATATATATAAATGCAACATGCAACAATTTCAATGGTTTTATTGAATTACAGTTCATATAAGGAAATCAGTCAATTGAAATGCATTCATTAGTCCCTAGGCTATGGATTTCACATGACTTGAAATACAGATATGCATCTGTTGGTCACAGTTACCTTAAAAAAAAAAGTAGGGGTGTGGATCAGAAAACCAGTCAGTATCTGGTGTGACCACCATTTGCCTCATGCAGCGACAGGTCTTTTTCGCATAGGGTTGATCAGGCTATTGATTGTACCCTGTGGAATGTTGTCCCACTCTTCTTCAATGGCTGTGCAAATTTGCTAGATATTTGGGAGAACTGGAACACGCTGTCGTACGAGCCAATCCAGACCATCCCACATATGCTCAATGGGAGACATGTCTGGTGAGTATGTAGGCCACTGAACTGGGACATTTTCAACTTCCAGGAATTGTGTACAGATCCTTGCAACATGGGGCAGTGCATTGTCATGCTGAAACATGAGGTGATGGCAGTGGATGAATGGCACAACAATGGGCCTCAGGATCTCTCCGCGGTATCTCTGTGCATTCAAATTGCCATCGATAAAATGCAATTGTGTTTGTTGGCCGTAGCTTATGTCTGCCCATACCATAACCCCACCATGGGGCACTCTGTTCACAACGTTGACATCAACAAACTGCTCACTCCCACAATGCCATACACGCTACGCTGTCTCCATCTGCCTGGTACAGTTGAAACCGGGGTTCATCCATGAAGAGCACACTTCTCCAGCGTCCCAGTGGCCTTCGAAGGTGAGCATTTGCCCACTGAATTTGGTTACGACGCCGAACTGCAGTCAGGTCAAGACCCTGGTGAGGACGATGAGCTTCCTTGAGACGGTTTCTGACAGATTGTGCAGAAATTCTTCTATTGTGCAAACCCACAGTTTCATCGGCCTTCCAGGTGGATGGTCTCAGATGATCCCGCAGGTGAAGAAGCCGGATGTGGAGGTCCTGGGATGGCATGGTTACCGTGGCCTGTGAGGCCGGTTGGGTGTACTGCCAAATTCTCTAAAACGACATTGGAGGTGGCTTATGGTAAAGAAATTAACATTACATTTTCAGCTCTGGTGGACATTCCTGAAAAACAAGAGACATCTGTGGCATTGTGTTGACAAAACTTCACATTTTAGAGTGGCCTTTTATTGTCCCCAGCACAAGGTTCACCTGTGTAATGATTATGCTGTTTAATAAGCTTCTTGATATGCCACACATGTCAGTTGGATGGACTATCTTGGAAAATGAGAAATGCTCACTAACAGGGATCTAAACACATTTGTGCATAACATTTGAGAGAAATAAGCTTTATGTGCGTATGGGGAAATCTCTGGAATCTTTTATTTCAGTTCATGAAACATGGGACTAACACTTTACGTGTTTATATTTTTGTTACGTGTTTACCCTCATGTTCATCTTCTCCTGTGTGTGTGTTAACTCTTGGGCTGCTTTATTCCCTTCTAATTGGGGATGGTGTCAGTGAGTCACATACCAGTAACATATGTAAGGCCGGGTCACTCTCTTTCACTCAGTTGCTTCAATTTAACTCCATTTACCATTTATTTTCTGTGTCGTTTTTAATCAAATCCCTTGCCATTTTATACTTTTTCTGTGAATTTTTGAATTAACAATCAACTACAGCAGAGTACATTTCTTTTTCAGCTTACTTCCTTTGAGTTAAGGGTGTACACCCTTATTTGAATATTGCTTGCAGGAAGATATCCAACACTTTTACGTCACTCACAGCTTGCATTTAGAATGCCTGTCAGAGTATGGAAGAAAATCAAGTACACGAAGAGACTTCTTGTTTTGCACGCTTGGTACAAAATAATAAAATGCAGTATGACAGGATATTTTTAAACGTAGCTCTTTATTAGCTAGCTATAACTGCCATGTCTGTCTCATACCATGATCAACCGAAGATGACCTCACCACCTGGGTGGTTATCCAATCATAGCGCAGTAAAATGCATCCAGTTACAATTCAGTATGTTTACACATGAATATTTCAACTACCTACACCATGTGAACTGGAACGACTATCTCACTAACAGTTAGTTATTAATCCAACCACTTACAGATTGGATTAGTTTAGAAAAATGTGTTTCTTATATTTGGGTAGCATAAGATGAAAAACAATCCATGTACATGTGAAAACACAGATATTGAAACAAACAATTTTTAAAATGGTAAGATATCCAGACCAGTGGAGGCTCCTCAGAGGAGGAAGGGGAGGACCATCCTCAGTGAATTTCATAAAAATTGTGTAATATTAAAGTATTCCTTTTTATATAAAACTATAAATATATTCAGGTCACCAAATTGATTAAAACTCATTGCTTTGCTATGAAGGTCTACAGTAGCCTCAACAGCACTCACTGGGGTAGCACCATGGTGTAGTCGGAGGACAGCTAGTTTCCGTCACCCTCTGGGTACATTGACTTCAATGCAAAACCTAGGAGGCTCATGGTTCTCACCCCCTTCCAAAGACTTACACAGAAATTATGACAACTTCCAGAAGACGTCCTCCAACCTATCAGAGCTCTTGCAGCATGAACTGACGTGTTGTCCATCCAATCAGAGAATGAATCTAGTACTGAATGCATAACGTGGTGAGTATTTGTATTATGTATCCCCATTGGTTCCTGGGGTCCAGCAACATAAGACAGTTACATACAGTTTAAAATACTACATGACATATTTCATAACACATTGTGTGTTCACTCAGGCCACCATTCTAACACCACATATTTACAGTGCAACATCCGTGTGTAGAGTGTGTGTCTTTTGTGTATGTGTGTCTGTCCCTGTGTGGGTCTCTTCACAGTCCCCGCTGTTCCATAAGGTGTAGTTACTTTTTGTGGAATAGAGTTCCATGTAGCCATGGGTCTATGTAGTATTGTGCACCTCCCATAGTCTGTTCTGGACTTTGAGACTGTGAAGAGACTTGTGGGGTCATGTCCGAGCTGTGTGCTAGTAGTTTAAACAGACACCTCGGTGCAATCAGCATGTCAACACTTCTTACAAAAACAGGTAATGATGTCAATCTCTCCTCCACTTTGAGCCATGAGAGATTTACATGCATATTATTAATGTTAGCTCTCCATGTACATTTAAGGGCCAGCCGTGCTGCCCTGTTCTGAGCCAATTGTAATTTCCCAAAGTCCCTCTTTGTGGCACCTGACCACACGACTGAACAGTAGTCCAGGTACAACATAACTAGAGTCTGTAGGACCTGCCTTGTTGATAGCGCTGTTAAGAAGGTAGTGCGGCGCTTTATTATGGACCGACATCAACATGTTTTGACCATGACAGTTTATAATCATGGGTTACTCCAAGCAGTTTAGTCACCTCAACTTGCTCCATTTCCACATTTATTTAGTACAAGATTTAGTTGAGGTTTATGGTTTACTGATTGATTTGTCCCAAATACAATGCTTTTATTTTTATTTTTAATATTTAGGACTAACTTATTCTTTGCCACCCATTCTGAAACTAACTGCAGCTCTTTGTTATTAAGTGTTGCAGAGATTTAACTCGCTGTAGTAGCTGACGTGTATAGTGTTGAGTCATCTGCATACATAGCCACACTGGCTTTACTCAAGGCCAGTGGCATGTCATCAGTAAAGATTGAAAAAAGTAAGGGGCCTAGACAGCTGCCCTGGGGAATTCCTGATTCTATGTTGGATTCTATGTTGGAGAGGCTTCCATTAAAGAACACCCTCTGTGTTCTGTTAGACAGGGTAACTCTTTATCCACAATATAGCAGGGGGTGTAAAGCCATAACACGTACGTTTTTCCAATAGCAGGCTATGATCGATAATGTCAAAAGCCACACTGAAGTCTAACAAAACAGCCCCCACAATATTTTTATCATCATTCTCTCTCAGCCAATCATCAGTCATTTGTGTAACTGCGGAGCTTGTTGAATGTCCTTCCCTATAAGCGTAATGAAAGTCTGCTGTCAATTTGTTTACTGTAAAATATATATATATATATTTCCAAATGTTTACTACTAACAGGCTGATTGGTAGGCTATTTGAGCTAGTAAAGGGGGCTTTACTGTTCTTGAGTAGCGGAATTACTTTTGCTTCCCTCCAGGCCTGAGGGCACACACTTTCTAGTAGGCTTGTAATCAAGGTGACAGTGACACATTCAGTACTGACGTAGTGTAATCATTAGTCCAAACAGTTGCAAACGAGAGTTTCTATTGTTCAAATTCAGGTATGTTTATCCCAGTTTTGTTCCATTTAACAAACGTTTTAACAGAATTGGTGGAATGAATACACAACCTGCAACCACAGTTCCCTTTCATAGCAGCCACTGCAAACAGCATGTAGTGCATAATTCCTTCTCACACCTTTTCCCTTCTCTTGTGCCCAGTCACACGAGCCTACCAGATGAGCTAAATGCCTTTTATGCTCGCTTCTAGGCAAGCAACACTGAGGAATGCATGAGAGCATCAGCTGTTCTCCATAGCCGATGAGAGCAAGACCTTTAAACAGGTCAACGTTCTTACCTCGAAGCGAGCATAAAAGGCATTTAGCTCGTCTGTTTGGCTCGTGTTACTGGACAGCTAGTGGCTGGGTTTCCTTTTGTAGTCAGTAATAGTTTGCAAGCCCTGCCACATCCGACGAGCATCAGAGCCGGTGTAGTAGGATTCAATCTTAGTCCTGTATTGGCGCTTTGCCTGTTTTGATGGTTCGTTCTAAGGCATAGTGGGATTTTTTTATAAGCGTCCAGATTAATGCCCCGCTCCTTGGAAGCGGCAGCTCTAGCGTTTAGCTCGGTGCGGATGTTGCCTGTAATTCATGGCTTCTGGTTGGGATATGTACGTACGGTCACTGTGGGGATGACGTCGTCAATGCACTTATTGATGAAGTTGCTGACTGAGGTGGTATACTCCTCAATGCCGTTGGATGAATCACAGAACATATTCGAGTCTGTGCTAGCAAAACAGTCCTGTAGCGTAGCATCCGCATCATCGGACCACTTCCATATTGAGCGAGTCACTGGTTCTTCCGGCTTTAGTTTTTGCTTGTAAGCAGGAATCAGGAGGGGATTTTTATGGTCAGATTTGCCAAATGGAGGGCAAGGGAGAGCTTTGTATGCATCTCTGGAGTAAAGGTGGTTTTTTTTTCCTCTGGTTGGACGTGACATGGTCGTAAAAATTAGGTCAAACGGATTTAAGTTTGCCTGCATTAAAGTCCCAGGCCACTTAACAGTGCCGCTTCTGGATGAGCATTTTCTTGTGGCCATATACAGCTCGTTGAGTGGGGTCTTAGTGCCAGCATTGGTTTGTTCTGGTAAATAGATGGATACGAATAATATAGATTAGAACTGTCTTGGTAGATAGTGTCGTCTACATCTTATCATGAGGTACTCTACCTCAGGCGAGCAATACCTCAAGACTTCTTTAATATTAGACATCACGCAAAAGGAGTTATTGACAAATAGACACTCGTATTACCATATGTAGCTTCTCTGTCCTGCCGATACACGGGAAACACAGCCAGCTCTATATTATCCGTGTCGTTGTTCAGCCACGACTCGGTGAAACATAAGATATTACAGTTTTTAATGTCCTGTTGGTAGGATAGTCTCAACCGTAGATCATCAAGTTTGTTTTCCACTGATTGCACGTTGGCCTATAGAACCGATGGTAATGGCGATTTACTCACTTACCTACGAATCCTAACAGGGACCCTGACATTCTCCCTTGGTATCTCCGCCTTTTCTTCACATGAATGACAGGGATTTGGGTCTGTTCTCCGGAAAGCATTATGTCCTTCGCGTCGGACTCATTAAAGAAAAAAATCTTTGTTCAGTTTGAGGTGAGTAATCGCTGTTCTGATTTCCAGAAGCTCTTTTCGGTCATAAGAGACGGTAAGCAGCAACTTTATGTCCAAAATAAGTTACAAACAATGCAAAATGGCACAGTTGGTTAGGAGCTCGTAAAGCGACAGCCATCCCCTCCGGTGCCATTATTATTAAAATGATAGGTAATTAAAATGATAGGTCATTGCAAAAGTTCCCGCAGTCGTAACGTAAACGGGGGGAAAATAATTGCACAAGCAAGAGTAGGAAAGAGTTGAAAGGGTGAAATAAAAGCCATCAATCCAGTGAGATTTAAGTACCAAGTGAATTTTGCACCCCTCAAACACAGGAAATTGATGTCTGAAATTAAACATCCACAGTTGGCATGCCTGTTGCTAAAAGTTTAAGGGGCGGTGTCCCAGAGACTGAAAAGCCAGTTAAATCGAGAATATCCATTGAAAGTGCTTTTTAGTCTAGGATTAGGCGTAATCTGTGTCTGGGACTGCCCTTCAGAGCATATGTGTAAGAGTTTTTCTTCTATCCGTGTATAGGGATCCCTGGTGTGAGAGAACGTACTCTTATTGCAGTGAAACCAGATGGGGTCCAGCGCCGCCTTGTGGGACAGATAATGCAACGCTTTGAGCAGAGAGGCTTCAAACTGGTGGGCATGAAGATGCTGCAGGTGAGAGATGGCCAATTCCAAATGAACCCCAAAGCCCCTGCCTCCTAGGTATTTGTGTAGATCTGGATAGGTATAAGTAGTATGAAAATAAGCAATATGATAGTAGCTTCAACTTGCACTCTGATCCGACAATTGGAACTTGGACTGTGCTTGTTCATTCAGTATTCATACACCTTGACTTTATCCATATTTTGTCATTACAGCCTGAATATAAAATTGTCAAACTGGAATTTAGTTTTTAGAAATTTTCACAAATTAAAGGAGTCGAATCAAGTATTCAACCCCTTTGTTATGGCAACCCCTAAGTTCAGGAGTAAAAATTTGCTTAACAAGTCACATAAATTGCATGGACACAGATTCAACCACAAAGACCAGGGATGTTTTCCAGTGCCTCACAAAGAAGGGCACCTATTGTTAGATAGGTAAAACAAAAAAAGAAGCAGATATTGAATATCCCTTTGAGCACGGTGTATCAATACACCCAGTCACTACAAAGATACCGGTGTCTTTTCTAACTCAGTCGCCCGACAGGAAGGAAACAGCTCAGGGATTTCACCATGAGGCCAATGAAGACTTTAAAACCGTTGAAGAATGTAATGACTGTGATCAGAGAAAACTAAGGATGGATCAACAACATTGTAGTTACTCCACAATACTAACCTAATTGACAGAGTGAAAAGAAGGAAGCCTGTACACAATAAACATATTCTAAAACATGCATCCTGTTTGCAACAAGGCACTAAAGTAATACTGCAAAAAATGTGGCAAAGCAATTCACTTTTTGTCTTGAATGCAAAGCATTATGTTTGGGGCAAACAACACATCACTGAGTACCACTCTTCATATTTGGTGGTAGGTATGGGTATGCTTGTCATCAGCAAGGACTAGGGAGTTTTTGGTGGGAAGAAAATAAATGGACTGGAGCTAAAACACAGGCAAAATCCTGTGAGAAACTTGATTCAGTCTGCTTTCCAACAGACACTGGGATATGAATTCCCCTTTCAGCAGGACAATAACCTAAAACACAAGGCTAAATATACACTGGAGTTGCATACCAAGCAGACAGTGAATGTTCACTGTTTTGACTTAAATCTACTTGAAAATCTGTGTAGATTTTAAATGTTGAATGCAGGCTCTAACACAACACAATGTTGAATAAGTCAAGGGTATGAATACTTAATGAAGTCACTGTAAATACCAGACTAAAATAAAGGTTAAAACAATGTTGGCTTTCTTTCCTTCAGGCATCAGAGGAGCTGCTCTCTCAGCACTACCAGGAGTTAAGGAGGAAGCCCTTTTACCCCAGTCTCCAGTACTACATGACCTCTGGTCCCATAGTTGTTATGGTGAGAGTTCCTGCCTTTGTATAGCCTGGTAATCCAATCTTGAATTGCTCAGTTTCATTGTTTTCTCACTTCACTGATCAGTCTGGGCATCCTCTAAGAGTTGGACACCTGGAAGGTCTAGAGAATAACCGCTAGAATAAGCTGTTAACGCCCTTGCTCATGTACCTTGATCAACGGTAGTGGGTGGACCATTTCAGACTGTCAGTGATGTGTATGATCTGAGACCAGTAGTCCTCCATTTGCCAGTTCAGTTAACTTTTTCGCTGCCTAGCCCAAGACTTGAACCACCTGGGCTACCTACTGTACCATTATTCAATTAGGGGGGAATTCAGGCCCAGATTACATGAGCGTAAAATGAACTTGAATCCTTTTTTATGCACTTTTTTTATGTTCTGACCTTAAAATTAGGCACGAGGTAACGCATGTGCCAGCTACCTATTTGTTTAGGGTAGAGATGAGAGAAATGAAGGTGTGGCAGAGGTGTGTCTACAGATATATCATATTCTGGCCTTGACATAATTCAAACACCTGTCGGTTCCAGTGGTGGAATAACATATTTTTCCCTGATAGAAATAACACCATTCTCTATGCACTGTAATTTACAAATTGATAAACCATTTTTATTTTATATTTTATTTTACTAGGCAAGTCAGTTAAGAACAAATTCTTAGGAACAGTGGGTTAACTGCCTGTTCAGGGGCAGAACGACAGATTTGTACCTTGTCAGCTCGGGGATTTGAACTTGCAACCTTCTGGTTACTAGTCCAACGCTCTAACCACTAGGCTACCCTGCCGCCCCATGATGAGCTAGGTAAATGGGTAATCTGTTTGGATGAAAGGGATTGTAAATATAAATAACAATTGTTTTACATAGAGTACCAGTCAAAAGATTGGACACACCTAGTAATTCCAGGGTTCTCTTTATTTTTACTATTTTCTACATTGAAGAATAATAGTGAAGACATCAAAAATATGAAATAACACATATGGAATCATGTAGTAACCAAAAAAAGTGTTAAACAAATCAAAATACATTTAATCTTTTAGATTCTTCAAAGTAGCTAACATTTTCCTTGATGACAGCTTTGCACACTTTTGGTATTCTCTCAACCAGCTTCACCTGGAATGCTTTCCAAAACCCTTGAAGGAGTTTTACAGTGACAGTGTTATAAGATATTTGTAATACAAATATGCTGAGCACTTGTTGGCTGCTTTTTCTTCACTTTGTGGTCCTACTCATCCCAAACCATCTCATTTGGGTTGAGGTCGGGTGATTGTGGAGGCTAGGTCATCTGATGCAACACTCCATCACTCTCCTTCTAGGTCAGAATATCAGTCTGTCTCTGATGTTTTTCCTGGAGAGAAGTGGCTTCATTGCTGCCCTTCTTTACACCAGGCCATCCTGCAAAAGTCTTTGCCTCATTGTGCGTGCCGATGCACTCACACCTGCCTGCTGACATTCCTGAGCAAGCTCTGTACTGGTGGTGCCCCGATCACGCAGCTGAATCAACCTTAGGAGATGGTCCTGGCACTTGCTGGACTTTCTTGGGCACCCTTCACAACAATTGAACCGCTCTCCTTGAAGACCTTGATGATCCGATAAATGGTTGATTTAGGTGCAATCTTACTGCCAGCAATATCATTGCCTGTTAAGCCCTTTTTGTGCAAAGCAATGATTACGGCACGTGTTTCCTTGCAGGTAACCATGGTTGACAGACGAAGAACAATGATTCCAAGCACCAACCTCCTTTTGAAGCTTCCAGTCTGTTATTCGAACTCAATCAGCATGACAGAGTGATCTCCAGCCTTGTCCTCGTCAACACTCACACCTGTGTTAACGAGAGAATCACTGGCATGATGTCAGCTGGTCCTTTTGTGGCAGGGCTGAAATGCAGTGGTAATGTTTTTGGGGGATTCAGTTCATTTGCATGGCAAAGAGGGACTTTGCAATTAATTGCAATTCATCTAATCACTCTTCATAACATGCTGGAGTATATGCAAATTGCCATCATACAAACTGAGGCAGCAGACTTTGTGAAAATTAATATTTGTGTCATTCTCAAAACTTTTGGCCATGACTGTACACAGCGTTCTACGAGATCTTCAGTTTCTTGGCAATTTCTCGCAAGGAATAGCCATAATTTCTCAGAACAAGAATAGACTGATGAATTTCAGAAGATAGATATTTGTTTCTGGTCATTTTGAGCCTGTAACCAAACCCACAAATGTTGATGCTCCACAAGTCTCAGGAAGGACCGTTTTATTGCTTCTTTAATCAGTACAACAGTTTTCAGCTGTGCTAACATAATTGCCAAAGGGTTTTCTTATGATCAATTAGCCTTTTAAAATTATAAACTTGGATTAGCTAACTTGTGCCATTGGATCACAGGAATGATGGTTGCTGATAATGGGCCTCTGTTCGCCTATACAGATAGTCCATACAAAAAATCAGCCGTTTCCAGCTACAAAGGTCATTTACAACATTAATCATGTCTACACTGTATTTCTGATCAATTTGAATTTATTTTAATAGACAATTTTTTTTTTTTTTCGAAAACAAGGACATTTCTAAGTGATCCCAAACTTTTGAATGGTAGTGTACATAGGATAGAATACTATATGTACAGCAATAGTTGAATATAATGGTCTTGACTAGAATACAGTATATACATATGAAATGCGTTGAACAGTATATAAACATTATTAAAGTGACCAGTATTCCATTATTAAAGTGGCCAGTGTTCCATGTCTATGTGCATAGGGCAGCAGCCTGTAAGATGCAAGATTGCATAACCGGGTGGAACCCAGCTAGTGATGGTTATTTAACAGTCTGATGCCTTGAAATAGAAACTGTTTTTCAGTCTCTCGGTCCCAGCTTTTATGCACCTGTACTGACCCTGCCTTCTGGATGATAGCGGGTGAACAGGTTGTGGCTCAGGTCGTGGCTCAGGTGGCTGAGGTCCTTGATGATCTCCTTGGCCTTCCTGTGACACCGGGGGCTGTAGATGTCCTGGAGGGCAGTCAGTGTGGCCCCGGTGATGCGTTGGGCAGACCGCACCACCCTTTGGATAGCCCTGCGGTTGCAGACGGAGCAGTTGTCGTACCAGGCAGTGATACAGCCTGACAGGATGCTCTCAATGGTGCACCTGTAAAAGTTTGTGCGGGTCTTAGGTGCCAAGCCAAATGTCTTTAGCCTCCTGAGGTTGAAGAGGCGCTGTTGCACCTTCTTCACAACACTGTCTGTGTGGGTGGACTATTTCAGATTGTCAGGGATGTGTATGCCGAGGAACTTCAAGCTTTTCTGCGGCCCCGTCGATGTGGATGGGGGCGTAGTCCCTCTGCTGTCTCCTGAAGTCCACGATCAGCTCCTTGATATTGTTGACATTGAAGGAGTGGTTATTTGCCTGGCACCACTCCACCAGTACCCTCACCTCCTCCCTGTAGGCTGTCTCGTCGATGTTGGTACTCAGACCTACCACTGTTGTGTTGTCTGCTAACTTGATGGTTGAATTGGAGGCATGCGTGTGAACAGGGAGTACAGGAGGGGCCTGAGCACGCACCCTTGTGGGACCCCTGTGTTGATGATCAGTGTAGTGTAGGTGTTGTTGCCTATCTTCACCACCTGGGGGCGGCCCGTCAGGAAGTCCAGGACCCAGTTGCACAGGGCGGGGTTTGGATCCAGGACCCTGAGCTTAATGATGAGCTTGGAGGGTACTATGGTGTTGAAGGCTTAGCTGTAGTCAATGAACAGCATTCTTACATAGGTATTCCTCTTGTCCAGATGGGATAGTGCAGTTTGCAGTGCGATGGCGATTGCATCATCTATTGGGCCGGTATGCAAATTGCAGTGGATCTAGGGTGTAGGTGATATGATCCTTTACTAGTAAAGCACTTCATGAAGACAGGAGTGCTACGGGGCGATAGTCATTTAGTTCAGTTATCTTTGCTTTCTTGGGTACAGGAACAAGCAAGTGGGGGCAGTAGACTGGGGTAGGGGAGATTGAATATATCCGTAAACCAGGGGTGTAGGTAGAATTTATTTTTGGGATGGCCTAGAACAATTTGGATAGGCATTTTTTCTACTTGTTTATAACATTTATTTTGCGATGTGCACTACATACTATTTCGTAATACAATCGTTTTATACTAGTGCACAGTACTTGGAGCAACCTCGTTACATATACAAATCATGACCTATCCCAGCATATTCAAATAAGACAGTAACTTTAGACCAGTTGCCAACAACATAAAACTCATCTTCATGGCACACTTTAAACTTGATGGGAAAACAAGTCTTTATTTGATGTTACAATTTATACCACAGCGGGCAGTAGTACTATAAAAAGGTACCTTACCTTTAGTAGACGTATCATAAGGCGTGACCTACATCACGAGGCGCAGATGGCGAGACTTTGAGTTGAATATGGTGATGATCTCATCATAATCCAATGTATCTGTCAGTTCATGCTCAAAAGACAGCAAACTGAAGTGGTTCAGCCGGGCGCTTGTCATTAATGTGCGAAGACGATTTTTTATCCTTGTTGTTGAGAAAAGTCTCTCCACACTGCATGATGTCATTGGAAGTGCGACAATGGTCCTTAATTAACAGAGAGTTTAAATTAGGGAAAATATCATCGGGGCAGCTGTCAAGTACACTCATTTTGCGACTCAACTGCTGAGTAAAAACAGTGAATTCAGCATCCTCAATTTATATTGCATAATGATCGCATGTGTTCTCCAGCTGCTCTTTAAGGCCGCAGGTTTGGGATTCTTTGGAAAAGGAGGCTGCCACTTGCATGATCCCATATGTGTCTTCTTGAAATCTTGAGTTTAACTCCGTAATCTGTCTAGAATATTGTTCCAAAGTTGCCTCAGGTCACTGGCACTCTTTGATGCTGGATGTTTTCCCTAATGAAGCTGTGACTACACTGTCTGCCAATTTTACAGGCAGTTTTCACTGCTATGATGCGCTCACATCCCAATTACTAATATCATGCTTAATCATCATCTCTTCAGTTAGCTTGAGAACTTTATCAAAGTCTCCCCCTGAGTTATCTCTGGACATAGAAAAGCTGCTTTTGAGGATTTCAATTAAACCAATACAGTCCATCACAGATAATGTAGAGCTTTGTAATCCCTTCGTAGCAAAATCACTGGTGTCAAACAATTTACTAAACGTGACTAACAAGAATTAAAACGTCCTGTTCTGGATTTGTTGTAAGAGGGCATTGGCTTCTAATTTGGTTTGTCCACTAGCCTCTGAAAAATCTGCAAGAACCTCTAAAATGACATCTAGCAGTGACAGCACTTTATTCACTGACCCTGATTTTGAACTCCAAAATACATCCGTGGATCTTTCTAGCTCGATACCTGGTCTATCGGGATGCAACTCTTTCTGTACTTCTATGAATTGAACATGTCTGTGGAATCCATTCATATGTAACAATATAGCTTCTGTCCCTCTCCTCGCCCCAACCTGGGCTCGAACCAGGGACCCTCTGCACACATCAACAACAGTCACCCACGAAGCATCGTTACAAAAGCCACGGCCCTTGCAGAGCAAGGGGAACCACTACTTCAAGGTCTCAGAGCGAGTGACGTCACCGATCAAAACGCTATTAGCACGCACCACCGCTAACTAGCTAGCCATTTCACATCGGTCACACTCACCCCCCCTTCTGACCTCCTTTCCGCAGCAACCAGTGATCCGGGTCAACAGCATCAATGTAACAGTATAGCTTCCGTCCCTCTCCTCACCCCAACCTGGGCTCGAACCAGGGACCCTCTGCACACATCAACAACAGTCACCCACGAAGCATCGTTACCCATCACTCCACAAAAGCCACGGCCCTTGCAGAGCAAGGGGAACCACTACTTCATGGTCTCGAAACGCTATTAAACGCTATTAGCGCGCACCACCGCTAAATAGCTAGCCATTTCACATCGGTCACACATACATGTTTGTAACTGGTTTACTGTCTCAAAAAAAGTACTGACGTCCCGGCAATTATGCCACGGTGCACAGAACCAAATTCAAACGTTGGGAGTTGCAATGCACATATACCGCTTTCTTAAATGTTCATGCCATCGAAACAAAAACCCACACACAGAGTGGGATCCAACTCCAGGGGTTGCAACACTTCAAGTATTTTCCACGAAATTCCTTGTGCAGACAAATCAGCGGTTTCCATAAACCCAACAGCTCTTTCTTTAATCATTCCAGCATGAATATATCAGATGCACACAGCAATAAGTTCTCGTTTAGATTGATCTTCATATTGATCTGCTAGTATGGCAAAATACGTGGAAGGTGCAGAATGTACTTCATCTTTTATCCTGCACAGTAACAATGATGCTGCACTCTCCAAAAACTTGGGGCTCATAAGCGTGGCATTGCGAGGTAGCTCATTAAGCCTGTTTTGTATTTCTGAGTCATACTTTGAGATGAAATTGAAGATTTCTAAAAAGTTACCTTTGTTGATTGCCTCTTCGGTTTCTCTATGCCCTCTGGGTGGAATATCCTGCTTTGCATACATTAGAACAATATCTATGACCACTTTAACATGTGCACGGTTTCTTTCTATAAAATCCATGTTTGCATCACCATGTATTTGGTTCAACTCAGTCCCACGACTTCTAGGCCCATGGGTCTCCTTGTAGGATTCAAATTTTGCAAGGGCACTAGCATGTAATTTGCTATTCTCGTGTTTGCAGCAAGAATTTCTTTTGAGTTTCCAGTTTTTAAATCCATCGCGTACAAATCTGAATGCGACATTTGCCCCAGGAAAGTGCCTACAAAACGTACAATAAATTGCATATTTTGCTTTACTATACTCAACCCACACAAACTGGTCATACCACCTTGAAGAGACGCAGCGTGATTTGCCATTTATCGTACTGGTTCATCAACGGCAGACAAATCTGTCGGTGGACCTACTGCATGTTCACCCCGCCCGCAGCATCAAGAACGAGAGGAGACGGTGGGGTAGGCAAGCATGCCTGGCTCAACGTGGCGTTGGCAGTTGTGATGGCGATTATGGTTGTTTCTATCCTGGCGCCACCTATTAATGTCTCATTCTGGAAGCTATCGGTAGTTTGATCCAAATTATTTTCTGACACACACTCTTTTTCCTCCAGATGTCTTTTTTTGAAAAACCTAGCGATTGACATTTGGTTTGCCATTGCTAGAACTACTAAATTACCTTACCTGGTAAGTCAATTTGAGTAAGCTAGCGTGGTAGAGCTTGCTAGCTTATACACTACAAAGTTTATCCACGTGACGTTGTTCAGGTAAACCACCGTATGATTTTATTTTAAATGGAACCAATAGTCGGAAGCCAACTTGATAGTCGCGGACTATTTCTTTGTTACGTTCTATTAAAATTACCCATAAAAAAAACAAATCGCACATGCGTTTCTTTTAAAAATGTAATAAAATAAATACATATAAAAATGTACATTGAATAATAATAATAACTTTTGGGCGGTAGGCCTGAGATCAAACTGGGTAGGCCGTGGCTACACCGCTGCGGTAAACACTCCAACCAGCTGGTCTGCGCATGCCCTGAGGATGCGGCTAGGGCCACGGAGCTCACTGTCCTCGGGAGCGGCCCGCATCGGTGGCACTGTGTTATCCTTAAAGCGGTCAAAGAAAGTGTTTAGCTTTTCTGGGAGCAAGATTTTGATATCTGCGACGTGGCTGGTTTTCCCTTTGTAATACGTACATGTCTGGAGTCCCTGCCACATACGGAGTCTGAGACGTTGAATTGAGACTCCACTTTGTCTCTGAACTGACGTTTATGCCTGTTTGATTGCCTTGCGGAGGGCATAACTGGATTGTTTGCATTCGGCCATATTTCCAGTCACCTTCCTGTGGTTAAATGCGGTGGTTTGTGCTTTCTGTATTGCTCAAATTGCCTTGTAACTGATTGCTTCTAGAAAGAGAGAAGGAACAGCACATAATCAATATGAACTACAACTACTAGTTTAAAGCAATGAAAGATCTAATTGCTACAAAGAATGAATGTATGTATGGGCTACATTTATGGGAATACATGCATTCGCTTACCTTATCAAACTTGAAGACAATACACTAATTTATCACAAAAAAAGTGTTGAGTGAGTGCACCACAAACATCAAACATGTTGATGAATCCTCATCCCAATACAGCCTCTTCCAACACCTCGGGCAGGGTAAGGGTATCTATTTTTTACCTCAGATTGATGATGTTAGTGTAGTGTAAAACATGATGACACAATATCAATTGGTTAACTCTAGAACCGCTAAAGCAGTCATTTTGACTGCTCATGGATTTAAAAATAAATATTACTCTGCCATTTTTTAAGTCATGTCCTTGATTTTTCCTAAATAAGTCTATATAACACACTGTCGTTGTTAATCCAAGCAGTCATATCACTCAACTCTGGCCTACTTGGAGTAGGCTACACACTGAGAGCGTGTGTAATTGTACATGCTTTCAATATCTAGGAAAATATGCACATTGGGCAGCAGGTGAGCGAGATTCGGAGACAGTGGAGACCCATCATTCAGGGCAGGTGTGGTGAAGCCCCACCTGTTTTGAGAACCACACTTTTAGGTTATCTCTATATATAAATACAGCTCTGGAAAAAATGAAGAGACCACTGCAAAATTAGTAGTTTCTCTGGTTTTACTATTTCTAGGTATGTGGTTGAGTAAAAAAAAAGGTGTTTGTTTTCATCTATAAACTACAGACAACATATATCCAAAATTACACAGTGGGTGGGAGACCCCCACCCGAGGATCGGTGATGATCTGGGGGTGCTTTCAGCAAGGCTGGAATCGGGCAGATTTGTCTTTGTGAAGAACACATGAATCAAACCACGTACAAGGTTGTCCTGGAAGAAAACTCGCTTCCTTCTGCTCTGACAATGTTCCCAAACTCTGAGGATTGGTCTTTCTAGCAGGACAATGCTCCATGCCACACAGTCAGTTCAATCAAGGTGTGGATGGAGGACCACCAGATCAAGACCCTGTCATGGCCAACACAATCTCCAGACCTGAACCCCATTGAAAACCTTTGGAATGTGAGGAAGATGGATGGTCATAAGCTGTCAAACAAAGCCGAGCTGCTTGCGTTATTTTAGCAGTTTATTACTGTTTCAATATTGTAATCACATAATATGGCTTTCCTTTTGATTGTGTGGTAAACTGTTGGGTGGAGCGTGCAGAGATTGACACAGAGGCTTTAGTCCACAAAACAACTTTACTAAGACAGAAAACAAATATATCAGAGAAATAACTTAGGTTTTGCTTGGTCTTCCTTCTATTTCTTAACTGGTGTCCCTCTCACCCTTCTCTTTTGCGGTGTGCCATCGTGCCTCCACGGCTGGTTGGCACCTTCCTCTAATTACCTTCACTTAGCTGTCCGTGTCGGGGTGCCTAGCTCCGGTATTCCCAGCAGAGGGAGCAAACGTGGCCTCACGTACCCTCCCCTCTATTACCATCCCCCGGGGTAGACCTCCTGGGATACCACAATAGATATGGCGAAATTAGGTGCTGCTGAAAAGCAAAGACTCAACAGACAGCGCAGGGATGCTGACCCACACCGCAGAGCAGCCTCCCTTAAACAAAAACACCAGACTTACTTAAGGGATTTAGAGGATTTAAACCATTTCTTAGCAAAGGTTCATGACAATACTGTCTTTGATTATATACAGTGCCTTGCGAAAGTATTCGGCCCCCTTGAACTTTGCGACCTTTTGCCACATTTCAGGCTTCTAACATAAAGATATAAAACTGTATTTGTTTGTGAAGAATCAACAACAAGTGGGACACAATCATGAAGTGGAATGACATTTATTGGATATTTCAAACTTTTTTAACAAATCAAAAACTGAAAAATTGGGCGTGCAAAATTATTCAGCCCCCTTAAGTTAATACTTTGTAGCGCCACCTTTTGCTGCGATTACAGCTGTAAGTCGCTTGGGGTATGTCTCTATCAGTTTTGCACATCGAGAGACTGAAATTTTTTCCCATTCCTCCTTGCAAAACAGCTCGAGCTCAGTGAGGTTGGATGGAGAGCATTTGTGAACAGCAGTTTTCAGTTCTTTCCACAGATTCTCGATTGGATTCAGGTCTGGACTTTGACTTGGCCATTCTAACACCTGGATATGTTTATTTTTGAACCATTCCATTGTAGATTTTGCTTTATGTTTTGGATCATTGTCTTGTTGGAAGACAAATCTCCGTCCCAGTCTCAGGTCTTTTGCAGACTCCATCAGGTTTTCTTCCTGAATGGACCTGTATTTGGCTCCATTCATCTTCCCATCAATTTTAACCATCTTCCCTGTCCCTGCTGAAGAAGAGCAGCCCCAAACCATGATGCTGCCACCACCATGTTTGACAGTGGGGATGGTGTGTTCAGGGTGATGAGCTGTGTTGCTTTTACGCCAAACATAACGTTTTGCATTGTTGCCAAAAAGTTCAATTTTGGTTTCATCTGACCAGAGCACCTTCTTCCACATGTTTGGTGTGTCTCCCAGGTGGCTTGTGGCAAACTTTAAACGGATATCTTTAAGAAATGGCTTTCTTCTTGCCACTCTTCCATAAAGGCCAGATTTGTGCAATATACGACTGATTGTTGTCCTATGGACAGAGTGTCCCACCTCAGCTGTAGATCTCTGCAGTTCATCCAGAGTGATCATGGGCCTCTTGGCTGCATCTCTGATCAGTCTTCTCCTTGTATGAGCTGAAAGTTTAGAGGGACGGCCAGGTCTTGGTAGATTTGCAGTGGTCTGATACTCCTTCCATTTCAATATTATCGCTTGCACAGTGCTCCTTGGGATGTTTAAAGCTTGGGAAATATTTTTGTATCCAAATCCGGCTTTAAACTTCTTCACAACAGTATCTCGGACCTGCCTGGTGTGTTCCTTGTTCTTCATGATGCTCTCTGCGCTTTTAACGGACCTCTGAGACTATCACAGTGCAGGTGCATTTATACAGAGACTTGATTACACACAGGTGGATTGTATTTATCATCATTAGTCATTTAGGTCAACATTAGATCATTCAGAGATCCTCACTGAACTTCTGGAGAGAGTTTGCTGCACTGAAAGTAAAAGGGGCTGAATAATTTTGCATGCCCAATTTTTCAGTTTTTAATTTGTTAAACAATTTTTAAATATTCAATAAATGTCTTCCACTTCATGATTGTGTCCCACTTGTTGTTGATTCTTCACAAAAAAATACAGTTTTATATCTTTATGTTTGAAGCCTGAAATGTGGCAAAAGGTCGCAAAGTTCAAGGGGGCCGAATACTTTCGCAAGGCACTGTATACAAATTAAAGACTGAAATGACATTCTAGAAAGCCCGAATTGTTATCTAAAATGTAGGTAACACCAGTGACAAAAAGGCAGCACAAGCATTTTTTTTAAATGTAATGTAGTAAAAATAAAAAAATGTTAAGCTGTCATTTGTTGATTTACAATGTTAAGCGCTTAACTATTATCTGGTTAAGTTTTTGATTTAGCTTTTTTTTTTTTACTTAAAAAAAAAAAGTTGGCTGTTCAAAAAGCCACCATTTCCATAGAATGACCCATAAGTATTCACACCCCTGAGTCAATACTTTGTAGAAGCACCTTTGGTAGCGATTACAGCTGTCTTTCTGAGTAAGTCTCTAAATGGGTCAAATAATGGATTTTGTCTGAAAAACCTGAAACTCCCCAGTCCTTAACGAATACAAGCATACCCATAACATGATGCACCCACCACTATGCTTGAAAATATGGAGAGTGGTGCTCAGTAATGTATTGGATTTGCCCCCGAACATAACACGCTGAGTTCAGAACAAAAAGTAAATTGCTTTGCCACACTTATTGCAATATTACTTGAAGTGCCTTGTTGCAAACAGGATGCATGTGTCACGCCCTGACCATATAGAGCTTTTATTCTCTATGTTGGTTAGGTCGGGGTGTGATTTAAGGGTGGGTTATCTAGGTGAATTATATGTCTATGCTGGCCTAGTATCGTTCCCAAACAGAGGCAGCGGTTTATCATTGTCTCTGATTGGGGATCATATTTAGGTAGCCATTTTCCCATTGTGCTTTGTGGGATCTTGTCTAGATATAGTTGCCAGTGAGCATTATTATTAGCTTCATGTTTCGTTTGTTCGTTTTGTTCTTTGAAGTTTATTTCCAAAATAAAGGATGGAAACACCACGCTGCATCTTGGTCCAATCATTATGACGAGCGTGAAAGCATGTTTTGGAATATTTTTATTAGTATTGTGGAGTAACTACAATGTAATTGAGTGGTGTACAGAGATGAGGTAGTCGTTTAAAAAATCATGTTAAATACTATTATTGCACGCAATTATGGATGAACTCCTGACGTATTCTGGCTTGCCATACAAAGTGGTTGAATACTTATTGACTCAAGACATTTCAGATTTTCATTTTTTATTCATTTGTAAAACAAAATTCCACTTTGACATTATTTTGTCACTTGCCTACACACAATATCCCATAATCTAAATGTAATCCATTTTATATCCATGCTGTAACATAACAAAACGTGGAAAAAGTCAAGGGGTGTGCATACTTTCTGAAGGCACTGTATCTGTTAAATTCCAAAACACCTAACCACTTGTGTATATCTGACTTTCAATTCATTTGCTGAATTGACTGATTTAAGATTGGATTTCCCTAATCCTGGTAAGCACTACATCCATTCTTGTTGTCCAGGTGTGGGAGGGTCATAATGTGGTCCGGACATCCCGGATCATGGTAGGAGACACCAACCCATCTGAGGCCCAAGCAGGCACTGTCCGGGGGGATTTCAGCATTCACATCAGCAGGTGAACAACAATAAATAAAGACTCAAATTAAAAGATCTTTCACTTTACAATAATTTGCACAATACCCTTTTAAACAAATATTTAAATAATTGAGGGATAAAAACAAATTTATATATAAACATGAAATTGATCATTTGTGAAAGTGTTTTGAAATTGGGTGCATAATTTCAATGCAAAATACTAAACTGGACTTTAATGAACGTAGGTTTGTATTTATTTTCCAGAAATGTGGTCCATGCCAGTGATTCAGTAGAGGGGGCTCAGAGGGAGATCCAGCTGTGGTTTCATCGAAAGGAACTGATGGATTGGGACTGCTATGACCACAATAGCACCTACCAGCTTTGAGAAAGAGATGAAAGGCAGAGATTGAAAGAGAGCGTGAACAAGGTAGAATGACCATCAGGAACAGTGGCACCATACCTAACTCTGTGTCCTGCTTGCCATACTCAGCCTTCTCCATCGTGGGAGGCTCCAATACCCAAGAGCCCCTTGCCTACTCTTATACAGTAATGTATCGTCCTCGCCATACGTTTTGGGATTTAAGATCAAATGATCCATATAACACATCATTAGTTTATTTGAGGCTGATTTAATGAATATCCATTTGACCATTTAGACATAAAAGCACTATGTATTTAGTCCCTCCATTTGAAGAAATCTACTAGTGTAGTTATTATTTGGTGCCATATCGCTTGGACCTAATGACTTCAAGTTTGCAACTCTACAAACTCATTGGCTGCATTTGCAATTCGTTTTTTGTGTATTACGGGATGTGTTATCTAATAGTAACTAAATGGTGTCTGGAATCTTTTTCTTTCTAAATGAGCAGAGATGTTTCTGAACCCATCCAAATTGTCACACCCTGATCTGTTTCACCTGTCTTTGTGCTTGTCTCCACCCCCCAAGTGTCTCCCCTCATTATCCCCTGTGTATTTATACCTGTGTTCTGTTTGTTGCCAGTTCGTTTTGTTTGTCAAGCCTAACAGCGTTTTCACCCTTGCTCCTGTCTTTTCTAAAGTTCCTGTTTTCTGGTTTTGACCATTCTGCCTGCCCAGACCCGGAGCCTGCCCGCCGTCCTGTACCTTGTCCCACCACACTGGATTACTGACCTTTGCCTGCCCCTGTTATAGTAATAAACTTTTGTTACTTCGACACTGTCTGGGTCTTTCCTAAAACGTGATACTAATGCTGCCATGATTCAGAAAATGCATAATGATGAGTAGGAAAGTCACTTAGGAGCCGATTCAGAAGTAGGAAATGTACGACCTTTCTTACGCACTTCTCAGTGGTTTGTATTCAGACTAACCTTATGCAGTTGGGTAACGTGCTCTGCATGTGTGGCTACCTTGCAAAAAATGGTCTGATCTTGCAGATTATTTAAGGTTAAGAATGTAAAAGAATCATAAAACAAACAGGGTAACATTACTGTAGGTGTCCACCTCTAAGCAGACGACACCATTCTGTATAACTTTGGCCCTTCTTTGGACACTGTTAACAACCCTCCAGGCAAGCTTCAATGCCATACAATGCTCCTTCCATGGCCTCAAACTGCTCTTAAATGCAAGTAAAACTAAATGCATGCTCTTCAACCAATCGCTGCCCGCACCTGCCCGCCCGTCCAGCATCACTACTCTGGACGGTTCTGACTTAGAATATGTGGACAACTACAAATACCTGGGTGTCTGGTTAGACTAAACTCTCCTTCTAGACTCACATTAAGCATCTCCAATCCAAAATTCAATCTAGAATCAGCTTCCTATTTCGCAACAAAGCATCCTTCACTCATGCTGCCAAACATACCGTAGTAAAATTGACCATCCTACCGATCCTCGACTTCGGTGATGTCATTTACAAAATAGCCTCCAACACTCTACTCAACAAATTGGATGCAGTCGATCACAGTGCCATCCGTTTTGTCACCAAGGCCCCATATACTACCCACCGCTGCGACCTGTATGCTCTCGTTGGCTGGCCCTCGCTTCATACTCGCCAAACCCACTGGCTCCAGGTCATCTACAAGTCTCTGCCAAGTAAAGCCCCGCCTTCTCAGCTCACTGGTCACCATAGCAGCATCCATCCATAGCACGCACATCTCACTGGTCACCCTCTTAGCCAATTCTTCCTTTGGCCGCCTCTCCTTCCAGTTCTCTGCTGCCAATGACTGGAACGAACTGCAAAAATCACTGAAGCCGGAAACTCATATCTCCCTCACCAGCTGTCAGAGCAGCTCACAGATCACTGCCCCTGTAAAAAGCCCATCAAACTACCTCATCCCCATACTGTATTTATCTTGCTCCTTTGCACCCCATTATCTCTACTTGCATATTCATCTTCTGCACATCTACCATTCCAGTGTTTAATTGCTATATTGTAATTACTTCGCCACCATGGCCCATTTATTGCCTTACCTCCCTTATCCTACCTCATTTGCACATACTGTATATAGACTTTCTACTGAATGTTTGTTTATTCCATGTGTAACTGTTGTTGTATGTGTCGAACTGCTTTGCGTTATCTTGGCCAGGTCGCAGTTGCAAATGAGAACTTGTTCTCAACTAGCCTACCTGGTTAAATAAAGGTGAACAAAAATATATATCAGCTATAGAACACAACATTTGCCATAAGGACTGTTCATCCTGTTGTCATGCTCTATACTGCTATTACAGTCTGCATGAGAACTTATGTCATATGCTTCATAAGCGTCTGCATACCAGGTGATATAATGACGTTTTATCATTTATTAAACTCTGTCACTTAACATTGAATGGAATGATGCACTACATACCCATGTCATATGCCGTTATAGAGTGTGTACAGACACCTTCAGCAAAGTGACATTCATTTGTTATAAAACAGTTATGAATGTGCTTAATACCACAGGATGAGTTGAGTATCACAAAACCATTCAGGATCTCCAAGAAACATGGGCAAACGGGAGAGGGTGTATCATCTTTGACTCCAACTTTCTCACTCGTCATTCATTCATGATCATTTTTTTCTGATCATGACAGCATCCAAATTGATTAAGATCTTTCAACCCCAAAAATATTTTCACTTACTGTTAGGTAAAAGTGATTCAAAAATGACACGACATTCACCATTCAGTTACTATTGGGCAGATATGACCCAAATCAAACTGCAAATACATCAAGTTCGTAGCCACAAGCTTGATGTGGTCATTACATGTGGGGGGACAAGATGCGTAAAGTGCTTTTGTCTAAATGGTAAAATAGACAATATTGTCAAATAAAAAGGTGACATTCTGTACTGTCGTCTCATGAATCATTTGATTTCAAATCCAAACTGCTGGAGTACAGAGCCAAAATAAAAAATGTTTTGGGCTTTCCCCTGACACGCCTAGTATATAGGTCCTGGATGTGTTGGGGTTCTTTCCTTGTCAATCATTGGCTCATTGGTGAAATTAGCATTCAGACGATATATTTAATTAAATCATCAGAAGTTGACAACAGGAACATAGCAGTGCTGCAGAGATGGTTGTCCTTCTGGAAGGTTCTCCCATCTCCACAGAGGAGCTCTATCTATCCCTGACCAAGGCCCTTCTCCCCCGATTGCTCAGTTTTGCCAGGCGGCCAGCTCTAGGAAGAGTCTTGGTGGTTCCAAAGGTCTTCCATTTAAGAATGATGGAGGCTGTGTCCTTGGAAACCTTCAATGCTGCAGACATTTTTTGGTACGCTTCCCCAGATCTGTGCCGCGACGCAATCCTGTCTCGGAACACTACGGACAATTCCTTCGACCTTTGCTCCGACGTGCACTGTCAACTGTGGGCCTTTCCAAATCATGTCCAATCAATTGAATTTACCACAAGTGGACTCCAATCAAGTTGTAGAAACATCTCAAGGATGATCAATGGAAACAGGATGTACCTGGTCTCAATTTCGAGTCTCATAAAAGGGTCTGAATACGTAAAATATAAAATATTACATTTGCAAAACTTTCAAATAACTTGTTTTTGCTCTGTCATTATGCTGTATTGTGTGTAGATTGCTGAATATTTGTATTTATTTAATCCATTTTAGAATAAGGTTGTACCGTGACAAAATGTGGATCAAGTCAAGGGGTCTGAATACTTTACGAAGGCACTGTATTGCCCCAGATACTCTAGCCCAGGGGTGCAGTGGTGTCAGACTCATTCCATGCAGGGCATAGAGTCTGCTGGTTTTTGTTATATTCTTTCAATTAAGTCAGACTAGGTGAGGGGAGTTCCTAACTAATCAGTGACCTTGGTCGTGTTCCCGTGCTCAGACTATACATGCATCAACCAAAGGTTGTGTGCTACATCATCGACTGTGCTGTCGCGCACCAGATTGCTATAACATGTGGTTTGTTGATGCATAAAATACCTATCCAGGCGTTGTAAGATCTGGCATTCGTCAGCAATGCAATGTCTGAGCAGAAGAACACGACCCTTAATTGATCAATCAAGTACAAGGGAGGAGTGAACCTGCAGACACTGTGGTGTAGCTGCTCCTGAGTCAGCCCCAATGTGGGTTTTGTGAAGGTTCAGCATTATCCTGCGGTTAATCCCACAAGCATGGCATTTAACTTTATTTGTGAGTGAAAACAAATGTGTAGGAGAAAATACCTCTAAAATAATTGCTGAATGCTATGTTGGCATCCTAGGATGATCTGAATTGCCTGTACACACTCAAGTAGTACAACCGATGTACAACGCATTTGGCCCAACCGTTGTGATACAGAGTATTTATGCACCAAACTTTACACCAGCTTTGTGGAGATGCTGTTGTATCACAAAACTAAAAGTAATATCACAACCATTGTGTCAAATGCTTTGCACATCAGTTGCACAACCTGAGTGTGTATGGGGCCTGAAGAGTATATGGAGCCTGAAGACGTTGCTGTGACAGAAGGATTTCTTATTTTCTAGGCCATATGGTCCAATGGCCTCTTCATCAACACAATTCACACATTCCTGTGCCCTTTTTTCCTGTCTAAACATAGTGCAATTCATTAGATAAGACATTTAATTTAATAAATGTTTGAATAAACTGTCAAATAAACTAAGTTTTCACCTGTGTTTTAATGCACTTATTTATGAGCGATTGTATGAAAAGTTCTTAATATTTTCTAGTTCTGCAATCTGCAACATGATAATTTACCTACTTACCCTGAAACGTAGTTTGACTATGGGGTCACATTTCAGATTAGATTAAATATCCACTGCTGCAAACTTTAGCCTTTACCACAAAATTGCAAAACCAAATCATCTCAAGTGCTTTGGCCGGAATTTAATCCAAGGAACGCTGTGGAGAAGCGCATTGGACTGTCGACAATGCGTCTATTAAGGCAATGTTCCCGATGTTCCACCTTGTTTGGCACCCAGACTAACAGTACTTAACAGACAAAAAGTAAAGTCGACACCAGTTTAATATGTATGATTGTTATATTAATAACTTCAGGACAATTTAAATACATAAGTGCGTATAAATATACAACAACAAAAAAGCATTGATCATAGACTTTGACATGCCAATCGAGAGCATCCTGTCGGGC
This sequence comes from Oncorhynchus nerka, assembly GCF_034236695.1. Lineage (NCBI taxonomy): Eukaryota > Metazoa > Chordata > Actinopteri > Salmoniformes > Salmonidae > Oncorhynchus > Oncorhynchus nerka. Next base: position 1,111,153 of record NC_088421.1, read on the forward strand.
TGTATCACCACCTGGTACGGCAACAGCTCCACCCACAACTGTAAGGCTCTCCAGAGGGTAGTGAGGTCTGCACAACGCATCACCGAGGGCAAACTACCTGCCCTCCAGGACACCTACACCACCCGATGTCATCCAGAAGGTGAGGTCAGTACAGGTACATCACAGCTGGGACCGAGAGACTGAAAAACAGCTTCTATCTGAAGGCCATCAGACTGTTAAACAGCCATCACTAACATTGAGTGGCTGCTGCCAACATACTGACTCAAATCTCTAGCCACTTTAAAAATAAAAAGAATTGTATGGAATAAATGTGTCACAAGTCACTTTAAACAATGTCACTTTATATAATGTTTACATACCCTCGATATTGGCCAGCAACTAATTTTTCCACCTGAGATTGCTTCTACCAACCTTAGGCCAGACATGGTACTCTGGTCCCCTTCACGAAAGGCTGTGTACATCATAGAGCTCACAGTCCCGTGGGAAAACTCTGTTGAAGAGGCCTACGAGCGTAAGAAACTGCATTACACAGAGTTGGCAGCAGACGCAACTCAGCGTGGCTGGAATGCAAAAGTCTGGCCAGTTGAAGTGGGATGTAGAGGATTCGTGGCTTCTTCCACCATCAGGTTGCTGAAAGAACTTGGAATCCATGGACAGGCTCTGCGGCAGACCGTCAGAGCAGTTTCTCAAGCAGCTGAAAGAGGCAGCCAATGGATCTGGATCAAACGGAAGGACCCTTGCTGGGCTGTAACTTCATGACCCCCCACCCCCACCTGAGAACCCAATTCAGATCCCTCCAACTTGAGGAGGGCATATGAGGTATGCGGTCAGCTGTAGGGCTGGCTCAGGGAAGAGGACGCCCCTGCCTTGCATAGTCCCGTGGGACATCTTAATTGGGCATGGGACACAAGCTAAGGCTTGATCACCCTTTAGCTGGCCACCTTTGATGAGGGTGTTTAGTGATTAAAGGCCGAAACACCCACTGATTCGAAAGCACACTACTGAGGATGTGTCCCAAAATTGACATCTTAACCCAGTCTAAGAAATAAACCTCCCATGCCACTCTGTCAACATCACGGCAAATCTCATGCGAGTGCATTCCATCTATTGGCACAATGGACAGTTTTTAACATCTTGTTCCGTGTTTTATGATTCATTACTCATGTAATGTACATTGGGGCAAAAAAGTATTTAGTCAGCCACCAATTGTGCAGTTCTCCCACTTAAAAAGATGAGAGAGGCCTGTAATTTATCATAGGTACACTTCAACTATGACAGACAAAATGAGAAAAAAAATCCAGACAACAAAGGGTATATAACAAAGTATTGTGAAACTTTTGTTATTGACCAAATACTTATTTTCCACCATAATTTGCAATTTGCAAATAAATTCATAAAAAATCCTACAATGTGATTTTCTGGATTCTTTTTTCTCATTTTGTCTGGCATAGTTGAAGTGTACCTATGATGAAAACTACAGGCCTCTCTCATCTTTTTAAGTGGGAGAACTTGCACTGTGGCTGACTAAATACTTTTTGCCCCACTGTATATACTGTACTCTATACCATCTACTGTATCTTGCATATGCCGTTCGGCCATCGCTCATCCATATAGTTGTGGTAGTTAGATAGTACTGCATGGTCGGAACTATAAGCACAAGCATTTCGCTACACTCGCATTAACATCTGCTAACCATGTGTATGTGACCAATACAATTTAATTTGATGCAAATCTGTGGTAAATTGACTACATATTGTGAGTGTGGATGTTTAAGTGAACGTAAAACTATTTTATCATGCAGTGGGATCCCAAAATATTGGGACAGTTAGATTGTTGTTTTGGCTCTGTACTCCAGCACTTTGGATTTGAAATTATACAATGATTATAAGGTTGAAGTCCAGACTGTCAGCTTTAATTTGAGGGTATATATAAGATTATACAACGGGTGGATCTAATCCTGAATGCTGATTGGTTAAAAGTGCATTCCAGCAGGTGTCTACTCCACAAGTTACCACCGGATAAGTCCATGATGTTAAAATGCCTATTTCCTCTGTTCCATCTGACTGCGCAATCCACTGTCTCATCAGCCCAGACAGGGAAGTTATAAACTTGATCTCCACTATAAAAAGCATCTAGACATTATATAATTTCTTTTAGACTAACATTTAGTTTCCAACTGTGGAGATTTGAATTAACCTTGCTGTTTATCTCTCCGACATTTGCAACATATACAGTCGTGGCCAAAAGTTGAGAATGACACAAATATTAATTTCCTCAAAGTTTGCTGTCTTTAGATATTAGATATTTTTGTCAGATGTTACTATGGAATACTGAAGTATAATTACAAGCAATTCATCAGTGTCAAAGGCTTAAAGAATGATTCCAAGCACCACCCTCCTTTTGAAGCTTCCAGTCTGTTATTCGAACTCAACCAGCATGACAGAGTGATCTCCAGCCTTGTCCTCGTCAACACTCGCACCTGTGTTAACGAGAGAATCACTGACATGTCATCAGCTGGTCCTTTTGTGGCAGGGCTGAAATGCAGTGAAAATGTGTTTTGGGGATTCAGTTCATTTTCAGAGGGACTTTGCAATTAATTGCTATTCATCTGATCACTCTTCATAACATTCTGGAGTATGTGCAAATTGCCATCATACAAACTAAGGCAGCAGACTGAAAATTAATATTTGTGTCATTCTCAACTTCTGGCAACGATTGTATATTCATAGTGGTTTCGATGGTTCTCCACACTATTCTGGCTTGTTTAGGCAAACTATTCGAATTTTAGCTTTAGTTTTTCATTATACAGAATAATATGTGCATAAAATAGTCACTTAACCCACTTAAGCAAGATTTTCACCATCATTTGTAAAGCCCTAGTTATTTTGTTGCTTTGGGAAAGTAATTTCTGAAGATATGTACTCTGTGGTCATTTACCAATTTACGTTGTCCCTCAGATTTCAGGTGAATCCTGTAACATGAACTGAACTCGTTTTAATATGGTTAAACTAATCATTTGTAAACTATTTTTAAACAAATAATTTTTCAAAAGACACATGGAATATTTAAAAGTCTAATCATAGTGTAATGCCGGTGAGCTGGTTGTACTCTTTTGGTGGAGGAAAACTGAGCGCGTCGACCATAACACGTCAACCCTGTTACCGATAAACAGACAAGAAATGTTTAACAAGTTGAACATGAATACAAGCTTTTTGTTAAGCTTCTATTCAATTTTCTCTCCCTGTAGCACACAACAAGCTTCCATTCCCCCTGTCACAAGGAGAGTTAGGGCTGAATTAAGAGGAAATCGTCAACCCTGTTACGATCAACCCCGGTCACTTTTATAGTCATGTTCCTTAATTTAACCTCTTGAGATGCGAAAACCTGTTTGTTAGGAAGTTGAACATGTGCTCTTTTATGACCGAATGTTAAAATTAGGTGAAAAAGTTGACTAAATGACACTACCTAAAGGCACTCTATTCGTGGAATGACACAGTTCAGCAGCACAAAGTGAACTGCCTGTCAACCTTAATTTAGTCTACTGTATAACAATGCAAAAAATGTATATATTCTATATATGCGTGATGACTAGTTACTAATATAATTTCAGCAAATAATTTTGAAAAGGTCTGGTTGTATGAGTTATTGAGGTAAAGGAGGGTATGATGCAGTTCGATACCTTAGTTTCTAGCGGCGTTCCTGCTCTAGACTACGTTCTCGGCTGTGGCCCTTGCAGTGAGCGGATGCGGTGTCTCCCGCTCTCTCTCGCTGTGGTCCCTGGAACTGGAGTGACGCTTCTCCCTGTGGGGCGAGCGGGAATGCCTCCTGTACTCTCCAGAGCGAGACCTGGGGGTGATCACATAGAGAGGAGGAAATATCTTAGGGGACAGCAGGTGAACACAATAATGGTGGTTTGCTATGACTTGCAAGTACTCGTTTAGCAACAAACTCACACACAACCAATTTACACTTATGCATACGACCCCGTGGCACACAAAACCAGTTCCTCACCTCCGCTTCTTTCGGCTCCAGTAAGCTCTAAATAATTAGTCCAGTACACATTTAAAATGTTAGCTTCAAAATGTAAGGTACCCTGTGAACATCCACACCCAGCAAAACTGTGCTCCAACATTTTCTTGTGAGATTTAGTCCGGATTAATGTTGGAAAGAGTCAAGGGTAACAGAGAAAAATATGACTTGAGTTTCAGCAACAGCCTTCATCAGAACTTGCCCCTGTGCACACTATTTTTGCATGTCCTGCTCAAACACAAATGTTAACTAGCAACACATGCGTTGACATGAGTTGATTTGATCAATCATTAACTGTTTCCACAGTATTAAGACTATAGCTAACACGTTTGAACATTGCCAATGGCTTTGCAAAGTACATGGCCGGCTAATCCCTATCCAACCCCACCTCTTCTTCAAACACTTCCTTCTCTCTCCTCCCTCTTCAGGTGATCCTGGTTTCTCTTCTCTTGCTTCTCCAGGACTGTTTTCTGATTTCCATTAGCATGCAAAACACACAATGATTTTGCTCACACACATACTCATTTACAGATAAAAGCATTTTCAAATGTGGCTGAATCAACTACTTCTATTTGAAGTATTTTCCTATAAATACTATTTGAAACTATTTCCCAAAACTTCTTTCCAAATACCCCTAGGACAGACCAGGGTACAAATGCATGGGATTACTTGTTTGTGCATTTGAGTATTTTCAAATACATGCCATTGTATTTTGTTAGAGTTGCGCAAATTCAAATCTGGTATCAGGATAAATATAACAAAGAGTCATCGATTGTATACTATGTTATTTTTATTAGCTAAGTAATAAATGGCAAATGCAACTTTCGTATATACGGGCTCACTGTAATACCACGCAGGGCAGAACAGAGAACTGACAAGATGTATGTAAACAGTATTCTTTATACTGTGATACAGTTCCAACCCGTCTGTTGGCCTATCATAGTAGAGGCTGGGCGTGGTTTAAACTTGCTCCCCGCCTCTTGGCGCTTCTGTTGATAGATGTAACTGTTGCTGTGAAGAACATCCATGCGCTCATGCTCGATACCATTATCTCGATACCGTTATCTCGCACCTGGCTCCTGTTATCTAACAAAAGACCTCTTGTTCTGCAACCCCACGCTCTGAATGTGCCCCCCCCCCCCCCCAACTCATTGCACAGTACCTGTCTTCTGTATTTTTCCATCATGAGAATGGCCCATGGCCCTGAAACTGTTAGCAATGTTTCAAGTCAGCTATGTTGCATAACACATACATACATCCACACAAGCCAACAGCAGATAATATTCAATCATATATATGGTAATGGCTATAATGTAAAACACAGGATCAAACCATTTCCAAAGGCATTCTAAAAAAAAAAGAGAGAGAATGAAAACGGGAGAAAGATGTGTTGCATGCCTAAACTTCCAAGTACAAGGGCCATCATATGTCTACAAGAAACTTAACACTAAGTGATGGCATAAACAATGGGAACCAATGATGCTTGTGCATGACCTGACCAAGTGATGTAAATGCCTTTAAATCAACAATAAAACAATCATGCACGTGACCTTTTACTAAAAGCTGCTTTGAGCGTTATTTGGCCAGTGTAAGTACAGATGTAGGATCTTAATTTGATAACCCCATTGCAGAATAACATTAGTAAATCCTGTACTGTATTTAAGGTTTGAAAGGTCTTCTGAAATTTGACATTTCCTCTTTGAAATTTCATTCCTGATTTTCCCTTATAAAATATAGGCCATTTATAATCCATTTATAGTTGATCATGTTTTTAGCCTATATAGTGTTTGTTTACATTTACTTTGTTTAAAAACATTGTAGTAAAACAAGCTTATATTTTGGGTTCTGATGGGGTATGAAAGCAATGGGGTATTAAAGCAAACTCATGAGGCATTAATAAGTAATATTCAATAATCAATGGGTACAAATAAATCATTTATAAATCCAAAAATTGTTGTAGCACCTGCTGAGTGTCCCTTTAAGACTGAACCTAGATGTTAGACATACTCCCCTACTCCCCCTGGTCTATAACCATGTATTCCCACCATCCCTTGCAGACAAAGCTTTTTAAATAAGGAAACAAGGCAGCAGTACACAGCCTCCCAAATGAATGATGCAGCACACCCCCCCCCCCTTGGGCCAATTGAGATATGACGTGAAAAACAAATTATGTTATCGTGCGTGAAGATCTGCTGAAGATAACACATTTTGGGCACAGTCATGCCTCTCGTTTCACCTGTTCCTCTCTGGTGACTCACACATTTCACTTATTAACCATAGCTCCCGCTTTGGGCTAATCAGTGTAATTTTGTAAATGTCAGATCTCTATGGCAAGACACATCATTCATGCAAGTGCCAGTGACGTCTGAGATGTCACATGTGACTTAAGTATGTGGGACAAATTGAGGACCTTTATAAAGATCGCACCTTTGAAAATCAAGTAGATTCCAGATTCTAAATTCCCCAATTCTTTAGATACTTACAAGCCCGAGACTGGGCCCCAAAAAAGTACAAATGACTTCCCACTGGTAGCATCTCATACCATTTTTAAAAAAACGATATATTCAAAACCAATCTGACTGCTGTCTATTCAAAATTGTCACTTCCTGCCTACAAACATTTAAATCAACTTGTTAACAGGATTTAGGAATTGGAATTGTATTCTGGAAAAACATGCCTTCTATTTATATACCAGGCCTATTGTTACACTTTTCAAAGTGACACATAGAAGTCACTATACAAATGCCAAACCTGCTAGGTTGTTAGTAACTTACATGGAGTATAAAAAAAAACAAGGCACACCTGCTCTTACCATGACAGACTGAGCAGCTGAAAGCTTTAATCCCTTACTGACATCACTTTTTAAATCCACTTCAAATCACTGTAGATAAAGGGGAGGTGACAGATTAAAGGATTTTTAAACCGAGACAATTGAAACGTCAAATCAAACTTTATTAGTCACATATGCGTGTTTAGCAGATGTTATTGCAGGTGAAGCGAAATGCTTGTGCTTCTACTTCTGACAGTGCAGCAATATCTAACAATTTCACAATATATTCCTAATACATACATAGCCAAGTAGAGGAATGGAATTAAGAATATATGGACGAGCAATGTCAGAGCGGCATAGACTAAGATAGAGTTGAAGTCAGAAGTTTACATACACTTAGGTTGGAGTCATTAACTTTTTTTTTCAACCACTCCACACATTTCTTGTTAACAAACTATAGTTTTGGCAAGTCAGTTAGAACACCTACTTTGTGTATGACAAGTAATTTTTCCAACAATTGTTCACAGATATTTCACTGTATCACAATTCCAGTGGGTCAGAAGTTTACTCAGTTGACTGTGCCTTTAAACAGCTTGGAAAATTCCAGAAAATTATGTCATGGCTTTAGAAGCTTCTAATAAGCTAATTGACATAATTTGAGTCAGGTGTACCTGTGGATGTATTTCAAGGCCTACCTTCAAACTTAGTGCCTCTTGACATCATGGGAAAATCAAAAGAAATCCCAAGGATGAACCAGACTTGGATGAGCAATTTCCAAACACCAGAAGGTACCACGTTCATCGGTACAAACAATAGTACACCAAGTATAAACACCATGGGACCAAACACGGCATCATACTGCCTAGAGACACAGGTACCTATATCCACAGTTAAACGAGTCCCATATCGATGGTGGAAAAAGGGGGAGGCTTGCAAGCCGAAGAACACCATCCCAACCGTGAAGCTTCCGGGTTGGAGCGATCTGGTCGCATCCGCGCTTCGGTCTGCAGGTTGTATAACTTTTTCATTACATTTCATTACATTTCATTATAGTACAACGGTCTATGTCTAATCTTAGCAATTTCCTCTTAGCTAGCTACATAGTCGTCGTTGTATCAAAGATAATTGCGTAATTATCGTATTTCGTCGTCTCCTATCTGTCCAACACGTTCACCGTCTACCGTAGCACTGTAGTACTATCACACTCAACTGAACGTCTTGATTAGTGTAGTGTTAGCTAGCTACATAGCTAGCTACATAGTTGTCTTTGCTGTCTTCGTTTCCAAGATAATTGTGTAGCTTAGAGTGTGGAGTCTTAGAGTGATAATTGCGTTATTATTGTATTTCGTCGCCCTCCTATCTGCCTAGCAGCTAGCATACGTTCACCGGCTACCGTAGCACTGTAGTAACTATCACACTCAACCGAACGACTTGATTAGTGTAGTATTAGATAGCTACATAGTTGTCTTTGCTGTCTTCGTATCCAAGATAATTGTGTAGTTTAGAGTGTGTAGTCTTAGAGTGATTATCTTAATTCACCGAGGTTAGCTAGCCAGCTATTTTGTCGTCCTTAACGTAGGAGACACTCCTAGCTAGCCAACAGCCAGCCAACGTCTACTGAATAGAACTTTCGCATCCCGGTCGCATTCCGCGTCGCTCCACAGGTAGTATCACTTTTTCACTTCATTTCATTACAGTCCCAACGGTGTGATTTGTTTGATCGTAGCTAGCTACATAGCTAGCTACATAGCCGTCTTTGTTTCAAAGATAATTGTGTAGTCTAGAGCGATTTTCTAGGTTAGTTAGCCAGCTATTGTCGTTCTCCTACGCAACGTAACGTAACCAACACTGCTAGCTAGCCAGCTAGCTCCCGATAAGCAGCATTGTAGAAACTTCACACTCAACGGTACGACTTGATTAGGGTAGTGTCAACAACGCAGCTAGCCTACCCCAGCAGTACTCTATCATTTTTATCATTTTAGTCAATTAGATTCTTGCTACGTAAGCTTAACTTTCTGAACATTCGAGACGTGTAGTCCACTTGTCATTCCAATCTCCTCTGCATTAGCGTAGCCTCTTCTCTAGCCTGTCAACTATGTGTCTGTCTATCCCTGTTCTCTCCTCTCTGCACAGACCATACAAACGCTCCACACCGCATGGCCGCAGCCACCCTAATCTGGTGGTCCCAGCGCGCACGACCCACGTGGAGTTCCAGGTCTCCGGTAGCCTCTGGAACTGCCGATCTGCGGCCAACAAGGCAGAGTTCATCTCAGCCTATGTCTCCCTCCAGTCCCTCGACTTCTTGGCTCTGACGGAAACATGGATCACCACAGACAACACCGCTACTCCTACTGCTCTCTCTTCGTCCGCCCACGTGCTCTCGCACACCCCGAGAGCTTCTGGTCAGCGGGGTGGTGGCACCGGGATCCTCATCTCTCCCAAGTGGTCATTCTCTCTTTCTCCCCTTACCCATCTGTCTATCGCCTCCTTTGAATTCCATGCTGTCACAGTTACCAGCCCTTTCAAGCTTAACATCCTTATCATTTATCGCCCTCCAGGTTCCCTCGGAGAGTTCATCAATGAGCTTGATGCCTTGATAAGCTCCTTTCCTGAGGACGGCTCACCTCTCACAGTTCTGGGCGACTTTAACCTCCCCACGTCTACCTTTGACTCATTCCTCTCTGCCTCCTTCTTTCCACTCCTCTCCTCTTTTGACCTCACCCTCTCACCTTCCCCCTACTCACAAGGCAGGCAATACGCTCGACCTCATCTTTACTAGATGCTGTTCCTCCACTAACCTCATTGCAACTCCCCTCCAAGTCTCCGACCACTACCTTGTATCCTTTTCCCTCTCGCTCTCATCCAACACTTCCCACACTGCCCCTACTCGGATGGTATCGCGCCGTCCCAACCTTCGCTCTCTCTCCCCGCTACTCTCTCCTCTTCCATCCTATCATCTCTTCCCTCTGCTCAAACCTTCTCCAACCTATCTCCTGATTCTGCCTCCTCAACCCTCCTCTCCTCCCTTTCTGCATCCTTTGACTCTCTATGTCCCCTATCCTCCAGGCCGGCTCGGTCCTCCTCTCCCCGCTCCGTGGCTCGACGACTCATTGCGAGCTCACAGAACAGGGCTCCGGGCAGCCGAGCGGAAATGGAGGAAAACTCGCCTCCCTGCAGACCTGGCATCCTTTCACTCCCTCCTCTCTACATTTTCCTCCTCTGTCTCTGCTGCTAAAGCCACTTTCTACCACTCTAAATTCCAAGCATCTGCCTCTAACCCTAGGAAGCTCTTTGCCACCTTCTCCTCCCTCTTGAATCCTCCTCCCCCCCCCCCCTCCTCCCTCTCTGCAGATGACTTCGTCAACCATTTTGAAAAGAAGGTCGACGACATCCGATCCTCGTTTGCTAAGTCAAACGACACCGCTGGTTCTGCTCACACTGCCCTACCCTGTGCTCTGACCTCTTTCTCCCTCTCTCTCCAGATGACATCTCACGTCTTGTGACGGCCGGCCGCCCAACAACCTGCCCGCTTGACCCTATCCCCTCCTCTCTTCTCCAGACCATCTCCGGTGACCTTCTCCCTTACCTCACCTCGCTCATCAACTCATCCCTGACCGCTGGCTACGTCCTCCCGTCTTCAAGAGAGCGAGAGTTGCACCCTTCTGAAAAAACCTACACTCGATCCCTCCGATGTCAACAACTACAGACCAGTATCCCTTCTTTCTTTTCTCTCCAAAACTCTTGAACGTGCCGTCCTTGGCCAGCTCTCCCGCTATCTCTCTCAGAATGACCTTCTTGATCCAAATCAGTCAGGTTTCAAGACTAGTCATTCAACTGAGACTGCTCTTCTCTGTATCACGGAGGCGCTCCGCACTGCTAAAGCTAACTCTCTCTCTCTCTGCTCTCATCCTTCTAGACCTATCGGCTGCCTTCGATACTGTGAACCATCAGATCCTCCTCTCCACCCTCTCCGAGTTGGGCATCTCCGGCGCGCCCACGCTTGGATTGCGTCCTACCTGACAGGTCGCTCCTACCAGGTGGCGTGGCGAGAATCCGTCTCCTCACCACGTGCTCTCACCACTGGTGTCCCCCAGGGCTCTGTTCTAGGCCCTCTCCTATTCTCGCTATACACCAAGTCACTTGGCTCTGTCATAACCTCACATGGTCTCTCCTATCATTGCTATGCAGACGACACACAATTAATCTTCTCCTTTCCCCCTTCTGACGACCAGGTGGCGAATCGCATCTCTGCATGTCTGGCAGACATATCAGTGTGGATGACGGATCATCACCTCAAGCTGAACCTCGGCAAGACGGAGCTGCTCTTCCTCCCGGGGAAGGACTGCCCGTTCCATGATCTCGCCATCACGGTTGACAACTCCATTGTGTCCTCGTCCCAGAGCGCTAAGAACATTGGCGTGATCCTGGACAACACCCTGTCGTTCTCAAATAACATCAAGGCGGTGGCCCGTTCCTGTAGGTTCATGCTCTACAACATCCGCAGAGTACGACCCTGCCTCACACAGGAAGCGGCGCAGGTCCTAATCCAGGCACTTGTCATCTCCCGTCTGGATTACTGCAACTCGCTGTTGGCTGGGCTCCCTGCCTGTGCCATTAAACCCCTACAACTCATCCAGAACGCCGCAGCCCGTCTGGTGTTCAACCTTCCCAAGTTCTCTCACGTCACCCCGCTCCTCCGCTCTCTCCACTGGCTTCCAGTTGAAGCTCGCATCCGCTACAAGACCATGGTGCTTGCCTACGGAGCTGTGAGGGGAACGGCACCTCACTACCTCCAGGCTCTGATCAGGCCCTACACCCAAACAAGGGCACTGCGTTCATCCACCTCTGGCCTGCTCGCCTCCCTACCACTGAGGAAGTACAGTTCCCGCTCAGCCCAGTCAAAACTGTTCGCTGCTCTGGCCCCCAATGGTGGAACAAACTCCCTCACGACGCCAGGACAGCGGAGTCAATCACCACCTTCCGGAGACACCTGAAACCCCACCTCTTTAAGGAATACCTAGGATAGGATAAAGTAATCCTTCTCCCCCTCCCCCTTAAAAGACCTAGATGCACTATTGTAAAGTGGCTGTTCCACTGGATGTCATAAGGTGAAAGCACCAATTTGTAAGTCGCTCTGGATAAGAGCGTCTGCTAAATGACTTAAATGTAAATGTTAAATGTGGCAGCATCATGATGTGGGGGTGCTTTGCTGCAGGAGGGACTGGTGCACTTCACAAAATAGATGGCATCATGAGGATGGAAAATTGTGGATATATTAAAGCAACATCTCAGACATCAGTCAGGAAGCTAAAGCTTGGTTGCAAATGGGTCTTCCAAATGGACAATTACCCAAGCATACTTACAAAGTTGTGGCAAAATGGCTTAAGGACAACAAAGTCAAGGTATTGCGGTGGCCAGCACAAAGCCTTGACCCTAATGAACAATTTTGGGCAGAATGGAAAAAGCATGTGAGCAAGGAGGCCTACAAACCTGACTCAGTTACACCAGCTCTGTCAGGAGGAATGGGACAAAATTCACCCAACTTATTGTGGGAAGCTTGTTGAAGGTTACCCAAAACGTTTTACCCAAGTTAAACAATTTAAAGGCAATGCTTCCAAATACACTCAATTAGTATGTAAACTTCTGACCCACTGGGAATGTGATGAAAGAAATACACATTTCACATTCTTGAAATAAAGTGGTGATCCTATCTGACCTAAGACAGGGAATTTTTGTTCGATCGGGTTCAAGTCCAGGCTCTGGCTGAGCCACTCAAGGACAGTCAGAGACTTGCCCCGAAGCTCCTCCTGCGGTGTCTTGCACAGTAGTAAATAATGGCTACTTCTCAGAAAGTATAACTGTCAAGAGGAGTAAAACATGGTTGTCGACTATCAGCATATCTATTTGATATGTCCATCGAAATGTTAACTATTTTTATTTTTTTTAATTACTCTCAAGGGGCTAGAAATCCAGGGCTTAAAAAAAAGGTGTCATTGTATGCCGATTCATGTTCTCTTTTTGATTCCTCCATAGCCTCATAGAGGATCTGTAAGTGTATATATATATTACGTATTGAGCAACATTTTTTTTTTTACATTACCGTGTAGTTTTCCAATACAATTGTCTGACGGTGAAGTGGACAGAAGGAAATCCTCACAATACATTTAATAGATCGAATCTTGCTACCATGGAAAAAGAAAATACCTGTATTTGTGGGGGAAAAAATATCACCCTGATTAACTAGTTATATCACAGTTTACCTATTTGCTTATGGTTTTGCCTACACCTAGTGACCTGCTTTTTAAATTATGAGTAAAAAAAAAGATTCAATTTTATTGGGAATGGCAAGCCAGACAAAATTAAAAGGGCCCATTTATATAATAAATATGGCTTCAGTCATACTTAAATGCGAACTGGTTCTCTAGCAGATTAGTAAGAATAGCTCACCCCGTGTTCAAGCATGGACTTTTCCCCTCTGTTCAGATTACAACCTCACTTTCGGTTATTTGAAAATGAAATCTCCAAAATATCGCTATTTTGAAACAAGCCATAGACAGTTGGAGATATATGATGAACTGATTCCATGGCACATGGTTTATGAACTGATAAACAAAACACCGGATTCAAAACTTTGAGCTTTTCAATTTGACAAAATTCTTGCACCCAATAGAATCTTATCAGGGATACAACCATCCCAGCTCTGTAGATTTTTCTGCAAAGAGACAATCATTAGATCCTTTCTTTTGGTACTGTCCATATATAGCTTGTTTTTGGTCGCAGGTCCAGGAATGGATGAATAATTGCAACATAGTACGTAATGTGAGCGTACCAAGTAATTAGGCGTCACTCTAAAGCGGGAAGGTGGAATAAACGAGTCAGGAAAAAGGTTTTTCTGATTGAACACGGTTCTCTATTGAGAGTATTTTGTCAACAAAAACATTCAAACATAATCAATGAAAAATCTTCCAAGGAAAAACACACATCTTCTTCTCCAGATGAAACAAGAACACAATAGGATAATCTTTAAACTACAACAAACATAAATCACGGTTTTGTCACCGTCTTAGTGGTTCTTTCAGCACAGCTTCTCTCTCTCGGTGGCCATCTTCCAGAGATAGTTTCCCCCTCTCTCTTCTGGTTCCATTCTCTCTTTTATAGGGGAAGGAGAGTATCTCATTAGTACCGTCAGCTGTGCTTAATTGACTCTGGTTACCTTGTCTCCCAGGCTCTGTTGGGCAACTATCCATGAGCCCAGCCTGCCCTCTAGTGGTCCGTCCACATACCTTCCCCCAGGACCGAACCGGAGGGTCGGGCGCCAGACGCACCGTCTTGGTCGCGTCGGGACAGCGCGTCTGCATTCCCGTTCCTCGATCCGGCCCTGTGGATGACATGGAAAGAGAATGGTTGTAAAGACAAAAACCATCTGGCTATTCTGTTGTTATTGTTTCTCTTACCAGCCATCCACGTGAGGGGCGCATGGTCAGTAACTAATGCAAACCTCCGACCCAGTAGGTAGTACCGGAGATAATCGAGGGCCCACTTGATGGCTAAGGCCTCTTTCTCTACGGTCGCATACCTCTGTTCCCGATCGCTGAGTTTCCTACTAATGAAGAGAATCGGCTTCTCTGCTTCACCTTTACCCTGAGCTAGTACGGCCCCGAGCCCTGTATCCGAGGCGTCGACCTGCACAATGAACTCTTGTGAGAAGTCCGGAGCCTGTAGAACGGGATCAGAACACAGGCCATCTTTTAACAATTGAAAGGCCTCTTCCGTCTCGTCTTTCCACTCTACCTGGTTTGGCAGGTTTTTCCTGATGAGGTTTGTGAGGGGTTGGCAATGGTTGCATATCCCGAGATAAAACGGCGATAATATCCTGTTATCCCTAAGAAGGCCCGAACGTCTCGCTTGGTCCGGGGTCGAGGCCAGTCACGAATGCCCTGGTCTTCTCTGCCTGTGGGCGTATTTTCCCATTCCCCACGGTGTACCCCAGGTATTCCGCTTCGGACAAACCCAGGCAGCATTTATTTGGATTGGCTGTCAACCCTGTGGCTTCCAAACTCACGAGCACCGCCCGTAATCGCAGGAGGTGACTATCCCAGTCCTCGCTGTGGATGACCACATCGTCTATGTACGCCGCTGCATACTCTTGATGGGGCCGTAGAATGGCATCCATGAGGCGTTGGAAGGTTGCAGCGGCACCGTGCAGTCCGAAGGGCATCCTCACATACTGGAAAAGCCCCTCTGGAGTGGCGAAGGCAGTCTTTGGGCGATCCTCCGGAGCCACCGGCACTTGCCAATATCCCTTCGTCAAATCCAGGGTAGTGATGAACTTGGCCTTTCCTAAGCGCTCCAAGAGTTCATCCACGCGGGGCATGGGATACGCATCGAATGTAGAGATGGCATTCACGCCCCTAAAGTCGTTGCAGAGTCTCATACTACCATCGGATTTGGGGACCAGGACTATGGGACTGGACCACTCACTCGTCGAGGGCTCGATCACGCCCATCCTCAACATCTCCCTCACCTCTTTCTTAGCGATGACTCTGCGAGCCTCAGGAATCCTGTAAGGGCGGATATGCACCTTCTTGCCGGGTTCAGTGTGGATATGGTGGAACAGGACATCTGTTTGTCCTGGGAATGGAGAGAATATTCGACCGAAGTTCATAATCAGCTTGTCTAGCTGTCTTGACTGCTCCGGTAGGAGAGTTTGGCCACGGCGCACCTGTGGTAGAGCCTCCTCTTTTCCTTTGCCCTCCAGGGCCATCAAAGCCACCTCCTCCTCTCGTCCATGGTATGTCTTCAGCAGGTTTATGTGATAGATTTGGACCTTCTTCCTCCTGTCAGGTTGCTTGATGAGGTAATTGACCGGTGAGACCCTTTTCATTACCTCGTAGGGCCCCCTCCACTGCGCCAGCAAGCGATGTTCGGCCGTGGGCACAAGCACCATCACTTTCTCTCCCACGGTGAACTCACGGGGGTCGCAGACTTATCATAGGCCCGGCCTTGGGTCCTTTGGGCCTTCTCCATATGCTCCTTGACTATGGGCCACACTGCTGACAGGCGGTCTCTCATCAGGGTAACGTGTTCTATTGTGGATCGAAAGGGGCATGGTTGGGTCTCCCAGGTCTCCTTGGCTAAGTCGAGGATTCCTCGACAGGGTCTGCCATAGAGCAATTCAAACGGAGAGAATCCAGTGGATGCCTGGGGTACTTCTCGCAGGGCAAACATTAAGTGTGGGAGAAGCATGTCCCAGTTTTTCCCATCTCGGGACACCACCCTTCTCAACATGCTTTTTATCGTTTTGTTCAAGCGTTCACACAACCCGTCTGTTTGAGGGTGGAATATGCTTGTACGTATCTGTTGAACCTGATATAACCGACACAAGTCCTTCATCAACCGGGACATGAACGGGGTTCCTTGATCAGTCAAGATAGTCTTGGGGAGGCCCACACGAGAGAACATCAGGAATAACTCCTTGGCAATTCCCTTTGACGACATGTTACGCAGGGGTATGGCCTCCGGGAACTTGGTAGCGTAATCTATAACCACTAGGATGTACTCGTGTCCTCTGGCGGATTTTGGGAGGGGTCCTACGAGGTCCATAGCTATGCGTTCAAAGGGAGTCTCTATGATGGGGAGAGGAATCAAAGGGTTACGTAGGTGTGGCCGTGGGGCTGTACGTTGACATTGATCACACGTCCTACAATACCTGGCCACATCCCGGGTGACCCGGGGCCAATAGAATCTCTGCATGATTCTGTCAATAGTCTTGTCTCGTGCCAGGTGTCCTCCTAGGACGTGGGAATGGGCTAACTGTAGAACTGTATCTCTGTATGGCCTAGGCACCATTAGTAATTCCTGGTTTTCCCCCTTCGTCGTACGACCCAGTATAAGAGACCCCGCCTGATTGCATAGTAAGGAAGAGGGGCTCACCTGATCCATCGACGTTCCTCCCGTCGATCACCTTCACCTTCCTCATGGCCTCCCTTAGGTCTGGGTCTCTATGCTGCGAGGTGCCGAACTGTCCCTTTAATTCCTGGGGCAGGTCGACCTCGGTAGAGGGATGTGGAGGTTGTTCCACATCCCCATCAGGGGTGACCGAGGAGAATCCCTTCCAGGTTCCCTCCTTGGATGGAGCTTCAAATATATCCCTTAACGCCTGGTTGCTCCTTCCTTCCTGCGTTGTGTATAGCCCTTCACATGTGTCTTCATCGGTGGTTTCTTGGAATATCTGTCGTAAACGTTGGGTCGCTATTTCTTCCTCTGCTGCAGAGGACGAGGACGCGGCTACGTCTCCTTGTAGGACTACTACCTCGGGCTTGGATTTTCTCTTCTTTCCTGTCCCCCTTCTTCCCGTGCATAACGTCATCTGCCGAAGCTCCTTATATAAGGGACAGTCTCTCCCGATCAATAATGGCACCTTCAGCTGCGGCACTTTCCCGGCCCTGACTGTACACCTTCCTTTTGGAGTGAGAATAGGCAGATTCACAGTGGGGTAATAGTGGGTGTCTCCATGGATACAGGATACGGCTACTTTGTCTGGTAGCAGTGTTGCGGAGGTCACCATCCGCTCCTCTACTAACGTAACCATACTTCCCGAGTCGAGAATAGCTACCACATCTTGTCCTTCGACTTGCACCGGAATCTCTGAGGCTGGGGCTATCTCTGCTAACCAACAGTGTTGATCCTGCCCCCTCAAAACGGGATGTGTGGGGGTAGGCAGTGATGACTCCGTGACCATGGGCTCATCCTTGCTAGGACATTGTGGGGCATAATGGTTGGGAGACTGACATTTATAACACCGACCCTGCTGTGTGGTGGCTGACTTCTCCCACCTCCGGGAGGGGCTTGGACGTTTCAGTGGCGAGCGCGCCGGGGTGAGTCGTGGTGCGGGATTGCAAGACTCCTTCCGTTCCTCCTTGTCACTTTTTAACAACTCCCCTGTAGACCGATATGTTTCCACCGCCTGGGCTATGTCGTCGGCTGACAACGGGTTGGCTTGCCCCACAACCCTTTTAAGTCACTGGGTAATTCTCTCAATATCTTGTCCACTACGAGAGTCTCTATCACATGTCCTACTCCCTTTCCAGGTTCTAGCCACTGTTTCGTCAGTCGTATTAAGGCGAAGATCTGGGCACGGACGGGTTGATCAGCTGTATAGGTCCATTGATGGAACTTTACAGCCCTATCTCTGGCAGTCAGCTGGTACCGGGACAGGATCTCGGTTTTTAGTCGCCCATAGTCCGCAGCTTCGTGGGAATCCAGGTCAAAATAGGCTTCCTGAGCCACCCGGTCAAAAGAGGGGCTAATGCGCTCGCCCATTCTGTGGGCGGCCACTCTTCAAGGTGGCCGTCCTTTCGAAGGTCATGAGGAAGGCCTCAATATCATCCTCCTTGGAGAGACGAGGTAAGATGGCGTGAGCAGCCGCTCTTGGCTTAACTCTAGGTTCTTCTAGTCGGTTCAGCTGTTGTTGCAGGAGTTCTATGGTTGTCCGCTGTGCCGTGATCAATTGTTGTAGTAGGGCGTTATCCATTGTTCTTGAATGGTTCCTCCGGGTCTACTGGAAGAATCTTGATTTACTCACTTATCCTTGTGTCACTCGTCCACCTAATACCCGCATCCTCCACCAATGTGAGCGTACCAAGTAATTAGGCGTCACTCTAAAGCGGGAAGGTGGAATAAACGAGTCAGGAAAAAGGTTTTTCTGATTGAACACGGTTCTCTATTGAGAGTATTTTGTCAACAAAAACATTCAAACATAATCAATGAAAAATCTTCCAAGGAAAAACACACATCTTCTTCTCCAGATGAAACAAGAACACAATAGGATAATCTTTAAACTACAACAAACATAAATCACGGTTTTGTCACCGTCTTAGTGGTTCTTTCAGCACAGCTTCTCTCTCTCGGTGGCCATCTTCCAGAGATAGTTTCCCCCTCTCTCTTCTGGTTCCATTCTCTCTTTTATAGGGGAAGGAGAGTATCTCATTAGTACCGTCAGCTGTGCTTAATTGACTCTGGTTACCTTGTCTCCCAGGCTCTGTTGGGCAACTATCCATGAGCCCAGCCTGCCCTCTAGTGGTCCGTCCACAGTAAGTAGAAGCATAAGTGTTAACTTACTCCAATTAGAGCAGGTGTGGTAGGGTTAGGGTAAAATAAAAGGAATATACACTACATGACTAAAAGCATGTGGACACCTGCTCAAACATCTCGTTCCAAAATCATGGGCATTAATATGGAATTGGTCCCACCTTTGCTGCTATAACAGCCTCCACTCTTCTGGGAAAGATTTCCACTAGATGTTGGAACGTTGTGGAGACTTGCTTCCATTCATCCACAAGAGCATTAGTGAGGTCAGGCACTAATGTTGGGCGATTAGGCCTAGCTCGTCAGCAGTCCAATTCATCCCAAAGGTGTTCGATGGGGTTGAGGTCAGGGCTTTGTGTAGGCCAGTAAAGTTCTTTCACACCAATCTCAAACCATTTCTGTATGGACCTCGCTTTGTGCACGGGGCATTGTCATTCTGAAACAGGGAAGGGCTTTCCCCAAACTGTTGCCACAAAGTTGGAAGCACAGAATTGTCTAGCATGTCATTGTATGCTGTAGCATTAAGATTTCCCGTCACTGGAACTAAGGGGCCGAGCCCGAACCATGAAAAACAGCCCCAGACCATTATTCCTCCACAAAACTTCACAGTTGGGACTATGCATTGGGGCAGGTAGCATTCTCCTGGCATCCACCAAACCTAGATTCATCCGTCGGGTGGAGCATGATGCCGGGTGGAGCATGGGTGGAGCATGATTCATCACTCCAAAGAACGCCTATGGCGGTGAGCTTTACCACTCCAGCCAACGCTTGCAATTGCGCATGGTGATCTTAGGCTTGTGTGGCTGCTCGGCCATGGAAACCCATTTCATGAAACTCCCGAACAGTAATGCTGGTGTGACATCATGGAATTCAAATTATGCGAGGGAGAAAAGAGAAACTCCACTTCGGAGAAAAAGACGACCAGATGCTCCCAGACTATGAGAGAAAACGGTCAGATGAAGAAAAAGCAACTGGAGTAGCAATGTTCTCTGGGGTGATCCATGACTCCGTCAGGGCCAAAAAGTCAAAGACTGAAGAGCAGCATAGACATTCTTGACCACAGAGCAGCAGTTCTAAACGTTGCCAGAGACCCGGAATTCCACAAGGGTTGTGCGCACAAGGTACACTAAATTAGAAAGGTTGCAGCCAAGGTACGAGGAGCGTCTGTGAAGCCTAAAGGGAGAGGTGCAAACAGGTATAGAAAACACACAGTTGACAAAGCTACAAAGAGAGTGGTGTGGAGCTTCTGCTCTTTCCTTCCTCGAAACAACTCTGTCTTAGTTTTGCAACAAAACCGCCACTGACATGACCACCGTTTACAGTTGCCTCTGAAACCAGGGGAGACTGAAAAACGAACACTAATTGCTAATTGCCTAGCAGAGGTGGAGAGCACGCCTACCTGTACTAATTGCTGATTGCCTAGCAGAGGTGAAACCATTCGCCCCCCAATACAGCCATTGATTACCAAAACAAGTCACAAATTGCCCAGCCCCTACATACGGGTTATTACTTCAAATGTATCAATTGAAAGTGCGTGTTCACAGCTCCAATCCACATGTGTTGGTCATTACTGAGACATGGTTATTAAGAAAGAGTATTTTGAACACTGATGTTAACCTTTCTGATTATAACCTTATTTGGCAAGACAAATCTTCCAAATATTGTGGAGTGACAATCTTTACCAAGGAACAC
Source organism: Oncorhynchus nerka (assembly GCF_034236695.1). Classification (NCBI taxonomy): domain Eukaryota; kingdom Metazoa; phylum Chordata; class Actinopteri; order Salmoniformes; family Salmonidae; genus Oncorhynchus; species Oncorhynchus nerka. The sequence goes on from NC_088421.1 coordinate 1,131,731, forward strand.
CTTCAGCGCAGGGTTGTCTCCACCAAGTCTGTCCTCTAAAAATTTGATTTGCTGGTTTTATGCATTAGGCTTTCAAATAACTCTTTGTTGACTGTTGCTGGGTGTTATCGGCCACCATCAGCACCGGCTTCAACCCTAAATGTCCTAAGCTCTCCTTTGGCACCTTACACTAAATCTGAATTTCACCTGAATCTATGTGACCTAAACTGGGACATGCTTAAACCACCTGACCAAGTCCTAAAGCAATACGACTCTCTAAATCTTTCTCAGATTATTACCAATCCTACAAGGTATGAAACCCAGAAAAGGCAACTCTCCTTGATGTTATCCTTACAATTAATCCTGATATGTATCAGTCTGGTGTTTTCTTTAATGGCCTTAGTAATCACTGTTTTACAGCCTAATGGCTGCTCAGTGAAACAACCTGTCTTGACTTGTCATAGAGGCTTGCTAAAAAACTTTAATGAACAAGCCTTCCTTCATGTTCTTGCCTCTGTAATATAGGTATAGAATCAGTTTGATCTCCTCTGTCGAAGACACTTGGACCTTCTTTTTTGATATTTTCAGTGGTATTGTTTAACAAATGCGCCCGGGGTCAGTCTGTTATATCTGGAGTACTTCTCCTGTCTTATTCGGTGTCCTGTGTGAATTTAAGTATGCTCTCTCTAATTCTCTCTTTCTCTCTTTCTTTCTCTCTCTCGGAGGACCTGAGCCCTAGGACCATGCCTCAGGACTACCTGGCATGATGACTCCTTGCTGTCCCCAGTCCACTGCTGCGGCTATGGAACCCTGACCTGTTCACCGGACATGCTACTTGTCCCAGACCTGCTGTTTTCAACTCTCTAGAGACAGCAGGAGCGGTAGAGATACTCTTAATGATCGGCTATGAAAAGCCAACTGACATTTTCTCCTGAGGTGCTGACTTGTTGCACCCTCGACAACTACTGTGATTATTATTATTTGACCATGCTGGTCATTTATGAACATTTCAACATCTTGGCCATGTTCTGTTATAATCTCCACCCGGCACAGCCAAAAGAGGACTGGCCACCCCTCATAGCCTGGTTCCTCTCTAGGTTTCTTCCTAGGTTTTGGTCTTTCTAGGGAGTTTTTCCTAGCCACCATGCTTCTACACCTGCATTGCTTGCTGTTTGGGGTTTTAGGCTGGGTTTCTGTACAGCACTTTGAGATATCAGCTGATGTAAGAAGGGCTATATAAATCGATTTGATTTGATTTGATAAAGAAAATGAGAATTAAAAACAGGTTCAGCCACCTGACTCGACCGTGATCTGGCAGTTACTCCACCTCAATAATTCCATTTGGCAAATCGCTTGGCACACACATACTCAGGCTGACTGGCTCTTGTTCAGGCAAATGAGAAATAAGTGCACTCAGGCTATCCGGAAGGCCAAAGTTAGTCACTTTAAGGAACAGTTCTCTCTCTGTGAGTCAAACCCCACAAAGTTCTGGAAAACAGTTAAATACCTGGAGAATAAACTCTCCTCCTCACAGCTGCCCAAGTTGCTCTAATGTGGCTATCCCCAATACTCCTCCTCTCTCTTCCCCTGCCTCGTTACAAAGTTTATCCCTGCAGGCGGTCACTGAGTCTGAGGTGCTAAAGGAGATCCTTGAACTTGACCCCAAAAAACATCTGGTGCAGATGGTTTAGGCCCTATCTTCTTTAAGGTTGCTGCCCCTATCATCCTCAAGCCTATCTCTGACCTTTTTAACCTGTCTCTTCTCTCAGGAAGCTGTTGGCGCAGATAGAGATGGCAGCTTCGCTTCAAATCCTTAGGAAACTGTACAGTATTGTTTTTTTATGTATTATTTCTTACATTGTTAGCCCGGAAAACCTTAAGTGTTATTACATACAGCCAGGAAGAACTATTGGATATCAGAGAGACGTAAACATACCAGCACAACCAGCATTACAACCAGGAATACGATTTTCCCAAAGTAGATCCTTCGTCTGCACCTTCCAGGGCATTTGAACTGATTCCAGAGGCCAACCCAAAACAACACAGTCGGAGGAGAGGGTGCTGGAGGAGAGGGTGCCGGAGCAGTCTTCTAGTGAGGCTTCGGATGCGTGCACACCACCCACTGCTTCTGAGTATATTACTTGCTAATGTCCAGTCTCTAGTTAACAAAGTAGGCGAAATTAGGGAAAGAGTTGCTTTCCAAATAGATATCCAGGACTGTAACATACTCTGTTTCCCGGAGACATGGCTAGCCGGGGACATGCTGTCGGAGTCCGTACAGCCAACGGATTTTCAGTGCATTGCCGACCACTGCTACTCTAACTTCCCTGATGCATACATGGCCCTCCCCCGCCCTCCTTTTGGCAAATCTGACCATGACTCCATCTGTTGCTCCCCTCCTACAGGCAGAAACTAAAACAGGAAACGCTCGTGCTTAGATCTATCCAACTCTGGTCTGACCAATCAGATTCCACACTTCAAGATTGCTTCGATCACGTGGATCATATGTTCCGGGGAGCCTCAGACAATAACATTGACGTACGTATATGCTGACTCGGCGAACGAGTTTATGAGGAAGTGTATAGGAGATGTTGTTCCAACCGTGACTATTAAAACTTTCCCTAACAGACACCATGGATTGATGGCAGCATTCGCGAAAACTGAAAGCACGTACCACCACATGGGCTCTCCTTTTCCGTGGCCGACGTGAGTAAAACACTTAAATCTGTTAAACCTCACAATGCTGCCAGCCCAGAAAGCTAAGGTAACTGAACTAAATGACTATTGCTCCGTAAGCACTCACTTCCTTCATCATGAAGTGCTTTGAGAGACTAGTCAAGGCTCATATCACCTCCACCATACCTGTTACCCTAGACCCACTCCAATTTGCTTACCGCCCCAATAGGTCCACAGACGATGCAATCACCATCACTCTGCACACTGCCCTATCCCATCTGGACAAGAGGAATACCTATGTAAGAATGCTGTTCATTGACTATAGCTCAGCATTCAACACCATAGTGCCCTCAAAACTCATCATTAAGCTTGAGACCCTGGGTCTCGACCCCACCCTGTGCAACTGGATCCTGGACTTCCTGAATGGCTGCCCCCAGGTGGCAAGGGTAGGTAACAACACACCCGCCAAGCTGATCCTCAACACATAGGCCCCTAAGGGTGCGTGCTCAGTCCCCTCCTGTACCCCCTGTTCACTCATGACTGCACGGCCAGGCACGACTCCAACACCATCATTAAGTTTGCCGATGACACAACACCGACAACGACGAGACAGCCTATAAGGAGTATAGGGAGGAGGTCAGAGACCTGGCCATGTGTTGCCAGAACAACAACCTCTCCTTCAACATGCTCAAGACAAAGGAGATGATTGTGGACCATAGGAAAAAGAGGACAGGGCACGCCCCCATTCTCATTGACGGGGCTGCAGTGGAACAAGTTGAGAGCTTCAAGTTCCTTGGTGTCCACATCACCAACAAACTAACATGGTCCAAGCACACCAAGACAGTCATATAGAGGGCACGACAAAACCTATGCCCCCTCAGGAGATTGAAAAGATTTGTCGTGGGTCCTCAGATCCTCAAAAGGTTCTACAGCTGCACCATCGAGTGCATCCTGACCAGTTGCATCACTGCCTAGTATGGCAACTGCTCGGCCTCCGACCACAAGGCACTACAGAGGGTAGTGCGAACGACCCAGTACATCACTGGGGCCAACCTTCCTGCCATCCAGGACCTCTATACCAGGCGGTGTCAGAGGAAGGCCCAACAAATTGTCAAAGACTCCAGCCACCCTAGTCATAGACTGTTTTCTCTGCTACCGCATGGCAAGCGGTACCGGAGCGCCATGTCTGGTGCAAGAGGCTTCTAAACAGCTTCTACCCCCAAGCCATAAGACTCCTGAGTACCTAATCAAATGGCTACCCAGACTATTTGCATTGCACCCCCTCTTTTACACTGCTGCTACTCTCTGTTGTTATCATCTAAGCATAGTCACTTTAATAACTTTACCCACATGTACATATTACCTCAACTAACCAGTAACCCGCACATTGACTCTGCACCGGTATATGGTCTCGCTATTTTTATTTTACTGCTGCTTTTTAATTACTTGTTACTTTGATTTCTTATTCTTATTCGTGCACGTTCAAATATATTTTTGCCAAATTATTCGATCCCCTAATAACGCACTGCAAAAATGAACTTGGACCAGAATGTACTCGCTCTCCCAACTAATTATTGTTTCTGCAATGAGGATTCACCCTCTTAGAGAATTAACTTATCTGCAGATACTCGTTGTTTTGAGCTAAAAAAGCAGTAGTAGCAGTGTGCAAATCAGGGACCCTAATGAACGGCTCTGTCACCGATGCGATATGATTCCCGACACGTTCGCCAAAAATAACAGTTTGTTAGCGAACAAAAGGAATCAGACAGAAGGCTCATGCTGTCAAAATGTCGACGCCCAGAGAAGACACTTTCCGGGGCAGGAAATCTGTGCTTGAATCCGAAAGCAAGTGACTCCTGAGACTCCTGTGATAATGTATGGAAAATAGTGAAATCAAAGAATGGAACAAAATGAGCAAAATTTGTAGTAGAAGACAAGGACCGGTCCAATAGTGCATTTCTTATAGGGTAGAGTTTTTTGGACAAGGATATTCATTTGGGAAATCCATTTGTAATATTGAGGACTGTGAAGAAACAGTGGGAAAGGTGGATTCAATCAAGGTGACTAGAAGCAGCCTTCTTTGGGTTAATTGTGTTGATGAAGAACAGAAGAAGCATGCACTGGATCTGTCAAAATTGTCCACGTCAGAAGTAACATGTATTGATCTTCGGAGCAGGGCGCCTGCCAAAGGAGTTATAGCTGGAGTCTCATTGGATATAGATGAGTACCTTAGTCAGAAAATCCCAGGAGTGGTCAGTGCACGTTGCCTGACCCGCATGGTAAATGGAAGGAAGGAGAAAAGCCTGGCGATATTATTGTTTGAAGAGAATCTACCTGAATATGTGAAGCTTGGTTATGTGAGGTAAGCGCTGAGAGCATTTGTGTCCAAACCATTACACTGTGGAAATTGTAAAGGATATGGTCGCGTGTCAAATGTTTGCAGACGGGCGAAGTATGATATTGAATAATCTATGAATGGAAAATGTTGCAACTGTGGTGGGGATCATGTCAGGGTGAAGGAGGTCAAGGATCAAGGCTGCGCAGCAGATCTCCTATGTGGAGGCGGTGAAGAGAGTCAAAGGGGCAATAGGCAACAGTTTTGAAGATATAGCAGTGGATGCATTGCAACCAGTTGCTAGTGTTTTAAGTCAATCGGGTGATCTGGATACACTCATTGTGAAGAAGGTAGATTTTGAGGCATTTATAGCCACAGTGATTAATTGTACCGCTCAAGTGTCTAAGAAGTCAAATAAGCTGAATTATATCATTATATCATTATATCCTATACGTTTTTGGGGCTCCAAGACTTCACGGCAGAAGCACTACTGTCCCGCCCTCACAGGAGGCTTCTGAGCCTGTGTTGGGACCTGATTTAGAATGAGGTTTTTACAGAAAAGCAGGTTGATTTTGTTTAGTTAATAAATTTTTTGTTCATTTTTATATGTTATTTGTACCCAAATGTTTTCCTCTTTTGTATCTTTATTATCCATAGGTGGCGAAATGCACATTTAATTGTTGCCAACACCATTATACCATAGAAGAAGAAGATGACGACGACACTTTCCGAGGTGAGCAGGATGCTTATTAGATGGAGTTACTGTACGTTGAGCAGTGGTGGAAAAAGTACTAAAAGTAAAGACACCTTATTAGAAAATTACTCAAGTAAGTCACCCAGTAAAATATTACTTCAGTAGGTCTAAAAGTTTTTGTTTTTTTAAATACTTTTTTGTAACTTATTTTTTATTGACGGTTAGCCAGGGGCACACTGCAACACTCAGACATAATTTACAAACGAAGCATTTGTGTTTCGTGACACTGCCAGATTAGATGCAGTAGGGATGACCAAGGATGTTCTGTTGATAAGTGTGTGAATTGGACCATTTTCCTGTCAAAATGTAACTAGTACTTTTGGGTGTCACGGAAAATGTATGAAGTAAAAAGTACATTATTTTCTTTCGGAATGTAGTGAAGTAAAAGTTTACAAAAATATAAAGCAAGTACAGATAAGTAAAAATACTTTAAAGTACTACTAAGTACTTTACACAACTGACGTTGGGATGCCACCGTACTGCAGTCAAAGTCATGGGAAGAGGAATATTGGGATAGGGAAGAATGGAGGGGAAAAAAAGAGGCTGATGAAAATGAGGTTGAATTTAAATTTGAGGAAAATGGTGATTAAAAAATGGAGAGATGGGGTGTCGAAGATTGGTATCAAGTGCAAACAGAGTGAGCCAAGCTTCATACCTTGTTCTGGAGGTGAAATGGAAGTGAATGAGGGTGAGTTAAGTGAGGTGGAAGGTGTGGTGAAGAGCTCGGAACCCGAGCCTGGCATCGATGGATATGATAAAGAAGATCAATTCGATCCTTGCCTTTTGGCGAGATGCATTTGGGGTTCCAGGGTGGGTGGGAAAGCAGTTGAATCAGTGAAGGTAACCTGTAGTGGACTTGTGATATTTGTTTTTGTGTTTCTTCTCACCAAAGGGAGCACGGGCCACATGTTCGCAACTTGGGTCAAGATATGTTTCTTGCTTTGCTCTTAGAAACATGGCACCATTGAAATGAGTGATTTCTGGGGTAGCGTTAAGTATGGAGGTGGAGCAATTGAAGTTGACGATTCCTGGTGTTTGTGATGCCCACTGTTTGGTGCAACACAAACCCGGTGGTAAGTGTGGTTAAACAGAGGAATCACTGTCAGTCATTTTGAGTCTTTACCCGACAAAGGCATGTTAGGATATATCAGTTATCCTGTTAGAGCTTTTGTGCCGAATCCACTACGCTGTTTCAGGTGCAACGTTTATGGTCATGTTGCAGCAGTTTGAAGGAGGGAGATTCCAAGATGTGCAGGAGGGCATGGGATAGAGGACTGTGTAGTTTTGGTGGATAAAGTTGTGTGTGTCAACTGTAGGCGTGCCCATGTTGCTAAGGATCGGAAGTGTCCGGTGCGAGAGAGGTAGGTTGAGGTGGCTGGAGTCAGAGTAGTGCACACGGTGTCGTATGCTGAGGCAGTGAACAAAGTAGAGGAGGATAGGTCAAAGGATCCTGAGAGAATCCCTGTGAGTAGTTGTTGGCCTATCAGAGTGATAGGCCAGAGTAATATATGCTTCAGTAATGTTGGATTCTTAGAGTTCATAGCATTGGTTATCAACTGTACCGCAGAAATGGAATGTAAATCACAGAAAATAGATTTAATAGTCCTGATTCCTGTGACTAATCCATCTGTGGCTATTTAACCTCTGAATATCAGCTAACCAACTTTATCAGGAGTTATTGCGAGCCTATTTGCAATGTGTTTACACAGTGGGAAATGCAGAAGTATTTTATTTTTTCACTATGATCAGCTTGTCAAAAAATGGATGGATACAAACTTGAAACCACTGATCATGACAATGGGGTGAAACTCCTGGACAACAGTTGTGACTGTCCATTCCATATTATCCATTTTACTTTGACCAGTCCTGTTTTTAGGATATGTTGTTTGTTAACATGGCAGCTCATTAGTCAGGTTAGGCTATTTGATCAGAGAAACCTGCATGATGTAAAAAGTGTCCATCTCATTACATTGTCATACATTTTATCTCCAGGCTGTAGGCTACAGAAAAGGCCACATACATTTTTTTTTACCATATCCTATATGTTCTACATTTTTGTTAAGAGAATTTTCGGGATGGAACGTTGGTGGAGCGCTTCAAAGATGCATCTCACTAACAGCACCCTGGAGAGGCACGCTGGGAATGGACAAGTGGAAAAATATTTTGTGCCTCTGCCTTTGACAATGTGGGCACTGCTTATCAAAGGGTGGCATCAGCGCTCACCTAAAAAAAAACATATGCCACTGGTTGAGAGAAATTGTCAATTTTTTGGGGCAGAATTATGTGAGGTTTTATGTGTGTTGTTGGAAGTGCGTCTTGGTCAGTTTAGCTCAGAAAAGGCTATCTGCCGCCACAGGCGGGCCGGCAGTGGGTATATGAGATTTGACTTCAAAAGAGTTAGAGGGTGTGTTGAGTACCTCATCCTTCCAGGCCGTTGGCATGGTGCATGAGCAATAGGGTCAAAGTATTGGAATGGGGTAGTGGATTTTTAACGAGTGTAGGGTTAGTTGGAAGGTTTTCTTTTTCCCCTTTTGTATCACATGCACAATGGATTTATATTATAGTCCAGTTGGGGGCGGTAATGCAACATATTTGATGCCAACTGCAGTTTAACTCCAAAGAAGAAGAATTTCTCAACGTTAGCCCACGTGGGTTGTTGTTTCGAAGGAATCCGCGCTAGTTAAGCACCAATAACAAGAAGATCATGGGGAAAAATAAACAGACGAAACCCGCAGAGGCATTTAAACAAGGTGCTACGACTGGGCAATATCCAAGGTAACGCTGACTAGCTGGTTCGCTCTTTTTGTCCTACAGGCTTGCTAGCTATCTAAGTTAGCATGCTAGCTATCTTGAGAGTTAGTTACCCAGTTAGCAATGAGCACTCAGGAGGCCGGGGTCCCTCCAGTCCAGAATGGTCGCACCCCAAGCGACCGTTTTCACTAGTGCCGTTTTACTCATCCGGCGACACTACAGCTGCCAGTCGGAGGCAAGCCCCATTTTCAGCATCTAGTCAGCAGCATGCCTACTCCCTCACCACTTTATATATATCACTCACACACACACAGGGTTGGGTAGGTTACTTTATAAATGTAATCCGTTAGTTGCTAGTTACCTGTCAAATTGTAATCAATGTAACTTTTGGATAACCCAAACTCAGTAACGTAATCTGATTACATTTAGTTACTTTTAGATTACTTTCCCCTTAAGAGTAATTAGAAGATGACAAAACTGTATGTTACCAATTGAACCACATCTATTGCAGGATAAATCAATGTTAAAGTGTATATAGCTGGCCATATATGGATGTTACATTTTACTTTATGGGTTGGTTTATGTAGGCTTCTTCTAACCCATTGCTTTCTACATATAAAGTACGATTAAATTAGACTTGGTTTTTAATGTAAAGATGTAGCAGAATTCCATTAAATGTTATACTGCCTTGATCTTCAAGAATAGGACTTGGAAATTTGGAAGTATAGAATAGCTGAATTGTTTTACCTGCGCATAACCCCAAAGCTATGGATTTATTACGCAGCCCTACTCTGTTTATGATTTTGTCATGGAGTGCTGATTGGGTTTATTGATTCCTGTTGAAAAATAAATGCTGCGCTCATGGAATGGCATGCTTGAGCACTACTGGAAAAGGCCATATGCTGCATTTGCTATAGGCCTAATGTTAAACGTTTTGTTGGTGACACTTTAATGTCTTGATAATCCACAGATGAAACAATAACATCGGTCGCCCCGTCTTTGTTTTGGTAAGAAGCTGAGTGATGGGCCTGGAGAAATGTAACCACTCTCAGATTAATAGAAAAGGTTTTTCTTTTCTTTTTACTCTTTTCTACATTGTAAGACATCAAAACTATGAAATAACACACATGGAATCATGTTGTAACCAAAAAAGGGTTAAACAAATCAAAATATATTTGAGATTCATCAAAGTAGCCACCCTTTGGTTTGATGACATCGTTGCACACTTTTGGCATTATCTCAACCAGCTTCATGGGGTAGTCACCTGGAATGCATTTCAATATGCCTTGTTCATTTGTGGAATTTCTTTCCTTAATGCGTTTGAGCCAATCAGTTGTGTTGTGACAAGGTAGGGGTGGTATACAGAAGATAGTCCTATTTGGTAAAAGACAAAGTCCATATTATGGAAAGAACAGCTAAAATAAGCAAAGAGAAACAACAGTCCACCATTACTTTAAGACATGAAGGTCAGTCAATCAGGAAAATGTCAAGAACTTTGAAATGTTCTTCAAGTGCAGTTGCAAAAACCATCAAGCGCTATGATTAAACTGGCTCTCATGAGGACCGCCACAGGAAAGGAAGACCCAGAGTTACTTCTGCTGCAGAGGATAAGTTCATTAGAGTTAACTGCATCTCAGATTGCAGCCCAAATAAATGCTACATGTTTCAAGTAACAGAAACAGCTCAACATCAACTGTTCAGAGGAGACTGCGTAAATCAGGCCTTCATGGTCGAATTGCTGCAAATAAACCACCACTAAAAGACACCAATAAGAAGAAGAGACTTGCTTGGGACAAACCACGAGCAATGAACATTAGACCAGTGGAAATCTGCCCTTTGGTCTGATGAGTCCAAATTTGAGATTTTTGGTTCCAACCTCCATATCTCAGTGAGACGCAGAGTAGGTGAACGGATCTTTGCATGTGTGGTTCCCACCGTGAAGCATGGAGGAGGTGGTGTGGGGGTGCTTTGCTTGTGACACTGTCTGTGATTTTATTTAGAATTCAAGGTACACTTTAACCAGCATTCTGCAGCGATTCGCCATCCTATCTGTTTTGCACTTAGTGGGACTATCACTGTTTTTCAACAGGACAATGACCCAACACCTCCAGGCTGTGTAAGGGCTATTTGACCAAGAAGGAGAGTGATGGAGTGCTGCACCTGGCCTCCACAAACATCTGACCTCAACACAATTAAAATGGTTTGGGATGAGTTGGACCGCAGAGTGAAGAGGAAATCGGCCAACAAGTGCTCAGCATATGAGGGAACTCCTTCAAGACTGTTGGAAAAGCATTCCACGTGGAGCTGGTTGAGAGAATGCCAAGAGTGTATAAAGCTGTCATCAAGACAAAGGGTGGCTACTTTGAAGAATATATAAAATATATTTTGATTTGTTTAAAAACAATTGGGTTACTACATGATATATGTTATTTCTACAATGTAGAAAATAGTAAAAAGAGAGACCCTTGAATGAGTAGGTGTGTCCAAACCTTTGACTGTTACTGTATACCTCTTTTTTTTTTAAATATATATATTTTTTAAATAAACACTGGTACTGGAGACCTTCAGATGAGTCTTGTAAGCAAAACAGAACACCATTGTGTTCGTGAGAGTCAAATTTCAATAGAGTGGTGTTAATAGTTTGTAGGCCAAACTGTTCAGATGCTTCATACGATTTTGTGAGAAGACCAATTTTCAGATTTGTCTCATGGTCTGACAAACACCACTCTAGCTCTGCCACCTTTCACTGCAGATGCGGAAGGGCGATATCGGCGGATGCAGTGGATTGAGACGCAGCCCTTGCAAAAACACAGTTGTCTCTAGCTTAAACAGACAGATTTATTTTGGGGGGGGGGGTACTTTTTACCCCTTTTTTTTCTCCCCAATTTTGTGATATCAATTGGTAGTTTAGTCTTGTCCCATCTCTGCAACTCCTCAGGAGAGGCAAAGATCGAGAGCCATGCGTCCTCTGAAACATGACCCTGCCAAGCTGCGCTGCTCGCTTTACCCGGAAGCCAGCCGCACCATTGTGTCCGAGGAAACACTTTACAACTGGCGACCGAAGTCAGCGTGCATGTGCCTGGCCTGCCACAAGTCGCTAGAGCACGATAGGACACGGTCATTAAGGTCATCTCGGTTTTCATTTGAAGCATCATTTTATCCTTTGCTTGTTTGTAACAATTGCAAAGACATTGGCAACTTTGTATTTGTAGTCAACTTCGTTCTGAAGTTATCAGCGGTCACAGAGAGAATGAAGTTGCTTATCTATATGTTCAGCTGAGATCTTCTGTGAATAATGTGACCATAGATGCTTTTTTGCCCTTCTAACGACGCACTAACAGTAGCTGTTCTACAAGTGTCCTGAGACAGCCGTTAAATAATGTGCAGTTTTAGTAATGATGGATTTGGGAGATTTAACGATGCTCCTACTAAGTTTCTAAAGTTTAATTTAGCTTTGAGATGCTTTTGGCAAACCGGGCCCAGGGCCACCATGTGACGGCTAAAGTGACTGGATTTAAACTACTTTCATAACTCGCCAAAGTAAAGATGTTGCTATAGAGTGTTGACAAACTTTTCTCTGTATGCTCAAGCTTCTATTTCTCAAAAATATGTCAAATATTTTGAGCACTTTGTTTAGTTAACGCCAAACCAGTTATGGCCCATGCACACGCGTCTGATGCACATGCCGCTCGTAGTGCACATTCAATGCATGACCATGTGACCAAATATTGTGATGACTTCTTGTTTACACATGATTTTACTTAGAGTAAATAAATGTCTTTCTTTTTCCATAAATGAATTGCCCCTCTAGCAAGAAGCCTAAACGAGATGGCAAGCCCAGACAGAAGGATCATCTTGAGCAGATTCCCTTCCGCCTTCGAGAGATTATGAAAAGCAAGGAGAGGATGAAGATGGGGCCCAGCAAGGCCAAGAAGATGAGGAAAGGTCAGTCATCATGGAATTCTAACCTTTTAATATTGTTCTTGATTAGGCCTATACATGAATGCCTGTAGTATTAGCGAAGGTATTTGATACTTGTAAAAACTGACTTGCCTTTCTTAAAAGTTTAATTGAAGCTCTGTCTTCCAGTACTCCTCATTTTCTGTCCTGTTCCTTATATTCTTTACTTGGATCCCATTAGCTGACGCCATCGCCCTTGCTCCCAAACCCAAGCCAGGGGATGCTACAATCGTAGATATCCCTGTTCCACACTTCCGTAGAAAGAAGAGGGAGAGTGAGAAGACGTACCTGCGAAGGATGGGCAATGAGGCGCAGCACGTCCTCTTCCTCACCAAGAACCAGATAGAGAGACGGCCGGAGAGGGAGCTAGAGGAGCAGGAGAAACCTGCTGGCACCGGGAAATGCAAGTCTGACAAGAAGAAAGAGTGAGTGGAGCCAGACAAACAATTCTGTCCCTCAATTCCAACCCGACCCCTAGCCCCGCCTTTCACATAGGCCTACACTTTTGTTTAAACCTTTTTGGACTTTGTTGTTTATTGGTTTAACGCAGCGTTTCCCAAACTAGGGGTCGCAAGAGAAACACTGTAAGAGAAGGGGGGGGAAATGCTTTGGTTCATAGAACCGGGGTTACGTCAGTAGCAGCTAGATGCAGTTGTAATAAACAGCAGCTTCTTTTTTCTTCGGACACGTGGCTCTATCTATTAAACGGTTTAAGCTACATCACTGAAAGTTAAGACTCTAAGGAACATGTATGTGTCTTCTGTTTCCCACTACCATGCCCACAATCCGGGCAGGACTCATTAGAACAGAGTAAACAAGACCAGGCACTACATCAGACTGGAGAAAAAAAAGAACATCAATGTTCTTTTTCTGCACAGAAGATCATACAAAATTATTGCCTGATCTTTTGAACATCCCAATGCCTTTCTAATGCATTTGTCACTTCAAACCATAACTTTCTTTCAGATTGAAATACTGTCAAGGGTACTATCGGACTGATTTACAATAGACTGTCAAAGCCCCCCTGGGATCTCAAAAAAATAAATATCAATGGAACCATTAGTTTAACGCATCAAACATAGACTACGTTTAAGGTTGAGTGTGATGTTCCCTGCTTTCTACAGCGTGATGACCATGTTAATTTGCCCCCATGTGATAATAAAGTTGACAAACTATCCAACCCCTTCAGATCTACAGTAGTGTCTAGGGAGGAGGGGTTAGTGGTGATTTGAAATGAAGCCTTTGTATTTAGTCTAAAATGTAGTGGTCTCAAATTCCATCCTTAATCGTTTGTCCTCTCCTGTGTGACTGCAGATATGATAAAAGCCGGCTGGACAGGCTACATAAAAAGAAACTGGACAGGCGGGAAGAGAAGGCAGAAAACGACATGTTCATAGGTATGTATGGATTTTCAGCAGAGCATGCTGTATATCAGGTAATTAGAGATGCTGCCACCATCTTATACATGCTGCCACCATCTTATTCTCTATCCCTGAACTTTTAGATGAAGTTGCCTTCGGAGAAGTTGCCATGGCACCGCCGACTCTGAGTATCAAGCCCAGGAAGGCACTGATCAAGCCCCAGGTAAGTGTGTGTGCATGTGAGTATGTAAAAAGAGCTATCCTCATTTTAATTATATCACTCCCCAGAGGGGTATACTACGATGCAAGCTAGATTACTCGGGATTTGCTGAAGCTAGCCTGCATTGGTTAGCTAAACGTTCCAGCTCAGGCTTTATCCATGTTATGAAGGTGGATATTGATCGTGCACCTGTCGCCTGCTCAAGCCGAGCTTGTTACTGTGTGCTCGTGCCGCACAAGGCTAAGTCAAACAAAAGTCATACAAAAGGTTTACTTTGGGTGAAGTTTCAAGTGCATCTTGTCATTACTAAATGTATAATGTGATACGCATTTTAATATGACCTTTTTTTAAATTAATAAAATATTTAATTAGTCCTCTCCTCAAATGAAGAGGATGATGACGAGAGGGAGAGAATCAGATTTAATTGTTCCTCAACTCACGGCTCAGGTACTGGGCTCCCCAGTGGCGCAGCGGTCTAATGCACTGCATCTCGGTGCTGGAGGCGTCGCTACATCAGGCCGTAATTGGGAGTCCCATAGGACGGCCCACAATTTGCCCAATGGCGCCCAGGGTTGGCTGATATAGGCTGTGATTGTAAATAAGCCTGTGTTCTTAACTGACTTGCTTTGTTAAATTAATTTAAAAAAAGTTTAAATAATTCAACAACAACAACAAAATTCAGGGTAAGTGGAGTTAGCCCTGACTTAGACTGCCCCGGAGACGGTTAATTCTGACAGATTCGTTGCCTGGTTAAAAGGTGAGCCACTTTAGTGTCACCGGTTATTCCGAGTTGAACTCTGAGTTGACCAGTGTTAGCTCGCTATCTCCTCTATCTCACGTCATAGTACACCACTCTGGCATCTTAGAGTAGTGCTGATCTAGGATCAGTTTTGCCTTTTTAGATCCTAATGAATAAGATGTAAAAAATATATTTCACCTTTTATTTTGACTGAGAAGTCGTACTGAGACACGGGTCTCTTTTACAGAACCCTACATAAATATTGTACATAAAATTACAAATCTATTAAGAAATGGACACATGGGGCCTCCCGGGTGCGCAGTGGTTAAGGGTGCTGTACTGCAGCGCCAGCTGTGCCATCAGAGTCCCTGGGTTCGCGCCCAGGCTCTGTCGTAACCGGCCGCGACCGGGAGGTCCGTGAGGCGACGCACAATTGGCCTAGCGTCGTCCGGGTTAGGGAGGGCTTGGTCGGTAGGGATGTCCTTGTCTCATCGCGCACCAGCGACACCTGTGGCGGTCCGGGCGCAGTGCGCGCTAACCAAGGTTGCCAGGTGCAGGGTGTAGCCTCCATCACATTGGTGCGGCTGGCTTCCGGGTTGGATGCGCGCTGTGTTAAGAAGCAGTACGGCTGGCTGGGTTGTGTATCGGAGGACGCATGACTTTCAACCTTCGTCTCTCCCGAGCCCGTACGGGAGTTGTAGCGATGAGACAAGATAGTAGCTACTACAACAATTGGATACAATGAAATTGGGGAGAAAAAGGGGTAAAATTCAAAAAAATAAAATAAAATAAATTGACACATTTATCAACATTGAGGTCTCCGATCATTACTCTGAATGGACCAGAACATCTCATTTCAGTGAGTCCTGTAAGTTATTCCACATAAAGGGCGCAAAAAAAATAAACGCAGCTTTACCCAAATTTGTGGAGACCGACGGGGCCAAACCCAGTCTCGTGCTTGGTTTATCTACAAAGCCCTCATGGAGAAATTTTGTATCGATCATCGTTAATTCAATTTAGACTTACAAATGACCAAACTCAGTCTTAGGCTTACTCTCCTTACATTTTTTTATTTGTTTATTTGACCTTTATTTAACCAGGCAAGTCAGTTAAGAACAAATTCTTATTTTCAATGACGGCCTAGGAACAGTGGGTTAACTGCCTGTTCAGGGGCAGAACGACAGATTTGTACCTTGTCAGCTCAGGGGTTTGAATTTGCAACCTTCCGGTTACTAGTCCAACGCTCTAACCACTAGGCATACAAAGAGGCCCAACTCACTTTTTGATACAAAAGACAATGGTGAGTTCTATAACCATCACCAGTAATAAACATAAGGGCACAATGGAAAACAGCATCTAGTAGTTTAAGTGTAGATTATGCTGCATGCATATAGATAATATCCCCAGAAACTATAATAGACATAAAAGTGGCCTGGACAACTTCCTTCCTGTTAACAGAAGTCAGACATGCTAAGAAAACACAACCTTGAACATGAACTTTATCAGCTCATTGACATGTTTTTTTTAAATTACAGTTTTGTCATCAAGCCAGATACCAAAATATTTGTAGGAAGGAACTCGCTCAATTTGTGTACTGTTCAAACTAGTAATTTACACATGTTTTTTAAAATTTGGGTTATGGGACCTAGAAAAAAGCATGTTTTGCATTTAGCATTAAGTTTAGATCCAATAATAACCTCTGCAATGCTTGGCAATCAGACTTCAAATGTGAAAAGGCTTGGCCAACTGATGGAACAATGGAATAAAACACAAATGAAATGTATATATTTTACAGCATTACCAATTTATTTATTGAAATGAATTAATTAGGCCCTAATCTATGGATTTCACATGACTGGGCAGGGGTGCAGCCATGGTGGGCCTTAGAGAGCATATGCCCACCAATCAGAATGAGTTTTAATCACACAAAAGGAATATATTATAGACCAAAATATTCATCAGGTGTCCAGGTGGCTGGTCTCAGACGATCTGGCAGATAAAGAAGCCAGATGTGGAGGTCTTGGGCTGGCGTGGTTACACCAGGTCTGCGGTTGTAAGGCCGGTTGGATGTACTGCCAAATTCTCTAAAATGACGGAGATGGCTTATCGTAGAGAAATTAATATTAAATTCTCTGGCAACAGCTCTGGTGGACATTCTTGCAGTCAGCATGCCAGTTGCACGCTCCCTCAACTTGAGACATCTGTGGCATTGTGTGACAAAATTGCTCATTTTAATGGCCTTTTATTGTCCCCAGCACAAGGTGCACCTGTGTAATGATCATTCTGTTTAATTAATTTTATTTCAGCTCATGAATCATGGGATCAACACTTTACATGTTGCAGTTATATTTTTGTTCAGTATAGATTGTAAACAGTAATGGGCTGAGTATCGAACCTTGGGCCACCTCTTTATGTTGGCTTCAGAGTGGCGCAGTGGTCTAAGGCACTGTATCTCAGTGCAAGAGGCGTCACTGCAATCCCTGGTTCGAATCCATGCTGCATCATGATTGGGAGTCCCATAATTGGCCCAGCATCGTCCGGGATTGGCTGGGGTAGGCCGTCATTGTAAATAAGAATTTGTTCTTAACTGACTTGCCTAGTTAAATGAAAAATTATAATAATCATTATGTAACTCAAAGCTCTCAGATTTGACCCAATCTACTTTGATGGCCTGAGTTCTGACATTGAGATAATTATGAAACCATTGGCAAGTATCAGTACCCAATGCTATGGAGGACAGCTTATTCAACAGAATAACATGGTCTACAGTATCAAGCTTTAGTCTACAAACATGGCAGCACAATTCTTTCTAACTAAGTCATTTGTAATATCATTTACAACGAGCATGGTAGGCGAAGTGGTGCTATGTTTGGGTCTGAATCCGGATTGAATAACAAAGAAAATAACTTGGTTTGTTGACCAATGATTGTAGTAATTTCGCAAGACAAGGGAGCCTGGAAATGGGTCAATAATTATCGAGATCACCACTATCCCCGCCCTTATGGAGTGTTATCACAAAAGCTGCTTTCGACACTTCCTGATATTTCCTGATAGTGTGCTACTGTGCCAGCAATGAGGGGCAATGCATACTTACGCAAACACAAGTCAGCCCCTAATGATTTCTAGGCTAATAAGGCAGCAATAACTTATTTCTTTGATTTGACAAAAAGAGAAACACTGACTACCATTTCCCAAGTCACGTGAGATTGACTGACCAATGGTTCTAATATTTTCGCAAGACAAGGGAGCCTGGAAATGGGTAGATCATTCTCAAGATCACTACTATCCCCGTCCTTATGGAGTAGCACAAAAGCTGCATACCACACTTTTGCAATAATTCCATGGATGATCCTAGATCAGCACTCCTACCTTGAGACGCTTTGTGAATACAGGCTCAGATGAATGGCTCTAGACTATTGAATAATGTTAGTCCTTCTCTCTCCCTTCCAGGGTGTGTGTAAGGGTCTCCTGCTGAACTCTCTGCTGGGCCAGACCCAGTTCTCCACAGCCAAGCCATCCATGGCCAGGCAGAGGATGATGGAGGAGGAGAGGCAGCGGGTGGTGCAAGCCTACCGCCACCTGAAGAAACAGAAGCAGCATCGGCAAGAGGCCAAAGCAACTGGGATAGAGAAGCTGAAGAACCTCCAGTGAGACTCCAGTGGTCCCATTCTCTGCCTTGCTCCCTCCCCCAAGGTGTGCACTTCTCACTTACACTGTCCAAATACAGTGATGCAATTTTTTTATGTGGCTCTATACTCCAGCTATTTTTATTCGAGAGCAGGTGACAGTATTCCAATATTCCTTGTACACAATGACTACTACATTGTGACTCTACAAACTTGTTGGATGCATTTACAGACTGTTCTGGTGTTTTCAGATTACACGTTGTCCAATAGGAAGTGATTGGTGAATAATGTATTTTGTTTGACTCACTTTTATTGCAAGAATAGATTACATTTGTGAACACTTCTACATTCATGTGGATGCTACCATGATTATACCATGATTAGGAATGAATGATGAGGGTCAAAGATCATACCCCCCAAAAATGTTTGTCACCCATTATTGGGAATGCTGAGTTTGACATGCTTTGTTTTAGCCTCTAACTTTCTCACTCATCATTATTCATGATTGTTGTTTTTTCTTAATCGTGGCATTATCAGGATTGATTTAGAAGTGTTCAGAAACATCTTATCTACTCACTTAGTCATTTTATTTTCTATTTTCAGTAAATCAGATCAATATGAAAGTACCCTCACATTAGAGGTGATGTTCTGTACTTTCACCTGATACAAACATTTTCTCAAATCCAAAATGCTGGAGTATAGAGACAAATTTTAAATTGTGTGGACTGGTGTAAGACATATGGTGGAAAGTCTGTAAACCCCTGTAGCCTGTGCTTAAATCAATGTTTTTTTAATTAAATGGAGGTGAGTGAGCAAGTGCACATTTCAGGGTGAATGATGGGGAATTTGGCTGCATTGAAGATGAAGCACCAAATCTAAGTGGAACCACATGGAGGGGACAAGGGTTAGCTCATCTGATCACCAAGCAGTTCATATTCCTTTCCCAATCTGCAGTGAGTTTTTGTGGACACTGGGATGGATTCTGACTGGTATTGAAAGGACCAGACCACCTCTGCACATATGGACTGTTTCTCCTTGAATAAGTAGCTTTCCTTCCTACCTACCTGCAGGCCTTGCCATTTATGTCAGGTACTTCTGACTATCAGTGCCACTGTTTTCTGTATTAACTATCTTCTCTTGTGGCAATGCATGACTGCTTTGACATGGACTAAATTATGACTCTTTGGGGACTTTAAAACCTCTAACTTTTCCATGCAGTTTGGATGGAATGAACTACATACAGTGCCTTCAGAAAGTATTCAGATCCCTTGACTTTTTCCATATTTTCTTACGTTGGAGTTTTTCTAAAATGGATTAAATTGTTTTTTCTCTCATCAATCTACGCACAATACCCCATAATGACAAAGCAAAAACAGGTTTCCACTTTTTTGTTAACTTATTCTAAATATCACATTTACATAGGTATTCAGACCCTTTTACTCAGTACTTTGTTGAAGCACCTGGCAGCAATTACAGCATCAAATCTTCTTAGGTATGACGCTACAAGCTTGGCACACATGTATATGGAGAGTTTCTCCCATTATTCTCTGCAGATCCTCTCAAGCTCTGTCAGGTTGGATGGGGAGCGTTGCTGCACAGCTATTTTCAGGTCTCTCCAGAGATGTTTGATCGGATTCAACATTTACATTTAAGTCATTTAGCAGACGCTCTTATCCAGAGCGACTTACAAATTGGTGCGTTCACCTTAAGACATCCAGTGGAACAGCCACTTTACAATAGTGCATCTAAATCTTATAAGGGGTTGATCAGAGCCTGGAGGTACTGAGGTGCCGTTCCCCTCACAGCTCCGTAGGCAAGCACCATGGTCTTGTAGCGGATGCGAGCTTCAACTGGAAGCCAGTGGAGAGAGCGGAGGAGCGGGGTGACGTGAGAGAACTTGGGAAGGTTGAACACCAGACGGGCTGCGGCGTTCTGGATGAGTTGTAGGGGTTTAATGGCACAGGCAGGGAGCCCAGCCAACAGCGAGTTGCAGTAATCCAGACGGGAGATGACAAGTGCCTGGATTAGGACCTGCGCTGCTTCCTGTGTGAGGCAGGGTCGTACTCTGCGGATGTTGTAGAGCATGAACCTACAAGAACGGGCCACCGCCTTGATGTTAGTTGAGAACGACGAATTCAAGTCCGGCTCTGGCTGGGCCACTCAATGACATTGAGACTTGTCCCGAAGCCCCTCCTGCATTGTCTTGGCTGTGTGCTTAGGGTCGTTGTCCTGTTGAAAGGTGAACCTTTGCCCCAGTCTGAGGTTCTGAGCACTCTGGAGCAGGTTTTCATCAAGGATTTCCCTGTACTTTGCTCCATTCATTTTTGCCCCAATCCTGACGAGTCTCCCTGCCTCTGAAAAACATCCCCACAGCATGATTCTGCCACCACCATGCTTGACCGTAGGGATGGTGCCAGGTTTCCTCCAGATGTGACTCTTGGCATTCAGGCCAAATATTTCAGATGGTTGTCCTGGAAGGTTCTCCCATCTCCACAGAGGAGCTCTATCTATCCTTGACCAAGGCCCATCTCCCCTGATTGCTCAGTTTTGCCAGGCGTTCAGCTCTAGCATGAGTCTTGGTGGTTCCAAACGTCTACCATTTAAGAATGATGGAGGCCACTGTGTTCTTGGGGACCTTCAATGCTGCAGAAATGTTTTGGTACACTTCCCCAGATCTGTGCTTCAACACAATCCTGTTTCGGTGCGCTGAGGACAATTCCTTAGACCCCATGGCTTGGTTTTTGCTCTGACATGCACTGGCAACTGTGGGACCTTATATAGACAGGTGTTTGCCTTTCCAAATCAAGTCCAATCAATTGAATTGATCACTGGTGGACTCCAATCAAGTTGTAGAAACATCTCAAGGATGATCAATGGAAACAGGATGCACCTGAAGCTTAATTTTGTGTCTGATAGCAAGGAGTGAATACTTATGTAAATAAGGTATTTATTTTTTAAATATTTAATAACTTTGCAAAAATGTAACTTGTTTTTGTTTTGTCATTATTGGGTATTGTGTGTTGATTACTGAGGATTCTTCTTTTTTTAAATCCATTTTAGAATAAGGTTGTAACATAACAAAGTGGAAAATGTCAAGGGATCTGAATACTTTCCAAAGGCACTGTATTATTTACGGCCCTGCTGTACCGAGCAAGAAAAGTTTGCACCTGCCATTCCCACTAGGTGGTAGTCAGGATAGAAACATCATTGGGGTGCTTCTTGTTATGTTATTAGTCATAATAATGATTGTTTCTGGAGCGAATGTGGTATGGTTTTGAATAAAATTTAACATCGTAACTGCATACGGTTCCCATACATTTCTGCAGGTGCTGTTTGTTATATTTGTTGCTCAAATAATGTATTTCAATTGCGTTTGTCAATATTTGTACAGAGATAGTTGTTTCACCACTCTTTAGTTCTAAAATCACATCAGACAGATGTGGTTTTGTTTCAATGCAGAGGAGCTAGTAATTGTATAGACAATAGTTAATCTATAGAGGAGCTATTTGTAGAAGTTGGGCAGTAGGTAAGGTAGGGGTTTTCTTTTGTTAGACCTACGTAACAGACTCCCTTCACATATCTTAAAGATGTCCCCAAGCCTTAACAAATCAGCCCGGCACCCTCTGTTTACATCTGCAATCCCAAAAAAGGTTGATTTACAAGACATGAAAGGACCCGTTGTCTGAGGATCTTTGGCCTGGGGAACAACTAATGCAGCCGGCCGGACCTAGATATTTCTAGCTGGTTTGTTTAGAGCTTCTCCTGTGTAAGAATCTACGAACATCTCAGGTTACATGGACTTGTTGATATACTTTCATAAACCGAAATTTAAATCTGTCTTTTAGAAATCTGTCTTGGTCCACTTAAAAAAAATATTAAAAAAATTCTCTCCCCTGCTTTGTCATCCCTATGACAAAGTGACTGTGTACAGCTATACAGAAATAATAGATTATATAATAACAATTTCTACTGACTGTGGATGGATGAACTCTGCTGTTTAATCAGCTTGACTGTAGCCACACCTTTGAACATGCCTGATGTTGTGTAGGTCTATCGAGTGTTGCCATGGTGACAGTAAATCCCTGTTGCCCAGTGAGAGAGAGACTGGACAGGTGGTTGTGATTTCTAGTGAAGGCTGGCTGACTGGACTGTATCCGCGAAGCTCAATGACCAATATTTTCATTGCTCATAGTTTCAGGGGGGTACTGTACCATAGAATTACATGTGAATAATCTCTATGTACTCAAGCCTTCATGTACCTTTTCAAGCCTTCATGTACCTTTTTAAGCCTTCATGTACCTTTTCAAGCCTTCATGTACCTTTTCAAGCCTTCATGTACCTTTTCAAGCCTTCATGTACCTAAGTCATTCAAGGGTAACTTTGAACACTAGTAGGGATTCACAATAAGTTTCTGTTCTGTAGATCAAGACTCAGCCTTTTATTTTCAGTTGAAGTTAGGCAGGGACGTGTTTGCTCAGGAAGAAGTAAACAGTAACATATGAAATGTTGCAGATGCAGTAGAAATTTAATGAATAGAGCTGACATGATTCCTTGTACTCTGTCAGAAATGCATGTCTGTTCTGTTCTATTTCTATCTGAACGGACTACTGTGCGTAAACCAGGAATTCCCCATTGCTCTTTGTCTGTTTGGAATCTGTCTCCATGGAAACAACTCATCAGTTATCCATTATGGGTTAGGGCCGTAATCTATGACCCATCATATTGGTGTGGTCAGGAGGTTCAACCACACTGTTTAATTTTTTTTATCAGAAAACAAGAGGCAATGTGTGTCCCAAATGGCACCCTATTCCCTGTTATAGTGCACTATTTTTGACATGGGCCCTGGTCAAAAGTACTGCACTATAAAAGGAATTACGAGCCATTTGGGACATAACTGCAGTCTTTCTAGAGGTAATCTATAGTCACTTTTTGGTCTTTATCTATGACGTGTATATACTCTGTGTTCATGAAGTGTTGACCTAGCTGTAACAATGAGATGCATGGGGACTCGCTAGGTAATGATTTGCAGGTGGTCTGTCCTATCCCTAGCCATGTCTTATTTGTGTAAATGTAATTATGTATACATTCAAACAGGGCACACACGTCTTCACTGGGGTTCTAGTCCACAGAAACCTGCTGTTTATCACTGAGTTATGCAACTAAGAAGCTATTGTGAAGGTTTTTATTTTAACCTTGATCTTTATATTTTTCCTATACTCTGACCATTTGCAGCACCACTTTCTTGCTAATCTAAAACTCTGCATCCAAAAACAGTCATGCTATTGAAATGACAGATGGGGCCTTTAAAGCGTTCAACATAATGCTGACTCATGTCTGCATGCATCTGACCAGTTTGTTTGTTTGCTCTTAATGACCCCTAGAGTCTTCTCCATTCTGCAGCCTACTTGTCTCCTCTGTGTTAACGAACCCAGGGCTGCTGACTGACTGAACAACACAGCCCAGCACAGGTAACAAGGAGAGGAGTGGGTGGGTGAGGAAGCGGTTTCTCAGCCTGCTGCTGCTAGGCAGCCATAGCTCAATGAGAGTAATTGTGTGTTTGTGTACGCCTGTTGTGTGTGCAGTGACAAATTACACATGAATAAATATCTTATAGCTACTTCTCCCAGTGGGAAGGGAGAACTCATTTTAATGAAGCGAACAACAGGGCAGCTGCCTCAACCCAGACTGGGCCATGTTTAGTGAAAAATCTAATAATACGGCGTGAATAGAATATGGCTCTGAACTTGTATTTTTACACAGCTGCTACTCCTCATACAGCTGTTACCATTACCCATACACTTTTATATCCAGTGTAATATAGAAAATATAACAAATATTCTTGTGTAGGTTGGTTGGGAGAGGGCTCTACTCGCAGCCCACTCAACTCCTTTTATATAACATGTACTCCTGCCTTCTGGCCCTGGATTCCTCTGGATGGAAGACTGTTCTTGATGAATGCACTGACATGACTCAACGGTTTCATAACCACAAGGACTTATCGCATCTTGAATCTATGTTTTCATCTCAAATGGCACCCTATTCCCTTTATAGTGTACAACTTTTGACCAGAGCCCATAGGGGATATGCTGCCATTTGGGATGGACACTATCTACTGCATTAATGTACTGCATCATTCCACTGCCCGACAAAACTCGTATTATGAATCCTGTTCTCATATCCTTCTGGCTTGATTGAGGGGATACACATATTCAGGTTCTTAGTTTCAGCTACTTCGTTCAAGGAGAGTCTGATCTCTCTCAAAAGCAGTGTGGTTGGCTAGTATACACGAGTGGACATGCAGTGTGTAGCTGTGCACTATTTATTTCATTTATGTTTTACCTTTAGGTCTCTTTTACAAATGCACCCTGTATATACAACAAATATACACATTGTAACTAACATGTATAATACAAAAACACAGTCACGGGCTGTATAGTATGCAGTGTAGAGCTCTGCTATCCGAGCCCGATGGTCCCCGAGATTATACTTCAGGTTGGGTTTGTTTTTTAAAATCAATTACTAGCTTTACAGGTAGGGCTCGGGTATCACAAAATTGATCATGAACATTTGAAGCTGAGCCATTTGCTTGTGCTCTGATGCGCAGTACACATCATGGTGTCAGAAGCGCTTCAACCTTGTCAAATATAATACCAGAACAATGTCCACAGGAGAGATTATGTTCTAAGCGAATACTTTTTATTTAATTTATTTTGTGATCATGTTTGGTAATTAGTATTTTGTGTTTTTTATTGATGTGTGTTTTGTATTGTGCAGGGCTTATTTAAAAAAGTAACTTGGTCAGCCATGCTTCCCCCAAAAAATGTAACAAGAAAAAAATAAAATAATGGCCAATCAAAGTTGACCTAAACAGTGAGCTCAACTGTGAATGGTCCTGGCACACCGAAAAAAAAACATTTACATTTAAGTCATAACGTGTCAAGGGGAGCCAGTTTGGATATGGCTTCAGACCAATCACATCACAGGCCAAACGTCATTATTGACAGAAAACAACTTGAATTGTTGCATCTCGTTGTGTCGTGCTCCGGTGGCTAACTAGTTAGCTAAAATCGTCCCTTTCCTAAATTAACCATTGATGGAGATAGGGATTTGGACTTGTGGTTTAACTTAATTCTCCTTACTGGCCAATGATTTATAGCGGCGATTCTGATCCAACCATAAATTCATACATTGTGCCCCTGGCCTGAGGATGGAGGTTCAACATGTAGCTAGATGTAGTATGCTAATGTTAATTAGCTGGCCTGGTGTATCGTTGCCCATGAAAGGAAGTTAGGCTTGCGAGCAAGTATTTTAGCCAGGTAGCCTAGGACAACAAAAATTACTGGTGTGTACTGTATGACAGTGTCATAGACAGTTTAGGCAAAATGAAAGAGGATAGTACTGGCGTTTCTCTACAAGTAGGGTGAGTCAACATGTTTTGTTTTTTCTACTTGCGCGCAAGAAATCAGTACCATGGACAGCCACATATTTAGCTTACATTGGATTGGACAGTAGTTTTTAGTATCTTTTAGTTGTCACTATGTTAGACTAGGCATAGGTGATTAGATGGTGCTGGAATAGTGGAGGCAGATCCTGTTTTCTTTGACTTGCGATAACCCTATGGTTCTAAATCAATAGTTTAGTAGTCCGAAAATGTCTGAAACATTACCTTACTTGACCATGCTATGGTCATGTAACTGACAAGCACGGAGAGATGTTGCTCTGAAACAAATGTGTGGTCTAATTTATTCTGCCACTGTGTCTTGTTGTCTCGGTCTTATATATCACGGTATATGAACTAACAGGTTATAGAGCAAACAATGCAATTATCACAACACATCGGTTGTAATATGGCAATTTTTTTCCTGGATTTGCTTCCCCAGGGATTTTACCCACGTAACTCTACTGATTACACCCTAGATCAGCTAGATGCAGGCAAAAGTGTTTCTCTCGACCTGTGCACCTACGTTGTAAACATTCATAGGCTAGCTTGTAGCAACCTCATGATGGGTATAGAGAGAATTTGAGTATCATGTAGTAACTTAAACCTACCGATGTTACATTGAACTGGGTGAATGGAAAATGAATGACTGTCATCCAATATGCTGTTATAGAAATAAGGCCATGTTCATTTAAAAAACAAAATCATCATCCCTCATCTTAAATGGCACAGACCACCACTGGTGTATTGTGTGTGTGTGTGTAGTATGCAGTGTGTCTGTGTTGGTGTGTAGTATGCATGTGCTTGTGTGTGAATCAGGAACACTGATGCCCATGCACACACACACACATCCATGTCGGAGGCCCCAGCAGGCAACGAAGCTTATCAGAACTGTGTATGTAAATAACTCCTCAGAGGTGTATTTTCATCCTCAGGACACTTCCTCTTGCGATGTTCCCTACTACACTATCTACAGTATCTGCCTCTTTTCCAGGTACAGTATTGGAGCTATTCCCACCTTGACCGTTTTATCCAAGGGATGATATCAAACAAGACTTGTAGTGTGATTTATTTATTTATTTAATGTTGAATGTTTCTATTGACAGAAAATGACAAGTTAGAAATATTTTCTATTATGGCTGATATGGTTAATAATTTTAACAGATTTAGTTATTACACTTCTGAACAGTAAAGTGTAAACACAGAAGCACCCAAACAAGTCCCCATTGAGGGAGAAATTCATAACCAATAAAATAACAATTTACAGTAGATACATGTGACAAATCAAACTAGAGGGATAATATATACCGTCCTGTAAACACATTTAAAGTTCTCAAGGTGAAAATACAATAAATGATAATAATTTCCAAAATATGTAAAGACCTATATTTAGTGTATACATCAGTGCCTTGGTGTTTTAAACACATAGAAATACAGTGTAAGACCAGTTTCTTAAACAATATCACTGTGTTTAGACATCCACCCCAATTATATTTTAATTGGTATTTTGACCAAACCGTGCTGCTGTGAAAAGATCTGATTTGATTGGTCCCCCCAAAACATGTCGGAAATGCAGCTTAAAAGCCCTGGTTTGTTGATAAACTTGTTTGAATCCCTTACCTCCATTCCCTGTCCAATATAACAGAACTAAAAGGAGACACATTGCCCTCCTGTGAAAGTCTGTTGACTATAACAGGACAGCAGTGATCCCAGAGAGAACAGAAACGAAACACACTAGGCTTAGGGGTCAGGGGTGAAGGTGGATGCTGATAAAATAGGTAAGCGTAAGATAAGAACAGACAACGTGAAATAATCTATCCTCTCTCCTGTCTCTCTGTCCATGTCTCGCCTTCCCTTTCTCTTCATTATAATGTGATTCTCATAGTCACATTAATTTAACCCCCTAGATGTAATGTTTGCACCCCAAAGGAAATCAAATTAGAATAAAAAAATCCCAATAAAAATCTGTCCGTTTAAGCTAGAGATATCTTGCATTGGATGCGTCTCAATCCCCCACATCAGCCGATGTCGCACTTGCGGTGAAAGGTGACAGAGTGGTGTTTGTCAGACCATGAGATATTCCGAAACACAACATTGTCTGTAGCATCCAAACGGTTTGGCCTACAAACTATTATTAAGGTTGAGACTCTCATGAACACGATGATGGTCTCCGTTTTGCTCTACGACCCCCACAAGCGTCATGGGACTTATCTGAAGTAGTTACAACCGATCTGACCATTTCTGTCTGTACCATCCAAAAGGTTTGAGCTACACACTAATAACCCATCTGTGGAAAGGTGAGTCTCTCACGAACACGTACATGTCAGTCGCACAGTGCCTTGCAAAAGTATTCATCCTCCTTGGCGTTTTTCCTATTTTGCATTACATCCTGTAATTTATTTGGATTTCATGTAATGGACATACACAAAATAGTCCAATTGGTGAAGTGAAATTTTAAAAATTACTTGTTTCAAAAAATTCTAAAAAAAAAAAAAATGGAAAAGTGGTGCATGCATATGTATTCACCCCCTTTGCTATGAAGCCCCTAAATAAGATCTGGTGCAACCAATTACCCCCAGAAGTAATATAATTTGTTAAATAAAGTCCACCTGTGTGCAATCTAAGTGTCACATGATCTGTCACATGATCTCAGAGTATATACACCTGTTCTGAAAGGCCCCAGAGTCTGCAACACCACTAAACAAGGGGCAACACCAAGACCAAGGAGCTCTCCAAACAGGTCAGGGACAAAGTTGTGGAGAAGTACAGATCAGGGTTGGGTTATAAAAAAAATATCCGAAACTTTGAACATCCCTCTGAGCACCATTAAATCCATTATTAAAAAATGGAAAGAATATGGCACAACAACAAACCTGCCAAGAGAGGGCCGCCCACCAAAACTCACAGACCAGGCAAGGAGGGCATTAATCAGAGAGGCAACAAAGTGACCAAAGATAACCCTGAAGGAGATGCAAAGCCAAAAAAAAAGCCATTGATTAAAGAAGAAAAATAAGCAAACACGTTTGGTGTTCGCCAAAAGGCATGTGGGAGACTCCCCAAACATATGGAATAAGTTACTCTGATCAGATGAGACCTAAAATGTAGCTTTTTGTCCATCAAGGAAAACGCTATGTCTGGCACAAACCCAACACCTCTCGTCACCCCAAGAATACCATCCCCACAGTGAAGCATGGTGGTGGCAGCATCATGCTATGAGGATGTTTTTCCATCAACAGGGACTGGGAAACTGGTCAGAATTGAAGGAATGATGGATGGCGCTAAATACAGGGAAATTCTTGAGGGAAACCTGTTTCAGTCTTCCAGATATTTGAGACTGGGAGAGTGGTTCACCTTCCAGCAGGACAATGACCCTAAGCATACTGCTAAAGCAACACTCAAGTGTTTTAAGGGGAAACATTTAAATGTCTTGGAATGGCCAAGTCAAAGCCCAGACCTCCATCCAATTGAGAATCTCTGGTATAGCTTAAAAATTGCTGTACACCAGCGGAACCCATCCAACTTGAAGGATCTGGAGCAGTTTTGCATTGAAGAATTGGCAAAAATCCCAGTGCCTAGATGTGCCAAGCTTATAAATACATACCCCAAGAGACTTGCAGCTGTAATTGTTGCAAAAGGTGGCTCTACAAAGTATTGACTTTTGAATAGTGAATAGTTATGCACGCTCAAGTTCAGTTTTTTTTGTCTTATTTCTTTTTTTGTTTCACAATAGAAATGAATTTACATCTTCAAATGTTGTTGTGTAAATCAGATGAAACAAACCCCCGAAAAATCTATTTTAATTCCAGGTTGTAAGGCAATAAAATAGGAAAAATAGGAAAAATCGTGAATACTTCGCAAGCCACTGTACATTTTGCTCTAGGATGCCCAGAGGCTTTCACATGACTTGTCTGAAGGTCCCCCAGTACCAAATGAATGGAAGTATATATGGAAACTGTTTAGTTCCAAAAAATAAGTGGTTAAATACATGTAAAAAAAATGTTTTAAGTATTTCTTATATATAGGACAGACACTTCAGAACAAACTTCCTTTAGATTTTTTACAGGGCTTAGACTGAAAGGTTTTTATGGCTGTGCAACAAATTCCTTTTGAAACTGCCTTATTGTCCAATCACTCTGGCCACACTGCTGTGTGTTGCTGTGTTGGTTGGATCTCCCATCAGTGCATGGGGTTGTGGCCCGGGGGTGGGGAGTGCTGGCTTGGGAGATGGGTAGGTGGAGGGTGGCTAGTACTGCCACTGGGACAGTCTGGATGAGACACAGGGAGATGAGAGACACACTTGTTCTGGGTGCACAGCACCAAGACTGTGGCCTCTCCTCTGACACTGGCTCCCTCCAGCCCTACTGTATGTACAGAACAGCCTGGCCTCTACAGTGGTCAAAGGTTTTGGGGCTGCAGGGGAAACTAGGGCACAGACTAGAATAGGGGGAGGGTGAAGAACAGGAACCAGGTTGTAGTAGCATAGATTCACCACAGAGGCTTCTTATACACACCATTTCCCTGAGAAAGACAAGGCAGAAGAATTAGATTTGAAATCCTCTACTTTTCACACTGTCGTGCCAACCCAAACTGTCCTGTGCAGGCTCAGATATGTTCTTTTCACATTGACTTTTCCAGCAACTATGGTGGATGCATAACCAGGCCAGCATAGTACAGCTCAGCTCGGCTCAGTAGTTTTAAAAAGGGAAAGAAGACAGAAAAAACACCATGGATGCGCAGTATACTGTTGTGTATGATGGAAGTGAAGTGCTTACACTGACTGCTGGGGACAGTCCTGTGGTGGGTAGGGGCACCAGAGAGTGAGGCAGGGAGCTGCTGCTCTGGTTTAGAGTGGGGGCCGTGGCCCTGGGGAGGCCCGTCTCATGGGACTGGTCCCTCTGTAGAGAGGACACGCACACATAGAGAATTAAAAAACGGTTGGTTTCGGGTATGTATTTCTTGGAGAATAACACTAGTGTGATAATGATATGAGGGTTTAAGTCAGTGTATTGGGTAAAACCCACTCACATTTGCCAGGCTCTTGGTGATTAGAGCTAGTTCTGTGGGCTGGTACACACAGCTGCGGAGCTGACCGCTATAACCACCGTATGGAGATACAGGCTTGTTGGCTGCTAGGGAGAAGAGGGAGAGAGGAATGGAAGAAAGAAAGAAATTAAAAATAATTTAAACTTCAAAACTCAGCTGCAAGTGCTTCAATTGCTTTGGATCGCTTAGGGCTGAATGATCAAATACACACTGGGATTTTGTAATAATGGGATTACATTTCTGACCAGCTCCCTTAAAGTTACAAACTACCAGTTCCTTACAAATAGTTATAGTTTCAACTTTATTACTTGCAGTACGTACATGTCACAGACAAAGATAATATAATATTCCATTTGGATATGTCACATACATCACTATCGGATACATCTGACATTATTTTAAGAGAATGCGTGAGCCACTGTCTCTATGGCAACATCATGGTGCGAATTACTGGGGAGTCGGGGGGGGGGGGGGGGACTCAGCTCCCCCTAAATGAGACGTTAGCTCTCCTAAATGCATGGGGGTCTCTAAATAATGCTAATTGAACCATGAACCTATTTGTTTAAAATGCTATGGTAAATATTCAAATAAAAGCTTCCAATGAAATGAACACCCCCACCTCTCTGTCATGGTTTAAACCATTTATTTCTATGTGGTGGTGCTGTCCACTTAGTAGTGCTGAATTTCGGCCTCAGCTGAGCTCCTTTTATGCATAATTTTCTTTGTACTTCCTCATTTTCGCCTTTGTTTGCCATGTGTCTTTGATAAAAATAGCATATACCTTTATTCCAATGCATTCAATTTATCTGTTGATTTATCATTGTTTGCTTTTATCAGTCAGCTGTTTAGAGTGCTAATTGTTTTGTTTTTCAGGTACACACGGTTACTGGTGTTCTCTATGCCATCTGTGGCCAGAAGTATTAGACCACTGATTTAGCTTTATTATTTTCTATAAATATTTGTTTTCTTTGCTGGTAGCCTAGTGGCTAGAGCGTTTGACTAGTAACCGAAAGGTTGCAAGATCGAATCCCCGAGCTGACAAGGTAAAAATCTGTCGTTCTGCCTCTGAACAAGGCAGTTGTTATTCCCAGCAAAGACCAAACATATCATGACTGGTTGTGTTTATGCCACATTAAAAGGTAAAACATTTTTACAATTTAAATGACGTCTTTATTATTAGGCCCGTAAAATAAAATGCAAGAGCATGCACTCAATACAGAGACCACCCCGAATGGCATGGGTTAATTTGCACTCTGGGCAACAGAAACATAAAAATGTGTGTTTAATCATAGCCAAACAGGACAGTCGATCAGCTCATTGTAACCCATTTACAGTCCACATCAAGCTGGGTATTTACTGTAATTTACAGTATTCACACAATCATTACTTCTGTGTTTCAAACTTACACAATCACCACAACATTTCCATCCTGTTTAATACCGTAACCAAAGAGGTGTGTGTGTGTGGTGGTGGTGGTGGTGGGAGGGGGGATTAGGATGGAAACAGACCATTACTGGGGTCAAAGTTCACAACCCAGCCCGCACATCCCCTCGTCCTGTCAAATGGAACCCCCAGAGTCCCGGTCAAAACTATTACACTATACAGGAAATAAGGTGCCATTTGTTAGGCAGCCAGTCTCTTAAATAACAGGTTATTATGCTATTAGGTACTGTAAAGCTCTACAAACAGAACAGGTAAACCTGACCATAGAATAGGTCAAACTGACCCTAGATGGAGAATAGCTTTTCTGTGTGTCCATTACCATGTGAATAGTAATTTGCATCCCAAATGGCACCCTATTTCCTACATAGCATACTACTTTTGACCTGGGCACATAGAGAATAGGGTGCCATTTGAGTCACAGCCTAGATCTCCTATTTGTTCCATTTGAATTTCAAGAGTATAACTGATACTGTACAGCTCAGATCACAAAAGGACCCTCTCCCTCTAGCCCAGGTTGGCAAATATACAGTATGAGATCACCCAGGCCAGGCTGTGTAGAGGGGAAAGGTCAAAGGTGATATAAATGTTATTAAAATCTTTCATGTCTACATACATTAGTAAACAACGCCAATTATGCTGTTTTCATGCGGTTATAGGTATTCCCTCCTACTGGCCAGAGAGACACCTGTATGTAGTAGGTAGACATGTACAAAAATGGATCCAACCAGTAGAAAATATGGAGAATTCTAGTCCCTACACATTGTTACTTAGAATTCTAGAGCAAATACGCTGAAATCCAACCAACACTAACCCCATTTTCCCAGCTAAGACCAAAATAAATAATGGGAAGAGAAAAAAAGGATACATTGTATGTTTCCCAAATGCCCCCATATTCCCTACATAGGCTGTGTTTTTCAGCCAGCCAAATTCTGATATGTTTTTCACTTTTGACCAATTCCATCAAATGTTTTCTCATCAGTTGATCTGATTGATCAAAAATACCAATTTGTGAAAAAAAATATCAGAATTGGGCTGCCTGTGTAGTGTACTTCTTTTGATCAGGTCCCAGGTCAAAAGTAGTGCACTATGTATGGAATAGGGTGCAATTTGGGGAACACACCTATGTTGTCTGACGACTGAGATCAGTGGAAAGGCACATGCTCTCCTGTGTGTTTTAGTGGGCAGGTGAACAGGAAACAGAACAGAGTGTTACATCAGAAACCAGAGGCGGTTTAACGTGTCAGTCAGGAGATGGCATCCTCAAACAGGTTAAGCTGGCGTGGGACGACAGAGGGGCACACTTTTCTTACTCCATATCTACTACTGATATACACTGAGTACACCAAACATTAGGAACATTGGTGTGTGTTGTTAGATACTATTGCACTGTTGGAGCTAGGAACACACACATTTCGTTGCACCCACAATAACATCTGCTAAATATGTGTATGTGACCAATAAAATTTGATTAGACATACACAATCCATGTCTCAAGGCTTTAAAAAATCCTTCTTTAACCCGTCTCCTCACCTTCATCTACACTGATTAAAGAGGATTTAAACAAGTGACATCAATAAGGGATCATATGGATTAACCTGTACAGTCTGTCATGGAAAGAGCAGGTGTTCTTAATGTTTTATATATACTCAGTGTCCAGTCTATTAGGTACACCACCCGAGTCACGAAAATGGTTCACTCCTACAGTCACATTTCGGTCGCTTGCTATATAAAGCAGGCAGACAAGCATCGAGTCGTTCAGTTACTGTTCGATTGAACGTTAGAATAGGCAAAACGAGTGACTGAAGCAACTTTGAGCGTGGTATTGTCTGTGCCAGGCACTCTGGTTCCAGTATTTTAGAGACGGGTGGCCTCTTGGGCTTTTACTTAATAAATGTATATTTAAGTGATAATGCCTGAGAAGCCGGTGTTTGGAGGATATATTGCCATGCGTGTTGTTAGGCCAGTGCCAATATATCCTCCAAACACTGGCTTCAAGGGCATTATCACTTTTTATACAACGGGTTACCAACATATTCAAATAATGATTTACATATTTTCATTGAAAACGTTATTTTGATTAATGTATTCATACTATTTCATCCTTCAACAAGATATAGTCCCGACACAAATCTAGACTTGCTAGAGACGCGACCCAGACGTTCAGATTTCTTGTTCTGCATCAATGGACGCGATCCAGTCGTTCGTTCTTAATGTTCCTTTACAGTCGCGTCAAAAAGTGCAGCCAGAATAACAGCAAAGTAGCTGCATTTGCATAAACTGTTTTCTAGTGACATTTATTTGGATACATCCATAACAATGACCTAATGAGTCGCGATTTCGCCTGGAATAGAAAATGTGCTCCCTCGTCAGGAAACTGTTGTTCAGAGGAGCTAGCCAACAACACAGCCACATTAACACAATCACTTTAAACTGAAGCTGCAAAGACTGCAATTTAGCTGTGTTTCGTTTCACCTTTTTCCAACTGACATTTTTAAAAATATATCCATTAAAATTATGCCAGCTGATTCATGATATCGACTGGCTGAGAAACACTGCCTGCATGTCTGTCTCGTCCCAGCTCATGACGCGTTCATTACAATGGGACAGCAGGAAATTTAATTTGAATATTGAAACAATGTTGCAAATGTTGGAGAGACAGACAGCAAGGTTTATACAAATCCCCGCTGTTAAAAAAGAAATGTTGGTCTAAAAGAAATGTGAGATAATGTCTAGATGCTTTTTATAGTGGATATCAAGTGTATAACTTGTCTGGCTGGGTTGATGAGACAGTGGATTACGCAGTCAGATGGAACAGAGTAAATAGGCATTTTCAATCATAGATTTAGCCGTGGCAATTTGTGGAATAGAATGGGGTTTTAACCAATCAGCATTCAGGATTAGACCCACCCGTTGTATAACATAATTTACATTACTGTAGGGTGAGAATGGGCGAATAATTGCTAGGACCAGAACAGATCAAACCTAGAAGAGCGCAAAACTATTTAAGCATTCCTTGCTTGTCCGCTTTGAGTTGATCTCTGTCCAATCTATACATAATAACACTGTGTTACTGCGTAGACCCGTTATGTAACTTGTCACTATACGAAAGTTGAAATACGGGGAAATCAATAAGATAAGAGCGTGAAAGACTGATACTATTAGATAGTATTATTAGATAATGATTAAGCCCTGTGATAAATAAACATGGATGCCGATGTAACAGAAAATATTCCAGGAAATCAGATGGAACATATTCAAATGATTAAACCTACATGAAACACATTTCTAGTGGATGGAGAAAATGTATTCATGATGCTATGATGGCACTGGCGTTACTCTCTCTCTTTTTTTAAAGTTTGTATATTTTGTTGTTTTTATCCTGACTGCACTACAAATTTCCCAAATGGGACAACACAGATATTGATTGATTGAATGGTTGGCTGGGCCTTCCTACTGTACCTGTGTTGGGTTCGTCCATGGAGAAGGCCTTGTTCTCCATGTACATGTTCTGATGGGCTGCTGCTGCTGCAGTGTTCTGCTCCTTCAGAATGTTATCATAGACCAAGCTCCTGACTGGGTAGATAATGTGTTCCCCATCACTGGGCTGCTCATCCCCCTCCTCCTGCTCCTTGGTGAGGGAGCAGATTTCTGGGATGGTGTATAGGACCAAGAACACCCAGGCATTGCTGACCAGGGCAATGGCCAGGGTGGGGTCGTCCCAGCTGGGGTCCCCGGCCACCTGGTTCCCATGGATGTACATGACGATCCAGGCCACCCACACGGCCATGGAGCAGACCCCGGTGGCCAGGATGAAGGCTCCGTCCCGCCGCCAGGCCTTGTGTTTGTGTGTGAGCGAGGGCACGGCCATCAGCACCACGCCCAGCAGCAGGGCCATGACATAGATCAAAGCCATCACAAAGTCCTGGTTGCTGATACTGCAGGAGATGTCCGGGCTGCCACTGGCTGTCATTGGCCTCCTCTCCACCGTGATGATCAGCCACTCTGTATTGATGATGATCTCAACCAGCCAGAAGGCCAGGGCCCCCAGACACAGCATCCAGCCCCGGGGGCCCTGGCCCTGCCGGTTCAGGAGCACCAGCCACAGCCCATGCATCAGGAGGCAGGCAAGACCACCCGCAAACAGTACACCGAACAGGAAGCGACGCGCGGTGCAGCTTGTGAAGTCCCGGCCCATGATAAAGGCAAAAGAGAGGCCAAAGAGGCCAAGGGTGAAGACCAGAAAGCTGGCCTGCAGGGCCACCATACCTTTCCTCTTCCTGTCTGTCACGAAGGGAAGGCTGGCCATGAGGATGATGATGAGGACGAAGGCCGTCACCACGCCTAAAGCCGCCAGTGACTCCACCACGATGCCCCACACTGCAGTCAAGTCACACAGGTTGAAGTACAGGGAGCCCACGGAGGGGCCACAGCCTTTAGGAACGTTGGTGATGGGGGCCGCCATGGCACTGCTGGGGGACACACACATCAGAAACACACATTCAGTACATCTAAAGCCTGAGCCCCCCTTTATCCCTTATTATGATTGAATCAGTCAAGTACTGGGGATGGCAGGTACTCAAAGTGATATTTAACCATCGCATGGTAACCACTTAGCTACATGCAGTAACCTGGTCACTGCATCCTGTAGGTTATACAGAATATTCATTCTCAGATTCCAACAGGTTATATTGAATCCTAGTGCTACACCTATTCAATATTACATGAAACACTGTGTGTCTTACATAAGCTG
Organism: Oncorhynchus nerka; assembly: GCF_034236695.1. Taxonomy (NCBI): domain Eukaryota; kingdom Metazoa; phylum Chordata; class Actinopteri; order Salmoniformes; family Salmonidae; genus Oncorhynchus; species Oncorhynchus nerka. The sequence continues at coordinate 1,168,806 of NC_088421.1, forward strand.
GTACATGACAGAGTGGCTGGCTGGATCAGAATGGCTTCAGTCCTTACAGTGATTACATCCCCCGCATGGCGCCAGCCAGGTAATGGAAGGTGCCACACACACACCTGTTTCCTGGATAATTCTACCACTGATCAGAGTCACCACTGACCAAGAAATCCCACACAACTGAAAGTGATCACTGCTCAGCTTATCAAGGACTGTGTGTCTACAGGTCTAATCTTTGTGAGAAGAGACCTCTGAAACAGAAAGCAACCTGCTGGGCACACTGATTGAATGAATCAACATTGTTTCCATGTCATTTCAATGAAATGACATTGAACCAACGTGTAATAGAGGTTGAATTGACATCTGTGCCCAGTGGGAAGAGTGTACTGTACATCCAAGATGGAATATCTGGGCAAGTAGGGGGCTAGCTAGCCTATATTTAAAAAGAACCAATGCATTGCCATAGTAACTATGTAGCAGGTAAGGAAGACAAACACACTGATACAGAGAAATACTTGTGTGTCTAACATAAAGGATGGGTGACTGACAGCCAGGCCAAAGCATCTGCTAAATACATTTGTCCCGTTGAACTGCCTCCATTTGAGGCAGTTCAACTACAGAAACATGATAAACAACCTATTTGAATGGTATTGATTAATCAATAATGAGCCATTTGATCAACTGTATACTATTAATACTAAACTTCCATAGAACACTAGTATGCCATTTGAATAATATTATTTCCTTAACAAGTATTCAATTGTGTTCCTAATTCTAATGAGGAGTAGCCTATAGCCTAGTTATTATTTGAGGGCCTACTCATTAATGAGTAATACTATTAAGAATGATAGATAAATGACTGGAAACTGAGTTGTAAAGGTTATCATTCTACTACGCCCGTGTATTACCTGCCGACAGGGGTGATGATGTGAATACGCGCCGCTCCTCTTTCTCGTCAAAAGCAGACAGAAGAATCCAGGTAATTTAGACTACAAACCTGTATTGATATTTAATCCAGAAAAATCGAATTCCTTTTCGCAACCGGTGTTTATTTTCTATTGATTTCAATATGTTTTGACTTGAAATAGTTTATCAAATCTACAAAGAACTATCCGTAAAGACATACTGCCAAGTTACACTCAATTTGACAGATTTTGCTCTACGTGTCCAAATGTCTTCCTTTGGTGGTCAGTGTTCGTCTCCAATAATTCGCAAAGATTTTGACGGTGTGACTTCTTGATAACAGAGCCAGTATTTTTTCTGCCCACTCCCATTCTGCTATGATCGCCGGGCTACCAGGGCCGGCTTACCAAACGGGCACGCAGGGCACGTACCCTGGGGCCCGACCTGTGCGTTTGGATTGTTGTGTAGTTTAAAAGTTCTCTAGCGCTATTTTGGAAAGACGGGGAGGCTGTAGGCGGCAGGGCAGGACACATCCAAAAACCCAAACAATTATGCAATAATTTTTTTACACATTTTCCCAAACCAGTTTAGGGTCTCTCACCAATATGCCTCTCTCTCTCGCTCAATCTCACCAATGAAGCCCCTGTTTAACTAAAGCACCCTTACACTTGAGCAAACTCTGCTACAGGTTTTGTTCGGGTTTGAGACATAAAATAGGGAATGTTTTAGTAAACTACCAAACATACATAGAATGAAGGGATACATTCAGCTGTGGATACTGGGACAAGATACATGTGCATGTTATTAAGTACTTATTTTAATCTCCTAAAATATCTTAATTCAATTAAGAAACATGCCTTTAGCCCTCTTTTTAAAATGTCATGATATGGTATAGAATACTAGGCTAATCCATAGATTTGCAAGGTGTGAGCATTTTGCAGGGCCACCTGGTGGATGATTATGATACAGGATTAACTGAGATTTTTCAATATGCCAGACATTTGATCAAAACCACCCATAATTGAGCTGTCTTTAGCCTTGCTCATACCTGGGGCTATGTGTCCTTTTCCCTGATCTCAAATACAGTCAGAATGTCAACTGCCTGTGACAACTTTATTACATTTTACATGTAAAAACCTGAACATTTCAGGAACATTTGCAACCCTATTCCTTCCGTGTCATTCTGCCAAAGAGTAGGAAACTAATCTAACCATCATCATATATCAATTCAGAAGTAAAATTGTCACTCAATTAAAATCATACAAATCATAAGAAAATATAAAGAATACATTTGAGTATGTGACTGTTATGAGCAACACAAATGCAAATATTTCTTTAAGGTAGGATACATGCATTTGTACAGAAAGGATATACACATATCCTGTCTAAGATCACTGTTGTATCCAACCTGAACGTTCAACACCCTCCTGTGGATAGAATCTTTTTTAACCACTGTGATGTTTTTATGCTTAGCACTCCTGTAATGCCAAACTTGATTTTTCCTAAACCAACACATGTGTTTGTCTCTTGGAATCACTACCATGATCACAGATTATTATAATGATGATGACGTTAAGATTGTGTCGATTTCACTTTGTTTTGGGGGGTGGTCCTACACTACCGTTCAAAAGTTAGAAATATCCTTGTTTTTGAAAGAAAGGCACATTTTTTTGTCCATTAAAATAACATCAAATTGATCAGAAATACAGTGTAGACATTGTTAATGTTGTAAATTACTATTGTAGCTGGAAATGGCAGATTTTGTTAAGGACTATCAACATAGGCATACAGAGGCCCATTATCAGCAACCATCACTCCTGTGTTCCAATGTCATGTTGTGTTAGATAATCCAATGTTATCATTTTAAAAGGCTAATTGATCATTAGAAAACCTTTTTGAAATTATGTTAGCACAGCTGAAATCTGTCATCCTGATGAAAGAAGCAATAAAACTGGCCTTCTTTAGACTAGTTGAGTATCTGGAGCATCAGCATTTGTGGGTTCGATTACAGGCGCAAAATGGCCAGAAACCATGCACTTTCTTCTGAAACTCATCAGTCTATTCTTGTTCTGAGAAATTAAGGCTATTCCATACAAGAAATTGCAAAGAAACTGAAGATCTCATACAACGCTGTGTACTACTCCCTTCATAGAACAGCACACACTGGCTCTAACCAGAATAGAAAGAGGAGTGGGAGGCCCCGGGGGAAACAACTGTGATGATGGTGTATGGCAGGGCTATTCAATTCCGGACATGGAGGACCGAAACACTTAGAAGGAAAGGAAACACACTAGAAGTGTTTTGGCCGTCCATGAAAATAATTTAACAGCCCTGGTGTAGGAGGTAGAGTCCTTGGTCAAAGTGGACGAGGCCGATGGAGGCCTGCTGTGTGGTGTCCACGCCCAGCAAGGCGTGGACTGCCTTCCTGTGGGCCAGTCTGTGTGATGGAGAAACCAGCGTTGCCCTCCAACTGAGACAGAACCATCAACACCTGTCTGAGATAGAGAGAAAGACAGGTAGAACATTAATATAAACAATAATTCATTTTCTTTATAAAGCTTGTTTATCACACTTAAGGAGCTAGATAGATCTGCTAGGTTCGCTCAAACGAAATGATTCAATATTGAACATCCGCTCACATTCGCGCTGTCCGCACGGACTACGAAAACTGAGGTGGGGTTGAATCCTGTGCAGACGGGAGCAGACATCCGATTGAGGCGGTAGGTAAAAATAAGCTTGCGGGTTAGAGGTTGTTGATGTGTACTGTACCTATAAAGCGGAGGGATGCGGTCGATAGTCGAGGCACCCGCGGGTCAACACCACGATGAAGCTGTCACTACAGTCATGAGACGTGGAGGTGGTACCTGGGGTGGCGATTCTCCACCACCACGAGCTCCGCCCACCCGTGGGTGAGGTAATAACACGTCATGCCTTCCCGATTTTTATAAAGTATTTTGTATGAAATGATCACATCTTATGTGTGTTTTTGCTCATGTACAATGACCTTAAACAGGAACGTTAACCTTAAACAGGGATCTCCTCCCAGACCTGGACTAAAGCATCCGTCAACTCCTGGACAGTCTGTGGTGCAAAGTGGCGTTGCTGGATGGAGCGAGACATGATGTCCCAGATGTGCTCAATTGGATTCAGGTCTGGGGAACGGGAGGGCCAGTCCATAGCATCAATGCCTTCCTCTTGCAGGAACTGCTGACACACTCCAGCCACATGAGGTCTAGCATTGTCTTGCATTAGGAGGAACCCAGGGCCAACCACACCAGCATATGGTCTCACAAGGGGTCTGAGGATCTCATCTCGGTACCTAATGGCAGTCAGGCTACCTCTGGCGAGCACATGGAGGGCTGTGCAGCCCCCCAAAGAAATGCCACCCCACACCATGACTGACCCACCGCCAAACCGGTCATGCTGGAGGATGTTGCAGGCAGCAGAACGTTCTCCACGGCGTCTCCAGACTCTGTCACATGTGCTCAGTGTGAACCTGCTTTCATCTGTGAAGAGCACAGGGCGCCAGTGGCGAATTTGCCAATCTTGGTGTTCTCTGGCAAATGCCAAATGTCCTGCACGGTGTTGGGCTGTAAAGCACAACCCCCACCTGTAGACGTCGGGCCCTCATACCACCCTCATGGAGTCTGTTTCTGACCGTTTGAGCAGACACATGCACATTTGTGGCCTGCTGGAAGTCATTTTGCAGGGCTCTGGCAGTGCTCCTCCTGCTCCTCCTTGCACAAAGGCGGAGGTAGCGGTCCTGCTGCTGGGTTGTTGCCCTCCTACACGTCTCCTGATGCACTGGCCTGTCTCCTGGTAGCACCTCCATGCTCTGAACTCTACGCTGACAGACACATGTGCCATCCAAGATGAGCTGCACTACCTGAGCCACTTGTGTGGGTTGTAGACTCCGTCTCATGCTACCACTCGAGTGAAAGCACCGCCAGCATTCAAAAGTGACCAAAACATCAGCCAGAAAGCATAGGAACTGAGAAGTGGTCTGTGGTTACCACCTGCAGAACTACTCCTTTATTGGGGGTGTCTTGCTAATTGCCTATAATTTCTACCTGTTGTCTATTCCATTTGCACAACAGCATGTGACATTTATTGTCAATCAGTGTTGCTTCCGAAGTGGACAGTTTGATTTCACAGAAGTGTGATTGACTTGGAGTTACATTGTGTTGTTTAAGTGTTCCCTTTATTTTTTTGAGCAGTGTATATTGTTTTGACTTTGAGGCACAACCTAATTCCTCATTCATCTAGATGAGGGTGTGGCATGTGTGGGTGTAGCATGGCCAGAAGCATTAACACAAGTGAAATTCCTGAGAGCCCACTTCCAAAATGAGCACCTTCACCACAACTTATACACACACACGTACACATGGATTTTGTATCATATATATGTGGTAGTAGAGTTGTGGCCTGAGGGCACACACTTAAATGTGTTGTGAAAAGTGTCATGAAATGTAATGTCATGTAATTATGTATATAACTGGCTTAATGTTTCTGTACCCCAGGAAGAGTAGCTGCCTAGGCAGCAGCTAATGGGGCTCCTTAATAAATACAATTACAAACAACATCTAATGTATTTGGCACACAGGAAAACACATCATCAACATCAAACCAACTTCCACTTACAAGGATGTTTATGGATGTGTGCTGTTGGTGAGACTGTAGAGTTAAAGAGGTACTCACACTTAAAACCATGAAAAGGAATAACCCAGAGGCTGAAATGCAAAAATAATATAATTAATTTAATCCATGCTCAAAAGATTGCAAAAATTGAAATCCTTGTATAAACAGCAACCATTCACAACATGGGCAACAGACTCCATTACATTTGACTCATGTAGAATACAAAATGGGTCCATGGTTTGCAGTGTGGTGATGAAGGCACAACTGCGCCTCTTCAACCTCAGGAGGCTGAAGAAATTTGGCTTGGCCCCTTATAACCCTCTCAAACTTTTACAGATGCACAATTGAGAGCATCCTGTCGGGCTGTATCACCGCCTGGTACGGCAACTGCACCGCCTGCAACTGCAGGGCTCTCCAGACGGTGGTGCGGTCTTCCCAACGCATCACTGACACCTATAGCACCCGATGTCACAGGAAGGCCAAAAATATAATCAAGGGCATTAACCACCCGAGCCACAGCCTGCATAATTGCGCACCCAGCTCACGCAGGTGCTTCCCTATATATCACATTTGACATGGTCCGTAAGCTTGAGTTCATTTGCACACAAACAAATCATACAATGATGGAAAGACCTGTGTGTTGTCCTTGTTAATGCAGACAGAAAAGAGCTCCAACGTCTTAATCATAGCCTCAATTTTGTCCCGCACATTGAATATAGTTGCGGAGAGTCCCTGTAATCCTAGATTCAGATCATTCAGGCGAGAAAAAACATCACCCAGAAAGGCCAGTCGTGTGAGAAACTCGTCATCATGCAAGTGGTCAGACAAGTGAAAATTATGGTCAGTAAAAAAACTTTAAGCTCTTCTTTCAATAAAAAAAAAAAACATGTCAATACTTTGCCCCTTGATAACCAGCGCACTTCTGTATGTTGTAAAAGCATTACATGGTCACTACCGAAATCACTGCATAATGCAGAAAATACACAAGAGCTCAGGGGATTTGCTTTAACAAAGTTAACCATTTTCACTGTAGTGTCCAAAACATCTTTCAAGCTGTCAGGCATTCCCTTGGCAGCAAAAGCCTCTCGATGGATGCTGCAGTGTACCCAAGTGGCGTCGGGAGCAACTGCTTGCATACACGTTAACACTCCACTATGTCACCCTGTCATGGCTTTTGCGCCATCAGTACAGATACCAACACATTTTGACTATGCAAATTACATTGGATGTCACAAAGCTGTCCAGTACTATAAAAAAAATCCTCTTATGTTGTCCTGGTTTTCAGAAGAGGATGTCTTCCTTAATTGACCCCGCATAAACATAACAGACACCAGGAGCTGTGCCAGGCCCGACACGTCTATTGACTCATCCAGCTGTAATGCATATAATTCACTGGCTTGTATGCAAAGCAGTAATTGTTTCAACACATCTCCTGCCATGTCAATGATGCATTGTGAAACAGTGTTGTTTGATGAAGACATTGTCTGTATCGTTTTTTGGCCTTTTTCCCCAGCCATATCCGCGGCAGCAGGAATAATTAAGTCCTCCACAATAGTATGGGGCCTGCCTGTCCTAGCGACTCGGTAGCTCACCATATAACATGCTTCTATGCCCTTCCTATTAATGGTATCTTTTGCTTTTACACATGCCTTACTACTTGAAAGTAGTCTTTATTCTCGCTCAAAAAACTTGTGGCTTATTTTTCAAATTGTCATGTATCGTTTCTAAATGTCTGTGCAAGAGTGAAGGTTTCCCGCGAGAGAGTATCAGTTACTGATTGGATGTTAATTATTTGACTAGGCGACCTGTAATCGATATTGTGTTGTTATTCTGCTGAACACTAGATGGTTTCATTTATTTTTGGCAGTGAAACGAAGCTACTCAGGCGAGAAAAAAAACCTCACTCAAATGTATACCCTGTTGGAAAATATAAATGTACTCTTTGAAAATATGAAGAAACTCATTTTTATTTGGCGTGCCCCAGACGGCATTGCGCGTACTCTAGTTTGTGAATACCTGATCTAGAGAATCCAAATGTGAGACAAGTTTTTGAGTGGACTATTGCATCACATTTAGTCACTCTTAGGCCCAGAGCAGAGTAGCAACATCAGGGATCAGGGATTTTCACCAACCAATTGGTGAAAAGAAAACAGTTAACAGTTGTGTGATAAGAGTCTATTATAGCATTATATTAGATACAGCAGATATTTAATTAATTCTATAAAGGAAGTAAAATCATGCTTAAACGTTGTACCTTGTTTAGGGTTTGGGAACGTGGGGCATTTAACCCTGTGTTTGTACTTGAGTGATGGTCAGACTTGAATAAAGCATAAACAATCCCAGTGTCTAACAAGCAATTGTGAGCTCACAGCCAAAAAGGCATCTAATCATATAGCTATGTCACGTTCCTACACAATTTCCTGATTTTCACAGGCCGACCACAGACGTTAAATCATGGAAAATTGGAATTTTACCCACTAATAGAACATAGGCTTTCACCAAATCGACAGGAGTTTTATGATTTTATTTTTTGGGGTGGATTATCCCTTTAATAGACTAGTTTTATGCATAACAACTTTCTATCCAAGCTGGGAGAGATCGAGAACAGCTCATGTCATGCAGGTTCCGGTAGCCTATACTGGACAGTTGTACAATATATTTTACAAAATCAATTGGTAGCTGATTAGTATGCGGTTGCATCGCAAATACATTTTACACTCTGCAATCTGAATTGAATTACTTGAATTACTTAACAAGTAATTACATTATTGCCATCAGCCAGCAGTAAAAAATGTCAGCATTGCGACACCGTGTATAGCTTTGTGAAATGTTAGGCTTAACATGAGAAAATTATGACCAAATAGGCCTACCAATAAACATTGATCCATTAGCTAAAGCAAAGCTTTACATGCCCTGGCACCACAGAAATCCTATCATCGATTTGGTATGCATGCAGCTGCATAGATGTGTCACAATTTCAGCACCATGGACAACGATCGGTAGTCTATACTTTATGAGTGGCGGTCTGGCTAACACTTAAGATTTTGTTTTATTTTAGGGAGGGATCTAACCTTGCGGGGGTCCAGAGAAACTGCGTTACCCCAGTGCTATGTCCCCATGTATCAAACAGATTATTAAAATAATTTCAATGCAGTATATGTTGTGTTAAGTGTCTTAATGCAAAATGTCAATAAAAATATAGCACAAAACTATTGAATTCTATACTGTAGCATTTTACAAGTGGCTCCATTTTACCAGGCTGCAGCTCAAATAGCACCCTACATAAGTGCACTTCTTTGTGCTACATCCAAAATTCTTCTTATAGAGTGGTGCCATCTAGGGTCTGTGATGAGTGTCCAGCACAATGCAGCCAGGCATTGACTGTGTCCCAAATGGCACCCTATTCCCTTTATGATGCTCTGTTCTGGTCAAAAGTAGTGCACTATTTAGGGAATAGGATGCCATTTGGTCCACGTGGGTGGGTGGGGCAGCGGTGGGGGACTGATTATTATGATGTCATTTCCTCCACACTTCCTGGCCTGCGATGTAGGTGGCTCTGACATTGATAGCATCATCCAGCAGAACGAGATCTAACGGGGGAGAGAGGGGGACATGTTTTACTATTTAGTGCTTCTTCCTACACCACACACAAGACCTAGACCAGTTGTTTTCAAAAATCTCTTCGGGACCACCAGACATTTTTTCTCACATTTATGGAATAGTTAAAAAACATAGAATAGCTGGGGGCCCCCGAAGAGAGGTTTGAAAACCCCTGACCTACACAACCAGTTGAGGAGACTAATCAATGACCTTAATCAAGGGGGGGGAGAGAAAACCTGTAGACATTCAGCCCTCCAGGAATTGAGTTTGACACCCCTGGAGTAGACAGAGCAAGACCGCCCTCTGCTGTTTACTTTCTCACCTGAATCTGCCGCTAGTCCAGGGGGCCTTTACAATCGCTTACTTTAGGTGTGTGTGTGTGTGTGTATCACCTGCGTCTGCCCCATAGTCCAGGGTGCCTTTACAGCGGGTGATGCCCAGGAGCTGGGCCGGGTGGAGTGACGCTGCCTCCAGGGCTTGCTCCACACTGCAGCCTGTCAACACAAACACAGGGCCGGATTACCAAATGGGAATGCAGGGCACGTGCTCCGGGGCCCCCAACCAAATGTTATTCATTTTTATTTTTGGGGGCCCCCCTGAATCAGGGGCCCTGGAGCACATGCCCTGCATGGCAAAATTCTCTCAGCATCAAGGTAAAATGTTTAGAAGAGCAGGACATTAGCTTTAAAACTGCTACAATAGCATTAAGTTAGCCATTTTCCTAAAAGGGGGTGGGGGGCCCCCTGGAGGTCGATGTGGTAGTCCGGCCCTGCACGCGCACACACACACACACACACACACACACACGTGCACACATGTAGTAAGTGACCATATATTTAGAAGGACTGAATAACTTTTGTAAGACAGCCCTTTTACTAACACACACACTCACCTGAAGCCTGTTTGAAGTGCCTGACACACATGTCCATTGTGGCTATACTGCCACTGAGCGTCTTGGTGCCTATGAGTAAAGACCGTTTTAGAGACAGCTTCGGGAAAAAGTTGTTTACACCTTACAAAAGAGATTCTGACCTGCTACATAAGCATGGAGCCCCTGGATCTCAATGACTTGCTGACCCAAGGTGTGGCGGCCCGGAGGTAGACCCATCGCTGTGATGGCATCAGTCACCAACACTAGACCTGTAGGACAAACACATTAAGCCAACACAATCATTGCATAGATTTCTTGCAATTAGTATGCATTGCTTGAACAACTTCTGGTTTCAAGACTGAAACCCACAGCATTACAACAGAAGACTCCAATAAACACTCCAACACAACCCCACACACACAGAGAGACACATCAGAGCACACACACACACAGAAGCTGTGCGTGTAGTTCTTACACAGACCTGTAGGGTGTGCTCTGTGGGCGATACGCAGGGCGGCAGAGTTGGTGTGGATGCCATCAGCAATCATTCCGTAGAAGACCGTCCGGTCCTGGGGAACCTGGTCGCTGGTGAGGAGACCCACAATGCCTGGGTCTCGATGGTGAAACTAACCCATCACGGTCACCATGGCAACAGAGAGAAACAGCCATCATCTTTCATTACATTATTACAGTAGCATTGTGAAACTGTAGTTGAATAGACTTGGCAAGGCATCTGAAGCATGTGTCCAACAGTATAGTGTAGACCGTATGTCTGTGATTTGGCTGACCACACCCAGAGGTGGACAGGTTACTCATTAACCACATTTACACTTCTCTCCTATTATTACTGTATGGTTTGAGAAACAGAAACACTATCAGTGTAGTGATGCAGGTCTTCAGATGTTGTACACGTGAAATTGTGTCATTCCAAATTTTATAAGCAACGTTATATTCCATTTTGTACGTCTCCAGCCGTTTCCCCTATCCAGCTGTTCCATACTCCGTGTAGCCTACTGCTAGAATGGACGGAGATGTATCGTTCAAGTTGCAAAAAAATTGACTATAACGTTGCAGATAAAGTTGAAAGTGAAATGTGTCTTTGGTGGTAAAAAAGCAAGATTCTCCTATAAGGGTTGTCCAGTAAAACGTCAGACAGCGATGTTACTGGAGGGAGAAACAGAGGATTGTACTACACTCGCATACGAAAACTAACATACAAGTACATACTAAAAATGTACAGTTGAAGTCGGAAGTTTACAAACACTTAGGTTGGAGTCATTAAAACTCGTTTTTCAACCACTCCACAAATTTCTTGTTAACAAACTATAGTTTTGGCAAGTCGTTTAGGACACCTACCTTGTGCATGACATAAGTAATTTTTCCAACAATTGTTTACAGACAGATTATTCCACTGTATCACAATTCCAGTGGGTCGGAAGTTTACATACACTAAGTTGACTGTGCCTTTAAACAGCTTGGAAAATTTCACAAAATGATGTCATGGCTTTAGAAGCTTCTGGTTGACTCAAATGATGTCAGTTAAGCCGATTGGAGGTGTACCTGAGGATGTATTTCAAGGCCTACCTTCAAACTCAGTGCCTCGTTGCTTGACATCATGGGAAAAGCCAAGACCTCAGAAAAACAATTGTAGACCTCCACAAGTCTGGTTAATCCTTGGGAGCAATTTCCAAACACCTGAACACCATGTTCATCTGTACAAACAATAGTATGAAGTATAAACACCATGGGACCACGCAGCCGTCATACCGTTCAGGAAGAAGACGTGTTCTATCTCCAAGTGATGAACGTACTTTGGTGCGAAAAGTGCAAATCAATCCCAGCAAATCAATCCCAGAACAACAGCGAAGGACCTTTAACTATGCCACTTTGTTTACATACTCATCTCATATGTATATACTGTACTCGATACCATCTACTGTATCTTGCCTATGTTGCTCTGTACCATCACTCATTCATATATATTTATGTACATATTCTTTATCCCCTTACACTGTGTATAAGACAGTAGTTTTGGAATTGTTAGTTAGATTACTTGTTGGTTATTACTGCATTGTCGGAACTAGAAGCACAAGCATTTCGCTACACTCGCATTAACATCTGCTAACCATGTGTATGTGACAAATAAAATTTGATTTGAAGATGCTGGAGGAAACAGGTACAAAAGTATCTATATCCACAGTAAAATGAGTCCCATATCGACATAACCTGAAAGGCCACCCAGCAAGGAAGAAGCCACTGCTCCAAAACCTCCATAAAAATGCCAGACTACGGTTTGCAACTGCACATGGGGACAAAGATCGTACGTTTTGCAGAAATGTTCTCTGGTCTAATGAAACAAAAATAGAACTGTTTGGCCATAATGACCATCGTTATGTTTGGAGGAAAAGGGGAGGCTTGCAAACCAAAGAACACCATCCCAACCGTGAAGCACGGGGTGGCAGCATCATGTTGTGGAGGTGCTTTGCTGCAGGAGGGACTGGTGCACTTCACAAAATAGATGGCATCATGAGGATGGAAAATGGAAAATCTTGAAGCAACATCTCAAGACATCAGTCAGGAAGTTAAAGCTTGGTCGCAAATGACTCTTCCAAATGGACACATGACCCCAAGCATACTTAAAGTTGTGACAAAATGACAACAAAGTCAAAGTATTGGAGTGGCCATCAAAAAGCCATGACCTCAAACCTATAGACAATTTGTGGGCAGAACTGAAAAAGCGTGAAATGAATCATTCACTCTACTATTATTCTGACATTTCACATTCTTAAAATGAAGTGGTGATCCTAACTGACCTAAGACAGGGAATTTTAAATGTATTTAGCTAAGGTGCATGTAAACTTCCGACTTCACTGTGCTAAATGGAAAACATAATACAATATGATGCTGTGTTATATTACTCACAGGCAGCATAGCATTGAAGAGATGTGTGATGAATGAAGCTCCGTTCTGCACAGCCTCCTCAGCTTGGGACAGGTTGGCTACAGAGTGTCCTACACGTGGAATCGGTCGACAGGTACACTTAGTGGTATCACATCATCCTACACAGTGTGGCAACCTCCTGCTTCCAGACAGAAGATGTCTATTGGATTGAATCAACAGCCTGGTTTTCTGTTGTTTAAAATAAGTCTTTATAAACCCTTTATAAGGCCTATATAGATGCTTAATAAAACATTTAGGAGCAGATGTAATACATATAGTATAAAGGCTATGTCATTCCCAGCATGCACACAAAGAGGAGTATCTAAGTCATACATACAACTTACATTTGATTCCCATTCCCAGAATACTACACCTACCTAGACACACAGTGATGCACAGTGATGATTCATAAAACATGCATAAGGCCTACATAGATGCTTCACAATTAAATCATGCATAAGCAGACGTCATAGGCCTACATAAAGGGTATCCTATTCCCAGTTTAATTCACCTACCTAGAGAAACAGTGATTCCCCTCTGAGCCAACTCTCTAACCACCTTCTCACTGTTGGGTAGCTCGGGGGCCAACGTCACCATGGCAACGTTATCCAGGGTCCCGTAGGTCTCAATCAGGTCCAACATGCCGCCCGACTGGAAGGAGCGCAGGTACTGCTCCGGGTGGGCTCCCTTCTTCTCTAAACTGATGAATGGACCTTCTAGATGACAGCCTTGAGGGAGAGCGAGGGGGTAGAGACCGCGAAATGGACAAAAAAGGGCAGAAATATGAAATATTGACAGAATGTGTAAGAGAATGAGTAAAAGAGACAACATATTTCAGCAGATCACACTGTTTTATAACATTTCCTCTATCACCATACAGTTATATGGAATACAGTATTGGATATCATGTCCAGATATAAGGACCAATCAGACATGAAGATGTGTCTACATCCTTCCTGACTGCATCCTTACCCAGAACTCCAGCTCCCTCCACTCCTCCACTGTGAACTTTAACCTCAGACAAGACCTAGAAAACAGGTATTTTACTTGAAAGGATTTCATAACACATGCATAAATATTGCATTCATAAGCAATACATAAGAATTTGATCGAGCCTGCCTGGAGTGCCAGGCCAGGTGGGTGTGGTTTGCATATTTGAAACTATTTGGATCCAAATCAAATCACATTTTATTGGTCACATACACATATTAAGCAGATGTTATTGTGGGTGTAGCGAAATGCTTGTGTTCCTAGCTCCAACAGTGCAGTAGTATCTAACAATTCACATTACGCCAGACAAGATCAATCCACCACAGCTCAAGTATTTGAAAGAAAACCAACACTATTTGAAACACATTTGAATGGGAGCCACGAATGACATACACTATATATACAAAAATATGTGGACACCCCTTCATATTAGTGGATTAGGCTACTTCAGCCACATCGGTTGCTGACAGGCGTATAAAATCAAGCACACAGCCATGCAATCTCTATAGACAAACATTAGCAGTAGAATGGCCTTACTAAAGAGCTCAGTGACTTCCTACTAAAGAGCTCAGTGACTTTCAACTAAAGAGCTCAGGTGGTGTAGAGGTGGTGCCTACCTTGTGGTAGATGTTTGGAGGGGAGGTGACTAGGGTGGGTAAAAAAGAGGTGACACCATGCTCCAAGATTTTCTTGGCTACTAGGGCCACACCTCCTCTGACATTACTGGTTGCTTGCGAGAAGTCAACGCCATATCCTCCTGTGGGTGTAAAACAATGGATCATTGATTGAGTTTGGAAAATCCTGTATCCAATGGCTTCCTTGTTCTAGTGAGAGAAACATCTCGCAGGCTGTGTTAGTTTTAGCAAGGAACACTCCTCCAATAAAGCTTTAAGAAGTCCATACCTGCAATTGAATCGGGGACAGTCCCTGGAGTGAATTGACCCCCCCCCCCCCAAAAGACTAACCATTGATCTGAACGTCAATGAACCCAGGAGCGATGATGAGGCCTTCACAGTCAACACGTTGATCTGCGTAGCCTTCCTCATCAAAGAACAACTTCTCCGGGTCTAGGATCCGCCCTTCCCGCACCCACAGATCCTCTCTGGAGGAAAGACAGGAACAATACACACATTATTAAACAAGCCCTGTCACACACACAGTAACACACATCGTAACAACGCTTGTTTTACATGTAATGGTATTTATTTTACATGTGTGTGTATGTTCATATCCACGTGCTTGTGTGTTCATTTGTGTGTACCTCTGCAGCTTGTGATCTCTTAGTATCCTGCAGTTGACGAACTGGGTGATCGGCGCCTTCGACACAGACTTATTGGTAGGCATCTTCCACAAGACGCTATGTCACCTCTCCTGAAGTGTAGTCACTTCAGAAAGACTCTCTCTATAAATAACAGCCAAAGAACAGTACAGACAAGTTATCAAAGAAAGCCTTTGAAAAGTTACACTATTACAGTACACTATTACGGTACCAACCTGTAGAACCTTGAATAGCCAACTGTTCCGTCTTTATTCTTCAGGTTACATATCACATCTGGGATAATCAGTACACCAACCCACCACCATAAACAGACACACCAATGTAAGAACCTTCCTATAACAACATTGTACAATGCTGAAGGTGCAACATTTGACTTTGACCCCCATGTTGTCATTGCATTTTATTTCACCCTAGAACAGATCTGATAAGAATCTAAAACCATTTGAATACAGTGTTGTTAGTCTATTAATGAATAACAGTGTGTAGGAAGGCAAAGACACCATAAATTACATGATAACAGGAAATATATGTATTTCCATGACAGAATAAAAGCAATGTTGGACTTACCTTGCAGAGAGCATAGTTTCAAATACATGCAACTTAAAAGTTACATATCACAAAATGTGTATTTGAAATCTTTTGGACCTCAGATCAACCTTAAGGGAATCTTATTCGAGTCATAAAATTATGTTCATATGACAGAGAAGATATACAACAACCTTGCTGAGAGTATATCCAACTGACAATCTCTTAGGAAAAAAATATAAACTATTGGAACCAAGACTTAATAAAAAGAACTGATGTTGGCACAAGGTAGAGGGAAAGCTGGAGCATAACCAACTAAATTAAAGTTAAAGAAAATGTACTCTTAATCCAGTATGAACGAATGTATAGAATTTCTAATACAAAAGACAAAATTCAGAAATTCAACTGCACAAAGGCAGTCATATCTTAAAAGTGTAAAACTATACTGACCAAAAATATAAATGCAACATGTAAAGTGTTGGTCCCATGTTTCATGAGCTGAAGGAAAAGATCCCTGAAATATTCAATACGCACAAAAAACTTCTCTCAAATGTTGTGCTATTTTTTGGGGCATCCGTTAGTAAGCATTTCTCATTTGCCAAGACAATCCTGACAGGTGTGGCATATCAAGAAGCTGATTAAACAGCAGGATCATTACACAGGTACACCTTGTGCTGTGGACAATAAAAGGCCACTCTAAAATGTGCAGTTTTGTCACACAACACAATGCCACAAATGTCTCAAGTTTTGAGGGAGCGTGCAATTGGAATGCAGACTGCTGTAATGTCAACCAGAGCTGTTGAATGTTCAATTCTCTACCATAAACTGCCTCCAAAGTCGTTTTAGAGAATTTGGCATTACATCCAACTGGACTAAAAACCACAGACCATGTGTAACCACACCAGCACAGGACCTCCACATCCGGTTTCTTCACCTGCGGGATCATCAGCACCAGCTACCCAGACAGCTGATGAAACGAGTATTTGTCTGTAATAAAGCCCTTTTGTGGGGAAAACAAATTCTGATTGGCTGGGCCTGGCTCCCCAGTGGCCGGGCCTGGCTCCCAAATCATGTAAAATCCATGGATTAGGGCCTAATGAATTTATTTCAATTGACTGATTTCCCTATATGTACTGTAACGCAGTAAAATCTTGAAACTGTTGCATTAATATTTATATGATGCATACTTTCAGTTTTTCCGAGCACACATCACTCCCGCACAAGAGGGAGTCTTGCGCTGCTCGTGATAGCACATGCGCAGAATAAATATACCGCTGGAACGCGGATTAAGCTGTTTACATGTCCGAATAATTCGAAAGATTTCGGTGTACGTTAATAAAAAAATTTACCTTACACCGATTGAGATAAGCAGAGTAAGGTTTTTACATGACCATTTCCATAGTCGGCGTAAGCAGTTTAATATAGGATTATTAATATGCATGTAAACGTACATCAATGTCTTACATGAAAACCTTGGTCTGATCTCAGCTGTAAACGAATAAGATAGCTCATCTTTCTTTTAAATCGAATACTTGCCCCATAGAAGACAGTCAAGTCGCAGTCAGTGAGAATTCCAACAACGGTAGACGGATGGAATCATGTGAGAATGCTGCAGTCAGCTGATCAAAACAACGAACGGACTTGCGGAAGCGAAATAGTTAGGATACACGTAACAAAGAAATGTTTTAGCGGATGTATAAATCTGAAGCATCCGGTTAGCGTTTCCACTCGGAGCAAAGCTCTCGTAGAAACTTGCGGATAGGAGGTTCTGAGGACTGGCAGAGAACGTTAGCTCCAGAGGCGGAGGAGGGTGGTGGTTGGAAGAGCACCACGGCAGTTCTTGATAAAGAAGAACTTCAAGGCTGCGTTTCAAAGTCAACATACGGTCAAAACACTTAAAAGACACACCCTCGCCCACTTACCCTTAGGGGAATCCTCGTGGCCATTTTGGTGGGTGGTCCAAATCATTAGCCAAGCAAGGGACGTTTGCAACGTAAGCCCCTCAACCCTCGTTTTTTGTCGGCTTTGCGAGTGTACACTTATGTTCACTCCGGGGCCTGAAACTCCCCATAATTCAATTCGCGACGATTGTACAAGTGTCGTTACTACAGCCCCCGGTTCAAATCCAGGCTGTATCACATCCAGCCGTGATTGGGAGTCCCATAGGGCGGCGCACAATTGGCCCAGCGTCGTCTGGGTTTGGCCGGGGTAGGCCGTCATTGTAAATAAGAATTTGTTGTTTACTGACTAGCCTAATTAGATCAAGGTTAAATACATTTTTTTTAAATTCCGGGAAAACTTAAAAACAACATCAATGGAGAAGTCAACATACAAGTGTAAGTATAAGCGAATGCAAATAAGTTATAAATTGTGGTACTAATGCAAAAAGTAAACACTTTTGTTTGGTTATCATTTTCCTTCAGAAGTTCCAGCTAGGCATTCGCTAATTAATTTGCTAGCTATCATACGGTGCAGTAGGTGAATATTAATAATGATATATTTAGTAAGTAAACATGCACTCATAATTGACTGCAGGGCATAAAAGCACCCACAAGCTACCGGTGCCTGAAAACACAATCATTGCGGGATGAACGAGTGACGAATTACCAAGGTAAAGTTGGTTTTATAGTCACACATTCAGACGATTCGGATGTTTAAATGTCAAGAATTGTGAAAGACTGAGTAAGTTTATTTGGCTAAGGTGTATGTAATCTTCTGGCTTGAACTGTATTTATTTATTGTCAGAAAAGTATAAGGGAATTATTCTACAGCCTAGTTGGATGCGATAATGTAACATTTATTGGATGCAAACCACCGTTAAACTTCATTGAAGAAGAAGACGGCATTTTCACTCGCCACCAAATTTGGTGATGAGAGAAAGCCCAGTAGCTGGCAGTGGGAGATGGATTTTGGCTGACATTCTGCACATTTTCTCATCAATAAAATATTTGACCTCAATAGTTTTATGTTCCCAAACTAAAATATGTTACAGAGTGGACTATGTTTGTAGACTTTACCCTTTGCCAAAGTTATTTTTTTTTTAGTTGATTAGGATTTAAAGGGTGAATTGAGTTATTGCATACATGCAATTCACAGAGTAGGCGTTCCCTAACGGAAATATGCAATACATGCTCGATCTCAATTGATGCCAGGCACAACACAACTGGGAACCCTGGAAATCTTTTGACTTCTGACTTCAGTGCGTTGAAGACAACTGGGAACTGGGACAGCAACGACCACCCACTGGCAAAAATAATTTTGAAAGGTCATCCAACTCGGGCCTCTTTCTAGAGCTCTGAGCTTCTGATCTAAAGATCACTGACATCATGATTTGACCTCGTATTTTTCAGAATTTCCAGTTGTCTTGAAAGCACCATGAGTACCACAGTATGAGTCATAATACCCATAAACCCTAGCTGTAAAACCAAGAAATGATTACATTTTTTTTTGTTGCCACATTTCTGTGTCTGGGATTTTAGAACTACTTCATGTAGTCTGCGTTTCATGTAGGCTTACCCTGGCGTGACGTTTTAATTACCATTCAAATCTCTCTCAGACAAGGTAACATAGTAGGATTTTAGATGTGCAGATAGACCTAAGCCCAGACTATTTTACCGATACTATAGTAAAGTCTGTGGGTTATGGGAATATATAGACGTTAGCATTTTAGTAATCAACTTAGCTAGTAACATTTTTTTTGGTCTTTCAGATTGGCGGACCGGAAACCCAGTGACAACACTCTGGTCTGCAGCTGACATTTTCCGTTGAGAAATAGAAATGGCCCTGTATTTGCCAGAAAATGTTGCTCATCCATCATCGCAGAAGAGGAAGAGTCATATACTTCCACAATGGCAGAAGAGGTAGATCCAGACACATTCAACATGGCAGATGAAGTTCCAGGCGCCTCGGCCACTGAAGAATGTAGGAGGCTGCTGTCTACACCGTTGCGGAATGTTCTCACTGAGGTGCCTCTTATTAAGGAAACAGCGCTGTTGAAGGTTCTACAGGAGAATCGGCTGTATACCTGCAACGGGTATTCAGCATCGTGGCTGTCTGATAAAGTACTGAGGAAAAAAACAGGACTTCCAGACAAAGACATGTTCAACATCGTTTTTGAATACTTGGAATGTTAAAAGGACTGCGTTGTCTACTTTGCCAAGTGGAGGGTGAAGATGTTGTCATTTGAAGATCAAGTGTTTATGGCTCTTATGAAGTTGCATCACAACTACACCACCTGGCTCAACTATTCTGTTGTGGTGCAATCACTGTCCGCAATGTTACCATCACTTTCATTCACAAGCTTTTTTTCATTAGCATTATGAAGACTTCCAAGTTGGGAACCAAACGTGCTTGTGTCTTTTCATGGATCCAGCAGAAACTGCAGGATGGTCATTGACTGTACTGCCATGGAAGTAGTGCTTTCAATGTGATCTGTATCGGACAAAGCAATTGTCCAGGCTCTGTCGCAGCCGGCTGTGACTGGGAGGTCCATGGGGCGACGCACAATTGAGAAGATTTTCATGTCTTCATGTCTGGAGACATGATTTTTGTCAGACAAGGCTTCTTTTTTTTTAAACCCTTTTTTCTCCCCAGTTACAGTTCGAGAGCCATATGTCCTCCTCAACCCAACCCAACCAAGCTGCACTGCTTCTTGACACAACGCACATCCAACCCAGAAGCCAGCCGCACCAATGTGTCGGAGGAAACACCGTACACCTGGCGACCTGGTCAGCGTGCACTGAGCCCGTCCCGCCACAGGAGTCACTAGTGCGCAATGAGACGAAGAGATCCCTGCCGGCCAAACCCGGACGACGCTTGGCCAACTGTGCGTCGCCCCATGGACTTCCCGGTCGCGGCCGGCTGCGACAGAGCCTGGGCTCGAACCCAGAATCTCTGGTGGCACAGCTAGCACTGCGATGCAATGCCTTAGACCACTGCGCAACCCAGGAGGCCCAGACAAAGGCTTCTTGATCCAGAGCTTGACGCATGCAGGAATTACTGTGAACATTCCTTAACCACAAAGGTTCATAGAGCGTGAGATGCATCTCACAAAAGATATAGCGAGAAATGGGATCCATGTTGATAGGGCAAATGCTTCCTGCCATCCAGGACCTCTATACCAGGCGGTGTCAGAGGAAAGCCCTAAAGACTCCAGCCACAGTCTATATTTATAGTCATTGACTGATCTCTCTGCTACCTCATGGCAAGCGGTACCGGAGTGCCAAGTCTAGATACAAAATGCTTCTCAACAGCTTCTACCAGCAAGCCATACGACTCCTGAACTATTTGCCCCCCCCTTTACGCCTCTGCTATTCTCTGTTTATTATCTATGCACTCCACTGAACCTGCCCCGGAGAGGGTTCCTTAGACTGAAGATCCTTCTCTGTGGGCTCTCGGGACAGAGGGTTGTTGTCTTAAGCCAGGTACAGATCCTCCACTGACTCCAGCTGGTTGGGCACGGCTGGCTCCCTCCACTTGCATTCCACATCCTCACAGCCGATACTGTGAACTGCAAAAATAGCCAATGGTGCCGCCTGGCTACACTTATAAGCTCTATGGGGACATTCACATGTGGTAGAGAGAATCCCCTGGTCACCTGTAGAGATCTGCCAAGAGGAAAGATGTTAAGTGCCATATGCCTTTCAAAGCATGACTTTGAACAGCTTGAAATGCATTTGTGCTATATAAATCAAATTTGATTTGATTGATGACATTACAGTTGTAGAATTTTTAATAAACTGTCATTTTCATGAGGACAAGTGCAGTTTTTCCATTACATTTTTATTGAACATTTGAGATTTTATCACTTGATATCAATTTGTAGATGCATTGAAATGTTGACTTTATGTCCCCCTTTCCCCACATTTTAGAAAGGTGTGACTTGCAGAACATCCTGCTCATCCCATGAGAAGCAGAGCATGATCAATGCCACTTGCAGCAAGGAGATCTTCTGGAATGGATGTACTCTCTCTCTGGGGGTAAGATAATTTAAACATCACAGATCTATAATCCTACTGTGCCCATGATAAAATACAATATGATTTGTGTTGTACTACTGAATGAAACTGAAGAGATGCACTCAGACCAGCCTTTGTGATTGAACTTACGTTAATTATATTACTTTAGTAGGCTGCTTTGAGCAAAACTTGAATATAATAACCTATTCTAGGAGCCTATTATTTGTTTCCAGACAACACCCTATCCAACAACTGTGAATGCCTTGAAATGCATATTTATTCATTGTTCACTTGTTTTTCGACAATGTCAGGTAGAGGCAGGGATGACTGGGTTCTTCAGCAAGTAAGACACGGGGTAAAAAATAATTTAAACATCACATATATAAATTCCCAATGTGCCCATTATAAAGTTAACTACATTACTTTAGTTAGCTGCTTTCAGCAAAAAATGTATGTAATGTAACCTACTCTGGGAGACTAGTGTATGTATGTACAATGTGGAATATTTTTGGAACATTGGCTTCCCTGAAAACGGAGACTGACAGGAGGATCAATAGGAGTCTGCCAGAGGTCGTCACGCTGGATGGTGATGGAGGTTTTGGTGGTCCACACAATGAAGAAGCAGGTGTCCCTTCAAGTGATGTGGAGTTTACCTTGGACCAAGTGCCAGTAAGGATGGTCTTCACGGAGGCTGTAAGACCCTTTCTTCTGGATATAGAAATCCTTCAACTTCACTGCCTCTTCAATGGTAAGGTCCCCTCCATTTGACCTCCACAAATGCTGTGGTGCCCACCAGACCATCTGGTGAGGCACCCAGAATCCCAGACCCCGTGACCCAAGCTTTGACTCCTGCACATCCATCCCTGTAGCCATTTTGAATGCCTTGATGCCCTCCTTTTTATCTGTGCCCCACTTTACACACAACACCCCTTCCAACGACTGTGAACACCTTGAAATGTAAGCATTTTAAGAAATGTGATACAAAAATAGTTTGATTTGATTGACGACTACAGCTGTAGAATATTTAATAAACTGTAAAGTGCAGTTTTTCCATAAACTTTTAATTGATAACTTGGGATTTTGTCACTTGACATATCAATCATACAGTGGGAAGGATCCTATAAATCAAGACTGTGTGGATGCATGTACCTCTCCGAAAAAATAAATACAATAAAGTCTGATGTCTAAACAAAGTCGATTCTGAATGTCAATTAGTTTTGGATTAATTCTCATCAATGACAACATTCTAGAACTGAGTTATCACTAATCGAAGTCTGGTATCCGGGGTAATCTGGTTATTGATTTTTTGATTAAGTGTCTCTTTCCTTATAGAATGTTGACAGCTGTATAGAACAAATTGTATTGCTATGGTGCTCAAACTTAATAGGTTGCATGTTCAAATCCAGCGATGTATTTTTGTTTTA
The DNA here is from genome assembly GCF_034236695.1 of Oncorhynchus nerka. Classification (NCBI taxonomy): domain Eukaryota; kingdom Metazoa; phylum Chordata; class Actinopteri; order Salmoniformes; family Salmonidae; genus Oncorhynchus; species Oncorhynchus nerka. The sequence goes on from NC_088421.1 coordinate 1,191,918, forward strand.
AGCCTATCCTCAACCTTAACCATTGCGGTAATGCCTAACCTTAAGATTTCAGAGTTAATGACTTGAACTTAACCTTAAACTCTTCGAAATGTGACTTTTGAGAAACATGGATGAACGTCTACTTCTAACTTGAGACTGCGAGAGCTTGTTGGCTTTTTTTGCATGTGACTACTCATGTTTGTTAATAACAAATAAACATAAATAAATGTGCACAATGAGCACTTGTTGTCTTTCAAATACGTCATTAGAGTTGTTGGTTAGCTAGTTAGTGAATTTGACATGGAGAAAATTGGGCTACAGAAATGAAAATGGATGGCCCTCCCCTTCAGCAAAATATATTTGACCCAAACCTCCCTGAACGCTTGAAGAAGAAAAAATAATAATACCCAAAATAATAATTAAAACAGGATGCAAATACCAAAATGGTATTCTAACACCCATCACTTTGGCCATTGTTGTGGGCCTGCCCTCCCCTCAACAGCCTCAAATATATTATTTGTGAAATGAAATAGCCTTTTATATTATTAATTTCTAACCACGGCATTGGCATGAGAAAAACTTACCAGTCCAAAACAATGTCCTCTCCGTTAAAAAAATATTCTTCCATTTGGGAATCGCTAAATGAATCGGCCTCCAACAATCTCTGTCTAATTTTCCCGATCAATTTCTTCTAAAATTGTGTGTACATCTGTATATCTAGACTTAGATTGAGCTTTCCCTGACTTAGTCGCCATACTGATTGATATATAAACAGCTGAAGATGCGCTTTACCAAAACAACGCTGTGCGTAACATGCGTTGCTCCTTCCGGTATGAAACTTCAATGGCGAATGACCCTCTTTACGCCGGAGTTTACTACATGGATTGGTCTTCCAACACATAAACATGACATATTCCCGTTTACCTCAGCTCATTGGCTATCTACCCAGCTAGATTTCAAGACGATTTTTTTATTTATTTTTATTTTATTTCACCTTTATTTAACCAGGTAGGCTAGTTGAGAACAAGTTCTCATTTGCAACTGCGACCTGGCCAAGATAAAGCATAGCAGTGTGAACAGACAACACAGAGTTACACATGGAGTAAGCAATTAACAAGTCAATAACACAGTAGAAAAAAAAATGGGCAGTCTATATACAATGTGTGCAAAAGGCATGAGGAGGTAGGCGAATAATACAATTTTGCAGATTAACACTGGGGTGATAAATGATCAGATGGTCATGTACAGGTAGAGATATTGGTGTGCAAAAGAGCAGAAAAGTAAATAAATAAATAAAAAAAACAGTATAAAAACAGTATGGGGATGAGGTAGGTGAAAATGGGTGGGCTATTTACCAATAGACTATGTACAGCTGCAGCGATCGGTTAGCTGCTCGGATAGCTGATGTTTGAAGTTGGTGAGGGAGATAAAAGTCTCCAACTTCAGCGATTTTTGCAGTTCGTTCCAGTCACAGGCAGCAGAGTACTGGAACGAAAGGCGGCCAAATGAGGTGTTGGCTTTAGGGATGATCAGTGAGATACACCTGCTGGAGCGTGTGCTACGGATGGGTGTTGCCATCGTGACCAGTGAACTGAGATAAGGCGGAGCTTTACCTAGCATGGACTTGTAGATGACCTGGAGCCAGTGGGTCTGGCGACGAATATGTAGCGAGGGCCAGCCGACTAGAGCATACAAGTCGCAGTGGTGGGTGGTATAAGGTGCTTTGGTGACAAAACGGATGGCACTATGATAGACTGCATCCAGTTTGCTGAGTAGAGTGTTGGAAGCCATTTTGTAGATGACATCGCCGAAATCGAGGATCGGTAGGATAGTCAGTTTTACTAGGGTAAGCTTGGCGGCGTGAGTGAAGGAGGCTTTGTTGCGGAATAGAAAGCCGACTCTTGATTTGATTTTCGATTGGAGATGTTTGATGTGAGTCTGGAAGGAGAGTTTGCAGTCTAGCCAGACTGATTCAGCCAGACACGATCAGTGGTCATTGGGTTAAAATACAGTCAATCAACGAAACAGTGTTCATATCATTGGTGCACAATGATGTCATTACTTGTTGTCTTCAAATCGGTTTCTTTCAGTCAATACGTCCCGCGAAATGACCCATCAGGTTTGGTTGTGTTACAAACAAACCAGTTGCAATGAAACCAAACATGACTGGAAAAGTCACGTTTCATGTGTGTATTTACATCGAATGTGTCGTCAAATGGAATGAGACGGAATTCACGACACAAGCGGTTCACAAAATGTTTCGTTGTTAGGCTATAAAAATTGATTTTATCAAACAAAAGACCATTCATTGTGTAACAATGAGCATTGGGATTGCAAACAGAGGAAGATCCTCAAAGGTAAACAATTAATTTTATTGCAGTTTGTGATTTTTGTTGCGCCTGTGCTGGTTGAAATAGTTGTTTTTTATGGGGCTCTATCCTAAGATAATCGCATTGTATTCTTTCGCAGTAAATCCTTTTTAAAAAATCTGACAACGCTGTTGGATTAGCAAGATTCTAGGCTTTGGAAACATGTGAGACACTTGTATTTTCTTGAATGTATAAAATAACTATTTATTTAGTGATCACCGTATGTTGTCGAATTTCATCCCGCTAATGGGTTCTGTGCGCAGAGAGGTTAAGATGATGAGGAAGGCATTTTTTTTTAAATTACCAGGCATCCTCTACTGACGGGATGAGGTCAATGTCCTTCCAGGATACCCGGGCCAGGTCGATTTAGAAAGGCCTGCTCGCTGATGTGTTTCAGGGAGCGTTTGACAGTGAGTGGAGGGCATTTGACCGCTGACCCATTACGGATGCAGGAAATCAGGCAGTGATCGCTGAGATCTTGGTTGAAAACAGAGGTGTATTTAGAGGGCAAGTTGGTTAGGATGATATCTATGATGGTGTCCGTGTTTACGGCTTTGGGGTGGTACTTGGTAGGTTCATTGATCATTTGTGTGAGATTGAGGGCATCAAGCTTAGATTGTAGGATGGCTGGGGTGTTAAACATGTCCCAGTTTAGGTCACCTAGCAGCACGAGCTCTGAAGATAGATGGGGGGGGGCAATCAGTTCACATATGGTGTCCAGCGCACAGCTGGGGGCAGAGGGTGGTCTATAGCAGGCGGCAACGTTGAGAGACTTGTTTTTAGAGAGGTGGATTTTTAAAAGTAGAAGTTAAAATTGTTTGGGTACAGACCTGGATAGTAGGACAGAGCTCTGCAGGCTATCTCTGCAGTAGATTGCGACACCGCCCCCTTTGGCCGTTCTATCTTGTCTGAAAATGTTGTAGAGATTTCAGAGGATGGAGATTTCAGAGTTTTTGGTGGTTTTCCTAAGCCAAGATTCAGACACGGCTAGGACATCCATGTTGGCAGCGTGTGCTAAAGCAGTGAATAAAACAAACTTAGGGAGGAGGCTTCTAATGTTAACATGCATGAAACCAAGGCTATTACGGTTACAGAAGTCATCAAAAGAGAGCGCCTGGGGAATAGGAGTGGAGCTAGCCAATGAGCTGAGGCAAATCAATTCATTAAAAATCCTACAATGTGATTTTTCTGGATTTTTTTTCTCATTTTGTCTGTCATAGTTGAAGTGTATCTATGATGAAAATTACAGGCCTCTCTCATCTTTTTAAGTGGGAGAACTTGCACAATTGGTGGCTGACTAAATACTTTTTTGCCCCACTATGTGCCCTCTGTTCCCCATTGTCCTTTTTGATTATTGTTCCATGTCCGTTGGTCTTGTGAGTACCTGTGCTCTGTTGTATCGGCTTGCGTGTTATCCGTTGTCGTGTCTTTACTATCATTAACTGAAGACTTTTAGTTTTTATCAAAGATTCTCTGTAATTAGCATTTCGTGATTAACTAATCAGGCAAATGTAATTAACTAGGAAGTCGGGGCACCAAGGAAAATATTCAGATTACAAAGTTATAATTAAGTTATAATACAACTTTTCAAATATTTTAATATCTGATCACTTAGTCTTCGAATTAATGAATTATTTACCTCATGTTAGGAAATGATATAACGGAGGTTTCCTAGTGGGATAAACCGGCGTCGCGGCTTGGTGTACGAAAGGGGAGTGGGGGTCGACTGAGATAAGGCAACACACAGTTAATTAATTAACAATTGAAATGCTAATCCTTTGCACATGAACGCTCACTCATTTGGGAATAATTGCAATCAATATATACATTTACGCTCAGTGTGTCTTCGGGATCTCTGAAAAGTTTGTTTCTGTTGGAGAGTCTGTTCGCCCTCTCTCTCTCTGCCGTGGTTAGAATGGATAGTTCAGAGTGACATTCATTCATGTCGTTATAGAATAGATGTTTCGACGGTTGTCGGTCTTCGCGTTCAATGATACCGAATTCCTAGCTACAGACTAGTAATTAATTTCAAAGACTTGTTCTTATTCTGTCAGTATCGATAGTCTAAGAGTTTAACCATGTGGTATGGTTAAAAGATTCCGTCATCTACTCAAACCTTGGTCCTCTCGTTATCAAGGTAAGCTGGTCTGCAACCTTTGTCCTTTCGTAATTGAGAGAAACATGGTCTGTTGAGAAATTCTCAAGGTGGGGGTTTTATTCGGAAGAGCAGAAAAGGGCTGTCATGACGCCAGGTCCTAACTGTGTTCATGGGGACGTGCCAGAGACTTAAGTGAAACTTTACACAGAAATACATTTCTCTCAAATTACATCATTACATAGCATCCCATAATTTCACAAATAATTTCCTCATTCATCTTGTACAGCAATTAGATGCAAGCCTCATAACTGAGGCTATTATATAAACAGCGTTATGGTAATGTGGCCTTATTATCTCCCACGAGTTTCACAAAATGGTACCAAACGGACCAGTTCGTAGCTGGATTCTCCACCGATCTTTTATACCTTCTCTAGAACATAAATGTCGTTCGGTTCTCCCCTGCTCCCACCCAGGGAGGATGCAAGATCTCCTCTCCTTTTCTGTCAACTCAACCAGTGTGTTTTCCCAATAAATTCCCTGAATATCCTAGCCCCTCACTCCCGTTAGCTCTGATTGATTCTGGAGCTGCCGTGAATCTTTTAGATTCTGCATTACGCATTCCTTTGGTTCCCCTACAGTCATCCGTTCCGGTTCGTGCCCTAGATGATTGTCCAATAGGGACAGGGCCCGTACATCACTGTTCCCATTTCTCTGCTGACCCATGACACTCATTTAGAACAGATTACCTTCTTGATTATAGACACCCCCACACACCCTGTTGTTTTAGGTTGTTTTGATCCATCTGTGCCCAGTTTAACTTCTTCGAGATAGGGGGCGCTCTTTTAATTTTTGGATAAAAAACGTTCCCGTTTTAAACAAGATATTTTGTCACGAAAAGATGCTCGACTATGCATGTAATTGACAGCTTTGGAAAGAAAAAACTCTGATGTTTCCCGAAACTGCAAAGATATTATCTGTGAGTGCCCCAGAACTAAAGCTACAGGCGAAACCAAGATGAAATTTCATACAGGAAATGGTCCAGATTTTGAATGCCCTGTGTTCCAATGTCTCCTTATATGGCTGTGAATGCGCCAGGAATGAGCCTGCACTTTCTGTCGTTTCCCCAAGGTGTCTGCAGCATTGTGACGTATTTGTAGACATATCATTGGAAGATTGACCATAAGAGACTACATTTACCAGGTGTCCGCCCGGTGTCCTCCGTCGAAATTATTGCGTAATCTCCAGGTCCATGCGCGTTCCATTTTCTTCAGAGGAGAAACCAAACTGCCACGAATGATTTATCATCGATAGATATGTGAAAAACACCTTGAGGATTGATTCTAAACGTTTGCCATGTTTCTGTCGATATTATGGAGTTAATTTGGAAAAAAGTTTGCGTTGTAATGACTTAATTTTCGGGTTTTTTCTTACCCAAACATGATGAACAAAACGGAGCGATTTGTCCTATACAAATAATATTTTTGGAAAAACTGAACATTTGCTATCTAACTGAGAGTATCCTCATTGAAAACCTCTGAAGTTCTTCAAAGGTAAATTATTTTATTTGAATGCTTTTCTTGTTTTTGTGAAAATGTTGCATGCTGAATGCTAGGCTTAATGCTATGCTAGGCTATCACACAAATGCTTGTTTAGCTATGGTTCAAAAGCATATTTTGAAAATCTGAGATGACAGTGTTGTTAACAAAAGGCTAAGCTTGAGAGCAAATATTTTTATTTCATTTCATTTGGGATTTTCATGAATAGTTAACATTGCGTTATGGTAATGAGCTTGAGGCTATAAATAGGATCCCGGATACGGGATTGCTCGTCGCAACAGGTTAAGACACCCAGACACCTCCCTTATGGAAAGCTTCTTCCCCTGCCAGTTCCACAACGACCCTGGTCTCACCTCTCGATGGACTTTGTCACTGACCTTCCCCCCAGCCAGGGGAACACCACTGTTCTCGTCGTTGTGGACCGGTTTTCCAAAGCTTGTCACTTCCTTCCTCTGCCTGGGCTTCCGTCGGCCATACAAACTGCGGAGAATCTTTTTACGCACGTCTTCCCGGCACTATGGGATCCCGGAGGATATTGTGTCAGACCATGGCCCTCAGTTCACCTCGCAAATGGAAGGCGTTCATGGAACGCCTGGGGGTCACGGTCAGTCTCACCTTCGGGTACCATCATCAAGCAAAGGGGCAGGTGGAGAGGGTCAATCAGGAAGTAGGCAGGTTCCTGATGTGTTACAGTCAGGTCCGGCCGGGGGAGTGCTATTTTAAAATTGTGTTCCTGCGGCTGTCTCGTATCATTATACAACGTGACAAATACAGATGAAAAAAGGGCTTATATGAAAACCACACCACAAAAAAACTGATGAATTATAAATGTATAAATTAATTGATCAGTAATAATTTTTATTGTTTAAATGTGTGTGTGTGCATGTGAGTGTGGCAAAGATTACTGAGTAGTTTGGGTCATCAGGCTGACCCCCAGTCTTAGCTTGACGTTATTGAGGGATGATGATGTTTTGGCGATGTGAAGATAAGAATTCCAGGTACCTCTATATATCTGATAGAGAATTGACTGTGAGATGTGGCAGTTGGGAGGGTGAATGTTATCGCAGAATTAACCTGGAAGAATCCATTAACGGATTTTGGTAAGTTGTCTGGGAGGTATGAGTATTTGTAGATGAATGTGCATAATTGGTGTACATGTCGTAAATAGACAAGATATTGAGTTTCTTAAACAATGTTTCAGATGGAGCCAGGTAATTGGAGGGGGCTAGTCTTGCAAATTTATTTTGTATGATGAGTCATTTGTGGAGGCATATGTACTGGCACTGACAGTCCTTGCCAATGACAAGCATACACATAACATGATGCAGCCACCACCATGCTTGAAAATATGAACGAGTGGTACTCAGTGTTGTTTTGTTAGATTTGGCCCAAACATAATGCTTTGTATTCAGGACATAAAGTTAATTTCTTTGCAACATTTTTTTCAGTTTTACTTTAGTGCCTTATTGCAATCAGGAAGCATGTTTTGGAATATTTTTATTCTGTACTATCTTCCTTATTTTCATTCTGTCATTTATGTTAGTATTTTGGAGTAACTATACTGAACAAAAATATAAAAGCAACATGTAAAGTGTTGGTCCCATGTTTCATGAGCTGAATTAATAGCTTAAGTGGGCAAATGCTCACCTTCGATGGCCACTGGTACACTGTGCACTGCATTGATAAATCCTGGTTTAAACTGTACCGGGCTGATAGTGTCTTGTTGGTGAGCGGTTTGCTGATGTCAGTGTTGTGAACAGAGTGCCCCATGGTGGGGGTGGGGTTATGGTATGGGCAGGCATAAGCTACGGACAACGAACACAATTGCATTTTATCGATGGCAATTTGAATGCACAGAGAACCTGACGAGATCCTGAGGCCCACTGTTGTGCCATTCATCTGCTGCCATCACCTCATGTTTCAGCATGATAATACATGGCCCCTTGTCACAAGGATCTATACACAGTTCCTGGAAGCTGAAGATGTCCTAGTTCCTCCATGATCCTGCATAGTCAACAGACATGTCACCCATTGAGCATGTTTGGAATGCTCTGGATCAACAGCGTGTTCCAGTTCCCGGCAATATCCAGCAACATAGCACACCCATTGAATTGTATTTATTTATTTTACCAGGTAAATTGACTGAAAACACATTTTCATTTACAGCAACGACCTGGGGAATAGTTACAGGGGAGAGGAAGGGGGATGAAAATATATATATATTTTTTTACCTTTATTTTACTAGGCAAGTCAGTTAAGAACAAATTCTTATTTACAATGACGGCCTAGGAACAGTGGGTTAACTCGCATTACTCATTGGCTTAATCTACAAACCAATCGTCTCCCACAACACCTTCCCCCATGTGTCTTGTGCACCTCTGTCGTATTGGTAATAAAGATATTGTGTTTGTAACTCTGACACACATCGACCACAGTTTCTAAGGGTGTAGTCTGTCTTTCTTCTTGGTGGAGCCATTAGCTAGCTAGCTCTGTCCACTGCTAATTAGCTAGCTGGAAAGTAGGCCCTGTTTTTTAAAAATAACTAAATAACACAGACACAAAGTCAAAATTGACTATATCGTACAAATTCATGAAAACTAAAATTTGCTTTTTGGTTTTAATTTAATATGGAGGACCAAACCTGCCATTCTAATTAAATGCACACATACAGTGCCTTTGAAAAATATTCAGACCCCTTGACTTCTTCCACATTTTGCTACGTTACAGCCTTATTCTAAAATGGATTACATAAACAATTTCCTCAGCAATCTACACACAATACCCCATAATGACAATGTGAAAACAGGTTTTTAGAAATTGTGACAAATTTATATAAAAAACAGAAATGCACTGTAAATAGATATATAATTAAATAAATGAGAAAGGAAATAAGAAAAAAAATGATGACAATGTATTAATTTGCTCTACATATCATATATTTAATTATTTATCTATGTATTATCTAATTATTCAAACTTTAATTTAATTCATTTATATATTTATTAATTTATTTCTGTATTTCTTCCTCCAATATGATAATATGGGTGTGTCAATCAAACGTCTGTGGGTGGTATCTAACACACCATTGGTTGATCGATGTCACGGTGCATTGCTCGACTGATTTTGCCTGCTTTTGCGCAATGGAAACAAGATTCATAGGTAAGGCTGTATATGTGTGTAAACTATTCACAGTTGTGTTCTGTGGGTGTCACTGAATAGGCTGATTCACAATTCCATTGATCCACAATTCATAGGTAAGGTTCTACAGTGAAATATACACTGAGTACACAAAACATAACATGGGCTGACCAGGTGAATCCTATGAAAGCTATGGTCCCTTATTGATGTCACTTGTTAAATCCACTTCAATCAGTGTAGATGAAGGGGAGGAGACAGGTTAAAGAAGGATTTTTAAGACTTGAGACATAGATTGTGTATGTGTGCCATTCAGAGGGTGAATGGGAAAGACAAAAGATTTAAGTGCCTTTGAATGGGGTATGGTAGTAGGTGCCGGTGCACCGGTTTGTGTCAAGAACTGCAATGCTGCTGGGCTATTTCACAGTCAACGGTATACCGTGTGTATTAAGAATGGTCCAGCACCCAAAGGAAATTCAGCCAACTTGACACAACTGGAAAGCATTGGAGTCAACATGGGCCAGCATCACTGTGGAACGCTTTCGACACCTGGTAAAGTCCATTCCCCGATGATTTGAGTGCAAAAGGGGGGTGCAACTCAATATTAAGGTGTTCCTCATGTTTGGTATACTCAGTGTAAGTATGCCCCAATTCAATTATGAAGACTAATACATCCACGATTTTAAATTATTTTTCCTTTTTGTCAAATTAATTCATTACTGTCTGTTGTTGAATTTATATAAAAACATTCAACAAGTATTATCTAGCACAAATTTGGAACTGATTCCACTATTTGTATCCATTTCAATCAGGGACTTTTTTATTTTAAAGGTGGACTGTAAATTCCACTGTTGTGGCTGATCTTTATTGTGAATAGCTTCACATACAAGTCCTGGCCACTGCTGAAAACGAAGGTTATGTACGTAACCATGGCTATGTGAGCTATTGGATCACTCCAATATGGTATCCTTCTGCACGGCAGGATGCATTCCGAGTAAGAATTTCAAATTTGTCCCGTGTACTGGGCAGTGCTGCGGCTGACCCCCTTAAAGAGCTGCTGCCGCACTACTTCCACCTCGTGTTCTTTTCGAGGTGCTGTAGATCACTGACAAAGAGGATTGGAGTGATCCAATAGCTCACATAACCGTGGTTACATACGTAACCTTCATTATGTAGCACTATATTGGATCACTCCAATATGGTATCACAATACCAGATTAATCGGTGTCTGTGATCAGGCTCACCCAGTTTAGCAGGAAGGAGCGGGATAGCCACTTTGATAGGGTCCTCAAACATGCACTCATCACCAACAGTTGAAGGTGTTGTCCGAGCCGAAATCGGTTGAGGTAGGTTAAGATTTTGCTACTCTCACCTGAGGGTGACGTGCCCTCATGAGAGCCAAGTCTATGGACATCCTGAGGTAGATCACCTTCTGTGAGGAGGTCAGGTGACTCTTCTACTCGTTTAGGGTGAGAACCATAACTCGAATGTGATTCAAGAGGGTCCTCGTGTCCATTGTGGCCTGTTCCCTGGATGGGGCAGATTATCCAATTGTCCAGGTAAGGTCGTTTGTAACGATGTGCTTTGAGAGTCGGGAAGCAAGTTCAGGGAGTGTTTTAATAAAATAAACAGAACATAATACAAAACAAGAAGCCCTAACAGCACACAGACATGAAACAGAAACACCAGGGGAAGGAACCAAAGGGAGTGACATATATAGGAAAGGTAATCAAGGAGGTGATGGAGTCCAGGTGAGTGTCATGACGCGCAGGTGCGCGTAATGATGGTGACAGGTGTGCGCCATAATGAGCAGCCTGATGACCTAGAGGCCGGAGAAGGAGCACACATGACAGTACACCCTCCCCGACGCGCGGCTCCAGAAAACTGACCAAAATGAAGATCCCAGGGATCAGGAGCGGACCGGACACCTCTGCAGAGGTGCGGGAAACCTGTCAATCTGGCTAAGCATACCTGACGGTACCCCCTCCCCGGCGTGTTCGGCTCCAGCCGCAGGACGCCAACCCAAGGAACGTTCCCAAGGATCAGGAGCGGATCGGTCATCCCTGCTGATGCGTGGGAACCTGTTGCCGGCTGGGATGCGGGGACATTACAGATTGGCTGAGGCAGGGGAGTATCTTCTGTTTCCAGAAGGTGTCAAAGTTATCAATAAAAGTGACTCCAGCAGAGCTACAGTAGTCTTTTAGCCAGATGTGTAATTGCCAGCAGTCTGCTGAATCTTTCACACCCAACGATGGTGCTGGACCTGAAATGATTGGCCATTTTTTGGAGTCTTTTAATGCTGAAATCAGTTCTTCTTTTCAAATTGAGGTGACATCATTAACATTTTCTGTGATTGTATTGACTAGGTCCTGAGCTCAGTAAGGGGAATGTCAAATGCTGTTGGATAACTTAAAAGACCTCTATATTATGCTGATATTTTGTGATATATTGAGTCTTTTGGGGTATCTTATGCCTAGAATTAGCCAATGAGATTGTATGGTTCATTTGGTTCCTATTCTGAAAGTTTGATAAATTGTGCACAATGACATGTATATTTAATTGTGAAACAAATGTATTTAGGGTGTCAGACTCATATACTGTATTTCAATGCACCAAGCGGTCTGTCTAAACTACTGGCACACAGCTCGGACACCCATGCATACCCCACAAGACATGCCACCAGAGGTCTCTTCACAGTCCCCAAGTCCAGAACTACATAGAGCCATGACTACATGGAACTCTATTCCACATCAAGTAACTGACGCAAGCAGTAAAATTAGATTTAAAAAAAAACTGATTAAAAAACACGTTATGGAACAGCGGGGACTGTGAAGCAACACAAACATTGGCACAGACACATGCATACACACACACACGATAACATACGCACTATACATGCAGATGGATTTAGTACTGTAGATATGTGGTAGTGGTGGAGTAGGGGCCTGAGGGCACACAGTGTGTTGTGAAATCTGTGAATGTATTGTAATATTTTTAAAATTGTATAAACTGCCTTAATTTTGCTGGACTACAGGAAGAGTAGCTGCTGCTTTCACAGCAGCTAATGGGGGTCTATAATCAATACAAATGGAAGTTAAACAAATCAATAATGTGCTGGTTAAGTTGTAATCATTTTGCTGTAGGCTACACACATTATCATGATGAAACTGTGTGAAATTATATCAATGTTATCTAAGCTAGTTGGACAGAAAACTGAATATTGTCGCCCTAATAGCATACCAGGCAACATAGGCTAACAAACATAAGTGTTATACTAGCCAATTTCATGACATGCATAATATTATACACATAAAGAGATGACATAGCTGCATACCTTTATTTTTTGCGAGTTTCTCCTCTTCTTCTTTCCTCTTTTTTCTAAACTGGGCACCTGATGGCTTAGACCTTTTCTTATCCATTTGTTTTGATTTGGCACCCGAGCATCAATACATTACCCATCCCCCAACACTGTCAACCAAGTGTCTAGACTAAACCAATTCACCTTGGTGGTGTGCAGACCGGTTTTATATTATTCTTAACGATTTCGCACAAACCAGAAGAAAATGCAACAATATGTCTGTGGAACTATATATTCACAGTATTATGAATTAATTGTGGTTTATTTGGCAGCATTTCTTAGTGAGAATGATTTTACTAATTGCATTAGTACTGTACAACGTTAGAGATGCGCTGTTTGATAGATTCCTCCGCTCCCCCTACCTCGGGCTTCCAGGGGGGAGACCTGAGGTCAACCTACCCCCACCGCCCTCCCCATCTTGTACTTCTGAGTGGAAGAGCTTCCCTGGCAGTAGCCTGCCTAGCTCACAAACTAGAATCAGGGTGCCCACTCCGACAAGGTTAATTGACCCACAGTCCCACACAGTGACATGATATCATTGACGTGATGTGCCAATGAGCAATAGAAACCCTAACGCGCAAATGTCACCACTCCCCAAAAAATTGTGCGGGCACCCCGTGCCGCCCCCGACAAGATGCAGCCCTGGGCAGCTGCCCATGTTGTCCATACCTAAATCCGCCGCTGCCGGTGGGGGAAAAGGTGTAGTGTCCTCTTCACAACTGTCTTGGTATGTTTAGAACATGATACTTTGTTGGTGATGATACTTTGTTGAAACTCTTGTCTCGCTCCACTACAGCCCTTTCGATGTGAATGGAGGCATGTTCGCCCCTCCTTTTCCTGTAGTACACAATCAGCTCCTTTGTCTTGCACACATTGAGGGAGAGGTTGTTGTCCTGGCACCACACTGCCAGGTCTCTGACCTCCTCCCTATAGCCTGTCTCATCGTTGTCAGTGATCAGGCCTACCACTATTGTGTCGTCAGCAAACTTAATGATGCTTTTGGAGTTGCGCTTTGCCATGCAGTTGTGGGTGAACAGGGAGTACAGGAGGGGACTGAGCATACCCCTGAGGGGCCCCAGTGTTGAAGATCAGCGTGGCAGATGTGTTGTTGCCTACCCTTACCACCTGGGGGCGACCCTTCAGGAAGTCCAGGATCCAGTTGCAGAGGGAGGTGTTAAGTCCCAGGTTCCTTAGCTTAGTGATGAGCTTCGTGGGCATTATGGTGTTGAACGCTGAGCTGTAGTCAATGAACACAATTCTCACATACGTGTTCCTTTTTTCCAGGTTGGAAAGGGCAGTGTGGAGTGTGATTGAGTCATCTGAAGATCTGTTGGGGCGGTATGCGAATTGGAGTGGGTCTAGGGTTTCCGGGATGATGGTGTTGATGTGAGCCATAACCAGCCTTTCAAAACACTTCATGGCTACCAACGTGAGTGCTACAGGTCTGTAGTCATTTAGGCAGGTTACCTTCACTTTCTTGGTCACAGGGATCTATGACACATGTATGCAAACACAAAATAGCATATGCACTATACACACATACACATGGATTTTGTGTTGTAGATTAGGGGCCTGAGAGCACACAATTAATATGTTGTGAAATCTGTTGTAAATTTATTGTAATGATTTAAAAAATGTATAACTGCCTTCACTTTGCTGGACCCCAGGAAGAGTAGCAAAATGGGGATCCATAATAAATACAAATACAATCATAGTAAGTACACTTTTCCTCAATAAAGTAGTTACATGGCATACATGTGAATTCATAGCTGGCTAATATAATTCTATTTTGGCCCCACGTCTTACCTCACTAACAATTGCTAATGCGAACAGCAAATTCCACTATTGTGGCTAATCGATATTGTGGCTAGCTTCACATAGAGGATTTATTCCATCATGACAACATGCTCCTACTTATTTGACTGTAGTTAGCTAGTTGCTAGCTCATTAATTAAGTATCCACTCTATTGCTTAATAAGTGAAATAGTTAACGTGAGCTAGCCAGCATGCATTGATCTGACATGCCACGATCCTGCTTGCTTAACAACTGACAGATATTTAGCTATCGTAGCTAGCTAGATAATGATGGTTTATGGTAACTGTAATTTAGGTAATTAACTAGCTAGCTAGCTAAGTGTAAAACTGAGAGTCTGGCTGTAAAATGCAGCAAGTTACCAACTCAACTTTATCAGTTGTAGCCAAGCTAGCTAGCTTGATACTCAGTAACGTTAGCTTACCATGCTTTTCTGGCTAAACGGACATTCCTTTCGCTCATCGCGATCGACTCCTTCTTCCCTACTCCCCTCTCTTGGTCTTCTTCTAGGTTCAATAATAGTCTGGTGCCTTATTGTCAAAAGCAACCCATTCCACACAGCCACCTGGTGCAGGCCGTCCATGGCTCAGTGTTCCAAAACTGTTAATATGTTTATATGCAAGCAAGGAGAACATTACATTTGTTTTTTGTGTGTGTTTTTATGGTGCACGTGTGGCACAGCAGTATACAATTTCCCCCCCAAAAGTGACATCATATTGATACATAGCTATATGCGCTACACATTATTGTTTGGGGGTTGCTAATGTGAAACATGGCCTTTAAACTTTGAACGTGTTCTGTCATACTGAATGCAGCCCAGGCAAATGCAATTGATCAACGTGCACTGACCTCATTATCAGGAAGTAATACAGAAATAACTCAATTAATAAAATGAAAGAAAGTGTGATTAATTATTTAAATAGTTATTTATCTATTTATCTGTCAATAATTCGTCCATTTATCTATTTATCTGTCAATAATTCGTCCATTTATTTATTTATCTATTTATATGTGCATTTATTTATTAATGTATTAATCTATTTATGTGTTCTTTTATTTATTTATTCATTTAATTTCATTCTAATTAAGGCAGGTTTGGTCCTCCATAATTTAACCTTATAGTTAGGCATGAGGTTATCCATGTGGTTAAAGTGAGGGTTAAGCTTCGGGTTAGGTTTAAAATAATGTTTTAAGAAGGTAGTTGTGTAAATGGGCGGGATTTAACCGTAATTATGACTTTGTGGGTGTGTTAATAAGTGACAACCAGGGGGAATGTTTTTGCTAGGTCACTCCCATAGAATTCTATGGTCACTCCCACTAAGGCCGACTTTGAATGGCTGATATCCAAGGCTTATGTACTGTGTGAAGCCCCCTTCATAAGGAAATGTAAAGTGATTTTCTTCTGAAACCAAGTTAGATGTTCCTCAGAACACAAATATGCATGAACAATATAACGAGCCATACCGTGTGGTGCTTATATAAATGTGCAACAGAAAGAGGTCCTTTCTTTCGAAGACCTTTGCAATCAGTACAAAAATCTATAATTTGTCTTGGACCAAAATATTGGAGTCGGTTGTTTAGATCAAGTCGGTTGTTTAGACCCCAATTTATTCCCTTTTTAGAGGCAGCGAAGACTGTGCAAGGGTGTATAGACTTTCACTGGGCGCTACTTAGGCCTAACAGTACACCAGTAACACTATTATGTCATATTATGTTAAACTAGACCTTTGATAATGAGGGTTAATCTAGCCTCTTTCTTAGCCTTTTGGGTTAACTATATGTACAGTAGTATCATCAATGTACTATTAGGAGAGGAGCACTTTAAAATAATGATAAAAGAGAACATCCCTAGCTCTTGCCCTGACCACACTATTACCAAAGTCATACTGATACAATATAAAATACAGTATAACAATAAAATGTAGACATATAGTTATTCTGGTTATTTGTCTGTATATTCTGGTTATTGTCAAATTCCTGGTATATGTAAATGTCTTTAGTGAATAAAGATTATTCTGATTCTGATTTTCGGGGTTCTATTTCATTCTGTGGAAATGACTCCCGAGTGGCGCAGTGGTCTAAAGCACTGCATCTCAATGCAAGAAGCGTCACTGCAGTCCCTGGTTCAAATCCAAGCCGTATCATATCTGGCTGTGATCGGAGTCCTGGGTGGTGCACAATTGGCCCAGCATCGTCCAGGTTTGGCGGGGTAGGCCATCATTGTAAATTATAATTTGTTCTTAACTGACTTGCCTAGTTAAATAAAGGTTAAATAAAATGTGTAAAAACAAATTATGGACAGGTCCTGTCCTCTTCCCTCTGGACAGACGTGGTGAGTGACTGTGTGGCGCGAAGATGACTCAGCCATAACTGCGTCATTGGGGCCCTAAACAACCCTGCAGCCCACCATAGGCCATCACTGAGCTCGCCTCAGCAGCCAGAGTGGCAGACCAAGCGCGGGGGTGTTAAAGGTGAGTGGTGCCACTCAGATCAGCAGCTTCACACACTCCTCAGGGGCTGACACACACATTAGTACCAAGCCATGTGTGAAATTTGATGAGACTATACAGGAGGGGTCCTCTGTCCCAAATGGTAATACTTTGACCAGTGCCCATAGGGAGCTTCCTTTCCGTGGATGCGTCCTAAATGGCACCCTATTCTTCTCATTCTTTATTCAAACAGGGAGTCACCATTGAGACCAGGGTCTCTTTCACAAGGGAGTCCTGGACACACAATTCATCAGACAAAATTAAATTAAAATCAGATACAATGTAAAACAAACTCAAATACAGCACAAGAAAAACAATTACATTCATCAGTAAGAAGGTCCCCAATCAAAAAAATAGGATTCTGAAAGTAGACAACGCAAGGCTGAAATTTAAAAATCATATTGAAATCTTTCAACAAAATGTAAATCATGGCTATTTGTATTTTTGCATTTGTATTTATTAAGGATCCCCATTAACTGCTACTCTTCTTGGGGTCAAGCAACATTAAGGCAGTTATAAACTATTTAAAATATCACATAACATTACATTTCATAACAATACATTTAATGTGTTCCCACTACTCCACAATCCACTACTCCACAATCACATATTTACAATACAACATCCATGTGTACGAGTGTAGAATGTGTGTCTTATCATGTGTATGTGTGTCTGTGCCTGTGTGTGTCTCAAATCAAATTGTATTTGTCACATACACATGGTTAGCAGATGTTAATGCAAGGGTAGCGGAATGCTTGTGCTTCTAGTTCCGAACATGCGGTAATATCTAACAAGTAATCTAACCTAACAATTTCACAACAACTACCTTATACACACAAGTGTAAAGGAATTAATACGAATATGTACATAAAAATATATGAGTGATGGCCGAACGGCATAGGCAAGATGCAGTAGATGGTATAGAGTACAGTATATACAGTGGGACAAAAAAGTATTTAGTCAGCCACCAAGTTCTTCCACTTAAAAAAGTGAGAGAGGCCTGTAATTTTCATCAAGGTACATTTCAACTATGACAGACAAAATTAGAAAAAAAATCCAGAAAATCACATTGTAGGATTTTTTATGAATTTATTTGCAAATTATGGTGGAAAATAAGTATTTGGTCACCTACAAACAAGCAAGATTTCTGGCTCTCACAGACCTGTAACTTCTTCTTTAAGAGGCTCCTCTGTCCTCCACTCGTTACCTGTATTAATGCCACCTGTTTGAACTTGTTATCAGTATAAAAGACACCTGTCCACAACCTCAAAACAGTCACACTCCAAACTCCACTATGGCCAAGACCAAATAGCTGTCAAAGGACACCAGAAACAAAATTGTAGACCTGCAACAGGCTGGGAAGACTGAATCTGCAATAGGTAAGCAGTTTGGTTTGAAGAAATCAACTGTGGGAGCAATTATTAGGAAATGGAAGACATACAAGACCACTGATAATCTCCCTCGATCTGGGGCTCCACGCAAGATCTCACCCCGTGGGGTCAAAATGATCACAAGAACGGTGAGCAAAAATCCCAGAACCACACGGGGGACCTAGTGAATGACCTGCAGAGAGATAAGACCAAAGTAACAAAGCCTACAATCAGTAGCACACTACGCCGCCAGGGACTCAAATCCTGCAGTGCCAGACGTGTCAACTCGTCGTGTTTGGGGGACAAAGAATGCTGAGTTGCATCCAAAGAACACCATATCTACTGTGAAGCATGGGGGTGGAAACATCATGCTTTGGGGCTGTTTTTCTGCAAAGGGACCAGGATGACTGATCCGTGTAAAGGAAAGAATGAATGGGGCCATGTATCGTGAGATTTTGAGTGAAAACCTCCTTCCATCAGCAAGGGCATTGAAGATGAAATGTGGCTGGGTCTTTCAGCATGACAATGATCCCAAACACACCGCCCGGGCAACGAAGGAGTGGCTTCGTAAGAAGCATTTCAAGGTCCTGGAGTGGGCTAGCCAGTCTCCAGATCTCAACCCCAGAAAATCTTTGGAGGGAGATGAAAGTCCGTGTTGCCCAGCAACAGCCCCAAAACATCACTGCTCTAGAGGAGATCTGTATGGAGGAATGGGCCAAAATACCAGCAACAGTGTGTGAAAACCTTGTGAAGACTTACAGAAAACATTTGACCTCTGTCATTGCCAACAAAGGGTATATAACAAAGTATTGAGATAAACTTTTGTTATTGACCAAATACTTATTTTCCACCATAATTTGCAAATAAATAAATTAAAAATCCTACAATATGATTTTCTGGATTTTTTTTCTTCTCATTTTGTCTGGCATAGTTGAAGTGTACCTATGATGAAAATTACAGGTCTCTCTCATCTTTTTAAGTGGGAGAACTTGCACAATTGGTGGCTGACTAAATACTTTTTTGCCCCACTGTACATATGAGATGAGTAATGAGATGAGTAATGAATGAAAACATTATATAAAGTGTCATTGTTTAAAGTGGCAAGTGATACATTTAATTACATCAAGATGGCTAGATGCAGTAGATGGTATAGCGTACAGAATATATACATATGAGATGAGTAATGTAGGGTATGTAAACATTATATAAAGTGGCATTGTTTAAAGTGGCTAGTGATACATTTATTACATACATTTTTCCATTGATAAAGTGGCTAGAGTTGAGTCAGTATGTTGGCAGCAGCCACTCAATGTTAGTGATGGCTGTTTAACAGTCTTATGGCCTTGAGATAGAAACTGTTTTTCAGTCTCTCGGTCCCCGCTTTGATGCACCTGTACTGACCTCGCCTTCTGGATGATAGCAGGGAGAACAGGCAGTGGCTCGGGTGGTTGTTGTCCTTGATGATCTTTTTGGCCTTCCTGTGACATCGGGTGGTGTAGGTGTCCTGGAGGGCAGGTAGTTTGCACCCGGTGATGCGTTGTGCAGACCTCACTACCCTCTGGAGAACCTTACGGTTATGGGCGGAGCAGCTGCTGTACCAGGCGGTGATAGGGGGCTGCTCCCTCTGCTGTCTCCTGCTGTTTCATATAAGGTTTTGATTCTACTACTTGCATCATTAACCTGATGTGGAATACAGTTCCATGTATCCATGCCTCTATGTAGTACTGTGCACCTCCCATAGTCTGTTCTTGACTTGGGGATTGTGAAGAGACCTTTGGTGGCATGTCTTATTGGGTGTGCATGTGTGTTCGAGCTGTGTGCTAGTAGTTTAAACAGACACCTCAGTGCATTCAGACTTACATGCATATTATTAATGTTAGCTCTCTGTGTACATTTAATGGCCTGCCGTGCTGCCCTGTTCTGAGCCGATTCTCATTTTCAGTGGTCCCTCTTTGTGGAACCTTTCTACACGACTGAACAGCAGTCCAGGTGCAACAAAACTAGGGTCTGTAGGACCTGCCTTGTTGATAGTGTTGTTAAAAAGGCAGAGTAATGCTTTATTATGAACAGACATTTACATTTACATTTAAGTCATTTAGCAGACGCTCTTATCCAGAGCGACTTACAAATTGGTGCGTTCACCTTAAGACATCCAGTGGAACAGCCACTTTACAATAGTGCATCTAAATCTTTTAAGGGGGGTGAGAAGGATTACTTTATCCTATCCTAGGTATTCCTGAAAGAGGTGGGGTTTCAGGTGTCTCCGGAAGGTGGTGATTGACTCCGCTGTCCTGGCGTCGTGAGGGAGTTTGTTCCACCATTGGGGGGCCAGAGCAGCGAACAGTTTTGACTGGGCTGCGTGGGAACTGTACTTCCTCAGTGGTAGGGAGGCGAGCAGGCCAGAGGTGGATGAACGCAGTGCCCTTGTTTGGGTGTAGGGCCTGATCAGAGCCTGGAGGTACTGAGGTGCCGTTCCCCTCACAGCTCCGTAGGCAAGCACCATGGTCTTGTAGCGGATGCGAGCTTCAACTGGAAGCCAGTGGAGAGAGCGGAGGAGCGGGGTGACGTGAGAGAACTTGGGAAGGTTGAACACCAGACGGGCTGCGGCGTTCTGGATGAGTTGTAGGGGTTTAATGGCACAGGCAGGGAGCCCAGCCAACAGCGAGTTGCAGTAATCCAGACGGGAGATGACAAGTGCCTGGATTAGGACCTGCGCTGCTTCCTGTGTGAGGCAGGGTCGTACTCTGCGGATGTTGTAGAGCATGAACCTACAAGAAAGGGCCACCGCCTTGATGTTAGTTGAGAACGACAGGGTGTTGTCCAGGATCACGCCAAGGTTCTTAGCGCTCTGGGAGGAGGACACAATGGAGTTGTCAACCGTGATGGCGAGATCATGGAACGGGCAGTCCTTCCCGGGAGGAAGAGCAGCTCCGTCTTGCCGAGGTTCAGCTTGAGGTGGTGATCCGTCATCCACACTGATATGTCTGCCAGACATGCAGAGATGCGATTCGCCACCTGGTCATCAGAAGGGGGAAAGGAGAAGATTAATTGTGTGTCGTCTGCATAGCAATGATAGGAGAGACCATGTGAGGTTATGACAGAGCCAAGTGACTTGGTGTATAGCGAGAATAGGAGAGGGCCTAGAACAGAGCCCTGGGGGACGCCAGTGGTGAGAGCGCGTGGTGAGGAGACAGATTCTCGCCACGCCACCTGGTAGGAGCGACCTGTCAGGTAGGACGCAATCAAGCGTGGGCCGCGCCGGAGATGCCCAACTCGGAGAGGGTGGAGAGGAGGATCTGATGGTTCACAGTATCGAAGGCAGCTGATAGGTCTAGAAGGATGAGAGCAGAGGAGAGAGTTAGCTTTAGCAGTGCGGAGGGCCTCCGTGATACAGAGAAGAGCAGTCTCAGTTGAATGACTAGTCTTGAAACCTGACTGATTTGGATCAAGAAGGTCATTCTGAGAGAGATAGCGGGAGAGCTGGCCAAGGACGGCACGTTCAAGAGTTTTGGAGAGAAAAGAAAGAAGGGATACTGGTCTGTAGTTGTTGACATCGGAGGGATCGAGTGTAGGTTTTTTCAGAAGGGGTGCAACTCTCGCTCTCTTGAAGACGGGAGGGACGTAGCCAGCGGTCAGGGATGAGTTGATGAGCGAGGTGAGGTAAGGGAGAAGGTCTCCGGAAATGGTCTGGAGAAGAGAGGAGGGGATAGGGTCAAGCGGGCAGGTTGTTGGGCGGCCGGCCGTCACAAGACGCGAGATTTCATCTGGAGAGAGAGGGGAGAAAGAGGTCAGAGCACAGGGTAGGGCAGTGTGAGCAGAACCAGCGGTGTCGTTTGACTTAGCAAACAGACTTCTCCCCATCTTCGCTACTGCTGTATAAACATGTTTTGAACATGACAGTTTACAATCCAGGGTTATTCCAAGCAGTTGTAACCTCAACTTGCTCAATTTCCACATTATTTATTATAAGATTCAGTTGGGGTTAAGTGTTTAGTCAATGATTTGTCACAAATAAAATTGTTTTTTAAAATTTGTTTTTCCTTTTTTAAAAATTGAATATTAAAACATACAATCTACTTGCAGTGAAGCCGCTCAACATTTACATTACTTTCAGTCATCTAACAGACTCCCATCCAGAGCAAAGCACAGAAGCAACCAGGGTCAACGCCCCACTCAAGGGCATGTTGACGGATCTCCCACAAGGTCAAAAACGGGGACCCGAACCAGCAACCTATCAGCCACCGGCACAAACTCCCAAACGCCAGGCCACCAGCATTCCAAGATCAGCCCCCCGCCCCCCACACAGTTCCCGAGAGCTGCCCCTCAACCATCCGAGACCCCCCACCCCCCTCAAGCCACCATCCCCCACTGCACCAATAACCAACAAAATGAACAAAAGAGAAAAAAGAGAAAAACAAAAGGAAACAACAATACAAAAATTAAGGACATGGACAACAACAATCATAACAGCAAGGCCAACTGAATACATTTGAGTGCATGTATGGCACCATTTACATGTGTGTATGTGTGTGTGTGCATTTGAATGCAAGTGTGTGTATATGCATGTGTACATGCGTTGAAACACCTGCGCGGCATCAGCCTCAGGCAAACAGGTATCAGATGTAACAACGTCGCCCCTCAGTGTCATTCAAACTTACTTTAACTTTGAACTTTTTAAACTTTTATCTTTGACCGTCATACAATCCCACAGCCAGCAACTACACATCCCAAACCTCACTTTTCCTCAGCCCATCCCCATCTATCTCTGCTGAACACCCTCTTCCAATTACTATGTGCCATATGGTGTATTCAGGAAGTATTCAGACCCCTTAACTTTTCCACAATTCGTTACATTACATCCTTATTCGAAAATCTATTCAATAAAAAATAAAAACATCAATCTACACACAATACCCCATAATGACAAAGCAAAAACTGGTTATAATTTTTTGCTAATTTATTACGAATAAAAAACAGAAATACATAGTTTACATACCGTTACAAGAAAAAGTATGTGGACCCTTTGGAATTACCTGGATTTCTGCATAAATTGGTCAAAAAATGTGATCTGATCTTCCTCTAAGTCACAACAATAGACAAACACAGTGTGCTTAAACTAAAACACACAAATTGTTGTATTCTTTTTGTCTATATTGAATTCATAATTTAAACATTCACAGTGTAGGTTGGGGAAAGTATGTGAACCCCAAGGCTAATGACTTCTCCAAAAGCTAATCGGAGTCAGGACTCCGGGAGTCCAATCAATGAGACGAGATTGGAGACGTTGTTAGAGCTGCCCTGCAATATAAAAAACACTCACAAAATGTGTTTGGCACGCACATGAAGCATTGCCTGATGTGAACCATGCCTCAAAGAAAAGAGATCTCAGAAGACCTAAGATTAAGAATTGTTGATTTACATAAAGCTGGAAAGGGTTACAAAATAATCTCTAAAAGCCTTGATGTTTATCAGTCCACGGTAAGAAAAATTGTCAATAAATGGAGAAAGATCAGCACTGTTGCTACTCTCCCTGGTAGCAGCCGTCCTGTTGACGAGTCTACAATATGTAAAACACTAAAACAAGAATGGTGTTCAAGGGAAGAATTCACTGCTGTCCACTAAAAACATTGCTGCACGTCTGAAGTTTGCAAAAGTGCACCTGGAAAAATATTCTGTGGACAGATTAAACTACAGTTGAGTTGTTTGGAAGGAACACAAAACACTATGTGTGGAGAAAAAAAGGCACAGCACACAATCATTAAAACCACATCCCAACTGTAAAATATGGTGGAGGGAACATCATGGTTTGGTGCTACTTTGCTGCCTCAGGGCCTGGACAATTTGCTGTCGACAGAAAAATGAATTCCCATGTTTATCAAAACATTTTGCAGGAGAATTTAAGGCTATCTGTCCGCCAATTGAAGCTCAACAGAAGTTGGCGATGCAACAGGACAAAGACCCAAAACACAGAAGTAAATCAACAACAGAATGGCTTCAACTGAAGAAAATATGCCTCTGGAGTGGACCAGTCAGAGTCCTGACCTCAACCTGATTGAGATGCTGTGTCACGACCTCGAGAGCGGTTTACACCAGACATCCTAAGAATATTGCTGAACTGAAACAGTTTTGTAAAGAGGAATGGTCCAAGATTCCTCCTGACCATTGTGCAGGTCTGATACTAAACTACAGAAAAAGTTTGGTTGAGGTTATTGCTGCCAAAGGAGGGTCAACCAGTTATTAAATCCAAGGATTCACATACTTTTCCCACCCTGCACTGTGAATGTTTACATGGTGTGTTCAATAAAGACATGAAAACCTATAATTGTTTGTGTGTTATTAGTTTAAGCAGACTTTGTTTGTGTATTGTTGTGACTTAGATGAAGATCGAATCAAATTGTATGACCAATTTATGCAGAAATCCAGGTAATTCATATGGATTCACATACTTTTTCTTGCCACTAAGTATTCAGACCATTTGATATGAGACTCGAAATTAAGCTTCAGGTGCATCCTGTTTCGATTGATCATCCTTGAGATGCTTCTACAACTTGACTGGAGTCCACCTGTGCTAAATGACATTGATTGGACATGATTTGGCAAGGCACATACCTGTCTATATAAGGTCCCACAGTTGACAGTGCATGTCAAAGCAAAAATCAAGCCATGAGGTTGAAGGAATTGTCCGTAGAGCTCCAAGACAAGATTGTGTCAAGGCACAGATCTGGGGAAGGTTACCAAAAAATGTCTGCAACATTGAAGGTCTCCAAGAACACAGCTGCCTCCATCATTCTTAATAGAAAAAGTTTGGAACCACCAAGACTCTTCCTAGAGCTGGTCGTCCGGCCAAACAGAGAAAACAGGGTAGAGGGCCTTGGTCAGGGAGGTGACCAAGAACCTGATGGTCATTCTGACAGAGCACCAGAGTTCCTCTGTGGAGATGGGAGAACCTTCCAGAAGGACAACCATCCCTGCAGCACTCCACCAATCAGGCCTTTATGGTAGAGTGGCAAGACGGAAGCCATTCTTCAGTAAAAGGCATGACAGCCCGCTTGGAGTTCGCCTAAAGGACTCTCAGACCATGACAATCAAGATTCTCTGGTCTGATAAAACTAAGATTGAACACTTTGGCCTGAATGCCAACCGTCAATTCTGGAGGAAACCTGGCACCATCTTTACGGTGAAGCATGGTGGTGGCAGCATCATGCTATGGGGATATTTTATTGCAACAGGGACTGGGAGACTCGTCAGGATCGAGGGAAAGATGAATGGAGAAAAGTACAGAGAGATCATTGATGAAAACATGCTCCAGAGCACTCAGGACCTCAGACTGGGGCGAAGGTTCACCTTCCAACAGGACAACGACCCTAAGCACACAGCCAAGACAACACAGGCATGGCTTCGGTACAAGTCTCTGAATATCCTTGAGTGGCCCAGCCAAAGCCCGGACTTGAACCCGATCGAACATCTCTGGAGTCCTGAAAATTGTTGGGCAGCGACCCTCATGTCACTATTGATAAACAACAATAATTTTTTCACCTCTTCCACACTCACTTTACGGAATTCAAAATTACAATGCTTGTCTTTTTTAATGAACTATACTTCGATGTGTAGTGTCAACGTTGGTTGTTGGCATGTCATGCCTAAAGCTGCTAATCTTGCCAATGAATAAATACTCTTGCCCATCGTTGGAGGTTCCGGACTGTGGCCCGTCGTTGAAGGTTCCGGACTGTGGCCCGTCGTTGGAGGTCCCAGTCTGTGAACTGTCGCCGGAAGCTCTGGACTGGGTACTGTCGCCGGAAGCTCTGGACTGGGTACTGTCGCCGGAAGCTCTGGACTGGGTACTGTCGCCGGATGCTCTGGACTGGGCACTGTCGCCGGACGCTCTGGACTGGGTACTGTCGCCGGATGCTCTGGACTGGGTACTGTCGCCGGACGCTCTGGACTGGGTACTGTCGCCGGAAGCTCCGGACTGGGCACTGTTGCCGGACGCTCCGGACTGGGCACTGTCGCCGGATGCTCTGGACTGGATACTGTCGGCGGACGCTCTGGACTGGGTACTGTTGCCGGATGCTCTGGACTGGGCACTGTCGCCGGACGCTCCGGACTGGGTACTGTCGCCGGATGCTCTGGACTGGGTACTGTTGCCGGATACTCTGTACTGCCAAGGCGCACTGTAGGCCTGGTGCGTGGTGCCGGAACTGGTGGTACCGGGTTGGGGACACGCACCTCAGGGCGAGTGCGAGGAGCAGGAACAGGGCATACTTGACCCTGGAGGCGCACTGTAGGCCTGGAGTGTAGAGCTGACTCAACCCGTCCTGGCTGGATGTTTATTTTCGCCCTGAAAATGGGCGAAATGGGTGCTGGCACAGGACGTACTGGGCTGTGTAGACTCACCGGAGACACAGTACGCAAAGCTGGCGCAGGATATCCTGGTCCAAGGAGGTACACTGAAGACCAGGAGTGCTAAGGCGGCACCCTCCTTCCTGGCTGGATGCCCATTCCAGCCCGGCCAATGCGAGGAACTGGAATAGAGCGCACCAGGCTAGAATAGAGCACTGGAGACACCGTGCGCCACACCGCATAACACGCTCCCCACAGTAAGCACGAGGAGAAGGCTCAGGTCTCCGACCTGACTCATGCAATCTCCTCGTGTGCCCTACCCCAAAAAAATCTTGGGGATGCCTCTCGGGCTTCCGTGCCAGCCGTGTACCCTCATATCGATGCCGTTCCTCCTGTGCTATCTCCACCTGCTTCCATGGCAGGGTCTTCTCCCCTGCCATTACCTCCTCCCAGGTCCAGGATGTCTTCCACTCCTCTTTCTCCCGGGTCCAAGATGTCCACTCCTTTTTAGCACGCTGCTTGGTCCTATTTTGGTGGGTTGTTCTGTCACAGTCGTCATAAATAGGAGACCAAGGCGCAGCGTTGTAAGCGAACATACTTATTTAATAGAAGAACAAACACTGAACAAAACTAACAAAACAACAAAACGAACCGTGAACCAATATGGCTAGTGCAGAACAGGTAACTAAACATAGAATAACAACCCACAAAATAACCAAGGCATATGGCTACCTAAATATGGTTCCCAATCAGAGACAACAATAAATAGCTGCCTCTGATTGAGAACCTATCTAGGCAACCATAGACATATAAACACCTAGAATTAGAAAAATCCCTAGACATACAAAAAACCCTAGACAATACAAAAACTAAACAAACCACCCATGTCACAAAACAAAGATAACTAAGGTCAGGGCGTGACAATTCCTTTTGCCTCATCCCTCTCAACCGTACAATTTTTAATTCCTCATCAATCCACTGGGATTTAACATGTTTTACAGTCATTTTATTAACGGGCGCATGCTTATTAGTAACTGGAATAAGCAGAGTCTGGTTGCTCCTCATTACACACCACAGACCAACCAATATTCTTTACATCAACATAGGAATCATGACAAAACGTATTGCTTGACCTCTTATACACTATATTAGGCCCAGCCTTTGGAACTTTGGTTTTCCTAGATATGACTACTATATTGTCATTACTACATCCGATGGGTTTGGATACTGATTTAAAACAAATTTCTGCAGAATTAGTAAAGATGTGATCAATACATATTGATAATTTCATTCCTGTTCTTTTTGTAAAAACCCTGGTAGGTTGACTGATAACCTGAACCAGGTTACAGGCACTTGAGTGGGCAGCTTGATGAAAGCCAGTAAATATTTAAATCACCCAGAAAATATACCACCCTGTTGATATCACCTACATTATCAAGCATTTCACACGTTATCCAGATACTGACTGTTAGCACTTGGTGTTCTATAGCAGCTTCCTAAAAGTTTGCTCTTTAGGTGAGGCAGATTAACCTATAGCCATATCAGAGTAACCTACACTTTTAGTAATCTTACATGATACCTAAAGACTCACTTTAGCATCTGAGCGCATGCCTATCCCTCTTAGAGAGCTAACACAGTCATGTGGCGCGTAGGGCACGGGACCCAGGTAATGTCCCAAATAAGCCACTGGTCAAAAATAGTGCATTGGGAATAGGGTGCCATTTGGGACTCAGCCCCAGGTTTCGAACCCATTGGTTCGCAGCCCCACGTTTCGAACCCATTCACACTGGTCACTATTGCTGTGAGATAGGTCTATTCTGGGCTGCTCAAGGCTGTCTGGAGTTGCCAATGCCCTCTGGAGCATCCGGGAGCTCCACTAAGCTGCAGCCAGAGCCCAATAAACTGAAATTAGTGCAGGGTTGCTAACATAAAGAGCGATGATCAAACAACTTCTATCTTTTGTACCCAACTTTGAGGCTAACTTTAGCATTAAGCATCAGGGTATTACTGCTAAAATTCACACACTCGCTAGGAAATGCTCAGTGTTTGATGTTTTTTGGTGTGTGTTGCAGTGAATATCCATTGAGGATTTTGGGTGGATTATTGGATTATTATCCTTCTGTTTTCTTCTGTGTGTGTGTGTGTGTGTGTGTGTGTGTGTGTGTTCTCCTTTGTGGTGCGTCTGTTTCAGGGAGTGGGGGAGGGGGGCTGGAGATGAAAGAATCAGAGATCAAGGAACAAGCGTGTTTGGGGTGGTGGGTCACAGGGGTGGGGGGGGCTTAACCCCTTTATCCTGTATGGGGGACTTCAGCTGTCCCCTGCCCTGACTGTCCCCTTCAATATCTGTCTGTCGTGCTACCCCCATCATCATCCAATTTTATGTATGTCTCTGTCCCCTCTCATCTCTTTCTTTCTCTCCCTTTTCTATCCCCTGTCTCTGTCCCCTCATTCATTCCTTTTTCTCTCCCATTTAGACATGTGTCAGTGTGGGACGGGTTGGCCTTCCTAGTATATCCTGGTATATCTATTCTTCACTGCCACAGCCAAACCACCATCATCCATCTACATCTACGTATCATAAAAGTTATATTAAGATCCACCACTTCCTCTTCAGCACCTTTTTACACACGGGCCACGCAGACGCGGCCAAGCAGAAACCTGAGACCACCACCCACTCAGACCTTGAATGTCACAGGAAAACTGGGTATCCGTGCTGTTTTTAGTGACACGTCTTCACCGTGGCGTTATGCACCAGTGTTTATTGGAGCTGAACAGCTAACAATTCTAGGATGAGAGAACGTTTTTGTAATGTTAGACGTAATGTTCCCCTAATGTTTGAGTATCCAGCTTTCCTTTAGTTAGGGGAAGAAAAACCTGCAAACATTTTTATTATGTTGTGGTGTTAAAATTAGAACATTCCCTTTAATGTCAAGCTGAACTTATCTAGAACGTGGTTACAATGTTCTCAGAATATGCAATACTAATGTTCTAGACACGTTTCATGGGACGTTGCAAGAACAGACAGCACCTGTTTAAAAGTTTGGACACACTTACTCATTCCAGGATTTTTCTTTATTTTTTACTATTTTATACATTGTAGAATAATAGTGAAGACATCAAAACTATGAAATAACACATATGGAATCAAATAAAATACATTTTAAATAAAAAATGATTAGTCACACGCCGAATACAACAGGACCTTACTTACTTACAACCCCCTAACCAACAACGCAGTTTAAAAAATATGAATAAGAATAAGAAATAAAAGGAACAAGTAAATATGTACATGTAGGTAGAGTTATTAAAGTGACTATGCATAGATAATAACAGAGAGTAGCAGCGGTGTAAAAGAGGGGAGGGGGGTGGGGGGGGGGGGAATGCAAATAGTCTGGGTAGCCATTTGATTAGATGTTCAGTCTTATGGTTTCGGGGTAGAAGCTCTTTAGAAGCCGATTAGACCTAGACTTGTCGCTCTGGTACCGCTTGCCGTAGCAGAGAGAACAGTCTATGACTAGGGTGGCTGGAGTCTTTTTTTTAAGGCCTTCCTCTGACACTGGCTGGTATAGAGGTCCTGGATGGCAGGAAGCTTGGCCCCAGTGATGTACTGAGCTGTATGCACTACCTTCTGTAATGCCTTGCGGTCGGAGGCCGAGCAGTTGCCATACCAGGCAGTTATGCAACCAGGATGCTCTCGATGGTGCAGCTGTAGAACCTTTTGAGGATCTGAGGACCCATGCCAAATCTTTTCAGTCTCCTTAGGGGGAATAGGTTTTGTCGTGCCCTCTTTACAACTGTCTTGGTGTGCTTGGACCATGTTAGTTTGTTGGTGATGTGGACACCAAGGAACTTGAAGCTCTCAACCTGCTCCACTACAGCCCTGTCGTTGAGAATGGGGCCATGCTCGGTCCTCCTTTTCTAGTAGTCCACAATCATCTCCTTTGCCTTGAATCATGTAGTAACCAAAAAGGTGTTAAAACTTGTTGAGGAGCAAGCGAATTTTCGCAGTCAAAAAAAAAAAAATCGCGCAACATTTCAGCGCCCTGCTATTCATGCCAGGAATATGGTACGTTCATTTGGTTAGTTTGTGTGCAAAGGAAACAGTCAGACCTTTCCAAAACTGTTTAAATCACGCCTGTGCCATTTACAGAACGTGCGTTTCGGTCGAATAGGTCATGAAAATCTGTTCACTGAAAGTGTAAAAATATATTCGTCCGCGCCTGCAGGCAATTGTTTACAGAGAACAGAATTAAATAGAGCCGCGTTCTCATTGGCTACAGCTTCCCCATGCTGTCTACAGGTAGGTCATTAGTTTCGCAATTGATTCTTGGTCTAACCCAAACAAGAGAACTACTTTCCTACTGCCACCGCCCAGATTTTCGAACGACCATTTTCAGCCATGTATTTCTCAACGGACCAGCTAACGATTCCACACGGTCTAATGAGGTATTTTATGACTTATTAACGTGTAATAATACCTAAAGTAGCATTACAAACGTATTTCGAAGTGTTTTGTGAAAGTTTATCGTCGACTTTTGGCATTTTAAAAAATGACGTTACGTTAAAAAATGCTAATTTTTTCCTCCATTCCCAAGGTATTCCTAGCTCGATATCTAGGCTATATATGGACCGATTTAATCGAAAAAAGACCCTAAATGATGTTTATAGGACATCTATGAGTGCCAAGAATGAAACTCGTCAAAGGTAAGGAATGTTTTATATTTTATTTCAGCCTTTTCGAAAAATCTGTCGTTTTTTGTAATGCTGCATTTCTGTGAGGTTGCATGGTACAGATAATAGCGTCTCATGCTTTCCCCGAAAAGCATTTTACAAATCTGAATTGGTGAATAGATTCACAACGAGTGTAGCTTTAATTTGGTATATTGGATGTCAATTTTGATGACATTTTGATTTTTATCATAAACTATGCGTGGTGCACTTGAAATTTCAGAAATTTCAATACCTATATAGGAACCGCTTCCATTAAACAAATCAAAATATATTTGAGATTTTAGATTTTTCAAAGTAGCCACCCTTTGCCTTAATGACAGCTTTGCACACTCTTGGCATTCCCTCAACCAGCTTGAGGCAGTCACCTGGAATGCATTTCAATTAACAGGTGTGCCTTGTTAAAAGTTAATTTGGGGAATTTCTTTCCTTTTTAATGCGTTTGATCCAATCAGTTGTGTTGTGAACAGGTAGGTGTGGTATACAGAAGATAGACCTATTTGGTAAAAGACCAAGTCCATATTATGTCAAGAAAAGTTCAAATAAGCAAAGAGAAATGACAGTCCACCATTACTTTAAAACATGAAGTCAATACAGAACATTTCAAGAAAGTTTCTTCAAGTGCAGTCGCAAAAACCACCAAGCAGGCAACATGCTTTCACGAGGACCGCCACAGGAAAGGAAGACTCAGAGTTACCTCTGCTGCAGAAGATACATTCATTGGAGTTACAAGCCTCAGAATTTGCAGCCCAAATAAATGCTTCACAGAGTTCAACTAACAGACACAAATCTCAACATCCACTGTTCAGAGGAGACTGCATGAATCAGGCCTTCATGGTCGAATTTCTGCAAAGAAACCACTACTAAAGGACACCAATACGAAGAAGAGACTTGCTTGGTCCAATAAATATTAGCAATGGAAATTAGACAGGCGTCCAAATTTGAGATTTTTGTTTTCCAATCACCGTGGCTTTGTGAGACGCAGAGTAAGTGACTGTCATTTATTTAGAATTCAAGGCACACTTAACCAGCATGGCTACCTCAGCATTCTGCAGCAATACACCATCCCATCTGGTTTGCGTTTAGTGGGACTATCATTTGATTTTCAACAGAACAATAACCCAACACATCACCAGGCAGGACTATTTGACCACAATCACCTGAACTCAACCCAATTGAGATGGTTTGGGATGAGTTGGATCGCAAAGTGAAGGAAAAGTGCTCAGCATATGTGGGAACTCCTGGTTGAGAGAATATCAAGAGTGTGCAAAGCTGTCATCAAGGCAAAGGGTGGCTACTTTGAGGAATCTAAAATATTTTAATTGTTTAACACTTTTTTGCTTACTACATGATTCCATATGTGTTATTTCATAGTTTTCATGTCTTCATTATTATTCTACAATGTAGAAAATAGTAATGTCACATCTAATCCCGCTCCTCCCCTCCAGTGTTCGACGTCGCCAGTTTACTAACCACCCGTCCTGGCTTTCATCATCACGTGAACCTGTGCTTCATCAATAGGCACACCTGGACTCCATCACTTCACTGATTACCTCCCCTATATCTTTCACTCCCTTAGTTCTGTTCCGAAGGCAGTATTGACTATGTGTTTCATGTCTGTACGCTACTCCTGTATCTTGTGTTGTTCCGTTTATTATTAAACTCACCACCTGCACTTGATTCCCGACTTCCAGCGTCCACATTACAGAACACTGCCTCGCCAAATGGAAGCAGCAGGAAATCAGGACATCTCCCAGACGGTTGATGATCAGGGATACCTACTTCGTAAGCACCATGACCAGCTGGCGCAACTGGGGACGGCTATGGAAGAGGTTCTTCTCAGTCTTCAAAGTCTAGAACATGCCCTAGAGGCGTTGCCTTCCACTAGCGGAGGATACTCTGCCACTAGTCGACCCAGCACATCAGTCCATTCAGCAGTCTGTCCAAGTTAGCGATGCCCGTTTGTCCCTCCTGGATAAATATGACGGAACCCCAACTAAATGCTGTGGCTTCCTACTCCAGTGCTCCCTCTATTTTACGCATCAGACGAGAGTTCCCACCACCGAGAGGTCCAAGGCTCCCACCGTTATTTCTCTACTGACTGGGCGGGCGTTGGAGTGGGCTATCTGTCTGGGAGAGATGAGAGGAGGAGCTGACTTCATATGAGGGGTTTATGGCTCTGTTCATAGGTATTTTTGATCATCCACCAGAGGGCAGAGAGGGGGGTGAGCGCCTACTCCAACTACGGCAGGATGACCAGACCACTGCCGAGTACACGCTCACTTTCCGGACAGTAGCAGCATCCAGCAGATGGAATGAGCCTGTGCTCAGTATGCTTATCCAAATACGACTGCGCGAGTAGGTCCAAACAGAACTGGCATGTCGGGACGCAATCATCGTGATGGCCATCCGGGTTGGACAATCCACTTCGGAGGCGTCGGTACCCACACCCCTTCTCTCCCTCCCTCAGTGAACACTCTGTAGCAGAGCCTGAACCTATGGAGGTAGGGGTCACACGCCTACTTAGGATCCATTTGAGTATCCCATCTTCATCAGTTTCTGTTAAACCCTTTTAATTGTCAATCACACTGTCACCTTTGTACTGTTTCTACAGGGCTAGTGGATTCCGGTTCCGCAGGGAACTTTATTGACCAGACCCTCTCTGAACATCCCCTCATACCTGCTCTCCTCTCCGTTTCCGGTTCAAGCCCTTGATAATTGGCCACTAGGATCTGGAACCATCACACACAACACCACACCACTCACCCTCACTGTAGAGTCCATTCATCAGGAAGACATCCCCTTCATCACTAGTGCACCAGCTCACAAGAGCATACACTGCGTCCTATGGCTGGTCATAACCCCACCATCTCATGGTCGAGGATGAGAATCATGGACTGGTCACCAGAATGCCGGAGGACCTGTTTTCCTGTTCCCTCTCATGTCGTAGCCTCTGTCTTCTTGGACGTAGATGTGGACATTTTCCAGGCTCTGGGGAGGGAACCCACCTCCACTACCTGTCCTCCTGAGCGCATCTACGTTCCCATGGGGATAAGGGAGCGACTGTTGACCTGGGCACACACAGTTGTCGTCGCTGGACATCCTGGGATCACCCGTACTACACAATCACTCTCCGAAAAGTATTGGTGGCCCACAGGACGTTACTCGCTAGATCAACTCCTGTTCTGTGTATGCCCAAACTAAGTCTCCCCGGCACACTCCTACAGGAAAACTCATTCCCCTTCCCGTGCCTCAGCATCCTTGTTCTCATCTGTCCATTGACTTTGTTACCGATCTCCCCTCCTTTGACTGTTTCACCACCATTCTGGTGGTTATGGACAGATTTTCTAAATCATGCCAGTTTATTCCTCTCTCTGATCTCCCTACCTCTCTCCAGGTTGCTGAGGCACTTTTCCAGCAGGTCTTCTGGCGCTATGGCCTTCCAGAGGACATCGTCTCTGACCGTGGCCCCCAATTCACGTCACAGGTATGCAGGGATTTCGTAGAGAAACTGGGGAGTCACGGTCAGCCTCACTTCCGTGTACCCTGCCTCAGTTCAACGGGCAGGTGGAGAGGATAAACCAGGAGCTGGGGAGGTTCCTGAGAGTCACTGCCAGGACCGGCAAGGGGAGTGGGCCCGATTCCTTCCCTGGGTGGAATACACCCAGAATTCATTACATCACTCTTCCACCGAGCTTACCCCCCTCCAGCGTGTCCTGGGTTATCAGCTGGCCCTGGCTCCGTAAACTCTGAGCCAGACCAAGGCCCCTGCATTGGACAAATGGTTCCCGGCGTGCAGAGGAGGTTTGGAGTGATGCACATGTGAAGCTCCGTCCGTCGCCAGAAGGAGCGATTGCCCCTGCAGTAAGGCGCCCGTGTTCCATCCTGGTGATTGTGTCTGGCTCTCTACCAGGAACTTCACTCTGCCTGCCCTACAAGAGGCTGAGCCCTTGGTTTGTGGGGCCGTTCCTGGTTCTCCGGAGGATTGACGAGGTGACGTATAGGCTTTGTTTCATGCCACCCTTCTCAGGCCGGTGGTTCCTGGCCCCCTGGTTGATGCTGTCCCCCACGACACCCCTCTGCCCCCCGGATGCTGAGGGGGATCCTGCCTATGCCGTCAGATCCCTACTGGACTCCAGACGTTGTGGGGGTTGGCTCCGGTACCTGGTGGACTGGGAGGGGTATGGCCCAGAGGAGCGGTGTTGGGTTCCGGTGGAGGACATTCTAGACCCCAACATCATTTGTGATTTCCATTTTCGCTAACCTGGACCGGCCTGCTCCTTGGGGCCGTCCCTCCTGCGGCTG
Source organism: Oncorhynchus nerka (assembly GCF_034236695.1). NCBI lineage: Eukaryota > Metazoa > Chordata > Actinopteri > Salmoniformes > Salmonidae > Oncorhynchus > Oncorhynchus nerka. The sequence goes on from NC_088421.1 coordinate 1,227,458, forward strand.
GAGTCGCGCGTCGGGGTGCTGTCAAGTCTACTCTCGCTCCACCCCTCCGGTGTTTGAAATTGCCAGTTTACTAACCACCGGTCCTGGCATTCATCATTACGTGCACATGGCATTCATCATTACGCACACCTACGCTTCATCAATAGGCACACCTGGACTCCATCACTTCACTATTTACCTCCCCTATGTCTGTCACTCCCTTAGTTCCATTCCCCAGGCAGTATTGACGATGTGTTTCATATCTGTACGCTACTTGTGTATCTTGCTTTGTTGCATGTTTATTATTAAACTCACCACTTGCACTTGCTTCCCGACTCCCAGTGTCCACATTACAAGTAAAAATAAAGAAAAACCCTTGAATGAGTAGGTGTTCATACTTTTGACTGGTACTGTACAGTTTTCTGAGGGTTAGGAGAATATCCCATCAACATCCCACCAAACACACACACAGTTATTAATGTTCTCAGAAAATAAGTTATTAATGTTCTAGACACATTTTATGGGAACGTTGCAAGAACATTTCTGTGTATCAGTTGTAAGGATGTCGCCTGATGGAACCAAAGAAATGTTCTCCACCAAAAAATAATAATTGACATTACTCCTTGTTACTGTTGCCGAACCAGTCAAGGCCTTGAGTGGTGAACCACTGACCCATTCACAGCTCTTCGTCTGTTGGCAAGATTAGGGATACGCACACACAATGCTTTTAACAGTGTTTTCAACTTACATTTGGGAAGTATTCAGAATCCTTGACTTTTTCACGTTTTGTTACGTTACAGCCTTATTCTAAAATTGATTAAATTATTTTTTCCCCTCATTAATCTACACACAATACCCAATGACAAAGTGAAAAAAACATTTTTTTTGCAAATGTATAAAAGAAAAATATCACAATTACATAAGTATTCAGACCCTTTACTCAGTAATTTGTTGAAGCACCTTTGGCAGCGAATACAGCCTTGAATCTTCTTGGGTATAATGCTACAAGCTTGGCACACCTGTATTTGGGGAGTTTCTCTGCAGATCCTCTCAAGCTCTGTCAGGGTGGATGGGTAGCGTAACTGCACAGCTACAGAGATGTTTGATCGGGTTCAAGTCTAGGCTCTGGCTGGGCCATGTAAGGACATTCAGAGATTTGTCCCGAAGCCACTCATTCATTGTCTTGGCTGTGTGCTTAGAGTCATTGTCCTGTTGGAAGATGAACCTTCTCCCCCAGTCTGAGGTCCAGAGCGCATCAAGGATCTCTCTGTATGTTGGTATTTTGCTCTGTTCATTTTTTCCTTGACCATGCCTAGTCTCTCAGTCCCTGCTCCTGAAATACATCACCACAGCATGATTCTGCCACCACCATGCTTCACCGTAGGGATGGTGACAGGTTTCCTCCAGAAGTGACTCTAGGCATTCAGGCCAAAGAGTTCATTGTTGGTTTCATCAGACCAAATAATCTTGTTTCTCATGGTATGAGAGTCTTTAGGTGCCTTTTGGCAAACTCCAAGCGGGCTGTTATGTGCCTTTTACTGAAGAGGGGCTTCTGTCTGGCCACTCTACCATAAAGGCTTAATTGGTGGAGTGCTGCAGAGACGATTGTCCTTCTGGAAGGTTCTCCCACAGAGGAACTCTGATGGTCACTCTACCATCAGAGTGACCATCGGGTTTTTGGTCACCTCCCTGACCAAGGCCTGTCTCCCCCAATTGCTCAGTTTGGCAATCCGGCCAGCTCTAGGAAGAGTCTTGGTGGTTCCAAACTTGTACCATTTAAGAATGATGTAGGCCACTGTGTTCTTGGGGACCTTCAATTCCGCAGAAATGTTTTGTTACCATACCCCAGATCTGTGCCTCGACACAATCCTGTCTCGGAGCTCTACGGACAATTCCTTCAACCTCATGGCTTGGTTTTTGCTCTGACATGCACTGTCAAATGTGGGACCTTACATAGACAGGTGTGTGCCTTTCCAAATCATGTCCAATCAATTGAATTTACCACAATTTACCACAATTTTGATGAAGGACAGCATCCCAGAGTCGACTCTTCACTGTTGATGTTGAGACTGGTGTTTTGTGGGTACTATTTAATGAAGCTGCCAGTTGAGGACTTGCGAAGCGTCTGTTTCTCAAACTTGACATTGTAATGTACTTGTCCTCTTGCTCAGTTGAGCACTGGGGCTTCCCACTCCTCTTTCTATTCTAGTTAGAGACAGTTTGCGCTGTTCTGTGAAGGGAGTAGTTCACAGCATTGTACGAGATCTTCAGTTTCTTGGCAATTTCTCCCATGGAATAGCCTTCATTTCTCAGTACAAGAATAGACTGACGAGTTTCAGAAGAAAGTTCTTTATTGCTGGCAATTTCGAACCCACAAATGCTGATGCTCCAGATACTCAACTTGTCACGTTCTGACCTTTATTTCCTTTGTTTTGTCATTATTTAGTATGGTCAGGGCGTGAATTGGGTGGGCAGTCTATGTTTGTTTTGGGGTATTTCTATGTTTCGGCCTAGTATGGTTCTCAATCAGAGGCAGGTGTCATTAGTTGTCTCTGATTGAGAATCATACTTAGGTAGCCTGGGTTTCACTGTGTGTTTGTGGGTGATTGTTCCTGTCTGTGTTACTTTGCACCAGTATTAGGCTGTTTCGGTTTTCGTGTTACGTTTATTGTTTTTTGGTATTTGATTCGTGTTTACTTTGTTTCATTAAACATGAATCTCAATAGCCACGCCGCATTTTGGTCTGACTTTCCTTCAAGTCAAGAGAACCGTGACACAACTAGTCTAAAGAAGGCCAGTTTTATTGCTTCTTTAATCAGAACAACAGTTTTCAGCTGTGCTAACATACAGTGCCTTGCGAAAGTATTCGGCCCCCTTGAACTTTGCGACCTTTTGCCACATTTCAGGCTTCAAACATAAAGATATAAAACTGTATTTTTTTGTGAAGAATCAACAACAAGTGGGACACAATCATGAAGTGGACCGACATTTATTGGATATTTCAAACTTTTTTAACAAATCAAAAACTGAAAAATTGGGCGTGCAAAATTATTCAGCCCCTTTACTTTCAGTGCAGCAAACTCTCTCCAGAAGTTCAGTGAGGATCTCTGAATGATCCAATGTTGACCTAAATGACTAATCCACCTGTGTGTAATCAAGTCTCCGTATAAATGCACCTGCACTGTGATAGTCTCAGAGGTCCGTTAAAAGCGCAGAGAGCATCATGAAGAACAAGGAACACACCAGGCAGGTCCGAGATACTGTTGTGAAGAAGTTTAAAGCCGGATTTGGATACAAAAAGATTTCCCAAGCTTTAAACATCCCAAGGAGCACTGTGAAAGCGATAATATTGAAATGGAAGGAGTATCAGACCACTGCAAATCTACCAAGACCTGGCCGTCCCTCTAAACTTTCAGCTCATACAAGGAGAAGACTGAGTAGAGATGCAGCCAAGAGGCCCATGATCACTCTGGATGAACTGCAGAGATCTACAGCTGAGGTGGGAGACTCTGTCCATAGGACAACAATAAGTCGTATATTGCACAAATCTGGCCTTTATGGAAGAGTGGCAAGAAGAAAGCCATTTCTTAAAGATATCCATAAAAAGTGTCGTTTAAAGTTTGCCACAAGCCACCTGGGAGACACATCAAACATGTGGAAGAAGGTGCTCTGGTCAGATGAAACCAAAATTGAACATTTTGGCAACAATGCAAAACGTTATGTTTGGCGTAAAAGCAACACAGCTCATCACCCTGAACACACCATCCCCACTGTCAAACATGGTGGTGGCAGCATCATGGTTTGGGCCTGCTTTTCTTCAGCAGGGACAGGGAAGATGGTTAAAATTGATGGGAAGATGGATGGAGCCAAATACAGGACCATTCTGGAAGAAAACCTGATGGAGTCTGCAAAAGACCTGAGACTGGGACGGAGATTTGTCTTCCAACAAGACAATGATCCAAAACATAAAGCAAAATCTACAATGGAATGGTTCAAAAATAAACATATCCAGGTGTTAGAATGGCCAAGTCAAAGTCCAGACCTGAATCCAATCGAGAATCTGTGGAAAGAACTGAAAACTGCTGTTCACAAATGCTCTCCATCCAACCTCACTGAGCTCGAGCTGTTTTGCAAGGAGGAATGGGAAAAATTTTCAGTCTCTCGATGTGCAAAACTGATAGAGACATACCCCAAGCGACTTACAGCTGTAATCGCAGCAAAAGGTGGCGCTAAAAAGTATTAACTTAAGGGGGCTGAATAATTTTGCACGCCCAATTTTTCCGTTTTTGATTTGTTAAAAAAGTTTGAAATATCCAATAAATGTCATTCCACTTCATGATTGTGTCCCACTTGTTGTTGATTCTTCACAAAAAAATACAGTTTTATATCTTTATGTTTGAAGCCTGAAATGTGGCAAAAGGTCGCAAAGTTCAAGGGGGCCGAATACTTTCGCAAGGCACTGTAATTGCGAAAGGGTTTTCTTTTTTATTTAACAAGGCAAGTCAGTTAAGAACAAATTCTTATTTTCAATGATGGCCTAGGAACAGTGGGTTAACTGCCTTGGTCAGAGGCAGAATGACAGATTTTTACCTTGTCAGCTCGGGGATTCGATCTTGCAACCTTTCGGTTACTAGTCCAATGCTCTAAATACTAGGCTACCTTCCGCCCCCTTTTAAAATGATAAACTTAGATTAGCTAACACAACATGCCATTGGTACACAGGAATGATGGTTGCTGATAATGGGCCTCTGTACGCCTATGCAGATATTCCATTAAAAATCAGCTGTTTCCAGCTACAATACTAATTTACAACATTAACAATGTCTACACTGTATTTCTGATCAGTTTGAAAAAAAAAATTAGCTTTTCTTTCCAAAACCAGGACATTTCTAAGTGATCCCAAACTTTTGAACAGTATACTACTCTACTGTATTTTAGTCAGTGCCACTCCGACATTGCTCGTCCTAATATTTATATATTTCTTAATTCCATTCTTTTAGTTTTAGATTTGTGTATTGTTGTGAATTGCTAAATACTACTGCACTGTTGGAGCTAGGAACACAAGCATTTCACTACACCTGCAATAACATCTGCTAAATATGTGTATGTGACCAATATAATATGATTTGATTTGATTGGCTAGGCAACAGAGGTGAAGGCATTATTGTTGTCTATCAACAATGACAAGCCACCGGGGTCTGGTAACTTGGATGGAAAATTACTGAGGATAATAACGGACGATATTGCCACTCCTATTTGCCATATCTTCAATTTATTAAGCCTACTACACAGTTTGTACCCTCAGGCCTGGAGGTGAGGCACAAGTCATTCTGCTACCTAAGAATAGTAAAGCCCCCCCCTTTTCTAATTTTGTTATTACCTTTATTTAAACAGGAAGTCACATTGAGATTAAAAATCTATTTTACAAATGAGCCCCACAGAATAATAAAACAACATACACATGTGTATAAAACAATATAATTCAGCACACAATAACAAAATAAACATATTTAATAAAAGCAATCACATTAAACTACATAGAGGTCCTCAATCAATAATGTCAAGTGCCTGAGTGGCACCAGCACATCTAACTGCAGTGAACTCTGCAGATTGTTCCACAAACTAGGGGCAAAAAAACAAAACACATATTTTCCCAAATCTGTGGAGACTGAAATAATCTCTAGTGTTATCCATTCCTGAGAACAGATTTGGTAATTTATGGCCTTAATTAATGAAGAAACATATGAGGGGCGTTTTTGTAAGATTGTTTTGTAAATAAATAAAAGAGAAGGCAGCTCTCTTCTACCAGACAGGAAGGTCCAACACACATTTTTATACAGACTACAATGAGTCCTAAAATTGTCCCTCGTCGGCTCAAATAGCCGACCAATCAACTTGTTACCAACCCTTTTTAAACTTTCGGAAGAAATTGTGTTTGACAAGATGCAAAACTATTTTACTGTAAGGGTTTTCTTCTGGTGAAAGAGAGGCGGACCAAAATGCAGCGTGGTGGTTATTCATGTTTTTAATAAAGACGACTATACATGAACAGACTAAACAAAACAACAAAAGTGAAAACCTAAACAGTCCTATCTGGTGCAAACACAGAGACAGGAACAATCACCCACAAAACCCAACACAAAACAGGCTACCTAAATATGGTTCCCAATCAGAGACAATAACTAACACCTGCCTCTGATTGAGAACCATATCAGGCCAAACATAGAAATAGACAAACCAGACACACAACATAGAATGCCCACCCAGCTCACGTCCTGACCAACACTAAAACAAGGAAAACACATACGAACGATGGTCAGACCGTGACATTTACAGTAAAAAAATAAACAAAAGACTTTCAGCACGCTTCAACAAGCACAGCACTTAACACAAATTACTGATGATCGGCTGAGAGAAATTGATGATAAAAAGATTGTGGGCTCTGTTTTATTAGACTTCAGTGCGGCTTTTGACATTATCGATCATAGTCTGCTGCTGGAAAAACATATGTGTTATGGCTTTATACCCCCTGCTATATTGTGGAAAAAGAGTTGCCTGTCTAACAGAACAGAGAGGGTGTTATTTAATGGATGCCTCTCTAACATAATCCGGGTAGAATCAGGAATTCCCCAGGGCCCCTTACTTTTTTCAATCTTTACTAACGATATACCACTGGCTTTGAGTAAGGCCAGTGCGTCTATGCATGGGGGTGACTCAACACAACAAGCATCAGCTACTACAGCCACTGAAATGACTGCAACACTTAACAAAGAGCTGCAGTTAGTTTCAGAATGGGTGGCAAGGAATATGTTTTCTAATTATTACAAAATCTAAAAGCATTGTATTTGGGACAAATGATTCACTAAATCCTAAACCCCAACTAAATGATGTTATGAATAATGTGGACATTGAGCAAGTTGAGGAGACTAAACTGCTTGGAGAAACCCTGGATTGTAAAATGTCATGGTCAAAACATGTTGATGCAACAGTAGCTAAGATGGGGAGAAGTCTGTCCATAATAAAACACTGCTCTGCGTTTTTAACAACACTATCAACAAGGCAGGTCCAACAGGCCCTAGTTTTGTCACACCTGGACTACTGTTCAGTCGTGTGGTCAGGTGCCACAAAAAGGGATGTAGGAAAATTACAATTGGCTTGGAACAGGGCAGGACAGCTGGCACTTAAATGTACACAGGGAGATAACATTACTGATAAGATGTCAATCTCTTATGGCTCAAAGTGGAGGAGAGATTGACTTCATCACAACGTGTTTTGTAAGAAGTGTTGACAAGGTGAATGCACTGAGCTGTCTGTTTAAACTACTATCACATAACTCGGACACCCATGCATACCCCACAAAACATGCCACCAAAGATCTCTTCACTATCCCGAAGTCCAGAACAGACTATGGGAGGCGCACAGTACTACATAGAGCCATGACTACATGGAATTCTATTCCATGTCAGGTAACTAGCACTCTACACACACATACATTGAAATAACGTTGTATGATGGTATTATATATTTGTTATTGTAGATATGTAGTGGTGTAATAATGTTATATGATGTACTGTTTTATCTTTTGTTTTATGGGTAATGTAAGGGCCTTAATGTTTTTGGACCCCAGGAAGAGTACCTGCTGCAATGGAAGCAGCTAATGGGGATCCCTAATTAAATACAAAATACAAACAGTAACAAGGTGTGATGTGTAATTGTTTTTTTGTGTGAAAGAATGTTTCTTTGGGAACATCAGGCAATTTCCTGACAACTGATACACAGAAATGTCCCTGCAACGTTCTCATGATCCAATTGATTATTATAACTTGTTGTAATAACCTGTGGTAAAGTATTTTTTATGTTGTTGTTGCTGTATTGATGTAATTTGTGTCCTAAGGGCACACTTGTAAATGGTAGGGTAAGTCTCAACACCCTGACTCAATTGACTTACCCTGAATTTTTTTAAATAAAATTTGACCGACCTTCTCAAATTGGTCTTAAGTATCAAAATTTGTAATGTTGTTTTTTATATTGGAAAAAAGTAGAGACTCAGCGCTATAAACTGGTATATCATACATTGCATTTTTGAGGAACAATGGGAAAGTAATTCTGCTTTGAAAGTTGATAAACTTGTAAACTCACTTTTGAGAAAATGGCCTTTGAATGTTTTGGTACCTATTGGAGAGCTCTCCTTTGTCTACACCTATTCAGCATTGATCACACCCTCTTCAGCCAGCCCCACCCATCTCTTTAAGGATTCACATGTGAGGTAATGTCCTAAACAGTGAGTAGTGTAGTAAAGATTAAGACTAAAAGTGGTAAAAGTATTAGCCTACAATAAGGAAAAAGTCCATGTAAACAGAAAGTGTGCAGATAAAAATATTTTTTAAATATTAGATGACGCTTACCCAGACACACTTGTCTAAATTGATGGGCCATGTGAAATAAATGCTATAACCCCCAGTCACATCCAGTGGTGGAAAAAGTACTAAATTGTCATACTTGAGTAAAAGTAAAGAAAAATTAAAGAAAATTACTCAAGTAAAAGTAAAAGTCACCCAGTAAAATACTACTTGAGTAAAAGACTAAAAGCATTTGGTTTTAAAAATATCAAAAGTAAATGGAATTGTTCAAATGTAGTTAAGTGTCAAAAGTAAAATTATAAATAATTTAAAATTCCTTACATTTAAACCTGACGGCACAATTTTATTTTCTATTTTTTATTTGACGGATAGCCAGGGGCACACTCCAACCCTGAGACATAATTTACAAACGAAGCATTTGTGTTTAGTGAGTCTTCCAGATCAGATGCAGTAGGGAAGACCAGGGAATTGGACAATTTTCCAGTCAAAATGTAACGAGTACCTTTGGGTGTCAAGGAAAATTAATCGAGTGAAAAGTACATTATTTTCTTTCGGAATGTAGTAAAGTAAAAATTGCCCAAAATATAAATAGTAAAGAAAGTACAGATACCCCCCAAAAATACTTTAGTACTTTAAAGTATTTTTACTTAGGTACTTTACACCACAGGCCACATCTTGCTAAGAAGATGGGTCTCTACAGAAGGTGTAAACGGTACAGCCAAATCGCTACTTGCATAGTAGCAATATCAGAAATAAATAGTGTCAATATCTGTGTCATGAGAGAGTCATTTGAATAGAGGCACTGCAGATTGTGCTGGTGACTGGTCTGTCTGAAACACACATGAACAAGGGAATCTATATTCGGTGAGCCTGTTTCTGTCCTGCTCTTGACTTTGGTGCAGGGCATGTGATGTCCATAGCCTCTTCGTCGCAAAACTCCCTGATATTCTCAAAAATATATATTTTTGTAGCTGTAGCTGTGTCCAGTCCAGGTGGTGCTTGTACAGGCAGACCATATATGGGAGGAAGGGTCCCGACAGTCCGAATGCTCCTTGGCGACAACAACACCAGGCAACAACACCAGACAACAACACCAGGCTCCAGAGCATCGAAGTTGTAAAACAGGAAATAACAAAAAAATGAATGTGAAGACATTACAACCTTGCACAACATCAATTCACCTCCCAAGTTTAGATAAGAAAAATAACCTCATACAATGCAATGAAAATGATATTCACCTGAAGTGCTGGTACTGCTTGATCTGTGGCAGCAGCCTGAAGTACAGAGTCAGGTGTTGTTGCCAGCCATAGCTTTCCACCAGCACCGTAACATCCTCCAGTTCAACCAGCTGTGGGATGTTGACCCCTGTCACAGTGCTGTCCTTCACAACACCAGCAATCTCAGACAAAGTGTTCACTCTGGTCTTTCTAAAGTGCTGCTGGATGAGGCCGAAGCACCAGTCAGGGGCAAACTTGGTGTGGCCTGTGATCACAAAGTGAAGGTCGAGACTGTGGTGGAGCTTGTGCATGGTCTGCCAGGCATAATACCAGAGCACAAACTTGTTTTTGTTTTGGCCAATGCAGTTATCACAATTCAGGTCCACACGTGTTTCCCAACTCCGTAGTTGATGAAGAAATGGTGCATGTAGTTAATGACATGCTGGATCAATGCTGGATGACATGCCTTTATCAATCAAGTAGTTGACTTGTTGTGGAATTCCTTCACAGCAGACACCAAACAAGCCACACTTGCAAGGAGTTAAAAAGTAGATGGGACCTGGCTGCATAGAGTCAGAAGGATAGTGCACCTGCAAACAACAAAAGAACATTAAGATAAATTACAATCAATTGTCTCATCCCTGTCAGTCTGTCTTTACACAGCTCAGTGAAAATAATTGTCCATCAGCTGATGTAATAAGGGCCTTATAAATACATTTGATTGAATTGATTAATCCATTTTGAATTCAGGCTGTAACACAAAAAAAATGGGATAAGTCAAGGGATATGAATACTTTCTGAAGGCACTGTAAATGGTTAGAATTATTTTACAGGTCAGAGGTTGTCCTGTGACCTAATTTATTAATTTAAGCTGATGAGTAGCATCATTACTCTAGTTCCTTTTTAAAATAATGTGGCACAAAGGAGGCAGAAGAATAGAGTTGTAGAATATTAACTAAATGAGCAGTTTACACCCTGCTCATTCATTCCATTGCCATCAGCCTTACTGTAAAAGACAACAGGCTGCTGTACTGACATCAATAGCCTTCAGGTGGCTCAGGGTATTTACATTTATTAAGGATCCCCATTAGTTTCTGCCAAGGCAGCAGCTACTCTTTCTGGGGTCCAGCTACAAATATTACAAGACCTTACATTTCACAACACTTTAGCCAATATATTTAGTGTGTTCCCTCAGGCCACTACTCCACTATCACATATTACAAAACAACATCCATGTGTTTGTGTGTGTAGAGTGTCTTAACATCAAATCACATGCGCCAAATACACTGCTCAAAAAAATAAAGGGAACACTTAAACAACACAATGTAACTCCAAGTCAATCACACTTCTGTGAAATCAAACTGTCCACTTAGGAAGCAACACTGATTGACAAAACATTTCACATGCTGTTGTGCAAATGGAATAGACAACAGGTGGAAAATATAGGCAATTAGCAAGACACCCCCAATAAAGGAGTGGTTCTGCAGGTGGGGACCACAGACCACTTCTCAGTTCCTATGCTTCCTGGCTGATGATTTGGTCACTTTTGAATGCTGGCGATGTTTTCACTCTAGTGGTAGCATGAGACGGAGTCTACAACCCACACAAGTGGCTCAGGTAGTGCAGCTCATCCAGGATGGCACATCAATGCGAGCTATGGCAAGGTTTGCTGTGTCTGTCAGCGTAGTGTCCAGAGCATGGAGGCGCTACCAGGAGACAGGCCAGTACATCAGGAGACGTGGAGGAGGCCATAGGAGGGCAACAACCCAGCAGTAGGACCACTACCTCCGCCTTTGTGCAAGGAGGAGCACTGCCAGAGCCCTGCAAAATGACCTCCAGCAGGCCACAAATGTGCATGTGTCTGCTCAAACGGTCAGAAACAGACTCCATGAGGGTGGTATGAGGGCCCGATGTCCACAGGTGGGGGTTGTGCTTACAGCCCAACACCGTGCAGGACGTTTGGCATTTGCCAGAGAACACCAAGATTGGCAAATTCGCCACTGGCGCCCTGTGCTCTTCACAGATGAAAGCAGGTTCACACTGAGCACGTGACAGACGTGACAGAGTCTGGATATGCCGTGGAGAACGTTCTGCTGCCTGCAACATCCTCCAGCATGACCGGTTTGGCAGTGGGTCAGTCATGGTGTGGGGTGGCATTTCTTTGGGGGGCCGCACAGCCCTCCATGTGCTCACCAGAGGTAGCCTGACTGCCATTAGGTCCCGAGATGAGATCCTCAGACCCCTTGTGAGACCATATGCTGGTGCGGTTGGCCCTGGGTTCCTCCTAATGCAAGACAATGCTAGACCTCATGTGGCTGGAGTGTGTCAGCAGTTCCTGCAAGAGGAAGGCATTGATGCTATGGACTGGCCCTCCCGTTCCCCAGACCTGAATCCAATTGAGCACATCTGGGACATCATGTCTCGCTCCATCCACCAACGCCACGTTGCACCACAGACTGTCCAGGAGTTGGCGGATGCTTTACTCCAGGTCTTGGAGGAGATCCCTCAGGAAACCATCCGCCGCCTCATCAGGAGCATGCCCAGGCATTGTAGGAAGGTCATACAGGTACGTGGAGGCCACACACACTACTGAGCCTCATTTAGACTTGTTTTAAGGACATTACATCAAAGTTGGATCAGCCTGTAGTGTGGTTTTCCACTTTAATTTTGAGTTGTGACTCCAAATCCAGACCTCCCTGGGTTGACATATTTGATTTCCATTGATAATTTTTGTGTGATTTTGTTGTCAGCACATTCAACTATGTAAAGAAAAAAGTATTTAATAAGAATATTTAATTAATTCAGATCTAGGATGTGTTATTTTAGTGTTCCCTTTATTTTTTTGAGCAGTGTACAACAAAAGCCCTTATCTAACCAACAATTCTTTAAGAAGTCTTGAGAAACAAATAGTGTTAAGTAAAAAATAGAAAATAAAAGTAACAAATAATTCAACAGCAGCAGTAAAATAACAATAGCGAGGCTATATACAGGGGGTTCCAGTTTGGAGTCAATGTGCAGGAGCACTGGTTAGTTGAGGTAATTGAGGTAATATGTACATGCAGTACAGTTAAAGTGTTAAAGTGACTATGCATAGATAATAAACAGAGAGTAGCAGCAACGTAAAAGAGGGGTCTGGGCAGCCCTTTCATTAGCTGTTAAGGGGTTTTATGGCTTGGGGGTAAAAGCTGTTAAGAAGCCTTTTGGACCTAGACTTGGTACAATTTTCAGGGCCTTCCATAACTTCTGACACAGCCTGGTATAGAGGTCCTGGATGGCAGGAAGCTTGGCCCTGGTGATGTACTGGGCCATATACACTACCCTCTTTAGTGCCTTGCAGTCGGAGGCTGTGCAGTTGCCATACCAGGCAGTGATGCAACCCGTCAAGATGCTCTCGATGGTGCAGGTGTAGAACCTTTTGAGGATCTGAGGACCCAAGCCAAATCTTTTCCATCTCCTGAGGGGGAATAGGCTTTGTCGTGCCCTCTTCACAACTGTCTTAGTGTGTTTGGATCATGAGAATTTGTTGGTGATGTGGACACCAAGGAACATGAAGCTCTCAACCTGTTCCACTGCAGCCCCGTCGATGAAAATGGAGGTGTGCTTGGTCCACCTTTTCCTGTAGTCCACAATCATCTCCATTGTCTTGATCACTTTGAGGGAGAGGTTGTTGTCCTGGCACCACACGGCCAGGTCTCTGACCTCCTCCCTATAGGCTGTCTCATCGTTGTTGGTGATCCGGCCTACCACTGTTGTGTCATCTGCAATTTGATGATGGTGTTGGAGTCGTGCCTGGCCATGCAGCCATGAGTGAACAGCGAGTATAGGAGGGGACTGAGCACGCACCCTTGAGGGGCCCCAGTGTTGAGGATCAGCGTGGCGGATGTGCTGTTACCTACCCTTACCACCTGAGGAGGCCTGTCATGAAGTCCAGGATCCAGTTGCAGAGTGAGGTGTTTACTCCCAGGGTCCTTAGCTTAGTGATGAGCTTTGGGGGCACTATGGTGTTGAACACTGAGCTGTAGTCAATGAAAATAATTCTCACATGCATGTTACTTTTGACAAGGTGGGAAAGGGCAGTGTTGAGTGCAATAGAGATTGCATCATCTGAGGATCTGTTGGGGCAGCATGCAAATTGGAGTGGGTCTAGGGTTTCTGAGATAATGGTGTTGATGTGAGCCATGAACAGCCTTTCAAAGCACTTCATGGCTACAGACGTGAGTGCTACGGGTCGGTAGTCAATTAGACATGTTACTTTAGTGCTCTTGGGCACAGGGACTCTGGTGGTCTGCTTGAAACATGTTGGTATTACAGACTGAGTTGAAAATGTCAGTTGAAAATGTCAGTGAAGACACTTGTCAGTTGACCAGCGCATGCTCAGAATACACGTCCTGGTAATCCGTCTGGCCCTGCGGGCCTTGTGAATGTTGACCTATTTAAAGGTCTTACTCACATCGGTTACATCGGAGAGCGTGATCACACAGTCGCCCGAAACAGCTGATTCTCTCACGCATGCTTCAGGCTTACTTGCCTCGAAGCGAGCAAAGAAGTAATTTAGCTCATCTGGCAGGCTCTTGTCACTAGGCAGCTCAAGGCTGTGCTTCCCTATGTAGTCTGTAATAGTTTGCAAGCCTTGCCACATCCGACGAGCGTCGGAGCCAGTGTAGTACAATTCAATCTTTGTCCTGTACTGAAGCTTTGCTTGTTTGATGGTTCATCAGAAGGCATAGCGGGATTTCTTATAAACTTCCGGGTTGGAGTCCCGCTCCTTGAAAGCGTCAGCTCTAAATTAAATGAAATGTTATTGGTCACATGCACATGGTTAGCAGATGCTATTGTTAGTGTAGCAAAATGCTTACCCTTTAGCTCAATGCGGATGTTGCCTGTAATCCATGGCTTCTGGTTGGGGTATGTATGTACAGTCACTGTGGGGATGACATCATCAATGTACTTATTGATGAAGCCAGTGACTGATGTGGTTTACTCCTCAATGCCATTGGAAGAATCCCAGAACATATTCCATTCTGTGCTAGCAAAACAGTCCTGTAGCTTAGCATCTACTTCATCTGACGACTTTCTTATTCACCGAGTCACTGGTGCTTCCTGCTTTCGTTTTTGCTTGTAAGCAGGAGGCAGGAGGATAGAATTATGACCAGATTTGCCAAATGGAGGGCGAGATACTCTACCTCAGGCGAGCAAAACCTCGAGACTTCCTTAGATTTCGTGCACCAGCTGTTGTTTACAAATATACATAGACCGCCACCCCTTGTCTTACCAGAGGCCGCTGTTCTATCCTGCCGAAAAAGCTTAAAACCTGCCAGTTGTATGTTATTCATGTCATCGTTTAGCCACGACTTGGGCTTAATGAGATATTACAGTTTTTAATATCCCGTTGGTAGGAAATACTTGATCGTAGTTTGTCTATTTTATTATCGATTGATCGTATGTTGGCTAACAAATAACGGGGAAAAAACATACACAATAGCGCAATTGGTTACGGGATCGTAAAACGGCAGCCATCTCCATCTTCGCAATTCTTCACATGTATGTGTATGTGTGCCTGTGTGTGTGTGTCTCTTCACAGTCCCCGCTGTTCCATAAGGTGTATTGTTTATAATTTTAAAATCTGATTCTATTGCTTGCATCAGTTACCTCACGTGGAATAGAGTTCCATGCAGCCATGGATCTATGTAGTACTGTGCAACTCCCATAGTCTGATCTTGACTTGTGAAGAGACCTTTCATGGCATGTCTAGTGGGGTATGCATCGGTGTATGCGCTGTGTGCTAGTAATATAAACAGACCCCTCGGTGCATTCAGCATGTCAACACTTCTTACAAAAACAAGTAGTGCTGAAGTCAATCTCTCCTCAACCTTGAGCCAAAAGAGATGTACATGCATATTATTAATGTTAGCTCTAAGTGTACTTTCAATGGCCAGTCATGCTGTCCTGTTCTGAGCCAATTCAGAGGTTCTTCTTTTTGGCACCTGACCACACGACTGAACAGTAGACCAGGTATGACAAAACTAGAGCCTGTGGGACCTGCCTTGTTGATAGAGTTGTTAAAAAGACAGAGTAACGCTTTATTATGGACAGACTTCTCCCATCTCAGCTATTGTTGCATCAACATGTTTTGACCATGACCGTTTACAATCTAGGGTTACTCCAAGCCATTTAGTCACCTCAACTTGCTTAATTTCCACATTATTTATCACAAGATTTTGTTGTGGCTTAGGATTTAGTGAACTTATTCATGGCCATTCTTTCTGAAACTAACTGTAGCTCTTTGTTAAGTGTTGCAGTGATTTCACTCGCTGTAGTAGCTGACGTGTATAGTGTTGAGTCACCCGCATACATAGACACACTGGCTTTACTCAAGTGACATGTCATTAGTCAAGCTTGAAAAAAGTAAAGGGCCTAGACAACTTCCCTGGGGAATTCCTGATTCTACCTGGATTATGTTGGAGAGGCTTCCATTAAATAACATCCTCTGTGTTCTGTTAGACAGGTAACTCTTTATCCGCAATATAGCAGGGTGTGTAAAGCCAAAGCACATACATTTTTCCATCAGAAGATTATGATCTATAATGTCAAAAGCCTCGCTGAAGTTTAACAAAACATATCCTACAATCAATTTTATAATCAGTTTCTCTCAGCCAATCATTAGTCATTTATGTAAGTGTTGTGCTTATTGAATGTCCTTCCCTATAAGCGTAATGAAAGTCTGTTGTCAGTTTGTTTACAGTAAAATAGCATTGTATCTAGTCAAACACAATTTTTTCCAAAAGTTTAGGTTGGTAACAAGCTGATTGGTTGGCTATTTGTGGGCTTTACTATTCTTTGGTAGCAAAATTACTTTTGCTTCCCTCCAGGCCTGAGGGCACACACTTTCTAGTAGGCTTTGATTGAAGATATGTCAAAAAGGAGTGGCAACAATGTCCACTTTTATCCTCAGTAATTTTCCATCCAAGTTGTCTGGCTTGTCTGGCTTGTCATTGTTGTTGTCATTGTTGTTGTTAATGTTGATAGACAACAATAATTTTTTTGCCTCTTCCACACTCACTTTACGGAATTCAAAATGACAATGCTTGTCCTTCATTATTTGATCAGTTATACTTTCATGTATAGTGTCAGCGTTTGTTGCTGGCATGCCTAAGTTTGCTTATCTTGCTAATGAACTAAATTATTAATGTAATTGGCAATATCAGTGGATTTTGTGATGAATAAGCCATCTGATTTAATGAATGTAATTTAAGGTTCTCCAAACCTTTTTACTATTATTCTTTATGTCATTTATATTTGTTTCATAGTGTAGTTTAGTGTAGTTTCATAGTGTAGTTTCAATCCACTGGGATTTAACCTTTTTTACAGTCAATTTCTTAATGGGTGCATGGTTATTAGTAACTGGAATAACCAATTTCTGGTTGCTCCTCATTATACACCACAGACCAACAAATATTCAACAAATTAGGAATCACTACAAAATGTATCACATGTCCTCGTATACACTATATTAGGCCCAGCCTTTGGAACTTTGGTTTTCATAGAAATTGCTACTATATTGTGATTACTACATCCGATGCATTTTGAAACAGCTTTAAAGAAATGTTCTGCAACATTAGAAAATATGTGATCAATACAGGTTGATGATTTCATTACTCTGCTGTTTGTAACTACCCTGGTAAGCTGATAACCTGAAGCAGGTTGCAAGCACTAGTTACAGTTTGAAGTGTTTTGTTGAGTGGGCAGCTTGATGAAAGCCAATCCATATTTAAATAACCCAGAAAATACCTAGGTAGCCTAGTGGTTAGAGTGTTGGACTTGTAACCGAAAGGTTGCTAGATCAAATCCCTGAGCTGACAAGGTAAAAACCTGTTCTGCCCCTGAACAAGGCAGTTAACCCACTAGGCTGTCATTGAAAATAAGAATTTGTTCTTAAGTGACTTGTCTAGTTAAATAAAGGTGTAAATGAAAATACATACATTATCAAGCATTTCACATGTTACCCAGATACTGACTGTTAACATGTGGTGGTCTATTGCAGCTTTGCACCAGTATGGGCTTTAGGTGGGGCAGATGAACCTGTAGCCATATTACTTCAACAATATGTAACTCCATATATGTATATGTAGGACTGTGGTTTTGAATGTGGCAACACCTCCTTCTGCATTTCTATATTTTCTGTAGATGTTATAACAATGTATTGCTACCACTATATCATCAATTGGAAGACACATTGTGAGAGCAACTTCTCCCAACCATCCAGGAACAGTTTGGTGACGAACAATGTCTTTTCCAGCATGATGGAGCACCTTGCCATAAGGCAAAAGGTGATAACTAAGTGGCTTGGGGAACAAAACATCAATACTTTGGGTCCTTGGCCAGGAAACTCCCCAGACCTTAATCCCATTGAGAATTTATGGTCAATCCTCAAGAGGCGGGTGGAGAAACAAAAACCCACAAATTCTGACAAACTCCAAGCATTGATTATGCAAGAATGGTCTGCCATCAGTCAGGATGTGGCCCAGAAGTTAATTGACAGCATGCCAGGGCGGATTGCAGAGGTCTTGAAAAAAATAAGGGTCAACACTGCAAATATTGACTCTTATGAAATGCTTGTAATTATACTTCAGTATTCCATAGTAACATCTGACAAAAATATCTAAAGACACTGAAGCAGCAAACTTTGTGAAAATTAATATTTGTGTCTTTCTCAAATTGTTTGGCCGTGACTGTACAGCAATCTTTAAGTCATCCCACATATTCTCATTGGATTGAGGTCTGGGCTTTGACTGGGCCATTCCAAGACATTTAAGTGTTTCCCCTTAAACCATTTAAGTGTTGCTTTAGCAGTATGATTAGGGTCATTGTCACGTTGGAAGGTGAATCTCCGTCCCAGTCTCAAATCTCTGGACGACTGAAACAGGTTTCCCTCAAGAATTTTCCCTGTATTTAGCGCCATCCTTCATTCCTTCAATTCTGACCAGTTTCCCAGTCCCTGCCGATGAAAAACACCCCCACAGCATGATGCTGCCACCAACATGCTTCCCTGTGGGGATGGTGTTCTCTGGGTGATGAAAGGTGTTGGGTTTGCGCTAGACAGGGTTTTTCTTGATGGAGAAAAGCGCAATTTTAGTCTCATCTGACCAGAGTACCTTCTTCCATATGTTTGGGAAGTCTCCCACATGCATTTTGACGAACACCTAACGTGTTTGCTTATTTTCTTCTTCATGCAATGGCTTTTTTCTGGCCACTCTTCCGTAAAGCCCAGATCTGTGGAGTGTACGGTTTAAAATGGTCGTATGGACAGGGACTCCAGTCTCTGCCCTGGAGCTTTGCAGCTCCTTCAGTGTTATCTTTGGTCTCTTTGTTGCCTCTCTGACTAATGCCCTCCTTGCCTGGTCCGTGAGTTTTAGTGGACAGCCATCTCTTGGCAGGTTTGTTGTGGTGTCATATTCTTTCCATTTTTTAATAATGGGATGTTCAAAGTTTCAAATAGTTTTTTATAAACCATCCCTGATCTGTACTTCTCCACAACTTTGTCCCTGACCTGTTTGGAGAGCTCCTTGGTCTTCATGATGCCGCTTGCTTGGTGGTGCCCCTTGTTTAGTGGTGTTGCTGAATCTGGGGCCTTTCAGAACAGGTGTATATATACACTGAGATCATGTGACACTTAAATAAAGTACACCTGTGTGCAATCTAACTAATTATGTGACTTCTGAAGGTAATTTGCACCAGATCTTATTTAGGGGCATCATAGCAAACAGGGTGAATACATATGCACGCACCACTTTTCCATTTTCTTTAGTGAATTTTTTTAAACAAGTTATTATTTTCCATTTCACCAATTTGGACGGTTTTGTGTATGTCCATTACATGAAATCCAAATCCATTTAAATTACAGGTTGTAATGCAACAAAATAGGAAAAAATGCCAAGTTGGGTAATGAATTTCCTCCTCCTCCGAAGAGGAGAGGCGAAACGGATCTGAGGACCAATATGCGTCGTGGTAAGTGTCCATGGTTCTTTTTAATACGTTAAGGTACACATGAACAACTGACTACAAAAAAGAAGAAATGTGAAAACAGTCCTATCTGGTGCAAACACAGAGACAGGAACAATCACACAGTGAAACCCAGGCTACCTAAGTATGATTCTCAATCAGAGACAACTAATGACACCTGCCTCTGAGAAACATACTAGGCCGAAAACATAGAAATACCCAAAATCTAGAAAAACAAACATAGACTGCCCACACAACTCACGCCCTGACCATACTAACTAAATACAAAAACACAGGAAATAAAGGTCAGAACGTGACAGTACCACCCCCCAAAGGTGCGGACTCCGGCCGCAAAACCTTGACCTATAGGGGAGGGTCTGGGTGGGCGTCTGTCCGCGGTGGCGGTTCTGGCGCGGGACGCGGACCCCACTTCCCCATTGTCTTAGTCCGCCTTATTGTCCGCCTCCGTGGCTTTCTCACCATGGCAACCCCTCTCAATGACCCCACTGGACAGAGGAGCAGCTCGGGACAGAGGGGCTCTGGCGCCTCTGGGCTGAGGGGCTCTGGCGCCTCTGGGCTGAGGGGCTCTGGCGCCTCTGGGCTGAGGGGCTCTGGCGCCTCTGGGCTGAGGGGCTCTGGGCTGAGGGGGCTGAGGGGCTCCGGCAACGGCGCCGGACAGGCGGGAGGCTCCGGCAGCGGCGCCGGACAGGCGGGAGGCTCCGGCAGCGGCGCCGGACAGGCGGGACGCTCCGGCAGCGGCGCCGGACAGGCGGGACCACCTGCAGGGAGGAGACAGAGAGACAGCCTGGTGCGTGGGGCTGCCACAGGAACCACCAGGCTGGGGAGACCTTCAGGAGGCTTGGTGTTAGGAGGAGCCTGAAGGACCGGGCTGTGGGGGAGCACTGGAGCTCTGGTGCGCAACCTTAGCACCACTTCCCCAGGCTGGACAACTACTCTAGCCCGGACCCTCCAGAGTGCAGGCACAGGTTGAACCGGGCTGTGGGTAAGCACGGGAGATCTAGTGCTTACTACACGCACCTCTCCCTTTGGCTCCACTCCCACATTTGCCCGGCACGAGCGGAGCGCAGGCAGAGGACTCACTGCACCCTCCCAGCGCCCCGGAGACACAGCACGCAGAGCCGGCGCAGGATAACCTGGACCAAAACTGCGTACCGGCGACCAGACCCGCTGAGCAGGCACCATACGCCCTGGCTCAATGCCCACACTCGCATGACACTCTCGGGGGGCTGCCCTATAGCGCACCGGGCTATGGGCACGCACTGGCGACACCGTGCGCTTAATCGCATAACACGGTGCCTGACCAGTAATGCGCTGCTTATCATAAGCACGAGGAATGAGCTCAGGTCTGCTACCTGGCTTAGTACCACACCTCGTGTGCCGCCCCCCCAAACATTTTTTGGGGCTGCCTCTCGTACCTGTCGCACTGCCGTGCTGCCTCCTCATATTGCCGCTGCTCAGCTTTCGCTGCCTCCAGCTCTGCTTTGGGGCGGCGATTTTCCCCAGCCTGTGCCCAGGGTCCCTCTCTGTTCAGTATCTGCTCCCATGTCCAGGAGTCCTGTGATGCTGGCCGCTGTTGTTGCTGCTGCTGCTGTCGTCGCTGCGGTTTACCACGCCGCTTGGTCCGAGTTGGTTGGTGGGTGATTCTGTAATGAATTTCCTCCTCCTCCTCCGAAGAGGAGAGGCGAAACGGATCTGAGGACCAATATGCGTCGTGGTAAGTGTCCATGGTTCTTTTTAATACGTTAAGGTACACATGAACAACTGACTACAAAAAAGAAGAAATGTGAAAACTCAAAACAGTCCTATCTGGTGCAAACACAGAGACAGGAACAATCACCCACAAACACACAGTGAAACCCAGGCTACCTAAGTATGATTCTCAATCAGAGACAACTAATGACACCTGCCTCTGATTGAGAACCATACTAGGCCGAAAACATAGAAATACCCAAAACCTAGAAAAACAAACATAGACTGCCCACCCAACTCACGCCCTGACCATACTAACTAAATACAAAAACACAGGAAATAAAGGTCAGAACGTGACAAGTTGTGTGAATACTTTTGCAAGGCACTGTATACACTACATGACCAAAAGTATGTGGACACCTGCTCGTCGAACATCTCATTCCAAAATCATGTGCATTAATATGGATTTGGTCTCCCCTTTTCTGCTATAACAGGCACTCTTCTGTGAATGCTTTCCACTAGATGTTGGAACATTGTTGGGGTGACTTGCTTCCATTCAGCCACAAGAGCATTAGTGAGGTCAGGCACTAATGATGGGTGATTAGGCCTGGCTCACAGTCGGTGTTCCAATTCATCTCAAAAGTGTTCAATTGGGTTGAGGTCAGGGCTCTGTGCAAGCCAGTCAAGTTCTTCCACACCTATCTCGACAAACCATTTCTGTATGAACCTCGCTTTGTGCACTGGGGCATTGTCATGCTGAAACAGGAAAGTGCCATCCCCATATTGTTGCCACAAAGTTGGAAGCACAGAATCATCTAAAATGTAATTGTATGCATTAAGATTTCCCTCATTGGAACTAAGGTGCCTAGTCCAAACCATGAAAAATCCCCAGACCATTGTTCCTCCTCCACCAAACTTTACCGTTGGCATTATGCATTGGGGCAAGTAGCTTTCTCCTGGCATCCGCCAAAGCCAGATTTGTCAGTCGAACTGCCAGATGGTGAAGTGTGATTCATCACTCCAGAGAATGCGTTTACACTGCTCCAGCATCCAATGGCGGCGTGCTTTACACCACTCCAGCCGATGCTTGGAATTGCGTGTGGTGATCTCAGGCTTGTGTGCGGCTGCTCGGCCATGGAAACCCATTTCATGAAGCTCCCGACGAACAGTTATTGTGCTGACGTTGCTTCACGAGGCAGTTTGGAACTCGGTAGTGAGTGTTGCGACCAAGCTACACGCTTCAGCACTTCGGTCATGTTCTGTGAGCTTGAGTGGCCTACAACTTCGCTGCTGACCCATTGTTGCTCCTAGACGTTTCCACTTCACAATAACAGCACTTACAGTTGACCGAGGAAGGTCTAGCAGGGCAGACATTTTACGAACTGACTTGTTGGAAAGGTGGCATCCTATGATGGTGCCATGTTGAAAGGCCATTCTACTGCCAATGTGTGTCTATGGAGAGTGCATAGCTGTGTGTTAAATTTTATATACCTGTCAAGAACGGGTGTGGCTGAAATAGCAGAATCCACTCATTTGAAGGGATGTCCACATACCTTTGTATATACACTGTATAGTGTAGGTACGTGGAATGCCCCAATGCAATTATAGTCATGATAAAGACAACCTTGATGGCGATACAGTATCCTCAGTGAGGTAAAGAGAGCTACCTTGGTGGCTAGAGTGGTCCTCCTCAGTGAGGTAAAGAGAGCTACTTTGGTGACTAGAGTGTGCCTCCTTGTTGCTGGAAAAAAAGAGCTGCCTAGGTGGTAAAGTGGGCATCCTCAATGGGCCTTCTTGGTGGCTTTTGTGGTCCTCCTAAGTACACAGGGGCCCCTAATGCAGGGGTACTCAAGGCACAATACTGAGGAGAAACTTTTGAGAAATGAAAGAAAGCCTCTATCATTCTGAGAGTAGTAAAGTATCTGAAATGGCACCCTATTCCCTATATAGTGCACTAATTTTGACCAGAGCCCTAAAAGTAGTGCAATAAGATGTTATTTCAGACCCAGCTAGAGACAGGCGTGACCTTTTCTCTAGAATGGGACTAATTGGGTCTCCAGCATCATAAGCAAACAACATGAGCTCAGAGACTATGTGTGTGTTCCCCTCAGGGTGTGTGTGTGTGTGTGTGTGTGTGTGTGTGTGTGTGTGTGTGTGTGTGTGTGTGTGTGTGTGTGTGTGTGTGTGTGTGTGTGTGTGTGTGTGTGTGTGTGTGTGTGTGTGTGTGTGTGCCTCCAGTCTGTCTGGTGCCAAGTATCAGATTTCACTTTCCCTCTAACCGCCACATTTAGAGCAAGACACAATATCTGTTTCCCCTCACCCTCTCATCGCTCTCTCTCTCTCTCTCTCTCTCTCTCTCTCTCTCATTTAACCACCTCAGCAGCAGCAGCATCTCCTTTATCTTTTTACTCTCCTTTTCACTTTACCTCACTGTTACCTACTGACTTTTCCTTCATCCACCCCCTTCCGCCCTCTCTGCTTCTCTCCTGCTACAACTTTGCGTCCAACTTTTTAACTTTGCTACAAAGTTAATCTCTTGCTACAATTTAACATACTACATAGCAGCCATTGCTTTAGCATATTGTTAGTGTTCCGTCAGTGTAGGTTCTTCTGTTAAGTTTAACCTATGAAATGAATCTTCAAGTAGCCAGGAATAGCTCTACTAGCTGTCTAACCTGGGTGTCAGTCTGTTTTGGCTTTGTCATGCCAAATAGACTGGACTCGCTGCTATCTCAATGCGTACCTGTTCTTGTATTTCTGAGCTTGAAGAGAAGAAAGAGTACAGCAGGTCCTTATCTTGATTAAATAATTCCTAGTTTGCCATATGAAGAACAAAAGAGTGGTACATTGGCAATCATCATCTAAATGAAATCTTCCTCATCAAGTACCCCAGTGGATGTCAGGGAAAGACGTCATATGTTGGTTGTTATCTGGTCAGATAACAGGTCACAATTTATACCACACAAAACGATATACAGGATCAGTACATTTATTGGGTGGGTTGTGTCCAAATTTTGACACCTTCTAATTTAGAAATGAGTAGTCTAGTCCAGGAAGAGGCATAATGCTAATTCCAGTTCCTGGCACCCTCCAATACACCTCTGGGAAACATTCCAGAAAACTCCACAAATAGCCTTGAAAGATATATTTGGCGGGTCAGAAGTACAGAGAGATCTGATTCCATAGAAATAAAATCATTAATCAAAAAGTGTATTATTTGCGTACAGAGATTTGCAGATGTTATCACAGGTGAAGTGAAATGCTTGTGTTTCCAGGTACAACAGTGCAGTAATTCTGAGCAATACTAAACAATATACAATGCACACATAATCCAAAAAGTACAAAATAAGAAATAAAGAAATATCAACGAGTCCGGAATATACTTTACCAGTTAAAAGTTAGGACACACCTACTCATTCCATTTATTGATTTTTACAATTTTCTACATTTTAAAATAACAGTGAAGACATCATAACTATGAAATAACACATATGTAATCATGTAGTAACCAAAAAAGTGGTAAACAAATCCAAATATATTTTATATTTGTGATTCTTCAAAGTAGCCACCCTTTGCCTTGATGACAGCTTTGCACAGTCTTGACATTCTCTCAAATAGCTTCATGAGGTAGTCACCTGGAATGCATTTAAATTAACAGGTGTGCCTTGTTAAAAGTTCATTTGTGGAATTTTGTTCCTTCTTAATGCATTTGAGCCAATCAATTGTGTTGTGAAAAGGTTGGGGTGGTATACAGAAGATAGCCTTATTTGGTAAAATACCAAGTCCATATTATGGTAAGAACAGCTCAAATAAGCAAAGAGAAATGACAGACCATCATAACTTTACGACATGAAGGTTAGTCAAAACAGAACATTTCAAGAACTTCAAAAGTTTCTTCAAGTGCAGTCGCAAAAACCATCAAGTGCTGTGATGAAACTGGTTCTCATGAAGATCTCTACAGGAAAGGAAGACCCAGAGTTACCTTTGCTGTAGAGGATAAGTTTATTAGAGTTACCATCCTCAGAAATCAGAAATTGCAGCCCAAGTAAATGCTCCACAGAGTTCAAGTAACAGATACATCTCAACCTCAACTGTTCAGAGGAGACTGGGTGAATCAGGCCTTCGTGGTCGAATTGCTGCAAAGAAATCTCTACTAAAGGACACCAATAATAAGAAGAGACTTGCTTGGGCCAAGAAACTCGAGCAATGGACATTAGACTGGTGGAAATCTGTCCTTTGGTCTGATGAGTCCAAATTTGAGATTTTTGGTTCAAACCGCCGTGTCTTTATGAGACAAAGAGTAGGTGAACGGATGATCTCCGCATGTGTATTTCCCACCGTGAAGCATGGAGGAGGAGGTGTGTCAACCATTGTGAAAGAACAGTCCCCTCTAGTGATTCTATTTTGCACCATATCATCTATAATATGCAGCACAACAAACACACACACACACTGTTTTATATGGACAGGTTTTCACATGCCTGTAACCATTCATAGTGTGATGTTTAAAGCCACATTGTGTAATTTTTCCATATTTTGTCATACTATAGAGAGAAATAGTAATTCCATCTTTTTGTAAGCATTCATTCCATCTTCATCAGCTAACCTTACTTTTTGTGAATTTTAAAGCATTTATGTCATGTAAAAATGTACACAAAGGCTTCATAATTCAAAAAGGGAGTGTTAACTGACTGATATTATCTCAGAACAAAACGTATAAGATCTCCGAAGCTTGACCTTATTTTCGGTGTATATCCCAAAACCCTATAATTTCCCCATTAACTTTCACAATATATCCCAATTGTCATGAATATACAAATATTAAACTCCGTCGATACCACCAAAACAAGGTGGTAACTATTAAGCGCCATGTCAACCTCAGGACCACTATTAAGCAAGCTCCAGAGCGCGCCGTTTGTAACCCGTCTGTGTTTAGGACCATGTAGCCGTGCGCGCTGTCAATCATAGTGAAAGTGACGGCGTTGACTGCTTGACACTTCGGAATGGGATATTTAACTTGAGAGTGGGGTCCACTTTCTACAGAAGCAGTTACTCTCCCGCCTTGGAAATGGGCGAAGGTGTCTTGGAGCTTCAGCAAAATATAAAATATAACTATAAAATAGAAGCAACTACCCTATAGGCTACAGCATTCACGACAAGACTCTCCATGAATGGATTACATTTAGAAAAAGAGGTGTAATGCATCTTAATCTCGGGTGGCATCTCCTCCGGTGATAAGGATTCTGAGTTTTCTAAAGGCATGTTTGTTTAGGAGGTTTTGGCATATTTATCCTCAAAGCACCGAGAGGAGGCACAGATGAGAAGAGAAAAAAAGAAAACTCTACTGAGTTTGTGTGTGGTGGAACATTGATGGAAATCCGTTATATCCATTGAATGAACTAGGACGCTCATGCGCTCTATGGTCAAAGGGAATGGTCTGTATTGATGCATTCAGTTTAGTGATGGTTACCGTTATCTTCCTCACTTAGTAACTTGTCAACAAACAAAAATACATTGGCGATTTCTGCGCTACAACTGGGACGGATATCTTATTTAAGCACACACCACCTCTCCAATCCAAATGTCAAAGTGAGACACTAATGCAGCACTTGCTATTTTGCTGTAAGTGAAAATAATTTGCGTAAATAACAGCTCGAGCTATAGAACATGGGGATTTCTCCGGCGGCTCTGCTCTATGTCATAGCGACCATCCACCTCGGTGTCTCTCAGCATTTGTTGCGTCTGCGCCCTTCGCCCAGCGAGCATCTCCCAGTGCCCGGTCTTAAAGAGGACCCTGACCCAAAATACGACCCGAGGAAACAGGACCTGGCCGAACGGACACTGAAGAGGAAACTCGGGAGAAACTTTGACCCCGTCTTCATGTCAATCAACAGCCCCCCTGTTGTGGAGAACCGGACTGCCCTTGAAGCACAGTCCAGACTGATGGGACCTATTCCCAACCAGCTGAAACAGCTGGACCTGGTGACAGTGGGCAAGAAAGCCCGTCGGAAGTTTACACAGTGGTTGTGGGCATACACGCACTGCCCCGTGGGCTATGTATGGAAGGACTTGGGCGTGAGGTTCTGGCCGCGTTACGTCAAGGAGGGACAGTGTCTGAATGAGCGCTCTTGTTCGTTCCCGGCGGGGATGTTTTGCATGCCCGACAAGTCAGTCACCAAGACATTCCTCCGCTGGTACTGCCAGGGCTTTCTCCAAAAGAAATACTGCATGTGGATACAGGTTCAATACCCCATCATATCCGAATGCAAGTGTTCCTGTGTAGAATAGGCCTATTTAAACTCGGGGTAAAACTATTTCCATTCAAATTTAATTAAACCCTCATCATACAAGATCGGATTTTGTTCATTAAAAAGCTATTAAATGCACATATAAACGTGTAAACATTTAGCTACAATAGTGTACATCAAGCGTGATAGGGGCTATTTCAATTGGAATTGGAAAATGGAACATGTACATGAACACGTGACCGTCTTCACAAAGTTGTCTTGACAAAGTTTGGGAGTTTTTTTGTTTTTTTATGTCTGGCACGGGATGGAGAGTGTATCACGGTATAGGCTACTGTTAACCGTTTTTATTTATTTTATTTATTACCACAGCCATTGTTAGTATAAAACTATGATTATGTATAGATGTTTATTTGAGTGTTTCTCTGAAGGCTAATAAAAAGTATCAATAAAAATGGTTTCGTTAAGAGGTTCATTTTGTCTTTAATTTGCCAAGAGAGTCATATTTCCATATAGGCCTGAAGTGTATGACAGCGACATCTGTTAACTTTTTAAAAGCATCCAATATAATCATTTTTTACGTGCGTTTTGGCGTGAAAATGTGACGTTTTATGGGCTCAATAACTTTCTGAAGTTCTAACCCAAATGGCACCATATTCCCTATATAGTGTACTTATTTTGTTCAGAGCCCTATAAAGGGAATATGGTGCCATTTGGAATATCATCACTCTTAAGAACTAAACAACCTTGTTCCTGACACGTGGAAAAACACAGCTGATAGACAAGGCTTGGGGAGGATACAGAGAGAGAAAGAGAGAGAGAGGGAGAGGGAGAGAGCGAGCAAATAATGAATGTGAACCGCCAATGAGGCCATTCATTGTGTAGACTAGGCACACCATTCCTGAGATGTTTCCATAATAGTCAAACATGTCTCAAACATTTCAAACTATGTGCGAAAAGATGAACGGTGTCCCCCCCTCTCGGTCTGACGCAGAACATACAGTATGCATGGTACGGTTCTTGGCTGCAGAGCAAGATGCTGATAAGGCTATATCCGCGGTGTGGTTTTTATTACATAAATAGGCTACCGGATATATTATACTACGCGACGACCTGTCAGCTACAGAGATGGAGAGAATTGGGTTAGGTAGTTTGAACAAAACACCTCTGTTACACATCCATAGCTCTGTCCCCAGCGAACCACTCAGTTTAACAAACAAAGTGTCAGGGTCAGGCTTTTGAAAATGCAGATTGTGCCTTTGGTAGCCTTACTTATATTTGCCTACTTTTATTAATGTTGATTAACTTTGGGGTTGTTAGAGATCATGATTAAATATTTTTCTCCTTAAACATTGGATTGGCCATCTGGCAATTCTTGCAAATGCCAGATGGGCTGGAACATTTTTTAGTTGGGTGGGCTGGTCGAAATTGACACACAATATTTTTGACAAAAGTGTGCCTTTTAAAAAAAATTGCGCAATTTCTCTGGTATACTAATCTACAATGAGCTTTTTGCTAATCAGTGGCCAAGATCACAGATTGTAAAAAACGGAACATTTGCCTATAAACATAGAAAGAGCACATTCGACATGATCACCTCACTGAAAAAACGTCTTATTTTTTGGGTGGCTAAAACCATGATTTGGTCAAACAGTGAAGTGCATTATCCTCATGATTCTTGTAATGAAAGTGTCAGCCTTGCCCCTGTGCCTGGGCCCTTGCTTTTCCCAGATTAGCCTTCATTATGAAAAAAGTAACTCTGAAGTTAAACATAAGCATGAACATGGCTCAGGTAGGCAGTTTGGACTGGTTCTATGTGTGTAAACACATAATAGATAAACAAAGGAAACAAGTGTGTGTGTGTGTGTGGTGGGTTTGATTAGGATATAAACAGATCAAGTAAAGTAACATGATTGTCTGTGACTTTGTCCCAAATGCCAACCTATTCCCTACACAGTGAGCTACTTTTGACCAGAGCACTGGTGTAGTGCACTATAAAGGGAATAGGGTCCCATTTTGGATATAACATGGGTGTTTTTATGGGACATAGACAGCTTAAACAGCAACTAGGCCATCTAGTGGCTAGCTAATATGCCACTGACACTGGGTCCCACAGTTGTGTCAAGTTGGCTAGATGTTGTTTAGGTGATGGACAACCTCCCTTTCATCTACACCGATTGAAGTGGATTGAACAAGTGGCATCAATAAGGGATCATAGCTTTCACTTGGATTCAAATGGTCAGTCTATGTCCTGGAAAGAGCAGGTGTTCTTAATGTTTTGTACACTCAGTGTGTATGAGGCACACTCACTCAGTAGACATTTGATAAGACGGATCAACAATGGAAAGTAAACAACTCAATTTCTTGAATTACCCAATATCTCGTTAAGCCCAAATGCCATTTACGTTCATGTGTGTATTGTATATAATAATACTACTTTGTAGTGACCTGAAAAATACATAAAAACATATAAAACGGTCTCTGATGTAATTTATTTGTATTTTATTTAGATTTATGTATATTTATAATGCATTTGTCTTCACAGGTTGGATAAAATGGGGCTGCTGGCAACTCTTCTCATCTTTGGTGTCTCTCATTCGATTTCTATGAACGTCACTTCTGTGTTAGAATGCGTGGACAGTCAATCACATTTGTGTTATTTATTCACTTCTAGCTGACTATTATAAACTGACTTTGAGTGTTTTGAAAAGCACTTCATAATCATAATATTTGTAATAACAATATATTTATTATTTTTGTAATATATCATTGTAATACACTCCACATTTCCGGTTTATCATCTGAAGCAGCTGATGAATGCTGCCGTGGTGGTCCTCTATAACAAACGGTTTTAGTGAATACTTTTAATTATCTGATAATTATAGAATTATTTCATTTTGTATCTTGTATTTTATATCCAGTTTTTATTATTAATTTTGGATCCAGCGACTTGGATAGCCACAGTGCTGGGACCGTTAGCATTGTCCCTGGATCCCTTCAGTAGCCTTTTAGTAGCCTATTGGCTAGCGAGCAAAATGGCTGAATTGAGTAAAGGGTGTTCTCCTGCTTCTACAAAAAAAACTCATTTGACTCTATCGCTGATCATAATGCCATTAAATGCAGTTTGTGTGACATGTTCACAGTCATCCCAGTGAAGGGCTTTTCTGAAAACTTCACCTGTGTCAAATGCCACAAACTAAATGTTGCCAAGAAGAAAGATCATTACATTGCTTGAGAAAATTAAACATCTGGATGAGCGTCTGATTCACCAGGGCTGATGTCAAAAACCCAGCAGTGTTGCAGTTCTTGACATAAACTGATGGCTAGCCAGCTGCCTAGCTAACAAGAACAGAAACAAATCACTAGAAATAAACCCTTGTCCTCACTATCGGATTGAGTTGCTATGTCTCTTCTCATGGAGGCTTCCTCGTTCAGAGGAAAAAGCAAGCGTTTCATGCACTGCAGAAGCTGTATTTACTATACTCTCTTCCGGGACAATGTGGACCGACCGGAATTCCGATGTAACAACTGTTTACTCGCTGAGGACTATAGTGAAAAAGTGACTACTCTTAGCAAACTGATTAAGAACTTGCACAATCTACTGGGGAAAGTACCCCCACCCATCTTCTCCTTCTAAAGGCTACACCACAGGCAGGACGCTGTTCCGATGTGTTGAAAGTATCACCGCTATGTCAACACTCCTTGATTGAATGGTCAAATGCCTTCCAGTGAACCCTCCCCGAAGAATACTGTCACCAACTCTGCTGCCCAGCCATGGAAGCACATCACCTGCCAAAGGCCAAATGAAGGGAAGTGGCCTGTGGGGCTTCTTTGGCTTGAGAAGCTCGGCCCAAATTCAGTTTTCGAACAGCTTCGCCTTCCTGGCTTCAGAGGTTCCCGCGCCATCGCCCTCTATCTGGACTCCTTCCCAGGGGGATTCTGCCCCGGATTCTGTCTCGGACTCAGATTTTAAAGAACTGATTGGAACTCTGAAAGACTCCAACAAGCGTCCAATTATTTCAGGCCCAGTGCCATCACTGATTCTTGGCAGCAAAGGATTCAGTAGGTTGCTGGCACTACACGACTGTCTACCAGTCTACTATAGCTATTTTGGAGTTACTTTTGTGGATAACTTTGACAGCCTTTTGGAAACAGAAGATGCTCTACAGCAGTGGTCACCAACCTCTTTTGAGTCGAGATTACTTTCGGAGTTAAAATGCAAGCCAAGATGTGGCGTACATTTTTTTTTCCTATTAAAAACTGTAGTAATGAGGTGTGTGCACTAGGCTATAGGCTCAAAATATCTATATTTCAACATTTGAGGTAAGCTATATGATCACATCGGTAATATATCAGTTGTTGAATTACTTTCGAGGCACAGCTGAGTGAATATACATATATTATATAATTAGCTCTTTTACTTGATTTTACTGGGCTGATGGAGCCTGCATCTGATGATCAGTATCAGCTTTGGGGAAGGGCAGCAGACTGAGGTGTCTGTGTCTCCACGTCCCTTCTCTCTCCCTTTCCTCTGCTGACAAAAAAGGGCCACCATCTTCCAGCTGAGGGTGAAACTCAAGTCGCACCGCATTCTTTCTGCCTCATGCACAAATTCATGTTGTTACTTACTCCTATGGCCAGAGAAAGTGAAATATTCCTTGATGTAAAAAAAAAAACACCCAAGCCGTTAATAATAACAAGAACACTTTCCTACTCATTCATTGCAGCTGCAGTTCTAGTTTTAGCGTGAGTGGAAGTAGGGAGAAAACACATTTTATGGCTTATAAAAGTGCTGAATAGAAAGTGTTGACAGAGCTGAGTGAAAACTTGAACATTAACTCACTCATAAAAACAGCAGCTCTTTGCTGTATTCGTTGACAGTCTCTCTTTAAAAGTTTATAAATCTCACAGTATCAACTTTGCTGTAGCTTTCTTTTATGTCTGCTACAGTATGTTACTTGCAGACACGGTAATCTGAGCCATCTGATTGGCCAGTGGTAGGTCTACATGCACTTGATTTGCTCCGCCCAGGCCCTCTGGGAAGGCAGTTTGTACCTTGAGAACAGCTGTTGGTGACCACTGCTCTACAGAGAGGATGGAGTCCATCCAAATCATCATGATGCCGGTCCTCGCATTTCAAGGCTGCGCTGAGACATTGATTTATCAACATCCCAAGTCCTGCTCAGGTAAACCTAAACATAAATGATCAGCATTATCATCATACTGCAGGCCGGCAAACAGGATATTATCATTGACTCTTGTTTTAACCCACGTCCTCGCTCAAGGCAATGGTACAGTTCTAGACAATCTTGTATCTATACCAATTCAAGCTTGCCCTATGGAATTTTCAAATAAGGAGCTGCCAAATGAGCATATACTGCTTGTACTAGAGATAGTCTGATCTGAAATTCAGCTGTGGTATTGGACTGATTCATGTAAATGCCATTAGTTTGATCTTGAAAATTGACTTTATTATAACCTCTCAAACCAATATGTACATTCTGGTAATATCTGATTAGAATTATGTGCAGGATACTGATGTGTCTCTGACTGGTTCTAATGTTTTTAGATCTGACAGAGTTGGCAGAGGTGGAGGTGTCACCATATTTACAAAGGACAACTTAAATACAATTTTATTGGCTACATACACAAGATTAGCAAATGTTAATGCAAGTGTAGCGAAATGCTTGTGATTCTAGTTCCCGACAGTTCAGTAATATCTAACAAGTAATCTAACAATTAACCAACAACTACTCTACCTAATACACACAAATCTAAAAAGGGGTGAATATAAATATATGGATGAAAGATGGCCGAGCGGCATAGGCAAGGTGCAATAGATGGTATAAAATACAGTATATACATATGATATGAGTAATGTAAGGTATGTAAACATGATTAAAATGGCATTATTTAAAGTGGTATTATTTAAAGTGATTAGTGATCCATTTATGGTGACAATGGTGTTTGGCCAGTGATTGGGTCTCAATGTAGGCAGCAGCCTCTCTGAGTTAGTGATTGCTGTTTAGCAGTCTGAAGGCCTTGAGATAGAAGCTGTTTTTCAGTCTCTCGATCCCAGCTTTTTGATGCACCTGTACTGACCTCGCCTTCTAGATGGTAGCGGTGTGAACAGGCAGTGGCTCGGGTGCTTGTTGTCCTTGATGATCTTTTTGGCCTTCCTGTGACATCGGGTGCTGTAGGTGTCATGGAGGGCAAGTAGTTTGCCCCCGGTGTTGCGTTTTGCAGACCGCACCACCCTCTGGAGAGCCTTGCGGTTGAGGGCGGTGCAGTTGCCATACCTTCTTCCATGCGCCTTCTTCACCACACTGTCTGTCTGGGTGGACCATTTCAGTTTATCTGTGATGTGTACGCTGAGGAACTTTCCAAATTCTCCACTACTGTCCCTTCGATGTGGATAGGGGGGTGCTCCCTCTGCGGTTTCCTGAAGTCCACGATCATCTCCTTTGTTTTGTTGATGTTAAGTGAGAGGTTGTTTTCCTGCCCTCACCTCCTCCCGGTGGGCTGTCTTGTCGTTCTTGGTAATCAAGCCTACTACCGTTGCGTTGTCTGCAAACTTGATGATTGAGTTGGAGGCGTGCATGGCTACGCAGTCGTGGGTGAACAGGGAGTACAGGAGGGGGCTGAGCACGCACCCTTGTGGGGCCCCAGTGTAGGGTCAGCGAAGTGGAGATGTTGTTTCCTGCCTTCACCTCCTTGGGGGCGGGCCCATCAAAGTCCAGGACCCAAATGCACAGGGCGGTGTTAAGACCCAGGGCCTCCAGCTTGATGATGAGCTTGGAGGGTACTATGGTGTTGAATGCTGAGCTGTAGTCAATGAACAGCATTCTTTCATAGGTATACCTCTTGTCCAGATGGTATAGGGATAGGGATAGTGTGTAGTTAGATGGCGATTGCATCGTCTGTGGACTTGTTGGGGCGGTATGCAAACTGAAGTGGGTCTAGGGTGGCCGGTAAGGTGGAGGTGATTTTATCCTTGACTAGTCTCTCAAAGCACTTCATGATGACAGAAGTGAGTGCTACGGGACGGTTGTCATTTAGTTCAGTTATCTTTGTATTCTTGGGTACAGGAACAATGGTGGCCATCTTGAAGCATTTGAGGACAGCAGACTGGTAAAGGGAGCAATTGAATATGTCCGTAAACACACCAGCCAGCAGGTCTGCGCATGCTCTGAGGACGCAGCTAGGGATGCTATCTGGGCCAGCAGTCTTGCGAGAGTTAACACGTTTAAATGTTTTACTCATGTCGGCCACGGAAAAGGAGTGGTCATAGTCCTTTATCCGGCTCCAGTATGCTGACAATGATGTTTGGCATGGTGGGCTGTGGAAGCTGAGACTCCTTGTGCTTATTGTCATGAGTCCAACCGAGGGTGGCTTCCCTTTCCGGTCGGGTGGCGCTCGGCGGTCGTCGTCACCGGCCTATTAGCTGCCACTGATTGTCTTTCCTCCCCCTCCTTGTATGTTTATTGGTAGCACCTGTTTGTAAATGATTAGTTGGACTTTATTAGACAGCCGGCCCGCCTGTTTGTTGTGCGGGATTAATTATTGTGACTTTCGACTCTGTAGTAGAGGAACGTGTTTGTTCCTGGTCGTGTGTTTCAGTTGTACATTTTTCATTCCCCTTGTTTGGGGCTGTTATTATTGTGAGCACCCTGTTGGTGCATTAAAGAGCACAGCATTGCACTCTCTGTCTCCTGCGTCTGACTCCACACCCACGACACCCGGAGCATTACACTTATGGCGAATGGTCTTGTCCGAAAGGAATGGTCCGGTGTACAGCTAGCTGACCTTAACCATGAACTGTTTGGACCTCTTGTAGAAGATTTATTCCAACAAAGGTGTGTTGCCCTACGTCCCTTCCACAAAAAGTGTAAAATGGTAACACCACAACCATGTCTTTCCAGGAGACGTGCAGTACCAGCAAGTGTTAACCGATAGGGACCTAAGTGTTTATAAACAGACTAGTGTTTGCTTAGGGATAATGAGGGATATTGGGAGCTGCTTTTGAGAGGAAAGATCAGTCAACCAAGTGAATGGGCTAAGGGGCTGCAGAAGGTGTGAAAAGTCTTAGGATGGCAGTTCTTACACAGCATAAATTGTTTTCTATGGGAGATTGAGTAGAAATGGCACCTTCCAATAATTCTCATACACAACAATACATTTACTGTAGCTCAATAAGGTCAATAACAAAAGTTTATCTCAATGCTTTGTTATATACCCTTTGTTGGCAAGGACAGAGGTCAAACGTTTTCTGTAAGTCTTCGCAAGGTTTTCACACACTGTTGCTGGTATTTTGGTCCATTCCTCCATGCAGATCTCCTCTAGAGCAGTAATGTTTTGGGGCTGTTGCTGGGCAACACGGACTTTCAACTCCCTCCAAAGATTTTCTATGGGGTTGAGATCTGGAGACTGGCTAGGCCACTCCAGGACCTTGAAATGCTTCTTACGAAGCCACTCCTTCGTTGCCCGGGCAGGGTGTTTGGGATCATTGTCATGCTGAAAGACCCAGCCACGTTTCATCTTCAATGCCCTTGCTGATGGAAGGAGGTTTTCACTCAAAATCTCACGATACATGGCCCCATTCATTCTTTCCTTTACACGGATCAGTTGTCCTGGTCCCTTTGCAGAAAAACAGCCCCAAAGCATGATGTTTCCACCCCCATGCTTCACAGTAGGTATGGTGTTCTTTGGATGAAACTCAGCATTCTTTGTCCTCCAAACACAACGAGTTGAGTTTTTACCAAAAAGTTATATTTTGGTTTCATCTGACCATATGACATTCTCCCAATCTTCTTCTGGATCATCCAAATGCTCTCTAGCAAACTTCAGACGGGCCTGGACATGTACTGGCTTAAGCAGGGGGACACGTCTGGCACTGCAGGATTTGAGTCCCTGGCGGCGTAGTGTGTTACTGATGGTAGGCTTTGTTACTTTGATCCCAGCTCTCTGCAGGTCATTCACTATGTCCCCCCGTGTGGTTCTGGGATTTTTGCTCACCGTTCTTGTGATCATTTTGACCCCACGGGGTGAGAT
This sequence comes from Oncorhynchus nerka, assembly GCF_034236695.1. Taxonomy (NCBI): domain Eukaryota; kingdom Metazoa; phylum Chordata; class Actinopteri; order Salmoniformes; family Salmonidae; genus Oncorhynchus; species Oncorhynchus nerka. The sequence continues at coordinate 1,264,019 of NC_088421.1, forward strand.
CTTGCGTGGAGCCCCAGATCGAGGGAGATTATCAGTGGTCTTGTATGTCTTCCATTTCCTAATAATTGCTCCCACAGTTGATTTCTTCAAACCAAACTGCTTACCTATTGCAGATTCAGTCTTCCCAGCCTGGTGCAGATCTACAATTTTGTTTCTGGTGTCCTTTGACGGCTCTTTGGTCTTGGCCATAGTGGAGTTTGGAGTGTGGCTGTTTGAGGTTGTGGACAGGTGTCTTTTATACTGATAACAAGTTCAAACAGGTGCCATTAATACAGGTAACAAGTGGAGGACAGAGGAGCCTCTCAAAGAAGAAGTTACAGGTCTGTGAGAGCCAGAAATCTTGCTTGTTTGTAGGTGACCAAATACTTATTTTCCACCATAATTTGCAAATAAATTCATTAAAAATCCTACAATGTGATTTTCTGTATTTTTTTCCCTCATTTTGTCTGTCATAGTTGAAGTGTACCTATGATGAAAATTACAGGCCTCTCTCATCTTTTTAAGTGGGAGAACTTGCACAATTGGTGGCTGACTAAATACTTTTTTGCCCCACTGTATAGTGGCCGATTCCGACCCGAGTAACACGCGCTGTACTTAAGCATGAGAATATCATGCTATTCACCTGCTAATCGGGGTGGAGATCCAAGAAATGAAGGTGTAGCGGCGGTGTGTATTCAGTTATGCCATATCCTGACCTTGACTTAATTCACTAAACTTAAATCACATCAACATGGCATGATATATATTGCGTCCCTTTTTCCACAGTGAAGTAGGCTATAAATAGTTGTGCCGTTCTTCAGCATTTTATTTGTGAGCCTCTGTAGCCTCTCAAATTATGAGGGCACACAAATAAAATGCTGAAGAACGGCACAACTATTTATAGCCTACTTCACTGTGGAAAAAGGGACGCAATATATATCATGCCATGTTGATGTGATTTAAGTTTAGTAAGTTTTGGGTAACTAGAAGGAGTGATACAATGTCTCAGTTTCAAAGTAAGAAACCTGATGTGGTATCAGTCAGTCACATGCAGGACCCAACCATGCTTATATGACTTGTTTGTGTCACAGTATAAAGGAACTGAAAGGGAACCTCCCTTTGGAGTTTTCATTAAGCTTGTATTGAGTTTGTGAACCTCTCCGGCCGTGATATTGAAGATTGCTTCATTTACTTTGAGTCCTTAGTGGTGAATTTCCACAGCACTTTCTTTCGTTGATCCCAATATTCTGAACCCATTCTCCCTGTGTATTCTCTAGACAAAATTATATTTAAAGGTACATTGTATTTAAAAGGATGGCTACTGAAAATCCTATTGAATGAAGAGAAAATCGGTTGGCCAGCAAGTGGGTTTCCAGCGGTTGAATTTAATGTATTTTTATTGAGACCTACAGTGTATTTGGAAAATATTCAGACCCCTTCACTTTTTCACCATTTTGTTATGTTACAGCTGTTGGGTTTTGAGAATGTGAAATATATTTATTCATGTCACTGATGGAGTGCTAAGGTTTAGAGGGTCTACACCAGAAGTTAAGGGTTAGAGGAGGAAGGTATATAGTGTGTACAACTAAGCTTGGAATGTGTTGAGTTCAGGGAAGTGATTACATGTGGCAGGCATTGATAAGGGGAGACGGGTGGAGATCTTAGAAACTAACAATGTCACCGAGGGAGAGAGGGTAATGTATAACGTTTACATTATGTTAGGATATGTTATTGTTAGCCATCAGGGATCCTCTGGGAGGAGAAGAGACAGTCTGGTATCAATAACCATGACAGCCTTGAGTTGGGGAGGAGTGAGCACTTTGGGGTAGAGGTCAGGTTAGATGAAGTGAGGAAGAACAGTGACACATTCGTGATAAAAGAGGGACCAAGGCGCAGCGTGATTAGAGTTCCACATCTTTTATTTAAGTGAAACTTCTACAAAACAATAATCCAACATCGAAATGTGAAAGTAGTGGTGTAACATGCACATACACAAAACAATATCCCAACAAAGCAGGTGGGAACAGGGACACCTTAAGTATGATTCCCATTAGAGACAACGAACATCAGCTGCCTCTAATTGGGAACCATACCAAGAGCACCAACATAGAAATGAAAAGACTAGAACACCCCCTAGTCACGCCCTGACCTACAACACCATAGAGAACCAAGGGCTCTCTATGGTCAGGGCGTGAGACAGATATCACTATGGTCTAGCAACAGAGATAAATTGACTGTTCAGTTGTGGAGGAGGAGACTCAGCCTAGGAGAAAGGGTTAAATATCAGTGCTTGTGTGAAATGTCGGTCGTCTGAATTACAGCTGTATCGACCCTTTGGGAAGAATTAAACTTGGTTAAGCTTCTCTAGTGCCCGTGAGTTATTTACTATGAAAATTAGAACCTAACATAGCCTTATTTTAAAATGGATTAAATAAAGTTTTTTTCCCTCATCAATCTACACACAATACCACATATTGACAAAGAAAAAACAGGTAAAATTTTTTAAAAATAATAATAATAACCGATATAACCTTATTTACATAAGTATTCAGACCATTTGCTATGAGACTCAAAATCGTGTCTTGTTTCCATTGATAATCCTTGAGCTGTTTCTACAACTTGATTGGAGTTCACCTGTGGTCTATTCAATTGATTGGGCATGATTTGGAAAGGTACATAACTGTCTATATACGTTCCCACATTTGACAGTGAAGGAGGTCTAAGGAATTGTCAGTAGAGCTCCGAGACAGGATTGTGTCGAGGCACATATCTGGGGAAGGGTACCAAAAAATGTCTGCAGCATTGAAGGTCCCCAGAACACAGCGGCCTACATCATTCTTAAATGGAAGAAGTTTTAAACCACCAAGACTCTTCCTAGAGCTGGCCACCCGGCCAAACTGAGCAATCGGGGGAGAAGGGTCTTGGTCAGCGTGGTGACCAAGAACCCGATGATCATTCTGACAGAGCTCCAGTGTTCCTCTGTGGAGATCTGAGAACCTTCCAGAAGGACAACCATCTCTGCAGCACTCCACCAATCAGGCCTTTATGGTAGAGTGGCCAGACGGAAGCCACTCCTCAGTAAAAGGCACATGACAGCTAGCTTGGAGTTTTTCCAAAAGGAGTTTTTCCAAAAGATTCTCTGGTCTGATGAAACCAAGATTGAACTCTTTGGCCTGAATGCCAAGTGTCACGTCTGGAGGAAACCAGGCACCGCTCATCACCTGGTCAATACCATCCCTATAGGGAAGCATGGTGGTGGCAGCATCATGCTGTGGGGTTGTTTTTAAGTGACAGGGACTGGAAGAACTTAAGAAGATCTGCCGAGAAGAATGGGAGAAACTCTCCAAATACAGGTGTGCCAAGCTTGTAGCGTCACACCCAAGAAGATTCTAGGCTGTAATCGCTGCCATTTGCTTATTTGCCTCAATCACTGTACACAACCGGCGCTTATTAGCGGCTGGCTTCTATTTGAGCCAGGCATCTATTTCCTTAATGCACACAGATTTTGCTCAATAAAATATTGAAAAGACTACCACACAGTTTATTGTGACCAGTATTGTGACATTATAACACCAAATCCATCGCATATCAGACTTACACACCCGATTTTGCGCTTCTGCACTATTCTCTCACTCTTTGCACCTTGTATCCCTGTTGTTGCTAGGAGATCACAACAGATAGATCTCAGTATTCAACGTTTGTCTAGATGCCTTCAATAACATCCACGAGGGGCAACATGAGCACGTATTAATTTCTGCTTAAGAGTTAAGATTTTTATGTTTTAACAACCTTAACTTATCCTATCCTGCGGCTCAACATACCCCATACCCAGACACCACTTGGCACAACTTGAATGAATTCAGATTATTTCCATGGATACACAGCATCCTAAAATATACTCTATGTAGATATCTTTGTCAGAGAGAATAATATATTTCCCTTGACGGAGTGATGCTGAATGTAGAAGTGTCTAAACTTACCCCACTCTCCCCTACCTACTTTCATGTCACCCATAGACATGTATCCCTCAGAAGGGTCTTTCTATGGAAGCCTTCACCCTGTGCGTGCGGCTGGCCACCGAGCTGGTACAGGCAGCCGTGAGATCATCCTGTTCACCTACCGCACAGAGTACTATGACAGCCTCAACGTGTGGAGAAAGGCTGACGGCACCTACGGTCTGTGCATGAGTGAGGCCGAGCGACCAGTTCTAGGAAGGTGGTTCGTGGTTCCAAACTTCTTCATTTTGAGAATGATGGAGGCCATTGTGTTGTTGGGGACCTTGAATGCTGCAGAAATGTTAAATAAGGTATTTGTGTTTTATTTGCTCAAATGTATGAAAACATTTTTATCTTTGTGTGTAGGTTGCTGATTTAAATAAAAAAAACAAATATATATATATTAAAATAAGGCTGTAACGTCACAAAATGTGGAAAATGTAAAGGGGTCTGAATACTTTCCGAAGGCACTCTGTGTCCTTCAATTGACTACTTTAAAATCACACACAGACGAAGTCGCTAATGGCAGCCTGCAGTACCTCGGCCGGCCTTCAATTTGATATACTCAATAAGACGGGGCAGCACTGAGCTAGCCTGCAACGTCACTTCCTAACGTAGCTCGAACTGTGCATGCGGTGAATCCAAAAACTCCTCCATTTAGCAAGATGGTGACACGCTGAAACGATACTTCATGATCTTCAGATGCGCCACTGAGCCTTCTCATAGTAAACAATGGGGCAGGCATGAACCAGGCAGGCATGAATAGAACATAGACAGCCTTCAGCGGACCATACCACTATTACGATAAAATTAGGGATATCATCTAATTTATTTGATGATTAAATTATATACCTTTCTTGGCAACAAATTATATTATTTTAATTCTTACGTGAACGAAATGGACATGAAATGACACACAGGATTTTTGGATACCCCTACATTGACATAATGGGACATGCCCAGTGGACTGATCATGTGACATTTTCCATGTCGCCATTTTCTACTGCTACACCACTGTTCCTGTGAAGAGGTGGATTCTTCGACTGTCGTCCTTGCGCTGCATTGAAAGGGCCTTGCAATTGACAGTGTTGAGAATCGACAGAAACATTTACGTTTAAAAGAAAGGAAATACACGGTTGCGCGCTTTCTCTGTCAGTAGCTTTTCCTGTAAGAATGTCGTCAGAAAGCCCCGAATACTCCCCGTTCTTCGCAGTGATGGGAGCCTCTGCGGCTATGGTCTTCAGCGGTAACGTTAACTATCACAACACCCTCGTTCAGTCATATGTCTCATATGCCTTGTTCAATCATAAAGTGTCTGTGTCTCTCTCTCTCTGTGTGTGTGTGTGTGTGTGTGTGTGTGTGTGTGTGTGTGTGTGTGTGTGTTTTTTACATTCGCCCGAAATGTCTACTACTAAGGAATTTTGTGTTGAATATAGAGCGGGCATGTCAAAAAAGCCTAGAGGTTGCGGTTGCATGTTAGATAACTGATGTGAGAGACCGTGGCGGTTCTCGACCATTTAATCTCGGGGGGCAGTTACATTAGACGTTATTTTTTGTCATATCGTTTTCTTCACACAATACCATTTTCATAATCATCATCGTTGCCACTGTCTAATAACTGATGTAAAAAAAAGAACAATAGCAAAAATGTATTATGTATAAATGATTTCATACTCCACAATTAGGGGGGCCACAAGGGGTTCCAAAATTGCCTTGAGATTTCCATCGTAACATGTGACGTTGCCATTGACGTAACAAGCTGGCCAATTTCTATGGATACAGTTTGATGTAGGTATTTATGTGTTAGCTAATAGCTCAATGGAGACATTCGATACATTAAATAATGACGTTTGGCGCGTGGGGTTGGTCATCATGTCGACTAGCAGCAAGATGCCTAACTTTAACTAGCTTGCTCACCTAGGCTACTCAACCACAGATGGAACAATGCGCCATATGTTTCACCGGATGTATACATCTGAAGCATACAGTTATAATTTCCTCTCACAACCAAATATGGTGATTAAAAAATATATATATTTTAAATCAATTTTATTTAACCTGCACTTTATCAGGTAGTCAAACTTGGACCAATGTCTATTTTACAGATGAGCCCAGAATTACAGGAAATACATATATCACTATAAATACAAAATGCATGCCGAAAGAACATGGTCATAAAATAACACATTCATCAGTAATAAGGACCTCAATCATTTACATTTAAGTCATTTAGCAGACGCTCTTATCCAGAGCGACTTACAAATTGGTGCGTTCACCTTAAGACATCCAGTGGAACAGCCACTTTACAATAGTGCATCTAAATCTTTTAAGGGGGGGAGTGAGAAGGATTACTTTGTCCTATCCTAGGTATTCCTGAAAGAGGTGGGGTTTCAGGTGTCTCCGGAAGGTGGTGATTGACTCCGCTGTCCTGGCGTCGTGAGGGAGTTTGTTCCACCATTGGGGGGCCAGAGCAGCGAACAGTTTTGACTGGGCTGCGCGGGAACTGTACTTCCTCAGTGGTAGGGAGGCGAGCAGGCCAGAGGTGGATGAACGCAGTGCCCTTGTTTGGGTGTAGGGCCTGATCAGAGCCTGGAGGTACTGAGGTGCCGTTCCCCTCACAGCTCCGTAGGCAAGCACCATGGTCTTGTAGCGGATGCGAGCTTCAACTGGAAGCCAGTGGAGAGAGCGGAGGAGCAGGGTGACGTGAGAGAACTTGGGAAGGTTGAACACCAGACGGGCTGCGGCGTTCTGGATGAGTTGTAGGGGTTTAATGGCACAGGCAGGGAGCCCAGCCAACAGCGAGTTGCAGTAATCCAGACGGGAGATGACAAGTGCCTGGATTAGGACCTGCGCTGCTTCCTGTGTGAGGCAGGGTCGTACTCTGCGGATGTTGTAGAGCATGAACCTACAAGAACGGGCCACCGCCTTGATGTTAGTTGAGAACGACAGGGTGTTGTCCAGGATCACGCCAAGGTTCTTAGCGCTCTGGGAGGAGGACACAATGGAGTTGTCAACCGTGATGGCGAGATCATGGAACGGGCAGTCCTTCCCCGGGAGGAAGAGCAGCTCCGTCTTGCCGAGGTTCAGCTTGAGGTGGTGATCCGTCATCCACACTGACAATCAGCCTTTTGAATTGCACCATAACATCAAATTTTGAGGATTGTTTCACAAATATGATCAAATCGAATTTGACAACACGTTGTCACCTTACAGTGAAATGCTTACTTTTACAAGCCCTTAACCTTTCTAGTGGAACCCCTTGACAACATTCTGCTGAAAAGGCAGTGCGTGAAATTCAAAATTATTTTTTAGAAATATGTAACTTTCACACATTAACAAGTCCAATACAGCAAATGAAAGATGAACACCCATCCTGTCCGATTTCAAAAATGCTTTACAGCTAAAGCACAACATATGATTATGTTAGATCACCTCCAAGTTGAAAAAACACAGCTATTTTTCCAGATAGGAGTCACAAAAAGCAGAAATATAGATAAAATTAATCACTAACCTTTGATCTTCATCAGATGACACTCATAGGACATCGTGTTACACAATACATGTATGGTTTGTTCGATAATGTGCATATTTATATCCAAAAATCTGTTTACATTGGATGTTTGATTCCAAAATATCCTGTGATTTTGCAGAAATACTCATAATAAACATTGATAAAATATACTAGTGTTATTCACAGAATTAAAGAGACTTCTCCTTAACCTGTTGCTTCTACTCGGGACGCTTGCGTCCCAACTAGAGCTCTGGAAATGCAAATGCGCTACGCTAAATGCTAATAGTATTAGTTAAAACTCAAAAGTTCATTAAAATACACATGCAGGGTATCGAATTAAAGCTACACTCGTTGTGAATCCAGGCAACAAGTCAGATTTTTAAAATGCTTTTCGGCGAAAGCATGAGAAGCTATTATCTGATAGCATGCAACACCCCAAAAGACCCACAGGGGACGTAAACAAAATAATTAGCATTTCGGCGTTACACAAACCGCACAATAAAATAGAAAACATTCATTACCTTTCACCATCTTCTTTGTTGGCACTCCTAGATGTCCCATAAACACTATTTGGGTCTTTATTTCGATTAAATCGGTCCATATAAAGCCTAGATATCGTTATATGTAGACTGTGTGATAAACGAAAAAAACATTGTTTCAAAACGTAACGTCATTTTTTAAAATTCAAAAAGTCGACGATAAACTTTCACAAAACACTTCAAATACGTTTGTAATGCAACTTTAGGTATTAGTAAACGTTAATAAGCGATAAAATTCATCAGGAGGCGATGTAAAGATCATTAGCTGTCCGTCTGGAAAAATGTCCGGCTAGAAACTCAACAAAAATATCCGGTCCTAGACCGGAGGAGATACGGTGTCCTGTATGTGTTTGACCAAGAAAAAACTCGAAGGGAAATGACAAGACTCTAGACACCGTGTGGAAGCTGTAGGTACTGCAACCTCAGTCAATTAATTGTGGTTCACGTTTATCAATGGGTTCAAGTAGCGCATGGATATATTTTCCCATTTTCAGTGATCAGTTTTTCCTGTGCTTTTCGATGTAAATGCCGTTCTGGTAAAGCCACAGCAGTGATTTAACCAGTTTTTTAAACGTCTGAGTGTTTTCTATCCACACAGACTAAGCAAATGCATATACTATATTCCTGGCATGAGTAGCAGGGCGCTGAAATGTTGCGCGATTTTTAACAGAATGTTCAAAAAAGTAGAGGGTCGACTTAAGAGGTTAATGCAACTGCTGTGTCAGATTTTTTTTAAACTTTACGGAAGAAGCAATATCTGAGAACGGCGCTCAGAACCCAAAACAGCTAGAGGAATATCCGCCATTTTGGAATCGGCAAAGTTAGAAACAACACCATAAATATTCACTTACCTTTGATCTACATCAGAAGGCACTCCCAGGAATCCCAGTTCGACAAGAAATAACTAATCTGTTCCATAAAGTTCCATCATTTATGTCCAAATAGCCACTTGTTGTTAGCATGTTCAGCCCAGTAATCCATCTTCATGAGGCACAGGCATTTCATCCAGACACACACTTTTATATGCATATTCTAGCATCTTGTCCTGACAAAATAGCCCGTTTACTTTGGGAATGTTAATTTTCCAAAAATGAAAATAGTGCCCCCTAGATTCAACAGGTTAATAGATTTTGCCTTTTAGTTGTCTCGCTGAAATGTTCTTACTCTTTCAAATGACTGCACGACTTGTTGACTCCTCGATCCACACAGCAGACATTGTGGGCTAGGTTAGGAATGCTGTGTTTCACGTGTAGTGCAACATTTTACGTGGCATCATTACGTCAGGTACCTACGTTATATAGGTATCCACGTCAGCCTCGACATCGGCGTTAAACTAGACATCGGGCCGATACCTATGTTGGTATATTTAGCTAATATCGGACAATTCCGGTATGTTAACCAATATATCGTTCCCTAGTGGAAAGTCCCTGGCCGCCGTTAAGCTTGTGAGTCATATGACTGCGGGTGTATGACTGGTTCTGGCGAGTGGGTCAAAGCCAGTGTGAATGGTGCTTTCAAGGCAACTGGGAGCTCAAAGTTCCCAAATCATGACATCAGTAATCTTCACGTCGGAAAGTCGGAGCTCTAGAAAGATGCCAGAGTTTCTGACTTGGATGAACGTTCCAATATATATTTTTTTTATGAGTTCACATTTGTCTTGAGTGCTCGGTAGTCTGAGATATCAGAGTTCAGTTGTTTTGAACGTGGCAGAAGGGCAACGTTATAAACCATCTTTGGTGTTGTTGTATACAGAGGCCTTTTTTGGTAAATGCTACAATGTTCCATCGCTGACCTTGGAAAATAAAGTGTTGTAGATTTACATTTGAGTCATTTAGCAGACACTTTTATCCAGAGCGACTTACAGTAGAGTGCATACATTTTTGTACTTTTCACAAAGCCTGCTGCCTCAGTGTCTAGATATTTTTGTCAGATGTTACTATGGAATACTGAAGTATAATTACAAGCATTTCATACGTGTCAAAGGCTTTTATTGACAATTACATGAAGTTGATGCAAAGAGTCAATATTTGCAGTGTAGACCCCTCTTTTTTAAGACTTCTGCAATCCGCCCTGGCATGCTGTCAATTAACTTCTGGGCCACATCCTGACTGATGGCAGCCCATTCTCGCATAATCAATGCTTGCAGTTTGTCAGAATTTGTGGGTTTTTGTTTGTCCACCTGCCTCTTGAGGATTGACCACAAGCTCTCAATGGGATTAAGGTCTGGGAAGTTTCCTGGCCATGGACCCAAAATATCGAAGTTTTGTTCCCTGAGCCACTTAGTTATAGTTTTTGCCTTATGGCAAGGTGCTCCATCATGCTGGGCTGGAAAATGCATTGTCCGTCACCAAACTGTTCCTGGATGGTTGGGAGAAGTTGCTCTCGGAGGATGTATTGGTACCATTCTTTATTCATGGCTGTGTTCTTAGGACAAAATTGTGAGTGAGCCCACTCCCTTGGCTGAGAAGCAACCCCACACATGAATGGTCTCAGGATGCTTTACTGTTAGCATGACACAGGACAAATGGTAGCGCTCACCTTGTCTTCTCCGGACAAGCTTTTTTCCGGATGCCCCAAACAACCGCAAAGGTGATTCATCAGAGATGGTGACCTTACCCCAGTCCTCAGCAATCCAATCCCTGTACCTTTTGCAGAAATATCAGTCTGTCCCTGATGTTTTTCCTGGAGAGAAGTGGCTTATTTGCTGCCCTTCTTGACACCAGGCCATCCTCCAAAAGTCTTCGCCTCACTATATGCGTGCAGATTAGAGGTTGGCCGATTATGATTTTTCAACGCCGATACAGATTGATCAGCCTATTTTATTTTAATTAAAAAAATGTGTAATAATGACAATTACAACAATACTGAATTAACACTTATTTTAACTTATTATAAAACATCAATAAAATAAATTTAGCCTCAAATAAATAATGAAACATGTACAATTTGGTTTAAATAATGCAAAAACAAAGTGTTGGAGAAGGAAGTAATATGTGCCATGTCAAATATGTGCCATGTAAAAAAGCTAACGTTTAAGTTCCTTGCTCAGAACATGAGAACATATGAAAGTTGGTGGTTCCTTTTAACATGAGACTTCAATATTCCAAGGTAAGAGGTTTTAGGTTGTAGTTAATATGGTATTTATAGGACTATTTCTCTCTCTACCATTTGTATTTCATATACCTTTGACTATTGGATGTTCTTATAGGCACTATAGTATTGCCAGTGTAACAGTATAGCTTCCGTCCCTCTCCTCGCTCCTCCCTGGGCTCGAACCAGCAACACAACGACAACAGCCACCATCGAAGCAGCGTTACCCATGCAGAGCAAGGGGAACAACTACTAGAAGGCTCAGAGCGAGTGACGTTTGAAACGCTATTAGCGCACGCTAACTAGCTAGCCATTTCACTTCGGTTACACCAGCCTCATCTCGGGAGTTGATAGGCTTGAAGTCATAAACAGCGCAATGCTTGACGCACAACGAAGAGCTGCTTGCAAAACGCACGAAAGTGCTGTTTGAATGAATGTTTACACGCCTGCTTCTGCCTACCACCGCTCAGTTCGATACTTAGATACTTGTATGCTTAGTCAGATTATATATGCAACGCAGGACACGCTAGATACTATCTAGTAATATCATCAACCATGTGTAGTTAACTGGTGATTATAATTGTTTTTTATAAGATAAGTTTAATGCTAGCTAGCAACTTACCTTGGCTTACTGCATTCGCGTAACTCCTTGTGGAGTGCAACGAGAGAGAGGCAGGTCGTTATTGCGTTGGACTAGTTAACTGTAAGGTTGCAAGGTTGGATCCCCCGAGCTGACATGGTGAACATCTGTCGTTCTGCCCCTGAACAAGGCAGTTAACCTTCCGTTCCTAGGCCGTCATTGAAAATAAGAATGTGTTCTTAACTGACTTGCCTTGTTAAATAAAAGGTGTAAAAATAATAATACATTTTAAAAAAATTACATCTGCCAACTCTGTGTCCAAAAATACCGATTTCCGATTGTTATGAAAACTTGAAATCGGCCCTAATTTATCGTCCATTCCAATTAATCGGTCGACCTCTAATGTGAAGAGCTGAGTTGAAAGATTCATTTTTTAGAAGCGTTGCACACAGGCATAAAAGTTTATCTAATTTACTTAAAACAAAACTCTTCTGAAGGGAGACTTTGTCCTTTTGTGGCTATTTACACTGAACAAAAATATAAATGCAACATGCAATGTGTTTGTCCCATGTTTCATGAGCTGAAATACAAGATCCCAGAAATGTTCCATATTCACAAAAAGCTTGTTTCTTTCAAATTTTGGGCACAAACGTGTTTGTCATTTATAAGTCTTTGCTAGGTAAAGCCCTGCCTTATCTCAGCTTACTTGTCACCATAGCACGCGCTCCAGCAGGTATATTTCACTGGTCATCCCCAAAGCCAACACTTCCTTTGGCCACCTTTCCTTCCAGTTCTCTGCTGCCAATGACTGGAACAAATTGCAAAAATCACTGAAGCTCGAGAGTCATATGTCCCTCTCTAACTTTAAGCATCAGCTGTCAGAGCAGCTCACTGATCACTGTACCTGTATACAGCCAATCTGTAAATAGCACACCCAACTACCTCATCCCCATATTATTACTTACCCTCTTGCTCTTTTGCACCCCAGTATCTCTACTTGCACATCATCATCTGCACATCTATCACTCCAGTGTTAATGCTAATTTGTAATTATTTTGCCTCTATGGCCTATTTATTGCCTACCTCCCTACTCTTCTACATTTGCATACACTGTACATAGATTTTTCTATTTTTCTCTAATTGACTGTACGTTTGTTTGTAACTCTGTAGTTTTTGTTGCACTGCTTTGCTTTATCTTGGCCAGGTAGCAGTTGTAAATGAGAACTTGTTCTCAACTGGCCTACCTGGTTAAATAAAGGTGAAAAAATAAATGTCCCTGTTAGTGAGAGGCCACTTTTGTCACACAACACAATGCCACAGATGTCTCCGGTTTAATTGAATGTAAATTTCTCTACCACAATACTTTTTTTTTAAATCCCCAATTTCGTGATAACCAATTACAATCTTGTCTCATTTCTGCAACTCCCTGTCGGGCTCGGGAGAGGCAAAGGTCGAGTCATACGTCCTCCGAAATATGACCCGCCAAACTGCGCTCATTAACAGCCGCCAGCTTAACCCGGAAGCCAGCCGCACCAATGTGTCGGAGGAAACACTGTTCAATTGATGACTGAAGTCAGGCTGCATGCGCCTGGCCCGCCACAAGGAGTAGCTAGAGCATGATGAGCCAAGTAAAGTCTCCACTAACCTGAACGATGCTGGGCCAATTGTGCGCCTCACTATGGGACTCCCGGTTGTGACACTCCCTGGGTAAGAACCCGGTCCTATAGTGGCGCTTCAGGCAGTGCCACTCGGAAGGCCACTGAGGAGTATTTCTGTCTGTAATAAAGCACATTTGTGGGGAAAAACTCATTCTGACTGGCTAGGCCTGGCTCTCCAGTGGGTGGTCCTGGTTCCCAAGTGGGTGGGCCTATGCCCTCTGAGGCGCCCCTGCCCAGTCATGTGAAATCTGTATATTAGAGCCTAATGAATTCATATCAATTGACTGATTTCCTTCTATGAACTGTAACTCAGTAAAATCTTTGAAGTTGTTATGTTTATTTTTGTTCAGTTTACCTCTTTCCCATGCCTCTTAAGACGATGCTCCTTTTTTAAGTGTTTTTCCTTAAATCCTCGCTGAAAGAACGGACCAGGTGAAAGCCATCCTAATGATGAGCTGAATTGTTTACCTGTCAAGTATTTGGCAATCAGTACAGTTGAAGGGGAGAAAATGACTGATTTTTAAGCTATTAAGGTAGCCATATAGGCTATATATTGACCAACTAGGATGGTCTTGGAATTCTGTGTTTTTGAAATTCGAAATTCTCCTTCTCTCTTCCAGCATTGGGGGCGGCCTATGGCACGGCTAAGAGCGGAACGGGCATCGCTGCCATGTCGGTGATGCGGCCGGAGCTCATCATGAAGTCCATCATTCCTGTGGTCATGGCGGGTATCATAGCCATCTACGGGCTGGTGGTGGCGGTGCTCATCGCCAACAACATTTCAGAGAAAGTCACCCTCTACAAGTAAGAGCTCAGAGATTGCAGATGCTAGTTACCCATTCTCAAGTCTACCGCTAGGCACTGCGTGTCTGAAACCATCTGATTGGTAGTAATATGGTATTGGCTCCACTTAATAGTGGTGGATTTTTCACTATTGTTTTTTTTTTTTTTTTTAAGAAGTGTTTTAGTGATATACTACATCTGTAAACTGATGGTCTGCCATCTCTTTGGGATGCTATGACTGCAATTGTTTTGAATAAATCTTCCTCTCTTTCCCTCCCCATCTCTTTCTCCATCTCTCCCATCTTTCCATCCCTCCTCACTTTTTCTACCCTCCATCTTTCTCTATCCCCCACCTCTCTCCTGTAGGAGTTTCCTCCACCTGGGTGCTGGGCTGAGCGTGGGGCTGAGTGGGCTGGCGGCTGGTTTCGCCATCGGCATTGTGGGCGATGCAGGTGTTCGGGGCACGGCCCAGCAGCCCAGGCTCTTCGTGGGCATGATCCTCATCCTGATCTTTGCAGAGGTCCTGGGGCTCTACGGTCTTATTGTGGCGCTCATCCTCTCCACAAAATAGAGAGAGCAAAGTCCATCTGTCCTTCCGTGTACGTTGAGTCAACGCTACATCATCCATTCCATATATAAACATCTAAGAAATAAAGAACAAATTGGAGAGCATGCCTTTACGCCTGGTTCCAAATCTACTCTCTTTAGCCACTTCTTTCCTAGTGACACTACTGAGTCCTTTGTAGATCTAATAGGTTTGAATAAGTGTTAGCAATATGGTAATAGAAAAAGCCACAAACCTACCTACATTGCTTATTCATGCCTGTCAGATCTACGAGGGAGGCATCTTGAGGTGTTAAGGGCTGTGTCCCAAATGGCACCATATTCTCTACGTAGTGCACTATTGACCAGAGTTATATGGGCTATAGTGCTCTGGTCAAAAGTAGTCCACTCAATAGGGAATAGGGTGCGATTTGGGACACGGCGTGGGGTTGATTTGAGATTGGGCGTGAAGCGAAAAGCGTCTCCTATTCCAGTCGTATCTCTTTTCCTGTACAGTCGTCCTTGAGTCCAATAGCCAAACCTTTGTGAATGTAGTGACGCTTTCGTCCTGTGCGTGCTTGAGTATTGGTTTACCTCCTTCCTCCCAATTTCCTCTCATTTATGTGTCTGCTAAATGGCTTTTATTAGTGTTCCTTTGTTTGTTTTTTCTTTAAATGTCTGAAGAACGGACTGTTGGACAAATCATTTTATTTTTCTGGGGACCATTTTCACATTAAAGGACCTAACTAATACAAGGACATGGATAACTATTTTTTTGGTTTGGTTTTTTTCACGAATTATTTATGAAGATTTTGAAATGTTAATACAACTGTTTTATCGAGTTCCCAATGAGATGGAGAGGTGTGTATGTGCGTGTATATATATCTCTATCTAATAAATATCTGTATAGCTAGATTAATTGCACTGTGGGTAATTGTTCTAAGGGCTTTGAATTCCTCTGGATGCATGTATCCAGTGGAGACTGTCTCTGATGTGCAGATGTTGGAGTGGGACTTAACTGTTTTATGGTGGCTGGCATGTAAAATTGTGTGTGGCGTGTGTGTCTGTTAACTCTAAGACATCATTCTCATTTGTACTGTTGACCTGTAGTACTGGGGTGTAATCAATATTCCAAATGAAAACTAGACAGATTCTATTGGACAGATTCAGGTAGGTCCCCCGTTTGATTCGTAAATTGTTTCCATTGCAAGATGTGATGAGTAAACCCCAGCCATGTGGTTGCAGTTGCACACTGGCGGGCCTCATCTGTCTAATATCCAATTAAATCTCAACCACATCTTTTGTTGCATTATTTAATGATTTTCTGAAACAATGTCAGAATGGAAGAATAGCTCCCTCCATTTGCACTTTATCCATTCTGTTCTCGTACTCAACCTGGAAGCAGCACAGGGTTAATTGCGTTCACCATCTTCACATCTATACAACTGCTCAATAGTTGGAGGGGAAAAAATCTCACGTCACGGCAGTTGCATGAAAATACAAGTGTCTAATCATTGGTGCGGCTAGGGTTTGACAATGTATTGTTTTATGTCAGTGTCCTGAAAGTAAACCATGATCGTGAAAGACAGAACAATGAGCCAGAAATTACACTGGATGTATAAATATGAAGCATTTCCGCTCACTACTAAACGTGGTAATGAGAAGGTGTAGCGAGATGGATTTCGGCCGAAATTCTTCACATTTTCTCATTGATGAAACATTTGATCTCCATACAGTTTTCTGTTTCCAAAAACTAAAATATGTAAGTGGACTGCGTTTTGCAGGCTTGACCCTTTTCAAGTTTCAAAAAATTGGTTTAGGAGTGCAAAGGCGAATCGAGTTGCTGCACACGCGCACTTCAGAGTGGGCGTCCCCTAACGGAAAAATCGAAATACATGCTAGAATGCGCCAGTAGGATTTCACTAGCTAATGCTTGGCTCTGCCCATCTCTGCTTGTTCCGCTCACTCGGATCCATTTATTCTCATTAGACACGACAGGCTCTGGTCTATCTTGACGTAGCTATAAAAAAAAAATCTTAGGTATGAAGTTGGGCAGAAACTGAAAGGGCTTGTGAAGAAAAATGTTATTGCAAGAACTGGGAGCTCTTTAAATTTGAGGTGTCCAAATACCTTAGAAAATATGGTAGTAAATCTTGCTAAGACCAGAAGAGCTGAGGAGGAAAAGGTGATCATTAAGATAACTTCCCTTTCTCAGAGGTCCCCAGCTGACCTCTTGGGGAGGAGAACCTGGAACTAATTGAGTTACAAAATAAACTGGATAATATATAGAAATTGAAAGCAGACGGAGACTTTATTAGATTGAGGAAAAAATAGATTGAGGAGGGAGAACAGAATTCATCCTATTTATTTAGACTTGAGAAATTTCACTCTAAAAATAACACTATCCATAAATGAAACATTGATGGTGTTATTACAGATGACCAAAAATGAATCTATAAATACTGTAGCAATCTTTACAGAAAATTGTATAGCTCTACTTACTGTCAGGAATCCACAGATGTTTTTTTTTTAACTCACTGAATAATGTTCACTCTATCAGTGATATAGAATCTTAACAGTGTGATGAACTCATCAAAGTTGAAGAGATTATAGAGTCTATTAAACATCTAAAGAAAAATAAATCACCAGGTGTTGATGGAATTACATCAGAATTTTACAAATAATTTTCTGAACAAGTAGCTCCCTTCCTATTTGAAGTCTTTTTTAGAGAGTATTAAAAACAATGCTCTCCCTCCTACAATGAGCCAGGGGTTAATAACACTGATACCTAAGCATAAAAAAGAAGTGCTGCTCATCGATAACTGGCGTCCAATTGTCTTTTAATAATGACTGTTTTTACTCCCAAATTGAAAAATGCAATTTTATGGACAACAGTGGATGGTTCTTAAAATAAGCTTTGTGTTATGGGGCTCTTAATTAAAAGAGCCGTTTCATTCCACGGCATACTGCCATGGGACTTCACCTGCTGGCGATGAGAAGTAGGTGGTCAGCTTCTCCCTCACCTGGAGTGCCTGTCTGGGGGCGTTGTTGGCACCTGCCCTGGTGACATCAGGAAGGTGACCATTTGGCGTGCCCATCTCCATCCGGAGCGGCTCCTGGAATGACCTCCTCCGCAGGTAGTTGTGGAGAACACATGTGAACAGGTCCCAGGTCTTCAGCCCCAGGGAGTGATGCAGGTAGTGGAATATACAGGGTGCCATCCTGAAGTGCCTGGCCAAAGGCAGTCTCAGATGGGTCACGCCATCACTTCCCTTGCCGTAAGCATCAACATCGACAACACGGAAACAGTAGATGGCATCTACTACAGCCAAGAGTACAACTGAATATGTACCCTTGTAGTTGTAGAACTGCGAACCTGAGCACGGTGGAGCCTGGATTACTACATGTTTCCCGTCAATGGAGCCAAGACAGCTGGGGAAATTCCACCTCTCCAGGAACTCGGCAGTGATGGCCCTCCAGTCTTCCTCCTTGGGGACAGGCATGTTTTCACCAACCAGACAGTCCCAAATGGCTTGTGCCACAGGGGACAACGCCTGCCACCATGGACCGTCCAACTCGGAAGCTGAATCCTATGGTCCTGTAGGAGTCCCCTGTCGCCAAGAATCTAAAATATAATTCAAAATAATGATCAATATTGTGTATAACTTGAATTCCACCCACATATTATATCTACTCATATAGCTACCTCATTACTGTTTATTATGCTTTACTAATTATATTGTAATACTCATCAACCATCATTAACAATGCCTTGAAACAGTACAATTCAGTCTATGACTATATCAATAAACTGTAGTCCAGGCCAACTCTACTCTTAGAAAGAATGGTACTATCTATTTAAAAGGGTTCTCTGGCTGTCCCCATAGGAGATCCCTTTTAGGTTCCAGGTAGTACCCCTTTTGGTTCCAAGTAGAACCCTATTGGGTTCCATGTATTAAGTATTATACCTGGAACTAAAAATGGTTATCCTATGGGGAAAGCAGAAGGACACTTTTGGAACCTTTTTCACTAAGAGTGTATGTGAGTCCAATAAGAATGTAATGAATGACTCTAACTGTCTTGAACAACAGTGGGTCCTGGAGAAGACTAGCCTACCTTCATCAGGGCAGAAGGCACCTTTCTTTTCATTTGGTAACATTGTATAATTCAAAAAGGATTATAAACCAACTTTGGGAAAAGTTATAGTCCCAATGAACATTCTGTAAAAGTACATCTAATGTCAAATAGGGACTATTAACTAGAGCCCTTTAGCTAGTTAGGTTGCACATAAAAACAATGTATCAAATATCAATCAATTATGGTATCAAAGGCTTTAAAAATGTACTAGAGTGTAGCTTACCGGAGACAAAAGGCCAGGCGTTCAACTGGGCTGATGGACTCCCGGTAGTTGGTATCCATCCGGGTGATCCTGGCTCCAACCATCTGGAGCAGGTGATCGAACTGGCTTCGGTCCAGACGAAAGTAACTTCGGAATTCCTCTCCAAACAGTCGAAGCTCTTGAATTAGACGGTGGAACTCCCCTGCCTGCTTTCGGGACATTTAACCATCTCTGGACCCACACAGACCTGCGCTTTCTGCGGGGCTGGTCCCGGCCCAACAGCGCGATCAAGACCATCTTCCTCAACGTTGGTCTCATTGTTGAAAGAGCCTACTCTGCTATCTTGACTATTTATTATTGCATTTCGGATGGAAATTATATTATAGGCTCTCACAATTAATTGGTGGATGTCAATCGAATAAATAATATACTTGGCAAATAAATTAATAAAAAATGTAAAGAAATTATGCAATCAAACTGTTTTATGTAATCCCACATTTTTACTGAATATGTGTGCAAAAAAAAAATCTACATTCATATTTTGCTACTTTCTGTCAAATCTACGCAAACAATTTGATGCACCACACAGAACGCACTGCATCTGCCTCTGCAACGCAATGCTGCAAGGGAAATGCAGCGTTCCATTGGAAATGAATGTACATCTGGTGTATCGAAACGCAAAACACAGTCGGTGTGTTCGAAGCGTAAGGGAAAAAAATTTAAGTATCTCATTGTAGTCTCAAACCCAGGCCTGGTCTGTTTTGTAAGCGTTCCCGGAAGT
This sequence comes from Oncorhynchus nerka, assembly GCF_034236695.1. Taxonomy (NCBI): domain Eukaryota; kingdom Metazoa; phylum Chordata; class Actinopteri; order Salmoniformes; family Salmonidae; genus Oncorhynchus; species Oncorhynchus nerka. Next base: position 1,283,817 of record NC_088421.1, read on the forward strand.
CTCGCGATGTTGCGCCTCTGGGCTGAGAAACTCTCATTAGTCTGTTGGCCGACTAGCATGTACTTAACTGCAAATGTTTGATTCAGATGTTGGCGTATTCAGTCCTGTGATGTTTAACGAAGACCGAGGGATTATTTTTAAGTGTAAAACAGGAAGCGGACGACTGGCAAGCTGGTAACATTACAGTACAGGTACATTAGCAATCGCGCTAACGCTATCCAGCTAGGTACTTGCTAGCTAACGTCAACAAAAACATGTTGGAGAAAGGTTACTAACTGTAGATATGTAACTAGTTATGATGCATATTATTTCCACAATTTTTGCCATGGTGTAAATTTGTAGTTCTTGACCAAGGAGGCACAGATAGCCGGTTAACGTTAGTTAAATTGACAACATGTTGCAGCACGTTATGGCTGTTCCGCTAGGCAGCTAACGTTAGGCCCAAAACGTACCCGACGAAATGCACGAGATGATTGATTGCATGATCTAATCAGTGGCCTCGTCACTTAATTTGATCAGATATTTTATGCACAGCAACTAGGTAAGTAAAATATAGCTAGCGAAAATATGTGCATGACAGGTGTGTGAAGTGTACAGTAGCCAGGGTTGCCAGGTGAAGCTAAAATGTTTAGCCCAATTACCACTCAAATCCCATCCAAAAGTCTTGGAAAACTAACCCACATTTTTTCCACCCAGTAAGAGTGGAGTTGTGACGTGAAACGACGTTAGAAGCATAATTCGGGTTTCCTCAAAATAATTATCAGGATTTATGATATTGCTTAATCATAGCAGTCAAACCGACATCCATTTATGGAAAATGATCTGCCGAGTTTAATAAGGTTTAATTATATTTTCTCTTGCCACATTCAAATTCCTTTATTATGTCTTATTATGTCATAAGGCACCAGTTTATAATAGCAATAAGGCACTCTGGGGGTTTGTGGTATATGGCCAATATACCATGGCCAAGGGCTGTTCTTACGCACTAAACAACGGGGAGTGCCTGCAGACAGCCGTTAGCCATGGTATATTGGCCAAATACCACAAACCCCCAGAGTGCCTCATTGCTATTATAAACTGGTTACCACTAATTAGAACGGTAAAAAGTAATGTTTTGTCATACCTGTGGTATATGGTATGATATTACCACAGCTTTCAGCCAATCAGCATTCAGGCCTTGAACCTGGTTTATTTTATGTAAATAAATCCCCTTTTTGCATGTGCATAACTATAGATAAATCTGACAGAAGAGTTTGAGTGATGAAAGTTAGACAGAGGATCTCAAATCTCTGAGCAAGAAACACTTGGATGAACATAAAACAACTGTTAGGCTATTTTCTGGCAATTGTGCTTTTATGTGCCAAATATTAAGACTGCAAACCATTATAAATGGCCCATTTGCGAGATTGACTTGTCATTTCAATAGGCATTGGCTACAGACACAAATCTGGGTTTATGAATGCAATGACAGTTTGCTTAGCTAAAGGCTGGTATCCTATAGCCCCGTATAGGCCTACATCTAATTTCAGATAGTCTACAGTATCCTAAATAAGATGTAGGCAAGCTGTAAACTGAACGATTTAGCAGCTTGCTAAATTCAAATTAAGACTAATTCATGAATAGAGAGGCGATTTCGTCATAAGTGCTTGTTTCCCAATAGCCTGCTGGAATAGGCTACTGAGGATGGGGGTCATAATTTCAATCACTCAGTTAAATATGAATAATATGCATATGAACTGAATATGCTTGTCAACAACAGCCAGTGTTTAATTTGTATTTGTTTTACCTGTAGCCTAATCTGACAACTGTTACCGTTTAATCGAATGTGTTCATAATAACACAAGGCTACATCAACAAACTGAAGTCATAGGCTATTTATTAAATTGCTTTGCCAGGTCCAGGTAGGCTACACAAGTGGCACAAATGGATTTGCAATGACTCCAGTGAAATCGTCATTTAATTTCAGCATATTTATTGTATCAAATGGTAGCCTACGATGGCATATACATGAATAGGGTACTTGATGGCCAACAGAGGGAAATTTGTAATTCTCCACATTTAGCCAAAGTCAGTTTCAATGAGGACTTTTCCCCATAAAATGAACCACGTGAAGGAGTTTCATAACTTCCACTTCAAATTTCCACTCGGGTGGAACTTTGAACTCACTTGGAACTCCCCCGAGACCCAAGAACTGAGTATGCATAAAGCACTGCGCTTGATACCTTTTTCTTTAAGTAGTCAACGTTGGAATGGAGTTTAAACCACCTCCGAGTGAATTTATGTAATGCGCTCTAGTGCGTTTTCCACTACTTTTGTAACAGGTTCTGTACTGGTACCTTTTTGTGTTGTGTTCTGGTATTTTTCGTAGCTGTCTACTTACCACAACAGACCGATGCTGGCACAAATTCAATGAGCTGTATACCAGCATAAGCAAACAGGAAAACGCTCATCCAGAGGCGGCGATCCTAGTGGCCGGGGTCTTTAATGTAGGGAAACTCAAATTCATTTTACCTCATTTCTATCAGCATGTTAAATGTGCAACCAGATGGGAAAACATTTCTAGACCACATTTACTCCACACACAGACATGTACAAAGCTCTCCCTCGCCCTCCATTTGGCAAATATGACCGTAATTCTATCCTCCTGATTCCTACTTATAAGCAAAAATGAAAGCAGGAAGCACCAGTGACTCGGTCAATAAACAAGTGGTCAGATTAAGCAGATGCTAAACTACAGGACTGTTTTGCTAGCACAGACTGGAATATGTTCCGGGATTCTTCCAATGGCATTGAGGAGTACACCAAATCAGTCACTGGCTTCATCAATAAGTGCATCGATGATGTCGTCCCCACAGTGACTGTACGTACATACCTCAACCAGAAGTCATGGATTCCAGGCAACATTCGCACTGAGCTAAAGGGTAGAGCTGCCACTTTCAAGGAGCGGAACTCCTTGAAGCTTATAAGAAATCACGCTATGCCCTCCGACAAACCATCAAACAGGCAAAGCGTCAATACGCAATTAAGATCGAATCATACTACACCGGCTCCAATGCTCGTCGGATCTGGCATGGCTTGCAAACTATTACAGACTACAAAGGGAAGCACAGTCGAGAGCTGCCCAGTGACACTAGCTTACCAGACGAGCTAAATAACTTCTATGCTCGCTTCGAGGCAAGTAACACTGAAACATGCATAAGAGCATCAGCTATTCCGGATGACTGTGTGATCACGCTCTCCGCAGCGGATGTGAGTAAGATCTTTAAACAGGACAACGTTCACAAGGCAGCAGTGCCAGACGGATTACCAGGACGTGTACTCCGAGCATGTGCTGACCAACTGGCAAGTGTCTTCACTGACATTTTCAACCTCTACCTGTCTGTCCATCATACCAACATGGTTCAAGCAGACTACCATAGTCCCTGTGCCCAAGAGCACTATGGTAACCTGCCTAAATGACTACCGACCCGTAGCACTCACGTCTGTAGCCATGAAATGCTTTGAAAGGCTGGTCATGGCTCACATCAACACCATTTTCCCAGAAACCCTAGACCCACTAAGCTAAGGACCCTAGGACTAAACACCTCCCTCTGCAACTGGATCCTGGACTTCCTGATGGGCAGCCCCCAGGTGGTAAGGGTAGGTAACAACACATCTGCCACACAGATCCTCAACACGGGGGCCCCTCGGGTGCGTGCTCAGTCTCCTCCTGTACTCCCTGTTCACTCATGACTACATAGCCAACCACGACTCCAACACCATCGTGGCCACGCACGCCTCCAACTCAATCATCAAGTTTGCGGACGACACAACTTCTACAGATGCACAATCGAGAGCATCCTGGCGGGCTGTATCACCGCCTGGTACGGCAACTGCTCCGCCCACAACCGTAAGGCTCTCCAGAGGGTAGTGAGGTCTGCACAACGCATCACCGGGGGCAAACTACCTGCCCTCCAGGACACCTACACCACCCGATGTCACAGGAAGGCCATAAAGATCATCAAGGACAACAATCACCCGAGCCACTGCCTGTTCACCCCGCTATCATCCAGAAGGCGAGGTCAGTACAGGTGCATCAAAGCTGGGACCGAGAGACTGAAAAACAGCTTCTATCTCAAGGCCATCAGACTGTTAAACAGCCACCACTAACATTGAGTGGCTGCTGCCAACACACTGACTCAACTCCAGCCACTTTAATAATGGGAATTGATGGGAAATGTAAAATATATCACTAGCCACTCTAAACAATGCTACCTAATATAATGTTTACATACCCTACAATATTCATCTCATATGTATACGTATATACTGTACTCTATATCATCTACTGCATCTTTATGTAATACATGTATCACTAGCCACTTTAACTATGCCACTTTGTTTACATACTCATCTCATATGTATATACTGTACTCAATACCATCTACTGTATCTTGCCTATGCCGCTCTGTACCATCACTCATTCATATATCTTTATGTACATATTCTTTGTCCCCTTACACTTGTGTCTATAAGGTAGTAGTTTTGGAATTGTTAGCTAGATTACTTGTTGGTTATTACTGCATTGTCGGAACTAGAAGCACAAGCATTTCGCTACACTCACATTAACATCTGCTAACCATGTGTATGTGACAAATAAAATTTGATTTGGTAGGCCTAATCACAGACTGATGAGATGGCCTATAGAGAGGTGGTCAGAGACCTGACCGCGTGGTGCAAGGACAACAACCTTTCAACGTGACCAAGGCAAAGATTATTGTGGACTACAGGAAAATGGGGACCGAGCATGACCCCATTCTCATCAACGGAGCTGTAGTGGAGAAGATTGAGAGCTTCAAGTTCCTTGGCGTCCACATCACCAACAAACTAACATGTTCCTAACGCACCAAGACAGTCATGAAGTAGGCACAACAAAACCTATTCCCCCTCAGGAGACTGAAAAGATTTGGCATGGGTCCTCAGATCCTCAAAATGTTTTATAGCTGCACCATCGAGAGCATCCTGACGGTTTGCATCTCTGCCTGGTATGGCAACTGCTCAGCCTCAGTGCAAGGCACTTCAGAGGGTAGTGCGTACAGCCCAGTACATCACCGGGGCCAAGCTTCCTGCCATCCAGGACCTCTATACTTGGCGGTGTCAGAGGATGACCCTAAAAATGGTCAAAGACTCCAGCCAAGTCATAGACTGTTCTCTATGCTACCGCACGGCAAACGGTACCGGAGTGCCAAGTCTAGGTACAAAGAGGCTTCTATAAACAGCTTCTACCCCCAAGCCATAAGACTCCTGAACATCTAATCAAATGTCTACCCAGACTATTTGCATTGCCCCCTCCCTTCTACGCCGCTGCTACACTCTTATCTATGCATAGTCACTTTTAATAATTACCTACATGTACATATTACCTCAATTACCTCGACACCGGTGTTATTCTGTACCGGTACCCCCTGTATATAGCCCCGCTATTGTTATTTACTGCTGCTACTCTTTTTAATTATTTGTTATTCTTATCTCTTACTTTTTTGGGGGGAGGGCTATTTTCTTATCTGCATTGTTGGTTAAGGGCTTGTAAGTAAGCATTTCACTGTAAGGTCTACACCTGTGGCAAATACAATTTGATTTGAAGGTGGGAGGGAAATGAAAGCTCTGGACACAATTCTGCGGGTTGTCTCTCTTTTAATGACTGCATGGAATGCAAACGTTAATGCTGCCATCTGGACTCATGCACAAGTGTAATTGCCTCTCCTCAACACGCTTTGAGAACTCACATCAACAAAAAAAATACATTGTACATTATATTATACATGTTAATATTTTCAAAAGACTAACATTTCATTTCATAAATGTTGTACACTAATAATTTTCTAATATGTGCAAAATATTTATTTTAATGTACTATTATACCCGAGGCATACTAATGAGGCAACAATGCCATTCATGGCATGACCGGACAGGTAACAAAATGAACGACACAACTAACTAACTAGGCACAACATGAAATACAAAAACATCACATTTCACGACATACCTGCGTGGAATGGCTACAAATCCAAGGCAAACGTTAATGCTGCCGTCTGGACTCTCATACACAAGTATATTTGCCTTATAAAAGATAATGCCAGAAAATCGTCAGCAAAAGAGACTCTCTCCCTCTCTCTCTTTAAGCTAACGGTAGCTGGGCTAGCCTTGTAAAGTTTCACTCAAATTATCCCCATTCACGCTAATATATATTCCTACCGACAGTAGTGAAACAACATTTGTGAACATTTGCTAACTTGTACATTCAACACATACCTCTCCTCATCACACGTTGAGCAAACTGAGGAGTAAAAGCATGGCTCCTGTTGATGACATCACAATTTAGAAAATAAATACAATAAAATGGTTCACTCTTGAAAGTAGTGTAATGCATCTCAAAATAAAAATAAATGATGAATTTTCGGTGAAAATATATTTGACACCTGTTACACTTTGTCTCCATTATTTCTTGATGTGCATTCTAGCGTATTATTATGATTATGGATAAAGGGTTAGAAATAACTGTCTCCATAATGACAATCTAAATGGCCTACCTACAACTGGTAAAAAGTTGTCACAACGTGCACACTTGCTGCTCTCTCCTCTCGCACTACATGACTGTTGTGCTCTCTCAACAAACAAACATACAACCTCCTCTGGCCCTCCCCACCAATCACTCACTCAGCATCAGCCTGACTCATTGCCTAACAGTCAGCAACAGGTCACAGTGAATTTTGAAGAGAAATGCCTGAAGATGAATCAACCTCTCTAGTAATACCTGACCGAATAGGGCTATAACATGGCAAAGAACAGGTTTATCAGTGTAGTGCGCCACATAATCCTATGGGATCTGTCAAGGCTGCACACAGATAAATATCACAGAAATATTCTAGTTCTTACACATCACCTTATATATTCAAACAAAATGGGCCTTTTATACGCAAGTGGGCAGCAGCATGCTCATGTCAGTCTAGAACGCAAATGTCATCTTCCTAGTAAGGACTGCAATCATTTTGGGAGTCGAGCAAGAGTCGACTACTTTCAACTCCAAAAATCCTGGAGTCGTGCACCACTAGTTTTGCAATGGATGTAAAATAGTTATAGTGGGCAGAACCAAGCACAAGCATTTTATTTGCACATTTATGTTGGGGAACGGCCTACTCGGAAGTGCGTGTGCAATAAGTAAATTCGCTCTTGTACTTCTAAACAATGCCATTTTTTTTTTACTCTGGCAAGGGGTGAAGTCTACAAACAGTCTATTCTGTTAAAGATTTTAGTTTTGGAAACAAAACTGTATGGTGATCAAATGTTTAATCGATGAGAAAATTAGCAGAATGATGGCCAAAATCCATCTTGCGCCATCTTCTCACACTGCTGGCCACTGGACTTCCTCTCATCACCATATTTGGCAGTGAGTGGAAACAACAACTGGATGCTTCATATTTATACAGCCGGTGAAATATCTGTCTCATTATTCTATCTGTTGCATTGGTGCCCCTTTAGCAAACCGGAACTGTGACAATTTGTTTAAATGGTAAACGGCCTGAATGGGAAATCCTAATTGATGCATAATTTTTGGTGTGGTTAGGCAACAGTTAGCCCTAGATGTACTGTTAACCCCCTAGTCGATTGATGCACCTGTGCATCAGTCTAACATAAAAATATCCCCTTCAAAATCCGTCTAAGATAAACATGTTTTTTTGTTGTTGAAATTTTACATAGGCGGATGTGGTGGATTGAGCCTATGTCGGCCTTCTGCATCTGCTGTGGAATGTGGCAGAGCTACATCACTGTTTGTCAGACCAGGAGAAATCCAGAAAATCGGACTTCTCACAAAGACATGCGTCTGTAGCATCCAAACGGTTTGGCCTACAAACTAATAGACGGGTTGGTTGTTTAGCAACAAAACCAACATGTGCGCAACTATGAGGCAAAACAGAAAGGGTTGGCTTAGATTGTTGACAACATGTAAACTGTATTTCGTCTCCAATGTCTGTTAAAAACATAAATACATTTGCACAATGAGCACCTGTTGTCTCACATGGTTACGATTGTTGGTTAGCTAGCTAGCAAATTTTTGCAGTCTACAAATCCACCCAAGAAAAAAATCGTCCCACGGCTGAATCTATTTGATGATCCCTGGCTTAGACTTTGAGGTTAAGGAGCCTACCGTTACTCCTTAAGGTCCAAGGACCTTCAGAGTATCTTAAGAGGTAGACTGGCTTTGGCAGCCAAAACAGCCAATTACTCTTATCTAAACCTGAATTTATTCTAAATTGCGATATGGTTCTAGAAACATAAAGCCCTTTACTTTCATATCGCGTCAATATCATTTCACAAATTTGAAGTATACACTTTCAACTGGCTTTATCACAGTTGCAGCCTCCAGTGTTTTTCAGTGACAACACGTTTCTGGCGGCCTTCTTCCATTAAACACAGGTGTTAGGAGCATGCTAGAGAGCTAATTAGCACAGGTGGTCCCTCTGTCTTCCGTAAACACAGTTTTTATTTTTTATTTATTTTTTATTTCACCTTTATTTAACCAGGTAGGCTAGTTGAGAACAGGTTCTCATTTGCAACTGCGACCTGGCCAAGATAAAGCATAGCAGAGTGAACAGACAACACAGAGTTACACATGGAGTAAACAATTAACAAGTCAATAACACAGTAGAGAAAAAAAGGGGAGTCTATATACAATGTGTGCAAAAGGCATGAGGAGGTAGGCGAATAATTACAATATTGCAGATTAACACTGGAGTGATAAATGATCAGATGATCATGTACAGGTAGAGATATTTGTGTGCAAAAGAGCAGAAAGGTAAATAAATAAAAACTGTGGGGATGAGGTAGGTGAAAATGGGTGGGCTATTTACCAATAGATTATGTACAGCTGCAGCGATCGGTTAGCTGCTCAGATAGCTAATGTTTGAAGTTGGTGAGGGAGATAAAAGTCTCCAACTTCAGCGATTTTTGCAAATCGTTCCAGTCACAGGCAGCAGAGTACTGGAACGAAAGGCGGCCGAATGAGGTGTTGGCTTTGGGGATGCTCAATGAGATACACCTGCTGGAGCGCGTGCTACGGATGGGTGTTGCAATCGTAACCAGTGAGCTGAGATAAGGCGGAGCTTTGCCTAGCATGGCCTTGTAGATGACCTTGAGCCAGTGGGTCTGGCGACGAATATGTAGCGAGGGCCAGCCGACTAGAGCATACAAGTCGCAGTGGTGGGTAGTATAAGGTGCTTTAGTGACAAAACGGATGGCACTGTGATAAACTGCATCCAGTTTGCTGAGAAGAATGTTGGAAGCCATTTTGTAGATGACATCGCCGAAGTCGAGGATCGGTAGGATAGTCAGTTTTACTAGGGTAAGCTTGGCAGCGTGAGTGAAGGAGGCTTTGTTGCGGAATAGAAAGCCGACTCTTGATTTGATTTTCGATTGGAGATGTTTGATATGGGTCTGGAAGGAGAGTTTGCAGTCTAGCCAGACACCTAGGTACTTATAGGTGTCCACATATTCAAGGTCGGAACCATCCAGTGTGGTGATGCTAGTCGGGCAAGCGGGTGCAGGCAGCGATCGGTTGAAAAGCATGCATTTGGTTTTACTAGCGTTTAAGAGCAGTTGGAGGCCACGGAAGGAGTGTTGTATGGCATTGAAGCTCGATTGGAGGTTAGATAGCACAGTGTCCAATGACGGGCCGAAAGTGTATAGAATGGTGTCGTCTGCGTAGAGGTGGATCAGGGAATCGCCCGCAGCAAGAGCAACATCATTGATATACACAGAGAAAAGAGTCGGCCCGAGAATTGAACCCTGTGGCACCCCCATAGAGACTGCCAGAGGACCGGACAACATGCCCTCCGATTTGACACACTGAACTCTGTCTGCAAAGTAATTGGTGAACCAGGCAAGGCAGTCATCCGAAAAGCCGAGGCTACTGAGTCTGCCGATAAGAATATGGTGATTGACAGAGTCGAAAGCCTTGGCAAGGTCGATGAAGACGGCTGCACAGTACTGTCTTTTATCGATTGCGGTTATGATGTCGTTTAGTACCTTGAGTGTGGCTGAGGTGCACCCGTGACCGGCTCGGAAACCAGATTGCATAGCGGAGAAGGTACGGTGGGATTCGAGATGGTCAGTGACCTGTTTGTTGACTTGGCTTTCGAAGACCTTAGATAGGCAGGGCAGAATGGATATAGGTCTTTAACAGTTTGGGTCCAGGGTGTCTCCCCCTTTGAAGAGGGGGATGACTGCGGCAGCTTTCCAATCCTTGGGGATCTCAGACAATATGAAAGAGAGGTTGATCAGGCTGGTAATAGGGGTTGCAACAATGGCGGCGGATAGTTTCAGAAATAGAGGGTCCAGATTGTCAAGCCCAGCTGATTTATACGGGTCCAGGTTTTGCAGCTCTCTCAGAACATCTGCTATCTGGATTTGGGTAAAGGAGAACCTGGAGAGGCTTGGGCGAGGAGCTGCGGGGGGGCCGGAGCTGTTGGCCGAGGTAGGAGTAGCCAGGCGGAAGGCATGGCCAGCCGTTGAGAAATGCTTGTTGAAGTTTTCGATAATCATGGATTTGTCGGTGGTGACCGTGTTCCCTAGCCTCAGTGCAGTGGGCAGCTGGGAGGAGGTGCTCTTGTTCTCCATGGACTTCACAGTGTCCCAGAACTTTTTGGAGTTGGAGCTACAGGATGCAAACTTCTGCCTGAAGAAGCTGGCCTTAGCTTTCCTGACTGACTGCGTGTATTGGTTCCTGACTTCCCTGAACAGTTGCATATCGCGGGGACTGTTCGATGCTATTGCAGTCCGCCACAGGATGTTTTTGTGCTGGTCGAGGGCAGTCAGGTCTGGAGTGAACCAAGGGCTGTATCTGTTCTTAGTTCTGCATTTTTTGAACGGAGCATGCTTATCTAATATGGTGAGGAAGTTACTCTTAAAGAATGACCAGGCATCCTCAACTGACGGGATGAGGTCAATGTCCTTCCAGGATACCCGGGCCAGGTCGATTAGAAAGGCCTGCTCACAGAAGTGTTTTAGGGAGCGTTTGACAGTGATGAGGGGTGGTCGTTTGACTGCGGCACCGTAGCGGATACAGGCAATGAGGCAGTGGTCGCTGAGATCCTGGTTGAAGACAGCGGAGGTGTATTTGGAGGGCCAGTTGGTCAGGATGACGTCTATGAGGGTGCCCTTGCTTACAGAGTTAGGGTTGTACCTGGTGGGTTCCTTGATGATTTGTGTGAGATTGAGGGCATCTAGCTTAGATTGTAGGACTGCCGGGTTGTTAAGCATATCCCAGTTTAGGTCACCTAACAGAACAAACTCAGAAGCTAGATGGGGGGCAATCAATTCACAAATGGTGTCCAGGGCACAGCTGGGAGCTGAGGGGGGTCGGTAGCAGGCGGCAACAGTGAGAGACTTATTTCTGGAGAGAGTAATTTTCAGAATTAGTAGTTCGAACTGTTTGGGTATGGACTGTAACATGGAGATGGCGGTGTGGAAACACTAATCCTATAAAGACGTGTGTGTATCAATTTATCCTTTTTGTTTTTTGAAAATAATTTCTCGCTGATATGAAATATAAAGTCCTTATGCTTCCAAAACCATACCACAAGCGATGCGTGTTAATGTTCAGACCGAGCGTCGGGGCTCTCAAAGTACTGAATAAAGGGTCTGAATACTTATGTAAATGTGATATTTCAAACTGTTTTTGCTATGTCATTATGGGGTATTGTGTGTAGATTGATGAGGTGGGAAAACGATTTATTCAATTTTAGAATAAGGCTGTAACGTAACAAAATGTGGAAAAAGTGAAGTGGTCTGAATACTTAGCAAATGCACTGCATTTCACATTTTTGCCTACTTTATAAAAATGTCAACTTCTGGAGCTCATAGGGCTGGTCAAAAGTAATGCACTGAATAGGGTGCCATTTTGAATGCAACCTTTGTCCATCCAACTCTCCTGACTCCTCCCTCCCCCAGGTGTCCTGCTGCAATGTCAAGGCGGAGCAGGAACAGCCGGGCATGGCGTTACGTATGGAGTGGAATACGGCGAGACGCTGATTCCCGAGTGCAGGTACTGGCCTCAGAGAGTCAGGAGTGGGGCTACGAACGCTTACAGGTAAGGGTCGGTTTGTGACGGACGTAGACCAGGGGTGTGAAACTCATTGCATGGAGGGCGGATTGTCTTCTGTTTTTGTTATTTCCTTTCAATTTGTGTCCAATTAAGACCTAGATAACCAGGTGAGGGGAGTTCCTAACTAATCAGGGACCTAAGGCTAGTTGATCAATCAAGTAGAAGGGAGGAGCGAAAATCCGCAAACAATTGGCCTTCCATGGAATGAGTTTGACACCTCTGACGTAGATGGTTCCATTGTGCCAGAAATGCGGAGTCAAGCACAGCTGACATATTTGAGCACTGTTAGGTACTGTTTGTAAATTGTGTTTGTACCCTCTGCAGTACAGTGACTCAGACTCTGAGCCAGACTACCGGCTCGTGGTGCCACCGGTCCCCAGTGCCGTGCCCGTTACCGGAGAGTCGTACTGCACCTGCGACTCCCAGGCCGAGCCTAGCTACAACCCACGTCTCCGGGGCTTCCACCGCATCAAAGACTGCCACTGTGGAGAGGAAGACCAGGGTGAGGATGGGAGGGGCAGGGTGGAGAAACTAAGGTGGTGTTCAGAAGGGCACACCGTAGAAAAACTTGTTTTTTATTGGTCACGTTCAGGTAGTCCCTTCAGGTATTTTACACGGTTTCTGAGGGTTTTCATCTGTTTCATGCCCAAGCTGTATAAGGGTGTTCCCAAAGTTAAACTCTCACCATTATTTGCTTATTAAAATATCTAAGTGTCTGAGATGTTGCAGGTCAACTGTCATTGGATCCACTGACCTCTTGACATTGCAGACTTCGACTGGGTGTGGGACGACAGTAACCGCTCCACGGCCACGTTGATGACCTGCGACAACCGCAAAGTCAACTTCCACACAGAGTACAGCTGTGGCACAGCAGCCATCAGAGGTTCCAAGGAGCTGGCAGATGGCCAGCACTTCTGGGAGATCAAGATGACATCACCAGTGTACGGGACAGATATGGTGAGGCTCCATCCATCATTTCTCAGGAGACAGGATTATAATGATCAGTGGAGTCTGGTGTCACTTTAAATAGGAGGACGGGTATATTTAATGGAATGAATGGAGCTGTTTTCATTCCATTCCAGCCATTACTATGAGCCTGTCCTCTAATTTCTCTCTTCACCAGCCTCCACTGCTGGGGGTTGGGGCTTAGGCTTGTAAGACCTTAGGAAGTTTAGTAGTTTCTCTTTCCTAAAGCTTATTTTGTGAACCTTTTGCATTTTGTATGATGGTGAGCATATTGATTACTGTTCTATTTTTATATGTGATTAAGGTGAACATGTTGAATGAAGACTTTTGATGTTGTGTAGATGATAGGCATCGGAACCTGTGACGTGAACCTGGATAAGTACAGACATACCTTCTGCAGCCTGTTGGGGAAAGATGATGACAGCTGGGGTCTCTCCTACACTGGTAAAACCATATAATCCATCAGATAGTACTTATCACAAGCATTCCTGGGTTCATATAGTATTAGTTTCTTTCACATATGTTCAGCGTTTGATTGAGTGGTGCCTGCTTTGCTGGACAGGGTTTTCACTTTATCGTATTTGTGCCAGGCAAGCTCAATCAAGCATAGCTCAAAAAAACAAATACTATTTGAACCCATGCCCTTGATTACAAAACATACACAGTAAAATCATCACCCTGTGTTGCCTGTTTTTTTGTTTTCTTTAAAAAGAAAAGGAAAGCCACACACTATCTAGTAACTCCGATGCAGGGTTGTCAAACACTGCGGTTTGCAAGTGTGTGGAGCGATGGGTAATAATGCTTCGAGGGTGGCTGTTGTCGATGTATTCCTGGTTCGAGCCCAGGTAGGGGTGAGGAGAGGGACGGAAGCTATACTGTTACACTGGCAATACTAAAGTGCCTATAAGAACATCCAATAGTCAAAGGGTATATGAAATACAAAGGGTATAGAGAGAAATAGTCCTACTACAAATAGTCCTACTACAACCTAAAACCTCTTAACCTTGGAATATTGAAGTCTCATGTTAAAAGGAACCACCAACTTTCATATGTTCTCATGTTCTGAGCAAGAAACTTAAACGTTAGCTTTTTTACATGGCACATATTGCACTTTTACTTTCTTCTCCAACACTTTGTTTTTGCATTATTTAAACCAAATTGAGCATGTTTCATTATTTATTTGAGGCTACATTGCTTTTTATTGATGTATTATATTAAGTTAAAATAAGTGTTCATTCAGTATTGTTGTAATTGTCATTATTTCAAATACATTTTTAAAAATCGGCCGATTCAATCGGTATCAGCTTTTTTTTTGGTCCTCCAGTAATCGGTATCAGCTTTCAGAAATCATAGTTGGTCGATCTGTATTATGTACAAAGAATTGTCAGGAGCCTGTAAAAAGGCTGCTGTCCATTGCAGTGCCGCTCTTATTCCGGGAGCAAATTACTTACCGAGACTAATCTCTGAATGTGCCAATGTTTTATGAATGATTCCTTTAATTTCTGAGCATTTTGAGTAGCGCTATCGGGAGAATGCAAAAATTATTATTTTTGCGAGACTGTCCTTGAAAGAGTTTCTCTTTGTTTTTTATTTTATCGATGGCAATATTGATCTGACCATTTTTGTATCCCCTTCATAGAATTTTATGTTTATCTCAGTGTTTCATTTGAAGTTTTTATTCTGGGAAGCGGGTGACGGCTATCAGGCTTCAGCAAACTGTTATGATCAGTGGGGTTCTTGTAAAGGTCTGTGTATAGAACATTAACCTCACAAATATTCAAAATATCAAGTAAACTGATTTGATGTGTGTAAGATTGCATAATGAATCTTTGGTCCCCCGAACAAGAGTTTAAGGGATACTTCGGATGTTGGCAATGAAGACCTTTTATCTACTTCCCCAGAGTCAGATTAACTTGTGGATATAATTTGTATGTCTCTTCGTCCAGTATGGTTTTGACTAGAAGGAATACAGCTTCTGTCCGATTTGACTTTTTGTAGCAGGTTAGGAGATTTGGGTTAAGGTTATGAAAAGGGTTAACTAAAATGCAAAAACATCACTTTTGATGTCAATTTGACAAAAGCTGTTAAGCCATGACCATCCAGTATGAAGGTAGGTCGGAAAGCTGTTCCCATAGACTTCCAGTCATTGCTCTAACGCTAGTTGGCATTTGATGAGCTAACTGGAATGGAAAATTCCAGAATGGAACCAAGATATCAATGTACCATTTCCAAATAATGTTTTTTTTTTGAGGGTTGAGAATGGACTGTAACCTACATACAAATTAGCATAATTAGGAGCCATAGGGGATCCCATAATAGTACCCTTCATCTGGATAAAGACATTTTGAAACATGAAATAATTTTGTGTGAGCCTGTTTTGTTTTCCCCTTATAATGCTAATATGGTCGTCTTCTTCTAGGTCTGTTGCATCATAAAGGAGACAAGGTGAACTTCTCCTCACGTTTCGGCCAGGGCTCAATCATCGGAGTGCACCTGGACACATGGCACGGAACACTCACCTTCTTTAAGAACCGCAAGTGCATAGGTAATTACAGGGGTCAAGGGGACCAGGTGGGATGAGTAGTGATCTACACATAGTCATTTAATTATGTTTTGCAGTAGCTTGGTGCTAGTTGAACTAAATTCAAATCTTGGTAGCGTTTTGAGTAGTTAATAACTTTTTTGCCATGTAGCGTTGAGGCTAACTACTGGAACTACACTACTTTTTTGGGCAAAAAGATTAGAAAATATGGGTGAGGTAGGAAGTATTTTAATTTCTTTTATGGCATCAGACATGCCTAATTCTCACTTGAAACAGTTTTTATTAACATTTGACTGTTGCAATTTATAGTCTGACATTTTAGATTTAGATATCATTTATCACAAAGTAGTTTGGATGTGCTGAACTACTTTGTCAAATTAACTTTAGTTAAGTAAACTAAACTCAGCAAAAAAAGAAATGTCCTCTCACTGTCAACTGCATTTTTCCCCCAGCAAACTTAAGATGTGTAAATCTTTGTCTGAACATAACAAGATTTAACAACTGAGACATACCATGAAAAGTTCCACAGGCATGTGACTAACAGAAATGGAATAATGTGTCCCTGAACAAAGGGAGGGGGTCAAAAGTAACAGTCAGTATCTGGTGTTACCACCAGCTGCATTTAGTGCAGTGGATCTCCTCCTCATGGACTGCATCAGATTTTCCTCTTCTTGCTGTGAGATGTTACCCCACTCTTCCACCAAGGCACCTGCAAGTTCCCAGACATTTTTGGGGGAATGGCCATAGACCTCTCCCTCCAATCCAACAGGTCCCAGACTCGCTCAATGGGATTGAGATCCGGGCTCTTCGCTGGCCATGGCAGAACACTGACATTCCTGTCTTGTAGGAAATCATGCACAGAACAAGCAGTATGGCTGGTGGCATTGCCATGCTGGAGGGTCATGTCAGGATGAGCCTGCTGGAAGGGTACCACATGAGGGAGGAGGATGTTTTCCCTGTAAAGCACAGCGTTGAGATTGCCTGCAATGACAACAAGCTCGTTCGATGATGCTGTGACACACCGCCCCAGACCATGACAGACCCTCCATCTCCAAATCGATTCCCCCTCTGCATGTACCCTGCTATTTACCCCTGTACTGTGCCTAGCCTTTTGCTTGTGTTGGGTAATGTGACAGAAAATGGAAACA
Source organism: Oncorhynchus nerka (assembly GCF_034236695.1). NCBI lineage: Eukaryota > Metazoa > Chordata > Actinopteri > Salmoniformes > Salmonidae > Oncorhynchus > Oncorhynchus nerka. Next base: position 1,300,612 of record NC_088421.1, read on the forward strand.
TTTCCATTCTAAAGTGGACAGTAAAAGTGTGTATTCTATTCTGCAGGCGTGGCGGCTACGGCGCTACAGAACAAGCGTTTCTACCCCATGGCGTGTTCCACAGCAGCCAAGAGCAGCATGAAGGTGATCCGCTCCTGCTTCACACCCACTTCCCTGCAGTACCTGTGCTGTGCTCGCCTCCGCCAGCTCCTCCCTGAGTGCCCAGACACCCTGAGCGTCCTGCCGCTGCCCCCTGGCCTGCGCCACCTGCTGCACAATAAGCTGGGCTGGGTCCTCAGCCTCAACAACGGCCTCCTGGGGGTCCCAGAGGGGGAAGAAGGGAGGGTGGGGGGCTTGGGGTCTGACTCAACCCCTACGCCCCCCTTGGCCGGGGCCTTGTCCTCTGAAAGCGATGACTCTGAGGGGTGTTCGTCGGACCCTGAGGCATGTCAGAGGAAGAGATGCCGTTGGACGTGACTGGAATCCGACGTGACCCCCAATGTAAACACATGGGGTGTGTCCTAAATGACACCCTATAGTGCACTACTGGCCAAAGGCCCATAGGACTCTTGTCAATAGGGTGCCATTTGGATTCAGCCATGAACTGGACTGAATCCCTGCCCCCTCCCTGAGACACACTCTCAAGTTATAATCCCTTACACACATACGCACGCACACACGTTACCGTTAATGGGTGAACCCAGGACCTGGGGACAGTGTTGTGGAAACATTTGAATCAAGATCAAACAAAGACCTATGGCCAAACTTCAGTGTACATTAACAGTATATGCAACAAGAAGAATGACATGGAATCAATGAAAAGAGACCAAGTGCAGAATTATGTGAATTGTCACCATGCTTCTTCCTTGTATATGAACAGCTGGTTGGATTGCTATAGGAGTGGCCCGTAAAGGCCATATTTTAAGTTTCTGTTTTAGCTGACCGAAGAACGAAAGTTGAGTTGTCAAAATGTCATCTCCGGGACATTTACTTGTTACATTTATATGTTCTTGCTCTGCAGGTAATACACAGTTCAAGTAATCAGTTTGACAGTTATGAATACTCAGTGAAACAAAGTTATTTTGTTGTTAATCAACACATTTGTTTCGGAGCAGGAGCAAACTTTTATTCTTTCTTTTATTTAGATCAGCTTGACAATGTATTCCCCTGAATTATTTTTGTCATATCGACACAACTTTTTTCTTTATTTTTGTAACACAAAATGATTCATTTTTCCACTCAATACTGCTGTCGTATTAGATATTGGTTGGGGGAGTGATGACTGTTATACACACCCTCTATGTTGAACTGTGAGTAGTCATGCACCGTTCTTATACCGACCTCCCTGTTATGCTCTACTTCTGCTTGATGGTAGACTCATGTCTGTTAGTCACACAGACATTTGCTTTAGTTGTCACCCCTGTGCATCCAATGGTTGGGCTGCAGACAGTTTACTGAATAAAGAAGGCAAAGGGGGTAGAAAAGGGGTGTCCACATATTATAATAAATATATGTGTATTTTTCAGTGTACAATGTTTATTTTATGCATCAAAATACTTGTATATACCGTGCATTTGGAAACTATTCAGACCCCTTGACTTTTTCCACATTTTATTACATTAGCCTTATTCTAAAATTGATTCAATTGTTATTTTTTCTCATCAATCTATACACAATACCCCATAATGACAAAGCAAAAACAGGTTTATAGAAATGTTAACTTAAAAAATTGTTTTTTATAAATTTGCTATCACATTTACGTAAGTATTCAGAGAAGGTTTTCATCAAGGATCACACTATACTTTGCTTAGTTTCTTTCCCTCAATTCTGACTACTCTCCCAGTCCCTGCCGCTGAAAAACATCCCTCCAGAATGCTGCCACCACCATACATAAAGGCCTGATTGGTGGAGTGCTGCAGAGATGGTTGTCCTTCTGGAAGGTTATCCAATCTCCACAGAGGAATTCTTGAGCTCTATCAGGGTTCTTTGGGTCTTGGTGGTTCCAAACTTCTTCCATTTAAGAATGGAGGCCACTGTGTTCTTGGGAACCTTCAATGCTGCAGAAATGTTTTGGTACCCTTCCCCAGATCTGTGCCTCGACACAATCCTGTCTTGGAAGTCGACGGACAATTCCTTCGACCTCATGGTTTTTGCTCTGATATGCACTGTCAACTGTGGGACCTTTATATATACAGGTGTGGGCCTTTCCAAATCATGTCCAATCCACAGGTGGACTCCAATCAAGTTGTAGAAACATCTCAAAGATAAGATCAATGGAAACGGGATGCACCTGAGCTCAATTTCGAGTCTCCTAGTATAGGGTCTGAATACTTATGTATAAGGTATTTGTTTTTTATTTTGAATACATTTGCTAAAATTTCTAAAACAACTCTGTAATGTTACAAATTGGAAAAAGTGAAGGAGTCTAAATACTTTCCCAATGCACTGTATAAACGGGATATATAAATGGATCTTCTATGCTATGTAATGTTCATACTGTATGTGTAGGCCTTTATTCTTATCTTGATCTCTGTCAATCTTTCTCTCCAATAATGTATATCTAAAGCATGGCCTTTGACTGAAACTAAGATGAATAGGTAAAATATGCACAGAACTAATCGCTGTATTGGCAAGGTTTTTTTTTGTTGGTCAAATTATCTGTGCTTTTTGCCTTTTTTCCCCCTGGTTCCAGCAAATGTTTAATCTTTAATAATCATTTACATTCAGTATTCTCTGTTAGGTTGCAATAACAATATAAATCTTATGTTTGCACACCAATGTTCCTCCCAATAACTAAGGATTAAGTAAGTAATGTTTGCTGGTCTAAAGAACCTACAATGGCACAATGCAAATACCTTGGCATATCAACATCAAATAAAATACAAATCAACCTTTCTTTGCAAAACAAATGCCACTTTCAGAGTACAGACAGCGGTATCAGCTGAGGCAGCTCTGGTCAAAAAATATTTTTTTTTGTGTGTGATCTGAAAATCATATTGACAAAAACATTCTACTGGTATTCATATTCGTAGTCTAAGCAGAGGTCGCTTCCCAACCTAGCAGGTGACATGACAACAGATGGCCATAGATGCGGAAAATGAGTCAATGGAACTCAGACCATTCCATTGCCCAGATTGGTGTACATTCAACAAATCTGATCTATCAAAGTGAAAAATGCAGGCCACCTGCATTGCTTGCTGTTTGGGGTTTTAGGCTGGGTTTCTGTACAGCACTTTGAGATATCAGCTGATGTACGAAGGGCTATATAAATACATTTGATTTGATTTGAAGAAGAAAAAATTCCTTTATTTAACCAGGTAGGTCAGTTGAAAACAAGTTCTCATTTACAACTGCGACCTGGCCAAGATAAAGCAAAGCTGTGCGACAACAACAACAGTTACACATGGGATAAACAAATGTACAGTCAATAACAATAGAAAAATATATGTATAGTGTGTGCAAATGTAGTAAGATTAGGGAGGTAAGACAATAAATAGGCCATAGTGGCAAAATAAATACAATGTAGCATCAACCCTGGAATGATAGATGTGCAGATGATGATGTGCAAGTAGAGATACTGGGGTGCAAAAATGAATAATTTGGGGAATGAGGTAGTTGGGTGGGCTATTTACAGATGGGCTGTCTACAGGTGCAGTGATCAGTAAGCTGCTCTAACTGCTGATGCTTAAGTTAGTGAGGGAGATTTAAGTCTCCAGGTTCAGTGATTTTTGCAATTCGTTCCAGTCATTGGCCGCAGAGAACTAGAAGGAAAGTAAGTGTTGGCTTTGGGGATGACCAGTGAAATATACCTGCTGGAGCGCGTGCTATGGGTTGGTGTTTCTATGGTGTCCAGTGAGCTGAGATAAGGTGGGGCTTTACCTAGCAAAGACTTGTAGATGACCTGGAGCCAGTGGGTTTGGCGACAAATATGAAGTGAGGGCCAGCCAAAGAGAGCATACAGGTCGCGGTGGTAGGTAGTATATGGGGATTTGGTGACAAAATGGATGGCACTGTGATAGACTACATCTAATTTGCTGAGTAGAGTGTTGGAGGCTATTTTGTAAATGAGCCGATTCTAAATGTAATTTTGGATTGGAGATGCTTAATGTGAGTCTGGAAGGAGAGTTTACAGTCCAACCAGACACATAGGTATGTGTAGTTGTCCACATATTTTAAGTCAGAACCGTCCAGAGTAGTGATGCTAGTCGGCGGGCAGGTGCGGGCAGCGATCAGTTGAAAAGCATGCATTTAGTTTTACTAGCATTTAATAGCAGTTGGAGGCCACGGAAGTAGTGTTGTATGGCATTGAAGCTCGCCTGGAGGTTTTTTAACACTGTCCAAAGAAGGGCCACAAGTATACAGAATGATGTCGTCTGCGTAGAGGTGGATCAGAGAATCCCCAGCAGCAAGAGCAACGACATTGATATATACAAAGAAAAGAGTCGGCCCGAGCATTGAACCCTGTGGCACCCCCATAGAGACTGCCAGAGGTCTGGACAACAGGCCCTCCGATATGACACACTGAACTCTGTCTGAGAAGTAGTTGGTGAACCAGGCAAGGCAGTCATTTGAGAAGCCAAGGCTGTTGAGTCTGCCGATAAGAATGCGGTCATTGACAGAGTCGAAAGCCTTGGCCATGTCGATGAAGGTCGTTGCACAATACTGTCTTTTATCGATGGCGGTTATGATATCGTTTAGTACCTTGAGCGTGGCTGAGGTGCACCCATGACAAGCTCGGAAACCAGATTGCATAGCGGAGAAGGTACAGTGGGATTTGTGTGATCTGGTGATCTGTTTATTAACTTGGCTTTCGAAGATTTTAGAAAGGCAGGGCAGGATGCAAATAGGTCTATAACAGGTTGTGTCTTGAGTGTCTCCCCCTTTGAAAAGGGGGATGACCACGGCAGCTTTCCAATCTTTGGGGATCTCAGACGATACGAAAGATAGGTTGAACAGGCTAGTAATAGGGGTTGCAACAATTGCCGCGGATCATTTTAGAAAGAGAGGGTCCAGATTGTCTAGCCCAGCTGATTTATAGGGGTCCAGATTTTGCAGCTCTTTCAGAACATCAACTATCTGGATTTGGATGAATGAGAAGTGTGTGGGGGGGGGGGTAGCCAAGTGGAAAGCATGGCCAGCCGTAGAAAAATGCTTGTTGAAATTCTCGATATCGTGGATTTATCGGTGGTGACAGTGTTTCCTAGCCTCAGTGCAGTGGGCAGCTGGGAGGAGGTGCTCTTATTCTCCATTGACTTTACAGTGTCTTAAAACCTTTTGGAATTTGTGCTACAGGATGCAAATTACTGTTTAATAGCCTTTGCTTTCCTAACTGACTGTGTATATTGGTTCCTAACTGTAAATCGAGGGCCTTAAGTAAAGTGACTGCCATAAATATTTGCACATAGGAGAGATATGGAAAACCTGCAACTCCATATTTGGAAGCGTTTAGGTCACGTGACTTTTGCCAGGGATTTGACGACAAGAAAAAGACTAAGTTCTCACACATAGACAAGATATTCTCATGGTAGAAGGCGATTTGTAGTCGTAGAAAAAAAAGTATTGCCATAGATTTTCAAGCAGATTTAAGTCAACTAACTTTGCCACTGTTGGGGAATAATCAGAATTGGTTGGTAACATAGGTAAGATGTTTTATATTCATCATATGTTTGTAAGTTACTTCTCATCAAGAATGTTATTTTTGTATAATACTGTGGCAGGGTTGCAGTATCTGTTCTATGTCAAGACTAAGTGGTTTGGGCCGCAGAGAGGGGAGAGGTCAAGGTGTCATCATGTGTAAACATATCTTTTGCTCCACTGTGTCTGTGTGCCAGTCACTCTCCTCTCTGTGAGCTTGTCCAGGATTGGTTGTATTTAGAATTGGTAATATCTAAATGACAATTTGATATATATCATAGGGTGGGGGTAATGTTTTGGTACCATTTTGTACCAAGGACGAAATAAGACCTTTGTTTAGGAGACCAAACTGAACGATAATTTATAGCCAACTCTGTCTGGCTAGGGGATACTCCTCTCAGAAGTAAAGTATTTTCTTTGTGTAAGTTCCTAAGACCTGTGGTTTGTCATGTCGTCTAGGGGGGGTGGATCTTTGCTATTAAAGGATCTCAGTTGCAATGTAGAGGGGGCTGTCAGATAATTAATTGATAGACACTGAATTGATCTGAGAGTCACAGGGTTGTGATAGAGCTCATATAATTAAAGATGGACTTTGATAACTAACTCTGATTTGTGTGTGGTTTGCGCTCATGATTTGGTAAATAGAGGAAATTTCCATGACACTGCTCAGGAACATTCACTCTCTTCTTGGTAAACAACTGCAGTGTAGATTTGGCCTTGTGTTGTAGGTCATTGTTCTGCTTAAAGGGGAATTCCTCTCCCTCTCTGGTGTAAAATACACTGAAGCAGGTTTTCCTCTAGGATTTTGCATGTGCTTAGCTCCATCCTGTTTCTTTTTACCCTGAAAAACTCCCCAGTATTGTTGATCCATCCTCAGTTTTCTACCATCACAGATTGAACTCTATAAATGTTTTAAAATCACCAATGGCCACATGGTAACGTCCCTGAGCAATTTCATTCCTGTACTGCAGCTCAGTTCAGAAGGGCGACTATCTTTTATGTGTCCGGGTGGTTTAATATATAATGCACAGCATAAATATTAACCTGCTCAAAAAGATATGTTTGATTTGTTATTTTTAACTATCAACCAATCACTGCCTTTCGTTGAGGCTTTTGAAAAGCTCCCTGGTCTTTGTAGTCGAATCTGTGCTTGAAATTCAAAACTTGACCGAGGGACTCTTTTTTTCCAAATTGTGTTACATTACAACCTTATTCTAAAATGGATTAAATAAAATGTTTTCCTCATCAATCTACACACAATACCCCATAATGACAAAGTGAAAACAGGTTCTTAGAAATGTATGTACATTTATTAAAAATTAAAAACATAACGTAAGTATTCATACCCTTTGCTGTGAGACTTAAAATTAAGCTCAGGTGCATCCTGTTTCTATTGAACATCCTTGAGATGTTTCTACAACTTGGAGTCCACCTGTGGTAAATTCAATTAATTGGACATGATTTGGAAAGGCACGCACCTGTCTATATAAGGTCCCACCAAGAGATATAAGAAATGCATTTGTAATATTAAATATAATTGCATTTATTCCTGTTATCAATCAAGGTGAGACTGAACATGGACAAGGCGCAGGAGAAACAGAAGGAGAGCGAACGGAGGAGAATCAAGAAGGGAACCAAGTGCTTCGACATACGGGCAAATTACTTGGTTTGGAAGAAGGATGAAAGGAAGGCGAGAGCTGGGAAACCTCGCCGCTCTTTAGCTCCTAGCTGGGGTCACCATCTGTTAAGGTGAATTTAAAAAAAATCACAGATAAAAACTATTTGCATTTGCACACAAAATAACCTTAAAGTAGTTTCAGTTTCCCTAACACTGATATTTTTCTCTTCATCTTCCAAGGGTTACCTCGGTGGAAGCCAACAATCTTCTCCAGTTGGAGCAGTTGGACGATCGACCACTGAAAGCCCTGACGCCCTACACTTCGGTGAAGCTCAATAGACAAAGTATGTTATGCTTTGGTTGACATTTGAGAATGCAAAAAATGGTAGTTATGCTGAGCTTATAAGAATGTACATCTTCAATTTACCTCTCCAAATGACTTTAGGACAATCGACTGTCTGAGCTCCCCATGAGGTTTCCGATCCACCAGAGCCAGTGAGTTCAGATCAGTCTGATTCTCTGTGCTCTGAGTTGGAGGGGGACCTTCTTGAGGTAGGCTATACCTTCCAAAACTGTTGCAAAGTACATATCTACCATTTATAACACTGCACTAATCCATCAAATTTTCTCACAGTAAAGTGTAACCTGTATGTTTTGCTTTTTTATGTATATTTCTCCTACCCTGTTCCCTTTTAACTGTGCTCCTGTTCTCCAGGACATAGGGGTTCTGCTCAACACCCAGACGTGGATCCAACCAGCCTCCAATTTTTCATTACATCATCTACAGCTACTGTTGTTGTCATTATCTGCTAATGAACATTTCTTGCTCTCATACTGGGCACATAATATGTGAGATACACAGATTAACTAAAAACACTAGCACTGCAAACACTCAGAACAAAGAGAGCAGTAGGGCTGGGCGATAAATCAATAATTATCGAGGTAATTACTTCCCTCAATAACGATATAAAAACGTTTAGATTCATTTTCGATAATGTCGATATAGAAAAATTAGGTACAGCAGTCTATTTCACCTCTGTGACGCAGCAGGAACGTGGGGAGAAGTGACAATATGCATGTGGGGAGATATACACCCACTACAAACCACCTCAGGTGATGGAGTAGCTATTATTAACCACAGAAATGAGTGATGTAGGCGAAAACAGTGGCAGTGATAACTATGGAGAAGGAACAGCTTCCAACGAAGAAATGATTGATAAAAAGGGTTCAACTGTTTCAGTTATTTGGATGTGGTTTGGCTTTTTGAAGTCCACTCAAGACAGATTTGACGTATTTTGCTACTACTACCGATCTGTGGTCTAGTTGCAGTCAGAGCCTTATATTAGCCTCACTGTCCACTATATTGACAAAGAGTGGAATCTTCAAAAGAAATGCCTTCAAACATCATACTTTCCCGACAACCACACGGGTAAAGCTATAGCAGAGGGGCTCATTGAAGCTCTCGCCTCCTGGGGACTCAGTTAAGACAGACCAGTCTGCATTACAACAGATAGTGGTGTGAACGTGGTGAAGCCCGCTCAAATCAACAAATGGACCCGACTGCAATGTTTTGGACATCGTCTGCGCTTGGCCATTGGTAAGAAACCTAGTCAATTGTATATATTGAAGTACTAAATGTGATTTTTTTTTTTCATCAACTGATTAAGTTAAATATTACATTTGTACATACCGTAACTAAAGCGATTATTCTGATTAACATTTTATTAAAATCTTTTGATTTATCTTAGTGGGTAGAGACACGGGTGGATTGAGCAATTGGAGTGTGTAAGAAAGTGGTAGGTGCCTTTTCCTATTAGTGGAAAAATAAGGGAGACCTGGCAGTTGCTCAAAAAGAACACAACCTACCCCTGCATAAGTTGGTGACAGAGTCGCCTACCAGGTGGGAATCACGTCAAAAGATGGTGCAAAGATTACTGGAGCAGGACAAGGCCATTTCGCATGTCTTGTCCAGTGACATGAAGACCCAGCACTTAGCTCCCACCTACAGTATACAGATATAGTTGTTCTTGAGTCCATCATCCAGGCATTGACCCCACTCCTAGAATTTACAGATGTTCTGTCTGTTTAGTCTTATGTCAGTGTGTCTTACCTGAAGCCAGTACTACACCTGTTCAATACAGAGGTCATGAAACCTGATGATGGTGAAACAGAGCTCACCCAAATCAAAACGATAGTCATGGCCTCTGAATGAGAAATAAGATGACCTCCTGGACATAGCCTCGTTGGCCGACCCTTGGTTTAAAACACATTACATCAAAGAGGAGAAGGATGGCCACATAAAAGCACGAGCTGTCTCTGATGGTCAATGAGGGACATGAAATCCCAAGCCCAGCACAGAAAGATGTTGCTGCTCCTTCACCACAACTGCCAGCTAAAAAAAGAAAGTCACTGGGCAGTTTTTTTCAAAAAGTCATGCTCCACCACCTCAGGTCTTACTGAAATTCAGCTGGTAGAAAAGGAACTCAGTTGCTACCTTCAGACTCCTGATGCTGACCGTGAACCAATCCACTAGACTGGTGGAAGATCCACCCCCAAAAACTTTCCCCAAGTCAGCCACCTGGCAATGCGCTACCTGTGCATTCCTGCGACCTGCTCCCCCTCAGAGCGTGTTTTTAGCACAGGTGGCAACATGGTGACCTGCCATAGGGTAGCTTTAAAGCCAGAGACCGTAGACAGACTTGTCTTTCTTGCTTGTAACTTGTAAGACAACAACTACCCCAACTTCAACTGTGATGTGCCATTAGGCTAAACAGTTATAATGCATATTGACTTGCATAATATGTTTTTTTTTATTTTTCTTGTTCATAACTTGTAAGGATTTACAGCTATAACCTCTTTGGGCTGAGATCCCTCTAACGGGATCGATATGACAATAGCCAGTGAAAGTGCGCCAAATTCAAAACAACAAATCCCATAATTAAAATTCCTCAAACATGCAAGTATTTTACACCATTTTAAAGATACACTTCTTGGTAATCCCACCACAGTGTCTGATTTCAAAAAGGCTTTACGACGAAAGCAAACCAAACGATTATGTTTGGTGAGTGCCTAGTCACAGAAAAACACAGCCATTTTTCCAGCCAAAGAGAGTAGTCACAAAAAGCAGAAATGGAGATAAATGAATCACTAACCTTTGATGATCTTCATCAGATGACACTCATAGGACTTCATGTTACACAATACATGTATGTTTTGTTTGATACAGGTCATATTTATATCCAAAAATCTCAGTATACATTGGCCCGTTATGTTCAGTAGTTCCAAATCATCCGGTGATTTTGCAGAGAACCACGTCAATTTACAGAAATACTCATAATAGACATTGATAAGATGCAAGTGTTATGTATGGAATTAAAGATAGACTCCTCCTTCATGCAACCGCTGTGTCAGATTTCAAAAAAGCTTTACCGAGAAAGCACACCATGCAATAATCTGAGCACAGCGCTCAGAGACCAAAACAACCCAAACAGATATCCGCCATGTTGTGTAGTCAACAGAAGTCATAAGTAGCATTATAAATATTCACTTACCTTTGATCTTCATCAGAATGCACTCCCAGGAATCCCAGTTCCACAATAAATGTTTGATTTGTTCGATAAAGTCCATAATTTATGTCAAAATACCTCCTTTTTGTTTGCACGTTTAGCCCAGTAATCCAAATTCATGACACGCGATCACTAGGTGCAGACAAAGTCAAATAGTTCCGTTACAGTCCGTAGAAACATGTCAAATGATGTATAGAATCAATCTTTAGGATGTTTTTAACATTAATCTTCGATAATGTTCCATCCGGAGAATTCCTTTGTCTGTAGAATTGCAATGGAACTCAAGCTAACTATCACGTGAAAGCGCGTGGTCAGCTCATGCCTCTCTCATTCGCCCCCACTTCACAGTAGGAAGCATCAAACAAAGACTGTTGACATCTAGTGGAAGCCTTAGGAAGTGCAATGTGACCCCATAGACACTGTGTATTCGATAGACAAAGAGTTGAAAAACTACAAACCTCAGATTTCCCACTTCCTGGTTGGATTATTTTCTCAGGTTTTTGCCTGCCATATGAGTTCTGTTATACTCACAGACATCATTGAAACAGTTTTAGATACTTCAGAGTGTTTTCTATCCAAATCTACTAATACTATGCACATATTAGCAACTGGGTCTGAGTAGCAGACAGTTTACTCTGGGCACCTTATTCATCCAAGCTACTCAATACTGCGCCCAGCCATAAGTTAAAAAAGGAGTTAATGTTATTTGCGAGTTTTTCTACTTCTGACAATAAATAAGAAACATTAAAGCCTTCGATTTGTTTCAGGCAGGCTTGAGTCTGAAGCAGAAATTACCCTTTTAAACATTATTTGATTAAAATTGTGACAATTATCAATAAAGCTAGAGACAGTAGACTGACTTGTCTTTCTTACTTGTAAGGTAAGACAACTACGCCAATATAAACTGTGATGTGCCATTAGGCTAACAGTTATAATGAATATTGACTTGCACTATTTTATTTAAAAAATATATATTTATTGCTCATGACTTGTAAGGGTTTACAGCTTTTTTTAAAGGAGTTAAAATGTTATTTGTGAGTTCTACTTCTGACAAATAAGAAACATTAAAGCCTTTCGTTTGTTCAGGTATTCTTGAGTCTGAAGCAGATATGCAACTTTTATACATAATTTGATTAATATCCTGATGATTATCATTATCGAATGAAAATATATATATACAGTTGAAGCTGGAAGTTTACATACACCTTAGCCAAATTCATTTAAACTCAGTTGGTCACAATTCCTGACATTTAATCCAAGTAAGAATTCCCTGTCTTAGGTCAGTTAGGATAACCACATTATTTTAAGAATGGGAAATGTCAGAATAATAGTAGAGAGAGATTTATTTAGCCTCCAACACTCTACTCAACAAATTGGATGCAGTCTATCACAGTGCCATCCGTTTTGTCACCAAAGTCCCATACACTTACACCACCACTGTGACCTGTATGATCTCGTTGGCTGGCCCTCGCTTCATACTCGTCACCAAACCCACTGGCTCCAGGTCATCTACCAGTCTCTGCTAGGTAAAGCCCCGCCTTATCTCAGCTCACAGGTCACCATAGCAGCACCCACTCGTAGCACGTGCTCCAGCAGGTATATCTCACTGGTCACCCCCAAAGCCAATTCCTCCTTTGGTCGTCTTTCCTTCCAGTTCTCTGCTGCCAATGACTGGAACGAACTGCAAAAATCTCTGAAGCTGGAGACTCATATCTCACTCACTAGTTTTAAGCACCAGCTGTCAGAGCAGCTCACAGATCACTGCACCTATACATAGCCCATCTATCTACCTACCTCTTCCCCATACTGTATATATTTATTTATCTTGCTCCTTTGCACCCCAGTATCTCTACTTGCACATTTATCTTCCTGTGGACGGTGCTTAATTTGAGCCAATTTCCTCCTACAACAGGACAATGACCTGAAGCACAGCTCCAAACTATGCAAGAACTCTCTAGGGAAGAAGCCGTCAGCTGGTAGTCTGTCTATAATGGAGTGGTCAGCACAGTCACCGTATCTCAACCCTATTGAGCTGTTGTGGGAGCAGTTTGACTGTAAGAAGTGCCCATCAAGCCAATCCAATTTGTGGGAGGTGCTTCAGGAAGTATGGGGTGGAATCTCTTCAGATTACCTCAACAAATTGACAACTAGAATACCAAAGGTCTGCAAGGCTCTAATTGCTGCAAATGGAGGAATCTTTGACAAAAGCAAAGTTTGAAGGACACAATTATTATTTCAATAAAAAATCATTATTTATAACGTCTTGACTATAATTCCTATTCATTTTGCAACTAATTTCATGTATGTTTTCATGGAAAACAAGGACATTTCTAAGTGACCCCAAACTTTTGAACGGTAGTGTACATATATACATCTTTTTAGAATATATTTTCCTTAATTATTCCCCACAATCCCTACCACCCCTCCCCCAATTGGAGTAAACTAATAAACAATAACACTTGTGCTTCTACTTCCATCTTATACATATTATATACATTTTACGAAATCTATTTTACAATAGTTGTATTTTGCTTGTTATAACTTCAATCTTTGCAAACAACGCAGGGCAAAAACTAAGTCTGGAGTGTCCCCGGAGTGACCACCCCCAAAACGTATCAAAGCGGAACGGTTTCTATCCCGGAACTAAAGTAATGTATCAATAATTCTAGGGAGGAATTTTGTCCGTCGTTTGACAATTTCGGAGGAAGCAGTGTGTTGTGGAGGTCAAGTCAAGGCTCAGGTAGCTATCTAGTTATGCAAAATAAAACATCCCTTGGAAATTTAAGCAACTCTTTTTTATTTATTTATTGTGATTACAAGAATACTGTGTGTTGAATAGTGGAGTACTTAGCTAGCCCGCTACCGTTAGCGTGTCATGCTCTATGGCTAACATATGTCATGTTAGCTAGCTTGCTATAGACAGATTGCCAGTGCCAGCACGTGAAATAGTCAAATCAAATTTTATTTGTCACATACACATGGTTAGCAGATGTTAATGCGAGTGTAGCGAAATGCTTGTGGCTAACCTAAGCGGACCGCATTTAGCTATTTAACGGTAATCATTATTCAATTTAACAGTATTGATTGAGATTCTTAATAATGATGTTTGGCTTTAATTGGATTACCTACAGTATGATGACTAGTTACTTAATGACTAGAATGTTGCTATCTTACATAACAGTCAGACTCTTGAGGAGTACACTGAATGCAGACCCAGGAAAAACTAGGGTTCCATGGTCTGGTGTATTTGGGACTAATGATTCTCTTTCAGCAGATGGCTAGATAGATACTGCCCCAAATTCACTAGACTAAAAACTCTTGTTTTTACCTGGGTTTGCATTCAGTGTATTTGGGTCGTTCTAGTTTATCAAACCTGCGAGTGTCTCCAGGTTATCAGATCTGTGAATGTCTTCATTTGTACCCCTGTTGTAAAATGGTCAGAACTGTCCTTTGTGAGCCTAACCCCTAATGTAACCACCCCCCCGTCCAGGTTCTAAAAGAGACCCGGTGACAACATTATTGACCAATCATGGTGAAGAAGAAGCGCATCCGCCTTATCGCTGAGATGGCCCGTAAGATCCGTGTGTACCGGGAGCTTAAGAATCGGCCGCGGGAGTCTGAGAAGTATGCACTGGACTACGACACCATGACGCGACCGCACACCAGGAAGACCCTGCCCGTGCTTGCCTGGCAGGTATGTGTGTGGGGCACCAGGTAGCCTAGAGGTTAGAAAGCAGGACCAGTAGCCAGAAGGTTGATGGTTCAAGCCCCAGGCCAGATGTAAAAAGTGGGAGCTTAACTAGCAATCAGAAATTAGAGTTATTTCAATGAAATGAAAGCATACATGTTTGTTTTATTAACAATGAATAATGAGTAGAAAGTTGTGGGTCTCTGATGCCAGATCCCATCGACTACTGTTGTTCCCTTGATAGGGTTGCAAAATTCTGGTACATTTCCCAAAAGTTTTCCTGAAATCCTGGTTGGTGTGATTCCTGGATTTCCTGCTTATTTCTGCAAGACCCTGGGAAACTTCCGACTGCGTTTTTGGGAAAACCTGGGAATTTCAGAAACCTGGGAACCCTAGCCCTCGAACAACGGGGAAAAAAACCTAGAACTGCTTTATTTCTATTCAGGACGTGAGGAGAGAGAGCCGTCTCTTCTCCCTGCTGTCTGGCCTCAGGATGTTCGGGGTGGGCCACCTGTTCACACGCAAGTCCTGGCTGACAGAGCACCCTGAAGCACCTAGCTACTGGCAGGTCACCAAGGTCAAGGTGGACTACACTGCAGAAGTGAGTGGGGTGGGGGGTGGAAAGGAGTTGCAGGGGTAGAGGGTGAAGGGGAGTGGAGGCTTATAACACTGTTATTACACTGATAAGTCTGACTATAAAGCCTCATACTTTTGTGTATATATAGTGTATGTATGTGGACACCACTTCAAATGTATGGATTCGGCCATTTCAGCCTCACCCGTTGCTGACTGGTGTATAAAATCGAGCACACTGCCATGCAATCTCCATAGACAAACAATGGCAGTAGAATGGCCTTACTGAAAGAGCTCAGTGACTTTCAACGTAGCACCGACATAGGATGCCACCTTTCCAACCAGTCAGTTTGTCAAATTTCTGCCCTGCTAGAGTTGCCCCGGTCAACTTCGGAAGAAATGTCAGCACAAGAGCTGTTCGTCGGGAGCTTCATGAAATGGGATTCCAGAGCCGAGCAGCCGCAGACAAGCCGAAGATCACCATGTGCAATGCCAAGCGTCGGCTGGAGTGGTGTAAAGCTTGCCGCGATTGAACTTTGGAGCAATGGAAAGGCATTCTATGGAGTGATGAATCACGCTTCATTGTTTGGCAGTCAGACAGATGAATCATGGTTCGGCAGATGCTACCTGCCCCAATACATAGTGCCAACTGTAATGTTTGGTGGAGGAAGAATAATGGTCTGAGGCTGTTTTTCATGGTTTGGTCTAGGCCCATTAGTTCCAGTGAAGGGAAATATTAACGCTACAGCATTCAATGACATTCTAGACGATTTCTTCTTCCAACTTTGTGGCAACTGTTTGGGGAATGTTCTTTCCTGTTTCAGCATTGCAGTGCCCCCGTGCACAAAGCGAGGTCCATATAGAAATGGTTTGTTGAGATCGGTGTGGAAGAACTTGACTGGCCTGCACAGAGCCGTGAACTCCATCCCATCGAACTAATTTGAGATGAATTGGAACGCCGACTATGAGCCAGGCCTAATCGCCCAACATCAATGCTCAACCTCAATGGAAGCAAGGTCTAACATCTAGTGGAAAGCCTTCCCAGACGAGTGGAGGCTGTTATAGCAGGAAAGGGGGGACTAACTCCATATTAATAACCATGATTTTAAAATGAGATGTTTGATGAGCACGTGTCCACATACTTTTGGTAATGTAGTGTACATGTTTATAACTCTGCTGTCTTCTCTGTAGAACATGGACCACGGCAGAGCATGGGGAGTCCTGACCTATAAAGGTGAGAATTTTCCATTCACACATCCTATATCATGCTCTCTTCCTGAAGAAAGAATAGGTTTGGCTTTCCTCGGTAGTACTCTGTAGTACCGACATGTGATTCACGATAGTGGTCGTGAACAGATAAGAGATGACAACCTTTTTATTTGTTTTCACAGAATGACATTTCAGCAGCTTTTCATATGCCTCTCTGTCATTGCATAATCTCTCACAGATGAAATAATGCCTAGGTTTAGGTTTCTTCAGCATTAACTTCATCCCCAGGCTCGAATAGCTGGTTACATAGAGCCTGGTAACAGTTTTAAGTGCCTATTGACGATAGTATCTTCTGACCGGGGGAGTTTTTTTTAAGAGTTAATATATTTTAAAAAGTTGAATTATTACACCTTTATAGAGTTAGGGTTCCATGTTACAGCACTTGTTTATGGAAAACGCTGAAGAATAATTGGCTAATGAGCTATCTGTGTCTCCGAACACCTGTGTGTAAACATAAGACAAAAGCCACAAACGTGTTTTAACTGAAAAATACTATCGGCTCCTGTAGTCCAACTATTGGGCTAGACAACAGTGTGCATTAATGTGGGACTTGAAAGGGGTGTAGTTAAAATTGAGGCGGGAGAGGGAGAGCCTGCTACAGCTGTAGCCTTGGCCTATTACACTGAACAAAAATATAAACGCAACATGTAAAGTGTTGGTCTCATTAGCTGAAATAAAAGATCACAGAAATATTCCATATACACGAAACGTTTATTTCTCAAAAATGTTGTGCACAAATTTGTTTACATAGCTGTTAGTCAGCATTTCTCCTTTGCCAAGATAATCCATCGACCTGGCAGGTGTGGCATATCAAGAAGCTTATTAAACAGCATCACTTTACACAGGTGCACCTTGTGCTTGGGACAAAATGCCACTCTAAAATGTCCAGTTTTGTCACACAACGCCACAGATGTCTTAGGTTGATACAGCGTGCAATTTGCATGCTGACTGCAGGAATGTCCACCAGAGCTGTTGCCAAATAATTGAATGTTAATTTCTCGACCATAAGCCACCTCATATATTTAGAGAACTTGGCAGTTCTTCCAACCGGCCTCACAACCGCAGACCACCTTTAACCACGCCAGCCCAGGACCTCTACATCCGGCTTCATTTGCAGGATCGTCTGAGACCAGCCACCCGGACAGCTGATGAAACAGTGGGTTTGCACAACCGAATAATTTCTGCACAAACTGTCAGAAACCATCTCAGGGAACCTGATCTGCGTGCTCGTCATCCTCACTTGACCTGACTGCAGTTCGGCGTCGTAACTGACTTCAGTGGGCAAATGCCCACCTTCGATGGCCACTAACACACTGGAGAAGTGTGCTCTTCACGGATGAATCTCGATTTCAACTGTACCAGGCAGATGTTAACGTGAACAGAGTGCACCATGGTGGCGGTGGGGTTATGGTATGGGCAGATGCTAACGTTGTGAACAGAGTGCCCCGGAAGGGAATTGTCCGTAGAGCTCCGAGACAGGATTGTGTTTCAGCACAGATCTGGGGAACAGTACCAAAAAATGTCTGCAGCGTTGAAGGACCCCAAGAACACAGCGGCCTCCATCATTTTTAAATGAAAGAAGTTTGGTTGGAACCACCAAGCCTTTTCTTAGAGCTGGCCGTCCGGCCAAACTGAACAATCGTTGGAAAAGGGCCTTGGTCATGGAGGTGACCAAGAACCCGATGGTCACTCTGACAGAGCTCTAGAGTTCCTCTGTGGAGATGGGAGAACCTTCCAGAAGGACAACCATCTCTGCAGCACTCCACCAACCAGCCCAGACAGAAGCCACTCCTCAGTAAAAGGCACATGACAGCCTACTTTGAGTTTGTCAAAAGACACCTAAATGACTCCGATCATGAGACACAAGATTCTCTGGTTTGATGAAACCAAGATTGAACTCTTTGGCCTGAATGCCAATCGTCACGTCTGGAGGAAACCTGGCACAATCCCTACGGTAAAGCATGGTGGTGGCAGCATCATGCTGTGGGTTTTTTCAGAGGCAGGGACTGAACCTGATCTAACATCTCTGGAGAGACCTGAAAATAGCTGTGCAGCTATGCTCCCCATCCAAACTGACAGAGCTTGAGAGGATCTCCAGAGAAGAACGGGATAAACTCCAAATACAGCTGTGCCAAGCTCATACCCAGGAAGACTCAATGTTGTAATAGCTGCCAAAGGTGCTTCTACAAAGTACTGAGTGAAGGGTCTGAATACTTATGTAAATATGATATTTCCATGTGTAATGTTTTATAAATTAGCAAAAAAAATGAAAAACCTGTTTTTGCTTTGTCATTATGGGGTATTGTGTGTAGATATTTTAGAATAATGTTGTAACATAACAACATGTGGAAAAAGTCAAGGGGTCTGAATACTTTCCGAAGGCACTATATCAGTAGCTCCCCAAACAATTCTGAAAGTACATGCAATTTTCACGTATTCTGTCGCAAAACTCATAAACAAATCTCAAGTATCAGACACCACAAGCTCCCAGCGGCTATGTCTAGCCAATGCAACATTGACATTATCCCACCCCTGGTCAGCCACTATTGGCTTAAAAATCCAAACCTAACATATCTTCCAATTAATTGCACATCTGTCTGTGTGATGTGCAAGTTTGTCCATCACTCCATGTGTAGCTAGTCGATGTGATTATCGTCTTGTGGGTTGATAGAAATACTTTCCCCCAAACCTTCTCATTAAATGTTAACTGCAAAGTAGGCTTACTTGGCAGAAGTATATCATGATTAAGTATATAATTTGTATCTATTAATTGTTAGTTGCCAACTTTACATGAAATGAGCTGCAGCAGTACAGAACCATCACTAGACCGGAACATTAGATGGCACATTCACACGGTAGCCTTTGGAACTGCCGATCTGCGGCCAACAAGGCAGAGTTCATCTCAGCCTATGCCTCCCTCCAGTCCCTCGACTTCTTGGCACTGACGGAAACATGGATCACCACAGATAACACTGCTACTCCTACTGCTCTCTCTTCGTCCGCCCACGTGTTCTCGCACACCCCGAGAGCTTCTGGTCAGCGGGGTGGTGGCACCGGGATCCTCATCTCTCCCAAGTGGTCATTCTCTCTTTCTCCCCTTACCCATCTGTCTATCGCCTCCTTTGAATTCCATGCTGTCACAGTTACCAGCCCTTTCAAGCTTAACATCCTTATCATTTATCGCCCTCCAGGTTCCCTCGGAGAGTTCATCAATGAGCTTGATGCCTTGATAAGCTCCTTTCCTGAGGACGGCTCACCTCTCACAGTACTGGGCGACTTTAACCTCCCCACGTCTACCTTTGACTCATTCCTCTCTGCCTCCTTCTTTCCACTCCTCTCCTCTTTGACCTCACCCTCTCACCTTCCCCCTCTACTCACAAGGCAGGCAATACGCTCGACCTCATCTTTACTAGATGCTGTTCTTCCACTAACCTCACTGCAACTCCCCTCCAAGTCTCCGACCACTACCTTGTATCCTTTTCCCTCTCGCTCTCATCCAACACTTCCCACACTGCCCCTACTCGGATGGTATCGCGCCGTCCCAATCTTCGCTCTCTCTCCCCCGCTACTCTCTCCTCTTCCATCCTATCATCTCTTCCCTCTGCTCAAACCTTCTCCAACCTATCTCCTGATTCTGCCTCCTCAACCCTCCTCTCCTCCCTTTCTGCATCCCTTGATTCTCTATGTCCCCTATCCTCCAGGCCGGCTCGGTCCTCCCCTCCTGCTCCGTGGCTCGACGACTCATTGCGAGCTCACAGAACAGGGCTCCGGGCAGCCGAGCGGAAATGGAGGAAAACTCGCCTCCCTGCGGACCTGGCATCCTTTCACTCCCTCCTCTCTACATTTTCCTCTTCTGTCTCTGCTGCTAAAGCCACTTTCTACCACTCTAAATTCCAAGCATCTGCCTCTAACCCTAGGAAGCTCTTTGCCACCTTCTCCTCCCTCCTGAATCCTCATCCCCCCCCCCTCCTCCCTCTCTGCAGATGACTTCGTCAACCATTTTGAAAAGAAGGTCGACGACATCCGATCCTCGTTTGCTAAGTCAAACGACACCGCTGGTTCTGCTCACACTGCCCTACCCTGTGCTCTGACCTCTTTCTCCCTCTCTCTCCAGATGAAATCTCGCGTCTTGTGACGGCCGGCCGCCCAACAACCTGCCCGCTTGACCCTATTCCCTCCTCTCTTCTCCAGACCATTTCCGGAGACCTTCTCCCTTACCTCACCTCGCTCATCAACTCATCCCTGACCGCTGGCTACGTCCCTCCTGTCTTCAAGAGAGCGAGAGTTGCACCCCTTCTGAAAAAACCTACACTCGATCCCTCCGATGTCAACAACTACAGACCAGTATCCCTTCTTTCTTTTCTCTCCAAAACTCTCGAACGTGCCGTCCTTGGCCAGCTCTCCCGCTATCTCTCTCAGAATGACCTTCTTGATCCAAATCAGTCAGGTTTCAAGACTAGTCATTCAACTGAGACTGCTCTTCTCTGTATCACGGAGGCCCTCCGCACTGCTAAAGCTAACTCTCTCTCCTCTGCTCTCATCCTTCTAGACTTATCGGCTGCCTTCGATACTGTGAACCATCAGATCCTCCTCTCCACCCTCTCCGAGTTGGGCATCTCCGGCGCGGCCCACGCTTGGATTGCGTCCTACCTGACAGGTCGCTCCTACCAGGTGGCGTGGCGAGAATCTGTCTCCTCACCACGCGCTCTCACCACTGGCGTCCCCCAGGGCTCTGTTCTAGGCCCTCTCCTATTCTCGCTATACACCAAGTCACTTGGCTCTGTCATAACCTCACATGGTCTCTCCTATCATTGCTATGCAGACGACACACAATTAATCTTCTCCTTTCCCCCTTCTGATGACCAGGTGGCAAATCGCATCTCTGCATGTCTGGCAGACATATCAGTGTGGATGACGGATCACCACCTCAAGCTGAACCTCGGCAAGACGGAGCTGCTCTTCCTCCCGGGAAGGACTGCCCATTCCATGATCTCGCCATCACGGTTGACAACTCCATTGTGTCCTCCTCCCAGAGCGCTAAGAACCTTGGCGTGATCCTGGACAACACCCTGTCGTTCTCAACTAACATCAAGGCGGTGGCCCGTTCTTGTAGGTTCATGCTCTACAACATCCGCAGAGTACGACCCTGCCTCACACAGGAAGCAGCGCAGGTCCTAATCCAGGCACTTGTCATCTCCCGTCTGGATTACTGCAACTCGCTGTTGGCTGGGCTCCTGCCTGTGCCATTAAACCCCTACAACTCATCCAGAACGCCGCAGCCCGTCTGGTGTTCAACCTTCCCAAGTTCTCTCACGTCACCCCGCTCCTCCGCTCTCTCCACTGGCTTCCAGTTGAAGCTCGCATCCGCTACAAGACCATGGTGCTTGCCTACGGAGCTGTGAGGGGAACGGCACCTCAGTACCTCCAGGCTCTGATCAGGCCCTACACCCAAACAAGGGCACTGCGTTCATCCACCTCTGGCCTGCTCGCCTCCCTACCACTGAGGAAGTACAGTTCCCGCGCAGCCCAGTCAAAACTGTTCGCTGCTCTGGCCCCCCAATGGTGGAACAAACTCCCTCACGACGCCAGGACAGCGGAGTCAATCACCACCTTCCGGAGACACCTGAAACCCCACCTCTTTCAGGAATACCTAGGATAGGATAAAGTAATCCTTCTCACCCCCCTTAAAAGATTTAGATGCACTATTGTAAAGTGGCTGTTCCACTGGATGTCTTAAGGTGAACGCACCAATTTGTAAGTCGCTCTGGATAAGAGCGTCTGCTAAATGACTTAAATGTAAAATGTAACATTCCTTAACTTCTTGATGCACCCATCCCTTTAGCGGGATCATTTTCGTCAACATCCGCTGAATTGCAGAGCACCAACTAAAAATTAAATTACTAAAAATATTTCATTTTCATGAAAGCACAAGTGCAATATAGCAAAACACAACTTAGCTTGTTGTTAATCCACCTGGCGTGTCAGATTTCAAAAGAGCTTTTCGGCGAAAGCATACCAAGCGTTTATGTAAGGACATTTCTCTCAGCAGACAAAACATTACGAAAAGCTAACAGCAGATTGGTCACGATAGTCAGAAAAGCAATAAAATGAATCTTACCTTTGATCTTCGGATGTTTGCACTCACGAGACTCCCAGTTACACAATAAATGTTCCTTTTGTTCCATAAAGATTATTTTTACATCCAAAATACCTCCATTTGGTTGGCGCGTTATGTTCAGAAATCCACAGGCTTGAGCAGTCACGACTGGGCAAATGAAAATTCCAAATAGTATCTGTAAAGTTCGTAGAAACATGTCAAACGTTTTTTATAATCAATCCTCAGGTTGTTTTTACAATCTATAATCGATAATATTTCAACCGGACAGTAGTTTCTTCAATAGAAGAGAGAGAAAATGTCTGCTCCACTCTGTTGGCGCATGCAAAATGCTGCTGGCACCCAGCCAGATGTGATCTTTCTTGCTCATTTTTCAAAATAAAAGCCTGAAATTATGTCTAAAGACTGTTCACAAAATGTGGAAGCCATAGGAAAAGGAATCTGGTTGATATCCCTTTAAATGGAGGATGGGCATGCAATGGAACAGGGAAATTCGTTTCCCTTAGGCACTTCCTGGTTGGATTTTCCTCAGGTTTTCGCCTGCAATATCAGTTCTGTTAGATTCACAGACAATATTTTGACAGTTTTGGAAACTTTAGTGTTTTCTTTCCTAATCTGACAATTATATGCAGATTCTGGGCCTGAGAAATAGGCAGTTTCATTTGGGTACGTTTTTCATCCAAACATCAAAATACTGCCCCCTACGCTCAAAAGGTTTTAAAAACGTGCACTTTTTTTTCTCTTTTTTTCACAGACTTAAAAAAAGTGTCTTCAGATTTAAGCGTTGACATGAATTTGAACATCAACGTAGTTTGTCTACTAACAATTGTAATTTTTAGAGTAAAAAACAAACAATATAAAATCTGGAAAAATACAACGGAACATAATTTGGGAAAATATTAAACAGAATTTGGGGGCGGGAAAATATTTTATAGGGCCCCCGTTAGTTGTTTATTATCAATTATTTTACCAGCTATATTGACAGAGAACAGTACACTAAGGACCTGGGGAAGAGTTGCAGGGGAGAGGACAAGAGAAGAATGTGCCTATTTGAAAGCTTGAAAAAATGTGTAGCTCTTGACATGTTTAATTTTCTCATGCTAGAAAAGGTTGGAGACCCCTGTGCTAGATGGTGATGGACTGAGAGAACAGTCAATTAAAACCGGTGGCTGTTTTCGCCGATCCTGCCATAGACTCCCAGTCATGTCCCGTTCTGAGGCGCTGTGAAACCAGACGTCTCGACAGAGAGAGCTGGCTGATGGGCCAGACTACCTCCGCATTACTGCCATTTGACATATTTATCACAGCAGTGGTTGTGAAAAGAGATTAGGAAAAGATGACCAAGTCACCATTGTGTATATTATTATTTTCCACAGGCAAGCAGGAGAGTGAAGCGAAGGAGATGGACAAGGTGATGTACCATGACTGGCGTCTGGTGCCCAAACATGAGGAGGAGCAGTTCAAACTCTACAACCCTGTTCCCGAGCCCCCCATACGCTATGTGTCGTACCCGCCCCTGCTCCGTGCCATGCTCCTCGCCCAGCGGCAGAAGGATGAGCTAGGGTCGGCAGCTGAGGAGCCAACCTTACCCCTAAAGAGGGATGTCCTACTCAGCAAAGAGTACTTCAGAAGTCAGGAGAAAAAGAGGGAGAGGCAGGAGGGGACAGCAGTGTGAGAGAGGGGTCAAGCGGAAAGGGGGTGAAAGGTTACCAACAAGGGACTGATGTCAACTTGGATAGATCATAGGCTGCGTTCTGTTTCTCAAAGTATTGAATTGGTGCAAGCATGGAGTTTTGACCATATCCTTTGCACCAATCCATTCCATTTAAATCCATGAGAAGGTGTAGGAGTGCACATCTCAGGAAAAGGGTAGAGAATTGGACCACAGCTATAGCAGTTTTCCTTTACATTCATATGAGCCTTCTATAACAATTCCACTGAATAGAAAGAATTTGGATTATCAGATGGACTTGAGTGACAGCTTGCTGTAAGGTTTCCACAACTGGCACTTGTCTCTTGTGCATATTGTGATGTGATGCTTGTGTGTTTGTATTGTAAATAGTAAAATATAATACTACATTATGAAAAGAATGGGCACTCTTAGTTTTTCTTAAAACGGATTCATTCTAACTGGATGACTGGGTTAAGATCGATAATAAATAAAAACTATTGTCCCACCCATGTCAAAGCAATTATTATTCCATATCCGTCTCGACAACGCTGATGTGTTTTTTTTATCAAAGTTGCCGGGATGTCACTTGTCCTACTCAAAATCAGTACACTCGTAACAATTAAAGCATTGCGAAACTTCTATTCGATCAAATAAACCTTTTGCTTGATACGGGCTAAATGAAATACATGTTTTTGAACTCCTAAGAATGTTTCAGGTTAAGTACATGTTCGTTCATTAGATGGTTCTCCAGTTGAACGTGTTCCCGCATATAAATACTTAGGCGTATGGATTTGACGTTTAAAAACAGATTGTGCTTTTCTCTAAGCAGTGAGAAGCAGATTATTCAGTCAACCTTTTTATCTGTTCTTGATTATGGTGATATTATTTATCAAAGTGCAGCTTCTACTACTCTTAAACCTTTGGATGCCATCATTTAGTGCCCTTCGTTTTTTGACCGTGACAGTTTTGATACTCATCACTGCATCCTGTGTCAAAAGGTTGGCTGGACTTGGCTGAAGACCTTTATAGATCTCTACATTAGTCCCATTTTTTTGTTTTCAAGGCCCTACTTCATACTTCTGTCATATCTAACTTTTCTGTTGAAGCATAGACACCTGAGTTGCCTAATCCGTTCACAGGATTGGTTAACTCTTGAGGTTCCAAGGATCTCCGCCGAGCTAGATAAATCTGCTTTTAGTTTTAATGCACCGTATCGCTAGAACAGAATTCTAAATACATTTCATCTTGATGTTCTGTTGCCATTCAGGTAATTTAAAGTATTGATTGAGGACGTATTTGTGGAGGAATGTCACTTTGTTTTACAATTTTTGAATTGTTTTTATATTTTTTGTTTTGAATCTTTTATTTTATTGCAGAAAAAACAGTATACAAAACAGACAATGATAACATATGTTAGGGGTACAACAAATTACAGATTACACAAAGACCTTAAAACAATGTATGTGTTTCTTTTAACAGCTTCTTATTAGAAGAATGTAGAGCAGTCTTAATGTCCTGCTCAAATTCCTTATAGAAAACACGTAAGAGTGTTTTTCTATTTGTGAATTTACATTTATGAATATTACATTTTGCCATTAGCACAATTAGATAAAGGTAAAATTGTTTTTCTTTATCCATATTATGGTTAAGGAAACCGAGCAGCACATTATCCAATAAAAAACAGAAGTCATCAAGAATATTAACAATTAAAGCTATGAAAATATTTCCATAATTGTTTTAGATGTAGACAATGCCAAAATAAATGCAGAACTGTTTCTGGATGCTCAACACAAAGGACAGTTAATGTTAATGTCTTTTTTGAGTTTCTTCAGGTAATGATTTGCAGGGTAATACTTATGGATAATTCTGAAAGAGACCTATTTGACCTTATTAACAAGCGTGTATTTGTGTGGTAATTGTTTTTATATATTAACGACCACGCTAATACTTGTCTATGAAAAGCAGATCATTTTGTAGGAATCTTATCAATGTTATAGTTACAAAGTAACAAAATTGAAGCCTCCAAAATGGGAGAAGATGAGGGATGATATTCCAAATTGAAGTTGGATTCTTTAAAAAATGCTTATAGCCCAATTTATCTTAAGTATTATTCAAAGAAGGAAAATCAAAAACATTGAGACCACCATATTCATATGTGTTCATAACGACAGATTTCCTAATATAATGTGTACCATTTTTTCCAGATGAAGTTGAAAAGCATCTGGTCAACCGCTTTACCTATTTTGTTGTCAAGATGTAGAGACTGGGCTGCAATAAGTAGGTCTGGAGATACCTTCAGCTTTAGAAAGCAATTCTCAACCTTTCAAGAATAAATCGCTCTGCAACCAATGGTTCAACTTCTGTTTGGTTTTTTCAATAATAGGTATGAAATTTAATGAGCATCTTTCCTGTTGATTCTTAGACATGGTAAAACAAGGTATGTTAACTTTTTCCTTGACTGGAATATTGCATATAGAGGGTATCACACGGTCTTTAACAGCAAACAATTCACACTTAAGGTTTAGGCAAAGACCAGACCAAAATATTTATCACATCGACTACTCTAGGAATCTGGTAAGCATCTTTCAAAAAGAGGATGGTGTCATCTGCAAGCTGATTTATGAAATGATCTCTGTCAGCAATAGAGATCCCTTTTATATCGCTGGATTTAATACAACTTGTAATATGTTGGGTTGCAAGCAGGAAGAAGTAAGGTGAAATTGGGCAACCTTGCCTAATTCCTCTTTTCAAATCTAGGAGAAGCGCCATGCTTTAATTTAATGGAACTGTTCCCATTCATATAAAGAGCTTTAATAGTACTACAAAATAATTCCCCAAAACCAAATTTTTCAAGGGAGAGAAATAGAAACTCATGCTTCACTGCATCGAAGGCTTTATAAAAGTCTAAGAAGACAAAACTATCTTGGAAGATTAGATCAGAATAGTCAATAAGGTCTAACACCAGTCGGATATTATTAGATATATTTGTATTCCTCATGAAGCCAGATTGAGTCTCTTCTATAATTGAGTCCAATACTGCCTTCATTCTTTTTGCAAATATAGAGGCTAATATTTTGCAGTTGTTATTGAGCAGACAGATTGGACACCAATTATCGAGGAGAATCAAGTCTTGGGCTTAGGTATTAATGTAATCAGACCTTGAGTCAAACTGGGAGGGAGAGCATTATTTGCAATTCTTTCAGAAAAGACCTCCAACATAAATGGGGTTAACTGTTGAGAAAAGTTTTGTAAAACTCAGCAGATATACCATCAGTCCCAGGAGACTTATTATTTTGAAGCTGTTCAATAGAATAAATGATCTCTTCAACTATAATAGGGTCATCACACTGTTCACTCACAGCGTCCCCAATTGATTTCACATCCCCCAGAGAGTCAAAAAAAGTGTTGAGGAAACCTCACCATACTTAGAACTATATAAATTCTGGTAGAAGTTACAACTAAAGTTAGAGATTAATGTGGGATCATCTGTGATGAGACCATTAATATTTATTTGTTGAATTGTATTATTTTTAGAGTGGTATTTTTCTAACCTGGAAAAATACAATTAATTTAGTTCACCCTCCTCTAGCCACTTCTTCCTAGATCTGTATAAACTGACAGCTCCCTCTGCTTTCAGTTTATACATATCATACAACTTGTGTTGTAGCTCAAACAGAACAGATTTGTCCTCCTCTGAGAGACCTTCAACAGGCTTTTGAACAAGAGAGGTGAACTTTGAAATTACACCTTCTTCAGCTCTCCTTATCTTGGCAAGAATACTCCCATATTTTCTTATATTTTCCTACCTCATATTTAAAAAGCTCCCTGTTATTACTGTATGAATTGTCATTTCTAGGTTTGTTCCAGAAGTGTGTAATTAAATTGTTTATCTCCATCTTGACCATCTCATGTTTTAATATAGAGCTATTAAGCTTCCAGTAGGATGCTCTGCTAAGGCCATTATTACTATTCCAGTGTGCCAGTGGCCATCGGTTACGGCATCGAACTAGTTATGTCAAGCCCTGGTGAGGATGACGAGCACACACGAGCACCTAAGCTTACCACTGTGTGGCTGTTGCCTACCATTGAACATTTGACTGACAAGAAGTGATATCAACGCTCTACAAACATCTGTGGGACGCCTGCATGTTAATAAGATTCGTGGGTATTAGGTATTTGTTGTGAAATTGTTAGATATTGCTGCACTGTCGAAATAGAAGCACAAGCATTTCGCTACACCCACAATAACTTCTGCTAAACACGTGTATGTGACAAATAAAATGTGATTTGATAGGTAATCTTGCTTTCCCTCAACACCTCATGGGATGGTACATTATCTTTTCTCACTGTATACAGATCTAAACGTTATTAGCCAATCACAGACAGTGTTGTTACAAGTCCCCAGTATGTCAGAACCAATAGGAGTTGTGTCCTTAACTTTCAATCGAGTAGAGGAGTTCATATGATTTCCCAGAGGTTCCGTGCTATCCGGGATCCTTTGAAATTTTACCTTTATTTAACTAGGCAAGTCAGTTAAGAACAAATTCTTATTTTCAATGATGGCCTAGGAACAGTGGGTTAACTGCCTTGTTCGGAGGCAGAACGACAGATTTTTACCTTGCCAGCTCGGGGATTCGATCTTGCAACCTTTCGGTTACTAGTCCAACGCTCTAACCATAACTGGGGCGGCAGGGTCCCTTATATGTCCCTACCTCAATCAAGTAGAAATGTAAAATGGCTAAGGTAAGGGTTAAGTTTAGTGTTAGGTAAGGGTTATGATTACAGTTAGGGTTTAGGGTTTGGTTCAGGGTAGGGATGTCCCAAGGAATCTGGATATCAGTGACCGTTTATAGAGTGAGAGATGAGCAAGGTGTTTGAGAGCTTGTTTTTTTAACAGGAAAAACTATGGCAAATAAATGGTACACCGCACCTCAACTTTCGAGTGTCTGCCCCAAATAGTTTCTTTAGAGAAGATGAAAAGAATTCACAAGATGTCTTTGATCCAATTGAGGAGTAAGTATATTTAAGTTATAATATTGTTAAGAAATATTTAGGCCTACTGTGTTGATAAGGCAAATTTTGATTATTTGAAAATAATTACTTTTTGCTGAGTTGATAAGCGTAATGTCGAAGGCAATATTAATTACTGTGTCGATAGGGGAGTAGGCTAGTGTACAATAATAATGTAATTTGATGTGCTACTATTATTTATTTCATGGATTAATTAAATGGTAAATGAAAATATACAAACATGTGCTATAGGATATATAAAAATAGTACGTTGTAATACACTACCCCGACATGCCATTGTGTGCTAAAGCTATAGGACATTCACACCTGCACTGAATAGAATGGGGGATGCCTTTCCTTGAAGGGCGGAAACGAGGTACAACATACAACTTCGATTGAAGACCTAAAATCACGCCAGTATCATAACGGTATCCTATCATAAGTGGGCATACGGGAGTAGCATATTCTACGATAATATAACATTATGTGCTAGCATTATTTATCTAATTGATTACATTTTAAATGTGGATGATATGTTACTTCATTCAATGATTACAGTATTGTACAAGGTAGGTACAGGAGTAGCCTACAATAATATTCACGAGTCATTGAATGTGCTGTATAATTGATTTAATTGAATAATTAAATTGTAAATGGGGATGGGTAGGCTACTTCATTCAGTGAATACTGAATGTCTATCTTTGGGAGCATGTTAATGAAGGCTTTTCAGCATTGAACTATGGCAATGTCTAACTCATTTCTGAATCTGTCTTTCTTTTAATCAAGAAGATGTGATAGCCAAAGCAACCAATCAGCTTCCCTGCAGCTGTTGAACCCACCACCCCCACAAGTAATCACATCCTCTTCTCCTGTTCAACCAAATTTGCCCACCACACAGAAAATGACTGTACATACGTCTGTGCCCATGTCAGTGGATGCCTAAATTTGAGAAATGTAAACAATATGCTACAGTAGTGTGTGTGTGCGTGCGTGCGGAGTCCCAAGAAAAGACATGAGTGTGATGTGCCCCTCTGTATCAATGTTGAAATGCCATAAATGAAAGATTGCAACGGAAAAAGTGATGTGAGTGAGAGCTTATGAAAATAAAGACACCTTGGCAGTGCTTAATTTGTAAATTGGGAAGTGCAGGAACAAAAAGTGACCCAGAGTACGCTGAGGTACCCGAATGCATGAAAAAAACTATTGCAGAAATAGCAAACATGGGGAATTTTTTTGTTTAGGGTTCGGGGCTATATTTGGGCAACAGGATTAACAGAGAATTTGGCAAAATACATTGTATGTAGGCTGGTATATACAGTATCATCGGTAACAATTGTGTACAAGCCACCTAGCTAATACAATATTGGAGCTAGCAGTCATTAGTTAAGTTACATGTTAACCATAGCGATAGCCTAATTGGGGCGCAGTAGAGTTCACTGGCCGAATGCCGACACACCGGAAATAATAACTAAAACATTAAACGAGAAATGGTGGAGGCTACCAGAATGATTTTTGGGGGAATAAACGTGGTGAGTGAAACACGTAATTACATAGCACACTCCCTACCCGGTATCCTATTCCGCCGCTATACAACTTTGTATGCGTTATTTGTTGGCAACTTTTTTGGAACAGATTCCTCTTGGAACGTTCCACAAATTATACCAACCAGGGTCAAATTGACATGTTTGGACTGCAGCCCTTGTCTCCATTGACAGTGCATGTTAATGCATGGTGGTATTTTATGGAGCGAGGAAGATGTTAGGTAACTTGGTGAAAGGTATCAGTAGCTTATTTCCTGAATCACTCCCCACACTGCGCGTTCGCGCACTACTTCCTGGCTGCTTTCCGAAGATACGTGAAGGACTTTCTTCCTTATTTTCACTTTTTCCCCGTAGATGATGCAACGATGATTTTCCTCTTGACTATATTGGCAAGTGTTTTCCAAACAGGTTTGTTGCACTTATTATGGTTTTATATGACATTTCCTCAATTTCATATTCCCTACCCGGTATCCCATTCCGCCGCTATACAACTTTGTATGCGTTATTTGTTGGCAACCTTGTTATTTACGAAGATTTTGGAACAGATTCCTCTTGGAACGTTCCACAAATTATACAAACCAGGGTCAAATTGACATGTTTGGACTGCAGCCCTTGTCTCCATTGACAGTGCATGTTAATGCATGGCGGTATTTTATGAAGCTAGGAAGATGTTAGGTAACTTGGTGAAAGGTATCAGTAGTTTATTTCCTGAATCACTCCCCACACTGCGCGTTCGCGCCCTACTTCCTGGCTGCTTTCCGAAGATACGTTAAGGACTTTCTTCCTTATTTTCACTTTTTCCCTGTAGATGATGCAACGATGATTTTCCTATTGACTATATTGGCAAGTGTTTTCCAAACAGGTTGGTTGCACTTATTATGGTTTTATATGACATTTCCTCAATTTCACATTGTTGATTCAAGTTAAATGCATTGCATATGTTCGATACTTGTTTGCTTGCAGCAGACTGGCGGTAGTGGTTAGTACTGTTAGGGTTTCGTAAATTCGAATCTGGTATCAGGATAAATATAACAATGAGTCACCGATTTTATACTATGTATTTTTATTAGCTAAGTAATAAATGGCAAATGCAACTTTAAGAACAGAGAAGTGACTGGATGTATGTGAACAGTATTCTTTATACTGTGATAGACATAGTTCCAACCCGTCTGTTGGCCTATCACAGAGGCTGGGCGTGGTTTAAACTTGCTCAGCCTATTGCAGGCGCTCAGGCGGGTCCCCGCCTCTTGGCGCTTCTTGGAGTCCTCCCTCCGTAGATGTATAGATCCTTACTGTTCTGGTATCGCAGCCTAGTTAGAACAGTTGCTCAGTTCCTGCTATTGTGTTGTTCAGTTTTTTTCCATCTCAGTTACCACCCCTCCCTATCACAACTTTGTAAGATACAGCAAGTCACACCATGTGCTCAATATTATTACATACAAACACAAGGACAAAGCATCTGCTGGGCTGTTCTCTACCGTTTTGCAACATGCCGGTCACACCATGTTACTCAGTTCTTGTCACACACAAACAGGCAAGTAGCAAGCAGTGGTTTAATCTCATAATGATGCCCCAGTGCACAAATGCAGATACCTCACACAACCAACATCAGATAATATTTAATCATATATATCTAATGGCTATAATGTAAAATACAGGATCCAACAGTACTCGCAGCTATAGTGATTCAAGTTTTCACCTGACACTGTAGGCCTGCATATTATGAACGTAGCAGAAGGTTCCGAGTTATTTTGCGAATGGAGTGGGACTCTGACTATTGCCTTGTGTTAGAGTTGCGTCAATTCGAATCTGGTATCAGGATAAATATGACAATGAGTCACCGATTGTATGCTATGTCTTTTTTATTAACTAAGCAATAAGTGGTAAATGCAATTTTCGTATATACGGGCTCTCTGTCCCACCTCGCAGGGCAAAACAGAGAACTGACTTGTTCCTGACAAAGATATTATAAATATACTCTGACAGAGGTAGTTCCTGCTTCCGAGCCGGCCTGTCAGAGTAGAGACTGGGCGTGGTTTAGACTCACCCAGCCTATCGTTGATTGTTGGCGTAGAGCTGGTCCCAGCCCCCAGGCGCTCCAGTTGATAGATGTAACTGTTGCTGTGAAGAATATCTATGCGCTCATGCTCGATACCGTTATCTCGCACCTGGCTCCTGTTATCTAACAAAAGACTGTTTGTTCTCGCAACACTACGTTCTGAATGTGCCCCCCCAACTCATTGCACAGTTCCTGTCTTCATGTTATTCTGTATTTTTCCATCACGAGAAAGGCCCATGGCCCTGAAACTGTTAACAATGTTTCAAGTCAGCTATGTTGCATAACACATACATACATCCACACAAGCCAACAAGCAGATACTATTCAATCACATATACGGTAACGGGCTATAGTGCATAACACAGAATCTTCATACTTGTGACATTTGTGTGATCGTCGATCGATTGCTGTTTCGTAAATTGCCAATATTGGAGGGTCAGGGTAGAAGAAGTTCAAGCCGGTTTTAATCATAGCCGCTGTCAGATTGGCTTTTTCATTGGCAACATTACCATTCAAATGCGGTGATAGCCTATTTATCGTCACTAGAAGTTGTCTTTATAGTGCTTTCCTATGTCTACGCTTCGGAATTCTAATGCTGCATTCAAAACAACAGGGAACTCGGAAAAAAACGAGCTCCGATTGGGTAAAAGCCTCTTTCTGGAGCTCCGAATTTTCGACGTGAAGATCACTGAGGTCATGATTTGACCTCGTTTTTCCCCGAGTTTCCAGTTGTCTTGAAAGCACCACAAGCAACAGAGCAAACAGGTAGTCACTAGTTACCACAGCCGCAAAGTAATAAACCCTGCCAATTTCTTTAATTTATCTTCTTAAATTTTGATTGTCAACATAACCCTTAACCACACTGCTAACCTTATTCCTAACGTTAAATTAAGCACATTTTTTAAAAATCGTACAGCCAATTTAGACTTTGTGGCTGTGTTAATAGTAGATACCAAGAAACGCTTTCACAAAAACCTTCACTGATCACGTGATCGTCCCAGCTGTACCCAGATAGGAAGAGGAAGAGCGTGGCCAAATTCGGCGGAAAATCTGTCTCCCTTCTTTAGCCACCAAGCAATGAGTTTTTGTATGGAGGTGTGTCGAAATTTGGTCAACAAAAAATGGAATGGCTTATTTGGTCGAATAAGTTTTGTAATGCACACATTGTTTTGAGTGTACTGATAAAAGTAGGACACGTGATATCCAGGCAACTATGAGAAAAAACAGCCTCTGTGATAGGTCAACAGACGGGTTGGAACTATGTCTATCACAGTATAAAGAATACTGTTCACATACATCCTGTCACTTCTCTGTTCTTAAAGTTGCATTTGACATTTATTACTTAGCTAATAAAAATACATAGTATAAAATCGGTGACTCATTGTTATATTGTGCTTGCCTACGGAGCTGTGAGGGGAACGGCACCTCAGTACCTCCAGGCTCTGATCAGGCCCTACACCCAAACAAGGGCACTGCGTTCATCCACCTCTGGCCTGCTCGCCTCCCTACCACTGAGGAAGTACAGTTCCCGCTCAGCCCAGTCAAAACTGTTCGCTGCTCTGGCCCACCAATGGTGGAACAAACTCCCTCACGACGCCAGGACAGCGGAGTCAATCACCACCTTCCGGAGACACCTGAAACCCCACCTCTTTAAGGAATACCTAGGATAGGATAAAGTAATCCTTCTCACCCCCCTTAAAAGACTTAGATGCACTATTGTAAAGTGGCTGTTCCACTGGATGTCATAAGGTGAAAGCACCAATTTGTAAGTCGCTCTGGATAAGAGCATCTGCTAAATGACTTAAATGTAAATGTATATCGGAGTTGTCGCGAGATGGCTATGCATATTCATATCATGAGGCTAGTAGCATAGCATCTCTTCATTGGATACGGGTGGTTGACATCGACAATCTCGTCGAATATTACAAAAATGAGATGTGTCCACCAATCCAAAGAAAGGATAGGCGGGAGCTAGTCCCGTTCTTCTTTGTGGACAATGACTCCAATTGTTAGGGCGGAGAGACATGTAATTTTGTCAGTATACCCATAATCTTTGCTGTAACATAGTTAGAACAATTCCATCACGGACACTGTATCCAGTTTCACTATTTGCCACAAAGTCAAAATTGTCTAGGCCTACAGTATATCAAAACAATTCATGAAAACAAAATTGTGCTTTTTGGCCTTCATTTAAGGTTAGGCATAAGGTTAGTAGTGTGGTTAGGGTTGTGTAATCAGATTTTAATAAGATAAATTGTAGTCATATGCGGGGTTTATGACTTTGTGGCTGTGTTAACTTGGGAACCAGGTTCCGGTGACGCCAGCAATCTGATTGGTTGGTCGCACTCACACAAGAGCACCACGGCGCAAGCGAGTCTATGATATGGGACGAAGAAAACGGTCATTGCCCGTTCAGCAGGAAAAAATTGAGGATTTGGAGGCAAAACATGCACGAATTGAGGAATCTGCTATATGTGTGCTAATATATGTGCTAATTTCATATTTCACGCAAGCCAAAATGTATGGTTTTACAAGCAACGCTTTATGGAAGGTGTGGGGGTGTGTGTAAATCCGACACCTCCTCAGCTCATCAGTTATCTAAATCCTCTCTAGAACATTTTAAATTGGCCATGAGATATTGTAGTAATAGTCACATCACAAATGTGATATTTTATTGCTTGTACTTGCTTGGACTGATTAGGTGTATCACATATGATTGTTAAAAAAACATTTTTGTCACACACACGGGATAGGTGCAGTGAAATGTTTTGTTTTACATGGTTAGCGGTATGGCGCCCCTGGAGTAAATTCGGGTTAAGTGCCTTGCTCATTCAAACCAGCAACCTTTCAGTTACTGACCCAACGCTCTAACTGCTAGGCTACCTGCCACCCTAACAGATTTGTAAATTTGCCATAATCTGTGGGCTAGATGGAGTTTCCACCATATTGCTCACACACCCCAGCTGCCGATTTCAAATCTACGAGGTATGGCCAATCAACAAATGTCATAGGCTAGGGTTTGATTTGGGACTGGACATGATGGTCATGCTTTCGTCCTAGGTTGGACGGGTGTCAATGAGCACAGCTTCATAGCTGTGA
The DNA here is from genome assembly GCF_034236695.1 of Oncorhynchus nerka. Classification (NCBI taxonomy): domain Eukaryota; kingdom Metazoa; phylum Chordata; class Actinopteri; order Salmoniformes; family Salmonidae; genus Oncorhynchus; species Oncorhynchus nerka. Next base: position 1,336,435 of record NC_088421.1, read on the forward strand.
AACCGGATGGTGTGCACCGGAGGCTAGTGGGAGAGATCATCCGGCGCTTTGAGAAAAAGGGCTTCAGATTGGTGGGAATGAAACTAGTCCAGGTAAGAGCACACACCATGATATACGTCCATCAAACCCACACGCGAGGAGAAGGAGGAAGCACTTCATTAGACAGTTTATTAACATAGTTTACAACACTTGTACGCCATCTTTCAAAACAAACAGACAATAATTAGCCTTTCCAGAGCAGTGTGAAGGGGGTAACTGGAGAAATCTTGTAAAATATATTTAAATAAAATATGTGATTTATGTTTGTGAAAGGGGCTTATGATATACTGTCTGTGTTGGATCTCTCTCTGATGTGATGTGGGTGTGTGTGTTCGCCAGGCGTCCGAGGATCTCCTGAGAGAGCACTACAGGGACCTGAGAGACAAACCCTTCTTCAATGGATTGGTGCGCAACATGAGCTCTGGACCCATCGTTGCCATGGTGAGATAGCTTGCCTACTACTACATACACAGCTGCCCTCTCCCGCTCAAGATATTTTACATATTTTATTATGGTTTACACAATTTAAACGTTACTGGTTATCCACGTTAATGTGCACATCCCTAGTTGTGCAATTGTTCATCCAGGTGTGTATATGTGTGCATGTGTTTAGGTGTGGCAAGGTCTGGATGTGGTGAAGATGTCTCGCAAGATGCTGGGGGAGACCAACCCGGCAGACTCCCTACCAGGAACCATCAGAGGAGACTACTGTTTGGAAGTGGGCAGGTAAAGTGTGTCTGTGTATTGTGTGTGTGTGTGTAACTGGTTGTGAAATGGCTAGCTAGTTTGGTGCGCACTAATAGCGTTTCAATCAGTGACGTCACTTGCTCTGAGACCTTGAAGTAGTTGTTTCCCTTGCTCTGCAAGGGCCTCTGCTTTTGTGGAGCAATAGGTAACGATGATTCGTGGGAGGCAGTTGTTGATGTGTGCAGATGGTCCCTTGTTCGAGCCCAGGTAGGGGCGAAGAGAGGGATGGAAGCAATACTGTTACATGTTATCATCAGTGACCATGAAATTATATCTTGTTGACTTTCTGTGTTGTAGGAATGTGATCCATGGCAGTGACTCTGTGGAGAGCGCTCAGAGAGAGATCTCTCTGTGGTTCGGGCAGAATGAGCTACAGTGCTGGGAGGACAGCAGCGGACACTGGATCTATGAGTGACACACACACACCACTTGTAGACCACCCAAGTGCCTTCAGAAACTATTCATACCCCTTTACTTTTTCCACATTTAGTTTTTCCAAGCGGGATTAATATGAATTTAGTTGTCATTTTTTTGTGTCAACGGACTTTGTCAAAGTGAAAGAAATTCTAACATATGTACAAATATTCATGAAAAATAGAAAACAAATATGTCTTTGATAAGTATTCATACCCTTGAGTCAATACATGTTAGAATAACCTTTGGCAGCAATTACAGCAGTCTTTCTGGGTAAGTCTCTAAGAGCTTTGCACACATGGATTATACAATATCTGCACTTTATTCTTTTGAAAATTCTTCAAGCGCTGTCAGGTTGGATGTTGATCATGCTAGACAGCTATTTTCAAGTCTTGCCATATATTTTCAAGCTGAGATGAATGAGATGAAATAAAAGATCCCTGAAATGTTCCATATGCTCAAAAAGCTTATTTCTCTCAAATGCTGTTCAATTTTGTTTACATCCCTGTTATTGAGCATTCCTCCTTCGCCAAGATAATCCATCCACCTGACAGGTGTGGAATATCAAGAAGCTGATTACAGCATGATTATTACACAGGTGCACCTTGAGCTGGGGGCAGTAAAAGGCCACTCTAAAATGTGCAGTTTTGTCAAACAGAACAACGCCACAGATCTCTCAAGTTTTGAGGGAGTGTGCAAATGGCATGCTGACTGCAGGAATTTCTCTACCATAAGCTGCCTCCAACCTTGTTGTAGAGAATTTGGTAGTACGCCCAACTGGCCTCACAACTACAGACCACGTGTAACTACGCCAGCCCAGGACCACCACATCTGTCTTCTTCCCTTGTGGGCATAGCCGCAGGAAGTAGTTTGAGGGTGGGGCTGCTGCAAAAATGCTTGCCTGCGCTGAAGATGTCTATTTTGGTCCACTAATACAGGACTAGTAAAGGCCCAGAGCACTCATTTTGTGAAAACATTTTCACAAAATGTATTTGAGTGTTTACCAGCATTTGTCTGATTATTATCTGTAAAAAAAGTTAATATGATAATACTTGCTTGATATACAGTGAATTTAGAAAGTATTCAGACCCCAGACTTCCTCTGTGGAGATGGGAGAACCTTCCAGAAGTACAACCATCTCTGCAGCACTCCACCAATGAGGCCTTTACGGTAGAGTGGCCAGACGGAAGCCACTCCTCAGTAGAAGTCACATGACAGCCCGCTTGGAGTTTGCCAAAAGGCACCTAAAGGACTCTTAGACCATGAGAAACAAGATTATCTGGTCTGGTGAAACCAAGATTTAACTCCTTGGTCTCAATGCCAAGTGTCAGGTCTGGAGGATACCTGGTACCATCCCTACGGTGAAGCATGGTGGTGGCAGCATCATGCTGTGGGGAGGTTTTTCAGTGGCAGGGACTGGGAGACTAGTCAGGATCGAGGGAAAGATGAACAGAGCAAAGTACAGAGAGATCCTTGATGAAAACCTGCTCCAGAGCGCTCAGGACCTCAGACTGGGGCGAAGGTTCACCTTCCAACAGGACAAAAACCCTAAGCACACAGCCAAGACAACACAGGAGTGGCTTTGGGACAAGTTTCTGAATGCCCTTGAGTGGCCAAGCCAGAGCCCAAACTTGAACCCGATCAAACTTCTTTGGATAGAGCTGAAAATAGCTGTGCAGCGACGTTCTCCAACCAACCTGACAGACCTTGAGAGGATCCGCAGAGAAGAATGGGAGAAACTCTCCAAATACAGTTATGCCAAGTTTGTAACGTCATACCCAAGATGACTCAAGGCTATAATCGCTGCCAAATGTGATTCAACAAAGTACTGAGTAAAGGGTCTGAATACTTACAGTTGAAGTTGGAAGTTTATATACACCTTAGCCAAATACATTTAAACTCAGTTTTTCACAATTCCTGACATTTAATCAGAGTAAAAATCCCTGTTTTAGGTCAATTATGATTGCCGCTTTATTTTAAGAATGTGAAATGTCAATAATAGTAGAACAAATTATTTATTTAAGCTTTTTTTCTTTCATCACATTCCCAGTGTCAGAAGTTTACATACACTCATTTAGTATTTGGGAGCATTGCCTTTAAAATGTTTAACTTGGGTCAAATGTTTCAGGTAGCCTTCCACAAGCTTCCCACAATAAGTTGGGTGAATTTTGGCTCACTCCTCCTGACAGAGCTGTTGTAACTGAGTCAGGTTTGTAGGCCTCCTTGCTCGCACACGCTTTTTCAGTTCTGCCCACACATTTTCTGTAGGATTGAGGTCAGGGCTTTGTGATGGCCACTCCAATACCGTGACTTTGTTGTCCTTAAGCCATTTTGCCACAACCTTGGAAGTATGCTTGGGGTCATTGTCCATTCAGAAGACCCATTTGCGACCAAGCTTTAGCTTCCTGATTGATGTCTTGAGATGTTGCTTCAATATATCCACATAATTTCCCTTCCTCATGTAGCCATCTATTTTGTGAAGTGCACCAGCCCCTCCTGCAGCAAAGCACCTCCACAACATGATGCTGCCACCCACGTGCTTTACGGTTGGGATGCTGTTCTTCTGCTTGCAAGCCTCCCCCTTTTTCCTCCAAACATAACGATGGTCATTATGGCCAAACAGTTCTATTTTCGTTTCATCAGACCAGAGGACATTTCTCCAAAAAGTAAAATTTTCGTCTCCATGTGCAGTTGCAAAGCGTAGCCTGTTTTTTTTAGTGGCGGTTTTGGAGCAGTTGCTTCTTCCTTGCTGGCGGCCTTTCAGGTTATGTTGATATAGGACTTGTTTTACTGTGGCTATATATACTTTTGTACCTGTTTCCTCCAGCATCTTCACAAGGTCCTTTGTTGTTCTGGGATTGATTTGCACTTTTCGCACCAAAGTACATTCGTCACTTGGAGACAGAACGCGTCTCCCTCCTGAACGGTATGACGGCTGCGTGGTCCCATGGTGTTTATATTTGTGTACTATTGTTTATACAGATGAACGTGGTACCTTGTAAATTGCTCCCAAGGACGAACCAGACTTGTGGAGGTCTAAAATTGTTTTTCTGAGGTCTTGGCTGATTTCTTTTGATTTTCCCATGATGTCAAGCAAAGAGGCACTGAGTTTGAAGGTAGGCCTTGAAATACAGCCACAGGTACACCTCCAATTGATTCAAATTATGTCAATTAGCCTATCACAAGCTTCTAAAGCCATTACATTTTCTGAAATTTTCTTAGCTGTTTAAAGGCACAGTCAACTTAGTGTATGTAAACTTCTAACCCGCTGGAATTGTGATACAGTGAAATAATCTGTCTGTAAACAATTGTAGGAAAAATAACTTGTCATGTCATGCACAAAGTAGATATCCTAACCGACTTGCCAAAACTATAGTTTATTAACAAGAAATTTGTGGACTGGTTGAAAAATGAGTTCTAATGACTCCAACCTAAGTGTATGTAAACTTCCGACTTCAACTGTATGTAAATGTGATACATTTTAAAAAAAAAAAGTATTATACATTTACATTTCTAAAAACCTGTTTTTGCTTTGTCATTTGGGGTATTGTGTGTAGATTGATTAGGGAAAAAAATTATTGAATCAATTTTAGAATAAGGCTGTAATGTAACAAAATGTGGAAAAAGTCAAGGGGTCTGAATACACTATGTTTTCCAGTTTCTTGAAATACTTTGCAAATGCAACTTATTTCTTTGTGAAAACTGAAATGGTCTATTCATTCATTTTCCATATTAGTAAACTCTCTTATCCAGAGCAACTTAGTAGTGAGTGCATACATTTTCCCCAATGGAATCGAAACCACAACCCTAGCATTGCAAGCGCCATGCTCTACCAACTGAGCCACATTATCACATCATCACAAACCACTTGATGGCTCAATGTGCTCAATTACTGTATTCTGCAATGTTTTTCATCATGGTGATGTAAAGTGTACAGGTATAAACCTAGATGACCAGACTATGTACAATACAGTAAAGTACATTTACATTAAGTGGTTTGTAAGGATGTTAAATTAATACTACACCAAAAGTGGTTGTTTTCCATGTTATTTGATCAAGATAAATATTTAATTTGATGTGTATGTTTTGTGTCTTTGCCCATAACTTTGCACCTTTTGATGTAAATGGACAGGGTTTTATTGTTTCTGGATTCCATTAGAATGTCAATCGCAGAGAATGGGACAGCAACTCTTCAAATTCCAACTGTTGAATCCTGCAAGATACTGTTCTTAATTATTCAACAACCTCTTTTGCCAAAGGAGGGATGATGAAACATTTTTTTTGTCTGCAATACCTCTAATATTAGTAAAGGCACAATGCACTACTTTTGTGTAAATGTTTTTATTCTATTTTTATTGTATTCTGATTGTTCAATGGGTGCTGCAGCACCTTCAGTACCCCTACTTCCCGCGGCTATGCCTGTGGGATGAACTGAGACCAGCTGATGAAACTGTGGGTTTGCACAACATAAGAGAGCTCACCTGTGTGCTCGTCCTCCTCACCAGGGTCTTGACTTGACTGCAGTTCGGCATCGTAACCGGTTTCAGTGTGAAAATGCTCACCTTCGATGGCCACTGGCATGCTGGAGAAGTGTGCTTTTCACAGATTAATCCCAGTTTCAACTGTGCTCGGGAGATGCCAGACCCGTATGGTGTCGTGTGGGCGAGCAGTTTGCTGATGTCAGAATGGTGAACAGAGTGCCCCATGGTGGCGATGGTGTACAAGCAGTGTCATGACTCCTGTAAGGATCAGAATGGGTCGGATGAGACTTGTGGGGGGTGACAGTAATCAGGCCTCTTTCTCTTCTTTCTCTTTCTCCCATAGAGGGGAGAGGGGGAGCTGCTGGATGGTCGACCATTCACACCCGGTTGTTAATTACAAGAGAGGGAGACTCTCTTTTGCCCTCCCAAAACTGTAACGTCCAAATGTGGATAATGGAACAATACTTTTAATGTGGGAAATGGTCAGTGGGGAACTATGGAAAACGAATGTAATATTGGTTTTCATTTTCTGATGTGATTAAAAACTGTATGAACCAAATACTGTAACTTGGAAAGGATACCCCTTTATCTGTCAAGTTTTCATCCAATATGTCGTGCATACAATATTTTGTTAAGATAGGAATGTGATTTTAGTTTTCTAATAAGATAATAGTTTTGATATCCTTTGCACATTATGTAGCCATGCCTGAGTGAGGTCGGAGAGCTTGCCATTATTGACTGACCGCCCCATTTGACTAAGAGTGCATAAAGGCTTGGAAGGGAAATCAATATTTAGACCAGGAAAGGTGAGGCAAAAGCTACATGTTTTAAATGGTTGAAACTAAACCTCAACACGTGGTGGAGAAATAAACTTACCTTCCTTTAGACCAGAGAGACGAAGAGCTGCAGCTCATGTCCATCGTGGTCTAAAGCCTGAATACCAACACGAGGAGGAAGAGGCGAGAAGCTCACCTCAGACAATCACTGGTACAGTTGATTAGCTGTCTTAAGTCAGATATCGAGAAAAGCGAATCTAACTGAAGCCATATTACTACGGTCATCACCAATTGGAACCGTCAACATGGTTGGCTATCTTCCAGAGTGAACAACAGTAGAAGACGGGAAAGGGGAGACCCCTTTCGGACAATCAGAGCCATACAGCTGGAAGGCCAACAACTTTCCGAAAAGGCTTGGATCCGACCGAGTTAAACAACGAACGAAGGCATTTCACACGTAAATACATTCATGATTTCTTCATTCAAATGGGTGGCGGTTTGTGTGCAAGGTATATGATTGTGAGGACAGTCCTAGAATGTATACATGATGTATACAAGTGTGTCTTTTTCTTTCTTTCTCTCTCTCTTCCCCCCCTCTCCATCTATGTTGTAACAAGCCGTCATATCAACGTGTACGACAGCGTATTCCAGTTCCCAACAAAATACAGCAGCTTCTCAAATCCATTGAAGAGGAGTGGGACAACAGGTCGCATTCAACAGCCTGATCAACTCTATGCGAAGGAGATGTGTCGCGCTGCATGAGGCAAATGGTGCTCACACCAGATACTGACTGGTTTTCTGATCCACGCCCTACCTTTATATTTAAAAAAAAATCTGTGACGAACAGATGCATATCTGTATTCCCAGTCATGTGAAATCCATAGAGTAGGGCCTAATTTATTTATTTCAATTGACTGATTTCCTTATATGAACTGTAACTCAGTAAAATCTTTGAAACTGTTGCATGTTGCGTTTATAATTTTTAAATCTACCAATTGGTGCTGAAACGGAGACGAATATGCATATATTTAGACGGATTTCTTTCATTGACGCCTAACATTCTAAACCCGATATATATAACTAGATATGTTCTATTGAGTCTGTCGTCAAAATTCAAACTAAAAGGTACACCATATTTAATGGTTTGGCTTAAGATAAATTTACTAAAAACCCTATTGAATTAGTTTTTCCTAGCCACCGTGCTTCTACAACTGTATTGCTTGCTGTTTGGGGTTTTAGGCTGGGTTTCTGTACAGCACTTTGATAAATCATCTGATGTAAGAAGGGCTATATAAATACATTTGATTTGATATTGAATGAAAACTCCATGAGAAAATCCGTTGGCCAGTTAAGTAGGAGGGTTTGCAGCGGTTGAATTACCACACCAGTAAATACTTATGTAAATGAGATATTTCTGTAATTCATTTTAAATAAATTTGCTAACTTTTTTATACATTTGTTTTCACTTTGACATTATTGGGTACTTGTGTGTAGATGGGTGAGATTATTATTATTATTTACTTCAGGCTGTAACAAAACAAAATGTGTAATAAGTGAAGGGGTATGAATAGTTTCTGAAGGCACTGTATATTTGGCCTTGTGTTTTAGGTTATTGTCCTGCTGAAAGGTGTCTCCCAGTGTCTGTTGGAGAGCAGACTGAACCAGGTTGTCCTCTAGGATTTTGCATGTGCTTAGATCTATTCCGTTTATTTGTATCATACAAAAACTCCCTAGTCCTTGCCGATGACAAGCATACCCATAACATGATGCAGCCACCACCAGGCTTGAAAATATTAAGAGTGGCACTCAGTGTTGTGTTGGTTTTGCCCCAAACATAAGACTTTGTATTCAGGACATAAAGTACATGTCTTTGCCACAATGTTTGCAGTTTTACTTTAATGCCTTATTGCAAACCTTGATGCATGTTTTGGAATATTTTTATTTTGCATTTGCTTCCTTCTTTTGACTCTGTCAATTAAGGTTAATATTGTGGGGTAACTACAATGTTGTTGATCCATCCTGTTCTCCTATCACAGACAAACAAACTGTTTTATAGTCACCATTGGCCTCATGGTGTAATCCCTGTGTGATTCCTTCCTCTTTGGCAACAGGGTTAGGAAGGATACCTGTGTCTTTGTAGTGACTCGGTTTAGTAATACGCCATCCAAAATGTAATTAATACATCATTAATCATTATTAATAATTAACATCATGCTCAAAGGGATATTCAATATATGTTTAGGTGCCCTTCTTTGTGAGGCATTGGAACACTTCCCTGGTCTTTGTGGATGAATTTTTATTTTATTTCACCTTTATTTAACCAGGTAGGCAAATTGAGAACAAGTTCTCATTTACAATTGCGACCTGGCCAAGATAAAGCAAAGCAGTTCGACACATACAACAACACAGAGTTACACATGGAGTAAAACAAAACATACAGTCAATAATACAGTAGAAACAAGTCCATATATGATGTGAGCAAATGAGGTGAGATAAGGAAGGTAAAGGCAAAAAAAAGGCCATGGTGGCAAAGTAAATACAATATAGCAAGTAAAACAATGGAATGGTAGATTTGCAGTGGAAGAATGTGCAAAGTAGAAATAAAAATAATGGGGTGCAAAGGAGCAATATAAATAAATAAAATAAATACAGTAGTTCCCTACTGAGGTAGTTGTTTGGGCTAAATTATAGATGGGCTATGTACAGGTGCAGTAATCTGTGGGCTGCTCGGACAGCTGGTGCTTAAAGCTAGTGAGGGAGATACGTGTTTCCAGTTTCAGAGATTTTTGTAGTTTGTTCCAGTCATTGGCAGCAGAGAACTGGAAGGAGAGAAAGAAATAATTGGTTTTGGGGTTTACCAGAGAGATATACCTGCTGGAGCACGTGCTACAGGTGGGTGATGCTATGGTGACCAGCGAGCTGAGATAAGGGGGGACTTTACCTAGCAGGGTCTTGTAGATGACATGGAGCCAGTGGGTTTGGCGGCGAGTATGAAGCGAGGGCCAGCCAAAGAGAGCGTACAGGTCACAATGGTGGGTAGTATATGGGCTTTGGTAACAAAACGGATGGCACTGTGATAGACTGCATCCAATTTGTTGAGTAGGGTATTGGAGGCTATTTTGTAAATTACATCGCCGAAGTCGAGGATTGGTAGGATGGTCAGTTTTACAAGGGTATGTTTGGCAGCATGAGTGAAGGATGCTTTGTATCGAAATAGGAAGCCAATTCTAGATTTAACTTTGGATTGGAGATCTTTGATGTGGGTCTGGAAGGAGAGTTTACAGTCTAACCAGACACCTAGGTATTTGTAGTTGTCCACGTATTCTAAGTCAGAGCCGTCCAGAGTAGTGATGTTGGATAGGTGGGCAAGGTGCAGGCAGCGATCGGTTGAAGAGCATGCATTTAGTTTTACTTGTATTTAAGAGCAATTGGAGGCCACGGAAGGAGAGTTGTATGGCATTGAAGTTTACCTGGAGGGTTGTTAACACAGTGTCAAAAGAAGGGCCAGAAGTATACAGAATGGTGTCGTCTGCGTAGAGGTGGATCAGAGACTCACCAGCAGCAAGAGCGACATCATTGATGTATACAGAGAAGAGTCGGTCCAAGAGTTGAACCCTGTGGCACCCCCATAGAGACTGCCAGAGGTCCGGACAACAGACCCTCCGATTTGACACACTGAACTCTATCAAAGAAGTAGTTGGTGAACCAGGCGAGGCAATCATTTGAGAAACCAAGGCTGTCGAGTCTGCCGATGAGGATGTGGTGATTGACAGAATCGAAAGCCATGGCCAGATCAATGAATACGGCTGCACAGTAATGTTTCTTATCGATGGCGGTTAACCTCTTGCTTCTACTTGGGACGCTTGCGTCCCAACTAGAGCTCTGGAAATGCAAATGCGCTACGCTAAATGCTAATAGTATTAGTTAAAACTCAAAAGTTCATTAAAATACACATGCATGGTATCAAATTAAAGCTACACTCGTTGTGAATCCAGGCAACAAGTCAGATTTTTAAAATGCTTTTCGGCGACAGCATGAGAAGCTATTATCTGATAGCATGCACCAATACACTACAACACAAAAGCACAGCAGGGGACGTAAACAAAATAATTAGCATTTCGGGCGTTACACAAACCGCACAATAAAATAGAAAACAGTCATTACCTTTCACCATCTTCTTTGTTGGCACTCCTAGATGTCCCATAAACACTATTGGGTCTTTATTTCGATTAAATCGGGCCATATAAAGCCAAGATATCGTTATATGTAGACTGTGTGATAAACGAAAAAAACAGCGATTTCACAACGTAACGTCATTTTTTAAATTCAAAAAGTAGACGATAAACTTTCACAAAACACTTCGAAATACGTTTGTAATGCTACTTTAGGTATTAGTAAACGTTAATAAGCGATAAAAATCATCCGTAGGCGATGTAAAAATCATTAGCTGTCGTCTTGGAAAAAATTTCACGAGAGAGCTCTTCCAGAATGATCTGGGCGGAGACTGGAGGTAAGTGGTGCCCCTGTTTCGGTTCAACCAAGAATCAAAGATGATTCAATTCACAAGACTCTAGACAACATGGGGATGCTGTGGGAGTTGAATGCTCGGTCTTATCTAATTCGGCTCACTGTTAACAATTGCTGGAAGTGGCGCAAGGATATTTATTTCCATTTTCTGTGATCAGGTTTTCCTGCGCTTTCCGATGTAACGCACGTTATGTTATAGCCACAGTCGTGATTTAACCAGTTTTAAAAACGTCCGAGGGTTTCCTATCCACACATTCTAACCATATGAACGTACTATATTCCTGGCATGAGTAGCAGGGCGCTGAAATGTTGCGCGATTTTTAACAAAATGTTCAAAAAAGTAGAGGGTAGGAGCAACTTTAAGATATCGTTTAGGACCTTGAGCGTGGCTGAGGTGCACCCATGACCAGCTCTGAAACCAGATTGCCTAGCAGAGAGGGTATGGGGAGATTCGAAATGGTCGGTAATCTGTTGACTTGGCTTTCGAAGACCTTAGAAAGGCAGGGTAGGATAGATATAGGTCTGTAGCAGTTTGAGTCAAGTGTCCCCCCCTTTGAAGAGGGGGATGAACGCAGCTGCTTTCCAATCTTTGGGAATCTCAGACGACACGAAAGAGAGGTTGAACAGACTAGTAATAGGGGTGGCAACAATTTCAGCAGATCATTTTAGAAAGAAAGGGTCCAGATTGTCTACCCCGGCTGATTTGTAGGGGTCCAGATTTTGCAGCTCTTTCAGAACATCAACTGACTGGATTTGGGAGAAGGAGAAATGGGGAAGGCTTGGGCGAGTTGCTGTGGGGGGTGCAGTGCTGTTGACCGGGGTAGGGGTATCCAGGTGGAAAGCATGGCCAGCCGTAGAAAAATGCTTATTGAAATTCTCAATTATAGTGGATTTATCAGTGGTGAAAGTGTTTCCTATATTCAGTGCAGTGGGCAGCTGGGAGGAGGTGTTCTTATTCTCCATGGACTTTACAGTGTCCCAGAACTTTGAGTTAGTGTTGCAGGAAGCAAATTTCTGCTTGAAAAAGCTAGCCTTGGCTTTTCTAACTGCCTGTATATATTGGTTTCTAGCTTCCCTGAAAAGCTGCATATCACCGGGGCTGTTCGATGGTAATGCAGAACGCCATAGGATGTTTTTGTGTTGGTTAAGGGCAGTCAGGTCTGGGGAGAACCAAGGGTTATATCTGTTCCTGGTTCTAAATTTCTTGAATGGGGCACCCTTATTTAAGATGGTTAGGAAGGCATTTAAAAAAAAAAAACAGGCATCCTCTATTGACGGGATGAGATCAATATCCTTCCAGGATACCCCAGCCAGGTCGATTAAAAAGGCCTGCTCGCTGAAGTGTTTCAGGGAGCGTTTGACAGTGATGAGTGGAGGTCGTTTGACCGCTGACCCATTACGGATGCAGGCAATGAGGCAGTGATCGCTGAGATCTTGGTTAAAGACAGCAGAGGTGTATTTAGAGGGCAAGTTGGTTAGGATGATGAAAATATATTTGCGGCTTTCTGTAGTAGGCAGCTAGGAGTGATATTGCTGCTTTGATGAAATATTTATTGAAGGAATGACAACACATCTTCGCCACGGTTACTTACACAAGATAACATTGAGATTAAACTGCAAGGTGTGAGATTCACAGTGAGTTAACTTTAAGATTGAATTTACACTGCAAGGAGAATCCTTGTACTGTAGGTTCTTTAATTGCACATCTGCTGCTGCTTTCTGTATGTACTGGACGGTCATGGATGTGGAATGCAATAGTGCTCTCTCTGAAACTTAGCAATAACCACTGACAGAGAGAGAAGAGAGAAAGGCGAATAAAGGGCACATTTTTCTAATCTCATTCATTCATAGTGATTTATTGTGTTTTAATCTGAAGGCACACATTCACAGTTCGGTCAGTGTATTTATTTTATTCATTTTCAGCAGTTTTAAAGATGTCGTCTGTAACATAAACAACTCTTGGTATGTGAAGAATATGTCATGAAGAAGCTGTGTCCTGCTTTCTTGCCTCATCATAATCCAAAAACACTCTTAAAAACCTCAGGAGAACCAACAGTGAAGAAGGAAGTTTGTAAACACTGAATGTGGTCGAACAGCCAACTGTATCGCTTCAAATAAATTTGGATGAATGAATTGAAATGAATAAAAAAATTCTCAATGAATTTCATTCCTTTATTGTTACAGGTATATCATAGACATTAAGGGTGGTTGTATGTGTGATAGGCTATGTACTATCCTCAAAGGACTTTTAACCAGGATCTAAAATGTAACGTAATGTCCACTGTGCAACATGAACATCTATAGTACTGCTGTTAGAGGTGCCTAAAGTTGACAGGGTATGTTCCAAATGGACTTGAGCTTCACTCTTCCGAATCTGAACCACTGTCCTTGTTACTTCTTTGTACATCTTCAATTAATTCCGTAAACCCGGAAGTTCCGAACTGCAGCATCATGTTCCCATGTTAGCGGAGACTGCATTCACAGTAAACTCTGCATACTGTATGTCGGCTCAATCGGAAATGACCTTTAAATGTGGCATAGGTTGGCCTTGCAATCAGATTGAATTCTGGTCCTAATTCAAAAAGTACATTTTTTAAAAAGATCACAAAAAAAAGGTTGAAAATAAGTCAATCAACAGAGAACGACAGACAACACAGCCTCTGGTTTTCAGCGCACAAATAGGTTTAATATTTAATCCACACAGATAAAGAGATCAACATATGAGTAACATACTGAACAAGAAGGGGAGGGGCCTTGGGCATGTCTGGAGAGTTACAGAATCGTCAATTACAGCTGTCATTCAAAACAGGCGACCATGCACAAACCTCACTGTCCAACTGTCAGTCTGGGAATCAGAGTAGAGTGGGCGGTTGGTGAATTAGTTATGAACCAAACAGTCCACAGTCGAGGATATGCCTGGCTCTCTCTCTCCTTCCACTATTTGGCACGGTTACTTTCCCCTTCGCCCTTACCCCTTTGGTGTTCACAGACCTGAGAAGACTAGATAGGTTTTTACAAAGGCCGAAACAGAACTGAGCCTCTTTACCTGTCCATTTTCTCTACAGGAGAGTTTGGGTTTGATCGACAGTGCAGCCTGACTTATCTACATATCACCTTGCATCATAAATAACTACTCATTATTATTTGTAGATCAATCAGTCAGTCACAATTTACCCACAATGCATCACATATTTGATCCGCTCAAACACGGCCAATCTATGTCCTTAAGGCTGTCTGGAAACTTGCTTCTAATGTGGACCAATTCAAATCCCTGTTCATCCTCTGATGCCAAAACAAGAGTTTCTCTTCACTCCACTACACCTGATTTACTGGCTCAGTTATCCATCCCCCATGAATTTAACTACATCTGTATTCCAAATGGCACCCTATTCCCTATATAGTACACTACTTTTGACAAGGAACAATAGGGCTCTGATCAAAAGTAGTATTATAAAAAGGCATAGGGCGCCATTTCCGAGGCATCCTGAGTCTGCACACCTCCTGATCAAACTTCACTGTATTTACAGGCCAATGCATTCAAGACTGATCTTGTTTTCTTTCCCAGTACATTCAACAACGTCTCCTCACCTTCTAACTAAAAGCTGGCTTAGGTAAAATCACCCTGAACCAACCAATCACCTGTCAGTCTCTCTCTCTACATTCAACTCACCATTGAGCGGCTAGTGACCGTGTCACTCACTCCGACCAATAACTGCCTATCTCTGAATTCCTCTTGACCAATCAGCTGTCTCTGTTTCCAGCGTGGTTCAGTGAGCTGAAAGCTGATTGGAGGTGGGGGGTCTTAGTAAGTCATACCATAAATAGTTGGCAAAACTTGGGTAATTTCTGGAGAGACGTTATATTATGCAGTAGTCTTTAATGTTCCTGTACTTGTGTTGTTGATAAGATGCAGGTGGGCGAGGCGAGAAAGGGTTGGGTTAGGGGTGATTGTAGGTATCAGGGGGTAGCTTGGGGGAAGATGCAGGCCATTACAAGTCAAAGGTCAAATACAGGAGAGATACAGATGTACTTCCAGGGGAAAGTACATCTGAGTGACATCTAAAACGGCACCCTATTCCTTATATGGTGCATTAGTTTTGTCCAGCGCAATATGGGTCTTTATCAAAATTAATGCACCATATAGGGACTAGGGTGCCATTTAAGACACACTCCAGGCTTTAGGGAGTAGATACAGGGTAGCTGGAGGTAGTTAGGGGGCAGGGGTAGTTACAAGGCTCATAGTGGGGGGAGACGATTACATTGGTAGAAGCGGCAAAAAACAGGGCGAGGGAGGGAGGGGAAGGGGGTAGTCATAGTCAATGTATTTTGAAAGTTACTAGACTGGGGGAGTGATACTTACAAGGCAATAGGTAGTTACAAGGTCTTTGGATGGGATATCGAGAGTTAAAAGGGGTGTAATAGTACGTACAGGGGCCGTAGGGATAGTTACATCATGACCAGGGGTAGATACAGGGGCAGGAAAGAGCGGGGTGGGTAGGGTGGGTTAGTTTTAGGATGGGAGAAGGGGGTGATCATCTGGGTGCAAGAAGGGGGACAGGGGGATGCAAGGTGACCCTAGAGGGTGGGAGTGTCACTCGGGGACGTAGGACACCTGCCACACGATGATATGGCTCCGCTCGGCTTTGCACACGGCAGGCTTTATCTGCGGGGCGCCCCCCGACACCTCCCCTTCCTCTGTCTCATCGTCCTCACCATCACCTGACACACAGATGACGTGAGAGAGTCAGTCAGCATGAAAAGACACACCCGCTTTCTGTAACCTTTGCACTGAAGTGTTTCTGCACATCCACACACATAAAAGCATTGGATTGGTATTTTAAATGCATAAAGTGAAATGAACAAGTGCACAACTAGGGCAGAAGGGTAGAGAATCTGGAGACAAGTAGAATTCAATTTGTAATTCAAAAGAGCGCCACATGGACTTGGGTGTATATGGCAGAGTGTGCGTGCATGCGTGAGTGATTTTCCTCACCGATGCGGAAGTCGATGTAGCCCTCCCCTCCACTCAGCACCAGGACGTTATGTACGCTCTGAGCCTCAGCCTCCGGCTGTGCCGAGGACCCCTGACCCTCTGACGGACTGTCCAGCACACTACCATTTAGGGTGGCCAACACGTTGCCTGACAGAAAAACAGAAAAAAAAACATATATATATATATATATACACACACACACACACACACACACACACACACACACACACACACGAAGTTGGAAGTTTACATACACCTTAGCCAAATACTTTTAAACTCAGTTTCACAGTTCCTGACATTTAATCCTAGTAATAATTCCCTGTCTTAGGTCAATTAGGATCACCACTTTATTTTAAGAATGTGAAATGTCAGAATAATAGTAGAGAGAGAATGATTTATTTCAGCTTTAATTTTTTTCATCACATTCCCAGTGGGTCAGAAGTGTACATACACTCAATTAGTATTTGGTAGCATTGCCTTTAAATTGTTTAACTTGGGTCAAACATTTCAGGAAGCCTTCAACAAGCTTCCCACAATAAGTTGGGTGAATTGTGGCCCATTCCTCCTGACAGAGCTGGTGAAACTGAGTCAGGTTTGTAGGCCTTGCTCCCACACGCTTTTCCAGTTCTGCCCACAAATTCTCTATAGGATTGAGGTCAGGGCTTTGTGATGGCCACTCCAATACCTTGACTTTGTTGTCCTTAAGCCATTTTGCCACAACTTTGGAAGTATGCTTGGGGTCATTGTCCATTTGGAAGACCCATTTGCGACCAAGCTTTAACTTGATGTCTGATGTCTTGAGATGTTGCTTCAATATATCCACATTTTTCCTCCCTCATGATGTCATCTATTTTGTGAAGTGCACCAATCCCTCCTGCAGCAAAGCACCCCCACAACATGATGCTACCACACCCGTGCTTCACGGTTGGGATGGTGTTCTTCGACTTGCAAGCCTCCCCCTTTTTCCTCCAAACATAACGTTGGTCATTATGGCCAAGCAGTTCTATTTTTGTTTCATCAGACCAGAGGACATTTCTCCAAAAAGTACGATTTTTGTCCCCATGTGCAGTTGCAAACCGTAGTCTGGCTTTTTTATGGCGGTTTTGGAGCAGTGGCTTCTTCCTGGCTGAGCGGCCTTCAGGTTATGTCGATATAGGACTCGTTTTACTGTGGATATAGATACTTTTGTACCTGTTTCCTCCAGCATCTTTACAAGGTCCTTTGCTGTTGTTCTGGGATTGATTTGCACTTTTCGCACCAAAGTACGTTCATCTCTAGGAGACAGAACACGTCTCCTTCCTGAGCATTATGATAATTATGTCAATTAGCCTATCAGAAGCTTCTAAAGCCATGACATACTTTTCTGGAATTTCCAAGTTGTTTAAAGGCACAGTCAACTTAGTGTATGTAAACTTCTGACCCACTGGAATTGTGATACAGTGAATTATAAGTGAAATAATCAGTCTGTAAACAATTGTTGGAAAAATTACTTGTGTCATGCACAAAGTAGATGTCCTAACTGACTTGCCAAAACTATAGTTTGTTAACAAGAAATTTGTGGAGTGGTTGAAAAACAAGTTTTAATTACTTTTTTAAAAAAGGTAACGAGAAACAGATCAGTCAATCAATTGTATTTATAATGCCCTTTTTACAATAGCAGTTGTCACATAGTAGTAAAGGACGTTACCAATAGGTACCCAGAAATTAAACACTGTAAACCACTTTTGCATTTTAGTGCCCAGTTGACAACCTGGTCCATCCTCACAGTCCTCAAATACATCAAGTTGAGAGTATTGACAGTAGGTATAATACTTTTTAGTTTGTCAATTACTCCACATTTGATGTAATGTGTTTAAGAGTATAATAAACTCTATTTACTTTTATTGACTTTATAAAATCAAATTATGATTACTAACTGACCTGGCACAGAGACAAAGAACTTGACGGCATCTCTGTGTCCATGGAAACAGAGCTGAGCCTGGGCCATGGAACAGTATGGGATGAAGCTGCCGCTGCTTTTCTCTGGGTTGTCGTCCGCATACACATGAATCACACCCCCGGCCACGCCGCCGGACGACGTTGGAGACACCTTATTGGCTATCGGGATGAGAGTGGTGTCAATAGCCAATCAGAACATCTGACAGACCAGCAAATAGGACATTGATGCATGAGACCATCCAATCACATTAGCACACACAGAGCAGGCTTGCCAATAAGACCCATCAATTGGGCAGGCTACATCGTTAGAGCATTTAAAATAGAAATGTGTAATATAGAACAGACATCCCTCTCAGTCATGCAGAATAGGAAACTGTGTCAGCTGACTCTATACATAGCAATTCTCTGTACGTGGCAACTCACTGAATAAGCCTGTGGTCATCCACTTATGAATTTGCAAACGGTGAATAGAAAACAATCTGAATACTGAAATAGTAGCAATACCAAAACATGCCATCAACATGCAATAATGAAGAGATAAGGCATCCCCAAAACCCCATTACCTAATATATTGACTATGTCACTGAAATGATCCATATTCATCACACAAATAGCATACAAACATGACTCATACATATACATACATTAACACCATACTCGACATACACTACCGTTCAAAAGTTTGGGGTCACATAGAAATATCCTTGTTTTTGAAAGAAAAGCACATTTTTTGTCCATTAAAATAACATCATATTGATCAGAAATACAGTGTAGACATTGTTAATGTTGCAGTTTACAGCTGTGCTAACATAATTTTAAAAGGGTTTTCTAATGATCAATTAGCCTTTTAAAATGAGAAACTTGGATTAGCTAACACAATGTGCCATTGGAGCACAGGAGTGACGGTTGCTGATAATGGGCCTCTGTATGCCTATGTAGATATTCCATAAAAAATCTGCTGTTCCCAGCTACAATAGTCATTTACAACATTAACAATGTCTACACTGTATTTCTGATCAATTTGATGTTCTTTTAATGGACAAAAAATGTATGCTTTTCTTTCAAAAACAAGGACATTTCTAGGTGACCCCAAACTTTTGAACGGTAGAGTATATGTGTGCCAATGCATTATATACAGTACTTTACAACACCTGAAGATAGCATGCAGAGTTACACGTGAACAAAAGTAATTTCCCTGAATCAGATCCAGACCACCAGATCACTGTTTCTGTTTCATTTCGGCCCCTAGCCCCTCGTCCCCTTTGTGGTTGACAGATCTGAAATGACTGGATATGTGGCCTTATGAACAAACATGTGCTTGTCCTGTTGGAGGGCTATCTAATCCTCTCAAATCTCCACAAGTGCTATATACTGTAATGTACTCCGGTCCAATCACTATATTACTCACACCTATCCAGTCTATCAGATATGTGAACATTAGGGTAATAAGGGTGCTTAGGACTGAAACTGAACCAGGCCTATGTTGGAGAGCGATTAAGGGGAGATGGAGGTAAGACAGGCAGGCAGATGTATGTGACATCATCCCTGTGGGACAGAGGGAGTCCTAACTTACCCCTCAGACCTAGGAGCTGTCCCCGATGAAGTACTACCGCTAAGGGAGGGAAGGAGGGAGGAGAGGAGAGGAGAGAGTGGACAAGAGTGACAATCAGGACAGGGAGGACAAGTACAGGGATACCAGCCATAAAATAGAGAAAGAAAGAGAGAAAGAGAAAAAACGAAGAGAAGCCATTACGAAATAAGAGAAGACAGAAAAATGGATAGACCGATATACATTGAACAAAAATACAAAAGCAACATGTAAAGTGTTGGTCCCATTTTACATGAGCTGAAATAAAAGATGCCAGAAATATCTATATGCACACATTTGTTGACATCCCTGTTAGTGAGCATATCTCCTTTGCCAAGATAATCCATTCAAGTGTGTCATATCAAGAAACGAATTAAACAACATGATCATTACACAGGTGCACCTTGTGCTGGGGCTAATAAATGCCCACTCTAAAATGAGCTGTTTTGCCACGCAACATAATGCCACAGATGTCTCAATTTTGAGGGAGCATGCAATTGGAATGCTGACTGCAGGAATGTCCACCAGATCTGTTGCCAGACAATTGAATGTACATTTCTCTACCCTAAGCCGCCAACGTCGTTTTAGAGAATTGGGCAGCACGTCCAACCTGCCTCACAACTGCAGACCACGTGCATGGCGTTGTGTGGGTGAGCAGTTTGCTGATGTCAACATTGTTAACAGAGTGCCCCATGGTGGCAGTGGGGTTATGGTATGGGTAGGCATAAGCTACAGACAACAAACACAATTGCATTCTATCAATGGAAATTTGAATGCACAGATATACCATGACGAGATCCTGAGGCCCATTGTCGTGCCATTCATCCGCCGACATCACCTCATGTTTCAGCATGATAACGCACAGCCCCATGTCGCAAGGATCTGCACACAATTCCTGGAAGCTGAAAATGTCCCAGTTCTTCCATGGCCTGCATGCTCACCAGACGTGACCCATTTAGCATGTTTGGGATGCTCTGGATTGATGTGTATAACAGCGTGTTCCAGTTCCTGTCAATATCCAGCAACTTTGCACAGTCATTGAAGAGGAGTGGGACAACATTCCACAGGCCACAAATCAACAGCCTGATCTGGAGATGCGTTGTGTTGCATGAGGCAAATCTTGGTCACACCAGATACTGATTGGTTTTCTGACCCACACCCCTACTTTTTTTATGTATCTGTGACTAACAGATGCATTTCGGTATTCCCAGTCATGTGAAATCCATAGATGACGCCCTAATGAATTTATTTAAATTGAAAGATTTCCTTATATGAATTGTAACAGTAAAATCTTTGAAATTGTTGCATGTTGCATTTATATTTTTGTTCAGTATAAAAAGGGAAAGTAAAAGACAGAAGCAGACATAAACACAGAATAGTGGAATCAAAGAGGTGTGTGTGCGCACCACTCAAACTCACTCTCTGTCAGTGGTATGGAGATGACCACACCATTCCCAGTCCCCACCCACAAGCGGTTTCCACCAATAAGAAGGGCTGTTATTCGCACAAAGGAGAAGCCCAGCTTGCCAGTACCTGTCAATCAGAGTGAGAGAGAGAAGAGAGAAAGAGATAGAACACAGGACAATCCATACATTGGATGCATGTCAATAGACTAAAAGTGGAGTCAAATAACATGGTGTCCTATCAATGACTTGGCCAAAGCTTAGCCTGCTGGTCCCAGATCTGATCTGTCTGAGCTGTCTTGCCAACTCCTATAGTCATTGTCTTGATATGACAACAAACATACAAATTGGCCGTACGACACAAACAGATCTTGGACCACCAGCCAGAGCTGGATAGCATGGTTGCGGTCAATTCCATTTCAATTCAGTCAATTCAGGAAGTAAACTGTAATTCCAAATCTTTTTCTTAGAGGAAAACTGGAATTGGAATTTTAGTTTACTTTCTGAATTGACATGGAAATTGACTCCATTCCTGCTGTTTAGCTTAGGTTATTCCTACCCAGCATCTTGCTGACGTAGGGTTCGATGTCGACATCCTGTAGGTGCTGGTGTGTGAGGGCGTGGTAGAGACGCAGCGTGGAGTCCAGACGGATTGACACCCACACCCCATCCCCGATCCACGCCAGCTGCCTCACCTGGCTCTCCCTGCGAGGGTGGGCGTCAAAGGACTTCTGGCGTGGGAGAGGGGTTAGGGGGGTGAATTGGTGGATTGATTTACTTTTGATTTATTTCAGAATATTATCAATGTGGAGCGACATTACATGAGCTCTCCCCGACCCATCTCTATCTGCAACATAACTGCAGATAGACTCAAGACTGGGTTAGCCCACTGGGCTAATGTCTTGGCATTATTATGTCTGGGAGCTAGCGTGAGTCTTCAGGTCTCAAAAAAGGTTACTTTGCAACTTCCTCTGCTATACAAACAGTCCCTCCCCTCCTGTGACCAACCTCTATCTGCATGCTCTTGGGCTGGATGACATGGATCTTGTTCTTGTAGCCACACCACACTTTGTCATGGACCATGGCCATGCAGCGGATAGAGTGGTGCGGTCTACCCAGGTCCATCAGGTGGTAGTTTGACAGGTCCCACTGCCCGTCTGGAGATAAAGAGATACACAAACACACACAGGCCCACACATAAACAAATTATGTAAAGCTTTAAATCACGATTAGAAAAAGTAATGTTGCTCTCATGGAATGTCATTTTTTGAGCACAGCAGACAGTTAATGGTTAAGGCTCATAGGTGAGAGCTCAGAAGAATTAGGTAGGTTAGGGTTAAGTTTACGTTACCCTCAGATCTGTGGAAGATAGCCAGTGTCCCGTCTGCCAGAGCCACAAGCACACGACCCTTCACATGCCTGAAACAGAGACAGCCACGCTAATGTTACACAAAGCAACATGCACCCATTTACTACAACATTAATGAAGGACTGGTAAAAATGGCCATTCTAAAAGCAGACAGTGGTCAGTAGTGGGGGACTTACACTAGACTGAGCACAGAGTCCTTCAGTTTGATGGAGTGGAGACACTTCTTCCAGTTGGCCACTGCCGAATGGACGTAAAGCCTGGAGAAGGGATGTAAAGCTTAGTTAGGACATAGACAGAGATAGGGTTTTATGGGTTAGGGTTATCGGTTATGGGTTGGGAGACATATGCAGGCAAAACTGGTTGCCGAAAAAATCATGTTGTTGTTTTTTGTGACATTGTGGTCAAGTGTTGTAAAAATACATTTTTGCACTTTTTTAGAAAACCAGAAAACAACATCACTATGATGTCCCATATTACATTTCCACCACTAGCTAGGCATTAAGTGATTAATTACCCACCAGCCATTTTGTGCTCCCAGCCACATGGTGGGGGCTACGCTGGTTCCAGCTTTCGGGTCGTCGCTTCCATCCTCCGTCTCCTGGGGTGGGGAGTTAGACTCCTCTTTTGACTGGCCTGCACACCTGACAGGGGACACAAACAGAGAGTTGTATTGAAGTCCACTATAGACTACCACAGTCCAACTACTGTAGCATGTTAGCAGTATTATCTGCTGCAGAAATGTAAAGAGATGACTAAAGGATTTAAATAGTAGAAGTTAGACTAAAACTAAATCAAATCAAACTAAAGTGTATGTAAATACACTTTCAGTAAAAATGTTGAAAACTCAGAGAACATTTATGTTTAAGTTTCAATGACAACATTTCAATAATGTACTGGCGATATTCTTCTCTTTACAATTACTAGCAATTCAAAACTGGTCAAATCTTGTGTCTTACCGGTCATATTGGCCAGCATCAACCACCGGAGGCTGGGGGTCTGTGAAGACGTGCTCCATGAAGGGCCCTGGAGGTCCCAAGGTGTTGTCTGTCTCACTGGCGGCTGGCTCAGCTACCTCTGTAGCCTCTGTGGCCTCCTCTGCTGACTGGGCCGGGTGCAGCTTCCCACTGAGTGGTGGAGCCATGGGAGCTGAGTCGACAGGGACACAGGGTGATACATTATACACTATATACTACAACAACTATACCTATTAACTATAGATGGGCACTAATACGGAGAGTCCCTATCGATATTAGTTGAAATTTGTTATTTGCAATTGATATCATATCGGATTTTTTTTTTTAAACATGTGGAGGCCTATTAACTATACTTATAACTCTTCAACTGACTGGGCTGGGTGCAGCTTCCAATGAGAGGGGAAACTACTGGGGGGGGGGGGGGGGGGACATATCAGCACTTGCTGGGATATATACACCAACATATATAGCGGAGGTTCCCAACTAGATTCACCCGAAATCAGCCTCCCACTGAGCGGGAGAGCCACGTCAGAGACACAGGGAGGAGGGCCAAGAAGAGGAAGAATTGTGCCGCAATTAAAGCCTATATTTTTTCATTGCAAGCCCGATGATACATATACAGTGTAATATACAGTCCCTTCAGAAAGTATTCACACCCCTTTGTTAAGACAAGCCTAAATAAGTTCATGAGTGATTTGCTTAACAAGTCACAATAAGTTGCATGGACTCACTCTGTGTGCAATAATAGTGTTTAACACGGTCAAATTGAGCCCATGGGCCGCCAGTTGGGGAACCCTGCTGTACAGAATAAAAATGGCAAGACCTTCATCCTGTTTGCAGCAAGGCACTAAAGTAATACTGCAAAAACCGTGACAAAGTAATTCACTTTTTATTCAGAATACAAAGTGTTATATGTTTGGGGCAAATCCAATACAACACATTACTGAATACCACTCTCCATAAACATAGTGGTGGCTGCATCATGTTATGGATATGCTTGTAATCGTTAAGGACTGGGAAGTTTTTCAGGTTGAAAAGAAACGGAATGGAAATCCTAGTTGAAAACCTGGTTCAGTCTGCTTTCCACCAGATACTGGGAGATGAATTCATCTTTCAGCAGGAGAATAACCTAAAACACAAGGCCAATGTACACTGGAGTTGCTTACCAAGAAGACAGTGAATGTTCCCGAGTGGCCTAGTTACAGTTTTGACTTAAAATCTACATGAAAATCCACGGCAAGACCTGAAAATAGTTGTCTAGCAATGATCAACAACCAATTAGACAGAGCTTTAAGAATTTTGAAAATAATAATGGGCAAATGTTGCACAATCCAGGTGTGGAAAGCTCTTAGAGACTCATCCAGAAAGACTCACAGCTGTTATCGCTGCCAAAGCATCTTCTACAAAGTGTTGACCCAGGGGTGTGAAAACTTATGTAAATGAGACATTTCTGTATTTCATTTTCAATAAATTTGCTAACATTAATAAAAACATATTTTCCCTTTCTCATTATAGGTTATTGTGTGTAGATGGGTAAGATTTTTTTTTTAAATCAATTTTGAATTAACACAACAAAATGTGGACTAAGTCAAGGGTATGACTACTTTCTGAAGGCACAATAGATAAATCTCTGGGGTTCTCACCTTGCCCCCGGTCCAGTACGGGTGTGTCTGTGCGCGAGGAGCAGTTGCTGCGGACCACGCTACAGTTGGTGGCACAGCCCACCAGGGTGATGCCTGCTAGCATGCCCTCCACCCCACCTGTCTCCTCACCACCACCCTCCCCAGAGTCCAGCACGATCTCACCCGCCGGGTAGTCACTCTCACTGGCCGCTGCAGACAGACACACAGACACGCACATATGCAAACACAGAAACAAGCACGCACACACAGAAATACACACCCATACACATGCACACAAAGCACAAACATTAGATGTGATTCTAGTTCAGTAGATTTAGATGGAATTACAGTGCATTCAGAAAGTATTCAGACCCTTTCCCTTTTTCTACATTTTGAAACGTTACAGCCTTATTCTAAAATGTATGAAAAAACATTTTCCCTCATCAATCTACACACAATACCCAATAATGACAAAAGCGAAAACAGGTTTTTAGAAATGTTTGCAAATGTATAATCTTTTTTAAATCAGAAATACCTTAAGTTTTCAGACCCTTTGATATGAGACTTAAAATTTAGCTCAGGTGCATACTTTTTCCATTAAGATGTTTTTACAACCTGATTGTCCACCTGTGGTAAATTCAATCGATTGGACATGATTTGGAAAGGCACACACCTGTCTACACCTGTCTATATACAGTTGCCAGTGCATGTCAGAGCAAAAACCAAGCCATGAGGTCAAAGGAATTGTCCGTAGAGCTCCGAGACAGGATTGTGTCGAGGCACAGATCTGTGGAAGGGTACCAACACATTTATGCACCATTGAAGGTCCCCAAGAACACAGTGGCCTCCATCATTCTTAAATTGAAGAAGTTTGGAACCACCAAGACTCCTCCTAGAGCTGGTTCGCCCAGCCAAACTGAGCAATCGGGGAAGAAGGGCTTTGGTCAGGGAGGTGCCCAAGAACCCGATGGTCACTCTGACAGAGCTTCAGAGTTCGTCTGTGGACAACCATCTCTGCAGCACTCTACCAATCAGGCCTTTATGGTAGAGTGGCCAGAAAGATGACACTCCTCATGTAAAAGGCACCTAAAGAACTCTCAGACCATGAGAAACAAGATTCTCTGGTCTGATGAAACCAAGATTTGTCCTGAATGCTGAGCGTCACATCTGGAGGAAACCTGGCACCATCCCTACAGTGAAGCATGGTGGTGGAAGCATCATGCTGTGGGGATGTATTTCAGTGGCAGGGACTGGGAGACTGGTCAGGCTCGAAGGAAAGATGAAAGGAGCAAAGTACAGAGAGATCCTTGATCAAAACCTGCTCTAGAGTGCTCAGGACTTCAGACTTCCCAATCGCTGTAAAAAGTGCTTCAACAAAGTACTGAGTAAAGGGTCTGAATACTTATGTAAATGTGATATTTCAGTTTGTATTTTTTTATACATTTGCTAAAATTTCTCAAAAACCTTTTTTACTTTGTCATTATGGGGTACTGTGTGTAGATTGATGAGGGGAAAAAACAATTTAAGCAATTTTATAATAAGGCTGTAAAATAACAAAATGTGGAAAAAGTCAAGGGGTTTGAATACTTTCTGAATGCACTGTATATATTATGTTGATTTGATCTGAATACTATGGTCTTGTCATGGTAGTACATTTGGTTCAGGTGTAGAGTGCTATATGGTTTGTGTTGTGTTAATAGACAGGGTGTAGGATAGCTGTTCGGTAGTCATGTTATTATGGCAGTAGATTCCTTAGTGGGCAAGTTGCAGTAGATTTGGTCCAGATGGTGAGTGCTAATGTATGTGGTCATGTTGTGGTAGTAGATCTGGTTGTGTTATTATAGTAGTAGGGTGCTAAGTTGTCAAGTAGCGGTAGAGTTGGTCTAATAGGTGAGTACTATGAGTTTGTGTTACGGTTTGACCGCTAACCTGGCACGCTGGAGATGCAGAGCACGTGGGCATTGCAGACGTTGAACTGGTCGACCAACGAGCCGGGCTGGTTGGCATCAATGATGACCACCTTGATGATGATAATGATGATAATAGTTTTTCATTATTTGATCAATTGAAACAAATAGCAGCAACAAGCTGTGTTACAAGTACAACTTATTAGAAACAAAAAAATATGATTTAAAAGTATTATTTAACACCTTGCTGGCCGAGTGGGTACTGGTCAGGATCCAGACTCTGCTACTCATAGTGTCTGTTTCATGGAGCTCCTTAGACTGGGGGAAGGAAAGGGAGAGGGACAGAAAAGGAGGGAGAGGTGGGGGTGAGAAACGGAAGAAGGGGGCAATAAGTATGTTTTCAAACTAAAACATTAGCTAAATTAACTAACAAACCAACTAGATCAAGAGACAGACAGTACCTTTCTCTTCTCTGGTGAGCTGTGGTTGCTCTTGCCGTCTCCTCCCTCTCCCTCCTCTATGGCTAGAGGATTCGTAACGCCGTTGCCGGGGCCAGCCTTTACTGTCATAATTTCCTGAGTGCATGTCTTCCATCCCGTCAGGTCCACCCCCGCCGCACACCACAACTAAACAGAGTTTGTTTACACACATTGTTACCACAGCTCTCGAGCGGCTAGATGTTCTTTACCATTTGGCCATCAGATTTGCTACCAATGCTCCTTATAGGACACTTTCACTGCACTCTATACTACTCTGTAAACTGGTCATCTTTATACACCCGTCGCAAGACCCACTGGTTGATGCTTATTTATAAGCACTTCCCCCCTATCTGAGATATCTACTGCAGCCCTCATCCTCTACATACAACACCTGTTCTGCCAGTCACATTCTGTTAAAGGTCCCCAAAGCACACACATCCCTGGGTCGCTCCTATTTTCAGTTCGCTGTAGCTAGCGTCTGGAGCGAGCTGCAAAAAACTCAGACTGGACCGTTTTATCTCCATCTCTTCATTCAAAGACTCAATCACGGACACTCTTACTGACAGTTGTGGCTGCTTTGTGTGATGCATTGTTGTCTCTACCTTCTTGCCCTTTGTGCTGTTGTCTGTGCCCAATAATGTTTGTACCATGTTTTCTGCTGCTACCATGTTGTGCTGCTGCCATGTTGTGTTGCTACCATGTTGTTGTCATGTGTTGCTACCATGATATGTTGTTGTCTTGGGTCTCTCTTTATGTAGTGTTGTGGTGTCTCTTGTCGTGGTGTGTTTTGTCCTATATTTAAAAAATGAGTCCCAGCCCCCATCTCAGCAGGAGGCCTTTTGGTAGGCCGTGATGGTAAATAAGAATTTGCTCTTAACTGACTTGCCTAGTTAAATAAAGAATCAATGGGTATATATATAATGAATTAACATGACGATTGATTGAACAGCAGTAAATATTGCAGATTGTGGCTTTAACCAAGTACATATTTGTTTGTTTGTTTACCTTCCTGTTGGGGTCCTTCTCCACCAGGGGGCGACAGTAGACAGGAACAGGGACATTCTTCATGCGGTTGTCCTCCTTCTCATTGGCCTGGGAGAAGACAGACAGACAAACCCTCCAATCACAAAACTGCTCCAAGACCTCCAATAGAAGAAGCCATTTACCACTCAATTAAATCAAACCGACATTGCTGTATTCATATAGCCATATAACCACACTTTTGACATATCTGATGTGTCTTGGGGAAGAGCTTTGAGATTGGAGGTAGGTTGATATAGCAGAGAAACAGTGTCAACGGGTTGTGGAGTGTCTGTTAACATGACTGAGGGACAGGGGCATTGTGTCAATAGCTTATGTCAGATTGTGTGTTGTAGGTTGATGTGTGTCTACTTGGGGACATTAATACAGTAATGTACACACACTTAAGGTTAAAAATATATATGTTTTGAGCAGAATAGTGTTTTCTAGATACAAGTGCAAACTTCATGGACTAGGACATTTAAGAAGTTGGTCTGATGGTGCCCTCTGATGAACAATACAATTCCGCAGTACCTAACGTCATTAACAAACTTTTAATGTACAAATGACCAAACCCTGTCTTAGGGATGGCTAACTCTGGAGATCCCTTCGGTCTCCACAGAGTTGGATAAATCTGCTTTTGGTTTCCTTGCACCCCATGTGTGGAACAATCTACAGAGTTCCCTGCAACTAGATGTACTGGTGCCTCTCAGGCAGTTCAAATTGTTGTTTGGGGACATCTATGCTGATGAATGATTCTCCTGAGTATGTTTTGTAATTTTGTATTTGCATTATGTTGTATTTATACATTGTGTATATTGCGAGGCTCCCTTGTAAGAGAGATCTTAATCTCAATGGGACTCCTGCTAAAAAAAAAGAAAGGTGAAATAGAAATAGAGAACAAAAGAGGAAAGCTCCCCCTGTGCCTCGACACAATACTGTCTCGGAGCTCTACGGACAATTCCTTCGAGCTCATGGCTTGGTTTTTGCTCTGACATGCACTGTCAACTGTGGGACCTTGTATAGACAGGTGGGTGCCTTTCCAAAATCATGTCCAATCAATTGAATTTACCACAGGTGGACTCCAATCAAGTTGTAGATCTCAAGGATGATCAATGAAAAAAGGATGCACCTGAGCTCAATTTCGAGTCTCATAGCAAAGGGTCTGAACACTTACATAAATAAAGATATCTGTTTTTATTTGGAATACATTTGCAAAAATGTTTAAAAACCTGTTATTGCTCTGTCAATATGGGGTATTTCTGTGTAGATTGAGGAGAAAAAACATGTATTTAATCAATTTTAGAATAAGGCTTTAAAGTAACAAAATGTGGAAAAAGTGAAGGGGTCTGAATACTTTCTGAATGCAGTGTAGGTGTTGTGTCAGACTGTGGGGTCTGTTGGTGTGTCTTGTGATGGGTCTATGGGGTAACTAAGTGCGGCTCATGCTAGGTTAAGGGAGGGACCCTGTGGGTGTAACTTGCCTGTTGTTTCTTCAGCGGGCCTTCCAGTGCACTGTCCAGCTGAGCACCAGTCTTTGGGAGAAATAGAGTTAAAGAGACACCGCCCTATATGATGTATTTTGACTGCTACATGGATGGCATTTTTTGTTATATATATTTATATTTAGGGGGTACATTTAATATTGCAGATAGATTGTAGCTTCCATCAATGTAATTGTCTGCATCATTTCCAATCCCCCATATATTCTTTTGTAAATATGATATTTAAAAAAAACAAGTTTCCTTTTATTATTTTCCCCTAACCCTACCACCCCACCCCTAATTGGAGTAAACTAATGGACAACACTTAGGCTTCTACTTCCAGCTTACGGTGCATTTGGAAAGTATTCAGACCCCTTCATTTTTCCCACATTTTGTTACACTACAGCCTTATTCTAAAATGGATTCAATTGTTGTTGTTTTCATTAAATCTATACACAATACCCCATAATGACAAAGTAAAAACAGGTTTTTAGAATTTTTGGCAAATGTATAAAAAAACAATAACTAAAATATCACATTTACATAAGTATTCAGACCCTTTACTCAGTACTTTGTTGAAGCACCTTTGGCAGCGATTACAGCCTCGAGTCTTCTTGGGTATGACGCTACAAGCTTTGACACACCTGTATTTGGGGAGTTTCTCCCATTCATCTATGTGGATCCCCTCAAGCTCTGTCAGGTTGAAGAGGGAGCGTGACACAGCTATTTTCAGGTCTCTCCAGAGATGTTCAATCTGGTTCAGGTCCAGGCTCTGGCTGGACCACTCAAGGACATTCAGAGACTTGTCCCGAAGCCACCCCTGTGTTGCCTTGGCTGTGTGCTTAGGGTGGTTGTCCCGTTGGAAGGTGAACCACCCAGTCTGAGGTCCTGAGCACTCTGGAGCAGGTTTTCATCAAGAATCTCTCTGTAGTTTTCTCTGTTCATCTATCCCACAATCCTGACCAGTCTCCCAGTCCCTGGCGTGGAAAAACATCCCCACAGCATGATTCTGCCACCACGCGTCATCGTAGGGATGGTATTGGCCAGGTGATGAGTGGTGCAAGGTTTCCTCCAGACGTGACGCTTGGCATTCAGGCCAAAGCGTTCAATCTTGGTTTCATCAGACCGGAGAATCTTGTTTCTCATGGTCTGAGAGTCCTTCAGGTGCCTTTTGGCAAACTCAAAGCGGGCTGTCACATGCCTTTTACTGAAGAGTGGCTTCCATCTGGCCACTTTATCATTAAGGCCAGATTGGTGGAGTGCTGCAGAGATGGTTGTTCTTCTGGAAGGTTCTCCTATCTCCACAGAGGAACTCTGGAGCTCTGTCAGGGAGGTGACAGAATGCCCCAGAATGCCCCTGCTATTGACACAATGCCCCTGTCACCTCCCTGACCAAGGCCCTTCCTCCCCCGATTGCTCAGTTTGGCCGGGCAGCTAGCTCTAAAAGGGTCTTGGTGGCTCCAAACCTCTTCCATTTAAGTACGTTGGAGGCCACTGTGTTCTTGGAGACCTTCAATGCTGCAGAAATGTTTTGGTACCCTTCCCCAGATCTGTGACTCAACATAATCCTGATCAATGGAAACAGGATGCACCTGAGCTCAATTTTGAGTGTCATAGCAAAGGGTTTGCATTTATTTTGAATACACTTGAAAAAAAAATGTGTTTGTCATTATGGGGTATCGATGAGGGAATAATACATTTTAGAATAAGGCTGTAATGTAACAAAATGTGGGAAAAGTGAAGGGGTATACATTTTATATACATTTTATGGACAAAATGTATTTTAGAATAGTTATTTGTTTGTTTTTAATCCCATCTACCCTCCCATCTATCTCTGAAGACCATCCCGTTTTAATTTCTATTCACCATATATTTTTAACTGTGCTGTTTCACAAAAATGCTGTATCTACAGTATATACATTTCACGGACACAATATATTTTACATTAGTTATCTCGTTGTTTTCAGTCCCACCCTTCAGCTCCACTCAACCCCTCCCATCTATCTCTTAACACCATCCATGTTTTATTTCTATTTGCCATATATTTTCCAACTGTGCTCTGATGTTTCACAAAAGTTCTGAACCTTTCTATTCTCATAGTTTCTACAAATTGTAAATTAAAGACAACATTTTTTCTAAAAGTATTATTATATTATTGATCCGTTGACTATGACTTTTCAAATCACCCAGCAGAGTTAGCTCCAGGTAAATGTTACAATTCATCAGCCATTCCTAGACCAGCAACCAAAAACAAGCTACATATGGACAGTACCAAAACAAATGATCTAATGATTCTGTCTCTTCGCAGCTAAATCTGCAGAGCTGGGATGGAATGGATGGCATTTTACTTGGACGCTGAATGCTTGCTAAATACTCAGATTGGTGGGCAAACGGCCGGACAGCCGGACAGGTGGATGAGAGACAGTACCTGTTTGAAGCGTGGTGGTACGCTCCAGCCGCAGGCCTGCATAATGCCGTCATCGCGGCGCATGTGCTCTCGGACCTGCCGGTATTGTTCCCGGCGCTGCTCGCGACGAGCTGACAGCGCAGAGTCGCTAAGGAGAGACGCAACACCATTACTGGCCAGTCTAGAACAGAGGGTGGAGAGAAAGGCATAGAGAGAGAGAGAGAGAGAGAGAGAGAGAGAGGAGAGAGAGAAGCGAAGCGTTAGCAAGCGCGGCCAAGCTGCTGCAAAGAAAGAGAGAAGCTACAGCAGCATTGTGAGTTTTTAAGCAGTTAAGCTACAGCCAGCTATGAGAAAATAAATGCAAAACAAAAGAACACACCCATAAACAGGAGTAGAGCGCAAAATAAGCAGCAATCACAATATGTGATCTGCACTTAGCAATAATCACTAAGAACAATATGCACAAAGCAGTAATATGCACTAGCAACCATACATCCTTTTGCACTTTAACATGATGCCACATGCAAGAACACTACTAACTGATTCAAAATATGATGGGAGGTAATAAATTATATCACACATATTGTAGGATTACACTTACGACAGTGCAACCCCAAACTCTCCCCTACACATGCATAGACAACTAACTCTACAATGTTAGAGGGTGGACAAGGGAGGGATGGAGATGGAGGTAGGGAGGAAGGAAGGGATAGAGGGACGGAGATGGAGGATGATCAGAGAGAGAGAGAGGGGTGGAGGGATAGAGGGATGAAGGTATGGACAGAGACAGATTGAGGGAAGAATGTAAATAAAAAAGGTTGGTGTGTGTGTGTTTTTCTCTCACTCTTCTGGGAAAAACTCCAGGGTTCGGTTTGAGGTGGAGATCTGACACATGGCGTGGCTGCGTCTCTGGGGGAAGCCTGCAGGGGACGGGGATTTGTAGTGGATGTTGACGCTGTAGTACGGACGCTTGACTGGCGGAGGACTCGCCGAGGAACTGAACAGGCGGGCGAAACTGGAAGGAGAGAAGAGAGAGAGAGATGTACAGTCAGAAAGTTCAGTAAAGATTTAATTAACTGTACACTACCATTCAAAAGTTTGGGGTCACTTAAAAATGTCCTTGTTTTTAAAAGAAAAGCAATTTTTTTGTACATTAAAATAACATCAAATTGATCAGAAATGGAATAGCCTTCATTTCTCAGAACAAGAACAGATTGACGAGTATCAGAAGAAAGGTCTTTGTTTCTGGCCATTTTGAGCCTGTAATCGAACCCACAAATGCTGATGCTCCAGATACTCAACTAGTCTAAAGAAGGCTAGTTTTATTGCTTCTTTAATCAGTATAACAGTTTTCAGCTGTGCTAACATACTTGCAAAAGGGGTTTTCTAATGATCAATTAGCCTTTTAAAATGAGAAACTTGGAATTAAGCTAACACAATGTGCCATTGGAACACAGTGATGGTTGATGACAATGGGCATCTGTACGCCTATGTAGATATTCCATAAAAAAAGTCATCCGTTTCCAGCTACAATAGTAATTTACAACATTAATGTCTACACTGTATTTCTGATCAATTTGATGTTATTTTAATGGACAAAAAATGTGCTTTTCTTTAAAAAACAAGGACATTTCTAAGTGACCCCAAACTTTTGAACAGTAGTGTACAGTACACAGCCTTAAGGCGTCCGCATGCTACCCAGCTGAAACAGTTCGGCAGAGTTTGCGCATACAGTTGAAGTCGGAAGTTTACATACACTTAGGTTGGAGTCAATTAAAACTAGTTTTTCAACTGCTCCACAAAATTCTTGTTAAACTATAGTTTTGGCAAGTCGGTAAGGACATCAAGTAATTTTTCCAACAATTGTTTACAGACAGATTATTGTACTTATAATTCACTGTATCACAATTCCAGTGGGTCAGAAGTTAACATACACAAAGTTGACTATGCCTTTAAACAACTTGTTTAAAATGATGTCATGGCGTTAGAAGCATCTGATAGGATAATTGACATCATTTGAGTCAATTGGAGGTGTACCTGTGGATGTTTTTCAAGGCCTACCTTCAAACTCTTTGCTTGACATAATGGGAAAATCAAAAGAAATCAGCCAAGACCTTAGACAAAAAATTGTAGACTTCCACAAGTCATCCTTGAGAACAATTTCCAAACGCCTGAAAGCACCACGTTCATCTGTACAAACAATAGTACGCAAGTATAAACACCATGGGACCACACAGCCGTCATACCTCTCTGTCTCCTAGAGATGAACGTACTTTGGTGCAAAAAGTGCAAATCCCAGAACAACAGCAAAGGACCTTGTGAAGATGCTGGAGGAAACAGGTACAAAAGTATCTATATCCACAGTAAAACAAGTCATATATTGACATAACCTGAAAGGCTGCTCAGCAAGGAAGAAGCCAATGCTCCAAAACCGCCATAAAAAAGTCAGACTACGGTTTGCAACTGCACATGGGGACAAAGATCATACTTTTTGGAGAAATGCCCTCTGGTCTCATGACACAAAAAGAGAGCTGTTTGGCCATAATGACCAACGTTATGTTTGGAGGAAAAAGGGGGAGCCGAAGAACACCATCCCAGCCGTGAAGCAAGGGGGTGGCAGCATCATGTTGTGGGGGTGCTTTGCTGCAGGAGGGACTGGTGCACTTCACAAAATAGATGGCATCATGAGGGAGGAAAAATATGTGGATATATTGAAGCAACATCTCAAGACATCAGTCAGGAAGTTAAATCTTGGTCGCAAATGGGTCTTCCAAATGGACAATGACCCCAAGCATACTTCCAAAGTTGTGGCAAAATGGCTTAAGGACAACAAAGTCAAGGTTTTGGAGTGGCCATAACAACGCCCTGACCTCAATCCTATAGAACATTTGTGGAAAGAACTGAAAAAGCGTGTGGGAGCAAGGAGCCCTACAAACCAAACTCAGTTACACCAGCTCTGTCAGGAGGAATGGGCCAAATTTCACCCAACTTATTGTGGGAAACTTGTGGAAGGCTACCTGAAACGTTTGACCCAAGTTAAACAATTTAAAGGCAATGCTGATTGAGTGTATGTAAACTTCTGACCCACTGGGAATGTGATAAAATAAATAAAATAATTTATTTATTTAAATAATTCTCTCTACTATTATTCTGACATTTCACATTCTTAAAATTAAGTGGTGATTCTAACTGACCTAAGGAAATTTTACGAGGATTAAATGTCAGGAATTGTAAATTGGCTAAGGTGCATGTAAACCTCCGACTTCAACTGTATATTCTGACGGCATTTTGTGACGTTTCTGTTCGTTTTGGATTTTGGGTAAGGTTTTTTTGGCTGTTCGGGCACACAACATTTTTTCGAGGCAAGCCGAAGTCTACGTCCCTTCATCGTGATTGGTCAACAGTAGGGATTCTTCTATAAAGTCTGTAGTCATTTAACAAGAGAAGACTCGTTTTCAACACACAAAAAAATACTGCACCAAACATCTTAGTTTAGATATAATATTGTA
The DNA here is from genome assembly GCF_034236695.1 of Oncorhynchus nerka. Taxonomy (NCBI): domain Eukaryota; kingdom Metazoa; phylum Chordata; class Actinopteri; order Salmoniformes; family Salmonidae; genus Oncorhynchus; species Oncorhynchus nerka. The sequence goes on from NC_088421.1 coordinate 1,372,112, forward strand.
ACTAAGAACTCCTCGGCAAAAACGTCAAAATAAATGACAGATTTATTGAGTTATCTTAGATTAATTAGGACTATTTTGAGTCGTCTCAAAATTGACAAACAGAACTAGTGCCGCTTTTTTCTCATTTTTCAAGCGAACATCTTTTAAGGGAGTATGCGAGCACACTCGTTCGGTTCCAGCCAAACTAGGTGCTAGCCGAACTGAAGTATGCTGGCACCTTTATGCTGCATGCCACTGATAATAACTCACAACTGCCAGATGGTGGATTTCTTCTTCTCCTGCATCTGAGGACTCTCCCTGGATGCCCTGAGGAGACAGAGAGAGACATGTTATTGCAGGAATAAATCATGGGAGCAGCATATATCTAGCCTGGTCACAGATCTGTTGGTCTTGCCAACGTCTTTGGTCATTGTCATGCTAAATATAGGAGATACGGCCTGCCTTTCCCGATCCTCTCTGTCCACCAGACGGCCGACAGCATCTCCATTAGCCTATCCCTGTACTGGTTCCTCTCCCTTTCACCCCTCACCCCCCTCCTCCCACTCCTCCTTCTCCTGTCATCACCTGATCATCTCTGTCCACCGGACGGCCTCCTGTAGTTCCATTAGTCTCTCCTTGTACTGGTTCCTCTCCATCAGGACCCTGGCCATCTCTACCCGCGTGAAACGCCGACGCTGCGTCATAGTCACATCCCCATCCACCATCGGAGACGAGTACTGAGGGAGAAAAGGAGGGGGAGAAAATGGGGAAGAGAGAAGAGAGGAAGAGAAAGGGGAGGATGAGAAGGGATACCCTTTTACACTGTTGTGCCTGCTGACCCCAAACTGTTCTGTGCTGGCTATCAGAAATGTTATTTTTCACAACATTTTCAGAAAGAAAACTATTCAATGCCAACCCAAGAGGCATAGTTAGCTTAACATGCCCCTAGATCAGCATTTCTGTCACACCCTGATCTGTTTCACCAGTTTTAGTGATTGTCTCCACCCACCTCCAGGTGTCTCCAGTTTTCCCCATTAGTCCCCGGTGTATTTATCCCTGTGTTTCCTGTCTCTCTGTGCCAGTTCGGCTTGTTTTGCCAAGTCAACCAGCGTTTCTCCTAGCTCCTATTTCCCAGTCTGTTTTTTCCTAGCCATCATGGTTTTGACCCTTGCCTGTCCTGACGCTGTTTCCGCCTGCCTGACCACTCTGTTCTGACCTCGAGCCTGCCTATCCCCTTGTACTGTTTTGACTCTGACCTGGTTTATGAACTCTCGCCTGTCCCCGACCTGCCTTTTGCCTACCCCTTTTGGTGTAATAAATATCAGAGCTCAACCATCTGCCTCCTGTGTCTGCATTTTGGTCTCGCCTTGTGCCCTTATAGTTTCCCAAAATAGGGGTCACCTGATTTGAAAATGGGGTCGCAAGAGAATCTCCAGTAGCCGCTAGATGTGGTTGTAATAAACAGAGAGGTTTCTGTTATCTTCCAACAAATGCCTCTATCTTTTCAATGGTTTAAACTGCAAAATATTTTGACCCCATCACTTAAAGATAAGAGTCTAAGGAACACATTCGGAAATAATTTAGACCCCTTCACTTTTTCCAAATGTTGTTGCGTTATAGCCTTATTTTAAAATGTCTTAAATTATTTTTTTCCCTCAATCTACACACAATACCCTTTAACAACAAAGCGAAAACAGGATTTTAGATTTTTTTCAAATGTATTACCAATAACTAACAGAAATAACTTATTTACATAAATATTCAGACCCTTTGCTATGAGCCTCAAAATTGAGCTCAGATGCATCCTGTTTCAATTGATCATTCTTGACATGTTTCTACAACTTGATTGGAGTCCACCTGTGGTACATTCAATTGATTGGACATGATTTGGAAAGGCACACACCTGTCTGTATAAGGTCCACATTTGACAGTGCAGATCAGAGCAAAAACCAAGCCATACTGTCGATAGAATTGTACGTAGAGCTCCGAGACAGGATTGTGTCGAGGCACAGATCTGGGGAAGGGTACCAAAACATTTCTGCAGCATTGAAGGTTCCCAAGAAGACAGTGGCCTCCATCATTCTTAAATGGAAGAAGTTTGGAACCACCAAGACTCTTCCTAGAGCTGGCCAAACTGAGCAATCGGGGGAGAAGGGCCTTGGTCAGGGAGGTGACCAAGAACCCGGTGGTCACTGACAGAGCTCCAGAGTTCCTCTGTGGAGATGGAAGAACCTTCCAAAAGTACAACTATCTCTGCAGCACTCCACCAATCAGGCCTTTATAGTAGAGTGGCCAGACGGAATGCCAAGAGCCACATCTGGAGGAAACCATGCACCGCTCATCACCTGGCCAATACCATCCCTACGGTGAAGCATGGTGGTGGCAGCATCTTGCTGTGGGGATGTTTTTCAATGGTAGGGACTGGGAGACAAGTCAAGATCGAGGGAAAGATGAACAAAGCAAAGTACAGAGAGATCCTTAATGAAAACTTGCTCCAGAGCGCTCAGGACCTCAGACTGGGGAAAAGGTTTACCTTCCAACAGGACAACGACCCTAAGCACACAGCCAAGACAGCGCAGGATTGGCTTCGGGGAAAGTCTCTGAATGTCCTTGAGTGGCCCAGCTAGAGCCCGGACTTGAACCCGATCGAACATCTCTGGAGAGACCTGAAAATAGCTGTGCAGCGATGCTCCCCATCCAACCTGACAGAGCTTGAGGGGATCTACAGAGAAGAATGGGAGAAACTCCCCAAATACAGATCTGCCAAGCTTGTAGCGTCATACCCAAGAAGACTCCAGGCTTAATCGCTGCCAAAGGTGCTTCAACAAAGTACTGAGTAAAGGGTCTGAATACTTATGTAAATGTGATATTTTAGTTATTGTTTTTTTATACATTTGCCAAAAATTCTAAAAACCTGTTTTTACTTTGTCATTATGGGCTATTGTGTGTAGATTGATGAGGGAAAATAGCAATTGAATCCATTTTCAAATAAGGCTGTAACGTAACCAGGGCTGTTACGGTGACCGTAATCATTGTCCCTCTAATCATCCTGACGGCAATGCAAATGTATTCGAAAATCGAATCAAACACTTCATGAGAGCCCATGAGTTCATGTTCCGCAACATTTCTATAGGCTATGAAATTGCGTGAGAAAAGAGAGTGATGGTCTCTATTAAAAAGTGATGGCCTCAATCACATTGACCGTTACTCTCTTTGCTGACCATCATTTTCACTTGTCTGACCACTTGCATGATGACGAGTTTCTCACACGACTGTCCTTTCTGGGTGATGTTTTTTCTTGCCTGAATGATCTGAATCTAGGATTACAGGGACTCTCCGCAACTATATTCAATGTGCGGGACAAAATTGAGGCTGTGATTAAGAAGTTGGAGCTCTTCTCTGTCTGCATTAAAAGGACAACACACAGGTCTTTCCATCATTGTATGCTTTTCTGAGTGCAAATGAACTCAAGCTTACGGACAATGTCAAATGTGATATAGCAAAGCACCTGAGTGAGCTGGGCGCGCAATTACGCAGGTAAACGGATGACACAAACAACTGGATTCGTTATCCCTTTCATGCCCTGCCTCTAGTCCACTTACCGATATCTGAACAAGAGAGCCTCATCGAAATTTAAACAAGCGGCCCTGTGAAAATTTAATTTAATCAGAAGCCACTGCTGGATTATCAGAGTATCCTGCCTTGTTGCAAATCGCGCTGTTAAGACACTGATGACTTTTGCAACCACGTACCTATATGAGAGTGGATTCTCGGCCCTCACTAGCATGAAAACTAAATACAGGCACAGACTGTGTGTGGAAAATGATTGAAGACTGAGACTCTCTCCAATTCAACCCAACATTGCAGAGTTATGTGCGTCCTTTCAAGCACACCCTTCTCATTAACCTGTGGTGAGTTATTCACAATTTCCAATGAACAAATACGGTTTTACATGTAAGATGGTTAAATAACGAGCCAAATTATTGATTATTATTATTTGTGCCCTGTGCCCATATACAATAAGAGCTTTTTGTCACTTCCCACGAGCCGGGTTGTGACAAAAACTCACACTCATTATGTTTAATAAATGTATTGTATAGTGTGTGTGGCAGGCTTACAATGATGGCAAAAAAACAACATTTGAGAGTGCGCTGACCCTGATGCTAGAGAGGGTACGTAGCTTGAGGTTGAATGTTTGAAGGAGTATGGGACTATAAAGAGTTTGGGAACCATTGGTGTAGGCTATATTACATGGATATATTAGACTTTTTAAAATGTAGGCTATGTGTGGAAGGAAGGAGATGCTAAATGTGTTTATGATCATTAACAGTCAATTACCGTGAGACTGGCAGTTATTTGCCTGACAATCACCATTTGACAAAGTTTCATGACTGCCATAGCCCTAAACGTAACAAAATGTGGAAAAAGTGAAGGGGTCTGAATACTTTCCGAATGCACTATATGTGTGCCACTCTACAATGCCAACAAGCCACGCAGGAATCATCAGAACAGTGGACGAGACCAGGTACTAAATCAGACTGGGAGAAAATATATAAACAAGATCATACAAAAATTATGGCCTGGTGACCTTCTGAACTTCCCAATACCTTTCTGATGCATTTCAGTCACTTCAAACCATACTTCCTGTAGATTGAAATACTGTCAAAAGTAGAAGTAAAAACATTGACTGTTGAATACATCACTTTGTTACATGGTGGGGTCGCAAAACATTTTTTATATAAAAATGGGGTCGTGGGCTAAAACAAATTGGGAACCCCTGCCCTAGCTAATCTTAGTTGAACAGGTAGGTATGTGAAATGCGGTTGTGAATTTCATATGAGCTCAATTAGGATTGAGGGCTCCTGCAAAGGCATTTCTGTCAAACAACCAAGGTCAGTTCTACAGAGAAAACTGGCACAAGAATCTCAATAGTAATTTGGCAGGTGGCATTCTCCCAGGATTAACCCATATACAACAAATCTACCACCAACTACAGTAATTCGACATTTGAAAAAAGAAAAAAAAATCACTGTTGTACTTGCCTTTCTTGCACTACCAGCTGCATTAGTGTGAAAGCAAAAGTGCAAGACCATGTTATAAAACTGTAATTGCATCAAATGGTTGTTTTATGCAACAGAATAGAGAGTTATTATAACTCTATTGTGTCTGTGTGACCTGAAAGTGGGCCTCTGGGGGATTTAACACTGACATGAGTTAATGTTTCTGTACTGGGGTACCAGGGGGAGATGGCTTCAGTGTGGAGTTGGGGGGCCAGACCCTCGTTTCCACACAATGCGGACAGTTTTTACAGAAGATACTGTCTGCTGTGAATTATAAGTATCTTTCATACAAATATTAACCTCGTGACCCATTCCATACATATGTTGTTTGTCATGTAAACTGAAGGAGGATGGACTTTGCTATAAAACGCTGTGGCTCAAACCAGCTCGTTGAGTTCTCAGTGATCACCTCCAGGGGTGATTACCAACCAGCTCCATTACTGCAGTAATTAAATAATAAAGTTTGATTGTTTTGAAGAAATCTAAAAGTCTCATTTTTGATTACAATAATTCCACCACACTAGTCTTTTCTTACTAGATTTTTCTGCTTTATTAAAGAAAATGTTACCTACAGAAACCAGGTTTCCATCCAACCTTTTAATGCGCGTAAAGTACATGTCGGATAAAACAATTGCACCACAGGCCTGATGGAAATAGCAAATGTAGTTAAATGTAGACAAAACAAAACGCTAGACAAAGTGAGATATTTTTCTGTCTGTAAAATTAATTATGCAAGAAAAGGCGGTGGAAACGCCTTTATGAGTAAATAATGATATACACTGAACAGAAATATAAACGCAAAATGTAAAGTGTTGGTCCCATGTTTTATGAGTTGAAATAAAAGATCACAGAAATGTTCCATATGCACAAAAAGCTAATTTCTCTCAAGTTTTGTGCAAAAATGTGGTTACACACAACACAATTGCACAGATGTCTCAACTTTTTTAAAGGTATCTGTGACCAACAGATGCATATCTGTATTCCCAGTATTGTGAAATCCATAGATTCGGGCCTAATGAATTTATTTCAATTGACTGATTTCCTTAAATGAACTGTAACTCAGTAAAATCTATGAAATTGTTGCTTCATATCGAAGTAAACTTGGAGTCACGCGATGATGTGTTGTGTGGTCCTCCCACTACGACTCGGGAAAGAATGCAGTTTATTAGGATACAAATGAAATAAGTTATGACCTTCACAGAGTGGTGAAAGTCCACATTGATCAGCTTAATGATCCTCTCCAATAAATGTCTAGGGTCTTATTCTGGTAACATGATGATCGATCTCGCTATTTTGTCCATAATAATCTCATCATGTTGTAGGCTATTCCCAGACTGTGTCTGTGAGGTATTGGTTAGAGCGCATGTGCCAATACCAGATTGGGCACATTCGCAATATAACAAAAATAATTTGTCACAAAACCATCAGTAGAATTGAAAATGTGATGGAAACCTATTTAAATTGTTTAACTGCAAAAGTGCAAAAGTGTGTTTTATGTGCACTAAGTCACCACGCATAGCCTTTAATCCGCAACAAGTCAATTTGATGGAAACATCTCCGATGGAAGCATGTTTTAGAATATTCGCATGAAAATCTGTTGCCAATTGGATGGAAACCTATCTTATGACTCTATAACTGTGATATGTGGCTCTGGATAAGAGTGTCTTCTATATGACTAAATGTAAATTTGTTTATTTGTTTGTTTGTTTTACTCACATCTTCTCCTCCTTCATCCTTGGAGTCCTGAGATGCTCCCAGAGTCAGAGCCTCTGCTCTCAACCTGAAGAGGCAAAGAGTCATAAGAGTCAAAAGTCACACACACTATGCCCGCATGCACACACTCCCAACACCCCTCACCTCTTCAGCTCTTCTTCCAGTTCTTTAACCTTTGTGTCTACTTTGTTCTTGGCGGTCCTAAGAGCCTCCAGTTCCTCTCTCAGCACCTCATGCTCCCCAGAGAGCTCATCCACTTTGGCTATTAGGTCGTTCTTCACGATGTTCAGAGCATTTCTGAATGGGGAGAAATGGGAATCAATACTGCTTAACTCAATAATGGTTTCCAGGTGGGGAGGGAGGACGGGCAGATGGATGGGGACATCTTGCATTCATTTATTTGATTGTTTTTTTTTGTACCTGTAACCCCACCTCAAAATAAAATGGACAAAACTAAATAAAAACATAAAAAAGACTTTCTCTGCGTGTCTTACTATCACTCTCACACACACACACACACACACACACCCACCCACCCACCCACCCACCCACCCACCCTTGCATGTCTTGTCTGTGTGTGCTCTCTCTATTCATCAAAATAATTTACTTTTTACTCAACCCTTGCAAAAGAACAGCCCCCCCTAGTAAATCTATCTTGCACCAAACCATCTTTAATATGCAGCAGCACAACAAACAAGAGTCAGTTTAAAACACACACACTTACTTGGTCTCCAGAAGATGTTTGTTCTCCGTCAGCAGGTTCTCCACCTCCTTGCCCATCCCTGTGACGTATCAGCTAGCGTTAGTGTTAGCATTGATTAGCACTAACAACACTCTTTCTAGCCTGGTCCCAGATCTGTTTGTGCTGTCTGTCTTGCCAAACAGTTGGAGAGAGCACAAGCAGACTCCTTCTATAGCTCTATAAACACTTCACAAACTTTCCAAGTGTTCATTAACTATAAACTTAGCTAACTTTTTTTCACGAACACATGAATCGTCTTTGAATATGAATTCTGGGGCTATTTATGGATTAATTCTACTTCAGTAATGTATGAACATTTGGAGGTTTTGGGGAGCATCATCGTGTTTAAGCCAACTTCCGCAAGCTGAAATGAAACCAAGAAAAGCCCAAAAGAAATACAGATATGATAGTGTGTTTGCTGTGACATGCTAAAATGAAAGGAGAATAGATCTCTGAAATTAAGTCAAAGATGGAAAAACAAATACAAAAGAAGAAAAAAAAGCTTGCCAGACTCAAATAACAGCCAACAGGAAATGGGAGGAAGTGACATCACAGCAGAGGAACAGATAGGAAATGGCATCACAACATGGAACACAGCAAAGACGAGACATCGCAGACAGACACAACAACATGGGAAGATGAGCAACCTTCTAGAGATGCTGAATAAGGCTAGAGGGAGCCTTACCGAAAAAATCATCACGGACTGGGAGAGAGGAAGAGAAACAGGGAGAGAGAGGAGAAAGAAAGAGAGAGAGAGAGAGATGGGGTGAGATAAAGAGAGAGAGAAGAGAATGCTGATAAGCACTTGTTATATACTAAAGCTTCAGAGAGTAAAAAGAGAGCTTGGACCTGTCCAAGACCAGAGAACACTAGAAGTCAGTTTAAACTCAGAGAGATGTACCTTTATTGACCACAGGGTTCAGTTGAGCTTAGTAACATTACGACCAACCAATCAAAAAGAGCATTATCTGGACTAGATCAACATTTAAAACAACTGGTGTCGCCTGGAATGCCAGCACTGTGTTATTGGGTAAAGCCTACAGGCATACAGTGGAACTTCATGTATTGGAAGATGGGAGGCAGGGGTGTGTGTGTATGTGTGTGTCTGAGAAAGAGAGGGTTCAGATACACACCTGAGAACTCCCCTATGGGCGTGTCCAGCATACACAGGAAGGGAGAGAGGAAGCATAGAAAAGGGTCACGGGTCAATAAACTAATATGATCGCAATGAAATAAACCAATCATAAAGCTATGTCAACTAAACCCGGTAACAGAAAGTAAACCAGACTAAATCAAGAATAATTTAGCTTGCCCTGTAAAATCAACCATTCAAATATATCAAATCAATGGGGCTGCAGCCATGGTACAAGTGATATCCTAGAGTGCTTTGCAGTGCAGTGGAGGATGGGGGAGCTGCCGGGCATGTGGGGTGGTGGTGAACATTCCGCCGTGTGTAGGGTTAAAGTTCAGAGCCAGCCAGTGTTATGGCAACGGTGACACAGCTGGTGACACAGCCTCAAAACATAGTGCTTAATTGTGACATTTATACAAAACAAAATAAGCTAAACAAATTTCACAGGAATAACTCTTTCCTCTTTTTGAGGCGTTTTGGGGCACCCACCAGCTTAGCACTAAGCACCGCAGCTTACATTCCCAATGACTCTTTGCTTAGTGCAGACAGAGGTCGGGTTCCAGATGCATGCCAGAACTCACAATGCTGGATAGGTGTTTAACATATCAGCTCACCACATAATTTGAAATAGCAATCTGACACACGACTGTGCAGTCGATGACATGGCACACAACAATTGGTTAATGCAACGCAACGTTTACAATGTAGACAGCCTGGAACATCACCAGAGACTGGCCTACGCTGTCTTCCAATAGCTAATTTGCATATACCACACCCAAAGCTCCTCTGATTGGCTTACCTAGTAGCTCCGCCCCAGCGTCAACATCCCCGATGATGTCAGACTTGGCATCCTTGATCTCATGGTAGAGGGAGTCTGTGTTGATACCGAATGCCTCGTTCACGATGCCCTGGGAAGGACTGACACACGCACTGATATTTAATCATTGCTGTGTGTGTGTGTGTGTGTGTGTGTGTGTGTGTGTGTGTGTGTGTGTTACCTGTTTCCTCCACCATAAAGACGGGGGTCCACACACATATCCAGCTCTGGGGTGGAATCGATGATCTCTTGGAATTCTGACCACTCATCACTGCTACCCATACCTGAGTTCAGATAGAATATCATACACACTCAATACCGTATTCACAAAGTATCTCAGAATAGGAGTGATCTAGGATCAGTTCTGCCTTTTAGATAATAATGAATAAGATTACATGGACAGGGTGGGACCTGATCCTAGATCAGCACTCCTTCTCTGAGGGACTTTATGAATACAGGCCCTGATCACACAATGAACCACTCATGCTAACGTGTGTGTGCGTGGGTGCGTGTATGTGTGTGTGTGTGTGTGTGTGTAACTATACTTTACACTCACCAATGCTGACGTTCCTGGTTTCCTGGGAGACCTGCACCTCCATGTTTCTGCTGAGGCGTTTAGCACTCTTCCTGCCGCGGCTTACAGCATGCATTGGGTCGAACTCGCCGGGCGGGAGGAAGCCCTCGTTGAGGGGCGTGACGGTGGCGGAAGGGACGGAGGACGTGGGCGTGTTGGACTTACTTCCTGTGCTACTGGGCGTGGCTGCCACCGAGTCCGACTCGGAACCATCCTCCTGTGGCATCAGAGGTCAGGGGTTAAAGAGGTCAAGGGGTTATATTGTAAAAGAGGGGCTGCATCCCGATTCTTCCCCCTTCTTCCAAAGTGTACACTTCCCTTCATGGATTTAACAATGGTGGAAACTCCCTCCAGACAATGTTTGCACCAAGCCAATGTTTTAAAATCAATGACGGAGAGTATGCAAGTGCACATTTAGGCTGAAGGGTGGGGAATAGAGAAGCCAGGGATCTTCTCTTGCAAGGATCGTTCACGATCTTGCTTATACTTACAATCTTGCGCATAGACTTAGTAACAAAGCATCACACTTAGCCTTACACGTGAAACGGGATGTAAAGACAGGTGCAAATGGGACGATAGAAGCTAAGTTATGTTCTATTATTGTAGAAAAAAAGCACTTAAGGGAAAAGAAATTACACAAATGTAATGTAATATTTGCCCTAATATTAATGTATTCCTCATATCTGTTTATACAATGTCATGTCTTAATTACACTCACTGCCATAAAAAACAATCGACAAACACCACAAAGAAAGGCCCTTGGAAGACAAGGGACACAAGCAGGTGTGAGGGATGTGTCTGGATGATTCTGAATGAAGGTGGGTGTGGCATGACGTGAGGCATGACGTGTTCTGCAGATGTGAGGTCCAGGGGGAGTTTCTATGTGCGTCCCAAATGGCATCCTATTCCCCTTTATAGTGTACTACTTTTAACCAGGGCCCATAGTGCTCTGGTCAAAAGTAGTGCACTATAAAGGGAATAGGGTGCCATTTGGGACAGAGCCTCTATCACACCTGGTAGCCAGAGGTGTGGTGGGATTGGCTGAGCTCGCTGACCTGTCAGACGTTGGTCCCCGACCCAGGCATCCTAGCCCCCCCCCCGAGACCCCCACGTACCATTCCCATGCCCTCTCCACTGGGGTACAAGCTCAATGACGGGGGACGCTCCACCTTGCTGCTGGGGGAAAAGACGGGGAGAGTTGGGAGGAGAGAGGAGGAGGTGAGGGGAAGGGTAAAGGTTTGAGGGAGAGAAGAAAAAGACAATGAGAATGAAAGACAGAGAGAAAGGTGAGGGGAAGGAGAGGAGAGGGGCAGAGAGAGGATGAGATAGAGAGGGAGGGGCAGAGAGAGAGAGGTGTGAGGGGGAAGAGAGAGGAGAGGGCAGAAAGAGGGGGAGATAGAGAGAGGGAGGGGCAGAGAGAGGGGGAGATAGAGAGGGAGGGTGGGAGATAATATACTGTACATTAGGTATCTGGGGAGACATGAAAGCTAACTTTGGGGTTGCATAACATAAAACTGAAAATCCCCTGAATTAAGCACAACACACAAAGCCAGCTACTGGACAGACTGACACTAAACCAGACCAACATAATATGACACAATATATCCACATTATGGAGAAACGGGAGAGACTATATGGACTCGCCTGTTGCCCAAATTGATGACGTACTGTATGTTGCGCAACTGAGAGTAAAGTGGAGACGAGTGGATTGGGTTCAAGCCGAATGACCAGTGCAACGATGTGGTATCAAGGCTTGCCGACGTGAGTTGCTTACCACAGGGTAGCTGTATCACATGGGCAATTTGTTCCATCCCAATTGATTTTATCTTGAGTAAGGATAACAGCCTACATGAAAAAGAATGTGTAAAATTGGTAGTAACCATATGGATGTCACCGTGATACAGTCTACTGCTCAATGGGGAGAGTTTGTCGGCAACAACATTTTTTTCTTATTTTTTTCACCAAAGCAAACAAGTGAAAACAACAATACAGATAAAAACTAATTAAAACAAAAAAACAGTGCGCAGGTTGGAAGCCCAAGGGCTTATATGAAAACCACACCACAAAAAAACAGTGCGCAGGTTGGAAGCCCAAGGGCTTATATGAAAACCACACCACAAAAAAACAGTGCGCAGGTTGGAAGCCCAAGGGCTTATATGAAAACCACACCACAAAAAAACAGTGCGCAGGTTGGAAGCCCAAGGGCTTATATGAAAACCACACCACAAAAAAACAGTGCGCAGGTTGGAAGCCCAAGGGCTTATATGAAAACCACACCACAAAAAAACAGTGTGCAGGTTGGAAGCCCAAGGGCTTATATGAAAACCACACCACAAAAAAACAGTGCGCAGGTTGGAAGCCCAAGGGCTTATATGAAAACCACACCACAAAAAACAGTGCGCAGGTTGGAAGCCCAAGGGCTTATATGAAAACCACACCACAAAAAAAAAAAAAAAAAAAAAAAAACAGTGCAGGTTGGAAGCCCAAGGGCTTATATGTTTGGAAGCCCAAGGGCTTATATGAAAACCACACCACAAAAAAACAGTGCGCAGGTTGGAAGCCCAAGGGCTTATATGAAAACCACACCACAAAAAAACAGTGCGCAGGTTGGAAGCCCAAGGGCTTATATGAACACCACACCACAAAAAAACAGTGTGCAGGTTGGAAGCCCAAGGGCTTATATGAAAACCACACCACAAAAAAACAGTGCGCAGGTTGGAAGCCCAAGGGCTTATATGAAAACCACACCACAAAAAAACAATATGCAATAGATAAGTACAACTAAGCTATTAATGTCTACTTAAAAAATATATATTACTCCGATAAAAACGTAATGATTCTGAATACATTCCAAGTCCCGACTTCGGCAGACAAGTTTCAAATTCTCGCTGAAGTTTCTAGCCACAAGCATAAACTAGCGAGCTGGGAAGGGCTCATCAGGAGGATTGCATGAACTAACTAAACCGAATCCATTTGTCTCCACTCGATTCAGCTGCGCGACAGACAGACAGACAGACAGACAGACAGACAGACAGACAGACAGACAGACAGACAGACAGACAGACAGACAGACAGACAGACCATAAACAGTTGGTGATAGAGGAGAAGGTAAAGGACAAAGGCACGAACTCTGGGTCATTCCATATTGGGACATAGTGGGGGCAGGGGAACTTCTAGTCCAAGAAGGAGAGGCTGGTTGGTCAATGGAGCCAGGGCAGTGATCATCAAGTCCTAGTCCTGGGAACCACAGTGTCTGCAGACCTGATTCAACTAATCAACAAGCCCCCTAGTAGTTGAATCAAGTGTGTTAGTGCTGGGCTTGAGCAAACGCCTGTATACCCAGCAGAGCTGGGTTTTTAAATACCTGAAAAGGTGCTGAGCGATTAACCACATTTTAGTTTTTTTGTTGTTATTACAAACAACTAATTGACCACCGTCATTTCAATTACTTGAAATCGAGTTATATATTTTTTTCTTAGTGCCATTTCTCTAGATAGAAATCAAATCATTGACCAGATAAATTAAGTCCAGAACTATATGGGATGCTGGGCTGAAGGGAGTTGTAGTTTTCATTAAGCAAATATTCAACCTAGCTCAGCTCAGAAATGTGGTAATTAACTACAATGGCCATAATCCATTGTGCCAGTTCTTTTCTGGTTCGGATAAATTTTTACGCCTGCTACATTAGGTTAGATACACACAGACCGCATTCGCCACCGCATGAGAGAGAGGATAGTAGACAACACAATGACGAGAGTGAGGGATAGAGAGTTCGTGAAAGTATGCCTTATCTACTTTAAAGAACTAGTCAAATGATTTCATCTGACAGTTCTGCAGCATACTTAGGCAGGCTAGCCTAGCTAAATAGGATGGCTAAAGACTACACAGTATGGTGAGAACAGAGATAACGTTAGATGGTTGTCTTGCTGGCTGCTACTGCCTGAGCAGTTGAGACGAGATGCTGACTTTAAGGAATGAAAAATTATAAAGTCGTCAAATAAAACTAAGTAATATACACAACTGAAATATTTCATTATTTAATGGAATATTTCCAATGTTTTGGCAATTGAATGTTCACTATTTTTGGCATCTCCATTAAAAACCTTTAATCATTTTAATGTAAAAAATAAAGAACCGAACAGACTTCAAAAATCACTAATCGCTCAGCACTACTGAAATAAATATCTGAGCCTGATTCAGCTTGCCTGGCTTTATAAACCAATAGAAAAGTTCCAAATAGACTCAAACAAAATCTGAGTGTTTAAAATTATTTTTCAAGTATTTGAACCTGGGTCCTATCTATACTCAGGACCAAGACTGACAAACACTGAATGAGATTGGGATTGAGGGGACAGGGATGGGGGGGGTAAGAGGCAAAGAGGTTTTTGGGGGTAGTGATTTACCTTTTCCTCCACACGTGGCGTTGACTGTGCAACACAGCAGCACGAGCACAGAGTGAGACAACGAGACAGACATATGGTGATTAGAGTGAAGCCAAACAGGTCACAAGTGGTGTAGTGGGGGGTAAACACACATACATTTTGTTTAGTGAAATATTTTATTTTGCACAAGCATTTACCCACCTTCTGCAGAAAAAGGGCATTGAAAGTATAGGGAGCGTTATTTTACTCACCACAAACAGCGATCATCTTTTACCAACCTGTTTGGTAAACCACTACATCACTGGTCACAAAACAAGCTAACACAGGCTAACACACACAGCACAACACAACTACAGCACACTAAACCCAACCACAACAAACCACATACCAATACCTCAGCATAGTTATTACTACTAGCTATGCCAGGATCAATTACTATACCCTTCCCCCTGCACACACACTCCCACCAACACACCCACCCATCCATGCACACTTTCCAGAAAGGTCACAACTAATTATATTTTATTAATGTTGTTGTATGAACTGTATTGCTTTGTCTGTACGCTGCTCAATGGAATTCCTCACTGGGGGATAATAACGTTTTTTGATGAACATGTTTTTTTTTAAAGTCAACCACTCACGTCCGTCCACTGCCTGGTCCTTCTGGCTGGCTGTTGTTCCCTGCCTGTTGCATCTTGGACCTCTCAATATGCTCCACGTATGTTTGAATCATCTGACAGGAAGATAAGAAAGATAAGAGGATGAGTGAGGAAGCTGGCCGTAATTCCATTGACTTGGTTCTATTGTACCAGGCAAACTACATCAAGATACAAACCTAGCAGCTAGTATGGAGTCAGATACTAAACTCTCCCATGCACACACACACACCCACACGGCTGTTACTACCTCTGTGTGTCGCTGGTGCAAAGCGTTGTACTCCTTCTTCATGTCTGACTCACGCTCCTCCAGACGCGTGACTGAAACCCAGAAAAACAGAATCAGAGTCAACCAGCCTCCCATTGCAACAGCACTCTGGGTTATATACTTCGGGCTGATTTCCCGGGCACAGATCTTGGACAAAAACCTGTTCAAATGAGATTCTCCATTGAAAGTGTCTATTAGTCCAGGACTTGCTGGACATGGCTCCATATTGGACAGTGTGATGGTGCTCTCCATTTGTTAATTGTTTACTTCATGTGTAACTCTGTGTTGTCTGTTCACACTGCTATGCTTTATCTTGGCCAGATCGCAGTTGTAAATGAGAACTTGTTCTCAACTAGCCTACCTGGTTAAATAAAGGTGAAATAAAAAAATAAAAATTAAATCTGGTCTGCTTTGAAACACTAAATGGTGGCAGGCCTATTTCCTCATTGATTGAATATGTGAGTCTGTTTGCTGTCAGAGGCACTAAAACCCTATTAAGCCATATTGACCACAGAAGACAGAACATACACTGGCTCATCCGTTCATGGTGGGTTAAGTGTAAAACAGGCTATACCGTGTCCTTGAATACTACATGCAAAGCTCTTCACGGTGCAAAACCAATGTGTGCTAGTATGCTATGTGTAGTCCTCCACAGTGTAGGTAGACAATAGTGCACAGTCACGATGTGCTGGGCTATGCACTTTGTGCTTGGCTGTCAATAGTGCACTGTCACATTGTGCTAGTTATGAGTAATGCAGACTCACAGTGTGTGTGGTAGTTCTGAGAAGGGAAGACTCACAGTGTGCTAGTTCTGAGTTGTGCTAGTTCTGATTAATGCACACTTACAGTATGCTAGTTTTGAGAAGTACACACTCACTCTGGTCAAAGTAGTTCTTGCTCTGAGTAATAGTACACAGTATTTGACTACTGAGGTACTATTCACTCTGGTCAGAATAGTTCTAGTTATTAAAGACTGACGAGCAACGGAAAAACACACGCCGAATCGATGTGTTGTCTTATGTAAACAAAGTCTGATCCATCGCACTGCTGGGCATAACTGTCTCGCTGCATATGCCATTAGATACAGCGCAATCACCTGCAGCTGTTTATCCCATGTAGTGGGCAAATGGCATTGTCGAAATCAAATTGTCAGAGTACTTCTAGTTAATAAGTCTAGTTAACACTTGTTGAAGTCATGTTTTTTAAATATTTTTTTTTATTAGGGGGTGGATCAGCTTTAATATTGCGGATAGATTGTTGCTTCCATCAATGTAATTGTCTGCATCATTTACAATCCCCAATATATTTTTGGGGTAACTATATACAGTTTAAGTCAGAAGTTTACACACACCTTAGCCAAATACATTTCAACTCAGTTTTTCACAATTCCTGACATTTAATCCTAGTAAAAATCCCCTGTCTTAGGTCAGTTAGGATCATCACTTTATTTTAAGAATGTGAAATGTCAGAATAATGGTAGAGAGAACGATTTATTTCATTTATTAATTTCATGACATTCCCAGTGGGTCAGAAGTTTATATACACTCAATTAGTATTTGGTAGCATTGCCTTTAAATGGTTTAACTGGGGCAAACATTTCAGGTAGCCTTTCACACACTTCCCACAATAAGTTGGGTGAATGTTGGCCCATTCCTCCTGACAGAGCTTGGTGTACATACACACAAATACATACATATACATTACCTTTCAAAAGTTTGGGGTCATTTACAAATGTCCTTGTTTTTGAAAGAAAAGCAATTTTTTTGTCCATTAAAGTAACATCAAATTGATCAGAAATACAGTGTAGACATTGTTAATGTTGTAAATGACTATTGTAGCTGGAAACGGCAGAATTAAAAAAATGTCATGGTATCCAATTAGTAGTAGTTACTGTCTTGTCTCATCGCTGCAACTCCCGTACGGACTCAGGAGAGGCGAAGGCCGTGAGCCATGCGTCCTCCGAAACACAACCCAACCAAGCCGCACTGCTTCTTGACACAGCGCACATCCGACCCGGAAGCCAGCCGCACCAATGTGTCGGAGGAAACACCGTACACCTAGCGACCTGGTCAGCATGCACTGGGCCCAGCCCGCCACCAGAGTCGCTAGTGCGCGATGAGACAAGGATATCCCTGCCGGTCAAACCCTCCCTAAACCGGACAACGCTGGGACAATTGTGCGCCGCCCCATGAGCCTCCTGGTCGCGGCCGGCTGCGGCAGAGTCTGGGCTCGAACCCAGAATCTCTGGTGGCACAGCTAGCACTGCAATGCAGTGCCTTAGACCACTGCACCACCCGGGAGGCCCGGAAACGGCAGATTTTTTTATGAAATATCTACATAGGCGTACAGAGGCCCATTATCAGCAACCATCACTCCTCTGTTCCAATGGCACATTTAAAAGGCTAACTGATCATTAGAAAACCCTAACGCAATTATGTTAACACAGCTGAAAACTGTTGTCCTGACTAAAGAATAAATACAATTGGCCTTGTTTAGACTAGTTGAGTTTCTGTAGGATCAGCATTTGTGGATTTGATTACACGCTTAAAATGGCCAGAAACAAAGAACCTTCTTCTGAAACTCGTCTGTCTATTCTTGTTCTGAGAAATGAAGGCTATTCCATGCGAGATCTCGTACAAGCTGTGTACTACTCCCTTCACAGAGCAGCGCAAACTGGCTCTAACCAGAATAGAAAGAGGAGTGAGAGGCTCCGGTGCACAACTGAGCAAGAGGACAAGTACATTAGAGCGTCTAGTTTGAGAACCAGACACCTCACAAAACTGGCAGCTTCATTAAATAGCACTTCGCAAAACACCAGTTTCAAAGTCAACAGTGAAGAGATGACTCTGGAATGCTGGCATTCTAGGCGGAGTTGCAAAGAAAAAGACATATCTCAGACTGGCCAATAAAAAGCTAAGATTAAGATGGGCAAAATAACACAGACACTGGGCAGAGGAAGATTGGAAAAAAGTGTTATGGACAGACTAATCTAAGTTTGAGGTGTTCGGATCACAAAGGAGAACATCCGTGAGACACAAAATAAAATGAAAAGATGATGTTTGTGTGCAGGTTAATTTGTACAGGTTAAAAGGGATCTTGAAGAAGGAAGGCTATCACTCCATTTTGCAACGCCATGCCCTGTGGACGGCGGATTAATTGGATCCAATTTCCTCCTACAACAGGACAATGACCTAAAGCACAGCTCCAAATTAGCAAGAACTATTTAGGGAAGAAGCAGTTAGCTGGTATTCTGTCTATAATGGAGTGGCCAGGCCAGTCACCGGATCTCAACCCTATTGAGCTGTTGTGGGAGCAGCTTGACCGTATGGTACCTAAGAAGTGCCCATCAAGCCAATCCAACTTGTGGGAGGTGCTTCAGGAAGCATAAAATGAAATATCTTCAGATTACCTCAACAAATTGACAACTAGAATACCAAAGGTCTGCAAGGCTGTATTTGCTGCAAATGGAGGATTGTTTGACGAAAGCAAAGTTTGAAGGACACAATTATTATTTCAATAAAAAATAATTATTTATAATCTTGTCAACATCTTCACTATATTTCCTATTCATTTTGCAACTAATTTCGTGCATGTTTTCATGGAAAACAAGGACATTTCTAAGTGACCCCAAACTTTTGAACGGTAATATATATATATATATATATATATATATATATAGTATAAACATTCATACATACATATATATATATACACATATATACACACACACACTTTTTTTTTTTTTTAAATATACCTGTCACATCTGCTCCTGCAACGTCCTCTACTGCTCATCCTGTGTCTCCTTGACCTGCCGCCACTCCCCCAGTACTCTCTCCCTCTCCCTCTCTCTGTGTGTGTGTGATTGTGTGGGCGGAGACAGGTATGCTAGAGTCAGAGCAGATCCTCACCAGCTGCAACCTGTTCCATAATCAAGACCTCTACAAATACTCAGGACTGCCACTTCCACGCTGCCAGATCGTTATCTCTGCTCAGTCAGTCTACAGTTCTAGCCTTTTGTTACTATTCAGGACCTGTTATGCCAGTTTTCCTTGCCTGACGCTGTTTCCTCTCCGCTACAGTTCTGCCCGCTCTGAATCTGGTCCCTGTCTCCAGTCCCACGTCTCGTCATGCTCATGGATTCCACAATCCACTACTTCTTTGGATTCCCCTCGAACTGCTTACCCTGTCCCAACCCCTCTCACCTCAGCCTCCGTACCTGGTTTCCTGCAAACCACCAGAGCTTCCCCTGGCCTGCACTCCATCTCCCCCCTGTGTTGTAATAAATACCTTGGTTGCTTCATCCCAGTTTCCTCGGCTGAGTCTGCTCTTGGATTTCCCTGTTCCACTCCACGTACCAATACCTTCTTTTATTATTCCCTGCAAACCCTACCACCCCTCCCCCAATTGGAGTAAACTAATAAACAATAACACTTAGGCTTCTACTTCCAGCTTATACATACTATGCACATTTTACAGACAATCTATTTTACAATAGATATATTTTCTTTTGTTTTTAGTCCTGGCCTACCTCTATTACTGATGTTCTATTTGCCATATATTTGTAACTGTGCTATTTCAAAGGTTCTGAACCTATATACATTTTACAGACCCCATATGTTTTACATTTGTTATTAGCCCCACCCTTCAACTCCATTCAACACCTCCCATCTCGGATTTCTATTTGCCATTTTTTTAACTGTGCTGTGAGGCGTCACAAAAGTACTGAACCTTTCTATTCGCATAGTTTCTACAGATTGTAAATTAAACATTTTTGCTGAAATCATTATTGATCGATTGACTGACTTTTCAAATCACCCTGTATTGCTATCTGCAGCATTAGCTCTAGGTAAATGTTGCAATTCTTCAGCCATCTCTGGACCTGTGACAAAACGAGCTACATCTGGACAGTTCCAAAATAAATGACTCCGCCTTCTCGCTGGCAAAATCTGCAGAGCTGAGAAGATTGTATCCCCCATATATAACATTATATTGATTGCAAGTTTTGAATGTCAATTCATAAACCATGTGCCATGGAATCGGTACATCAAAATCCCTTCCCAAATATTTCGCAATTTATATGGTGTAACAGTTTAACTTTAGTCCGTCCCCTAACCGGGCTCGAACCAGTGTCCCTCTGCCCACATCAACAACTGACACCCACGAAGCATTGTTACCCATCGCTCCAGAAAAGCCGCGGCCCTTGCAGAGCAAGGGGAACGACTACTTCAAGGTCTCAGAGCGAGTGACGTCACCGATTGTAACGCTAGTAGCGCGCACCACCGCTAACTGGCTAGACATTTTACATCGGGTACACTGGCACAGCTGTACATTTGTTTTGGTCCTTAAATGAAAGTGGTATATTTTATATCACAATTTTCTTTGACCAATTTTGGTCTTTAATGCAGGGCCAACAGACAAGTTCCTTACTTTGTCCCGCTTCCATTTTTGGGTTGAGCAGACATTTCCGTATGTCTGTGTTAGCTGCATGTGTGACATAACTCCACCAGTCTTTATATCATTTACAAAGATTATACCTTTACCTTTTTGTCAATTTGTATATTTGAGTTTAACCACAACACTTGAATTATTTGTTCTGTCTTTTCAGGTGGATTAAATTGAAATTGCAACCAACTTTCTATGGCTTGTTTAAAAGATAACATTTTCGAGATTATTTAGTTTTCAAATAACCAAAAGTGAGCGGTTGTAATCTGAATAAAGGGAAAAAGGCCATTCTGGAACATGGGGTGAGACATTCTTACTAATATACTAGATAACCATTTTGGATTTAAGTATAACTTTATGACTGATTCCTTTAGTGAGAGGTCTAATGCTTTGATATTTAATTTCTGCCCTCCGAATTCATGTTCATCATATAAATAGGCCCTTTTAATTTTGCCTGGCTTGCCATTCCAAATCAAATTCAATATTTTTTGCTCATATAATTTAAAAAGCAGGTCACTAGGTGTAGGCAAAACCATAAGCAAATAGGTAAACTGTGATATGACTAAAGAGATCAATCAGGGTGATTTTTCCACAAATAGACCGGTATTTGCCTGTTCATGGTAGCAAGATCTTATCTATTTTTGCTAACTTTCTATTAAAATGTATTGGAGTGAGATTGTTTTCTTTCGGGATATGTATACCGAGAATGTCCACATCCCCGTCAGATATTTTTTTGGTGAACTACACGGTAATATAAAAGTTCAATTTTTTAGTGATCCAATATGTAATATAGTATCATAATTTGGTTTTAATCCAGAGGTTAGAAAAAGTATCTAGATCCTCTATGTGGCCGTGGAGGGATTCTTATTGTGGATTTAAAAGAAAACATGTACAATGTACAATAACATCTTCGTTCTTAAGCCATGGATTTCTAATTCCTTAATATTATTGTTGGATCTAATTTTAACAGCTAACATTTCGATGGCAATAATAAATAGATATGCCGATAGTGGATAACCTTGTTTTACTCCAACAGTTTAAAACTTTCTGAGATGTAGCCATTATTTACCATTTTACACCTACTATACATAACTTTAACCCAAATTGAAATATTCCAGGCATTTATATACCCAGTCGTACTTTATCAAAAGTTTTTCCGTACACGGTCGCCAGGTGTACGGTGTTTCCTCTGACACATTGGTGTGGCTGGCTTCTGGGTTAAACAGGCATTGCATCAAGAAGCAGTGTTGCTTGGTTGGGTCGTGTTTCGGAGGATGCATGGCTCTCTACCTTCGCCTCTCCCGAGTCCATACGGGAGTTGCAGTGATGAGACAAGACTGTAACTACCAATTGGATACCATGAAATTGGGGAGAAAAAGGGGTAAAAGTAAAAATAATAATTATATCTGTACTGTTAGTCCTTCAATTTCCTTTGTTAGTATGGACTCTTTTAGGCACATACAATAAGGAGATCTGCTGTACCTATGTTATGTCGGAAAAAAGTCAGTTATAAATGATTCTGTCCTACTTAAAAACAAGGTACATATCGGTATTTAAAACAGTATTATAATCTCCCACCATAATAATAGAGTCTAGTGTTGCTTGTAGAGTTGATAAATTCTTATATATATTTTCTAAGAAGCTTGGATCATCATTATTTGGACCATATAGGTTAATAAGTCATATCTGTTTATGGCACAATAACATATTTGAAATCATCCATCTACCTTGAGGATCTGTTTGGACAATTTGCACATTTGGATCAACATTACTGTTAATTAATATCATCACCCCTTTTGAATTTCTTTGCTCATGGGAGAAATATATTTCACTTCCCCAGTCCTTTTTCCATAAAACTTCATCTAAAATTGTTGAATGAGTTTCCTTTAAACAATAGATATTATATTCCTTCTCTTTTAGGCAGGTAAATACTGATCGTCTTTTCTTATTATCTGCTAAGCCATTACAATTATAACTGGCTATACTTACTTCACCAATTACAATAACGAGACAAGTTTCAATTCTATTTATCATAATATATGTTTGTAAACGTACCATTAAAAAGTAACATGATGATTGAGTGTCTATATAGCTGTACCATGATATTTGTATTGCTACTAAATAAACTCCAATTGGTCCCCACTATTCCACCCGCTAAAACCCCTCCTCATCCCGAGTTGGGTTGTCATCCCAATGACCGGCACACCATCCCCAACCACCCGGATCCCATGGCCCTGGAGAGACCGTGACCATCCTTCGAAAGACCACACAGTGCCACCCACAGAACAGAAGCAGATCAACCGCCAAAAGCATTTCCATTGCCCTCACCTCGATTTGTATTATATATAGCTATTAAAAAAAATATATATTTAAATCCTGTTTATCTTAATTTCCATAATTAGCTATTCATATTTGTAGTAATTCTAGTTATTATGTCTATACTCACTCTGGTCAGCGTCGTTCTAGTTATTATTGTTCTATACCCACTCTGATCGAAGTAGTTCTGGTTATTATAATTTTATACTCACTCTAGTCAGAGTAGTCCTACTTATTAAGTCTAAGGGTCTATTCACAAATAGTCCTCTTTAAAATAACCGATCTCGGTGAACTCCGGGGTAAAAGAAAGCAAAATAACTCAGTTCTCTTTGTATTCACACTGCCCTTGACTTGGAATGAGGACTCAACTCTTTTTTTTCTTCCAGTTCACTTCACCTATTTTGTGGTCCGTGTCTTCTTTGCATTCACATCGCTACGCTTTGAAAGGAACCAAGATCTTTATCCAACATTTACTGAATGCACTCTGGGTTTTTGCAAAGTGCAGGATAAGCCATTCCATCAGAACGTGTTATCATACAGATATTTATATCTACTTATATTTTGGAAGCTAATAGATTCCATTTAGTTAAAAGATGAGACATAATAATTATAATTACTATTAACAAATATTATTAGTAACAGAATAAATAGCAGAAGAATAACTGCAGATTAAATAAGGCTGTAATTTAAAATTGTACACCCAATATAGTCTACTCCCCTTTAAGAGCTAGAATTGATTTTGTACCCTATGTTGTGATTCTCACCAAATATATTGTTGTCATCTCACACTATTCAAACCCCACAGGCGAATAAACAGGTTAGAATCTCTCTTTACAGATCACATATTGCAAACAAATGTGGCACGAATGTGAGGGGTTATGGGAGGGGAAACGGTGTTGCAGAACTCTAGTATGTGGTGCAGGAATAATAACAAGCGAAACTGGGTAGCTTTGTGTTGTACATTGCCCTTGTTCCCTTCTGGGTCCCTTTTGAGGGTTCTGAGTTCCTTTGGAGTGTTCACACTGGACAAAAAATGAAGCGAGCCACACTGAGGTCATGAAAATTGTCAGAAAGGGACCAAGTGTGAAAACATCCTAATGCTCACTCTGGTCAGAGTAGTTCTAGTTCTGAGCAGTAACAGTACACTGCCCTACCCTGTGCTCTGACCTCTTTCTCCCCTCTCTCTCCAGATGAAATCTCGCGTCTTGTGACGGCCGGCCGCCCAACAACCTGCCCGCTTGACCCTATCCCCTCCTCTCTTCTCCAGACCATTTCCGGAGACCTTCTCCCTTACCTCACCTCGCTCATCAACTCATCCCTGACCGCTGGCTACGTCCCTTCCGTCTTCAAGAGAGCGAGAGTTGCACCCCTTCTGAAAAAACCTACACTCGATCCCTCCGATGTCAACAACTACAGACCAGTATCCCTTCTTTCTTTTCTCTCCAAAACTCTTGAACGTGCCGTCCTTGGCCAGCTCTCCCGCTATCTCTCTCAGAATGACCTTCTTGATCCAAATCAGTCAGGTTTCAAGACTAGTCATTCAACTGAGACTGCTCTTCTCTGTATCACGGAGGCGCTCCGCACTGCTAAAGCTAACTCTCTCTCCTCTGCTCTCATCCTTCTAGACCTATCGGCTGCCTTCGATACTGTGAACCATCAGATCCTCCTCTCCACCCTCTCCGAGTTGGGCATCTCCGGCGCGGCCCACGCTTGGATTGCGTCCTACCTGACAGGTCGCTCCTACCAGGTGGCGTGGCGAGAATCTGTCTCCTCACCACGCGCTCTCACCACTGGCGTCCCCCAGGGCTCTGTTCTAGGCCCTCTCCTATTCTCGCTATACACCAAGTCACTTGGCTCTGTCATAACCTCACATGGTCTCTCCTATCATTGCTATGCTGACGACACACAATTAATCTTCTCCTTTCCCCTTCTGATGACCAGGTGGCGAATCGCATCTCTGCATGTCTGGCAGACATATCAGTGTGGATGACGGATCACCACCTCAAGCTGAACCTCGGCAAGACGGAGCTGCTCTTCCTCCCGGGGAAGGACTGCCCGTTCCATGATCTCGCCATCACGGTTGACAACTCCATTGTGTCCTCCTCCCAGAGCGCTAAGAACCTTGGCGTGATCCTGGACAACACCCTGTCGTTCTCAACTAACATCAAGGCGGTGGCCCGTTCCTGTAGGTTCATGCTCTACAACATCCGCAGAGTACGACCCTGCCTCACACAGGAAGCGGCGCAGGTCCTAATCCAGGCACTTGTCATCTCCCGTCTGGATTACTGCAACTCGCTGTTGGCTGGGCTCCCTGCCTGTGCCATTAAACCCCTACAACTCATCCAGAACGCCGCAGCCCGTCTGGTGTTCAACCTTCCCAAGTTCTCTCACGTCACCCCGCTCCTCCGCTCCCTCCACTGGCTTCCAGTTGAAGCTCGCATCCGCTACAAGACCATGGTGCTTGCCTACGGAGCTGTGAGGGGAACGGCACCTCAGTACCTCCAGGCTCTGATCAGGCCCTACACCCAAACAAGGGCACTGCGTTCATCCACCTCTGGCCTGCTCGCCTCCCTACCACTGAGGAAGTACAGTTCCCGCTCAGCCCAGTCAAAACTGTTCGCTGCTCTGGCCCCCCAATGGTGGAACAAACTCCCTCACGACGCCAGGACAGCTGAGTCAATCACCACCTTCCGGAGACACCTGAAACCCCACCTCTTTAAGGAATACCTAGGATAGGATAAAGTAATCCTTCTCACCCATTTACATTTACATTTAAGTCATTTAGCAGACGCTCTTATCCAGAGCGACTTACAAATTGGTGCTTTCACCTTATGACATCCAGTGGAACAGCCACTTTACAATAGTGCATCTAGGTATTTTAAGGGGGGGGAGGGGGAGAAGGATTACTTTATCCTATCCTAGGTATTCCTTAAAGAGGTGGGGTTTCAGGTGTCTCCGGAAGGTGGTGATTGACTCCGCTGTCCTGGCGTCGTGAGGGAGTTTGTTCCACCCCCCCCCCTTATAAGATTTAGATGCACTATTGTAAAGTGGCTGTTCCACTGGATGTCATAAGGTGAACGCACCAATTTGTAAGTCGCTCTGGATAAGAGCGTCTGCTAAATGACTTAAATGTAAATGTAAATGTTATACTCACTCTGGTCAGAATAGTTCTTGGTCTTGAGCTCCAGCTGTTTCCCCTGCAGTTCCAGGCTCTCCACATGAGTCTGCAGGTCCTTCTTCTCCCCCTCCAACGCATCCTCAAACTCTATGAATTTCTGTGGGATAAAACAACCAATAATTAATTCAGGAAGTGAATTGAAATTGCAAATCAAGAATGGAAAAATCTTCATCAAAAATAAAATAGATAGGAAATACAGCACACTCGGAAAGTATTCAGACTTATTCTAAAATCCCTCAATCTACACACAATAATAACAAAGCAAAAGCAGTTTTTTTTAGAAAGGTTAGCAAATGTATTAAAAATAAAAAACAGAAATACCTTACTTACATAAATATTCAGACCCTTTGCTATGAGACTCGAAATTGAGCTCAGGTACATCCTATTTCCATTGATAATCCTTGAGATGTTTACACCTGTGGTAAATTAAATTGATTGGACATGATTTGGAAAGGCACACAACTGTCTATATAAGGTCCCACTGTTGACAGTGAATGTCAGAGCAAAAACCAAGCCATGAGGTCGAAGGAATTGTCCTTAGAGCTCCGAGACAGGATTGTGTCGAGGCACAGATCTGGGGAAGGGTACCAAAACATTTCTGCAGCATTCAAGGTCCCCAAGAACACATTATTAAATGGAAGAAGTTTGGAACCACCAAAACTCTTCATAAAGCTGGCTGCCCGGCCAAACTGAGCAATCGGGGGAAAAGGGTCTTGGTCAGGGAGGTGCCCAAGAACCCGATGGTCACTTTGACAGAGCTCCAGAGTTCCTCTGTGGAGATCTGAGAAACTTCCAGAAGGACAACCATCTCTGCAGCACTCTGCATCAATCAGGCCTTTATGGTAGACTGGCCAGAAAGAAGCCACTCCTCAATAAAAGGCACATGACAGCCCACTTGGAGTTTGCCAAAAGGCACCTAAAGGACTCTTAGACCATGACAAACCAGATTCTCTGGTCTGATGAAACCAAGATTGAACACCGGCCTGAATGCCAAGCATCACGTCTGGAGTAAACCTGGCATCATGCCTATGGTGAAGAATGGTGGTGGCAGCATCATGCTGTGGAGATGTTTTTCAGTGGCAGAGACTGGGAGACTAGTCAGGATCGAGGGAAAGATGAACAAAGCAAAGTACAGAGAGATCATTGATGAAAACTTGCTCCAGAGCGCTCAGGACCTCAGACTGGGGCAAAGGTTCACCTTCCAACAGGACAACGACCATAAGCACACAGCCAAGACAACGCAGGATTGGCTTCGGGGAAAGTCTCTGAATGTCCTTGAGTGGCCCAGCTAGAGCCCGGACTTGAACTCGATCGAACATCTCTGGAGAGACCTGAAAATAGCTGTGCAGCAACTATCCCGTTCCAACCTGACAGAGTTTGAGAGGATCTGCAGAGAAGAATAGGAGAAACTCTATAAATACAGGTGTACAAAGCTTGTAGCGTCATACCCAAGACTCGAGGCTGTAATCGCTGCCAAAGGTGCTTCAACAAAGTATTGAGCAAAGGGTCTGAATACTTATGTAAATGAAATATTTTTGTTTTTTATTTGTAATAAATGTGCAAACATTTCTAAAACCTGTTTTTGCTTTGTCATTATGGGGTAATATGTGTATATTGATGAAAAAAAGCTATTTAATCAATTTTAGAATAAGGCCGTAACGTAACAGTGTCCAACAAGCCTTCTCTACCCTTAACCTTGCTCTGAACACCTCCAAAACAAAGGTCATGTGGTTTGGTAAGAAGAATGCCCCTCTCCCCACAGGTGTGATTACTACCTCTGAGCATTTAGAGCTTGAGGTAGTCACCTCATACAAGTACTTGGGAGTAGGATTGCATATTTTTATGAATATTCAGATATAGAAACTTTCTGTGGGAATTAATGGGAATATATGTGAATTAACGGGAATATATGTGAATTAACGGAAATATATGCAAATAAATATTACCACCATTTAAATGTAAATGTTTTTTGCATTGGATATATTTACCATATCATAAAGAGACAGAAACAAACCTTTTACCTTGTCATAAAGTAGACATAATTGCAAATGATTAAATCATTCCAATAGAGAAATAAATAAAAAATGAGTTACGAACTGAACTTTAATTAAATGAGTTGACTCTTCACATGGAATGATTTCACTGAACAACAAAAGAAAGGGAATATTGAATGATCCATCTCATCTCCCAAAATTGTTTTCAAAATACATATGTAAAAGGATAGCCTAGAAACTAAAGATTTGGTGGTCTTCCTCTCAGGCTTACATGTCTTCTCCTTGGACCAATGTCCACCTCTTGAACATCAGAATCTTCACTGTCACTTTCCAACCTAGTTGAGGATGGCTCGTTGTCAGGCTCAAAAGGCCTCAAATTTGCCCGGATGGCCACCAATTTTTCAACCCTTATATTGGTCAGCCTTTTGCGTGCTTCGGTGTGTGTGATCCCAAACAAGGACCAGTTGCGCTCTGAGGCGGCTGATGTTGGTGAGATTTGGAGGATGATGGAGGAAACAGGGGAAAGAGCCGCAGAGCCACAAAGTCCCTTCCACCAGGTGGCTGATGAGATATGTTGGCACGACTGCCATATTGCATCTCCATCCCAAAGCCCTTGCTTGGAAGTGTACTTCGCTAGACTGCAAAGAACCTTGCCCTCATCCAGGCCAAGGTGGCGAGACACGGTAGTGATGACACCATAGGCCTTGTTGATCTCTGCACCAGACAGAATGCTCTTGCCAGCATACTTGTGGTCCAACAGGTACGCTGCGGCAGGTATGGGCTTCAGGCAGAAGTCTTCACACTTTTTGATGTATTTCAGAACTGCAGTTTCCTCTGCTTGGAGCAACAGTGAAGTGGGCATGGCAGTACGGATTTCTTCTCTTACATCTGCAAGCAGAGTCTGAACATCAGACAGGATGGCATTGTCTCCCTCAATCCGTGCCATGGCTACTGCTATAGGTTTCAGGAGTTTCAGACTTCTTACCACTCTCTCCCAAAATACATCCTCCAGGAGGATCTTCTTGATGGGGCTGTCCATATCGGCAGACTGTGATATGGACATTTTTGGAGAGACTCCTTCCCCTCCACGAGACTGTCAAACATGATGACAACACCACCCCAACGGGTGTCGCTGGGCAGCATCAATGTGGTGCTCTTATTCTTCTCACTTTGCTTGGTGAGGTAAATTGCTGTTATAACTTGATGACCCTTCACATACCTAACAATTTCCTTGGCTCTCATGTAGAATGTATCCATTGTTTTCATGATGTCCCTGAGGAGCATATTCAATGCATGAGCAGCACGGGTGTGATGTGAGGGTAGGACTCCTCCACTTTAGACCAAGCAGCCTTCATGTTCGCAGCATTGTCTGTCACAAGTTCAAATACCTTCAAATACCTTCTGTGGTCCAAGGTCATTGATGACTGCCTTCAGCTCATCTGCAATGTAGAGACCGGTGTGTCTGTTGTCCCTTGTGTCTGTGCTTTTGTAGAATACTGGTTGAGGGGTGGCGATGATGTAGTTAATTATTCCTTGCACACGAACATTCGACAACCCATCTGAGATGATTGCAATAGTCTGCTTTCTCTATGATTTGCTTGACCTTCACTTGAACTCTGTTGAACTCTGCATCCAGCAAATGAGTAGATAAAGCATGTCTGGTTGGATGGGTGTATGCTGGGCAAAGAACATTCAGAAAACTCTTCCAATACACATTACTTGTGAGCATCAGAGGTGAACCAGTTGCATACACAGCTCGAGCAAGACATTCATCAGCATTTTTCTGACTACGTTCCTCCATTGAGTCAAAAAAACTTCTGAATTCCAGGAGGACCATGAACTGTTGCTATCGATAAGGTGTCTGATTCATCATTTTCACCTCGAAACGAAGTAGAGGGACTTTTGTCAGAGGTTGCTTGTTGTGAGCACTGAAGGAACTTTATGCATGTGGCCAGATGATTCTGCATCTTTGTTACATTCTTCACATATGATTTGGCACAGTATTTGCAAATGTACACAGCTTTTCCTTCTACATTAGCTGCAGTGAAATGTCTCCACACATCAGATAGTGCCCGTGGCATTTTCCTGTAAAGAATAGACAAAAAGGAGAAAAAAAAGAAAAATACAATTCCATGTACAGATAAATATTTAAGGAGTCAGATTAAACAACTCCTTTGTAAGATAAATGTTTTAAAATGAAACATGTATGGAAACAGGTGAATTAACACTCCTCAGTTAGCAGGCTCAAGCAAGCTAAAACCCACATGGTAGCAAAAACTAACTAGCAGAAATTGTTAACAAGTTAGAAATTATTTACACACACGTTGCTGTAGGCTACTACTTACTAGTTAACAAAAAACATGTATGTCATACAAAATATATTCACACCACCCAGTATTGTAATCAAAACCTACCGGAAAGCATGTAGTCCTTGACTCAGACAGTGTAGTAGTGTGGGCTCAATAGCATCTCATTAGTGTGCAAGAACTTGAGAATCAGCTGTACAGGTGATGGAAGAGTGCACTGCACATGTGATGGAAAAATGACTGTGCATGCAGAGGGTTGCAATTCCATTGAATTGGGGATAGTTTAACCAAAATATGTGTGTATCCCACAAAAAAGGTTCACAGTTATAAGCTAACTTTGATGAATTTAAGCTAAATTCACGGACTTAACTTCCCATTAAAATGTCCAACCTTTTGCAACCCTACTTGGGAGTATGGCTAGACGTTACACTGTCCTTCTCTCAGCACATATCAAAGCTGCAGGCTAAAGTTAAATCTAGACTTGGTTTCCTCTATCGTAAATCACCCCCCTTTCACCTCAGCTGCCAAACTAACCTTGATTCAGATGACCATCCTACCCATGCTAGATGACGGAGACATCATTTATAGAACGGCAGGAAAGGGGGCTCTCGAGAGGCTAGATGTTCTTTACCATTCGGCCATCGGATTTGCCACCAATGCTCCTTATAGGACACATCACTGCACTCTATACTCTTCTGTAAACTGGTCATCTCTGTATACCCGTCGCAAGACCCACTGGTTGATGCTTATTTATAAAATCCTCTTAGGCCCCACTCCCCCCTATCTGAGACATCTACTGCAGCCCTCATCCTCCACATACAACACCCGTTCTGCCAGTCACATTCTGTTAAAGGTCCCCAAAGCACACACATCCCTGGGGTCACTTGTCTTTTCAGTTCGCTGCAGCTAGCGACTGGAACGAGCTGCAACAATCACTCAAACTGGACAGTTTCATATCCAGCTCTTCATTCAAAGACTCAATCATGGACACTCTTACTGACAGTTTTGGCTGCTTTGTGTGATGTATTGTTGTCTCTACCTTGCCCTTTGTGTGTGTCTTGCCCTTTGTGTGTGTTAAGGTTTAAGGCTTCCGCTGAAGGAGAGGCGGACCAAAATGCAGCATGGTTATTTCGATACATGTTTAATAAAAGATAAACATTAACAATACAAAACAATAAACGTGAAAACCTAAACAGCCTTATCTTGTGCAAACAAACACCGAGACAGGAACAATCACCCACGAAACACTCAAAGAATATGGCTGCCTAAATATGGTTCCCAATCAGAGACAACGATAAACACCTGCCTCTGATTGAGAACCACTCCAGGCAGCCATAGACTATTCTAGACAACCCCACTAACCACAATCCCATGACCTACAAAAAAAAACAAGACAAAACACACCACATAAATAACCCATGTCACACCCTGGCCTGACCAAAATAATAAAGAAAACACAAAATACTAAGACCAGGGCGTGACAGAACCCCCCCCCCCCAAGGTGCGGACTTCCGGCCGCACACCTAAACCCATAGGGGAGGGTCCGGGTGGGCGTCTGTCCACGGTGGCGGCTCCGGCGCGGGACGTGGACCCCACTTCAACAAAGTCTTAGTCCGCTTTATACGCGTCCTTAGATATGCAACCCTCGCCGCCGACCTTGGCCTAGTAACCCTCACCAAGGACCCCACTGGACTGAGGGGCAGCTCCGGACTGAGGGGAAGCTCGGGACTGAGGGGAAGCTCGGGACTGAGGGGAAGCTGTGCCCAATAATGTTTGTACCATGTTTTGTTCTGCTACCTTGCTGTGCTGTCATGTGTTGCTGCCTTGCTATGTTGTTGTCTTAGGTCTCTCTTTATGTAGTGTTGTGTTGTCTCTGTTGTCATGATGTAAATAAGTATTTGTTCTTAACTGACTTGCCTAGTTAAATAAAGGTTAAATAAATTAAATAAATATTGCACAGTATGAAATGTCTCTCATAAAATAGCAATGTTATCAATAAGGACTTTTTATTTTTCAATGCCGCTTTCTGCGTCTGTCATGGTCAGGGAAAAAAACTCCAGCTATTTCTGAAGCTAGATGATAGATGGGTCAAATGAACTGCTAGTATTGTTTTGGACGGGGTGAGTCACAGAGAGATGTGTCAAGAACATCTACCCTGTCATCTCCAATCACTAAAACCAGTGTCATGTTCAGTAAGGGCGCAAAACATAAAAACATTCATGCTGCTGTTTTGCCTGTGGCTATGGAGCCCTGACCTGTTCACTGGATGTGCCTCTCTCTCTCTAAAAGCCAACTGACATTTATTCCTGAGGTGCTGACCCGTTGCACCCACTGTGATTATTATTTGACCCTGCTGGTCATCTATGAACGTTTGAACATCTTGAAGAACGATTGGGCCTTATTTGTCATGTATTCTTATAATCTCCACCCGGCACAGCCAGAAGAGGACTGGCCACCCCTCAGTGCCTCAGTCCTCTCTAGGTTTCTTCCTAGGTTCCTGCATGTCTAGAGAGTTTTTCCGAGCCACCGTGCTTCTACATCGGCATTACTTGCTCTTTGGGGTTTTAGGCTGGGTTTCTGTAAAAGCACTTTGTGACATCTGCTGATGTAAAAAAGGCTTTATAAATAAATGTGAATGACTGTGATTTAGACACATGAAAATTAGCATTATTTTTGTGACACGTTCATGTATTAGCATATCTCCTCCATTTCAAAGCGTTTTGTCCCATGTCGTGCCAACTGAACCAGACCCTGCTCTCCTCTCTCTCTATACAGAAAGCAGAAAACGAACAGAAACTAACACAGCTGCCTGGCCTGCCAGCCTTCCTTCCAAAGGCTCTCTCTGCAGCCTGCAGGGATTTATAAAGCCTTGCACAATGGGCCGGCCGGGCTGCAGTCTTACGACTGTAATCCCCCGACTGCAGCGAGGCCCTGCTTGCTGCTAGAGATATGCTCTACCATCGCCTGGCTGACCTCAAATAACAGGATCCGGGAACATGGGGAGGCAAACCTGACAAAGTTAGGGACAGGGACATATGTCCATTTGCTCACCCAGTACGTCCCTAAAAATGCTCCTGTTATAAGTCTATGGCAGCCCTATTCATGGAGCCTGTCCATTGCCATTTTCCTACAAATGCCCAGCGTTGCCCCCTGACTAGAGGTCGACAGATTAATTGGAATGGCCGATTAATTAGGGCCGATTTCAAGTTTTCATAACAATCGGAAATCGGTATTTTTGTGCGCCGATTTAGGATTATTACTATTTTTTATTTAAAAAATAAATAAAATGAAATACCTTTTATTTAACTAGGCAAGTCAGTTAAGAACACATTATTATTTTAAATGACTAGGAACTGTGGGTTAACTGCCCTTTTTAGGGGCAGAACGACAGATTTTCACCTTGTCAGCTCAGGGGTTTCAATCTTGCAACCGCACAGTTAACTAGTCCAACGCTCTAACCATTGCACTCCACGAGTAGCCTGCCTGTTACGCGAATGCAGTAGAAGCCAAGGTAAATTGCTAGCTAGCATTGAACTTATCTAATAAAAACAATCAATCATAATCACAAGTTATAACTACTAATCCAGTTTAGCAGGCAATATTAACCAGGTGAAATTGTGTCATTTCTCTTAGTCAGGGTATATGCAACAGTTTGGGCTGCCTGGCTCATTGCGAACTAATTTGCCAGAATTTTACACAATTATGACATACATTGAAGGTTGTGCAATGTAACAAGAATATTTATACTTAGATAAAATACCGAACTGTTCCGTATTTCACTGAAATAATAAACGTTTTGTTTTTCGAAATGATTGTTTCCGGATTCGATCATATTAATGACCAAAGGCTCGTATTTCTGTGTGTTATTATATTATAATTAAGTCTGATTTGATAGAGCAGTCTGACTGAGCAGCAGCAGGCCCGTAATCATTCATTCAAACAGCACTTTTGTGCGTTTTGCCAGCAGCTCTTCGCAAGCACAGCGCTGTTTATGACTTCAAGCCTATCAGCCTAATGGCTGGTGTAACCAATGTGAAATGGCTAGCTAGTTAGCTGGGTGTGCGCTAATACTGTTTCAAACGTCACTCACTTTGGAGTAGTTATTCCCCTCGCGCTGCAAGGGCCGCAGCTTTTGTGGAGCGATGGGTAACGATGCTTCGAGTGTGGCGGTTGTCGATGTGTTCCTGGTTCGAGCCCAGGTAGGGGCGAGGAGGGGGAGGGAAGCTATACTGTTACACTGGAAATACTATAGTGCCTGTAAGAACATCCAATAGTCAAAGGTATATGAAATACAAATGGTATAAAGAGAAATAGTCCTATAAATACTATATTAACTACAACCTAAAACCTCTTACCTTGGAATATTGAAGTCTCGTGTTAAAAGGAACCACCAACATTCATATGTTCTCATGTTCTGAGCAAGGAACTTAAACGTTAGCTTTTTTACATGGCACATATTTGACATGGCACACATTTTTACATGGCACATATTACTTTCTTCTCCAACACTTTGTTTTTGCATTATTTAAACCAAATTGAACATGTTTCATTATTTATTTGAGGCTAAATTGATTTTATTGATGTTTCATATTCAGCTAAAATAAGTGTTAATTCAGTATTGCTGTAATTGTCATTATTACAAAAACATTTTTTAAATCGGCCGACTAATCGGTATCGGCCTTTTTGGTCCTCCAATAATCGGTATTGGCGTTGAAAAATCATAATCGCTCGACCTCTACCCCTGACCTCAACGAATAGACAACCCCACCCCATCTCACCTCATCTCCTTATTCCCTACATAGTGCTCAACTTTTGACCGGGGCCCATGGTGCACTATAGGGAACCGGGAACATGGGTCCCATTTGGGACACAACTCCATTCTCACCAGTTGACCAAAGCAAGGCAACATCATGAGAAAACAATAGCATCATGCTGTAGTCTGGCTTCACACACACACACACACACACCCCCGCCTTGCCACACTATACTATTACACCCCGGGCAACTGTCCTGCTGACCCTCCTGCCCTTCAAACGCCCTCCCCAGGACACTGCTTGCCCCTGTGCACCCCTCCTCCCCAGCCAGACCCAGCAACCCAGCCAGCTCTCAGCAGCATCCACAGCTAGATGCAGCCAAAATAATAACAGGCCCTCTTATTAAAAGGCCCTCTTATCAAAATAAATGAATTGAAGCGCCGCGCAGTGGGATGGTGCATTTATATTCTGATAGAACATACTGTATTTCAATCAATAAATCAAATTGTATATTGTTCTTTCAAAACAACATTTGTCACAAAGTGCTTTATAGCATATAGCATATTGGGATCAACATGTTGAGGTCTCAAACTATCAGGAATCAAACAATAAACATTCATGGTCCTTTGAACATATTTATCTACATTTCAGCCTTAGAGTGACGGTGGTTGTCAATTACACTCCTTCGTGAATACAATGGAGACTCAGGGAGGAATCATAGAACATGTTGTTGCCTTTATTTATCAGTGGGTCTATCTAAATCTGGGTCCAAAATGGTACCCTATCCTCTATATAGTGCACTATATTTGACTACCTATGGGCCCTGGTCAAAACTAGTGCACTATAAAGTAGAGGTCGACCGATTAATCGGAATGGCCGATTAATTAGGGCCAATTTCAAGTTTTCATAACAATCGGAAATCTGTATATTTTTTTACACCTTTATTTCATCTTTATTTAACTAGGCAAGTCAGTTAAGAACACATTCTTATTTTCAATGACGGCCTAGGAACGGTGGGTTAACTGCCTCGTTCAGGGGCAGAACGACAGACTTTTACCTTGTCAGCTCGGGGGAATCAATCTTGCAACCTTACAGTTAACTAGTCCAACGCTCTAACCACCTGCCTCTCATTGCACTCCACGGGGAGACTGCCTGTTACGCGAATGCAGTAAAGCCAAGGAAAGATGCTAGCTAGCATTAAACTTATCTTATAAAAAACAATCAATAAATCAATCATAATCACTAGTTAACTACACATGGTTGTGTCCTGCGCTGCATATAACCGATGCGGTGCGTATCGTTGCTCCAATGTGTACCTAACCATAAACATCAATGCCTTTCTTAAAATCAATACACAGAAGTATATATTTTTAAACCTGCATATTTAGCTAAAAGAAATCCAGGTTAACAGGCAATATTAACCAGGTGAAGTTGTGTCACTGCTCTTGCGTTCATTGCACGCAGAGTCAGTGTATATGCAACAGTTTGGGCCTCCTAATTTGCCAGAATTTTACGTAATTATGACATAACATTGAAGGTTGTGCAATGTAACAGGAATATTTAGATTTATGGATGCCACCCGTTAGATAAAATACGGAACGGTTCCGTATTTCACTGAAAGAATAAACGTCTTGTTTTCGAGATGATAATTTCCGGATTCGACCATATTAATGACCTAAAGGCTCGTATTTCTGTGTGTTATCATGTTATAACTAAGTCTATGATTTGAGAGCAGTCTGACTGAGTGGTGGTAGGCAGCAGCAGGCTCGTAAGCATTCATTCAAATAGCACTGTCGTGCGTTTGCCAGCAGCTGTTTATGACTTCAAGCCGATCAACTCCCGAGGTTAGGCTCGTGTAACCGATGTGAAATTGCTAGCTAGTTAGTGGGGTGCACGCTAATAGCGTTTCAAACGTCACAAGATCTGAGACTTGGAGTGGTTGTTCCCCTTGCTCTGCAAGGGTAACGCTGCTTCGAGGGTCACTGTTGTCGTTGTGTTCCTGGTTCGAGCCCAGGTAGGAGCGAGGAGAGGGACGGAAGCTATACTGTTACACTGGCAATACTAAAGTGCCTATAAGAACATCCAATAGTCAAAGGTTAATGAAACACAAATGGTATAGAGAGAAATTGTCCTATAATAACTACAACCTAAAACTTCTTACCTGGGAATATTGAAGACTCATGTTAAAAGGAACCACCAGCTTTCATATGTTCTCATGTTCTGAGCAAGGAACTTAAACATTAGCATTTTAACATGGCACATATTGCACTTTTACTTTCTTCTCCAACACTTTGTTTTGCATTATTTAAACCAAATTGAACATGTTTCATGATTTATTTGAGGCTAAATTGATTTTATTGATGCATTATATTAAGTTCAAATATGTGTTAATTCAGTATTGTTTTAATTGTCATTATTACAAATGTAAAAATTTAAAAACAGCAGATTAATCGGTATCGGCTTTTTTGGTCCTCCAATAATCGGTATCGCCATTGAAAAATCATAATCGGTTGACCTCTACTAGGGAATAGGGCGCCATTTGGGTCTGTCTAAAGGCCTTGTAATCTGAGCCTTGACAATCACTCCCAAAGGAAACACATGGCACAGGGAGGAGATTCCAGCCAGGGTGTGGGCTGTTGTTGTTTTTTCTTTAGACTTGGGAAGATGTTCCCTCTATCTCTGTATCTCTCACCATCTCTGTCTCTCATTCTTTCACTCTGTCTGCCTCTTTCTCTCTCTCTCTGGGAAGATGTTCTCTCTCTCCCTCCCTTTGTATTTCTCCATCTCGGTCTTGTTCTTTCGCTCTGTCTACCTTTCTCTAACTCCCTCTGTTTCTCCTCTCTATCCCTGTTTTATGGCATGTATTCCTGCTCATATTCCATCTGTCGCTCTCATCCTCTCTTCTCCTCTGTATCACTCTCTCTCATCCCCTCTCTCTCTCCTCTGTATTGCTCCTTCTCTCTCCATCTCTCGCTCTCTGTCATAAGCACAAAATCAGGTTACAGTGCCAATCTCCCTCGGTGTACAATTGATTTCCCATAATGCACCACGCCACTGTCTCAGGCAGTGCCTTAAAACCAATCCCTGGGTCGCATCTAAAACATTTATGTTCGAAATAGCATCTGCGCACTCATATGTTCGGTGCTGTATTCAAAGTTCTAATCCACCACAGCAAATATAGTGTGTTATGGTGTCATTGAAAATGGAGCTTTTGGACTGTTCTGAAGGTTATAACTGTGACCTCAACTCTTACCCTTATAACATTGTACAGGTAATGTAATGTGATTATTACTGTTACTTTAGTGTATAGCACACTATTCTGCAGTTCATCATGAAGTCTCTAATTCATATAATACAGTACGAGTTACTCCAAAGGGCTTTCACTATATCTTTACAGGTTGTCAATATCATTATTCATTTTGGTTGTATCAAGCACTATTTCATCCAAATACTTATCATATTTTCTGACCGACACACTTACTAATTCTTACACATGCTATTTTTGTGTCACTTGCTTCAAAAAACATATAAACAAATCCTCTTTACACTTTCATGATAATCTATTTCAAATGTACGCATTTAATCATGTTCTCTTCTCCTAAATGTAGCAAAAAATGAGACAGAGAAAACCCCAGTGTCCCAAATGGCACCATATTCCCTATATAGCCCCATGGGCCCGAGTAAAAAGTAGGGCACTAGGCTGGGAATAGGGTGCTATTTGGGACCTTACAATGACTGTACACACATCTATGACTAAGCATCATGTGGCATTGGACCTTTATTTTGGGTAAAACCCTGCACAGCTCTCTGCTTATACTGTACTAGAATGTGTCTAGGATAACACCAGCAACAGTCATCAAAATTGTTAAAAGGTTTTAAAAACAATTCTTATAAAACAGTTGGACAATGGATGAAGATCCTCCAAACATTTTGAATTTATAGCACATAAAACATTTGACATGAATGGACAAATAATACATGGAGTTCAAGGATTTTGGTGGGAATTCAGGTATTTAAATGTATTGTCAAATGTCACTTTTTCTTAGAATGCACTCATATATAAATGGTCTAATGGTATCAGGTATTTATTTCATTTTGTGTTTAAAATAAAGATAATTATATGCACCTCATTTCCATAAATGTACATACAGTACCTTCGGAAAGTATTCAGACCCCTTGACTTTTCCACATTTGTTACGTTACAGCCTTATTCTAAAATGTGTTAAATAATAAAAATCCTCAGCAGTGAAATTGAGCTCATGTGCATCCTGTTTCAATTGATAATCCTTGAGATGTTATTACAACTTGGAGTTTACTTATGGTAAATGAAATTGATTAGACATGATTTGGAAAGGCACATGCCTGTCAATATAAGGGCCCACAGTTGAGAGTGCATGTCAGAGCAAAAACCAAGCCATGAGGTCGAAGGAATTGTCCGTAGAGTTCCGAGACAGGGTTGTGTCGAGGCACAGATCTGGGGAAGAGTACCAAAAAATGTCTGCAGCATTGATGGTCCCCAAGAACAGAGTGGCCTCCATAATTCTTAAAAGGAAGAAGTTTGGAACCACCAATTCTCTTCTTGGTTGCTCGGGCCAAACAGCAATCGGGGTAGAAAGGTCTTGGTCAGGGAGGTGACCAAGAAACCAATGGGAACTCTGAGAGCTCTAGAGTTTCTCCGTGGAGATGAGAGAACCTTCCAGAAGAACAACTATCTCTGCAGCACTCCACCAATCAGGCCTTTATGGTCGAATGACCAGACGTAAGCCACTTGTCAGTAAAAGGCACATGACATCCCACTTTGAGTTTTCGAAAGGCACCTAAAGACTCTCAGACCATGAGAAACAAGATTCTCTAGTCTGATGAAACCAAGATGGAACTCTGCCTGAATGCCAAGCATCACATCTGGAGGAAACCAGGCACCATTCCTACGGTGAAGCATGGTGGTGGCAGCATCATGCTGTGGGAGGTTTTTCAGCGGCAGAGACTAGGAGACTAGTCAGGATCGAGGCAAAGATGAATGGAGCAAAGTACAGAGAGATCCTTGATGAAGACCTGCTCCAGAGTGCTCAGGACAGACTGTTTAACACTATTTGACGTGTCAAATAAGCTTGTTGACCAATCAGGACCTGAATATGACTGCACGTCACATAATAATGTAACCCGTTGATACATTTTTTACGTAATTATTACACATGGATTTCACTATCAATCGTATTTCATATGTCACAAACGATTCATCGATACGTATGCTATGATGCTGGTAAAGTTGTCTCGCGCACCTACAGTGCTGGTCATAAAAAAAGCTAGTTAATGGATGCAAACAATGTTCTTCCCCAAAAGCAAAACAACATAATCTGTTTCAGTAGCTATAGTTAGCTAACTATATAGCTAGGTGTCATCATCTAAAATAACCCTAATTTATAAGACAGTTCTATTTTGATTAATGGTGGTCGGACTCATCTATGTGAAGCTAGCCATAGGTTGTTATTCTGGCACCACATGGCCAGGTCTCTGACCTCCTCCATATAGGCTGTCTCGTCTGTGATCAGGCCTACCACTGTTGTGTCGTCTGCAAACTTAATGATGGTGTTGGAGTCGTGCCTGGCCGTGCAGTCGTGGGTGAACAGGGAGTACAGAGCAAGCACCCCTGTGGGGCTCCAGTGTTGAGGATCAGCGTGGCAGATGTGTTGCTACCTACCCTCACCACCTGGGGGTGGCCCCGTCAGTAAGTCCAGGATCCAGTTGCAGAGGGAGGTGTTTAGTCCCAGGATCCTTAGCTTAGTGATGAGTTTTGAGGGTACATGGTGTTGAACGCTGAGCTGTAGTCAATGAATAGCATTCTCACATAAGTGTTCCTTTTGTCCAGGTGGGAAAGGGCAGTGAGGAGTGCAATAGAGATTGCATCATCTGTGGATCTGTTTGGGCGGTATGCAAATTGGAGTGGGTCTAGGGTTTCTGGGATAATGATGTTGATGTGAGCCATTACCAACCTTTCAAAGCACTTCATGGCTACGGACGTGAGTGCTACGGGTCTGTAGTCATTTAGGCAGGTTGTCTTAGTGTTCTTGGTCACAGGGACTATGGTGGACTGCTTGAAACATGTTGGTATTACAGACTCAAATCAGGGACATGTTGAAAATGTCAGTGAAGACACCTGCCAGTTGGTCAGCACATGCCCGGAGCACATGTCCTGGTAATCCCTCTGGCCCCGCGGCCTTGTGAACGTTGACCTGTTTAAAGGTCTTGCTCGCATCGGCTATGGAGAGCATTATCACAGTTGTCCGGAACCGCTGGTGCAATCATGCATGCTTCAGTGTTGCTTGCCTCGAAGCCTGTATAAAAGGCATTGAGCCCATCTGGTAGGCTCGCGTCACTGGTAGGCTCGCGTCACTGGGCAGCTAGTGGCTGGGTTTCCCTTTGTAGTCCGTAATAGTTTACAAGACAACTTGTAATTGTGAAAAGTCCAGTTTCATTTCAGGCATATTGTTGTCAATTAAAAGTCTGTGTCAAATACAATTATTTTATTGAATAAAATGGAATGAAATATAGTACATTCACGTCAGCATCATAACACCCCAGCTTTGCAGGAATCCTTCAGCAAACACACAAATACACTGAACTGATCACCAACTTGGCCCAGGCACAATGCAGGCACTAGGCTATTCAAAGGCCCCTATCCTCATTGAACCACCACTGATGATGCTACATAGATAAGCCTTTCCACTGTCTCTGATCTGCTGTGTTTATATGGATGGGCCATTAGTCCAGATATGAGTACTCACTGCATGCAATCAGTGACATAGACTGACCAGGTGAATACAGGTGAAAGCTATAATCCTTTACTGATGTGACTTGCTAAATCCACTTCAATCAATATCGATGAAGAGGAGGAGACAGGTTAAAGAAGGATTTTTAACCCTTAAGACAATTGAGACATGGATTGTGTATATGTACAGTCGTGGCCAAAAGTTTTGAGAATGACACAAATATTAATTTCCACAAATTTTGCTGCTTCAGTGTCTTTAGATATTTTTGTCAGATGTTACTATGGAATACTGAAGTATAATTATAAGCATTTCATAAGTGTCAAAGGCTTTTGTTGACAATTACATTAACTTGATGCAAAGAGTCAATATTTACAGTGTTGACCCTTCTTTTTCAAGACCTCTGCAATCCGCCCTGGCATGCTGTCAATTAACTTCTGGGTCACATCCTGACTGATGGTCCAATCAATGCTTGGAGTTTGTCAGAATTTGTGGGTTTTTGTTTGTCCACCCGCCTCTTGAGGATTGACCACAAGTTCTCAATGGGATTAAGGTCTGGGGAGTTTCCTGGCCACGGACCCAAAATATTGATTTTTTTGTTCCCCGAGCCAATTAGTTATCATTTTTGCCTTATGGCAAGTTGCTCCATCATGTTGAAAAAGGCATTGTTGGTCACCAAACTGTTCCTGGATGGTTGGGAGAAGTTGCACTCGGAAGATGTGTTGGTACCATTCTTTATTCATGGCTGTGTTCTCGAGCAAAATTGTTAGTGAGCCCACTCCCTTGGCTGAGAAGCCATGAATGGTCTCAGGATGCTTTACTGTTGACATGACACAGGATTGATGGTAGTGCTCACCTTGTCTTCTCCAGACAAGTTTTTCCCGGATGCCCCAAACAATCGGAAAGGGGACCCATCAGAAAAAATGACGTTACCCCAGTCCTCAGCAGTCCAATCTCTGATCCTTTTGCAGAATATCAGTCTGTCCCTGATGTTTTTCCTGGAGATAATTGGCTTCTTTGCTGCCCTTCTTGACACCAGGCCATCCTCCAAAAGTCTTCACCTCACTGTGCGTGCAGATGCACTCACACCTGCCTGCTGCCATTCCTGAGCAAGCTCTGTACTGCTGGTGCCCCGATCCCGCAGATGAATCAACTTTAGGAGACGGTCCTGGAGCTTGCTGGACTTTCTTGGGTGCCCTGAAGTCTTCTTCACAATAATTGAACCACTCTCCTTGAAGTTCTTGATGATAAATTGATTATTTAGGTGCAATCTTACTGGCAGCAATATCCTTGCCTGTGAAGCCCTTTTTGTGCAAAGCAATAATGACGGCACGTGTTTCCTTGCAGGTAACCATGGATGACAGAGGAAGAACAATGATTCCAAGCACCACCCTCCTTTTGATGGGTCCAGTCTGTTATTCGAACTCAATCAGCATGACAGAGTGATCTCCAGCCTTGTCCTCGTCAACACTCACACTTGTGTTAACGAGAGAATCACTGACATTATTTCAGCTGATCCTTTTGTGGCAGGGCTGAAATGCAGTGGAAATGTTTTTTGGAGATTCAGTTCATTTGCATGGCAAAGAGGGACTTTGCAATTAATTGCAATTCATCTGATCACTCTTCATAACATTCTGGAGTATGTGCAAATTGCCATCATACAAACTGAGGCAGCAGACTTTGTGAACATTTATATTTGTGTCATTCTCAAAACTTTTGGCCACGACTCTATATGTGCCATTCAGAGCATGGGCAAGACAAAATAGTTAAGTTCCTTTGAATGGGGTATGGTAGTAGGTGC
Organism: Oncorhynchus nerka; assembly: GCF_034236695.1. Classification (NCBI taxonomy): domain Eukaryota; kingdom Metazoa; phylum Chordata; class Actinopteri; order Salmoniformes; family Salmonidae; genus Oncorhynchus; species Oncorhynchus nerka. Next base: position 1,415,990 of record NC_088421.1, read on the forward strand.
CAGACGCACCGGTTTGTGTCAAGAACTGCAATGCTACTGTGTTTTTCACGCTCAACAGTTTCCCGTGTGTATCAAGAATAAAAAGAAACACAAAGCGCATCCAGTCAACTTGACACAACTGTGGAAAGCAATAGTCAACATGGGCCAGCATCCCTATGGAATGCTTTCAACAACTTGTATAGTCAATGCCTGACAAATTGAGGCTGTTCTGGAGGTAAAAGGGGAGGGGGGCTGTGCAACTCAATATTAGGAAGTCATTCCTAATGTTTGGTATACTCAGTGTATATTACATTTGGCCCTATCAGCTCTGGTCAAAAGTAGTGCACAATATAGGGAATAGGGTGCCATTTGAGACGTATCCCTTGTTATATGGGCCTGGCCAATTAGGCCTAGAAATAAATGGCCTACAGAAGGAATGTGATGGGATGTGGGTGTAGCTTATAATGGTTAGGTTTAGGGTTTCATTTTGGTAAAATGGGCATACAGTGGCAATGAAAACTGAACTGCTATTGAAAGTGAATGTATGTGCAGTGATTATTAGTCATAGATATGGCTAGTGATGAAGACACTGGTAGAGTATTTATAAACAAAACAGCCATGGATGGAGTAACCCTCACCTCCTCTGCCTGCTTGCGCAGCGCCTTCTCGCGCTCGTACTGGGTGATGAGCTGCTCGTTGTCCTCCTTCAGCAGCTCGAGCTCCACCTCGTGCTCCTGGTTCTCCGTTAAAACCGAATCCAGATTCTCCAGAACGTTCACCACAAGCGGCATTAGCTCCTTGACCACTTCCTCATCGTAGCTGCTGATGAGACGCTCGAACTCCCGATAGATGCTGTTGGCCAGGCCCGAGACCCGCTCCGACATAACCGAAACTGAGCCATAGTCGTCCTGATAGACAACCTCGTCGATTTCCATCATCTTGGCAAAATGAGGTCTGGGTCCGATTCCAGATGTGAGATGATGTTGATTAGATAGGCCTACACTTATAAAACACGCTTACCAAGATGAAAGGGAAAATACTACTCATTGAAATTATAATCCGTTCTGATTAATCATCAATAAATATTTCCTGTGTCATTCCATATTCCGAACGATTTCAAAGATTGTTATCATTTGGGTGGTATTTTTGGCAGTTAGGATTTATAACCTTGAACTACTAAACTGTATTGAGACATTTTTATTCACAATAAACAATATATAGGCTATTTACAAGGGGATAGAGAGACCGCCCTCCCGAGCCGACCACCACTGCTGCTGCTGCACCGCAGCCTCGAGGACGGAACGACGCACCCTGCTACTGCCTTCCTCGCGACAGCAACATCCAATTCCGGTAGCAGTCGGTTCAGTCCTCACCGACCTGTGTATCCGCCGTAGTTGAATACATAATGAATTATAAATAAATCCTCAACAATACACTTGCCGCTCAGCAGCCGGAGGCATGGACCCCAGCCATTACTGGGAGGATTCGAAATCCGTTGGGAAATAAAAAACAACAATATATAAATAGGTAAAATGAAGAGGATAACGGCGTTCCCTTATGCTGCCAACACCCAAGCCGCCCCTTAAATCATATTTGATCCGTTTTTTTCTACCGATGTTGTTCTCGGTGAAGGACGATGCTGTTTCGGAGTCGGTGGCGCTGTGGACTAGTATTCTGACAGCAGCACAAACTATAACGTCACTTTCGTATGATACCAGTGAGACCTTCTAAATAAAAGCCCGCATTTCAATACATTTCAATGTGGATAACTCATTCAAATTATATTCAACTTGAATCAATGGACACTTTTATTCTGCCAACAAGAAAATGCAATAAGTAATTTATAAAAACAAAAAAAATATGGTGAAAAAAATAACAATTAAGACAAAAAAATGAGAAAAAAATACAATGTTGACACTGGTATGTTGAGAATATTGGACTGTAGAGATACCTGTCTTAGGTAGAAAAGTTCTCATGTACCATGTATTACATTGCAGTGAATGGAGTGGGTGGAGTAAGGAGTCACCAGTACTCTGCATTAAACCAATTATCCAGCACAAGAGACCCATTTCGTTTTGGCAGACTCGATTGAGTAATTCGAATAACATGTATCTGTGTTTTATGAAAGGTGTATTTCTTTAAAGATAGACTACACAATAGCTTTCAACATAACATTATGTGTAAACTTTAAAAAATAAAGGCTGGTTAAATATGTAAAATGGTCCATGTATTTTTTCAAAGGTGGTTGCAAAGCTGTGAAAAACAGTTGCACTGCACAGCGTTTTAAAAAAAAATCGATATTCCCAAAGTTTAGTATTTCTTTGCAGGGAGACTCTTATAAAACTTTGAAAAAAATCCGGATCATCTGCCAGCATAATATCCTGCTGCTAGGAGAACGGTAATCGGCTCGGAACTCCCTGGCTGTAGATGGATGGAGGTGCCAGCTGACCAATTCTGGCTGACGTCATGCTGTTTACTCTGCAGTTATATTTTTTTGACAATTTTTACTTTTGCTCCCATACATTTTCCCAAACACCAATGAGTACTCGTTACATTTTGAATGCTGAGGCAGGACATAAATTGTCCAATTCATGCACCTATCAATATAACGAATTGTCATCCCTACTGCCTTTGATCCTGTGGACTCACTAAACATACTGCGTTTGTAAATGATGTCTGAGTGTTTGAGTTTACCCTTGTCTGTCTGTAAATAAAATAACAAAAAATAAAATAGTGACATCTAGTTTGCTTAATATAAGGAATTTGATATAGAGCATTTACTTTTACTTTGTACTTTTACTCAAGTATATCTACAGCAGCTTTGATTGGACTGATCATGTCAACATCATATTTTCAAAATAGTAACCATCATGAATCAAGTCGACAATCTCCTTGTCATATGAAGATATATAATGAAGAGAAATTATAGATAAAATGTATCGGTGTTCATCGGCCATTGGACATAAACATTATATAACAAGTTGGAAATCGCAAATTCAACAATTAATGGTTTGGAAGGAATAAGTGGCTGACTGCAAGCATTGCAAAGCCATCACTAGCCTGCTATTCAGTGGAGTAGGTGTGTGGTCCCAAGTCTGGGTTTAAGAGTCTCCTTTCCAAGCTTAAAAGGATAAACATTTAACATTGGCCATGGTGTCAATCCAGCATGACTTCTGACAAACTCAAACAACTGGAAACTGAAAAAAACAAGCTCCGACTGGGAAAATACGTTTTCAACTGCCATCCAACACCGAATTGCAAGTCGGGAGCTCCGACCTGAAGGTCACTGATGTCATCATGATTCAACATTGTATTTTTATGAGTTTCCAGTTGACCTCAAAGCACCATAAATCCAGAGAATGCCAGACTTTGATGACAATGTTTGATGACAAAATTTGCCCACGAAGGAAAGTCATTCCACCTTCCTGTTCAAGTGAGCACAGCACAACAAGGTGAGTCCAAAAATGTATTGTATGCTGTTGCATAAATTATGTAATATACCAGGGAGATACATATACTGTAGCTAAGAAAGTAATACTAAGTGTATGTTGTGTAAGCTAAGTAAGCTGTTAGTAGCCCATGGTCCTCACCCCACTAATTTGGTCCCGTTTCCCCTCCTAATTTCACCTACTGTTCTGACTTGGTGGTGCACATGTAGCCTGTTTTAGAGAAATGTAATTATTGAATATTGTAAGAGCTTTCATTGTCTGCTTCTATGCCCCCTTTATTTATCCTATAGTTTTGACTTTGTGTACAGGGAGAATACTGTAAGAATGGATCATGTTTTGAGTTCTGTCGCTGTACATTTCAAAATTGCTGAACAAATAGTTACATTGACTACGTCCATCCGAGCTTGCTCATTAATATCTTAATTAAATTTACGGATTGCCTCTTATCTGCTCGTCATCCCCTTATGCCATAATTTATACGTCTCAATTGTCAGTAGAATCCACATTTGTTTAAGCAAGTCACCCATATCAGCTATGATTTTTTTAAAGGCAGTAAATGAGTCTGAAAGAACTGTTTCACTGCCGGACAAAGCTCCGATGATAGCCAAGTGTAGCATGGGTAAGGGGTTGCCGCTGCTGTTGGGACTCTGCTGTTGGGACAGCTTTACAGTGTGTGAGCACCGTTTGTCACTGTTATAGTGCAATTAATGTATTGTTTAGTGTTGTGTTGTGGGTTTGCTGACATGCATCTAAAACATGTTTTATATGATTTACATGCTAAAATCGGCTATGTCCTACTAGTACATTTTTAATTTAGGACAGGCGGGAGGCGGGGGCGCTCCAGTACAGTAGGTGGTGTTAATGCTCAATAACGTTGGATGCTAGCCACCGATAAACCCCACAGAAGAAGGGCCGGTGGCGACAATGGTAGCAAGCTAGCCGTACACTGGTAGGCAGTGTCATTAGTTCCAGCCTGTCAGGAACTGTTTTCCCAGAGTTCTGTTAATGACGGCGAGGGCAGGTGTTCTGCAGGCGGGAGTGTGTGATAGCTTAGCCGGCTAGTCCTAAGGAGGACTCTGGTACACAGCAGGCGGGAGACGACATCGTGTGTTAGCGAACTGGCACTGCTGTGCTAGCGGGAGGCAAGGACAACCGGTAGACAGTGTCCTTTGCCCACGCCTGTCAGACACGCTTTACTCCAGTACACAACAGGTGCGAGGCAGGGGACACTGTGTGCTAACTAGCAAGCTAGCACGTGGTGTCGCTAACTAGCAAGCTAGCACACGGTGTCACAGCCTCTGCCTGCTGTGCTACTGGGAGGCGGGGGTGACCGGTCCTTTGCCCACCGCCCGTCGGGAATTGTTTTCCTGCAGTTATGTCAATGACGGGGTGAGACCAGGTGTTTGGCTGGCAGGAGCGAAAGACACTGTCTACTGGTGTCGCTTCCGCTAGCCAACAAGGAGGACCAGGAGTTGGAACAGATTCAGGGAACAGAACCGAAAACCAGAAAATAAATGACATTTTTCAAGAAACATAAGCGGAACCTGGAACAAAAGTGATCAATACTGTTCTGGAATTGAACCGATATTTTAATAACTCCAGGCATTTTTTTCTAGACACACAAAGAAACGAAACAAAGTGCCTATGCAAAGCCCTCACTCTGTCACTCAGAAACATATTCCAGCATCTGCCTGCAAGCTGAAAATCTTTGCCAATGTGTGTGCATGTTTAGGCTACCTGCCCCTCCGAAGCATAGGCTACTGTACTGACATTAGAAGTGTGAGAAGCTGAATAGAGATGTTTTATTACCTAGAGAAGAATGGATGAACTTTTTCAGGCCTAGGTATCACATTTCGTGTTGGATTTATTAACTACAAAAAGGTAAGATGTGTTTTTAATTCTACTGCCGCTCTGCACACACAAGCTTGTTAGCTTGCTAGCTCAAAGGACATTCAAAGTTCCTTCATAGAACCACTCCTCCTAGGCATAATTCTGTGGACCTATTTCAGATAATGCATGACATAAGATGAGTAGCTTTTCAAGCCTGCTCCTCAACCCAATCTAGCTCTCTCCCCACCCATAGAATTTTTCACCATACGCTACACTTGTCTGTCCATCACGCATGTAAACAACTAGCTTACCTGCTCTAACCGAAATGATTTGTGAAGTAATTTAATGAGCTAAATGTTTAAAAGAAACTGATTTCAGAGGTTGAAAAAGGAACAGAAAAGAACTATATAAAAATAAATGTTTTAGCAAATTAATTGAAAATGAAAAACAGGAATATTTAATTTACATACAGTACCAGTCAAAAGTTTGGACACACCTACTCATTCAATTGTACATTGTAGAATAATAGTGATGACTTCAAAGCTATGAAATAACAAATATGGAATCATGTAGTAACCAAAAACGTGTTAAACAAATCAAAGGTAGCCACCCTTTGCTTTGATGACTGCTTTGCAAACTCTTGGCGTTCTCTCAACCAGCTTCAATTAATTTGTAATGGTTTTCTTCCTGGGAAGGAGAGGACCAAAATGCAGCATGGTTATTTATAAACATCCAGCTCCCATATTGCAATTCCTATGGCTTCCACTAGATGTCAACAGTCTTTGTTCAAGGTTTCAGGCTTGTAACTTGAATAACGAAGAAGAAATATGAGTTTTAGTACGACGACACCAGTTTGGAAATCCGTGTTTGTTTGCACGAAGAGGACGCACACCTGCTAATTTTGCTTTCCAATTGAACATACTTCTTTCCGTATGAAATATTATAGTTTAATTACATTTTAGGGTATCTGAGGAATAAATAGAAATGTATTTTGACTTGTTGAAACCAAGTTTAGGTGCAGTTTTTCAGATTCCTTTCTCTGCAACGAGTGGATTACGCAAATCGATGGCGCCAACTAAATTGACTTTTTGGGATATAAAGAAGAATTTTATCTAACAAAACAACACTACATGTTATAGCTGGGACCCTTTGGATGACAAATCAGAGGACTATTTTCAAAAAGTAAGTTAATATTTAATCGCTAGTTGTGATTTTATGAAGCCTGTGCCGGTGGATAAATATGTTGATGTGGGGCGCCGTCCTCAAACAATCGCTTGGCATGCTTTCGCTGTAAAGCCTATTGGATATCGGACAGTGCAGTTAGATTAACAATAATTTAAGCTTTTAACCAATATAAGACACTTGTATGTACCTAAATGTTTCATATCCATAATTTTTATGCTTATTTATTTGATTTGCGTGCCCTCCAATTTCACCGGAAGTTGTCGACACCTAGCACTAAGAAGTCCTATAAGGAGCATTGGTGGCAAATCTGATGGCCGAATGGTAAATGGTAAAGAACATCTAGAACTCGAGAGCACCATAACCTGCCGATCTATAAATTATCTCTCCGTAATCTAGCATGGGTAGGATTGTCATCTGAATCAGGGTTAGTTTGGCAGCTGGGGGTGAAAGAGGAGCCATAGAGGAAACCAAGTTTAGATTTAACTTTAGCCTGCAGCTTTGATATGTGCTGAGAGAAGGACAGTGTACTGTCTAGCCATACTCCCAAGTACTTGTATGAGGTGACTACCTCAAGCTTTAAACCCCCAGAGGTAGTAATCACACCTGTGGGGAGAGGGGCATTCTTCTTACCAAACCACATGACCTTTGTTTTGGAGTCGTTCAGAACAAGGTTAAGGGTAGAGAAAGTTTGTTGTACACCAAGAAAGCTTTGTTGTAGAGCATTTAACACAAAATCCGGGGAGAGGCCAGCTGAGTATAAGACTATCATCTGCATCTAAATGGATGAGAGAGCTTCCTACTGCCTGAGCTATGTTGTTGATGTAAATTGAGAAGAGCGCGGGGCCTAGGATTGAGCCTTGGTGTACTCCCTTGGTGACAGGCAGTGGCTGAGACAGCAGATTTTCTGACTTTATACACTGCACTCTTTGAGAGAGGTTTTTAGCAAACCAGACCAAAGACCCCTCAGAGACACCAATACTCCTTAGCCAGCCCACAAGAATAGAATGGTCTACCATATCAAAAGCTTTGGCCAAGTCAAAAGAAATAGCAGCACAACATGCTTAGAATCAAGGGCAATGGTGACATCATTGAGGACCTTTAAGGTTGCAGTGACACATCCATAACCTGAGCGGAAACCAGATTGCATACCAGAGAGAATACTATAGACATCAAGAAAGGCAGTCAGTTGATTATAGACAAGTTTTCCCAACACTTTTGATAAATAGGGCAAAATAGAAATAGGCCTATAACAGTTAGGATCAGCTTGATCTCCCCCTTTAATTACAGGACGAACCGTGGCTGCTCTCCAAGCAATGGGAACCTCCCCAGAAAGAAGAGACAGGTTAAAAAGGCTGGAGATAAGCTTGGCAATGATAGTGGCAGCAACCTTAAAGAATAAAGGGTCTAAACCATCTGACCCAGATGTTTTTTGGGGTCAAGTTTCAGGAGCTCCTCTAGCACCTCGGACTCAGTGACTGCCTGCAGGGAAAAACTTTGTAGCGTGGCAGGGGAAAAAGAGGAAGAAGCATCAGGGATAGTTGCATTAGAAGGGGTGGGAGATGAGGAAATGTTGGACGGGCAAAGAGGCATGGCCACTTAATGAAGTGGTGATTAAGGAGCTCAGCCATGCCCTTCTTGTCAGTAACAACCACGTCATCAACTTTAAGGGACATGGGCAGCTGTGAGGGGGAGGGTTTATTCTCCAGGTCTTTGACCGTTTTTCAGAGCTTTTTGGGGTTAGACCCACAGAGAGAGAACTGCTCCTTAAAGTACCTTTGGCCTTCTGGATAGCCTGAGTGCACTTATTTCTCATTTGCCTGAGCGAGAGCCCGTTAGCCTGAGAATTTGTGTGCCGAGCATTTGGCCAAATGCTATTTTTGAGGTGGAGTAACTCTGCGAGATCGTGGTCGAACCAGGGACTGAACCTTTTTTAAATTCTAATTTTCTTTATGGGGGCATGTTTGTTAACAATACCACTGAAAATATTTAAAAAAGAAGGTTCAAGCATATTCGACAGAGGGGATCAAGCTGATTCTATACCATTTTACAGAAATCCACCAAGAATGATGGAGGCCATGGTGTTCTTTGGGAGCTTCAATGGGGCAGACATTTTGGTACCCTTCCCCAGATCTGTGCCTCGACACAATCCTGTCTCGGAGCTCTACGGACAGTTCCTTCAACCTCATGGCTTAGTTTTTGCTCTGACATGCACTGTTAACTGTGGGACCTTATATAGACAGGTGTGTGTCTTTTCAAATCATGTCCAATCAATTGAATTTCCCACAGGTGGACTCCAGTCAAGTTGTAGAAACATCTCAAAGATGATCAATGGAAACAGGACTCAGCTGAGCTCAATTTCGAGTCTCATAGCAAAGGGTCTGTTTAAAAATATATATATATTAGCAAAAACTTTGCTTTGACATGTGGTATTGTTTGTAGATTGAGGAAAAAAAGTGAACTTAATCCATTTTAGAAAAAGGCTGTAATGTAACACAACTTTGGAAAAAGTCAAGGGGTCTGAATACTTTCTGAATGCACTGTATTTACATGTCTACCATTCACACCCTTGCTTCATTCCAGCTAGTTAGGATGTGTAACTGTTGACTAATTGTAGCTAGTGGAATATCTCTAGTCTAGCAATAGATAGTTGTTTTGGCTGTATGGCATCAATGAATAAGATTACCAATGGCTAGTTAAGTAGCTAGGATACAGTGCCTTGTGAAAGTATTCGGCCCCCTTGAACTTTGCGACCTTTTGCCACATTTCAGGCTTCAAACATAAAGATATAAAACTGTATTTTTTTGTGAAGAATCAACAACAAGTGGGACACAATCATGAAGTGGAACGACATTTATTGGATATTTCAAACTTTTTTAACAAATCAAAAACTGAAAAATTGGGCGTGCAAAATTATTCAGGCCAGGAGCTTCTAAAGCCATGACATCATTTTCGGGAATTTTCCAAGCTGTTTAAAGGAACAGTCAACTTAATGTATGTAAACTTCTGACCCACTGGAATTGTGATAGTGAAATAATCTGTCTGTAAACAGTTGAAAAAATTACTTCTGTCACAAAGTAGAAACTATAGCTTGTGAACAAGAAATTTGTGGTGGTTGGAAAACAAGTTTTAATGACTCCAACCTAAGTGTATGTAAACTTCCGACTTCAACTGTACCTGCTGGAGTGCGTGCTACGGGTGTGTGTTGCGATGGTGACTGAGTGAGCTGAGATAAGGCGGGGCCTTACCTAGCAATAACTTATAGATGCCCTGGAGCCAGTGGGTTTGGTGACGAATATGAAGTGAGGGCCAGCCAACGAGAGCATACAGGTCCCAGTTGTGTTTAGTATATGAGGCTTTGGTGACAAAATGGATGGCACTGTGATAGAAAATTGGATGCAGTCTGAGTAGAGTGTTGGGGGCTATTTTGTAAATTACATTGCCGAAGTCAAGGATCAGTAGGATAGTCAGTTTTACAAGGGTATGTTTAGCAGCATGAGTGAAGAAGGCTGTGTTGCGAAATAGGAAGCTGATTCTAGATTAATTTTGGATTGGAGATGCTTAATGTGAGTCTGGAAGGAGAGTTTACAGTCTAACCAGACACCTAGGTATTTGTAGTTGTCCACATATTCTAATTCCAAACCACCCAGAGTAGTGATGCTGGGCGGGCGGGCGTGGGCAGCGACCGGTTGAAGAGCAAGCATTTAGTTTTAATGCATTTAAGAGCAGTTGGAGGCCACGGAAGGAGTTTTGTATGGCTTAGAAGCTCATCTGGAGGTTAGTTAACAGTGTCCAAAGAAGGGCCAGAAGTATACAGAATGGTGTCGTCTGCATAGAGGTGGATCAGAGAATCACCAGCAGCAAGAGCGACATGATTGATATATACAAAGAGTCGGCCCAAGAATTGAACCCTGTGGCACCCCCATAGACTGCCAGAGGTCCAGATAACAGGCCCTCCGATTACACTCACTGAACTCTATCGGAGAAGTAGTTGGTAAACCAGGCAAGGCAGTCATTAGAGAAACCAAGGCTGTTGAGTCTGCCAATAAGAATGTGGTGATTGACATAGTCAAAAGCCTTGGCCAGGTCGATGAAGACGGCTGCACAGTACTGTCTTTTATCGATGGCAGTTATATCGTTTAATACCTTGAACGTGGCTGAGGTGCACCCATAACCAGCTCGGAAACCAGATTACATAGCGGAGAAGGTACAGTGGGATTCGAAATGGTTGGTGATCTGTTTGTTAACTTGGCTTTCGAAAACTTTAGAAAGGCAGGGCAGGATGGATATCGGTCTAACAGTTTGGGTCTAGAGTGAAAAAACAGAGTAAAAACTCACATACGACTAGTAAAATTCAAACCAAGTTTATTCACCCACTGGGTCACAGAGCTGCATAAGACAAAGACATGTCCCCACCAGCACAAGTATTTATAACCCCCTTTAGGTGGTCTCCTCCTTTTTTCTAAACATGACATATTTGTTGCTATGCAGGAAGTTAAGTGATGTGGTTAATAAACTATTCCTTTTCCATTCATGCGACCTGACCTCAGCACCCATTGCTCACTAATCCACAGCTTTCTACCCTTATCAGTGACCTCAACCATGCGACTGTCTGTGACCAGGCGAAAAAAAACTTTCCAAGCTAAACCTTAATATCATGACTGCTACACATAACCAACATCGTTGTCCCCTCAGTCAACATAGCTACTAGAACTAACGTGTTAGTAAAGCCACTACAATCAGCAAGTAGTTTAGCAATTACACCTGCGGACCCCGGTGGTAATAAACTAATAGAACCAAAAGCTTACCTTGGGAGTTCCAGTATTGGATTGCCATAGCCAGGTGTTTGAGTATGCTAAACTAGCTAGCTAGCTAAGTGAAAGTATTTTTTTCTATAGCTAGCTCTCCCTCTTCTTAATTTGGAAGAAATTACACCGTTCAACTCCTGTCTTTCTCGGAGTCAACTACTCACATGTTATGCACTGCAGTGCTAACTAGCTGTAGATTATGCTTTCAGTACTAGATTCATTCTATCATATTTTGATTGGGTCCACAACATGTCAGTTCATACTGCAAGAGCTCTGATCGGTTGGAGGATGTCCTCCAACCTTCTTTGGAAGAGGGTGAGAACCAAGAGCTTCCTAGGTTTTGTATTGAAGTCAATGTACCCAGCGGACAGAAGCTAGCTGTCATCCAGCTACACCATGGAACTACCCTGCAGTGCTATTGTAAACCATAGCAAAAGTGTGTTTTAATAATTTGGTGCCATGTGAATATATTTAGTATAATTTTATTTAAAGTATAACTTAAAGTTTCACTATTTGTATTAAATTCACTGAGGACGGTCCTCACCTTCCTCCTCCACTTGTGCAGCCACATTTGTTAAGTCCAAGTTTGATAAAAGCAGTGTAGTTAAGGAAAGCAGCACCCTCTGTTGGCCCGTTGGAACTATCCTCCTTGTGGCTAGCCTGGATACCTGTCTGTTTGTGCCATCATACAACACCTTGTCATGCCATAATGCCAAACATGTACAATGGTAGTGACAGTAAAGGGAAATAAGATGTAAACTCTCTCAATTGATCTAGAAAACAGCCCAAATTCCTAAGGCCAGGCAGATGTATTAGACTACCTCTATTCACGAGGGTGGCCGGCATAGCGCCATGTGAGAGGAACCATCTTACTCCAACAGAAGTCAATGGCCATGAGCAGAGCCACACAAAATGGATCTCTAAGTGTGGTGCAAAAATGCATGTGATTATAGAAGTGATAAATGCCTAGTTTGTGTTTAGAATATTAAAGCATGCCCTGACACTACACACAAGGGTAAATTAGACTTCAGCAACCACCAAAGGGGGAAATTAGCATAGCAGCCATAAACACAGCAATAAAAATGATCACATGTAAATTGATAAAGCACTTTAATTTTATAGTTGTTAAAGGTCGATTGAACATATCAACTGTGAAGAATAAGTGAATGGAATTTCAAATCATGACATTTCTTGCATTCAGAGTGTTGACAAAGCCTACAATAAAAGGGGTGCAGTCAATATCCTATTTCAAACAGCTAACAGAGGATGAACCCTCCCAACGTATTTGTCTGGGTTGTATTCACTAAACACCAGAAAGAAAAATGGGCCAAAACAGGAAGGGACCACCTGAACTTATCCAATAACTCGTTTTTCACTGCAAAACCTTTGCTATTGTGCACCAACACTATGCTGAAAATGCGATGATTCACGATTCCATGATTTAATCAATATATTGACACAGCCAATATCTAAGCCCTGGAAACAGCAAAATAGACAAAAAGACATCAGTCAGAAAATAAGTTTTATTGCAATACACAGGTTCTTTTTCCTCTGCTGTGAACTTTGCCTGCCAACACTCCAACACTCAGGGGTTAAGATGGCACCAGGAGACCTTTTGCGTTCCAGACTGCCTGCAAACCGGCCACACAACAAATCAATTTAATACCGCGCCATCTAGTCGGTTGATGCCGTTACTAACCAGGTTTCCATCCAACCTTTTTATGAAAGTAAAGTAGGTCCCATTTAACTTATTTTTTATTCAGTACAATGGGAATTTAATAGCAAAATAAATATTTATGTGCAGTACAACATCATGCACAGTCTTTATTAATCCACAACAAGTCAATTTGATAGAAACATCATGGGAACATGCAAATATTGTTTTTATGTAGATTTTGAATTAGTCACATGAAAATCGGTTGAATCTGTTATCCGGGCTAGGCCAAAAGCTAACACCCTCCAAATATATGCTGAACCAAAGTGTTAATTAAGAGGTGTATAAGTTGACGAGAAACTAGTCATACTGGTTACTGACATTAAAAGGCTTATCCAGGCGTGGTAAGATTTGGTGTGCAACTGCTACGTAGACAGCCTGGAACGTGGTGTGTGGTTGGCTAGGGGTGACTTAACGTCTCCAAGTCCCCACCCGTATTTTGCCAGGTCATGTACTATTCCAGAGTTCACTTGTGCACAGCAGCCGTTTTAATTTAAAACATAGAGGCCTCCGAGTGGACACCATCCTCTGATAACAGCAAGCAATTGTAACAGAGCAGGAAACAACCACAACATACAATACATTCGGCCATTTGCATGGGTGATATATAAAATCATAATGGAATTTATTCCGAACAAGAACTTTGGGGGTGGGCAATACATAATGGGTACTGCCTGTGGCTCTTTGCTTTGCACTCACTAGTTAGTCGATTTTTTGCTTTTTTCTCCCTGAACAAGAGTTTGTTTCTGGCTCCAGACAGACTCAAGATAAGTTTGATTATTAGAGGAGAGAAAAGGAGTGGGATGAAATGGAGGACAGAATTAACATAATATAGGGATATGTGTTATTGTCAAAGTGACAGTAAAGAGTGATTGTGATCACTTAAGGGATTACTATGACAACCGTGTTCATTATAAATGTTTTTGGTATAAGTGACTAAATGAACTCACCCTGCCTTTGTAATCAACACAACATTCAAAACCATGTAATAAAAAAACTTTTACAGCAAGAAATAGAACCCTTGCAATGAAACAGAAATGTAACCATTTTGAATGATTGGACAGGAATTTAGCCTGTAAAAATTATTGTTGAGAATATTCTTCCAGCTTGATAGCCACGGAAAATAAAATGAACAGGGAGGGAAGGACCGAGTGAATAGGGAAATTAAGAGAACAGAGAATAATAGTGGGAATAGGTTGTGCCCCAAATGGCACCCTGTTCCTATACAGTCCACAAATTTTGACCAGGGCCCATAAACTAGCGTCCTGTCCAGGGGGTGTACTTGTACATCAAGCAGCCTCACGCAACAGAAACAAGAGATCCGTTCTGGCTCGGACAAGGGTTACTTATATAGGGAATAGAGTGCCTTTTGGGATGCATACATGAATAGATGGGATGGAGGAGCTGGTTCAGTAAAAGACCACGCTGGACTTCCCTCCTGGGGGGTTAAGGACCTTGTTGTGGGAGCGGGGGCGAGGGCCGAGGTGGGGCTCGTGGTCCTTCAGTGAGAGCTCACTAAGGGAGGCCTCTGGCTCTGGCTTCTTGGCCAAGGGAGCAGGTGCAGGTTCCACTGCTACTTTGGTGGGTGTGGGGGGAGGGGAGGCAACGTTCTCTTCCTTCACCTCCTTGGCCAGGCTCGCCTTTGGCAGAGGAGCTGAGAGCAAAACGGAAAGAGATAAGAGAAAAAGATGAAACCAAGAGAGATTTACCTGGTACATTAGACTTGGTGTCAATGCATCTTAAAGAAACCAATGTGTAATTAATTACTATGCAATTATTAGGTCATTATTATTAGCTCGGTCAACAAGTCATTTCTAGTAACTGCCCGGTTGACAGCGGGCTGTAAAGCGTTAGCCATAACACATTATCAGTGTCGAACTCACCTGGGGGCTCGGGTATGGGCATGGGACTTTCACCAACAGAAATATTGTCCTGGGAATAATAGGGATAACATGTCAATATAGCCTACACATCGTGTAAATTAGCAATCCATAACCATTAGTAATTTGGAATGGGAGAGACAAGGGGGATAAGGGTGGTCTGGATTACCTTTGGCTTGTTGGAATGGGCTTTGACCGAGGGAGGGGCGCTCTCTAACCCCCCGAATATGTTGCTGGTGTTGCCGCCTGAGGGTACGGGTCTCCGTTGCTCGGCTGGGGCATCTGGAGAACCAAATATCCCACTGCTTTTACCTCCTGCATTAAGGACAGCGAGTCAAATATGATTATTTTTTTTACATTCACCAGGAATTTTACCTGGTGAAATGGCTCTGTCTACATCTTACATTAAAAAGTGAAGATTATTGAAGGCATTGAGGAAAAGGACAAACAAGTCAAATCTCTACACTCCAACCACTTTTTTTGCAATTAACATTTCAATTGAATTGTCAATACTCAAACCTCTTATCTGACCCATTACTTGCAACATGACGACTATACCCCCTCCAAACAAATTGAACCAGGCCACAAACCTCAAGTGTGAGTGACCCATGCCTCTCTGTTCCTACTTTCACTATGCTACAGCTATGGTTATTGTGAAGAGCTTGTTGCACAGCCTGGACTGACATGAGGCAATACATTTCACAGTAACATTTGAATATCTGGGTGTGGGCAGTCATAATTATTTCTAGAACATTCCACCACAGAGGCAGAAAGGCTGAAAGCTGGAAGCCAACCAGCTCGATGTGCAGAGAAACAATAGAAACTCATGATAACATTTTAAATTTAACCATCTGAACCTTGGCCTCAATTTAGACATATTGATCCAGTCATGTGATGTCATTAGATTACATGTGGTCCAAACCTCTTTTAACTAATGAAAATCTTGGTCGCGGGTTCCATCAGGAACATTTTTGCAGCAAAGATTTTAATTTACCGGATATCCAATATGCATCCAGTGTGTACCACATTAGGGCGTCCACCCACTATACTCAAAATCACATTTAGATTGTAATTAATCTTAACAGAATAGAAGATTTTAGAGAAATAATTCCGTCTCGGTGTGAACACTATAAACGGGGATAATCAATATTGTTTTGCAATGGATTCTTTTTGAAAATTCAGACAATTTGGCTGGCAACCATTTCATTTATTGGCTTTTCACTTGTTTATTTTTTTGCCAAAAGACAGCATTTACCGGCTAACGGAAACCCTGGCCAGGGTGTAATCCTACACTGGACTCAACAACGAATAGGCTGGGCTGTGGCTCTTAAGCATTCAGTTATTTCACTGCATGGAATGACAATGGCCTAACACTGATCGATACTAGGCTAGAATAGATCCTCGGCGTACACATCACTGACAATTTGAAATGGTCCACCCACACAGACAGTGTGGTGAAAAAGGCGCAACAGTGCCTCTTCAACCTCAGGAGGCTGAAGAACCAGCTTGGCACCTAAAACCCTCACAATTTTCCAGATGCACAATTGAGAGCCTTCTGTGGGGCTGTATCACAGCCTGGTTTGGCAACTGCACCGTCCAAAACCGCAGGGCTCTCCAGAGGGTGGCGCAGTCTGCCCAACACATCACCGGGGGCGAACTACCTGCCCTCCAGGACACCTATACCACCCGATGTCACAGGAAGGCCAAAAAGAACATCAAGGACAACCACCACCCGAGCCACTGCCTGTTCACACCACTATCATCCAGGAGGCGAGGTCAGGATACCTATACCACCCGATGTCACAGGAAGGCCAAAAAGAACATCAAGGACAACCACCACCCGAGCCACTGCCTGTTCACACCACTATCATCCAGGAGGAGAGGTCAGTAGGGGGCAGCATGCATCAAAGCTGGGATCGAGAGACTGAAAAACAACTTCCATCTCAAGGCCATCAGACTTAAATAACCATCACTAGGCGGCTTCCACCCGGTTACGTAACCCTGAAAATTAGAGGCTGCTGCCCCATAGACATAGACTTAAAATCACTGACTACTTTAACCTCTCGGGTAGGGGGCAGCATTCGGAATTTTGGATGAGAAGCATGCCCAAATTAACCCGCCTGCTACTCGGGCCCAGAAGATATGATATGCATATAACTGGTAGATTTGGATAGAAAACAATAAAGTTTCCAAAACTGTTAAAATAGTGTCTGAGTATATCAGAACTGATTTGGCAGGCGAAAACCTGAGAAAAATCCATTCAGGAAGTATTCTTTTGTTGTTGGTTTTGTAGTTTTCCATTCAATGCCATTACAGTATCCATTGACTTAGGACTCAATTTCCACTAGATGTCAACAGTCTTTAGAAATTGTTTCAGGCTTGTATTCTTATAAATGAGAGAGTAAGACCAGTCTGAATGAGTGGACCCTACCGTGTCGCAGAGCTTTTTCATGCGCAATCCCGAGAGAGTGCATTTCTTGTTTACCTTTTATATTGAAGGTGTTATTGTCCGGTTGAAATATTATAGATAATTTAGGCTAAAAACAACCTGAGGATTGAATATAAACATTGTTTGACATGTTTCTATGAACTTTACAGATGCAATTCGGATCTTTTGTCAGCGTTTGAGCCCGTGGATTTACTGAAGAAAACGCGACCAAAACGGAGGTTTTGGGATATAAAGAGACTTCATTGAACAAAAGGAACATTTATTGAGTAAATGAATGTCTTCTGAGTGCCACCATATGAAGATCATAGGTAAGGAATTCAATTTCTCTCTATTTCTGAGTTTTGTAATGCTTCTGCTTGGCTGGTTACGGTTGTAATAATTTCTCAACTGGGCTGTGTTCTGGGCTAGGTATGCTTTTGCCGAAAAGCTTTATAAATCTGACACCGTGGTTGGATTAACAAGAAGTTAATCTTTAAACCTACGTAAAATATGTTTTGTTTTCTGAAGTTTTATAATGATCATTTCTGTATTTGAATTTGCCGCTCTGTAATATCACTGGATGTTGGCCAGATACCCTAGAGAGGATAATGATGGTAAACTAGTCACTTTAATAATATTTACATATTTTTGCTTTAGTCATCTCATATGTATATACTGTATTATATTCTTCTGTATTTTGGTCTATGCCACTGACATTGCTCATCCTAATATTTATATATTCCTTTATTCCATTCTTTTAGGTTGTGTGCATTGTTGTGAATGGTTAGATATTACTGCTGGAACTAGAAACACAAGCATTTCGCTACACCCGCAATAACATCTGGCAAACATGTGTATGTGACATATTTCAATTTTATTCGGCTGGTTGAGTCTTGTGACACTGAAGTGACCACATAATAAATGACCTGTTGCCCTTTTCAACACACACACACAGGTTTTGGGGAAGAGATTGTGAATAAGTTCACACTCAATGTCTCCTTTTCTGAACCTAAAAAAGGTTAACGTAGCACCTTAGTGGCAGTTTTCACACCACATAGACCTGAAAAGGCTCTGACAGCTCCAGGACCAGGGAGCCCTCTCGACTTGTAGGAAGAATCTTCCCTTTCCACTATTGTGCTGACATGAACTGTACTTTCCTGGCTCAGATATTTTCCTTTCACAGTCCTTTCTATCATGGTTCCAGCATCTATGGTGGATGCGTAAACGTTCTTTTGTATTAATGACTAAAAGAACAGACTGCCACCCATGGTCTGGAACCATAACCAGGCCAGTGCAAAGCAGCTTGGATCAATTCAGCCCAGTAGTGTGAAAAGGGAATTTGTATGCACAGTAAGGGGCCTTTGATTTCTCACCTGGGGGGTTGGTTCGTCTGATGACACCCTGGGGCTCTGGCGGGGCAAAAAGGTTGGAGGCCATCTTGTGGGGCCGTCTCGACGCAGCTGCTTCTTCCTCGTAGCCACCGAACAGGTCGCTGGAGCCACCTCCGGGGGGACGCAAGACTCTGATAAGAAAACATCAGAATCATGTTGGTTCACGTAGAGTAGTGGTTTCCAACCTTTTTTGGTTACTGCACCACCAAATGGATTTTGCTCTGCCCGGAGTACCCCCTCATGTGCTTTATCAGTAGGCCTATGGTCTCATGAGTCTTCGCAAGAAACCCCTGTGGATAGGCCAAATGCATTAAAACATTTTCATTAAAATAGATTTTATTCCGAACTAAAGTTTTGTTGCTAAGGATTCCACGACACGGTTAGTCTTTACGGCTGGGACTGCAAGTTTGTGTTCATTTTTGTGTGTGGATTCCGCGAGTGCAAACTGGCTGAACTACAGACACCTGTCATAATCGTGGGAAAGACTCATGATCTTTTCATAAAACAACTGGTTGCAGTAAAGAGCCAATCTGGATACGAAGGAGATCCTGAGGGAAATTGACAAGTACCAACAGCTTTACGCTATGGAGGAACAACACAGTCCATCATGGAAAGATCCGACCGCTTCAAAATAACTTGAAACACAACAATTAAAAAAATAAAATAAATGAATCTACAGACACGGATGATTTACTTACCATTGAGGTAGAGGCTAGTGCTCTGGCTGGAATCCATGCAACACTGAAAAAGTTGTATTAGGAGGTAGCAGGGCTGAGGGGGAGTTTGGACTTCAGCCAGAGTGAAATTCTCATGCTCCAAAGAGAAAAGACACTCCCATCAAAGGTAAAAATTCACGATTCCAACATGGACGATCAGAGAATTCATGCAATCCGCCTGGAAACTTCCTAGAGAGACTGTAAACAAGGTGGTTTTCCACCGAGCACACAGACTTGGAGCGACAAGACCAAGTGTCCCCGACCGATCACAAAATTTGAACACTACCAACAAAAGGAGCTGATCAAAAGCAGAGGAATGGAGCGGAGCGCAAAGGGACTAAATTAGTTCTCAATGCCCAATTTCCAAGGGAGATGAACGTTGTAAGAGACTATCTGGTGCAAAGACAACAAAAGGAAGGATGGTAGGCGTGCCTTTGTCATTGTGGACAAACTCTTTATAGATGGACAGCTATTCCGAGACGGCTCCATAACACTGCACCACCACCGCTGTACTAAATTCTACAGGGACTTCAGGTTACGAAAAAAAAGAAGGTATGGGAACTGCAAAAATATCTGAACATTATGAAGTGGATATGAACACACACGTACTCAATTACATGCTTGCTTACACATACGGACTTAGGCATACACACCTGATCTCACTCTTCTTTCTCTCCCTATTGTCAAGAACTGTTTTATAATTTAATGTGTTTGTTTGTCTATCTTTCTTATGTATTTGTATACAAGTTTGTGTTTTCAACAAGCAAGGGGAAGATATCAGAATAGGGGCATTGGGGAAAAATAACATATTGTACGTAATACATTTGTACTGTCGTGAAGCCATCTCTAGAGTAATGCAAGGTCTCTTTCATGATCATGTGAAATGTCAATTGCTATGGGAATGCTGGGATGTTTTACCAATTATGTTATAAGTAATTAATAGGCAACTATGACGGTGATACGATATGGATTACAATTATCATCATGAATATTAAGGCTATACGCACTACATGTTACACACAGACGCGTAACCATACAAATTGGCAAGGTAATTATGTATTTGGATTATTATTTATCAGTTATTATTTATCACACATTACAGACATCGTACACACTCACTATTTCACATCCAATATCATACACAACCTACTTAGATTTGCTACAGACAATATCTGGTCTCAATTATCTAACATCTGTGGCATTGGCTCACAGGTAAACAGGCAAGGGAATAAAACAAATATTACTAGAACTTATTTCTTGAATTCTAAATATCAGACATTTGAAAGCTCTAGATTTGACATTCATAATACCTCTGATGGCAGTAACTTTACAAGCACTAATTATGGTCAATTTAGACTGAGAATAGTATCTAGTTGCGGGTGCAACACAACGACCGGGTGCAACACAACGACCACCATCGAAGCAGCGTTACCCATGCAGAGCAATGGGAACAACCATTCCAAGGCTCAGAGCGAGTGACGTTTGAAACGCTATTAGCGCACGCTAACTAGCCAGCCATTTCACTTCGGTTACACCAGCCTCATCTCGGGAGTTTGATAAGGTTGAAGTCATAAACAGCGCAATGCTTGACGCACAACGAAGAGCTGCTGGCAAAACGCCCAAAAGTGCTATTTGAACGAATGTTTACGCGCCTGCTTCTGCCTACCACCGCTCAGTCAGATACTTGTATGCTTAGTCAGAATATATGCGATTATGATATGTTTAACTAGCTAGCAACTTACCTTGGCTTACTTCATTCGCGTAACAGGCAGTCTCCTTGTGGAGTGCAACGAGAGAGAGGCAGGTCGTTATTGCGTTGGACTAGTTAACTGTAAGGTTGCAAGATTGGATCCCCCGAGCTGACAAGGTGAAAATCTGTCCTTCTGCCCCTGAACGAGGCAGTTAACCCACCGTTCCTAGGCCGTCATTGAAAATAAGAATGTGTTCTTAACTATATATATTTTTAAAAATCAGCCAAATCGGTGTCCAAAAATACAGATTTCCAATTGTTATGAAAACTTGAAAAATCGGCCCTAATTAAATCGGCCATTCCGATTAATCGGCCGACCTCTAATATACACACACTCATTCAAATAAACACATGCAACACACACATACAAGTAATAGCGCCAGACATGCACACAAATGTATACAGTTGGCATTGCGGTTATGATTTCAGTTGTCCTTAGTTTTAAATAAAAATAAATATTTTTTCATTGTTTTCTTTTGTCTTTTCCTTTTTAGTTCATTCCCTTAGTTGTTGGTGCATGGGGGGGGGGGGGTTCTTGGGGGGTGGGAAATGGAATTAACTGTATTTTATTGATATTTTCTTCCTGGGGGGGTGGATGTTGGAGGGTTCGGGTTCACGTTTTTTTTAGCCTGGTGAGAGATTGGTCAACATGCCCTTGAGCAGGGCATTGACCCTGGATGTGTCTGTGTGTCGCTCTGAATGGGAATCTGTTGGATGACTGGTATGATGTAGTTATTGAGCGGCTTCACTGCAAGTACATTGTATGTTTCAAATGTTCAATAAAAACAGTGTTTTTTATTTATTTTTTAAATGGAGAATGTACCATAACGAAAAGGTGCATATAGCAAAATCTAGGAATAGAATATGCTGCATGCACAACTTCTTATTTAACCCTCCTGTTGTGTTAGTTTCATGTTAAATAATTATGTGTCCCCGGTCCAAAATGACCACCTCATTATAGCTGATCATAAATCCATAAAAATCCATACATTATCACCTAATGTTGTGTTAAATCTTTATCAACAGGTTTTGAAGGTCTATTTGCCATGTATGGCCTTTAGGCCTCATTGACCTGAGCTCATATGACTCGTTTGAGTTTAAAAATAGCATAATGTATGGATAGTTTTGACTATAACAAATACTCAGATGAAACAGTGCTATTTATCACAGACTACTTTGTGTCAAAGTTTAACAACCACTCTCGCCTCCTCGCCAGTGTCATGATCAAAGATATGATCAAGCGCCTCAAATACAGCATATTGTTTGGTCATTGCGCTGCCAGAATGAATTGTGAGCAAGGTCTCAATAAAGCTTTATATATCAGAGCTGCGAGAAAAGTTATAATATTGAAACAATGTTCCGATTGTTTGTGAGAAAACCAACAGGTGTGGTTCCTGTGGGGGAAAGATTATATTGGGGAAAGGTTCATGTGGGGGTTGCCATGAAAGCCAAGAAAGAGAGTGAGGTGTGTGTGTGTGCTCAAACACGCATGCATATGTGGGAGTCTGGGAGAGGAAGTGTGTCCATCTGATGGGCATGTGCCTGAACGCAATTTTATACACTAATTGTAGTCTCACCCATTCATTTTTGACCAGGAACACCACAGGTGTACAAAAGTTAAATTAAACAGCTAAAATGTAATGATAAGCATCAAAGTGTATTTTGTGTGTTCAGATGCCCTGTGTGGACAAAGTCATGGAACCTCATGTCAATCAGGTTTAATTAACTACATTTTTCTGAGAGAAAACGTGTAAATCGGTCCAATTCGACCGGAACACAACAGGCCACATTAGCTGTGGCTAAAGACCAAATAATCGAGTTATCTACTAATTGTACCACAGTATGACTACAGGCTACATAGGCCACTGACTTAAGTACTGTTTAAAAGTCATTTAGCTGTGTAGCTGATCACACAACTCAGTGACAGAAGCCATATTTAGCCAGTTAGCTGGCTGTTCTTGAAAAGTTCGTAGTGGGGCTAAACAACCATAGTTGAAAGATTAAAAAAAGGTGAAATATATCCAATTACCCAAACCTTTTAGAAATAGGTTGTTGTAAACTAGGTGTGGGTGATCGTGCCCATTTTGAAAATACAAGCAACAGAACAATGAGCGTCAAATAAATTAGCTGGCTACGCTGCACAAAAAATAAAAAAAAATAAAAAAAAGATTCCACGAGCTTCCATTTCCGCAGCCCCAAAAAAACCTCGCCCTGCTACGTCGGGACCAAAGCCCATAGAAGCTAACTACCTGTAACAGACTAAAAGTTAAGTACTGACAAAACTTAATATTGTATCACTAACTTGTCTTATAACTAGTTAACGTTACTCTCATCAGTGTCATCTAGCAAGCTACATTTGCTTGCGGGCTCGCGGCCAATGAACATACGGTAGTTTTCAAAAACATCATAGCTAACATTAGCTAGTTGCTTGAATTTTGCCTGCTGCAAATAAAACCTGTGGGTGCAATTCCATGTTACCTTGAACTTGGCTTTGCGCCATTATCGAGTCCTGAAAACATGTTCGTCGAAGTCATTGTGATGGCTGTCTTCGTGTGGGGGAGATAGATGTCGTAGCTAGCTCAATTTAAAAAAGTTTTGTTGCCTTTCAGAAAACGGGCAAAGCCCCCTTCCCACTCGATAGGATGAGCCAGCAATGGGAAGAGCCTCAATGGTCAAAAACATTATCAGTCTAAAGGTATGGCTAATTTCATTGGTTACATTACTAAGGCTATAACGCCCTCTTTCAATTGCGATTTGGCTTTCCGCATGTCTGTCAAATTGGGTGCACGAGGTTTTACTCGCCTGGAATGGCCCGGTCTTTGAGCGGCATTTCCATAACTGGAAAACGAACCAACATTAAAAGTTGAAACGGTTCCAGGTATGCAGTTTTCATTTAACTTTTGTTGTCTTTCACTTGCTTTGACAAGGTAAACATAGGTTTCCCATGCCAATAAAGCCCCTTTGACTTGATAGTAAATTGGTGGCGCATGTCAAATCATCTATCTATCTATAGACATCCATCTATCTATCTATCTATAGACATCCATCTATCTATCTAGACTAGATTATATTTATATGGCCCATTTCTATACCCAACCTTGCAGATGAAGGGGTTCGATTAATCTCACCCGGGTGCCCGTGTAGGCGTGTTATGCACTGACAAAAAGTTGATTGCAATTCGATTTGGCCTCCCGGGCTTGAACTAGTAGGTTCCGGGCTCTGTCCGGCGACAGCGAAGTCGGCTCAATTTAGCGTGTGGTCATTTGTATAGCGCTTTGAATTACAGCGAAAATCTCAAAGTAGCTCGTAAAACAACAAAATATTTCAGTGAGCCCATTTGACATTTTTGTCTGGAAGATCTTCCACGGCCATCCACAGAGCAGAGGCAGGTGATAGTCCCCACTGGGTCCACGTCTCTTCTGACTGAGGCCCAGATGAACGGTTGGGGAAACAAGTCAGAAGTCAGGACAGTTGGTAAAATAACTGACTTTACAGTATTGCACTGTTGTGGATCAATCAATCAAAACAAAGCTGGCAAAATAAGAGTTTATTTAAAAAGATTCCGTCAAAAAACACCTAAAACGATTAAAATATGTACAATATTTAGAGCTTTCTGCCTTGGCGACCTCACGGCTCCAATGGCAACCATGGATTCTGGGTGTTCCAATGCGAAAGTGATTGCGTTTAATCTGTCTTCCCAATGAAAACTAGCGAGAAAATGCAAACGTTTATTTTTGGATTTTTTGACGATGCACCTTGTTGTCAAAATGACCGAATGGCGCAGATTACTGTTCGATTTGAGAAGGGCACTCCTCCCTGCTTTCGCCCGATTACGTCACATGTTTTGGTCCGGTTTAACCCGGGCGAATGTAAAATAACTCCCTGCTCACTCAACAACGTATGTAGATTGTGATATCCAATTGGTTCATTTGCATCATGCTTCTCATCAACAATTTGAGCTCTTGGATGTCAATCATATGTCTTTCTCCCTCAACTGACCAATCAGGAGGTTTGTTTTCGAGTTGAAGTGGGCGTGCTTGTGCAAGAGAGGGACTGTCAGTCGGAGTTAGTTTAGCTTGCAACGTTTTCTTATGAAGACGTGAACACTAAAGTCAAGAAAAGGTAATTTATGAATTGCTTAAATTCTATATCTCACAAAAACTGAATTCAATACTGTGCATAATGTCGTGTGAATTTGTGCTTGAGACTATTTGTTTGCTAGTAAGTAACGTTAGTTGGCTAGGTTTTGGCCGCACATCGCTAGCAAACGTGGCCAAAAAAAACTTAGCTATCTAATGTTAGCTAGTAGCTAGCACCCGTGCAGCTGCTTTTTGGAGTGTGTAACCCACTCCTCCTAAAATGTACCTATTGAAATGACACGGGTTACAAGAGGAAAGATAACAGCTGATTATGTCTACTGATTTATCATCTGAGGAGGTGAGGATGGCAACCACAAAATAAAGCAATCAATCAATTAGCTACTGCTATTCTTCTGCAGGAAAATTTTAGTTTGATAAGTTTGCTCACTATTAGGTTGGACAATCATGATTAGAGAACACATCTGACAGTAATACGACATTATTGTTTGTGTCTTGTTTCCCTTAATGTGAATGTATTTCAAATAATTAAGGGTGCTTATTATTGTATATGTTGTTTTAAAGGTGTAGGCACAGTAGTAATGTTCCTGCCCTCAAAATATTTAGAGATGGGTGAATCATAAAAAGGATGAAACACCTGTGTCCGTGCGTGTCATTATGTTAGAAGTAATATGTTACTTGCAAATTATAGAGACGTTAAATGCAGTGTTCGATCTATATGTGTATGGTATGACATTATTGTAGTTGAACACTCATAATATTCTATTGATTCGAATGCTTGTGGTTAGTTTCTCCAAGTGTACTTTATTTAATATGATGTACAAGGTATCCGTTGTTGCTTTCTGAAGCTGAGTTAATATCAGAAACAACTTTTTGATACAGTTAACATAATGTCGTCGAACATCTTAATGATGAAAACAATTCTGGTGATGATGACGTAGTGATAAGCAAAGTTGAGACTGCGAGCGTTCTCTGCTCTTTTGTGGCTGTAATAAAAACTAAAACCAGCTATCTTATTATTCAGATTACATTTAGCGTTTAAAGTGTGTTATATAGTTACATTTTTGGTCAAATAGTTCAGCCTATACCGATAATATTCACTTTGTTTAAGGCAATAAATTGAGTAATATTGTGGTACTCCGATAGTGAACAGTTGAGCTGCGCAGAGAGTTCAATTCAGTCGAAGCTTGAGCGAGGAGAAGACAGTCGCGGCTAGACCCTGTTCGTGCTTTGAATATGCCCAATTTTATATACTGTTGCATACCAAAACCGTCGGTTCGATGGTGAAAAGAAAGAAGACATCATCTGCTGTCGAAGAGCATGAAAATGGGTAACCTTGTCTGATAAAGAAGCACTTTAAATAGAGGTCGAATGTATCGAAAGGTTTTACGTTGTCGTTTCAGCGGGCGCTAAACTCAGGGGCGCTCGTATTTGAATTTCGGATAAAAATAAAACCATGTAAACTGTTAGAAGTTTAAGATAACTAACAAAAACACACGAGCAATGTATATTTATATTTTGGCTTTCAAAATGTAAATGAAAACACAGACCCAATTTTCGTGTTTCGATGGGACGGTGAGAGGGGATTTGAAACAAACAGCGGCGGCCATGTTGAGAGAAAGAGAACGTCGTCTTTTTTAAGTTGATTTACGTTGTGATGTCTTTTAAATTTCAATCATGTGTGTTGATTGTGTTTTGCCAGGATGACAGTTGGGCTGAGAGATGGCATCGGTGTCGATGGCCCGAATAATTCGGGCAGAAAGCTTGAAGGTTGTGACGAGGAGGAGAGCGGAGATCAGGGGAGCGAGGAGCGTAGTACAAAGAGAGACGAAGTGGAAATTCTTAATCCTTCAACTACGGGTTGCTCCAGTTCAGCACCGGTTATTACCACCTCCCTATCGAACCCATCTGGACCTTGCTCGAGCCGACAGCCCCCGTCTTCGACAACACCCACCCCACCGAATCACGACCAGCATCATTTTTTGAGATCCAGCGTTCGACCGCCGAGCAAACGAATCCGGAAGGATTCAATCGCCCCAACTATCAATGGTCACAGCGGGGCAAAATCGAAAGGTATGCCGTGAAAGTGTTTGTGCTTGTGGGTCACATGTTTGTCTGCGTTACAGGAGTACCCCATCCCTCTTCTCCCCGTTGGTAGTGCTACTTTTGCTAATCCATTGATGATGGTTGAATATGGTCAGTGTTTAGAATGCAGGATATTGCGTTTATGCTGGCACTATCTAAACAAAACGGAGACATTAATTGTTTCTAGGCAGGAGCCTGGAAACCATCATTAACTGCATTCAAGTTGGGAGGCCATCCCATATTATTGCTTATGAGAGGGAGCTCATATAGGATAACTCTTTATGAGTTGTCAGCATTAATTCAATATTTTATTAAATGCTAATTTTGTGTTATTGGAATAGTACTCAACTCAGTACTGATTATGACTCAACATATTATTTTTAGAAGCAGTGTTCACTCTGTTGAGGATTGGGTTGTCTGTCCCCCCTGACCTGCACATTGTGAGGTGAAGGCCAGTGTTGCTCCAAGCCAGCCTTGAGTGTTGTTTTTGGAACTTCGCTCCACTCCTCGTTGCAGGCCTGGCAAATGGAACAGACTTGTTTTCCTGCTGCCTCACTTTGCCAGTACTTCAGCCACAAGAGGGGAGGGTCTCTGTGGTGTGTTTTGTAGGACAATGATGTATGTGACACACTGGCCTCAGTTTGACTGTTTGTGCTAAAACTGATATTCTAAGTTTTTTAAAAATTTTTTTAAAGCTATTGGTCTCTCATTTTATTTGTCACATGCGCCGAATACAACAGGTCTTTGAGTGAAATGCTTACTAGCCCTTAACCAACAATGCTTTAAGAATTTTTAAGATGTATTATTTTTTATTAAGGGTTAAGTAAAAAAATAAAAAAAACATTTTAAAGTCACAAATAATTAAACAGCAGCAATAAAATAACAAGCGAGGCTATATACATGAGTCAATGTGCTGGGGCACCGGGTAATTGAGGTAACATGTACATGTTGGTAGTGTTAGTAACTATGCATAGATAATAAACAGAGGAGCAGCAGTGTAAAAGAGGGGTCTGGGTAGCCCTTTGATTAGCTGTTCAGTAGTCTTATGGTTTGGGGGTAGAAGCTGTTAAGAAGCCTTTAGAACTTATAATTGGCACTTGGGTACCCCTTGCCGTGCGGTAGTAGAGCGAACAATCTATGACTAGGGTGGCTGGAGTCTTTGGCAATTTTTAGGGCCTTCCTCTGACATGGCACACTGCCTGGTATAGAGGTCCTAGATTGCAGGATGCTTGGCCCCAGTGATGTACTGGGCCGTACGCACTACCCTCTGTAGTGCCTTGCGGTCGGAGGCCGAGCAGTTGCCATACCAGGCGGTGATGCTCTCGATGGTGCAGCTGTATAACCTTTTGAGGATCTGAGGACCCATGCCAAATCTTTTCAGTCTCCTGAGGGTAGTAGGCTTTGTCGTGTCCTCTTCATGACTCTTGGTGTGTTTTGGACCATGATAGTTTGTTGATGTGGACACAAAGGAACTTGAAGCGCTCAACATGTTCCACAACAGCCCTGTCGATTAGAATGGGGGCGTGCTCAGTCCTCCTTTTCCTGCAGTCCACAATCATCTCCTTTCTCTTGATCATGTTGAGGGAGAGGTTGTTGTCCTTGCACCACACGGCCAGGTCTCTGACCTCCTCCCTCCCTATAGGCTGTCTCATCGTTGTCAGTGATCAGGCCTACCACTGTTGTGTCATTGGCAAACTTAATGATGGTGTTGGAATCATACCTGGCCATGCAGTCATGAGTGAACAGAGAGTACAGGAGGGGACTGAGCACACACAAACTGTCACAAACCATCTCAGGGAAGCTTGTCTTGCATACCCGTCGTTCTCACCAGGGTCTAGACATGACCGAAGTTCGGCGTCGTAACTGACTTCAGTGGGCAAATGCTCCCATTCGATTGCCACTGGCACGCTGGAGAAGTGTGCTCTAAATGGATAAATTCCTGTTTCAACTACCTGGCAGATGGCAGACAGTGTGGATGGTGTCATGTGGGTGAGTGGTTTGCTGAGTGCTCCATGGTGGGGTTATGATATGGGCAGGAATAAGCTACAGACAACGAACACAATTGTATTTTGTTGAAGGCATTGTTGGTTAAGGGCTTGTAAGTCAGTATTTCACGGTAAGGTCAACATCTGTTGTATTCGGCGCATGTGATTGGTTGCATTTGTATTTATGTTAATTGTACTTTTCCTCACCTTCTTTCCCTTTTTCACACAGGGTCAGAGAATGGTCCCTCTCACCAAGTGTCAGCTGGTCACTCCGGCTCCACGTCAGGCTCTATGGGGCCCTCGGGTAAGGCGGCCCCTAGAGGCCAAGGACCCGGGGTCAAGGAGGAGCCGGTGGGCAGCCAAAAGAGACCCCGGAGACAGTGGGAGTCCTGGAGTGCAGAGGACAAGAACAGCTTCTTCGAAGGGCTCTATGAGGTAAGTCAAATTTGAGTAGTACGAAATATAAATAAATGTCACTTTTCAGGACCCTGTCTTAAATGGATCATTTGAAAAATCCAAGTAACTTTGCAGATCTTCATTGTAAAGGGTTTAAACACCCTTTCCCTTGCTTGTTAATTGAACCATAAACAATTAATGAACATGTGTCTTTGGAACGGTCGTTAAGACACTAACAGCTTAGACGGTAGGCTTTTAAGGTCACAGTTATGAAATGTTAGGACATTAAAGAGGCCTTTCTACTGACTCTGAAAAACACCAAAAGAAAGATGCCCAGGGTCCCTGCTCATCTGCATGAACGTGCCTTGGGCATGCTGCAAGGAGGCATGAGGACTGCAGATGTGGCCAGGGCAATAAATTGCAATGTCCGTACTGTGAGACACCTAAGAGAGCGCTACAGGGAGACGGGATGGACAGCTGATCGTCCTCGCAGTAGCAGACCACATGTAACAACACCTGCACAGGATCGGTACATCCGAACATCACACCTGCGGGACAGGTACAGGATGGCAACAACAACTGCCCGAGTTACACAAGGAATGCACAATCCCTCCATCAGTGCTCAGACTGTCCGCAATAGGCTGAGAGAGGCTGGACAGAGAGCTTGTAGGCCTGTTGTAAGGCAGGTCCTCACCAAACATCACCGGCAACAACGTCGCCTATGGGCACAAACCCGTTGTCGCTGGACCAGACAGGACTGGCAAGAAGTGCTCTTCACTGACGAGTTGTGGTTTTGTCTCACCAGGGGTGATAGTCGGATTCGCGTTTATCGTCGAAGGAATTGGCGTTACACCGAGGCCTATACTCTGGAGCTGGATCGAGGTGGAGGGTCTGTCATGGCCTGGGGCAGTGTGTCACAGCATCATGGGACTGAGCTTGTTGTCATTGCAGTCAATCTCAACGCTGTGCGTTACAGGGAAGACATCCTCCTCTCATGTGGAACCCTTCCTGCAGGCTCATCCTGACATGACCCTCCAGCATGACATTGCCACCAGTCATACTGCTTGTTCTGTGCATGTGGTAGCCACACCAGATACTGACTGTTACTTTTGAATTTGACCCCCCCCCTTTGTTCAGGGACACAATCAATTTGTCTTAGTCACATGTCTGTGG
This sequence comes from Oncorhynchus nerka, assembly GCF_034236695.1. NCBI lineage: Eukaryota > Metazoa > Chordata > Actinopteri > Salmoniformes > Salmonidae > Oncorhynchus > Oncorhynchus nerka. The sequence continues at coordinate 1,446,853 of NC_088421.1, forward strand.
AACTTGTTCAGTTTGTCTCAGTTGTTGAATCTTATGGTCATACAAATATGAGATGACTGGGTGATTAACAAAAGGATAAGCTGTGTTCCAATATTTCACTTGTGATTTTCATGAATAGGAATATTTTCTAGGAAGATTAATGTCCGTTGCGTTATGCTAATTCGTGTCAGGCGATGATTACGCTCTCGGATCCGGATTTGAGAGTCACAAGAAGTTTTAATCTAACTGCACTGTCCGATTTACAGTAGCCTTTACAGCGAAAGCATGCCATGCAATTGTTTGAGGACGGTGCCCCACATCAAAATATTTTTCCACCGGCACAGGCTTCATAAAATCACAAATAGCGATTTAAATATTCACTTACTTTTTGAAAATCTTCCGCTGATTTGTCATCCAACGGGTCCCAGCTATAACATGTAGTGTTGTTTTTGTTAGATAAAATCCTTCTGTATATCCCAAGAAGTCCATTTAGTTGGCACCATCGATTTGAGTAATCCACTTGTTCAACATGCCAAGATAGGAATCTGAAATTCTACCCCTAAACTTTCTTTCAAGAAGTCAAAATACATTTCTATTTAATCCTCCGATACCCTGAAATGTAATCAAACTATAATATTTCATACGGAAAATTGTGTTCAATAGGAAAACGATATTAGCAAGTGCGTGTCCTCTGCGTCGCTCGCGCATACATACATTTCCAAGTCTGTTTCCCTGTAGTAAAATTCATATTTCTTACTCGTTTTGGAAGAAATGAGCCTGAAACCTTTAACAAAGACTATTGACACTCAGTGGAAGCCATAGTAATTGCGTACTAGGAGCTAGATACATTTTTCTCCCTATAAGTTCCATTGGAAAGAGGATGTGCTCTCTCAAAAATAAAAATCTGGTTGGTTTTTCTTTAGATTTTCTCCTACCATATCTATTGTGTGTTAGTCTCCTAAATTAGTTTAACATTTCTACAAACTTCAGAGTTTTCTTTCCAATGGTACCAATTATATGCATATGCTGGCTTCAGGGCCTGAGCAACAGGAAGTTTACTTTGGGCACATCAGTCAGGTGGAAATTGGACCCTAGCCCTAAGACCTCTTAAGTCACCATATATACAGTACCAGTCAAAAGTTTGGACACACCTACTCATTCAAGTTTTTTCCTTTATTTAGATTTTTTAAATGTTTATATTGTAGAATAATAGTGAAGACAAATTATGAAATAACACATATGGAATGATGTGTTAAACAAATATATTTTACATTTTGTGATTCTTCAAAGTAGCCACCCTTTCCCAACTGTCTTGAGGGAGTTCCCACATAAGCTGAACACTTGTTGGCTGCTTTTCCTGCAACCTATGGTCCAACTCATCCCAAATCATCTCAATTGGGTTGAGGTCGGGTGATTGTGGAGTAGGGGTGGGTGATATATCAATAATTATCGAGGTAATTACTTCCCTCAATTTGATAATGTTTAGATGCATTTTCGATAATGTCAATATATAATAATTAGGTACAGCAGTCCATTTCACCTTTGTGACGCAGCAGGAGCATGGGGAGAAGTGACAATGTGCACGCGTAGAGGTATACGCCACTAAAAACCACTTTGCACCTCGTGATGGAGTAGCTATTATTAACCACGAAAAATGAGTGATGTAGGCGGAAACAGTGGCAGTGATAACCATGGAGAAGGAGCAGCTTCCAACGAAGAAATTATTGATTAAAAAGGGTTAAACTGTTTCAGTTATTTGGATGTGGTTTGGCTTTTTGAAGTCCGACAAAGAGCAGAGCAATGTTCGGTGCAAATTGTGCCATAGACGGGTGGCTACCAAGTCTGGTAATATGACAAACCTTCTTCACCATCTGAAGCAAAATCACTCTTTAGAACATGCAAAAAAGTTTGGGTTTATCACGGTATTGATAAATGCCCCTCAAGCACCAGCCAATCTAGGGGTGTTTGCCCGAAGCAGCCAACACTGACTGACAGCGTTTATGCCCTACGAGCAAACATCGAAATGACACAAAGACATCACAAAGGCTATTATGCATTGTATGGCTAAGGACATGCTACCATTTAGCACAATCGAAAAGGAAGGTTTCAAGAGGCTTATCAATTTAAGTAACCCCAGGTACATGCTCCCTGACAGCAAACATTTCTCTGCCTAAACTCCACACCGAGTGCAGGGAAACAATTGAGGAACCGCTCAAGACAAGATTTTTACGTATTTTGCTACTACTGTGGTCTAGTTGCAGAGCCTTATTAGTCTCACTGTCCACTATATTGACAAAGAGTGGAGTCTTCAAAAGAAATGCCTTCAAACATCATACTTTCCCGATGACCACACGGGTAAAGCTATAGCAGAGGGGTTCATTGAAGCTCTCGCCTCCTGGGGACTCAGTTAAGACAGACCAGTCTGTATTACAACAGATAGAGGTGCGAACGTGGTGAAGGACGCTCAAATCCACAAATGGACCCGACTGCAATGTTTTGGACATCGTCTGCACTTGGCCATTGATAAGTAACCTTGTTAATTGGGGATTATTTATGTAATTGGGTAGATGAAACTAAAATTTTTTATTTATTTTGATTAAAAAAATGTAGGTGCCTTTTCCTATTCATGGAAAAAGAAGAGAGACCTGGCAGTTGCTCAAAAAGAACACAACCTACCCCTGCATAAGTTGGTGACAGTCGCCTACCAGGTGGGGATCACGTCAAAAGATGGTGCAAAGAGTACTGGAGCAGCAGAAAGACATTTCACAGGTCTTGTCCAGCGCTTAGCTCCCAGATATACAGTTGAAGTCGGAAGTTTACATACACTTAGGTTGGAGTCATTAAAACTTGTCGCTGTATCATAATTCCAATGGGTCAGAAGTTTACGTACACTGAGTTGACTGTGCCTTTTAAACTCCTTGGAAAATTCCAGAATATGATGTCATGGCTTTAGAAGCTTCTGATATGCTAATTGACATCATTTGATTCAATCGGAGGTGGACCTGTGGATGTATTTCAAGGCCTACCTTCAAACTCAGTGCCTCTTTGCTTGACATCATGGGAAAATCAAAAGAAATCAGCCAAGACCTCAGAAAAACAATTGTAGACCTCCACAAGTCTGGTTCATCCTTGGGAGCAATTTACAAGGTACCACGTTCATCTGTACAAAAAACAGCACGCAAGTGTAAACACCATGGGACCACACAGCCGTCATACCGCCCAGGAAAGAGACGTGTTCTGTTTCCTAGAGATGAACGTACTTGGGTGCGAAAAGTGCAAATCAATCCCAGAACAGCAAAGGACCTTGTGAAGATGCTTGAGGAAACGGGTACAGAAGTATCTATATCCACAGTAAAACAGGTCCTTTATCGATGTAACCTGAAAGGTCGCTCTTCAAGGAAGAAGCCACTGCTCCAAAACCACCATTAAAAAGCCAGACTACGGTTTGCAACTGCACATGGGGACAAAGATCTAACTCTTTGGAGAAATGTCCTCTGGTCTGATGAAACAAAACTAGAAATGTTTGGCCATAATGACCATTGTTATGTTTAGAGGAAAAAGGGGGAGGCTTGCAAGCAGAAGAACACCATCCCAATTGTGAAGCACGGGGGTGGCAGCATCAGACTTCAGCGCTTCACAAAATAGGTGGCATCATGAGGGAGGAAAATTGTGTGGATATATTGAAGCAACATCTCAAGACATCAGTCAGGAAGTTAAAGCTTGGTTGCAAATGGGTCTTCCAAAAGGAGAAGGACCCCAAACATACTTCCAAAGTTGTGGCAAAATGGCTTAAGGACAACAAAGTCCAGGTATTGGAGTGGCCATCACAAAGCCCTGCCCCATAGAAAATCTGTGGGCAAAACTGAAAAAGCGTGTGGGAGCAAGGAGGCCTACAAACCTGACTCAGTTACACCAGCTCTGTCAGGAGGAATGTGCCTAAATTCATCCAGCTTATTGTGGGAAGCTTGTGGAAGGCTACCTGAAACATTTGACCCAAGTTAAACAATTTAAAGGCAATACTACCAAATTCTAATTGAATGTATGTAAACTTCTGACCCACTTTTAATGTGATGAATGAAATAAAAGCTGAAATAAATAATTATATTATTCTGACATTTCACATTCTAAAAATAAAGTGGTGATGCTCTCTGACCTAAGACGGAATTTTTACGAGGATTAAATGTCAGGAATTGTGCAACTGAGTCTAAATGTACTTGGTTTCGGTGTATGTAAACTTCCAACTTTAACTGTAGATGTTCTTGAGTCCATCATCCAGGCATTGACCCAACTCCTAGAATTCGCAAATGCTCTGTCCGGTGAGTCATGTCAGTGGTTCTTACCTGAAGCCAATACTACACCTGTTCAATACAGAGGTCATGAAACCTGATGATGGTGAAACAGAGCTCACCCAAATCAAAACGATAGTTATGGCCTCTGAATGAGAAATATGATGACCTCCTGGACATGGCCTCGTTGGTCGACCCTCTGTTTTAAACACATTACCTCTAAGAGGAGAAGGTGGGCCACATAAAACCAAGAGCTGTCTCTGATGGTCAATGAGGGACATGAAATCCCAAGCCCAGCACAGGGAGATGTTGCTGCTCCTTCACCACAACTGCCAGCTAAAAAGAGAAAGTCACTGGGCAGTTTTTTTCAAAAAGTCATGCTCCACCACCACCACAGGTCTTACTGAAATCCAGCTGGTAGAAAAGGAACTCAGCTGCTACTTTCTCTTGATGCTGACCTTGAAACCAATCCACTGGACTGGTGGAAGATCCACCCCAAAAACTTTCCCCAAGTCAGCCACCTGGCAATGCACTACCTGTGCATTCCTGCTACCAGCTCCCCCTCAGAGTGTGTTTTTAGCACAGGTGGCAACATGGTGACCTGCCATAGGGTAGCTTTAAAGCCAGAGACCGTAGACCGACTTGTCTTTCTTGCTTGTAACTTGTAAGACAACTACCCCAACTTCAACTGTGATGCGCCATTAGTCTAACAGTTATAATACACAGACTTGCACTATTTGTTTTTACATTTCCTGTTCTACTTCTGTCATGGCCTACCTCTTCCAAGATGGCGTAGCAGTGGGATGTTTTGATTGTCTTGTCCTTGTATCTATTGTATATATTTTTAAAGAAAGAAAGAAACCATCTCATTTTTACATCTACGGACTGAACATACACTCCTGCAACCCGCCTCACCCAATGTGGTATGGATCTGCAATTTTTTTTATACTTAAGAACCATAACCCCCGTCAGAAGCTAGCCAGCTAACTAGCTAGTAGTCAGTTAGCCACTCCTAACGGTCATCACCGTTAACTCTGACATTTTCCAGCCTCAGCCCGATCAACTCCTGCACAGCGCGATATCAACCCAGAGAATTTCGGACTGCTTTTCTCCACAGTATCTCCGGATTCCTACCGCAAGCTCTGAACCTTTACTCTGGATCGTCTGTTAGCTAGCTGCTAGCCGAGTGGCTACTCCTTACGCGTCTGTCCCAACACAAGCACCAGTTAGCCTTGAGTTTGCCTCGAGCTAGGCCCATCTCCCGGCTAGCTGAAGAAATCCATCAGATAATCCCTGGGCTTCAATTACCGACAAAGAGCCCCGCCGATCCATCACGACTGGTCTGCCGACGTTAACGTCCAAGGGGGTTTCAACAGGCTCCCCCGTTGCGACTTCCCGAGGCCAATCTGCTAGCCCCGGCCTGCTAGTGGTCTGAATCACCCTATGATTACTTGGCAACACATGCCTCTCCCTAATGTCAATATGCCTCGTCTATTGCGGTTTTGGTTAGTTGTCTTTGTCTTATTTCACTGTAGAGCCTACAGCCCTGCTCAATATGCCTTAGCTAGCCCTGTTCTACCTCCCACACATGCGGTGACCACACCTGGCTTAAATGGTGCTTCTAGAGACACAACCTCTCATCGTCTCTCAATGCCTAGGCTTACCTCCACTGTACTCACACCCTACCATACCCTTGTCTGTACATTACGCCTTGAATCTATCCTTCCGTGCCCAGATACCTGCCCCCTTTTACTCTCTGTTCTGAACACACTAGACGACCAGTTCTTTGAACCTTTAGCGGTACTCTTATCCTACTCCTCCTCTGTTCCTCCTCTGATGTAGAGGTTAACTCAGGCCCTGTGTGTCCCCAGGCTCTCTAATTTGTTGACTTCTGTAACTGTAAAAGCATTGGTTTCATGCATGTTAACATCAGAAGCCTCCTCCCTAAGTTCGTTTTATTCACTGTTTTAGCACACTCCGCCAACCCGGATGTCCTAGCCGTGTCTGAATCCTGGCTTTGGAAGGCCACCAAAAATCCTGAAATTTCTAACTATAACATTTTCCGACAAGATAGAACTGCCAAAGGGGGCGGAGTTGCAATCACTTGTAGAGAGAGCCTGATGTCATACTATCCAGGTCTGTGCCCAAACAATCCAAACAACAAAAATCCACCTTAACAGAAACGAGTCTATCACCGTTGCTGCTTGCTATAGACCCCCTTCAGCCCCCAGCTGTGCCCTGGACACCATATGTGAATTGATCACCCCCAATCGATCTTCAGAGTAAGTACTGTTAGGTGACCTAAACTGGGACATGCTTAACACCTCAGCCATACTATAATCTAAGATAGATGCCCTCAGTCTCACACAAATTATCAAGGAACCTACCAGGTGCAACCCTATATCCGTAACCATGGGCAACCTCATAGATATCATCCTGACCTCCTTGCCCTCTAAATACACCTCTACTGTCTTGAACCAGGATCTCAGCGATCACTGCCTCATTGCCTGGGTGCGTAATGGGTCCGCGGTCAAACGACCACCCCTCATCACTGTCAAACGCTCCCTAAAACACTTCAGCGAGCAGGCCTTTCTAACCGATCTGGCCCGGGTATCCTGGAAGGATATTGACCTCATCTCGTCAGTAGAGGATGCCTGGTTCCTCTTCAAAAGAGCTTTCCTCTCCATCTTAAATGAGCATGACCCATTAAAACATGTAGAATTAAGAACAGATATAGCCCTTGGTTCACCCCAGACATGACTACCCTTGACCAGCACAAAAACATCCTGTGGCCTTCTGCATTAGCATCAAATAGCCCCCGCGATATGCAACTCTTCAGGGAAGTCAGGAACCAATATACTCAGTCAGTTAAGAAAGCAAAGGCTAGCTTTTTCAAACTGAATTTTGCTTCCTGTAGCACCAATTCCAAGAGGTTTTGGGACACTGAAAAGGCCATGGAGAATAAGAGCACCTCCTCCCAGCTGCCCACTGCACTGAGGATAGGAAACTCTGTAATTGACCTTTTTTAAATCTACAAATATCCCCCTGCTTCTCCTTCACCCAAATCCAAACAGCTGATGTTCTGAAAGAGCTGTAAAATCTGGATCCCTACAAATCAGCTGGGCTAGACAATCTGGACCCTCTAAGATTATCAGCCGCAACCCCTATTACTACCCTGTTCAACCACTTTAGTATCGTCTGAGATCCCTAAAGATTAGAACACTGCCGCTGTCATCCCCCACTTCAAAGGGGGGACACCTTGGACCCGAACTGTTATAGACCTACAGTTGAAGTTGCAAGTTTATATACACCTGAGCCAAATACATTTACATTTAAACTCAGTTTTTCACAATTCCTGACATTTAATCCTAGTAAAAATCCCTGTTTTTAGGTCAGTTAGGATCACCACTTTATTTTAATAATGTGAAATGTCAGAATAATACTAGAGAATGCTTTAATTTCTTTCATCACATTCCCAGTGGGTCAGAAGTTTACATACACTCAATTAGTATTTGGTAGCATTGCCTTTTAAATTGTTTAAATTGGGTCAAACGCTTCAAGCTTCCCACAATAAGTTGGGTGAATTTTGGCCCATTCCTCCTGACAGAGCTGTTGTAACTGTGTCAGGTTTGTTGGCCTTGCTCGCACATGCTTTTCAGTTCTGCCCACAGATCTTCTATAGGATTGAGGTCAGGGCTTTGTGATGGGCGCTCCAATACCTTGACTTTGTTGTCCTTAAGCCATTTTGCCACAACTTTGGAAGTATGCTTGAGGTCGTTGTCCATTTGGAAGACCCACCTGCGACCAAGCTTTAACTTCCTGACTGATGTCTTGACATGTTGCTTCAATATATCCACATATTTTTCCTCACACATGATGCCATCTATTTTGTGAAGTGCACCAGCCCTTCCTGCAGCAGTACCCCCACAACATGATGCTGTTTCCTCATGGCACTTGATGGTTTTTGCGACTGCACTTGAAGAAACTTTCAAAGCAATGATGCACTGTCATTTCTCTTTGCTTATTTGAGCTGTTCTTGCCATAATATGGACTTGGTCTTTTACGAAATAGGGCTGTCTTCTGAAAACCACCCCTACCTTGTCACAACACAACTGATCAAACACATTAAGAATCGACTTTTAACAAGGCACACCTGTTGTTTGAAATGCATTTCAGGTGACTACCTCCATGAAGCTGGTTGAGAGAATGCAAAGCTGTAATCATGGGAGAGGGTGGCTACTTTGAAGAATCTTTTAAAATTATATTTTGATTTGTCCAATTTTTTGGGATAATACATGATTCAATGTGTTATTTCATAGTTTCGATTTTTTTTCACTATTCTACATTGTAGAAAATGGTACGAATAAAAACCCTTGAATGAGTAGGTGTGAACTTTTGACTGGTACTGTACTGCCATTAATTTTTTAAATATTCAACTCGTACCGGTGGACCTTCATTCTTTTCTTGTGAGGCCTGTGGGCTTCCTAGAGCAAAATAACCGTCATTTACGTGTTCGAGAGTCGTCTTTCCATAGCGGGGTCATAACCGTTAGGACGCTGCGGACTATTTTGTGAGAAGACCGGTATTTGGGATGTCTCATCGTCTGACGAACACTGCTCTTACCCTTCACCGCAGATGCGTAAGTGCGACATCAACGGATGTGGAGGATTTGAGACATCCAATGCAAAAAAAACGGTCTCTTCCTACCTACTGATTTTAATGGGGATTTTTCTATACTAATCTGAAGGTGCTGGTCCCTGAAGGCATTCAAAATGCAGTTTGTGCATTCACTTTGATGTGGCAACAGTGACGGGTAGAGGAGAGCCAAGAGTGTTGTACCAATGCGTGTGGACAGAGTTGTAACTCGTTTGAAGGCCAGTTGTGAGGGATTGCATCCGGAGTGGACGCAGGGCAAAGAGTGGGAGATGTATAGAAACCTCCTTTCAGTGTTCGTTGCGCCTTTTGCAGGATGGGTCTGTACTTTCAGAAGCTCCATGACATGCAGGCAAAATGCAATCCCTAAAGTCAAACTGCACGCAGAGACATACATATGGTATCCACAAGTTCATCTGACTCTGGAGAAGAATATAAAGTGCCTCATTGCCAAAATCCAGAAGTTTCCCTTTAAACAGCTAAATTTGATCGGTAGCAGATAATTCTATTTTGATTTTAAGATTAGAATAGCAGAGGAGAGGATGCCTTTTGTCTTAGTTGTTGGGAAAGTGGTCAAAGTAGCTGATTTTTGTGTCGAGTTACATTGTTTACAGTGAATAGAATGCGATGTTTGGAGTGACTATCACAATGGAACCTTCAGAATGCTGAGAAATTCCTGTACCTGGATGGAGGACAAAAAAATGGCAGTTTAGTATTTTAAAAATGGCTCAAACTATTCCAGACTAGTCTACATGTTTTAAAGTTTGAACAGCGTTTCTAGCGTAAACAGTGTAAGAGGATTAGCTTTGTATAAAAAAATTAAACCTATAAGTCCAAAATAATTGTAACAATATCTAGTGTTGCTGCTGTCGCAAGCCTTATAAGTTGAAGTTTGTTGGAGATTTAAAGTGGGGACTCTTTCTTTGCAAGCCCCACTAATAATAATTGATTGCATTTTGATTGCAACTTTCCACCTACAGTAGGTGCTCAGTGCTTATCATTATAAGGGGGGAAACACCTGTTCCACCACACATGTAGCACTGCAACCATTTTATGCCAGAACACTCACCATAAATCAGTTATTATGGTGGAAAGGTTAGGAGTGTTGTATGCCATTTGGAAATGTAGGTGGCCATGATTTGAAAGGGGCCAGGTTGGGAATTTAGCCAGGACACCAGAGTTAACACCCCTGCTCTTACAGAAATGGGTTTTTTAATGACCACCGAGACTGCACTCTATGTCCTGTGTTCTCCCATAGACCAGAGGGAAGAGTGCCCCCTACTCCAACACAACTTCCATATCTCTAATAGTGTCAGTCTTTCTCTCTCGCTCTCTGTAGCATGGGAAGGACTTTGAGGCGATCCAGACGAACATAGCTTTGAAGCATAAGAAGAAGGGGAAGCCAGCCAGCATGGTGAAGAACAAAGAGCAAGTCCGACACTTCTACTACCGCACCTGGCACAAGATCTCCAAGCACATCGACTTCGCCAACGGTAAGCTAGCTTGTCTCTCTGTTTCGCTCTCTTCTCTCGTTATTTTTCAAATAGAACTCTCCACTCACCTCTTGCTTGTTTAGTCTTCTTTTTTTATGCCCGTGTTTCGGTTTGTTGACTAAAACATTGACCTTCAAAATCAGTGTGAAACTTTGCCTGCGACCTGTATGCAAAGTTTAATTTGCGAATGCCAACTGGTCTTCATAAAAAGCAGGTTGGTTGCTATCTGCGTTCATTTCTTCTTTTGAATCCTATCATGTTTGATACAGACACACACCTGCAAGCAACTCATTAAATGTGCAAGAGCGAAACTGTCTTTTGATCTCACCATCAGTGTGAGTGTGTCTTTAAATTGGTTGTGGAGCACCCAAGATCACTGGTGTGCTGCAGTTGTTTTCTTTTCACTTTTATCCCATAACATGCCCAGTTCCTCCTGTCCCACAGTGTACTCTCGTGTGCTGAAGAAGTCTTCTCAGGAGCTGTATGGTCTCATCTGCTATGCTGAACTCAGGAAGAAGGTTGGAGGATGTAAGTCAAGCAGGGTGTGTGTGTGGGGGTGGGCTGTATCCGTCTTGTCTTGGATGGTGTGTTTGACATTGGCCTCAGTCTGGCTCTGTTTCTGGGGCTGGTTGGCCACAATGGAGCTGATTTTAATTGTTGCGCTGGACAGGGCCGGGGTCATGAGGGACAGTTAAGTGTGGCGAAGGTCATGAAGGATGTGATGTTACTATGTCTGTGTTAATCTTGTGTCCAAAAGATTGCTAGCTTTTCAAACTCCTGTTGGAGGAAATTTTTAGATATGTTAATGTTTGTGTTGTCTTCACAAATCAAGATCAAGGAGGTACGCACTAGCTTTTCTAACTCTGTTGTTGTTCATAGTGATGGACGATAAGAACGTGGCCAAGCTTAACGAGCTCATCCAACAGGGGTAAGACTGAGACCAAAAATGATAACAATGTAACCACAGCTTTTAGAAATATACCACCTCATTTCTCCAAGACTTTAGGGTTAAAAGTAGTTGATTTGTTTATAAATAGTTTACACATTTGAAATTAACCATTATATACACCTGTTTTTTATGTACACCCATCTAGTACCTCGTCGGTACCCCCTTTGCCTTTAGAACAGCTTGAATTCTTCAGGGCATTAGTTTTACAAGTCGGAAACGTTCCACAGGGATGTTGGTCCATTTTGATGCGATGGCATCGCACAGTTGCTGCAAATTGGACGGCGGTACATTGCCGCCACCAATTTGTATTGTTGACACCAGGAAGAATGGGTCCATGGACTCATGCTGCTTACGCCCAATTCTTCCTGTGCCATCAGCATGACGCAACAATAATCGTGAATCGGGACTGGCACTGTCAATGTTTTTTGTCCCACTATTCTCGGGAAACCCTGGAAACAGTCTTGTATGAAAAGCCCATGAGGGCTGCCGTTTCTGAGATACTGGATCCGGCATGCCTGGCACAGACGATTATACCACGCTCAGTCGCTTATGTCACTCGCTTTGCCCATTCTAATGTTCAAACAGTAACTTGATACCTGTCTGCCGGGTTTATACAGCAAACCACGGCCACGTGACTCACTGTCTGTAGCATCGAGCCATTTTCGTGAACAGGGTGGTGTAGCTAATAAACTGTCCGGTGTGGCGATATACTGAACAAAAATATAAACACAAAATGTAATGCGTTGATTTCATGGGCTGAAATAAAAGATCCCAGAAATGTTCCATATACCAAAAAATACGTATTTCTCTCAAATTTTGTGCGTAAAGTTGTTTCCCTCCCTGTTAGTGAGCATTTCTCCTTTGCCAAGATAATCCATCCACCTGATAGGTGTGGCATATCAAGTAGCTGATTAAACATGATCATTACACAGGTGCAACTTGTGCTGGGGTCAAGAAAAGGCCACTAAAGATGTGCAGATTTGTCACACAACACAATGTCACAGATGTCTGAAGTTGAGTGAGCTTGCAGGAATGTCCACCAGAGCTGTTGGCAGAGAATTTAATGTTCATTTCTCTACCATAAGCTGCCTCTGACTTTGGCAGTATGTCCAACTGGCCTCACAACTGCAGACGACATGTAATCAGGACAGCCCAGATCCTCCACATCCTGCTTCTTCACTTGCGTGATCGTCTGAGACCTACCAACAGGACAGCTGATGAAATTGAGGAGTATTTCTGTCTGTAATAAAGGCCTCTTGTGAATAGAAAAAATACAAATTCTGATTGGCTGGGCCTGGCTCCAAATTGGGTGGGCCTATGCCACCACAGGCCCACCAATGGCTGCGCCCATGCCCAGTCATGTAAAAACTATAGATTAGGGCCTAATTTATTTATTTAAATTAACTGATTTCCTTACTGTTAAATTTGCTAATGACGGAGGTAGCTTATGGTAAAGAAATGAACATGAACATTTCTGGCAACCGCTCTCGTGGACATTCCTGCAGTCAGCATGCCAATTGCACACTCCCTCAACTTGAGACACCTGTGGCATTTTGTTGTGACTAAACTGGACATTTTAGAGAGGCCTTTTATTGTCCCCAGCATAAGGTGCACAAGTATAATGATCATGCTGTTTAATCAGCTTCTTGATATTTCACACCTGTCAGGTGGATGGATTATCAACACTTTACATGTTGAGTTTTTGTTCAGTGTAGATGGTTGATATTTTGTAATTGTCATTTTTGTTGTTTGTGTTTCTCATGTTTCTGCTCTATTCTCCCAGGGCCACCACAGTGCGTTCTAAAGGCAGGAACCTACGCATCAAAGCTCCCATGTGCCGTGCGCTCAAGAGGCTATGTGACCCAGATGGTGAGTATACACACGCACAAACACACATTGACAGACACTCACACAGCAGGGAGAGGGCGGAAGTGTATGAATGGGGACGTTGAATCATGCATGTGGGCAGGAGGGGATGGATTTCCATGGCAATACTCGGGAAGGGGGCGGATGATTAGGGGAGAGTAAGTGGTGGTGGTAATGATGCTGATCATCTTACAAATGTTATCCCTCTTTCCTTTACACCTCCCTCTCACTCACTCTCTCTAGGAGTGAGTGATGAAGAAGACCAGAAGCCTGTGCGTCTACCTCTGAAGGTTGCTGTGGAGCTGCAGCCGCGTAGCAACCACTCCTGGGCCCGTGTTCAGAGTCTTGCCCATAATCCCCGCCTCAGGTCAGTGTCAACTAACTATATAATATATACTTTTTGTGATAACTTCCTGTATACGAAAGGTGTACTGCAGGGGCAGGATTGGGACCAGTTCTCTTTTAATATTTATATAAATAAAACTGTGTTGAAACGTGTATTAATCTGTATGTAGACGATACTATTATGCATGCTATTGCCCCAACTGTAGATGTTGAGCTGCAATCTGACTTTGTTGCCTTACAACAAGCACTGGTTGGTTTAAAACTTGTACATAATGCGGGCTAGACTAAATGCATGTTCTCTAATTCTTTCAGATGGACTACATATTTATTCATTGAGTGTTTTGCCCATAGATCGGGTTCCCGCCTATAAATGTCTGGGCATTTAGATTGATCAACACTTAACGTTGAAGAAACATACTGATGAAATCCATGGCGTTGTTTTGTTTTATAGTAATGAAGAGTACAGCTTAACGTAGCTAAATAAAATCAAAAGGATATTTTCTCCAAACGATTTGAGGGTGTGTACATGCAGCTATTGTGTTGCACTGTTAAGAAAGAAACAAGTCTTGCTATATGTTTTGATTTTTAATACATTCTAAGGCTGCATGACGCGTCTAATTTGGGAGAAATTAGCATGAAAGGCATGAACTCTGCTTAGTTTTTTTGCGCCGGCTAAATACGCTTGATCCGTCTCATTCACATTTTGACTTGATAATGCCTCGAATTTCCCGCCGGCGTCCCCTTTTTGTGGCCATAATGCCCCCTAAAAAAAATACATTTTTTGGCCAGTTGTGCCCCTGGCCTGAAAAATAATAATAATAATAATTCCCTTCTTCGTGCGCCAACGCAACTCTCGGATATCTAAATTCTTATTAGCCAATGCCAGTCACGTGATCGGGTCGTTCTCACAGGCTACAAGTGAAGAACGACACGTCGGGGACGCAACTGTGCGTGTCCTTATCGAATTCCGAGGCGCATGTTGAAGATGTTGGAAGAACTGTCCACATTTCCTTTTCGTCAGCCAACAAGATGAGTAGGCCCAACGAACAGCAAAAGCACTAGCCTATGTCAATCTACTATGCCCCATAGTACAAAAGTTTACCTATTCTGTGCGATAAATAAATATTTCAAACAATCTGGGACAGTTGTGGGATGCGATAGATCCCAAATTAATACAACTACTAGCTTCAAAAAAGCAATGAGGCTGACACAACAGATCAGAACATTTAGCTTAAAATGTTGATAAACTATTAGGCTATTTCTTCACATTAAAAGTGCAGCAATGTGCACATGGCAGTAGGCTATAAGCGTGAATGTTCCAAAATGCAATCAATTAGCGGGAAAACGACATTCTGAAAAATGACTATAAATGCGATTTATAATAAAAGCATTACATGCATAAAGGTGCATTTTTATCTTCCCCAAACTTCAAACTCACGTGCTGTGTGTATGTATGCCAGTTAGGCTAAATACCCGTTGTAAAGCAGATTAATATTCTTAATTTTAAATTACTTGTCCACTTAAATTGTGACACAAACCTTTTCAAAAAATATATGCCTAATGGGCTAGGCTACATGATATGTGCGACTGAGTTGAAAAAGTTTTTTTTAAGGAGTGCTGTTTCTTGCTTTACTGCACACAAACTGGGCGTCATTCACAAGTGATAATATTGCCACCCATCAGACTATTCTTAATTTAATCTTGTCTTTACATATAATTTAGTACATGTGTGAAATTTGTTTTGATTTAGAATCGGCTATTATCATGCATCTGTCTTGGAACAGGGGCAGGGGGAAAAATACATGTCATCTATGCACTTAAATAGTGAATGGAGGATGCTTTTCCCGTGGTTCATTTTCATGCCATGAGGTAGGCTATACTGTTGTAAAGAGAAGTAATGTGCTTACTATTAGAACAATTAAATAAATATAGTAGGCCTAGCCTATAGAAAGTTGATGGTATCCTCTTTTTAATAGAGGCTATCAAAACTGTTTTCTCACTTAATTGCATAGCCTATAGAAACATGAGCATAGACTCAACATTAAGTGATTGACTAAAATTTTCGTTTTGATTTTGCATTGATGTCAGAGTGATTAGAGGGACAACTGTGCTGAATACCAGGCAGTTAGCAAGTTTGGTAGGCTACTAATGCAGCATCAGCGCTTGGAGAAGCCTAATTACCGTGACTAAACAGTCATTTTTTATTTTATTTTATTTCACCTTTATTTAACCAGGCTAGTTGAGAACAAGTTCTCATTTGCAACTGCGACCTGGCCAAGACAAAGCATAGCAGTGTGAACAGACAACACAGAGTTACACATGGAGTAAACAATTAACAAGTCAATAACACAGTAGAAAAAAAGAGGAGTCTATATAGATTGTGTGCAAAAGGCATGAGGAGGTAGGCGAATAATTACAATTTTGCAGATTAACACTGGAGTGATAAATGATCAGATGGTCATGTACAGGTAGAGATATTGGTGTGCAAAAGAGCAGAAAAGTAAATAAATAAAAACAGTATGGGGATGAGGTAGGTAAAAATGGGTGGGCTATTTACCGATAGACTATGTACAGCTGCAGCGATCGGTGAGCTGCTCAGATAGCAGATGTTTGAAGTTGGTGAGGGAGATAAAAGTCTCCAACTTCAGCGATTTTTGCAATTCGTTCCAGTCACAGGCAGCAGAGAACTGGAACGAAAGGCGGCCAAATGAGGTGTTGGCTTTAGGGATGATCAGTGAGATACACCTGCTGGAGGGCGTGCTACGGATGGGTGTTGCCATCGTGACCAGTGAACTGAGATAAGGCGGAGCTTTACCTAGCATGGACTTGTAGATGACCTGGAGCCAGTGGGTCTGGCGACGAATATGTAGCGAGGGCCAGCCGACTAGAGCATACAGGTCGCAGTGGTGGGTGGTATAAGGTGCTTTAGTGACAAAACGGATGGCACTGTTATAAACTGCATCCAGTTTGCTGAGTAGAGTGTTGGAAGCAATTTTGTAGATGACATCGCCGAAGTCGAGGATCGGTAGGATAGTCAGTTTTATTAGGGTAAGTTTGGCGGCGTGAGTGAAGGAGGCTTTGTTGTGGAATAGAAAGCCGACTCTAGATTTGATTTTCGATTGGAGATATGTTTGATATGAGTCTGGAAGGAGAGTTTACAGTCTAGCCAGACACCTAGGTACTTATAGATGTCCACATATTCAAGGTCGGAACCATCCAGGGTGGTGATGCTGGTCAGGCGTGCGGGTGCAGGCAGCGAACGGTTGAAAAGCATGCATTTGGTTTTACTAGCGTTTAAGAGCAGTTGGAGGCCACGGAAGGAGTGTTGTATGGCATTGAAGCTCGTTTGGAGGTTAGATAGCACAGTGTCCAAGGACAGGCCGGAAGTATATAGAATGGTGTCGTCTGCGTAGAGGTGGATCAGGGAATCGCCCGCAGCAAGAGCAACATCATTGATATATACAGAGAAAAGAGTCGGCCCGAGGATTGAACCGTGTGGCACCCCCATAGAGACTGCCAGAGGACCGGACAGCATGCCCTCCGATTTGACACACTGAACTCTGTCTGCAAAGTAGTTGGTGAACCAGGCAAGGCAGTCTTCTGAAAAACCGAGGCTACTGAGTCTGCCGTTAAGAATATGGTGATTGACAGAGTCGAAAGCCTTGGCAAGGTCGATGAAGACGGCTGCACAGTACTGTCTTTTATCGATGGGGGTTATGATATCGTTTAGTACCTTGAGCGTGGCTGAGGTGCACCCGTGACCGGCTCGGAAACCAGATTGCACAGCGGAGAAGGTACGGTGGGATTTGAGATGGTCAGTGACCTGTTTGTTGACTTGGCTTTCGAAGACCTTAGATAGGCAGGGCAGGATGGATATAGGTCTGTAACAGTTTGGGTCCAGGGTGTCTCCCGTGACCGTTGGTGTGGCTGTAATACGGTTACCGTGACTAAATCTATTTTTTTCCCACAAATTTTGTGTTGTGCTATATTTTTATTTTACATTTGTATTGATTGCTTTTTCCTTTCACATTGCATTTGATTGTTGTATTACTGTGATCAGGGCACCCTTGAGAATGAGTGCCTGGTCTCAATGGGTTTTCCTTGAATAAATAATAGATTTTTTATAAATTGTTTGGATCCCTAAACATAGCGGCCATTGCATGAAGCATATTGTCATTATCATATTGGGTTTTTCTAGGTTGTGTCGTGCTGAACATGCCCCTGTCAGTGTTTGAGGTGTGTGTGGTCTACAGGGGTTGTCTTTGCTGAGAAATGTAGTATTTTCTAACATTGTTTGTTCTTCTGTGTGGTGATGTAGGATGGTGGTGGAGCTACATAGGAAGGTGTCCAGCCTGATTGAGTTCCTGAAACAGAAGTGGGCCGTCCAGGACCAGCGGATCGTATCCTTCCACATCACAACAGTTATGTCATGTCCGTCTTATAGCACTTAGACCACTTAGACCACGTATAGAATCACATGAAATTAGCACCAGACACAACCTGCTGGTTAAAAAAAAACCTGTCTCAAATGAGCTGATCCATAGAACTTCAAGAGATAAACAGATAATATTTAGCCAAGTTGATGCTCAATTCTTGTTTTTGTTTGACATCTCTGCTGACCCTCCTTGACCGTAATGTGTTCAGCTGAAGAGCCTGCAGGAGCGCGAGACGTTAGGGGGAACCCAGCAGCACAGTGGTAGCGGCAGCCCTGCTCTCCCCTGTAGAGAAGACAAAGAGGACCTGTTCCTATACCCAGCTGAGACCAGCACCTTGACCCCCCTGCCCAGCGTAGCCCGTGTGGTTCACTCCAAGGCCTCCTGCACTGTCCACTGGCAGGAGAGTGGCAAACCCCGGCCCGGCCCCAAGGAGTTGATCCCCACCGCCCAGATTCTGGGCATCCAGGGGGCCCCGCTCCTCCTCCCCCGGGGGGGCGTGGCCAAACCTGGACGCGGCGGTGGTGGTGGGGATGCTCGGCGTGTTGGGGGTGAGACCCCCATATCCACACCTGAAGGAGGAACGTTGGGAGGGGGAGCAGGGCCAGAGCCCAAGAATCTGAACCAGATAACATCACCTATACCGCCACTTCCTCCTCCTTCGTCTTCGCTGCTGTTGTCTATGACTCAGAAACAGGAGGGTGGTGTAGCCGCGGGGCAGGTGGAACAGGAGAAGGGGCTGGGGGAAGGACCAGGGGTAGGGGAGGCCTTGGGGGCCAAGGGAGGAGATGGGGACTCCATTTCTCAGGACCAGGGGGGTAGTTCTTGCTCTGCAACTGTTCCATACAGGCTTGAAGAGCGGACCACAGGGGTTAATGGCAGTGATGGAGCCTCTCCAGAGAGGAACTCCCTCCCCCTGTTGGACACCCTGGTTCCCACCACACCTCCACCGGCACTGCGACAGGTGGAGGACGTCCCTCCAGACCAGGGGCAGGGGAGCGCAGCAGCCCCAGGAAAGGAAGAGTCTGGTGGGGTTGGTGGTGGTGGAGGAGGAAGCAGCACACCAACCCTGGTGTCCTGTGGTCGGTCGGCCCAGCGGATCTGTGATGAGGGCTGGAGCTCGCGGGGGTCAGACAGCAACGTGACTCTGGCAGAGCTGTACCTGATGCTGGGGAAACCTGGGAAACTGCAGCTGGAGTACGAGTGGCAGCCGGCTGCTGTTGCAGTCCCGGAGATGGGGGACGAGGGGCTACAGGGACCAGGGCAGACATGCCCACAGCTACAGTCACCACGCCCCCTGCCCCCGCCCTCCACCCACCGTGTCCTGCGCTGTCTACTCCGGCTGGTGTCATCAGAGGTCAATCCCAAACCTGTGAGTTAACACCGCCTAGTGATGCAAATTCTTCATAGCCACTGGCCACATTTGAATTCTCTACACTTTGTCCGAAGTGTGCACTCCTGCACTCTCCCTCATGGATTTAAAAGTAATCGACTGGAAAGGGAAAGGGGGATACCTAGTCAGTTGTACAACTGAATGCATTCAACTGAAATGTGTCTTTTGCATTTAAACCAACCCCTCTGAATCAGAGAGGTGTGGGGGCTGCCATAATCGACATCTAAGTCTTTGCTGTGAGGATTATGGTGCAAATGCCCTCTAGCCATGCTTACACCAAACATTTAAATGCATGAGGTGGAGGGATCGAGTGCACACTTCTGGAGAAGGGTAGAGAATCGGAATGCAGACACTTTGTAGGAGACTTTGTAAACAGATTATGGGATTTAATAGCCTTAAGTCATTTTGTTTTCTTCTAATGCCCTCTCCTTTCCTCTCCTTCAGGCCCCAGAGCTGTGCTCCACAGCCACGTCTCCGGTAAAGCCATCCCAGGAGGAACAGTCCCTCACCCCCAGGCAAGGCCCCGGCTGTGGGGGTACGGAGCCCCAACTGTGGACGACCACAGCCCCTGGGGGTCCGAGCGACAAAGCTGATGTTACCAAACGCTGGGTCCTCCGGTAGCTTACCAAACTCTTGTCACATGCAAATGCATACACACACACACTAGAGGTTGACCGATTATGATTTTTCAATGCCGGTACCGATTATTGGAGGACCAAATAAGCCGAAACCGATTTAATCGGCCGATTTAAAAAATTTAAAAAAATAATTTTTTTTTTTTTTTTTTTAATTTTTTTAATTGTGTATTTTTTATATATATATATACATACATACATACATACATACATACATACATACATACATACAGGGGGGCAAAAAGTATTTAGTCAGCCACCAATTGTGCAAGTTCTACCACCTAAAAAGATGAGAGGCCTGTAATTTTCATCATAGGTACACTTCAACTATGACAGACAAAATGTGAAAAAAAATCCAGAAAATCACATTGTAGGATTTTTTTATGAATTTATTTTGCAAATTATGGTGGAAAATAAGTATTTGGTCACCTACAAACAAGCAAGATTTCTGGCTCTCACAGACCTGTAACTTCTTTAAGAGGCTCCTCTGTCCTCCACTCGTTACCTGTATTAATGGCACCTGTTTGAACTTGTTATCAGTATAAAAGACACCTGTCCACCACCTCAAACAGTCATACTCCACTATGGCCAAGACCAAAGAGCTGTCAAAGGACACCAGAAACAAAATTGTAGACCTGCACCAGGCTGGGAAGACTGAATCTGCATTAGGTAAGCGGCTTGGTTTGAAGAAATCAACTGTATGAGCAATTATTAGGAAATGGAAGACATACAAGACCACTGATAATCTCCCTCGATCTGGGGCTCCACGCAAGATCTCACCCCGTGGGGTCAAAATGATCACAAGAACGGTGAGCAAAAATCCCAGAACCACACGGGGGGACCTAGGGAATGCCCTGCAGAGAGCTGGGACCAAAGGAACAAAGCCTACCATCAGTAACACACTACGCCGCCAGGGACTCAAATCCTGCAGTGCCAGACGTGTCCCCCTGCTTAAGCCAGTACATGTCCAGGCCCGTCTGAAGTTTGCTAAGAGAGCATTTGGATGATCCAGAAGAAGATTGGGAGAATGTCATATGGTTAGATGAAACCAAAATATTACTTTTTGGTAAAAACTCAACTCGTCGTGTTTGGAGGACAAAGAATGCAGAGTTGCATCCAAAGAACACCATACCTGCTGTGAAGCATGGGGGTGGAAACCTCATGCTTTGGGGCTGTTTTTCTGCAAAGGGACCAGGACGACTGATCTGTGTAAAGGAAAGAATGTATCGTGAGATTTTGAGTGAAAACCTCCTTCCATCAGCAAGGGCATTGAAGATGAAACGTGGCTGGGTCTTTCAGCCATGACAATGATCCCAAACACACCGCCCGGCAACGAAGCAGTGGCTTTGTAAGAAGCATTTCAAGGTCCTGGAGTGGCCTAGCCAGTCTCCAGATCTCAACCCCATAGAAAATCTTTGGAGGGAGTTGAAAGTCCGTGTTGCCCAGCAACAGCCCCAAAACATCCCTGCTCTAGAGGAGATCTGCATGGAGGAATGGGCCAAAATACCAGCAACAGTGTGTGAAAACCTTGTGAAGACTTACAGAAAACGTTTGACCTCTGTCATTGCCAACAAAGGGAATATAACAAAGTATTGAGAAACCTTTGTTATTGACTAAATACTTATTTTCCACCTTAATTTGCAAATAAATTCATTAAAATTCATACAATGTGATTGTCTGGAATATTTTCTCTCATTTTGTCTGTCATAGTTGAAGTGTACCTATGAACCAATTACAGGCCTCATCTTTTTAAGTGGGAGAACTTGCACAATTGGTGGCTGACTAAATACTTTTTTGCCCCACTGTATATAATTATATATTTTTATTTTTAGATTTGATTATTTATATGTAATAATGACAATTACAACCATACAGAATGAACACTTTTAACTTAATCAATTTAGCCTCAAATAAATAATAATATGTTCAATTTGGTTTAAATAATGCAAAAACAAAGTGTTGGAAAAGAAAGTATAAGTGCAATATGTGCTATGTAAGACAGGTAACGTTTAAGTTCCTTGCTCAGAACATAAGAACATATGAAAGCTGGTGGTTTCTTTTAACATGAGTCTTCAATATTCCCAGGTAAGAAGTTTTCTGTTGTAGTTATTATAGGCATATTTCCCTCTATACCATTTGTATTTCATATACCTTTGATTATTTGATGTTCTTATAGGCACTTTAGTATTGCCAGTGTAACAGTATAGCTTCCGTCCCTCTCCTCGCTCCTCCCTGGGCTCGAAACAGGAACACAACGACAACTGCCACCCTCGAAGCAGCGTTACACATGCAGAGCAAGGGGAACAACCACTCCAAGGCTTAGAGCGAGTGACGTTTGAAACGCTATTAGCGCGTGCTAACTAACTAGCCATTTCACTTCGGTTACACCAGCCTCATCTCGGGAGTTGATAGGCTTGAAGTCATAAACAGCGCAATGCTTGATGCACAACAAAGAGCTGCTGACAAAACGCACGAAAGTGCTGTTTGAATGAATGTTTACGCGCCTGCTTCTACCTACCACCGCTCAGTCAGATACTTAGATACTTGTATGCTTGTATGCTCAGTCAGAATATATGCAACGCAGGATACGCTATGTAATATCTAGTAATGGGTCCCCTGAGCTGACAAGGTGAAAATCTCGTTCTGCCCCTGAACGAGGCAGTTAACCTGACCGTTCCTAGGTCGTCATTGAAAATAAGAATGTGTTCTTAACTGACTTGCCTAGTTAAATAAAGGTGTAAAAAAAAAAAAAAATCCGGCCAAATCGGTGTCCAAAAGTACCGATTTCCGATTGTTATGAAAACTTGAAATCGGCCATAATTAATCGGCCATTCCGATTTAATCGGTCGACCGCTAACACACACAACCTACACTTATCGATTCTTCTCCAGTAACTCCAAAGTTTTAGGTCAGAGGACCAATTCTTGAAGTAGTGTTTGTCTTTTACCTGAATCTTTGTATGACATCTCATGTACACCAATACTAATTAACTGTAACCTTGGCTTTGAACCTCTCAGGTCGTAACCTCCCGCGGTCTCTGCTGGTGTCTGGGGGGGACTCAGATGGTGGGGTGTTTGCCGTTCCTACCACCCTGCCCCCCAACAGCTCCCGACACTCCCGCATGTTCTCTCCCAACAAGGAGGCCGAGCTCGCCTTCCGACAACAGCTCGACTCAATCAACGTAAGGACGTTTTGCATACTCTCTCCATATTTTGTCTGTCTCAGAAAAATAAACTAGCTGGACTCTATCCATATCTCTTCATTCCTTCCAATCTTTTTATTTTCCCTCTTCAGGGATGCAAACTCGTCACTTTTGTAGATTTTTCGATATACAGTGCATTCGGAAAGTATTCAGACCCCTTGACTTTTACCAAATTATGTTACAGCCTTATTCTAAAATGGAATACATTTACTTTTTAAAATCCTCAATCTACACACAATACCCCATAATGACAAAGCAAAAACAGGCTTTTGGAAATTCTTGCAAATGTATTAAAAAAATAAAAAACAGAAATGCCTTATTCAGACCGTTCGCTATTTGAGCTCAGGTGCGTCCTGTTTCCATTGATCGTCCTTGATGTTTCGACAACTTGATTGGAGTCAACCTGTGGTAAATTCAATTGATTGGACATGATTTGGAAAGGCACACACCTGTCTATATAAGCTCCCATAGTTGACAGTGCATGTCAGAGCAAAAACCTAGTCATGAGGTTGAAGGAGTTGTCTGTAGAGCGCCGAGACAGTATTGTGGGGAAGGGTACTAAAAAATGTCTGCTGCATTGAATGTCCCCAAGACTGGGGCGAAAGTTCACTTTCCAACAGGACAATGACCCTAAGCACACAGCCAAGACAACATAGGAGTGGCTTCGGGACAAGTTTCTGAATGTCCTTCAGTGGCCCAGCCAGTGCCTGGTCTGATCAAACATCTCTGGAGAGACCTAAAAATACCTATGCAGCGATGCTCCCCATCCAACCTGACAGAGCCTCATGGTCATGCAACAATAAATGCGCTCCTTAAGTTACGGGACAGGGCTAGGTCTGTGTGGAACGCGGCATGTGGAGAGGGATGACGCAAGAAGCGGTGTAAACTATGAAATTGATGTTACACACAGCATATCACATTTAACACACTAAACATACAAATACCGTTATAGAAGGTAAAGTTAAAAACCCAAACCGATCCGTGCATCAATACCGGAATATAGTAAAATATCGTATACTGCCCAGCCCTAGGAGAGACATCTGGCTATCTCATCCAATTGGTTTTGAGGAGAGGATGCGAGGAGTGTGCAACAGATTCTCCCACTGTTATTCCAATATCACGTGTGACAGCTGTGAGCAGCCAACTGCATCCCCTAACCAGCCATTTGCTTACTCAGCTGCTTCTCTCTATCCGTTCTTTCGGCACACCTACATCAGTTTTCAAATGTTATTTACTGTGATGACGAGCTGGGGCTAGCAAACCGTGATGGGATTTATGTTACATTTGTTCAATCATTGGAGCAGCTCGCTGCATAAGTGAAGTGCATACGTACAGTCAGGTCCATAAGTATTTGGACAGTGACACAATTTCCATCATTTTGGCTCTGTGCACCCCCAAAATGGATTTGAAAGGAAACAATCAAGATGTGCTTTAAGTGTAGACTTTCATCTTTAATTTAAGGGTTTTGTAAAAAGAAAAAAGTATCGGAATTACAACCTTTTTTTAACGTAGCCCACCAATTATATGGGCTCAGAAGTAATTGGACAAATAACATGATCATGCATTTAAATTGTGTGTATTAATACTTGGTTGTAACTCCTTTGCAGTCAATGACTGCCTGAGGTCTGGAACCCATAGACATCACCAGATGCTGGGGTTCTACCCTGGTGATGCTTTGCCAGGCATTTACTGCAGCTGTCTTCAGTTCCTGCTTGTTCTTGAGGTGTTTTACCTTCAAGTGAAATGCATGCTCAATTGGATTCAGGTCAGGTGATTGACTTAGCCATTGCAGAACATTCCACTTCCTTGCCTTAAAATGGTATTGGGTTGCTTTCGTAGTATGCTTCAAGTCATTTTCCATCTGCACTGAAGTGCGTCCAATGAGTTTTGATGCATTTGGCTGAATCTGAGCAGATAATATAGCCCTAAACATTTCAGAATTCATCCTGCTGCTTTTGCCAGCAGTCACGCCTACCTTCTCTAGAGAGTTCTTGATCTGGCCACCTGCGAAGTGTTTTTTTTCTTCACCACAGTTGTTTTCCGTGGCCTTCCTGGCATTTTAGTGTTCCTGAGCTCACCAGTGTTTTCTTTTAAAGAATGTACCAAATAGTTTTCGCCACACCTAATGAGTTTTGTGGTCTTTTTTTTTTTTTTTTTGCCTAATGATGGCTTATTTCATTGGCAGTGCATGCTCTTTGGACTTCTCAATGCATGCTCATCTCAATATTAACAGCAACAGATTCTAAATGCAAATGCCACACTTGAAATCAACTCTAGACCTGTTATCTGCTTCCTTGTAAATTAACTGAGGGAATAACACACACCTGGCCATGGAACAGCTGAGCAGCCAATTGTCCAATTACTTTTGGTCCCTTAAAAAGGGGATGACCACATATAAAAAGTGCTGTAATTCCTACACCATTCACCCGATTTAGATGTAAATACCGTCAAAGTAAAGCTGTAAGTCTGCACTTTCAGCTCAAAATTGAATTTCAACTCATATGCTGTGGTAGACAGCTAAAATAATAACTTGGTCAATGTCCAAATATTTATGGACCTGATTCTTTATTTTGCCTGTAGAGGAAAATCTGAGTACACTGACCCTCACGCTTATGTCTTCATCAGTTAATGCCTCAAATTTCTAGCCCAAACCCTTTTCTACAGCGAATTGGTGCACGTTACATCATTTTATAAACCATGTTGCAGGCCCTTTTTAAACTACTTGTGGGCCGCAAGTGTTTGGTTTGATAACAAATAACCTTGTTTAGTAATGTTACCTGGCTAGTTAGATATCAACATGGTACCTTGGCTATGCGCATGTTTGGATGGTACAGGAAAAATGTGAAAGGGATTGATAGCCTACTCAAAGAGATGCTTCAAAGGTAGGATGCATATGCCTAATCAATATGATTCAGATTTAGCTTAGAATTACATCTGTTTTTCTTCTGGTGTTCCTTAAATTATTTTTGGTGCCTAACTGTTGGGAGGTGTGTGTGGTGTGATTGTGAGAGTGTAGGCTATGTGTGTAAAGTTGTAAGCTAAAGATGGTTTCATTTAGGCCAAACCTGAGTGTAACCCTTACTGCCACAATGAAACTGCAGATCATTATACATTTTATATTCCTTCCTACATTCCTCCTGCCTGATCACAGGTAGGCCTTTTGGATATGTGCAAATCAGCTATTTTCGACAGTCACGATTCTACTCGGTATCGTGATACTTGGTTTGGTATCCTATTGTTAGTAAATGTTGGTGTTGCGACAACCTCATTCTGAAAAAGGCCCATTTTTCTTGCAGTTTAGTTGTTGTTTTTTAATCTTTTTGGAGCCTCACATATTTGCATCACTGCCTCTTACAGTTGCAGTCAGACATTTTCCTGCCGAAACAAAGGAAAAACCGAAGCCGGCCACTTCGAAAGCCCCTCGTGGTCCAGGTAAGTCTTTCATCTTAGTCCATTGTTTGGTGCACCTATTGAATTGACAGTTATTCTTAGGACAGCTTGAAATCTGAACAGAATGTTTTAATGTGAAATTGTTGTTTTTGTTCCTCAGAGAACTCTGCTCCCCCGCACCACTGGAGACACTCCTCAACATGTCTGCTCCTTCTCCATCCTCTCCAACTCATCTGCCACAGGTATGCCACCTGTCAACATAACCCATACACCTAGTTTAAAAATTATAAATTAATTAGAAAACATGCTTTTACTTACCTAATCACAGGAAGGAATGTTTGAAGTATCGGAGAAACATATTTTTTTTGGTAATTATGCTGCAGGAATAAAAAGCACTGGGGAGCAGTAATATTTTGTGTTCAGGCCCAAAAATGTTTTATCCAACTATCTAAACAGGGCTAGAAGTACTCAACCACACTCACCTCCATAGTTTGGACTTGACTGACTTTTTTTTCTTCTTACTGTTCCCCCCCCCCCCCAGGAACAGGCTCCTTCCGGCCAATCCAGCCCCGTCTCTCTCCCTCCACCCGTCCCCTCCTCCCCAGAACTCCGCCTATTACCTCTGGCCCTGGGATGTCCAGTCAGCTCTCCAGTACGTACCGCTTCTCTCTACCTATTCAGGGCCTGAAACTAACTTTTTGGTCCATCAGCCACTGTGGCAGGTTTTTTTTTTTTTTTTTTAAATCTGCCAGCTACTCAGATTCTTTCAAAAATTACACAGAAATTATCAAATAAAACCGATAATGTATTACTATTAAATAGCCAAGACACACGAGGACAAAGTCTCACTTGAGTAGACTTTAGACCTACCTTGATGCCTGTGCGCAGCTGTGCTATACAGGATTCGTAGTTCTTTAACGTTGTGCGATTAATTTACCAGCTAAGTAACAAAACGGCAGAAATACCTTGAAACCAGCTACTGCAGCATTTACACTATATTATATATATATATATATATATATATATATATATATATACTAGAGGTCGAACCGATACCGATTATTGGAGGCCCAAAAAAGCCGATACCGATTAATCGGCCAATTAAAATTATATATATTATTTATTTGTAATAATGACAATTAAAACAATACGGAATTAAAACTTATTTGAACTTAATATAATACATCAATAAAATCAATTTAGTAAACAAAGTGGAGAATAACGTAAAAGTGCAATATGTGCTATGTAAGAAAGCTAACGTTTCAGTTCCTTGCTCAGAACATATGAAAGCTGGTGGTTCCTTTTTAAGATGAGTCTTCAATATTCCCAGGTAAGAAGTTTTCTGTTGTAGTTATTATAGGACTATTTCCTTCTATACCATTTGTATTTTATCAACCTTTGACTATTGGATGTTCTTATAGGCACTTTAGTATTGCCAGTGTAACAGTATAGCCTCTGTCCCGCACCTCCCTGGGCTCGAACCAGCAACACATCGACAACAACCACCACACCGAAGCAGCGTTACCCATGCAAAGCAAGGGAAACAACCACCCCAAGGCTCAGAGCGAGTGAAGTTTGAAACGCTATTAGCGCACGCTAACTAGCCAGCCATTTCACTTCGGTCACACCAGCCTCATCTCGGGAGTTGATAGGTTTGAAGTCATAAACAGCGCAATGCTTGACGCACAACGAAGAGCTGCTGACAAAACGCACGAAAGTGCTGTTTGAATGACTGTTTACGCGCCTGCTTCTACCTACCACTGCTCAGTCAGATACTTAGATACTTGTATGCTCAGTCAGAATATATGCAACGCAGGATACGCTAGATAATATCTAGTAATATCATCAACCATGTGTAGTTAACTAGTGATTATGATTGGGGTGGCAGGGTAGCCTAGTGGTTAGAGCGTTGGACTAGTAACCAAGCTGACAAGGTGTTTACTTGAGGCTAAATAGATTTTATTGATGTATTATAAACCCCGAGCTGACACGGTACAAATCTGTCGTTCTGCCCCTGAACAGGCAGTTAACCCACTGTTCCTAGGCCGTCATTGAAAATAAGAATTTGTTCTTAACTGACTTGCCTGGTTAAATAAAGATGAAATAAAGGTGTAAAAAAAAAACGGCAAATCAGTGCCCAAAAATACAGATTTACGATTGTTATGATTCAGATTAATCGGTCGACCTCTAATATATAATTATAATCTTTAGAAATGCAATGGAACGCAGCTACCTCTGATGGGAGCACGCCTGACTGAGCTGATGGCCTTCTGGCAGACCCCTTACTCAATCAGCTCTTATTCTCTCCTCCTGCACAGTAGAAGTGTGGGGCGATTATGATTTTTCAACGCCGATACCGATTATTGGAGGACCAAAAAAGCCGATACCGATTAATCGGCCAATTAAAATTATATATATTATTTATTTGTAATAATGACAATTACAACAATACTGAATTAACACTTATTTGAACTTAATATAATACATCAATAAAATCATTTTAATGTGGTTAGAGCGTTGGACTCGTAACCGGAAGGTTGCAAGTTCAAACCCCCGAGCTGAGAAGGTACAAATCTGTCGTTCTGCCCCTGAACAGGCAGTTAACCCACTGATCCTAGGCCGTCATTGAAAATAAGAATTTGTTCTTAACTGACTTGCCTAGTTAAATAAAGGTAAAAAAAATAAATAAAAAAAGTCTGAAACAAGGTTCTAAATACCGTTGACATCTAGTGGAAGCCTTAGGAAGTGCAATCGGACAAAATGTACACTATCTTGGATAGGCAAAGAGTTGAAAAACTACAAATATCAGATTTCCCAATTCCTGGTTGAGTTTTTTTCTCAGGTTTTTGCCTGCCACATGAGTTCTGTTTTACTCACAGACATCATTCAAACTGTTTTAGAAACTTCAGAGTGTTTTCTATCCAAATCTACTAATAATATGCATATCTTAGCTTCTGGGCCTGAGTAGCAGGCAGTTTACTCTGGGCACCCTATTCATCCAAGCTACTCAATACTGCCCCCCAGCCATAAGAAGTTAACTCAATCATCGGTGTGACCGCTCTAGGTCATGGTTGTTATTGTTTGGGACCGCACTGGTTATGGATCGCATAGATTAGTAGTAACATTGTTGCTAAGCTTTGACATACAAACCATCAGAAGGTTCAACTGCAAGCCTGAAGTCAACAGCTAAGATCTCTCCTGCTCTCTCTCTTTCTCTTACCTCTATTGTTCCATTGCTTTACACTGCAGCAGACTTTCTATTTTTCCCATGCGCTTCCCGTTGATGTTCATTGTCGGACTATTATTGCCATGCCAGAAGTATTTGGGTTGACATTTTAGTTAAAGGGGAGGTAGCTTGCAAGTCTGTGTATTGTTATTTGAACTGTATTGAAGTGGTGTGGTACTGATATGTGGCCGAGAAGATTTTGGACATTTTAAGGCCTTTGTTTTGTAAATGAACACACCCACATTCATAGCCTCTGCACTCATCCACTGGGAAGTAATAGAGATTATTGCAAATCCTCAAATGTTGATGACTGGGTTCTTTCTTGTAAATTGTTTCTATGAAGTTGCCATTCAATTGCTCTGCCATTATTATTATTATTATTATTGTTGTTGTATGAGGTATTATTGGTGGGGTTACCCCTGTGCTGTGACATGGGTTTCTATTGTGTGTCTTAGCCAGTGAAGAGTGAAGATATCTGCAAACAGGCTACACTCTAGGCAGTCTCTTCTGCTGATGTGTATGGGTCTGGTAGTGGTACTTTCTCGATCCTACTCTTTTCCTTTCAGGAGGATTAATACCCGCCTGGTGCCCGAACAAAATCATTATCTTTACACGTCTCTACCGCTACAACCTCACAAATGCTCTTGTGGAAGAAAGTCCCCTCGGCAATGTTCCAATATCTAGTGGAAAACCTTCCCAGAAGAATGGAGGTTGTTATAGTCGCAAAGGGGGTACCAACTCCATATTAATGCCCATGAATTAGGAATGATATGTTTGACGAGCAGGTGTTCACATGCTTTGGTCATGTAGAGTATATTGCAATAAATGTGAGACGTATTGTATTTCATTAACAAATGTGAGAGAAATTCTCGCACTGTGGAGCCCTGTCCACCCACCAACATGGCTGGTGAAATAGACCTCTTACCCGCCAATGCCAAAATCTACTCTAATTTGGCAGGTGGTGGGTGTTCGTTTAGGCCCTGGTCATGTTTTATTTTTCTCTTGTTTTTCACCTTTTTAGGCCATCTTCTATTTTAAGGCCCATCTAGGCCAGGCCCCACTGATGCTGGAAATTAGCGTACTAGAGTCTTGACAATTTAATGTTTTTCC
Organism: Oncorhynchus nerka; assembly: GCF_034236695.1. NCBI lineage: Eukaryota > Metazoa > Chordata > Actinopteri > Salmoniformes > Salmonidae > Oncorhynchus > Oncorhynchus nerka. The sequence goes on from NC_088421.1 coordinate 1,477,813, forward strand.
ATCCAGGTGCCATTGACCTGGCAGCCAAGTCAGCAGGCATCATCCCAGGCAGCCCCTGTCGAGAGCTGGAGGCCCCCAGTCCAGACGGAAGGCCCATCTCAACCTCTCACCCTGGAGTGGTGTATGCTGGTCCTCCCCAGCCACAGCTCCTCCAGCAGGCCTCTGAGGTGAGTGGAACGCTGAAAGAAGGGAAAGAAAAACAGTCATATGGAGAGATCTAAAAGACAATGTACCCTATCTCTACCTGGGTTGTGTTCAAAAGGCTGGACACTGTTTTGGACAAGGGAGGTGCTACAGGAACTTGTCCAATAAGAGCACAGATTTTTCATATATTTTTACACATGAATTCTAACCCTGTATCATTCTTTCCCTAACCCTCCACCAGGTTTCGCTGCAGAACGGCCTCCCCCCTCCGTCTCCAGGAGTAGCAGGTGACTCGCTCCTCTCCCCGCCCAGCGTGGCTTCTCTACTGGACATCTCTCTCCCGGGACCCCCAGAGGAAGCGATGGCTCCTGGAGGGCCACAAACACACATCAGTGACTCAATCATTGAGCTGGCCATCAACTCTGCACACTACGGTAAGTGAAGGGGGCGTTGTTAGGTGGTCCTCCAGGAGGAGGTGCGTGTGCTTCTAAAATAAGATTTTGTACTGTTTTTGTAGTGTAGCCTGATCTGTTTACATCTCTCTCTCGTGCTGTCGCTCTCTCTCAGGTGATGAGGCATCCCTCTCTCCTGCCAAGCTGAATGGTAGTGAGTGCTCTAAACTCCTACCCTGTACCTCAGTCAGCCCCTCCAGAGGCTGGATCCCTTCCCCCAGCCACGACCCTCAGTGGTACCCCAACGACTCCACTGACTCTTCATTTGGCTGCCTGCTTTGTAAGACGGACACACATACTTTTATATGTACAGTGGGGCAAAAAAGTATTTAGTCAGCCACCAATTGTGCAAGTTCTCCCACTTAAAAAGATGAGAGAGGCCTGTAATTTTCATCATAGGTACACTTCAACTATGACAGGCAAAATGAGAAAAAAAATCCAGAAAATCACATTGTAGGATTTTTTTATGAATTTATTTGCAAATTATGGTGGAAAATAAGTATTTGGTCACCTACAAACAAGCAAGATTTCTGGCTCTCACAGACCTGTAACTTCTTCTTTAAGAGGCTCCTCTGTCCTCCACTCGTTACCTGTATTAATCGCACCTGTTTGAACTTGTTATCAGTATAAAAGACACCTGTCCACAACTTCAAAAAGTCACACTCCAAACTCCACTATGGCCAAGACCAAAGAGCTGTCAAAGGACACCAGAAACAAAATTGTAGACCTGCACCAGGCTGGGAAGACTGAATCTGCAATAGATAGGTAAGCAGCTTGGTTTGAAGAAATCAACTGTGAGAGCAATTATTAGGAAATGGAAGACCTACAAGACCACTGATAATCTCCCTCGATCTGGGGCTCCACGCAAGATCTCACCCCGTGGGGTCAAAATGATCACAAGAACGGTGAGCAAAAATCCCAGAACCACACGGGGGGACCTAATGAATGACCTGCAGAGAGCTGGGACCAAAGTAACAAAGCCTACCATCAGTAACACACTACGCCGCCAGGGACTGCAGTGCCAGACGTGTTCCCCTGCTTAAGACATGTCCAGGCCCGTCTGAAGTTTGCTAGAGAGCATTTGGATGATCCAGAAGAAGATTGGGAGAATGTCATATGGTTAGATGAAACCAAAATATTACTTTTTGGTAAAAACTCAACTTGTCGTGTTTGGAGGACAAAGAATGCTGAGTTGCATCCAAAGAACACCATACCTACTGTGAAGCATGGGGGGTGGAAACATCATGCTTTGGGGCTGTTTTTCTGCAAAGGGACCAGGACGACTGATCCGTGTAAAGGAAAGAATGAATGGGGCCATGTATCGTGAGATTTTGAGTGAAAACCTCCTTCCATCAGCAAGGGCATTGAAGATGAAACTGGCTGGGTCTTTCAGCATGATAATGATCCCAAACACACCGCCCGGGCAACAAAGGAGTGGCTTTGTAAGAAGCATTTCAAGGTCCTGGAGTGGCCTAGCCAGTCTCCAGATCTCAACCCCATAGAGAATCTTTGGAGGGAGTTGAAAGTCCGTGTTGCCCAGCAACAGCCCCAAAACATCACTGCTCTAGAGGAGATCTGCATGGAGGAATGGGCCAAAATACTAGCAACAGTGTGTGAAAACCTTGTGAAGACTTACAGAAAACGTTTGACCTCTGTCATTGCCAACAAAGGGTATATAACAAAGTATTGAGAAACTTTAGTTTTTGACCAAATACTTATTTTCCACCATAATTTGCAAATAAATTCATTAAAAATCCTACGATATGATTTTCTGGATTTTGTTTTTCCTCATTTTGTCTGTCATAGTTGAAATGTACCTATGATGAAAATTACAGCCCTCTCTCATATTTTTCAGTGGGAGAACTTAAACAATTGGTGGCTGATTTAATGTTTTTTTGCCCCACTGTGTGTATGTATGTATATGTACAGTTGTGTGTATTTATTTATGAATGTACAGTTGAAGTCGGAAGTTTACATACTGTTGGAGGCATTAAAACTAGTTTTTCAACTACTCCACAAATTTCTTGATAACAAACTATAGTTTTGGCAAGTCGGTTAGGACATCTGCTCGGTGCATGACACAAGTAATTTTCCCAACAATTGTTTACAGACAGATAATTTCACTTATAATTCACTGTATCACAATTCCAGTGGGTTAGAAGTTTACATATACTAAAAAACAGCTTGAACATTACAGAAAATTATGTCATGGCTTTAGAAGCTTCTGATAGGCTAATTGACATTTGAGTCAATTGGAGGTGTACCTGTGGATGTATTTCAAGGCCTACCTTCATGCCTCTGCTTGACATCATGGGAAAATCAAAATAAATCAGTCAAGACTTCAGAAAAACAATTGTAGACCTCCACAAGTCTGGTTCATCTTTGGGAGCAATTTCCAGACTCCTGAAGGTACCTTGTTCATCTGTATAAACAACAATACGCAAGTATAAACACCATGGGATCACGCAGCCATCATACCGCTCAGGAAGGAGACACGTTCCGTCTCCTAGAGATGAATGTACTTTGGTGCGAAAAGTGCAAATCAATCGCAGAACAGCAAAGGACCTAGTGTGGTTGGACCATTTCAGTTTGTCCATGATGTGTACGCCGAGGAACTTAACTTTCCACCTTCTCCACTACTGTCCCGTCAATGTGGATAGGGGGGTGCTCCCTCTGCTGTTTCCTGAAGTCCTCGATCATCTCCTTTGTTTTGTTGATGTTGAGTGTGAGGTTGTTTTCCTGACGCCACACTCCGAGGGCCCTCACCTCCTCCCTGTAGGCCGTCTCGTTGTTGTTGGTAATCAAGCCTACCACTGTAGTGTCGTCTGCACACTTGATGATTGAGTTGGAGGTGTGCATGGCCACGCAGTCATGGGTGAATAGGGAGTACAGGAGTGGGCTGAGAACGCACCCTTTTGGGGGTCCCCAGTGTTGAGGATCAGGGGGGTGTAGATGTTGTTTCCTACCCTCACCACCTGGGTGTGGCCCGTCAAAGTCCAGGACCCAGTTGCACAGGGTGGGTTGAGACCCAGGGTGTCAAGTATAATGACAAGTTTGGAGGGCACTAAATGCTGAGCTGTAGTCGAGGAACAGCATTCTTACATAGGTATTCCTCTTGTCCAGATGGGTTCGGGCAGTGTGATTACGTCGTCTGGACCTATTGGGGCGTTAAGTAAATTGGAGTGGGTCTAGGGTGTCAGGTAGGGTGGAGGTGATATGTTCCTTGACTAGTTTCTCAAAGTACTTCATGATGACGGAAGTGAGTGCTACGGGGGGCAGTAGTCGTTTAGCTCAGTTAGCTTAGCTTTCTTGGGAACAGGAACAATGGTGGCCCTCTTGAATCATGTGGGACCAGCAGACTGGGATATGGATTGATTGAATATGTCCGTAAACACACCAGCCAGCTGGTCTGTGCATGCTCTGTGGACATGGCTAGGGATGCTGTCTGGGCTGGTTGCCCTGCGAGTGTTAACACGTTTAAATGTTTTACTCATGTTGGCTCTGGTGAAGGAGAGTACGCAGGTTTTGGTTATGGGCCGTGTCGGTGGCACGGCCCATAACCACACCTCTTTAAGGAATGCCTAGGATAGGATAAAGTAATCCTTCTCACCCCCTTAAAATATTTAGATGCACTATTGTAAAGTGGCTGTTCCACTGGATGTCATAAGGTGAACGCACCAATTTGTAAGTCGCTCTGGATAAGAGCGTCTGCTAAATGACTTAAATGTAAATGTAAATGTATTGTCCTCAAAGTGAGCGAAGAAGTTGTTTAGTTTGTCTGGGAGCAAGACATCGGGGTCCGCGACAGTGCTGGTTTTAGTTTTGTAGTCCGTGATTGACTGTAGACCTTGCCACATTCCTCTCGTGTCTGAGCCGTTGAATTGCGGCTACTTTGTCTCTACTGACGCTTAGCTTGTTTGATTGCCTTTCAGAGGGAATAGCTACACTGTTTGTATTCGGTCATGTTTCCGGTCATCTTGCCCTGATTTAAAAGCAGTGGATCACTCTTTCAATTTTGTGCGAATGCTGCCATCAATCCACGGTTTCCGGTTGGGGAAGGTTTTAATAGTTGCTGTTGGTACAACCTCACCGATGCACTTGCTAGTAAACTCAATCACCGAATCAGTGTATACATCGTTGTTCGACGCTATCCGGAACATACCCCAGTCCACGTGATCGAAACGTGGAATCAGATTGGTCGGACCAGCGTTGAACAGACCTAACCATGGGCGTTTCCTGTTTTAGTTTCTTTTTATAGGCTGGGAGCAACAAAATGGAGTCGTGGTCAGATTTGCCGATAGGAGGGCGGCGGATGGCTTTGTATGTGTCGCAGAAGTTGGTAACAATCAATGATCCAGAATTTTCCCAGTCCGGGTCGCGCATTCAGTATGCTGATTAAAATTTAGGGAGTCTTGTTTTCAGATTAAACTTGTTAAAATCTCCAGCTACAATAAATGCAGCCTCAGGATAGGTGGTTTCCAGTTTACATAGAGTCCAATGTTCTTTCTGGGCCGTCGAGGTGTCTGCTTGGGGGGGAGATGTACAGGACTGTGATAATAATCGGAGAGAATAATCTTGGTAGATAATGCGGTCGGCATTTGATTGTAAGGAAATACTAATTGAGTTTATGTAAACTTCTGACCCACTGGGAATGTCATGAAATAAATAAGTTGAAATAAATCATTCTCTCTACTATTATGCTGACATTTTACATTCTTAAAATGAAGTGGTGATCCCAACTGACCTAAAACCGACAATTTTTACTAGGATTAAATTTCAGGAATTGTGAAAAACTGAGTTTAAATGTATTTGGCTGGTGTATGTATAAACTTCCGACTTAAACTGCATGAATCCAAACACACGTACAGTATATACGCACACGCAGCCATTATCACCAGTCTCTGGCAATGATGATTTTCTATTGAACTGAACCTGATGATGAAGCCAATTGAAGCAGGATTACTCTGAGCCCAGAAGCATTAGCTCAAATGATATTGTCTTGAATTGTGTTGTCTCAATTTCAAACAATTTTAACTCATTACCCCCCCCAACAGCGAGCCTGGTGTCCCCTGATAAGGGCAGACGAAGCTCCCTGACTCCTTCTGGCCCCTCCAGTGGTACAGCCCTCCTCGGACCCAGATTTATGGACTGCAACTCCCATGATTCCTTTCAGTCCCGCGGCCTGCCAGACGTAGCGGAGGTAAGACCACCCCAGTAGGAAGCATATTACTACATCCCTCCCTTGCACGGTTTTAACCTTTTTTGTTTCTTTACAGTTTAAATCAAATGTATTTGTCACATGCGCCAAATACAACAGGAGTCCTTATCGTGAAATGCTTACTTACAAGCCCTTAACCAACACTAGTTTTAAGAAAAATATTTACTAAAGTAAAAAAATAAAAGAACAACAATAAAATAACAAGAATGAGGCTTTATACAAGGGGTACCAAGTCAACGTGAGGGGGTACAGGTTAGTCAAAGACGCACCTACTCATTCCAGGGTTTTTCTTTATTTTTACCATTTTCTACATTGTAGAATAATAGTGAAGACATCAACTTGATATAACACATATTGAATCATGTAGAAACCAAAAAAGTATTAAACAAATCAAAATATATTTCAGGTTCTTCAAATAGCCACCCTTTGCCTTGATGACAGCTTTGAACTCTCTTGGCATTCTTTCAACCAGCTTCACCTGGAATGCTTTTCCAACCATCTTGAAGGAGTTCCCACATGCTGAACACTTGTTGGCTGCTTTTTCTTCACTCTGCGGTCCAACTCATCCCAAATCATCTCTGTTGCGTTGAGGTCCGGTGATTGTGGTGGCCAGGTCATCTGATGCAGGACTCCATCACTCTCCTTGGTCAAATAGCCCTTACACAGCCTGGAGGTGTGTTGCGTCAGTGTCCTGTTGAAAAACAAATGATAGTCCCACTAAGCACAAACCAGTTGGGATGGCGTATCGCTGCAGAATGCTGTGGTAGCCTTGCTGGTTAAGTGTACCTTGAATTCTAAATAAATGAGTGTCACCAGCAAAGCACAACCTCCTCCATGCTTCAGTGGGAACCGCACATCCGGAGATCATCTGTTCACCTACTCTGCGTCTAACAAAGACACGGTGGTTTGAACGAAAAATCTCAAATTTAGACTCCTCAGACCAAAGGACAGATTTCCACTGGTCTAATGTCCATTGTGTTTCTTGGCCCAAGCAAGTCTCTAATTCTTATTGGTGTTGTTCAGTAGTGGTTTCTTTGTGGGAATTTGACAATGAAGGCCTGATTCATGCATTCTCCTGAACAGTTCATGTCTGTTACTTGAACTCGGAAGCATTTATTTGGACTGCAATTTCTGAGGCTGGGTTATCTCTAATGAACTTATCCTCTGCAGCAGAAGCAGAAGTAACTCTGGCTGCTCCTTTCATGTGGTGGTCCTCATGAGAGCCAGTTTCCTCAGCGCATGATGGTTTTTGCTTCTGCACTTGAAGAAACTTTCAAAGTTCCTGAATTTTTCCACATTGACTGACCTTTGTCTTAAAGTAATGATGGACTGTCAATTCGCTTTGCATATTTGAGCTGTTCTTGCCATAATATGGACTTGGTCTTTTACCAAATAGGCTATCTTCTATACACCACCCCTACCTTGTCACAACACAACTGATTGGCTCAAACACATTAAGAAGTAAAGAAATTCCACAAAATAACTTTTAACAAGGCACACCTGTTAATTGAAATGCATTCCAGGTAACTACCTCATAAAGCTGGTTGAGAGAATGCCAAGAGTGTGCAAAGCTGTCATCACACAAAGGGTGGCTGTTTTTGAAGAATCTCAAATATACAATGTGTTTTGATTTGTTAACACTTTGGGTTATTACATGATTCCATATGTGTCATAGTTTTGATGTATTCACTATTATTCTACAATGTAGAAAAGAGTAAAAAATAAAGAAGAACCTAGGAATGAGTAGGCGTGTCCAAACCTTTGACTGGTGCTGTACATGCAGGTAGGGGTAAAGTGACTAGTTAATAGATCATAAATATAGAGTAGTGGCAACATAAAACTAATATTGGAATTATAGAACACTTGTGGATTTATATTAAGATTAAATTGAAAACAACATTGTTGCATGTGTTGAATTGACCATGCAGACTGAACGAATGTGTCTTGTGGTCAAGCGACAACAAATGAGCTCTTTGAGTGACGGGTTGGGACTAGGTCTGTGTGGAAAGTGGCATGGAAAGAGAGAGGAGAGGGATGACTCAAGTTGCGGCATAAACCTATACGAATGGACGTTACACACGCCGTATCACATTTAACAAACCAAACATTCAAATACCGTTATAGACGGTAAAGTAAAAACCCAAACCGGTCTGTGCATCAATAACGGTATATGGGAAAAAAACAGTATACTGTTTTTATATATATATATATGTATGTATGTATGTATGTATGTATGTATGTATGTATGTATGTATGTATGTATGTATGTATGTATGTATGTATGTATGTATGTATGTATGTATGTATGTATGTATGTATGTATGTATGTATGTATGTATGTATGTATGTATGTATGTATGTATGTATGTATGTATGTATGTATGTGTGTGTGTGTGTGTGTGTGTGTGTGTGTGTGTGTGTGTGTGTGTGTGTGTGTGTGTGTGTGTGTGTGTGTGTGTGTGTGTGTGTGTATGTATGGATGACCGGAAACATGACCGAATACAAACAGTGTAGCTATTCCCTCTGCAAGGCAATCAAACAAGCTAAGCGTCAGTAGAGACAAAGTAGTCGCAATTCAACGGCTCAGACACGAGAGGAATGTGGCAAGGTCTACAGTCAATCACGGACTACAAAACTAAAACCAGCCCCGTCGCGGACCCCGATGTCTTGCTCCCAGACAAACTAAACAACTTCTTCGCTCACTTTGAGGACAATACAGTGCCACCGACACGGCCCATATATATATATATATATATATATATATATATTATTGGTGATGTGGACAGAAGCTCTCAACCTGCTCCACTACAGCCCCATTGATGAGAATGGGGGCATGCTCGGCCTCCTTTTCCTGTAGTCCATGATCATCTCCTTTTTGTCTTGATCACGTTGAGGGAGAGGTTTTTGCCACACTACCAGGTCTCTGACCACCTCCCTATAGGCTGTTTCATTATTGTCGGTGATCAGGCAAGCTTAATGATGGTGTTGGAGTTGTGCTTGGCCACGCAGTCATGGGTGAACAGGGAGTGCAGGAGGGGACTAAGCACCACCCCTGAGGGTCCCACATGTTAAGGATCGGCATGGCAGATATTGTTGCCTACCCTTACCACGGCCCTTCAGGAAGTCCAGGATCCAGTTCCAGAGGGAGGTGTTTAGTGGAGAGGTCGACCGATTATGATTTGTCAGTGCCGATGCCGATTATTGGAGGACCCAAAAAAAAACGATACCGATTTAATCGGCTGTTTTTAAAATTATTTTTTATTTGTAATAATGACAATTACAACAATACTGAATGAACACTTATTTTAACTTAATATAATACATCAATAAAATCAATTTCGCCTCAAATAAATAATGCAAAAACAAAGTGTTGGAGAAGAAAGTAAAAGTGCAATATGTGCTATGTAAGAAAGCTAACGTTTAAGTTCCTTGCTCAGAACATGAAAGCTGGTGGTTTCTTTTAACATGAGTCTTCAATATTCCCAGGTAAGAAGTTTTAGGTTGTAGGAATTATAGGACTAGTTCTCTCTACCATTTGTATTTCATATACCTTTGACTATTGGATGTTCTTATAGGCACTTTAGTATTGCCAGTGTAACAGTATAGCTTCCGTCCCTTTCCTCGCTCCTACCTGGGCTTGAACCAGGAACACATCGACAACAGCCACCCTCGAAGCAACGTTACCCATGCAGAACAAAGGGAATAACCACTCCAATTCTCAGAGCGAGTAACGTTTGAAAAGCTATTAGCGCGCACCCTGCTAACTAGCTAGCCATTTCACATGGGTTACACCAGCCTAATCTCAGGAGTTGATGGGCTTGAAGTCATGAACAGCGCAATGCTTGAAGCACAGCAAAGAGATGCTGGCAAAACGCACAAAAGTGCTGTTTGAATGAATGCTTACGAACCTGCTGGTGCCTACCATCGCTCAGTCAGACTGCTCTATCAAATTATAGACTTAGTTATAACATAATAACACACAGAAATACGAGCCTTAGGTCATTAATATGGTAGAATCCGGAAACTATCATCTCGAAAACAAGACGTTTATTTTTTCAATTAAATACGGAATCGTTCCGTATTTTATCTAATATTTCTGTTACCTTGAACAACATTCAATGTTATGTCATAATTACGTACAATTCTGGTAAATTAGGCGGCCCAAACTGTTGCATATACCCTGACTCTGCGTGCAATGAACGCAAGAGAAGTGACACAATTTCACCTGGTTAATATTGCCTCCTAACCTGGATTTCTTTTAACTTAATATGCAGGTTAAAAAATATATACTTCTGTGTATTGATTTTAAGGCATTGATGTTTATGGTTAGGTACACATTGGAGCAAGGACAGTCCTTTTTTGTGAATACGCACCGCATCGATTATATGCAACGCAGGACACGCTAGATAAACTAGTAATATCATCAACCATGTGTAGTTAACTAGTGATTATGATTGTTTTTTATAACATAAGTTTAATGCTAGCTAGAAACTTACCTTGGCTTACTACATTCGCATAACAGGCAGGCTCCTCGTGGAGTGCAATGAGGCAGGTGGTTAGCGCGTTGGACTAGTTAACTGTAAGGTTGCAAGACTGAATCCCCGAGCTGACAAGGTAAAAATCTGTCGTTCTGACCCCGAAAGAGGCAGTTAACCCACCGTTCCTAGGCCGTCATTGAAAATAAGAATGTGTTATTAACTGACTTGCCTAGTTAAATAAAGGTGTAAAAAAAAAAGTGTTCAAAAATACCGATTTCCAATTGTTTTGAAAACTTGAAATCGGCCCTAATTAATCGGCCATTCCGATTAATCGGCCGACCTCTAGTTTAGTCCCAGGGTCCTTAGCTTATTGATGAGCTTTGAGGGCACTATGATGTTGAACGCTGAGCTGCAGTCAATGAACAGCGTTCTCTGTTGTGAGCCATGACCAGCCTTTCATAGCATTTCATGGCTACTGACATGAGTGCTACGGGTCAGTAGTCATTTAGGCAGGTTACCTTGGTGTTCCTGAGCACAGGGACTGCTTGAAACACAGGTTGAAAATGTCAGTGAAGACACTTGCCAGTTGGTCAGCGCATGCTCGGAGTACACATCCTGGCAAGCCGTCTGGCCTTGCGAATGTTGACCTGTTTAAAGGTCTTACTCACATCGGCTACGGCGAGTGTGATCAGTCGTCCGGAACAGCGGGTGCTCTCATGCATGCTTCAGTGTTTGTTGCTTGCCTCAAAGAATGCAAGTCACTTATCTCGTCTGGTAGGCTTGTGTCATTGGGCATCTTGTTTAGAGTTTGAATCCATTATATTGTAGTATTTTTTTTTTTATAACAAATTCATTGATGTTGGTCACTCCCTTGTCAATTCTCTGGAAGCATGTTCTTCAGCCATTCAGTGACTATCTAATATGTGGTTATCTTCATCCCTGCAGGTCGACACCCAGCTGGCCTGCATGATGAGTGAGAGCAGCGTGGATTACATCGCCCGCTTCAACGATTTGGCACAGGAGCTGGCTGTCACAGAGCCGCACCTCACACCCTCATAAATTTGAAATAATCTGGGGCAGGGTTTAGGATCTGTCTGTCACAGTTGCCCCTCCCACTCCTTCAGAAGTGCAAGGATTTTGGGGGTGGAGAGACACTCCTTCACCTATATAGTTTGTGAAAGAAAGTGCAATAACCAAGGCCATTGGCCTGAACAGAAGAAGCAGTCAGAGCTACCTTGGCACAGTCCATCTTGAACAGGTTTAAACTCTTTGATGGTTTCTAATGGGTTCTGAAATGGTTTCTTCTGGTTCTGAAGGCCTGTGGACCGGTTTTAACTGGTTCTGATTGGTTTGGAATCGATTTCAACTGATTCTGATGGGTTCCATCTGGCTTGTTTGTTTGGACCATTCTGTCTGTTCTGCCCAGCGAGCCACCCTTTAAAAAAAATAAAAAATAAAAAAAAACTTCAAATATGAATCCTGTTTACAAAACACAACCTCATGTAAAGAAAAAAACAATGCCATATATGAACAAAAGACGGGGTCTGTCCTTGTCCTCTTATCTCCCTCTTCCCTCTGAGAAATATCAAACTGAAGACATTTGAATGCAAAATGTAAATGTCAGACAAACTTGAAAATAACTACTGATGAACTTCTGAACTGCTGGTAGCGTGTCCTTCTCCGTCTTGTCAGTTTAATACGTCCACGTGAACTAACACCACTTAATAATTTAATCTGTTGAAACTGAACAAGCCATATGAGTGGAACTGATATGAATTTGTATCCCAGGCCAAGCATTCGTGTCCCTCCCTCCATATCAATGCAAAAAAGTTTGACACTCCACTTGAACATCTAACTCACCCTGTGTTTTCTTCTCAACCAATGCTTTGAAACTTACTAAAAGCTCATTTCAGTTTTCTGTAGGAAAGTATTTTGTAACTTTGCGCCCTATTGAATGCAACCCTTGTGTGCTTTTCTTTAACACCACACGGCACTCTATCCTATGATGCCTGGTTGGTTGTCAGTCGAGGGGTGTGTTTGAGGTCCCCAGCTGACTAAAGGATCAATCATATTATGAGGGTTTTTAGACACAGAAATATAGTCACGTTCCAGGATGACTAAATTGGAGATGTTGCATTGCATCATCCAATGTTTGTATCATCAACTATGCAGTCCGGCATCAGATTACTACGCTCGAGTTCCTGCCTGACTACATTGCAGCAAATGCCAGAAATTATGAAGCTTGTTTCCAGGACTATCTGTGTCCAAAATGGCACCCTATTTCCTATATAGTGCGCTGCTTTTGACCAGAGCCTATAGGGCCCAGGTCAAAAGGAGTATGCTATGTAGGGAATAGGTTGCCAATTCGGACACACCCAATGCCTAGATGTCAGCTAAGCATTTTGATATGAGTAATCACATTGACACAATGTTCAAATACTAAATGTCATATTTTTATTTTTTAACACACTAAAATAAATGTTCAAGCTACAAATGTGGATTATGTCTAAAGACTTCTGTAGCAGATGTCTTTTAAATTGGGGCATGGAGTCCTTTCTCTTTGTGTAACTTTAATCTATAACAATTCCAGTATTCACTGCGCTTTTGTAACATAATACTGTAAATTATTCTTATTTGGACTATTTATTGTAAACCGGTTGAGAAACAATTGTTTTAAAATGAGCTATGTAATATTTTTGCATTGTAATTTCAGAAAAATGCCATAATATATCAGCAGTAATATTGGAGTGTTTAACAATGTTTAATAAAAAATGTAAAATATTGGGCCCATACAAAATTGGTCGTCATTAGTTACTTTAGCCACAAAGTCAGAGTTAGTGTGATATTGTGCGTTTTATGGTTCGCGGGCAATGACCAATAAGATGAGGTGGTGTGCGTATGCCAACCGGCTTTTATCTAGTGTTCCATCAATGATTCGTTTTTTTAATTAGCTATAATAAAACCAAAATGAAAAGGGTAATCAGATGTCTTATTCAAAGTCCGCTTGCAAGCTTATGTTTTCTCGTATTCCTGGTTACTTTTCTTAACCCAAAATAGGTTTACTTCAATATCTGTATTTTTAAAATGGCATGTAGACAAACAAATTGACATCTTGATTTTAGATTTATTTTAGTCACTTAACGTTGCCTTGCAGTCCACTTTTTTGGTATGTTGTACCAGTTTCCATTTGTATAAAGGCATGGAATATGTCAAAACACTTTCATAATTAGACTTACATGGCACTTTTCTAGACACCAAAGCTCTTTACAGTGTAAGGGGTACGGCGGAGCTCAGGTCCTCACTAGTATATACAACCTTGTGTTATACGAGGGATATTGTATTTACGTAGCTAGGGCTGATGGTGAGGACTTTTGAAGAGCAGAATCAACAACCTCTGCATAATCGAGAAGGTGTTTAGTTCACAGTTAACAATGGCTATCTGAAAAGAACAAGTGGTCTGGCTTTGGCCCTAAGTGAGAGCAGGTCCGCCGGAGCCAGTGAGACAGATGCCGGTCTGCATAGCTGAAAAGACAAATCTGAGCCTTTTGGGTGAAACACTGGGGTAAATGCTGTATGGAAATTACAAAAATAATAGTAATTATTAGCCCATCCATGCTCTTCAGAGGACAAACTTTTTTTTTTTTTACTCAACTGAGTTCTTTTCATTCCAAAGGCTGTGTCTGAAGGTCAACAGATGAGCCTCCTGCTCTTTTCTATTCCATCAGTGTCACAGAGGTGTGGTTATTTCACAAGCAGAATCAATGGCAGAAATTGCCCTGACATTACCTAGTTGCTAAAACGCGGTATGTTGTTTATATTCACTTAGCTTCCACATGGGTGAGACATTCTACACATACAGTGCATTTGGAAAGTATTCAGACCCTTTCCCTTTTTCCATATTTTGTTACACTACAGCCTTATTCTAACGTGTATTAAATAGTTTTTTTGCTCAACCTACACAATACCCCATAGTGACAAAGCAAAAACAGGTTTAGACATTTTTGCAGTATTCTCACACCCTTTGCTATGAGACTCAATTGAGCTCAGGTGCATCCTGTTTCAATTGATCATCCTTAAGATGTTTCTACAACTTGATTGGAGTCCAGCTGTGGTAAATTCAATTGATTGGAAATTATTTGGAAAGGCACACACCTGTCTATACAAGGTCCCACAGTTGACAATGCATGTCAGAGCAAAAACCAAGCCATGAGGTCAAAGGAATTGTCCGTAGAGCTCCGAGACAGGATTGTGTCGAGGCACAGAGAGGTGACCAAGAACCCAAGGGTCACTGACAGAGCTCCAGAGTTCCTCCTCTCCTTTTGGAAGGTTATCCCTTCTCTGCTGCACTCCACCAATAATGCCCTTATGGTAGAGTGGCCAGAAAAAAGCCACTACTCAGTAAAAGGCACATGATAGCCCGCTTGGAGTTTGCCAAAGGGCACCTAAAGGACTCTGTCTATGAGAAACAAAATTCTCTGCTCTGCGAAACCAAGATTGAACTCTGGCCTGAATGCCAAGTGTCACTTTCTGGAGGAAACCTTGCATCATCCCCACGGTGAATCGTGGTGGCAGCATCCTGCTGTGGGGATGTTTTTCAGCAGCTGAAAAACTTGGAGGCTGCCACGCCTTCAGAGGAGGAGGAGAAAGTCAGAGACCCCAGAGGATGTGGAACCCAGAGCAAGGAATGTCAAGTGGCCACAGATTAACAACAAAGCAGTCTGGCAACAGCTAGATGATACCATGGACAACATCTTCGAAATAACACTTTTGGGAAATGTGGAGAAGACACTCACTTCCCTGTCCAAGCTTGTGCAGTGAAAGATTTGACAATGAAGAGGCCAAGAGAGCAACGGGCAACCCAACAGACAGAAAGTGGAGGTTTTAAGGCTTTGCAAAGAGCTGCAGTCACTCGTAAAGCGCTTCAGGGAGGCAGATGCCACACAACGCAAAGCGCGAAAGGAACTGCAGGACACAGAGTAACCGTGAAGTCACTCCTGAATGCGGAAAGGGCAAGAACAAGGAGACGGGAGACAGCAAAGGAGAGGGCCAAGTTTATCTCCAACCCCTTCCATTTAATTTCATTTACACTGGAAGGGGAGAGATCTGGCAGTCTTCAGGCAATTAAGGTGGAGATAGAAGGGTACCTACCTCAAAGAAACATACTCCTACCAGGGAAGGAACAAACCTTTTGGACTGTGCCTGAGAATCGACCAACCCGAGTTCCAACATGGAGGGAAGTCGTGGTGAAAAAGGCCAGAGCAAGATCGGAACCTGGTCCAAATGGATTTCCATACAAGGTCTACAAAATGCAGGCTATGGAAGAAATGAAACTCACTTGCCTAGTTAAAGGTTAAAAAACAGATGGAGGCATGACCAAGTTGAGGTAACTGGCCGATATCCTCGAAGGAGAGGAGGAAAAGATGGAGATGACTCCCACCAACAAAGGCCACCACATCAACTTCGTCAGGCTTGGAGAACTGGGAGCAGGCAGAGCCAAGAAAGATGGTATCCTAGAACAAGCCAGGACGTGGGAAATGCGTGCTGACCTGGACAGACTGCTAAGCTTCCCCCTGACATTGTCACTACTCTCCGTCCACACCATGATATTGGCAGAGAAGGCGAAAAAGCTGCGAGTACAGGTGCGGAGAGGTATACCAGCACAAGATGGCTAAGTATGCAATCCTGGCAAATGAGGTGCAAGGAAAGGGATGGAGTGTCTGCGTTTACCCAGTTAAAGTCGGCTGCCACTGTGTCCGAATACCCGTGCTTGCGTTCTAAATAGTAGGCATTTTAGGTATGTTAAAAAAAGTTGTATATTAGCAATCAACAAATCAAAAGTATTTATAAAGCCCTTTTTACATCAGTAGTTGTCAAAGTGCTTATACAGAAAACCAGCCTAAAACCCTAAGAGCAAGCAATGCAGTAGTAGAAGCACAGTGCCTAGGAAAACCTCCCTAGAAAGGATGAAACCTAGAGAGAAACCTGGTTCTGAAGAGTGGCCAGTCCTCTTCTGGCTGTGCTGGTTGGTGATAAGAGTACATGAACGTTAAGCCAAGATTTTTCTTCAAGATGTTCATAAATGACCACCAGTGTCAGTGGTTATAGAGTGCAACAGGTCTACTAGAGACTGGGAGGAGGGGGGGCACTGTGGCCCAGTCTGAAGTTACCTCCGGACAGGGCAAACCAGGTAGGATATAACCCCACCCACTTTGCCAAAGCACAGCCACCACACCAAAGGGATATCAACAGACCACTAACTTACTACTGAGACATGGCCAAGTATAGCCCACGAAGATCTCCCCCCACCGCACGAGCCACAAAACCGGACAAGAAGTTCCCGCCAGTGACTCAACCCATTCAAGTCGAGTATTGTGAAAAAAGCCTGGCACGATCTGATGCACCCCTTCTAGAGACGGCATGGGAGAGCACGAGCGAGCCTGTGACTCAGCCTTCGTAATAGGATCAGAGGCAGAGAATCCCAATGGAGAGAGGGGAGCGGGCCTGGCAGAGAGAGCAAGGGTGGTTCGTCACTGCAGTGCCTTGCTGTTCACCTTCGTACCCCTGGGCCAGACTACACTCAACCATAGGACCTACTGAAGAGATGAGTCTTCAGTAAAGACTTAAAAGGTTGAGACAGTCTACGTCTCTGACATGGATCAGCAGCCCAGTCCATAAAAATTGAGCTCCAAAGTAAAAAGCCCTGCCTCCAGCTGTTTGCTTAGAAATTCTAAGAACAATAAAGAGGACTGCGTCATGAGCGTCGGTGTAGGTATGTACGACAGAACCAAATCGGAGATATACTGTAGGTAGGAGCCATGTAATGCTTTGTCCATGTAATGCTTTGTCGGTTAGCAGTAAACCCTTGAAATCAGCCCTACCCTTAACAGGAAGCCAGTTTAGAGAGGCCAGCACTGGAGTAATATGTTCAAATTTGTAGGTTTCAGTCAAGATTCTAGCAGCCCTATTTAGCACTAGTTGAAGTTTTATTTAGTGTCTTATCTGGGTAACCCGAAGAGTAGAGCATTGCAGTAGTCTAATTTTTGAAGTGACAAAAGCTTTCTGTATCATTTTTTGACAAACAGTTTCTGATTTTTGCAATGTTACGAAGATGGGGTAAAAATGCTCTTTAATTTTTGATGTGTTCGTCAAAAGAGAGTTCAGGGTCCAGAGTAACGCCGAGGTCCTACAGTTTTATTTGAGACCAGTGTATTACCATCGAGATTAATTGTCAGATCTGACAACTGATCTTTATTTTTTTGGGACCAAGAGCTAGCATCTCTGTTTTGTCTGAGTTTAAAAGAAAAACCTTTGCCGCCTTCCACTTCCTTGTCTGAAACATAGGCTTCCAGGATAGGCAATTTTGGGGCTTCACCATGTTCCATAGAAATGTACAGCTGTATGTCGTCTAGATAGCAGTAAAAGTTTACATTGTGTTTCCGAATGACATAACCAAGAGGTAGCATATAGTGTTATATTGAAAACAATAGTGGTCCTAAAACGAAACTGTGAGGAACACAGAAACTTACCAATGATTTGTCAGAGGATAAACCATCCACAGAGATGAACTGATATCTTTCCGACAGATCTAAACCATGCAAGAAAACTAGACCAGTTTAGAGTTTGCCATCTCCAAAAGAATGTGGCAATCGATGGCGTCAAGTGGCACTAAGGTCTAGGAGCAGGAGGACAGAGTGCAGAGCCTTGGTCTGACGTCATTAAAAGGTCATTTACCACCTTCACGAGTGCGGTCTCAGTACTATGATGGCGTACATAACCAGACCAGACCACCATAACCAGGAGCGTTCCGTATACATTATTTGTCTTCAGGAAGGTAGTGAGTTGCTGAGCAACAGCTTTTTCTATTTTTACACATCCGGAGGATAGGGAAACGTTTAATATTGGCCAAGCGCAGGAAGTAGCTCTTTCAGTATAGTTAGTTATATAGTTTATAGTATATATAGTATAGTTTAGTTGGAATAGTGTCCAGTAGACAGCTGGAAGGTTTAGAGGCCAGGACTATTTTTGTGAATGTATCGAGAGGATTAAAAAAAACTTGAGTGTCTTCATTGGTCTGAGTTCTGTGCAAACTCAGGACAACTAAAGTATGTGTGAAATTTCTAAAACGTATGTTTTAAATGCTAGGGTGTCATACTAATTTTGTCTTTTCATCTAGTAGAATTACTGCACACTATTGAGGAAGAGAATTGTCTTGAGGCCCATGTGTGTTTGACAACAGCTGATAATCAGCTGAGGGGACGCGCTGTACCAAAAAGATGAGCCTAGTATGCTAATTTTTGTTGCTTGCTGCATTAGTTTTTACTAAACATAATGTTCTAAATAGTATATAGTACGACTAGTATGCAGTTTGAGTAGTAGGCAAAGATTTCGGACACAGCCATTGACTTGACACACTGACTTAGGTCTTATTTATACTGAGCAAAAATATAAATGCAACATGTAAAGTGTTGGTCACATGTTTCATGAGCTGAAATAAAAGATCACAGATGTTCACTATGCACAAAAAGCATATTTCTCTCAAATGTTGTGAGCATTGTCCCCTGTTAATGAGCATTTCTAATTTGCCAAGATAATCCATCCATCTGACAAGTGTGGCATATCAATAAACTGATTAAACAGCATGATCATTACACAGGTGCAGCTTGTGCTGGGGACAATAAAAGGCCACTCTAAAATGTGCAGTTTTGTCACACAACACAATGCCACAGATGTCAAGTTTTGAGGGAACTGGCCAACATCCTAGAAGGATTGGAGCAAAAAAAAGAACTTCCACCAACAAAGGCCAACACATCAACTTCGTCAGATCTGGAGAAGCGGGAGCACCCAAAACGTGCAATTGTCATGCTGACTGCAGGAATGCCCACCAGAGCTGTTGCCAGAGAATTTAATGTAAATGTTTATCATAAGCCGCCTCCAACCTCATTTAAGAGAATTTGGCAGTACGTCCAACCGTCCTCACAACCACAGACCATGTGTAACCACGCCAGCCCAGGACCTCCACATCCAGGTTCTTCACCTGTGGGATAGTCTGTGACCAGGCACTCGGACAGCTGATGAAACTAGGTTTGCACAACCCAAGATTTTCTGCATAAACTGTCAGAAACCACCTCAGGGAAGCTAATCTGTGTGCTTGTCATCCTCACCAGGGTCTTGACCTGACTGCAGTTCGGCGTCGTAACCGACTTCGGTGGGTAAATGTCCACCTTTGATGGCCATTGGCACGCTGGATAAGTATGCTGTTCATGGATAAATCCTGGTTTCAACTGTACCGGGCAGATAGTATGGCATCGTGTGGGCGAGTGGTGTGCTGAAGCAAACGTAAACAGAGTGCCGCATGGTGGGGTTATGGTATGGGCAGGCATAAGCTACGGACAACGAACACAATTGCATTTTATCAATGGCAATTTGAATGCACAGAGATACCGTGACTGGATCCTGAGGCCCATTGTCGTGCCATTCATCCACTGCCATCACCTCATGTTTCAGCATGATAATGCACGTCCCCATGTCGCAAGGATCTGTACACAATTCTCGGAAGCTGAAAATGTCCCAGTTCTTCCATGGCCTGTATACTCGACAGACATGTCACCCGTTGAGCAATTTTGGGATGCTCTGAATCAACGTGTACGACAGCGTGTTCCAGTTCCCGCCAATATCCAGCAGTGGGACAACATTCCACAGGCCACAATCAACAAGCTGGTCAATTCTATGCGAAGGAGATGTGTCGCGCTGCATGAGGCAAATGGTGGCCACACCAGATACTAACAGTTTAAGATATCTGTATTCCCAGTCATGCGAAATCCATAGATTAGGGCCTAATGAATTTATTTAAATTGACTGATTTCTTTATATTATCAGTAACTCAGTATTATCTTTATAATTGTTACATTTATATATTTGTTCAGTGTAGAATGACAGGTTGAGCTGGTTGGACCAAACAGCACTATTGACAAACAAAATAATGAAAATGTATACAAAATAATGATGAACATTTAACACAATGTTGACAGGAAAGTAAAGAAATACCGACACAACATTATACAAATGTAAGTATAGATTATTAATTGCTACACAGCTGTAGTTTCAAAATATAAAAACAAGGACATGCTAACATTAACATAGTAACACCAGCGGTGCATCTTTGCAGAACGCTTGGAATATGAACATAGTGGTCAGAAAACGTCTTCAACATCTTCATTCAAGAAGTCGGAGTTTCCTGAAACATACGAAAAGTAGTCTATACTAGCATCGGCGTGTCATTCCAGCGGTGATCATCTAGGGATGCAAATAAACAAAAATTTGTTTATATAAGAGTAGGTTGTGGGACTACAGAAATTAACGTACCTTTATAGTTAATCTCCATACAGATCTAGGTTGTTCTGTGAAGCACCATTAGTGCTTATGAACACCTTTTGTATGCTATATAATATAAATATAAAGCCTGCAGTTGCTGTAGTCGTAAGTAGACATGTCAGTCCAGCACCAAGTATCTTCCTGTGCAGGACAGATCACCAAGACTCAAATGTTCACCTAAACAAGTTTATTTAACTCATTCACATGGCAGAATACCATTGAACTGAATGCCGTGATGAATTTTTAAAAAAAAATACATTTACATTTTAGTCATTTAGAACCTCCTATCCAGAGCAACTTAGTTAGTGCGTTCATCTTAAGATAGCTAGGTGGGACAGCCACATATCACAGTCATGGTAAGTACATCTTTCCATAAAGTAGCTATCAGCAAAGTCAGAGCTAGTAAGAAAGTAAAGTGTGAGAGTTCATGAAGGGCACTGCTTGTGAAGTGTAGAATGGGGAAAATACACAGAATACACAGAATAAAAAACATCAAGAACACCTGCTCTTTGCATGACAGACTGACTAGGTTAATCCAGGTGAACACTATGATCCTTTATTGATGTCAGTTAAATCCACTTCGATCAGTAGATAAAGGGTAGGAGACAGGTTTTTTAAGCCTTGAGACAATTGAGTCATGGATTGTGTATGTGTGCCATTCAGAGGGTGAATGGGCAAGACAAAAGATTTAAATGCCTTGGAACATGGTATGGTAGTAGGTGCCAGGCGCACCGGTTTGTGTCAGGAACTGCAACACTGCTGGAATTTTCATGCTCAACAGTTCCATCTATCGCCACCCAAAGGACATTCAGCCAATTTGACACAACTGTGGGAAGCATTAGAGTGAACATAGGCCAGCATTCCCATGGAACACTTTCCACACCTTGTAGAATCCATGCCCCGAGGAATATTGGGAATACTCCGTATATGTTGAAAATATATGAAATTGTTGGAGTAATCATTTTTAAATTTCATTATCTCCATTGTGAATTCATGCAATTGACCACATTGGTGCATTTCTTACGATAACAATCCATATAAAGTATAGGTAATTTGTTAAATTTGAGGTAGGCCTAAGTGTGAAGGTGAAACCATTGTTGAAATACTATAAAAGCCTGAGATAATGGGAATTTTAATGAGTGATGGCTGATCTTGCTCTGTTGGAAGATTTGGCATGCGCTGCATTATACAGAGAGTGAGATTTTAGAGAAAGGTGGGACTTTGTCTGCAGAAAGTACAGATTGGCTCATCAGATAACGTTTCCCAAAACCAATCGTATAGTATTTTTGTGAGGATTTAAGACCTAGTTTAAAAAGGCAAATGCATGCCATTACAGTGCACGTCTTAGTGCTATCCACTCTCAGATTTTGTCAATGGACACTTTTCAGCAGGAGCTTGCCGATCTGCATCTCACAGCACTTGATAAGACAATATTTTGGATGCAGTCATCAGCAAAATGAACAGTAACACAATTTCCATACACCATCACGCAACAGGTTGAACTTGAGGGGTTTTTCCTTTGCTATGATGCCATCAATTGGTTCCCAAATACGAACAGATCAAAAGAGAGCACCAACCACATTGCCATAAAATAACCATCCCAAAACGATTTCAACTATGTGAACAGAAAAGGCTTCACTCCTTATGTGCAGGTGATACTGTAGTTTGTGATGTGTAAAATATGCTGCTGAATGTGGTTTCAAGGTGGCCTGGTGGAATGCAGAACAGCAATGTTGACCTATACAGGCCGGAGCTGTTGAGGATGAATGGCTTATTGGTCAGTGTTGCCTACTCATCTGTAGTATATTTTCCATTGCTAAAGCAATTTGAATTGTCCTAATGGTCCTCTCTTTGTAGCTATGTTTATTTTTTGGGGGGCAAGCCAAAACAGAGCGAGCCAAAAAAAAATGTTTTGGTTGTACTCAATCTCTGACACTAGCACCTATTTCAGTTTCGGAAAAGTACTTTTTTTCATAGCTTTTTTTGGTTGATCCGTTGTATTTTATGGTACGGCGTTATATATTCCCCACAGGTTAAAGGGATAATATATACCATATATGGTTATTTAGGGGTGTTTCGAAATGCAAACAGCTAAGGTTGTGCACAAGCTCTGAGGCTGAGCACAATTGGTTGGATATTTATCAGTGGTTGTCTCCCAACGGGCACACAACGTCCTTTTGACGTCTTATTAAGCAATAAGGCCAGGGGAGGTGCGCAGAGTGCCTGGACACAGCCCTAAGCTGTGGTATATTGGCCATATATCACAAACCCCTGAGGAGCCTTATTGCTATTATAAACTGGTTACCAACAGGCCGGAGCCAACAGGCCGGAGACTGTATGTATTGTAGCTGGGGATTTTAACAAAGCTAACCTGAGAACAAGACTTCCTAAATCTATCAGCATATCGAATGCGTGACACGAGCTGGTAGCATTCTGAATCATTGCTACTCTAACTTCCGTGATGCATACAAAGCCCTCCCCCGCCCTGCCTTTGGCAAATATGACCATGACTTAATTTTGTTGCTCCCAGCCTATAGACAGAAACTAAAACAGGAAACGCTCGTGCTCAGGTCTATCCAATGCTGATCTGACCAATCGGATTCCACGCTTCAAGATTGATTTGATCACGTAGACTGGGATATGTTCCGGATAGCCTCAGACAATAACATTGATGTATATGCTGACTCGGTGAGCGAGTTCATTAGCAAGTGCATCAGAGATGTTGTACCTGTGACTATTAAAACCTTTCCTAACCAGAAACTGTGGATTGATGGCAGCATTCGCACAAAACTGAAAGTGCGAACCACCGCTTTTAATCATGGCAAGGCGACTGGAAACATTACAGATGACAAACCGTGCAGCTATTCCCTCCACAAGGCAATCAAACAAGCAAAGCGTAAAAAGTCAAAGCCGGTTTTCGCTTTGTCATTATGGGGTATTGTGTGTAGATTGCTGAGGATTCTTTTTTATGTAATCCATTTTAAAATAAGGCTGTGAAGTAACAAAATGTGACCCGATTCAGAAAAAATCTAGGCATATGTTGCAAGTCATGACTTACCAGCTAGTACAGGAGAGCCATTTGAACGTTAACTACTAACTACGTTTTTTTTTATCGAAATGCGTTTTCTTTTTGGCAGAAATGCCTTCTCAAACATGTGAACTTTCATGTGCCCTTAATATCAAATTTGTATGTCATCCGTAAATATGTCAAGTTAAAGTGTACTGTTAGCCAGCTAACATTATGTGTATGCTCTCCACTTTCTGGAGAACCGAGTTTTTAAATCAGTGGAATTTGAGTATGATAGCTAAGGAGATGGAGAAAACACCTGTCTGGAATACATCTTCAAACTAAGGGCAACCATGCATGGCATCCGACAGGAGACGTGTTCAATGATGTATATGGGTAAGAGTCTAGCTAGCTACATTTTCAGATATTACACGTTTCTGATTTTGACAAAGTGGTTTCATTTCAAGTGTACTGTTAGCTGGCTGGATTGAAAGCTAATGTAATGTGTATCATCTTAATCTTCATATCTCAGACACATTTATTTGACTAGTTATAGCCATTGAATCTGGTTGGCTAGCTACCTGCAGGGTAGTAACATCATGAGTTGGGATTATGGTCCATTGTTTAGCTAGCTAGCTATATGTCTTAACAAAAGTGCAAGTGTAACCGATATGAAATGGCTAGCTAGTTAGCGGGGTGTGCTCTAATAGCGTTTCAATCGGTGACGTCACTCGCTCTGAGACCTTGAAGTAGTTGTTCACCTTGCAGAGGGCTGTGGCTTTTGTGGCGCAATGGGTAACGATGCTTCGTGGGTGTTGATGTGTGCAGAGGGTCCCTGGCTCAAGCCCAGGTAGGGGCGAGGAGAGGGACAGAAGCTACACAAGTATCCATTTCAATGGAATGTCACTGCAATTGTTGAGAAGTAGTAGCTGGTAAATTCGCTCTGGCTATCTACTCCGATTTCAGACCACGGGTAAGATAGTGTAGCTAGCTACATATTCAAATATTACGCGTTTCTAATTTCAAGTTAGTGTACTGTGAGCGAGCCAACTATCCGTTGGAATTCATTGTTTACTTAGCTAGCTATTTAGCTACATTTCTTAACAAGACTCATCTTAGTGTGCCAGAGTGCAGAATAACTGTTGAATTTTTAAACGTTCAACATCTGTTGAATATGTCCGGTGTCAGCAAATGTCAGCTACAAAGCGTAATTAAATTGTTGCCAGCAGCACAGTTGGTCACCAACGCTCTGGATAACATGAACACAGCCTGAACCAGCTCTGCTAGGGTGAGTAAAATGGTCAGAGTGGGGTGTTCCCTAATTTGTCTGGAAGTAGTGTAGTGGCAAATCGGTTCAAATATAACGCATACCAGAACTTTGTGAAATCAATCAGGCTTTAATACAACAGTATAACAAGCCGGAGTGCCCCGCGGGACCCACACCTTTCCAGAGCTCTCACTCTTCATTTTATACCCACACATACATCATCAGTTCATCCCCCAATGCAAATACAGTTACATCCCAATCTGTGCGTCCTGCTTGTTCAGCCCAGTAACGCCCACATCTGCTTTCCGTCAGATTATAATGATGACAGGACCCTTGCTTTGACCTAAAGATAATATACATCCCCCTTTCCTGTGGCCTGTGTTTAGACCCTGTAATTAACTCCATGTGTCCTTTTGTATGTGTCTTTCATCTCTAATTTTTAGTGTGTCCAGCTGCCCTGGTCGCCTTCTCCTCATATGGTTGTCTAAGATCAAACAGACTTATGTGTCTCCCCTGTGATGCGATTGATGTCTGTAATCCATCAGTTGGTCATTTGGCTGACCCCCTCCTTTTTCTATCCCTCTGATCTTTTGTATGTCCAGCTGGTCTAGGCTGCATTTTTAGTGTTATCAGCTGTCCCATACTCCCATGGCCTTTCTCTGCTCCCTGTCATATACAATAAACAATGCATTTTACCAGAACAGGAAATGAACCCATAAGTGTATCTTTCTCTTGTGTTACCAAAATCATGTATATAATTTTTCCCACAGTAGCTAGCCAATGTTAGCCAGTTAGCTTGGGTGCTTGACTGTCGTTGTGAGGTCAGAGCTTTCGGATCAACCCTTCTTATTGGCCAGAGCGTCCAGTGTGCGGACAATCAGACAGCACAGATGCAGTCAGCAACGCTCTGGATAACATAACAGCCTAACCAGCTCTGCTAGGGCGAGTAATGTTCAGTGAGCTGTTCTGTCTCTCAGATGTCTGGACGTAGCTGGCAAATTAGTACAGAACGCTCTGATCAACCATTAAAGAGATGGGTGAGGCTAAGGCTTAAGAGGGTGTGAACAATGTTGAATGGGTGTGGACTGAGAGCAAAATTGCAAGTTTGTTATAATACTTTTATTATCGAATAGAGGGTTCTTATATTGTGTCTGTGTGAACTGAAAGTGGGCCTCTGTGAGAACACTGACAGGAGATTTACAATGTCTTTGGGGATACCGCATTCCAGAGCATGAGTTAATGTTTCTGTTCTATATGGTACCAGGGAGAGATGACTCCAGGGCCAGACTCTGGTCTTTACACAATGAGATACTGTCTGCTGTGAATTATAAGTATCTTTCATACAAATCTTAACCTTGTGACCCATTCCATGCATCTGTTGGTTGTCATGAACATCCAGAAGGATGGACCTTGCTATAAAGTGCTGTGGCTCCAATCTGCTCGAGTTCTCAGTGATCACCTCCAGGGGTGATTACCGACCAGCTCCATTACTGCAGTAATTAAATAATAAAGTTTGATTGTTTTGAAGAAATCTAAAAGTCTCTCCTTTTTGATTACAATAATTACACCAGAAGACAAAGGGCTCTCCAAAAGTTGTACCAAAAAATTGAAAGATGGTTTTCTCAGAAGTTTACAAGTTGATCAACTTTCAAAGCATAATTACTTTCCTATTGTTCTCTCAAACGCAGTGTATGATATACAATTTAGAAAATTGTAGGGTAAAAACAAACTTAATTTGGGAGCTCCCTTAACAGCTGGATCTGGGTACCTTTAGCTGCTCTCCCAAGGCACTTGGCTTAAAAAGCCTTTCAAAGGGAGAGATACATAATCATTGATAAACATGAAAAAAAACTTGGTAGCAGACATTCCATCAGTCGTATATAGAATTATACTTCAGACACATCAGATGATAGTGTCCCGTCAAGCTGAATAGGCACCTTCTAAAGTAAACAATCCCAGAGACCCTCTTGTAAATCATTGTCATTTTGACCTGTTGCATTGACATACAATTCTGAACAAACTGTCCGAGGGACATAAACTTCAAAATATAAAACCTGTTCTTGAGCAAATCTACTAGGACCTTCAAAGTCGGTGCTGACTTATCAGCTCAATAATCGGTATTAAAAACATTTACTTGGATCTACTTAAATTCTGGACACAGTTCCATATAATGGAAACAGACTATTTTCGATGACATTACCTTCTTAATTAAATCCCTGGTGTTATCCAAAGTATGGAATTGAGTAATTGATAGAGGAATTCTAAATTCCTTTATGTTTTATTGCCAAAACCAATTCGCACTCATTTCTAATTCATTAATGAATTGTAAGTTCATTAATTATGCATGAAGTAGATTGAGACCAGTCTTAAAAGCCAAAAGTAACAGCGTTTATTACAAGAGAGTACTAACTCAAAATACAAAGAACATTACATTTTAAAGAAAGAGAACATAAATTGACGTCATCAGTTTCACACCCTCTCCCAGCCTTACAATGGCGTAGTATTCAGTCCTAGAGATTTTTTTTTACTCCCCTCATAAAACTACATTCCAACCTGTCTAAAAGATATACTTCTCTCCACTAATGGAATCCAACCAAAACATTCTTATCTGTCTGAAAAACTATCTTATCCCTCCTCCTTAAACCACCCAGGAGGCACAGACAATTAATTCGTTCTGCTTACATTTTCAGTAACAGCTTAACCAATAACTTTTACTTTTCATACCATAACATAATAGTATTAGAATAAATGGTTCTAATCAATAATGTATACATAATTAATCATCTCAACTATAATTTCCTCTAACAGTAATACATTAAGTCTTATTGAATTATTCATACCTCTGTCCCAAATTTCCCCACTGATTGAGTTCAGTGTGTACTGGCGTTTATCTATTGTTCCACAGGAAGCTTATCTAACCCAAACAACAGATGACAAACACGAGAGCAGTGGACCATGCTTTGAAGAGCCTCTAATTTAATATGAATCTTCTTCCAATTACTAAGATATTGCATTATTTGAATGCTATGTGAAAGCCAATTACTATTCACTTGGTTAATTTCACTAGTCTCCATATCTGTTTCCTTCAACCAGGACTCCCTTCTTTCCAATAGCAAGACCTTCTCAATCTACTACTACTAATACACACGGATCACTCTCAAACCACATTCTGCTTTTCCCCCATTGCAAGGTTTAAAACAAAACAAACATGATAACTTTCTCCATATTGGAAGGCATTGTTTTCATTTTAGTATACCTTCAAAGGGTTAATCTATATTCTTATTACCAATCTCTGTTGGGTTCTCACTTTCTACTTCAATACTCATTAAATGTCTATTATCCTGCTTTGGAGGGATATATATGTATTCACTGGGCTGGCACTGTCTATCAGTCCCCTGTAGATGTCATGGTCCATAATAAGTCTATCTAGCAAGGCAATCTCTCTGTGCACGGAACCCGCTAGCGGGCTGAAATTCCACAACATACGGTGATCGCTACATAAATAGTCATATTAAACATTCATGAAAATACAAGTGTCTCACATGTATTGAAAGCCTAGAATATTGCTAATCCAACTGCGTTGTCAGATTTAAAAAAGGATTTACTGTGAAAGAATACGATGCGATTATCTGAGCGTAGAGCCCCATAAAAATACATTTTTTATTTAACCAGCACAGGCGTAACATAATCACAAACTGCATTAAAATAAATCATTTACCTTTGACGATCTTCGTCTGTTTGCAATTCCAATGCTCATTGTTACACAATGAATTATCTTTTGTTTGATAAAATCTGTTTTTATAGCCTAACTCGAAACATTTTGTGAACCGCTTGTCGTGAATTCCGTCTCATTCCATTTTCGACGACACATTCCAGGTAAATAACCCACACAGAACGTAACTTTTCCAGTCATGTTTGGTTTCACTGCAATCAACTGTTTTTTTTGTAACACAATCAAACCTGATGGGCCATTTCACGGGATGTATTGACTGAAAGAAACCGATTTGAAGACAACAAGTCATGACATCATTGTGCACCAATGATTTTCCCGCTGTTTTGTTGATTGACTGTCTTTTAACCCAATGACCACTGATCGTCTTGAAATCTAGCTGGGTAGATAGCCAATGAGCTGAGGTAAACGGCAATACGCCATGTTTATGTGTTGCAAGACCAACCCATGTAGTAAGCTCCAGCGTAAAGTGAGTAATTCATTATTGAAGTTTCATACCGGAAGGAGAAACACATATTACGCACTGCATTGTTTGGTAAACGCGCAGAATCAGCTGTTTATATATCAATCATTATGGCGACTAAGTCAGGGAAAGCTAAATCTAAGTCTAGATATACAGATGTACACACAATTTTAGAATAAATTGATTGGGAAGGTGAGACAGAGATTGTTGTAGGATGATTCATTTAGCGATTGTGGAGGAATATTTTTTTGAACGGGAGAGGACATCGTTTTGGACTGGTAAGTTCTTATCATGCTAATGCCCTTGTTTGAAATTAATAATATAAAATATTATTAGTGATTTTTTATTTTAAATTTTAGAAGCAATATATAAACATGTAATGTCATGAAATGTGAGATGCGTGTGTCTGCCACCCCACCCCAACCCACATGAAATAGCCTATTTGAGGCTGTTGAGGAGAGGTCAGGACCACATCAATGGCCAAAGTGAAATGGAGACAGTAGATACAGCTGGTCTGTTGTAATATAATAAAGACAGTAGATCTAGCTGAAATGTCATAATATAAGAGACAGTAGATCTAGCAGGAAATAATAATATAATAATATATTCAACCTAATATATTCAACCTTCAACTCTCTCTCTCTCTATATATATATATATATATATCTGTTTATTATACCTGTTGATACAGGGCTCATATGTGAATCTATTCTAACTGAACATTTTCTTTCACAGTGACACTGACTCCGAATGGGAGTCTTATCCGGTGTCCTGTGTGAATTTAAGTATGCTCTCTCTAATTCTCTCTTTCTTTCTCTCTCACGGAGGACCTGAGCCCTAGGACCATGCGTCAGGACTACCTGGCATGATGACTCCTTGCTGTCCCCAGTCCACCTGACATTGCCACTGTTCCAGTTTCAACTGTTCTGCCTGCGGCTATGAAACCCTAAACGGTTAATTTTTACTCTTGAGGTGCTGTCCTGTTAAACCCTCTACAACCACTGATCTCCACGCGGCACAGCCAGAAGAGGACTGGCCACCCCTCATAGCCTGATTCCTCTCTAGGTTTCTTGCTAGGTTTTTGCCTTTCTAGGGAGTTTTTCCTAGCCACCGTGCTTCTACACCTGCATTGCTTGCTGTTTGTGGTTTTAGGCTGGGGCTATATAAATTGATTTTATTTGAGAGAGGACTGAGGGTCTTCCAAATATTGAAAGTGTGTAAATAGTTACCCATGTTATTTTGTAAATGTATATACATATATTTTTTCATATTTTTTAATCAATAAATTATATTTTTTTTGGCGGGGGGTGTGTTAGAATACCATTTTGGTATTTTGTATATAGTTATTTGTTTCAAAATGTATACCTTCACCAATTTGGCCACTTGGGTACATTTGGGCTACTTGTGTGGGACACCTGGGTCACTTCATGATAAATGTCATGTAAGCACACTCATTTTGGAAGTTATCATTCTGAAACTTTGCACAAGTACTGTTGCCCTCTTATAGTTTTCACTGAAATTGTCCCCATCATCCTATCTGAATGTTTGTTTTATCTTGTTCATTTTAAGGATGATGATACAAAAATAAAAAACCTGTTTTTTTTCTTCATTTTATCTAAACCAGATCTATTGTGTTATATTCTCCTACATTCAATTCACATGTACACTAACTTCAGAGTGTTTTCTTTCAAATGGTACCAAGAATATGCATATCCTTGGTTCTTTGCCTGAGCTACAGGCTGTTATATTTGGGTATGTATTCAGGCGGACATTGCACAAAGTAGGGGGGAGCTGTAAAGAGGTTTTAAACAGTTGAGTAGATGAATAAATAGAACCAATGATTTTCTTTATTCAACAGGGTATGGGGGTTATTTAATGTATTAACAGGGTGGAAGAAATCTCATAAGTGTTTTATTGTTTAGGGGTAAGTCAAGTCCCATACAATGCTTTAACCTTATCTTTTTCAAATGATCCATAAAGGGGACAACTCTGACCATTCCTCAGAATACTTTTTACACCATTTACATACATCTACGTGTGGGTGTGCAAGTTGTATATTATTATTTTTTAATTGTTACTTCATCAGATCATCATAATAACCCATTATAGTCAATAGTATCTTTATCTTACTTTATCCCATTCTACATTTGTGTTCAGCCCTTTCCCATCTCAGCTGTTATCCTCAATGGTTTCTCCTCACTACCTGTAGATCGATGGGCGGCGGTGGACAGAAACCCTAGATAACATTATAGATCTAAAAACTAAGCTCATAGAACTGGCTGGGGTATCAATTCTTTCACCCACTCAGTAATCCTCTTTCACACTGGAGCTAGTCTCCTGACAGCTCTCATTAACTCAGTAATTTATAGCTAAATTTCAATCTTATAACATTTTCAATCAACCATATTTCAATGTTATTCAAATTTCAATCAGTTTAATATCCAAATTTCAATCTTAATAGTACTAATTTCAATCCATTTATTGTCCAAATTTCAATCAGATTCCATATTTCCATCTTGTTATCCAAATTTCAATCAGCTTAATATGTCATCTGACAATCACAACTTTCACATCCACATTCACTTAGATTACCAAGTGTGTTTGGGAATAGTACTAACATATTACCCATATGCATCTTCAACGATTATCTTGTTACTTGCTATGCACCATATGTATCTCCTATACATATTTAATAACACCACATATTCAAAAACACTTATTTGTAGTGGCTGCAGACCACATAGACATTTCTTATGAATGCCTACAGACAGTGGTCAGCGGGGCTTTCCATGGTACCGTTACGCCCTCGCTCTAGTCTTCTCATAAAATTAGTGAATAGCCTTTTCTCTATAAGATTATGGGTACATATTTAGGCGTTACCCACAGATTCAAACAAAATTGACTTACTGAAATCAGTTGCCGTCCCTCAATTGTTCGCGGATGATGTCTCCTTCTGGGCAGCTCACAGTAAGGGTCTGGTCTGGGTGGGTCTTGTCGTCTTTTGGTCAGACAGGAATTTCCCTCACGCTTCATAAAATGCGCCACCAGTTTTTCTCGCAGACCCCCCATCAGGCCGAATCAATCATCCTGTTCGTTGACACCAAATTGTTGTGGAAATTCTTCCACAGGGACACTCAGTCAATCTTGTATGAATCATTGTTTATTGTCAGTGCACTGGAGAGGTTCCAACCAACTCAATGCACCATATATACACATGTCGATCAGGAGCTCTAACAGGGCAGTCCAGTTAGTCCCCTTATATACTAACAAGTTATATTTGCATGATTCATGTTATTCTTCATTCATAATTAATGTTTGCCTCACGCATGTGACAGACCAATACCTCACAAGGCTTCTCTCTAAGCTGAGACCTTGAAACTGAGATATCCCTTTCTCTAAATAAGGTTTTGGGCGTACTGCCAAATTGCAGATACTGATAGTGAGGATTCGTTCAGTCACTTGCAGGAACAGAGAAATGGGTTTTTAGAAAAGCACGAAGATAACATTTTCCATCACACTACTCAAACTGTCTCCTGCAGAGAGGAACTATGATATCGGCAACCGGGAGCTGTTGGCTGTGAAGTTGGCATTAGAGGAGTGGAGACACTGGCTGGAGGGCGCCAAGGACATTTCTCATCCTCACTAACCATCGGAACCTGGAGTACATACTGACAGTGAGGCGGCTAAACCCGCTCCAAGCATGGTGGGCCCTATTCTTCACTAGATTTGAGTTCACCTTGTAATATCACCCAGGTTCAAAGAACATCAAAGCCATGTCACATCTCTATGATTCGGGAAAGGTTCCTGTCCTGAGTGCACCCATCATTCCGCCCTCCCGAGTTGTTGCCACCATGCTTTGGGACAAAGATGTGGACATAAGCCAGGCTCTGGAGAGAGAACCCATACCTGCTACCTGTCCCCCAGAGCACACCTACGTTCCCATGGGGATAAGGGATCGGCTGTTGACCTGGGCGCACACATCTCTCATTGCTGGACACCCAGGTATCACCTGCACTATTCAATCTGGTACTGGTGGCCCGACTTGGCACAGGATATCACTCGCTATGTCAACTCCTGCTCAGAATGGGCCCAAACTAAATCTCCCTGGCACGCTCCAGCAGGGAAACTCCTTCCCCTCCCCATGCCTCAGCGTCCTTGGTCTGTCCATTCATTTCGTCACTGATCTCCCCTCTTCTGATACTTTCACTACTATTATGGTTGTTGTGGACAGATTCTCTAAATCCTGCCATTTTATCCTTCTCTCTGGTCATCCTATCGCTCTCCGGGTCACTGAGGCACTGTTCCAGGTCTTCCGGAGGAAGGTCATAGTGTCCCCCAATTCATGTCACGGGTATGAAAAGCCTTCATAGAGAAGCTCTGGGTCACGGTCAAGCCTCACTTCCGTGTACCGGCATCAGTCCAACGGGCAGGTGGCTAGGATGAACCAGGAGCCTGGGAGGTTCCTTAGGTCCTGGCAGTGACTCGTGCAGAGGGAGTGGGCCCGGTTCCTTCTTTGGGCGGAGTACAACCAGAAATCACTGCGTCACTCCTCCACCGGGCTGACCCCCTTCCAGCCTGCCCTGGCTCTGTGGACCCCGAGCCAGACCAACGCTCCTGCGGTGGACGAGTGGTTCTGGCATGCAGAGGAGGTTTGGAACTATGCCCATGTAAGGCTCCAGCTCGCCGTCCGCAGGAAACTGAGTCCCCGGTTTGTGGCGCCCTTCAAGGTCCTCCGGAGAGTCAACAAGGTAACCTATAGATTACAACTCCCCACTAAGTACCGACTCTCACCCTCTTTATGTTTCCAGTCTCAGGCCGTTGGTTCCTGGTCCCCTGGCTGGGGCCGTCCCCTGAACACCCCTCCACCTGCCCTAGACATTGATGGGAGCCCTGCCTATGCTGTCAGGTCCTGTCTGGACTCCCAACGTCGTGGGGGTCGGCTCCAGTACCTGGTGGACTGGGAGGGGTATGTCCAGAGGAGCACTGTTGGGTCCCGGTGGATGAGATCCTGGATCCCATCATCCAGGATACCTTCCGGACCAAGCCGCACGTCAGGAGGGGGGGGGGTACCGTCATGCCTGCTCTGGCGCTCAGCGGTCTACTAACCACCAGTCCTGGCAACCCACATTGCGCACACACCTGCTCCACATGATGTAAACCTGGACTTCATCATCACCCTGATTACTCTCCCCTATTGGTAGTTACAGTCAGGACTCGTGAGAGGTGAAGGTCGAGAGCCATGCTTCATCCGAAACACGACCCTGCCAAGCCGCACTGCTTCTTGACACACTGCTCACTTAACCCGGAAGCCAGCCGCACCAATGTGTCAGAGGAAACACTGTACAACTAGCGACCGTGTCAGCATGCATGCGCCCAGGTCTATAGTGGCGCCACTAGCACTGTGATGCAGTGCCTTAGACCGCTGTGCCACTCGGGAGGCCCCAGTCTTCAGGCAGTATTGGTTTTGTTTACGTTCAGTACGCTACTCCTGTTTTGATTATCTTCATGTTTCTTATTATTAAACACCTCCTGCACCTGCTTCCTGACTCCTTGCGTATACGTTATAAATATCCTCTTTGATATCTCTTGTAGTGGAGATGAATGACGATGACAACTTTGATGAGCAAGCCCTCCCTCTTGGTGAGTATTTAATTCATAACCCTTAAAGCAGGGGTTCCCAAATGTTTTTACTCATGGCCCCCCTTCCAGCATTGGGGAACAAACAAGATTAGCTTAGAATTCAGTAGCATTATTTTATTGTATGAAGAATACAAAAGTATATTTTCTCCAAATTAATTCCAAAGGATTGCGCACATGCGGCTATATGAAAGGAATGAGTTCTGCATTGTTTCTTGTGCAGGCTGCACACACTTCATCAGTCTCTCATTCACAATTTGACAAGCACTTGATAATATTCTCAACAGGCCTTGAATTCCCTGGCGGCTTGCCCCTTGTGTGGCCATAATGCCCCCTAAAAAACCCATGGCTTTTGCAGCCAAAGTGGCTGTGTGCCCATGGGCTGAAATATAATAATTAGAATTCCCTTCTCCCAGCAGCCTTGCTCCGAAGCACCTCTCACTCACATTGGCTCTCTCAGATATCTCGTCCTTCATCGAATTCCGAGGAGTGTTTTGAAGATGTTACAACGGTCCACATAAGATGAGTAGGCCTAACAAACAGCAAAAGCACTAGCCTATGTCAATCTACTATCGCCCATAGTACAAAGGTTGACCTATTCTGTGCAAGAACATACTCTGGGACAGTTGCGGGATGTGATAGATCCCAAATTAATACCACTCGCATCAAACCTAAAAGCAATTAGGCTGATGCAACCTATCAGAACGTTTGGCTTAAAATGTTGATAAACTATTAGGCTATTTCTTCACATAAGCGCAGCAATGCGCTATAAGAGTGAATGTTCCAAAATGCAATCAATTAGCTGTTCTCAAAAGTGACCGCAAATGTGACTATAATAAAGCATTACATGCATAAAGGTGCATATTTTTTCTTTCTTCCCCAAACTTGAAACTCACGTGCCGCCTATGTATGCCAGTTAAGCTCTACATCGATTGTAAAGCGGCTTAATTTAAGTTATTTGGACACTTTTTGTTGTGATCCAAACCTTATCAGAACATATAGGCCTATGGGGCCTACATTTCAAAAAGTCGCAAAAAGGCATGTGCTGTTTCTTGCGTGAGGTGTGCAACTATGATTTCAAAAAGCTGCAAAAAAGGCATGTGCTGTTTCTTGCGTGAGGTGTGCAACTATGATTTCAAAAAGCCGCAAAAAGGCATGTGCTGTTTCTTGCGTGAGGTGTGCAACTATGATTTCAAAAAGCCGCAAAAAAGGCATGTGCTGTTTCTTGCATTACTGCACACGCTGGGCATCATTCACAAGTGATATTCTCACCCATCATTTAATCTTGTCTTTACATATAATAAATAATTAGTGAAATTAGTTTTGATTTAGAATGGCCCATTATCATGCACCTGTCTCGGGGCAGTGAAGAAAAATACATGTCATCTATGCACTTAATTAGCGAATGGAGGATGCTTTTCAGGTCGCCCCAAAAAGTTACATATTGCAGCTTTAATGTAAAATAGAACTTCTAGAAACGTTACATTGCAAGAACATTCTGAGAAAATCGCTGGACTGACACTCGTGATCTGCTCCAGAAATGTTTACATTTCTTGTTGGATTTTTTTGAAGATGCTTTTGATCAATGTTCACTCAAATTGTTCTGTATTAATGTAAATTGAAATTCTCAGCCAGCATGTGTTACCACGTAGTATATTGTATTAGGCTTCTGTACATGTTTTCACCCTGTCCTGTTTATAATTGTAATGTGCTTGTATACCTGAGGCCACAAATAAATATCATTTGAGAGAAATACGGTTATTAGAAACAATCCCTGAATGTCTATACTATATCTGCACCATCAACAGATTTGTTCAAAAACAATAACCATCACATAATACAGTATTCACTAATGAAGAACTCAGATGACAGAGCAACTGAGTTTTCTAACAGGTCTATGAGCTAAGCCAGTAATGGTGGTATTAGTTATACAACGACATCAAATTGATCATCTGTATTTTTGTTTAATTCACAAATTATCATGAACAAACTCCAAAGCTAATCATTTCAACAAATGAAATGTACTCAATGTTCAGGTCGCTATGAAATGTTATTACACGTCAATATCATAATTGTTAATGTGATCTACCCTGAACACTTCGCAAGATGTTAACCTTGAAGTTGAAGCAGTTTGTAAGATTTTCAGTTATTTCATCTAATGACACTACAGATCACACTGTGGCTTTAAAACAAAACAACTTTTCCATTTGCAAGTTAGTGTGCATTAATCAATTTATCCATTCCCATAGTTTTGCCACATCCTCTCCAACTTCTCACTCATCTTTGGATTTCTGCTCCTTACGGGCCCGAGAGGCCATGACTTTGAAGAAGAGGGCGGGCCACAGGGTGCGAATGTAGATGGCCAGAGTGGGCAGGGGCCCAGCCAAAAGGACTTCTTTACTCCTGTGATGGACAGCCTTCAGGACCACTTGGGCCACATCTTTCGGTTCCCGCCCTAAAGCTGTTGTCTCATCCAGGACTTCACCAGAGTAGAAAGGAGAGAAATAAATAGATGACTAATGTAATTACAGAGGGGGAGGGGAAAGGCAGAGAAAGAGTGGCCAGTTAATTCCTCTCCATTACCTCCATATTTGGAGCCATCACACGTGACAGCGTTAAGAGACAGGTTGGTTCTGATGTAGCCAGGGCTGACCACTGTCACCTGGATATTGTAGCGCTCCATCTCAGCCCTCAGACAGTCAAAGTAGGCCTGGGTGGCGTGTTTGGAGGCAGCATCTGCTCAAAACACATTGTTTTTATTCCTTTACTAGTACAGATATCACTGACAGAGCTATTTGCAGGTGGAAATAATACCCGTTTCACCTTCCTTTGGAAATGTTTGTAGATTTTTGTTATGTTACACATTTTCCAAAATATTAAAATGTCAAAATGTGATTTCATGGATAATTATTTAACCTCAGTTATAGGGTTGGCATCACTATCTCTACATTACTCACAAGCTGATCTGTAGGGGATAGCAATCTTCCCCTGGACACTGCTGATGACCACTACGTGTCCACTGTGCCGGTGAACCATGGAGGGCAGGAGGGCTACAGTTGGAGAGAGAGAGGGATGGAGAAAACAAAAAAAGTTGAGAGTGGAGAGAAAAATCAAGAGACTACATGAGCTCAAGACATGAATGGCATTTGTCATTTGACCACAGAGAGAGTACATTTGGAAATCGGGTGATCATAACCTTTACCTTGAGTTAGAGCTATGGGCCCAAAGTAGTTGGTGTCCATGACGTCCCTCTGTACGGAGATGTGCGTCTCCAGGATGTTGCCACGGTGACTGATGCCGGCGTTGTTGATGAGGACGTCCACGTGGCCGTAGCAACTCAGGATCTCCTTTGCGGCCATGGCAACCACGTCCGCTGTGTCGGACAGGTCAAAGATCACCATACAGGGGGTGTACGTCTGCCGGTGATGACATCACAGACATGTCATAAGAATATGTCATAAGAATTCAAAGGGGTGCATCTCAATAGTCAAATGTTCCTCTCTCCCCTGTCTCCTTTCCTTCATCTGACATGATGTAAAAAAGCTGAACTGGTGAAGGCAAATTTCTAGTATCCAACTAATCGCTCTCCCTTATGTTTTCATGTCAGCCCAGTGGAGGAAGAGGAGATGAGAAGTGAGTAAGTGTGTGTCTCCATACCTGCTGCTGGCTGTCTGCTGCGGTGGCTATGAGCTCCTGAACTACGTCCTGTAGCCTGGCTCCGTCCCGGCCACACAGAACCAGCCTTGCTTTGGCAGCATGGAACACCCGAGCACACTCTGCAACACAACACACACACTATTTTAAAAGGTATAGTTCACTTTGAACTAGTACCTAGAACCTTTGAGTATGTTTTTATTTTTTATTTTTGTGATTCTGTCTATGTAGCCTACATTGTGTATGCTGCGAAATTGCCTCATTGAGGACATTAAGTTTTCTAATCCAAAATAACACTCACCTCTCCCCAGGCCAGAGCTGGCTCCAGTGATGACCACTACAGTGTCCTGGATGGTAGCCCCCTGTTGGAGCCTCTGGAGCAGCCGGTAGAGCAGCACCAGCCCCAGCCCACCCAGGACCAGCGGCACCACTCCGCCCATTACACGCTCCATGGCTGGGATGATAGGGTCGGGTGGTCCGGTCCAAATCAGTTTACCCTGCCTGGACAACACACAACCACTTCTCTTCAAGATTTCCAATCTGCTTCCCAAATGGCACCCTATTTTCTATATAGTGCACTACTTTTGATAGGAATCTGGTCAGAAGTAGTGAACTGTGTAGAAAATAGCATCATTTCAGAGGCAAGTTAGAGGCTGCCAACTTGTGAGGATCAGCAGAAATCATTGCCCACCAAATTAAAATACCGTAAAACTTTTCTTTAATAGCGCAGGCATTTATTTGCTTAAATCACTGAACACAACAGGCGCTAATTAGAGACCGACTTCTATTTGAGCCAGGCGTCTATTTCCTTAAACACATTTTTTTGCATTGTTTAATTCCAGCATTTTAATCCATTTCTAAATGTCCTGCACTAATGTGTTATGTACACACTGTGTCATGTTTCTTTTGTCTTAGTACGCTTCAGTAAAAAATACAACAAAAACAGAATAAGGCCAATAGAGATTTACCTTCAAAATAAAAGTCCCACAATGAAGGTGGTAAAGAATTATACAAATGGTCGAAATTTTATGAGGAAATGTAAGCGGACTTAGAATTTTGTTTAACAATATGAAAAAAGGAATAAGGTTAATCGCCTTTATAGCGCAAATAATAATATTGCATTGACATTTAACAGCATTAAAAGTAATGATTACTAGATAGTTATGGTAACAGTAAATGTTATTTTTTTTATAATACTTCTATTAATAGTAATAACAATATTAATAATAATAATATGATAATCAAATTTAGAAAACACTTGTTAATTAGCCCATTGGTATTGCATGATGTTCAGGGTTAGGGCTATATTTTTCATTGTGTATTTACCATTGCAAACCAATGCTGGCACTAAGACCACACTCAACAAGCTGTATAGGGCCATAAGCAAACAAGAAAATGCTCATCCAGGGGTGGTTCTCCTAGTGGCCGGTAATTTTAATTCAGGAACATTGAAATCCGTTTTACCTCATTTCTACCAGCATGTCACCTGTGCAACTAGAGGGATAAAAACCTCTATATCACCTTTACTACACACACAGACTCCATACAAAATTCCTTTTGTATTTGGCACAATACAATTTGATTGATTTCCAAATACACAGAGTTTACACCCCAAGTAGCATCATTGCTCATCTGCAGCCCTTAAAGAGGGTCCAATCAGCTTAAGTCCAATAGTTTTTTCATATTGGGGACGCCATTTTCTGTAAATTGTGTCACAGTAAAAAGGGGGTCTATTCTATTCAGATGGGCTAATGGGACAATTTGGAGCAGTGGCAGTCGGTGCAGTTTAAGATGAGTTTGAGTTTATTTTTAGAGTGCGCACATTAATCAACATTTCGGTAAAAGTGCCGGTTTTAGCCAGCCGGCAAATTTTCAACCGCTGTCCCTGGGTAGGTTATTAAAAACAATAAACAATTAATGAGCAGTGAGCACAAGCAGAGCAACATAGGACAGGCAAGACGTTGCATGCACACCGAGCAATGTAGCACAAAAAGCAACAAGACAAAATACATAAAAGCAACAAAGTGTTTCCACACCTAACAAGCTACAGACAACATGGAAAGTAGCAATACACAACTAGCGATTATGTTCAAAAGTCTGATTGTCCTTTAGCCATGTCTTCATGTTGTTTGTGAATGTGTGATATAGGTGGTGAAGTTGTGTGTCTGATGGCAGGGTATTCCAAACATGAGAAGCTCTCACAGAGAAAGCAGATTGACTAAAGGTGCTTTTCCTTAAGGGAACTATAGTCACCTCTCATGGCAGACCTTGTGGATCTGCTGCCATGTTTGGGTTCTCTGTTTAACAAAAGTACTGAGTGGAGGGGGAGCCAGGCCATTTAGGATCTTGAATACAAGACATGCGTCGGTGTATTGCACAAGATTTTTCCAACTCAGGAGCTCCTGCTTTCTGAGGATGTAACAGTGATGATGGCTATTGGGCTTCCTATCAAGACTTTGAGAGCCTGTTTGCAGACAGACTGAATGTGTTTTAATGTTGTACAGCAAGCTTGGGCCCAACTAGTCAAAGCAGTATGTTAAGAGTGGGGGAGTATCATAGATTTGAAGTACAGTTTTGCTACTTCTGTAGACAAACAATTTCATATAAATCGGAATTTAGCTAGGTTGAATTTGGTTATTTGAGGGAGAACACTTTTTTTTTAACAAGCATGGCCTTATTTCTATTACAGCACATTGGATGACTGTCATTCATATTCCATTCCCTCAGCTCAATGTAACATCGATAGGTTTAGGCTACTACATGATTGTAAAATGTTCCCTATACCCATCATGAGGTTGCTACAACCTAGCCTATGAACGAAAGTTTATAACGTAGGTTCACAGGTCGAGAGAAATTTAAGTAATCAAGGTGACAGACAGTGACACATTCGATTCCGCCTTGCACACTCTTGCCTGCATCTAGCTGATCTAGGGTGTAATCATTAGTCCCAACAGTTGCAAACAAAAGTTTATTGGACAAATTCAGGTATGTTTATCCCCGTTTAAGAAACATTTCAACAACAGAATCGTCAGAATGAATACCCCCGATCACATGCTAACAAAGTTCACTTTCATAGCAGCCACATGCAAACAGCATGATCACATCTACGCGCTCTCATAACACCTTTTCCCTTCACCTGTGGACTTCAGTGCACAACACATCAGCTGGCTGTGACCAGGCAAAAAAATCATAATTTCCAAGCCAAACCTTCATAAGCACTACACACAGCCTACATCGTTGTCCCCATATTAGCAAACGTCATAGTCAACATAGCTACTAGAACTAACGCGTTAGTAAACCCGCTACAATCATGCAGTACAGTTAGCAAGCAGTTGCAGTTACGCCGGTGGGCCCCCTGTGGCAATAAATTAATAAAACCAAAAGATTACCTAGGGTAGCCTAGTGGTTAGAGCGTTGGACGAGTAACCGAAAGGTTGCAAGTTCATATCCCCGAGCTGACAAGATACAAATCTGTCGTTCTGCCCCTGAACAGGCAGTTAACCCACTGTTCCTAGGCCGTCATTGAAAATAAGAATTTGTTCTTAACTGACTTGCCTAGTTAAATAAAGGTAAAATAAAAAAATAAACATTGAAGAGTTCCAGTGTTGGATAGCCATAGCCAGCTAGCTAACATAGCATCCCTCTCTGTTTGAGTTAGCTAAACTAGGTAGCTGCACAAGTGAAAGTGCAAAAAAATACAACAAATAGCTAGTTCTGTCTATTGCTTCTTCATTTTTAAGAAATTAATTTGTTCAAAACTGTTCAACTATTGTCTTTCGCTCTCTTTGAGTCAACTACTCACCACATTGTATGCACTGTAGTGCTAGCTAGCTGTAGCTTATGCGTTCAGTACTAGATTAATTATCTCATCCTTTGATTGGATGGACAACATGCCAGTTATGCTGCAAGAGCTCTGATAGTTTGGAGTACGTCCTCCAGAAGTTGTTTTAATTCATGTGTATGTCCATGGAAGGGGGTAAGAACCATTAGCCTCCTAGGTTTTGCATTTAAGTCAATGTACCCAGAGGAGGACAGAAACTAGCTGTCCTCCGGCTACACCATGGTGCTACACTAGAGTGCTGCTGAGGCTACTGTAGAACTTAATTGCAAACAGTGCGTTTTAACCAATTATTTGGTTAAATATATTTATTATAGTTTTATCTGAAAAGGATAACTTTGTTTCACTATTTTTATGAAATTCACTGAGGAGGATGGTCCTCCCCTTCCTCCTATGAGGAGCCTCCACTGATTCGGAGTACAATGCATTTCTCATCCCAGGGTTGAGGTTCGTTTTCCGCCGGCTCCGCTATGTCTTAGGGTGTTCACATATTACATGTTTTACCCTGGTTCGGTTTCCTGGAGTATTTGTTTGAATTCTACACAAAACGTTTTGCTTTCACAACACCTAAAAAAGTTTCTGGATGTGATTAGTAAAAACATACACACTATATCATGTTAGGGAGCAAGCTTGTTTACACGGGCAAAAAAGTTCCACGTGACTCACAATACCTGGTATAATCTTTCTCTTTTTTTCTTCATTTTACCAGGTAAATTGACTGAGAATACATTCTCATTTACAGCAACGACCCGTGGAAAAGTTATCGGGGATGAATGAGCCAATTGTAAATTGGGGACCTTGCACCTCCTACTCACGCAGGTCCAAGATTCGTTCTAGCATGCGTTACACACATACTTTAGAGCGCGGATCGACACAAATGCAGCTATAAGTAAGCGGATATGCTGGCTAAATAAAAAGAAGCACACAACAGTAACAAGGCAGAACCCTCACATTAAATACAGAAGAATCAGTCACTAGCTACACCAGTTGCTAAATCATTTGAAATATTCCACAACCAAGTCTTCTTACTAAAATATGAGCCTGCAGCTACTGACAGATGGCTAATAAACTCAACATGACTAACCAAAGTGCCGCAAATATCTTATGTAGCTATGCCGAAAACTTTACACACCTGACACCTGTCCGTTTGAATCGTCGTCAACATAAAGGTTTGATGATAAAATTTGATAGTAATCTTTGTTCAAATCTGAACACCGACAATAGAAAGTAACCCGGAAGCAGCTAGGAAAGTTTAATTCCAGCCAATCAGTTGTATGTGACGTTGGAAGGATTTCTGCCAATCACGTGTAGGCTGTCAATCAGTGCGCATTATTGCTAACCCGGGGTATTCCGTTTTTTAACCAGTGGAAACAGGTTATATTTCTTTAGTGTACA
This sequence comes from Oncorhynchus nerka, assembly GCF_034236695.1. Taxonomy (NCBI): domain Eukaryota; kingdom Metazoa; phylum Chordata; class Actinopteri; order Salmoniformes; family Salmonidae; genus Oncorhynchus; species Oncorhynchus nerka. The sequence goes on from NC_088421.1 coordinate 1,521,467, forward strand.
ATAGTTTCAACTCAACACATATTTATATCTGTCACTGCCACGCGTCACCAAAGATTATGGATATACTGACAAGATTACATTACCAGGACAGCGGAGTCAATCACCACCTTCCGGAGACACCTGAAACCCCACCTCTTTCAGGAATACCTAGGATAGGATAAAGTAATCCTTCTCACCCCCCTTAAAAGATTTAGATGCACTATTGTAAAGTGGCTGTTCCACTGGATGTCTTAAGGTGAACGCACCAATTTGTAAGTCGCTCTGGATAAGAGCGTCTGCTAAATGACTTAAATGTAAATGTAAATTACATGTCTCTCCGCCTTAACAATGGTAGTCGTTGTCCACGATGCAGAACAGCTAAAAAACACAGCGGGCTGTCTAGCAACCTTCTATCCTTTCTTTGGATTGGTGGATACATCTCATTATTGTAATCCTGTTTTGAATATTCGATTAGGGTTGTTGACGTCAACTGCCTGTATGCTATAGCCTCATATCATGAATATGCGTAGACAACTCTTTTGAGAAAAAACACTTTATATCGGAGTTGCCGGGAAGTCACGTGTCCTACTTATATCAGTACACTCGTAACAATTTAAGCATTACGAAACTTATATTTAATCAAATAAACGTCACGTAGGAAATAAGCCATTCATTTTTTGTTGACCAAAATCGACACTCATTGCCCTCCATATAAAAACTCCTTGCTTGGTGTGCAAAACGACGACAATACGCCACCTGCTGGAGAGAGAGAGATTTTCCACCGACTTGGGACTTTTCCTCTGGTATCACACCATTAACTGATGACTCTCAAATGCATATCAAGATGATCCAAAGTTAGAGCTGGAGGTAATAAGCTAGCACAATTACTAGAAAAAAACATTGTACATGTTCTAAGTATTTTAACTGCAGTCCCAAGAAAGACTTTCCAGGTTGTTAAATTTTTAATTTTGTATAATATATTGCAAAGCAGCAATGTGAAAGAAAACACAGGCAAACATGGTAAATTGCCCTGTATTGATGATTGCCAAACAGGTATTTGGCTAATCAGGCCCCCATCAAGCTGCAAAGCCTTACAATTTCAAATAATATTCCAAATAAAATTAAATACAGGTAAACCATAATGGTTAGACACACTAAATTTAATGTTGCTCTCTTTAGTGCGATTTTTAATTTATTTAAAATATAAAACTATGAATGATAATTTTCTTGTAACCTGGCTAAGTCGTGTGCACACAAGGTTGTCATGTTCTATTTTACATAGCAAACAACCTGATTTTTAAGATTAAAAAAACACCACAAGAAGACTACTTGCAACATTTGGGACTCCATAAACACGGTGTACTCCAAACATTAGGAACACCTTCCTAATACATGCTGACTCTAATGCTTCCCAGTTGGCTGGATGTCCTTTAGGTGGTGGACCATTCTTGATACACATGGGAAACCCCACCAGCATTGCAGTTCTTGACACAAACAGGTGTACCAGGGTCCTACTACCATACCCTATTCAAAGGCACTTAAATATTCTGTCTTGCCCATTCACCAATCAATGGCTCACAATCCATGTCTCAATTGTCACAAGGCTTAAACAACATCCTTTAACCTGTCACCTCTCCTTCATCTCCACTGATTGAAGTGGATTTAACAAGTGCCAACAATAAGGGATTATAGCTTTCACCTGGTTAGTCTGTCATGGAACGAGCAGGAGTTCTTAATTTTTGGTACACTCGGTGTATGTCCCTTACATACACAACCCACTCCTACACTCAGAAAGTCCCCATTAAGTGTCTAACAATCCCACAAAGAGCTCCATCTGGACAGTCTTTTTGCCCATAACTGCATGTGTGTAAAGGACAAGACAGACCAACACAATGTTGGGAAAGGAACAGAAAGGAAATCGGCCATGCACAGCAAGTCCTATGTTCGTGTTGATCTGTTTTGTCCTTAACAACTTGTTAAGGCTGGTGACTGGTGAGGGATGGCCAAACATGTATGTTTAAAGGTCTTGACTTTGTTCCAAAAACTGAGTAAACCTAGAAAGACAAGTCTGAAAACAAAGGTAATGCTATTGCCTTTGTGATTCAAGACATGGTGTAAAATTTGTTTAATGAAAAAGAAAATACAGAAATGAGAGTTTGAAATATCCTAATGTTTAATGAAAGGGTGACATACTGATCAGCAAGAAAGGGGTACAGTAAAACTACAAGGAATAGACATGTTGGTAATACTTAAGCCTGTCCGTTTCAACTGCAACACAATTCAGTCTAAATCTTTTTACTTAGCTACCCTTGTGCCCTAACTTAGTGTATTGAGAGGGGTACAGGGATTGGGAAGAGGCGCAAGGGTACCATATGGATAAGTGCACTGGTGATGTCACTTACAAGTAAAGAAAATAAGGGAAAAATAATTCCTTCTAGTTTGAACTATATCCCTCTGATCCATCAAACAGCCCAACAGTAAGCACCCGTGCAAGTGAGGTGGGGTGGAGGGGGTTAGGGGCAAACCCTCTACTCAGCACATGGCTTCCACTTGGCTTACTACTGGGTGGATTCTTTCTTTTCCCGCTATATTTTTTTATTTTTATTTTTTTATTTGATTTGTTTAACCCTCTTCAGAGTATTGCTCATACCACATAGAGTTCGTAGATCTTCTTGGCGCAGTAGGCCAGGGCGGCCAGCGCTATCGTGTTGTGGAGTCTCTTTCTGTGGATGTCGTCCCTGCGCACCAGAACCACTGGCGTGGAGGAGGTGAGTGTGTGCAGGGGCAGCCGCGAGAGTTTTTGGCTATCGTACTCCACCTGGTACTTGCAGCAGGGATCGAACTGCCAGGAGATTCCGTAGAGGGCGGAGCAGGCCACGCTGAGGGCACCAGCGGGCAGTGCCACGTAGCGCGAGTACTCAGGCGGCAGCGAGAGCGGCGTCAGGAGGCAGGCGGTGCCCGACAGGACGGCCGTCTTGTGCAGGCAGTTGCCCACGGCGATCCAGCGAGCCGTCTCGTCGCCAATGCGTGTGGGCTCGATCACAATGTACTTGTACTGGGCCTCCAGTGCCTGCTCCAGCTCATACTCAAACTGGTCCTGCGCATTCTCCCCGTTGTAGATCTCGTGAACGATGTAGCAGTCCGTTGCCGCCATCACTCCCCTGTGTACAGAGAGAGAGATGAGATAATGAGGGAGAGAGAGGGGATTAGAAAGTAGATGGAAAAGAGAATCACAATATTAAATTCCCAATTATTTTCCAAGCTTCATAGCAATTGTGCAGCTTCGGGGCCTAAGGCAAGTGGTTGCACCAGTTTTTAATGATGTACAGATGAGTACCACTTGTGAAGAAATAAGGGGAACAACTACTTTTACAAAACATTTTTTTTTTACATTATAGTCCATGACCTTGATATCAGATTAGTGCACAACACCTGTTTTTTCAGCCCACTGTGGTAAAAACAAGACACTTTTGTGTAACTTTGACATGTGTTGCCTGTGCATGTTTGACATAAATAAGAGCTGTTGAATCAAAGGGAAAGTAGGGTATTTTCTCATGTTTAGAATTCTCAAGAGTTCACTAACTAGTCGTCAGTCACTCAAGTTGCCTGTTAGTAATAAGCTATGGTGATAAATAAAGTTAACTCGGCAAGTCAGTTAAGAACAAACTCTTATTTGCAATGATGGCCTACCCTGGCCAATTGTGCGCCGCCCTATGGGACTCTCAATCACGGCCGGATGTGATACAGCCTGGATACGAACCAGGGACTGTGCCTGGGAACGTTAACGTAGCTATGGACAATATAAACAATATGCAGGAGAAAACTAAATGTAGCTATATCAAGTGGATATAACTCACGTGTAAAACTCGAATCTCTCACTTTGCAAACATTTTGCCACGCGGAAGAGCGCTAGCTAGCTCCCCAACAAGATTAACACGGCATGTTAAATAAGGCTGCGTTCGTAAATTCACCCTGGCTGAGTCAGACACTCCAGTGCGAATTTACGAACGCACCCGTCAAGTAGCTAACTGTTAGCTAGCTAACGTAAATAAAACTCTGGGTTAGCGAGCATGTTGATCATTCACAACTTTCAAAATTCCAGTAACATCTATATTAGTTACGTATAACATGGGAGCTGCTGCTGTGCTGTATTGGACGCAGCTTTGCATAACGGCAGTTCATAACGTTACATTGGCCAACTCTACCGCTGTTTGGAAGCTAGCTGCTCTGAAAAGTAGCTAGTACATCAATTACAAGCAGCGAGTAAAACGTTAGCATTGTGTTATACGACCGATATGTTTGATATGTGCTAGTATATCTACTTTGTAACGTTACGGCATGTTTTCACACTATTTTAGTTGGGATGGCTAACCTATCCAGAACTTTGACTTTGAAGCTTTGATGAACAGGCTATCGAGGTTAGCGACGATAGCAAACATGCTAATCAAAACATCACATGAGCAATTATGGAGGAAGGAATTCGGGCGTGACAGCTGCATTTAGCTTTTAAACGCCATATGTTGGAATAGTGAACGTGTAGGTATCATAAAACAGACCTTGTACACCAAAAATAGTCGTGATATGGCAATGATTGAGTCAAACTGACCTCTCCCTGTTGACTGGGACACCGCGCCTCCTTCCCAAAGACGCCATCTTGGAGAACCAATATACGACTGCTGTGGACGCAGTGCAAGCTAGGATGTGTAGTGTATGTTATACTTGCAATACACTGCGAGGACGACTTAATGTACTTTGTCGTACTACATTTACCATAATTAATTGAATGCATGTAGGACGTACCACTCATTATTTATACCATGTAAATGTAGAGGTCAGTTTAATTTACTACACTAGTACATTTTGACGTAAACTGTAATACAAAATGTATAACACAAATGCGGAAAATGCTGCCTACACATCATGTTTATGTTTTGTAACAGTTGAGAAATGACCAATCACAAGCAAGGACAACACTATGGGACTCAAGAGTAGGATAAACCATTCTCTAGCCAGGTTGCGCAGCAGGTAAATTGTTCCACTAGCTATTATGGGCTACACTCACACTTCAATGCAACGGACTGTCACACTGAAGTGGGGGGATATTTACCTGCCTCATGTTTCTATACTTACCCATATTGTGTCCTGTCCTATCCAAGCTTCTCTAGTGAGTTGATATCTGGCTTATCGCACACACGGTGTAGAACACTAGACTGGGAAGTGTGTTGTAAACCGTGTGCCAAGCCAGTGCAAACCACAGTAACACGTGCAATCCATTAGTATGCTCCCTGCCTCCCTTGTCAATAGATTAATTGCATAAAGTGCACCTTTAAAATGTTATCACCTTGGTATTCTGCAGCTCAGAGGTGAAGTATACTAGGAAACTACTTTAAGATGTATAAGGCACTTCTAAATGATTGTAAATCAATGTTTCAATGGTTAGTCAAATAAGGTATTATTTAATTTAAAACAAGAGAGACATGGAAAATAATCAGACTGTCTGCAGACTTTATACCCATCTCTGTCAGATAGTAGGCCTACAGAGCCATCCCCTGAAGACTGCGTCATCAGTTTTACTGCCTTCCTGACCAGTATGCATTCAGTCACCTAGTAAATAGTACATCTCACCTAGGTCAAAGCCAGAGAGAATCCCTACTGTAGTTTAAGATACTCAGCAAATGAAAAATACATCCTGTTACTTGATATTGGAATTTTGTTTTCTGTTTTCTTAAGCCATGCTTGTAAACTGTATAGAGAAAATGCCACACAAGATTTAAACTGTAGTAGAACAGCCCTGAATTAGTGCTTTTACAGACAGTAGAAGATTACACCCACAGTTAATGAAGGTTCTATGGCAATGTCTCATGTCAGATAGCACAGCAGCTTTCTGTACAGTAACATTTAAGGTGAAGGGTAGGCCTACTGAAGAGTGGTTGTCCTGATGAACATGGGGACAGATAGTCTTGGGCAGGAATAGAGGGAAGTGCCTCACTAGCCTACGACAGGCTGACTGCATGTAGGGGATATAGCCCGCAAGTTGATGGTCTAAAGTAAACCAGGTGTGGTCCACCCTCCTGAAGAGCTATTGTATGTGCACACTATTGTGCCAATGCTGCTCTAACACACCTGATTCAGCTAATCAAGGTCCTGATGAACAGCTGTTTGTCTTGATGGTTTTGACGAGAGGACAAACATCCTGAATGATCAGGATTGCATTCCACTCCAGAAAGCTGTTCCTTTCCTCCTGCCGTTGTTCACTCCTCTTTAAATGACCAGCCAAGACAGGATAAGTGAAAGCAATACGGCCAAAGTGTGATGAGACATTGCTTCTTGCAGTACAAAAACAGGAATCCTGCATACAGTCTTGCCACTGTATATACAATAAGACAGCAAGACTCTACAACATTCCTTTTTCTTTACACACACACTGATGTCCATTCCCATGGAGGACAGGCCATGAGTAATGTCAATCGGACAGTTCCTCTACCACTGCTCTCCAACAGGGAGTCTTTATGTCTGTAGAGATAGCTATAGTATGGTTTCCCTCTCCCTTACACCCCCCAAAAAAACATAGCACAAAGTCCTCCAAACCGAAAGCATGAGGCCATGCTTTCTACCTCAGTCTCTCTCCCTCTCCACTCCTCTCTGTCATGGGGTCACATGGGGTGGATGTGCTCCAGGTATTGAGGTTGGGGATTCTCTTTGACGTATTTCTGGATGTACCAGCAGGTAAGGTGAGCCTTCAGATCCTCTTCCACCACAAAATCCATGGCCGCCTGCAATCAACAGAACATTGCCATTTAATTTAGGAGTTGTTTTGTAGCTTGAGTTTACAAAGTAACTTTCTGTGTCACTCTGGTTTTATTTTAATACATGCAGTAATCAGGGACTGCAGATAAAAGGTGAGACACTTGCTCTATTATATTTGATATAAAGATTTTAAAATATTAGCGTTCCGGTCTACACAGATCTTCAAACAAACCATGTTTTAATTTCCTTCTTCCTCTTATCTCTACCATAACTGTTCCCTTGATATTACCCACCAGCGCTCTGAGCTGAACTCATCTGGCAAAGCACTGCCTAGACTGAATAAACAGGCCAATACTTGGATTTTCAGAATTACAAGCAACATTCATATTGCCATGCAGCTGTTATTAAAGAGAACTAGATGGGAGTCCAAAATGTCCAATTAAAGCAGTTTATCAGCTGACAGCTTAGGAAACTGTATTTACTGCCTCTTACTGGGTTAAAGAGGTACAAAGACTTCTCTCCATACACAGAGTGAGCTGCACAGGTCCAGATTGCAAGAAGGTCCTCCTGCAGAATTGTGTTATAGCAAATAATGGGTAGCATTATGAGTTGTTTCTGGACAAGGCCATGGGCTCAAATGCCTAACAAGTAATATTGAGACCTATGGACTCCCATTGCTTATCTGAAAGGCACAGATAAATGTTAAAAAGATCTAGGGACATAATAGGAGTGAGGGTGTATTTTGCATTGGGCTATGGTTCCATTCCATATTGTCAGACAGTCGAACCTTGGCCAGGTGCTTGGCAATGCCCCTCCCTCTGTAGGCGTCTGGAACCTCCGTATGCTGCAGGTCCACAGTCTTCTTCCCGACATACTCGTACAAGAGGACCGCACGGTCATGAGAGCCTGGAACCAAAGAGAAAAGGGTTACCTTTAAAAAAAAAAAAGTTTAAATGTAACCTTTATTTAACTAGGCAAGTCAAATTCTTATTCACAATGACAGCCTACCAGGGAACAGTGGGTTCATAACAACTGCCTTGTTCAGGGGCAGAACGACAGCTTGGGGATTCGATCCAGCAACCTTTCGGTTACTTGCCCAACGCTCTAGGATACCTGCCGCTCCGAATTTAAAGGGTGCAATTATATGCTAAATAAGTAGGGCTTACACCTTGCGCGACTATTAAAAAGGTATGTACACATCAGTCTGATTCTCCATCAGACCTCAAATAAAGATCTATCAAAGATAGGGATGCGGGCAGATAAATGAGGAATTGGGTTTTTAGAGAAAGTTAAGCAGATTCTCTCAAATCAGAAGTTTTTTTTTTGAGCGAATGTGCATGCACAAACTAGCAAACTAACGGAGAAGAACAACAACACCATGTTAGATGCCTGACAGCAAGAGCATTCAATTCAACCGCTCAATGGCAGGAAGCTAAGAATTTTCCCAGTTGGCTAATGCTACAAATCCTTGGCTATGCCACTTGAGTTCTAGCTAGTAGCTTTTTGTCCGTTTGTTTACAACGACCATTAGGAAAAAGTACGTTCCTTATCTAAATCACAATACGACTGCAATCAGGTAAGACTCTTTTGCGCTATGAAAAAGTTGGTTAGCTAACTAGTTTAACCACACTCTTTGGTAAACAACTGATAAAAGGGAAAACACGTACGATTTCGCGTAGCTAACGTTACATTACCATTTAGTCGTATGGTAAACTGTCGCTTCTTTTTATCGTGTTCTACTGTTATCGGAGTGTTGATTTCGGGGACATTCATCTGTGTAGCCTGGGCCATGGTCTTTCGTCTTCCTTTCGCCAAAACGTATTTGATTGAGGTGAAATGGATCTCAAAGCGATTAAATCATAGCCACCTCAAACTCAGAAGAATCAATATCCAGCAAAACACTCCATCATCCTCCAAGGAAGTCTACTGTAGATCACATGGTCTGAGCGGACCAATGATTGCTGCGATTCTTCATTTGAGAATGGCCGTGTTCCAGGCCGTCTACATTGTAGTTGAGATGCGCATAATCCGTTTATTTTGTCATCAATAATCAGTTAATGTATCACATATTCATGGGATTCATTCGATCAAGGTTAAACACTTGGCTTAATTCAACATTTGCAGATATCTGACAAACACACACATGAGAAGCGCTTACCAAGAAAAACTTTAACCTAACAATTTCGCAACAACTACCTTCTACACACAAGTGTAAATGAATGAATAAGAATATGTACATAAAAAAATATATGAATGAGTGATGGTATAGAACGGCATAGGCAAGATGCAGTGGATGGTATAGAGTATAGTATATACATGAGATGAGTAATGTAGGGTATGTAAACATATAAAAGTGTCATTGTTTAAAGTGGCTAGTGATACATTACATCAAGATGGCAAGATGCAGTAGATGGTATCGAATACAGTAAAAACATATAAGATGAGTAATGTAGGGTATGTAAACATTATATAAAGTGGCATTGTTTAAAGTGGCTAGTGATACATTTATTACGTCAATTTTTCCATTATTAAAGTGGCTGGAGTTGAGTTAGTATGTTGGTGTAGCCGATGTGAAATGGCTAGCTAGTTAGCGGTGGTGCGCGCTAGTGGCGTTTCAATCGGTGACGTCACTTGGTCTGAGACCTTGCGGTAGTGGTTCCCCTTGCTCTGCAAGGGCTGCGGCTTTTGTGGAGCGATGGGTAACGATGCTTCGAGGGTGACTGTGTGTGCAGAGCGTCCCAGGTTGGGGCGAGGGGACGGACGTAAAGTCTATACTGTTACATTGGTGCCGTGACCCGGATCACTGGTTGCTGCGGAAAAAGGAGGAGGTCAAAAGGGGGGTGAGTGTAGCCGATGTGAAATGGCTAGCTAGTTAGCGGTGGTGCGTGCTAATGGCGTTTCAATCGGTGACGTCACTTGCTCTGAGACCTTGAAGTAGTGGTTCCCCTTGCTCTGCAAGGGCCGCGGCTTTTGTGGAGCGATGGGTAACGATGCTTCGAGAGTGACTGTGTATGCAGAGCGTCCCAGGTTGGGGCGAGGGGACGGACATAAAGTCTATACTGTTACATTGGCAGCAGCCACTCAATGTATGTGATGGCTGTTTAACAGTCTGATGGCCTTGAGATAGAAGCTGTTTTTCAGTCTCTCGGTCCCTGCTTTGATGCACCTGTACTGACCTCGCCTTCTGGATGACCTCGCCTTCTGGATGAACAGGCAGTGGCTCGGGTGGTTGTTGTCCTTGATGATCTTTTTGGCCTTCCTGTGACATCGGGTGGTGTAGGTGTCCTAGAGGGCAGGTAGTTTTCCCCCGGTGATGCGTTGTGCAGACCTCACTACCCTCTGGAGAGCCTTACGGTTGTGGGCGGAGCAGTTGCTGTACCAGGCGGTGATACAGCCTGACAGGATGCTCTGGATTGTGAATCTGTAAAAGTTTGTGCGTGTTTTTGGTGACAAGACCAATTTCTTCAGCCTCCTGTGGTTGAAGAGGCGCTGCTGCGCCTTCTTCACCACTCTGTCTGTGTGGGTGGACCATTTCAGTTTGTCCGTGATGTGTACGCCGAGGAACTTAAAACTTTCTACACTCTACACTACTGTCCCGTCAATGTGGATAGGGGGGTGCTCCCTCTGCTGTTTCCTGAAGTCCACAATCATCTCCTTTGTTTTGTTGACGTTGAGTGTGAGGTTATTTTCTTGACACCATACTCCGAGGGCCCTCACCTCCTCCCTGTAGGCCGTCTCGTCGTTGTTGGTAATCAAGCCTACTACCACTGTGTCGTCTGCCAACTTGATGATTGAGTTGGAGGCGTGCATGGCCACGCAGTCGTGGGTGAACAGGGAGTACAGGAGAGGGCTCAGAACGCACCCTTGTGGGGCCCCAGTGTTGAGGATCAGCGGGTTGGATATGTTGTTACCTACCCTCACCACCTGGGGGCGGCCTGTCAGGAAGTCCAGGACCCAGTTGCACAGGGCAGGGTCGAGACCCCCATGAGCTATAGTCGATGAACAGCATTCTCACATAGGTATTCCTCTTGTCCAGATGGATTCGGGCAGTGTGATTGTGATTGAGTCGTCTGTGGCCCTGTTGGGACGGTAAGCAAATTGGAGTGGGTCTAGGGTGTCAGGTAGGGTGGAGGTGATATGGTCCTTGACTAGTCTCTCAAAGCACTTCATGATGACGGAAGTGAGTGCTACGGGGCGGTAGTCATTTAGCTCAGTTACCTTGGCTTTCTTGGGAACAGGAACAATGGTGGCCCTCTTGAAGCATGTGGGGACAGCAGACTGGGATAAGGATTGATTGAATATGTCCGTAATCACACCAGCCAGTTGGTCTGTGCATGCTCTGAGGACGCGGCTGGGGTTGCCGTCTGGGCCTGCAGCCTTGCGAGGGTTGACACGTTTAAATGTTTGCTCACGTCGGCTGCAGTGAAGGAGAGCCCACAGGTTTTTGAAAGCGGGCCGTGTCAGAAACAGACAATCATAATATAAGTCATAAATATCAGATTCCCTTTTTGTTTCAAAACCAACTTTATAAGAGTTTTTATAAATAGGTTATATTTGACTCAAAATTCCATGATGTACAGTGAGGCGTTGTTGGCAGAATAGATGGATGCAGTTCAATGCATTTCTTGCTAGTCCCAAAATATTGCTATCGGGTTGTAAATCACAGCTGGCCTGGTACATTGTTTGCTGCCGCCACCCATTCGTGATGCGCTGTTTCAGTTTCAAATGACTCAATATTTTGAACAAAAACTGACAACTGTAACTAAGGCTGGGAGTGTCAATACAATCAAACTAGCAAGGGCAATGATCACAAGTCAGTCATAATGTGGCTAATAGGCTAGCATACGTGTCAAACACAAGGCCCGCCGTCCGAAGTAGACACACATAAGCGAGTATAAATGAGTCAACAGTTGAGTCATCTACTTTATGAAATCACAGCCTGATGCACTTGTATAGTTAATTCAACTTCAACTGCGCTGCTTTCGTGTGTCCTGTTTACAGAGCTGCAGTGGAGGGAAAGTGTACAGACACATGCCACAGTCCTGGCTAGGCTACTAAAATGTTGCAGCCTGGCTTCGGCTTTTAAAGCTTGACAATGAATAACCAAAAAACAAAACCTGCAACAAAACACCATTCAAAAGAGAAACATGTAGGCCTGTTACAGCAACATTTGAGCAGTAGCCTAGGTTGGCTACTCAACTAAAATACATTTTGAGTGCACCATACAGCAATGATGCATTCAACCGCACCAATGATCCATGCAGTGCAAAAAAATGAAAAACATGTTTTAAGTTGAAATGTTACAACAACCTATAGCTACTTTTTTAGTTATTTGGAGTTATTAAATACTTTTAAATTTGGGTCACAGCACATCATGCACATTTGCAAGCATAGCAGCAAAGGCTGGGCAAATATTATTGATCTATTTTGTTTTAATATATTAAATTGCTATATACAGCTGACTTAACTGTAGTACAGACAGAGTTTGGAACTCTATTCCACATCAAGTGGAATGCAAACTGTAAAATAAGATATAAAAACAGATAAAAATACACTTATGGAACAATGTGGACTGTGAAGAAAAGACACACACAGATGCATGCGCACGCTCACTCTACATACACGTAGGTATGGTGGTATTATAAATGTATTGTAGCTATGTAGTGGTGTAATAACGTTATGTACGGTTTTATTACATTTGAGTTTTTGTCTTAATTTGTTTGGACCCCAGGAAGAGTAGCACCTAATGGGGATCTTTAACCTTAAGAGTCTATTAACTCACCCGTGCTTCAATCTAGGTAACAAAATACAAAAAGCTCCATCAAAATCTGTCAATTTAAGCTATATATATCAGTAGTTTTGCATGGGCCGATTCTCAATCCACCGCATCCGCCTATGTCGGCCTTCCGCATCTGCAGTGGAAGGTGACGGAGCTACAGCAGTGTTTGTCAGACCATGAGACATCCCGAAAATCGGTCATCTCACAAACACGGTTTGTAGCGTCCTAATGGGCCCCACTGTGGAAAGGGGAGACTCTCACTAACTCAATGGTCTTCTCTGCTTTGCTCGTCTTAAGGTAACCCATACAAATGAATGGCTCACCTTCCTCCCTGCGCTTTGTAGCCATAGAACATGTTCAAATTTCGCCAAGATGTGGCATCATATGTAAACTAAAACAAAGAGAGGCTTTCTGGCAGTAGTCCTTAGACACTGTGGATCCTCAGGGCTAAACTATGATTTTTCACTGTCCTCGTCTCTATAATGTTGCCTTGATTTTTTTGGGTCTCTGTCTCCGGATTCACAGATACCCAAATATCACTTATGTATATTTTGACACGGCCTATTGATTAACGAGACACATTATCTTATTATTAGGTGCAACAATTGTTCATTTACCTTGAAACATATTGTCATTCTTTTCTTACATTGTTGTGTCTCAATGGGCCACTAGGCTATAAATAGGAGCTAAGTGCAAATGGTCAGGTCACTGTGAAGAAGACGTCCGCTTGACGTCGTAACGTTAGTCGCCTGTTCGGCACCTGTACAGCAGTGGAGGCTGCTGAGGGGAGGAAGGCTCATAATAATGGCTGAAATGGAGTGTAATGGCGTGAATGGAACGATATCAAACACAAGCCCTTCTCATGATTTCTGTCATTGTTGTTGAGCACCCCTCCTTTCCTTTGTTTGCTGAAGCGCGAAGTACCCACCTGAACTCTTGCATATATATACATATGTAGATCTGATCATATTAAGTATGTAGACATTGAGTGGATTTGAATGTCAAAACTTCTTTTACATGGAAGCATTTGGCTTCATCTGAACAGAAAGTGTGTAGACTTTCCAACTTGTATCACATAGTTTGCTGTTGGGTTGAGGAACATGTCATTACCTAGAATAGAGTGAAAACAGTCTGGTTAAAACTCAAATAATGTTTTAATTATTGATGCACTTGGTGGCAGTATGCACCAAGTATGGCAAAATGTAAACAGTTACAGTATTTATTGTTTAGCACAATAAGGCACATTCTGCAGTCTAAAATTATTTATTACCTGCATACTCACCCATTGAGCATGTTTGGGATGTTCTGGATCGATGTGTACAACAGAGTGTTCCAGTTCCTGACAATATCCAGCAACTTCGCACAGCCATTGAAGAGGAGTGGGACAACATTCCACAGGCCACAATCAACAGCCTGATCAACTCTATGCGAAGGAGATGTGTCGCGCTGCATGAGGCAGATGGTGGCCACACCAGATACTGACTGGTTTTCTGATCCATCCCCCTACTTTTTTTTAAAGGTATCTGTGACCAACAGATGCATATCTGTATTCCCAGTCATGTGAAATTCATAGATTCAGGCCTAATTAATTTATTTCAATTGACTGATTTCCATATATAAACTTTAACTCAATCAAATCTTTGAAATTGTTGCATGTTGCGTTTATATTTTTATTCAATATACATGCAAACCCACTTTTAAATTCATAACATACTCATTCAAACCCACTTTTAAATTCATAACATACTCATTCAAACTGCAATAACATTTGTTGGCTATAAACTGAAGCTTAGTGCTAACACCGAGGCAGAAACTAAACCATGGCAAATCAAAAAACAATATACAGTACATGTGATGCAAATATGTCAGAATTTCACAAATTGGTGTATCAAATCCAGTTTTCCTGCATAGACTATAGAGTAGACAATCACTGAACGAAATTAAGATCTATATCGCTCTTTTAAAACAAAATGACTTCATAGGACTTCATTGTTATCCAAACTAACGGGTTGAAGTTTTCTGTTGTTGCAGATGATCAGATATTCAGGTAGGGCCTAGTGACCATTTACCATTCACGCTGTCATACAGGGTGAGGGGGTCACCACCGATGGTCTCCGGTGGCCCAATAAGACCTGGTGAGGCAACAGTAGACTTCCCTGTCAGCACATGCGCCTCAATGAAGTACAACAAGCAACCTCTGACAAACCTCTCACAACAAGCAACCTCTGACAAAAGTCCCTCTACTTCTATTCGAGGTGAAAATGATGAATCAGACACCTTAACGATAGCAACAGCTCGCTCCATCATACGTTTTTTTTGACTCAATGGAGGAACGTAGTCAGAGAAATGCTGATGAATGTCTTGCTCGAGCTGTGTATGCAACTGGTTCACCTCTGATGCTCACAGGCAATGTGTATTGGAAGAGATTTCTTCTTCTTTTTCTTTTTTAAAATTGTACCCCTTTTTCTCCCCAATTTCATGGTATCCAATTGTTTTTAGTTGCTACTATCTTGTCTCATCGCTACAACTCCCGTGCGGGCTCGGGAGAGACGAAGGTTGAAAGTCATGCGTCCTCCGATACACAACCCAACCAAGCCGCACTGCTTCTTAACACAGCGCCTTCCAACCCGGAAGCCAGCCGCACTAATGTGTCGGAGGAAACAACGTGCACCTGGCAACCTTGGTTAGCGACAAGGATTTCCCTACCGGTCAAACCCTCCCTAACCCGGGATTTCCCTACCGGTCAAACCCTCCCTAACCCGGGCGACGCTAGGCCAATTGTGCATCGCCCCACAGACCTCCCGGTCGCAGCCGGTTACGACAGAGCCTGGGCGCGAACCCAGAGTCTCTGGTGGCACAGCTGGCACTGCAGTACAGCGCCCTTAACCACTGCGCCGCCCGGGAGGCCTTGGAAGAGATTTCTGAATATTCTTCGCCCAGCACACACCCCTTCAACCAGACCTGATTGTTTTACTATTTTGCTGGATGCAGAGTTCAACAGAGTTCAAGTGAAGGTCAAGCAAATCACAGAGAAAGCAGACTGTATTGCAATCATCTCTGATGGGTGGTTGAATGTTCGTGAGCAAGGAATAATTAGCTACATCATCTCCACCAGTGGTAAGCAGCCTGAAACCCCTGAAACGTATAGCAGTAGCCATTGCACGGATTGAGGTAAACAATGCCATCCTGTCTGATGTTCAGACTCTGCTCTCGGATGTAAGAGAATAAATCCGTACTGACAATGTCAATGCTACATTCAGGCAGCCAGTAAAGAAGCTCCCCTTTGCCACAGCTAATGCTAATACTACAGCCAACTCTGCAGTAGACAACCCCAATAAGTGCCGATATTGTTGCATTTCTCATGGACGGGGAAAAGAACACTGCCCAGCATATGGAAAAATATGCAAATCCTGTGGTACAGCAAATCACTTCGCACGGGTCTGCATGAAAAGCAAGAGAAAGGAGGGTAAAGTGCACTCCATTGAAACAAACACAGATGAAGGGAACAACAGCACAGATGATGTATATGCTAGCGAGTGCATAGGGGCAGTGAGGGGCAGTGAGGGCAAAAGGAAAAAAGTGGTTTGTCACTCTGCTACTTAATAAAAAACCACAGCAATGCCAGCTAGATTCAGGGGCCACATGTAACGTTATAAGCCTTACAGACAAAAGGAGGCTCGTGCCCAGAGACAAACTCACACAGAGTAGCACCAAGCTGAAACTGTATTCAGGCCAGTTCATGACCTCTTTAGGCCTGTTTGTGACAGAGTTTGTTACAGAGTGTGTTTTACGTGGCCAGAAACACACCCTTGAGTGTGAAATAGTTGAGGCTAGTCAACAGTCATTACTGCCAGGTTTTTACATGCGAGCGCCTTGGGCTTATTAACTTCACCATCCCAGCTGATCTTAAGATTATATACAAAGTCCATGCTGGGCCCCTGAGCAAGGAGACACTCCTAAGCAAGTACCATGATGTCTTCAACGCACCAGTCGAGTCAGTTCCCGGCGAAGTCCACTTTGAGTTGGACGCAGCAATCCAGCCTGTCCAGTGTGCACCCTGCAATGTACCAGTGGCCATGAAAGCAGCTACGAAGGCTCAGCTTGACAAATACGAAGCAGATAGCCACATCATATCCGTCACAGAGCCTACAGACTGGATAAGTAATATGGTTATTGTCAAGAAACCAGACAAGCTACGGATATGCATTGATCCTAAACATCTCAGCTCTGCGACGTTCACATTACATTATGATCACGTTGTTCTTTACAAGCTCCCGAAGGCCAGAGTCTTCACGCTCATGGACGCCAGAGATGCCTTCCTGCAGTGCAAGCTCAACGAGCCCAGCAGCTACATGACTACCTTTTGGACACCCTGGGGCAGGAAGAGGTGGTTGAAGCTCCGTGGAAGAGATGGTTGGTGTCTCTGTGGCTCCAGATGTGTATCAGCGGAAACGGCACGAGCTGTTGATGGGACTCAGTGGCATGGAACCCATAGCAGATGACATCCTCGTAGTGGGCTGTGGGGACAGTGATGAGGAGGCAGAATGTGACCATGACGCCAAGCTGCTGGCCCTGATGGTCAGATGCAGACAGGTCAAGCTAAGGCTAAGTATAAAAAAGCTTCAGTTGGAAGTGCCAGATGTCCGCTTACATGGGCACATCTTGTCCTCCACCAGATTGAATGCGGATCCTGAAAAAGTGAAGGCTGTCTTTGAAATCCACCCCATCTGTCATGAAGGCAGTGCAGCACTCCTGTCATGATTCAGAGTGACTCAAGCCAGTATAGACTTGGCTGTTGCCTCGTGCAGGAGGGCCAGCCTGTGGCAATCGCCTCTCGGGCACTCACTCCAACAGAGTAGAACTATGCACAGATAGAGAAGGAGTGCCTCAGCATTGTTGCATGCCAACGCTTCCACCACTACCTGTACAGGCGCGACAATATTACCGCAGATCACAAGCCCCTTATTGCTATATTCAGCAAGCCTCTCCTGAATGCCCCTAAACGACTGCAGAGCATTGCTAATGGCCCAACAAAACTACAACCTCAAGGTGGTGTATAAGCCAGGGCCAGAGATGTATGTGAGTGACACGCTCAGCAGGGCTGCATCAGGCACACGCTCAATGCATGAACAACATGCAGTGTGCAGCTTACAAACAGAGCAAGTGGATGTTGAACACATCAACCAAGCTGACTACCTCAATGTTACGGATCAGCGCCTTATACAAATCAGACAGCACATAGACAGGGACGAGCAACTCCAGGAATTGAGGTCTGTGATTCTGATGGGCTGGCCCGACTGCAAGGAAGAAACTGCTTTAGCCGTCAGAGAATATTGGCCAGTCAAAGAGGAGCTCAGTGTTCAAAATGGAATAATATTCAAGGGTCAGAGAGTCGTTATTCCCTGGTCTCTGTTCCCTGAGATGTTGGCGCGCGTGCACTCAAGTCACATAGGAGGTGAGGCCTGTTACAGACAAGCATGTGACACACTGTATTGGCCAGGAATGCAGAGTGAAATCAAACACTATGTCATAAAATGCACAATCTGCAATGAATATGCCATTGAGCAACAGAGAGATGATGATGTCCCACAAGCTACCGATGCGCCCCTGGCAGATAGTAAGTCTAGATCTCTTCCAGCACAGTGGCAAAGACTTTCTGCTGGTAGTCGATCATTACTCAGACTTCTGGGAGATTGACCTCCTCCCCGACCTCTCAGCAGAGACAACGATCAAACACTGCAAGGCTCAGTTTGCCCGCTATGGCCAGCCAGATAGGGTAATTTCAGATAATGCACCCCAATTCTCCGGATTTGAGTTCTGAAAATTTGCTGCAGAATGGGAATTCGAGCACGTCACCTCATCACCACGACACCCAAAAGCTAATGGGAAGGGGGAGTCGGCAGTCAAAATCGCAAAGAACCTCTGCAAAAAAGCTCTACGAGAGGGCAAAGATGCCTGGAAAGCAATACTGCAGTGGCGCAATACCCTGACAGAAGGCAAGGAAAGCAGCCCGGCCCAGCGCCTCATGGCACGGCGCTTAAGCCAGCACTCTCCTGGAGCCATGTGTGGTGACAGACGTGCTGGTAAAGTTACGTCACAGAAGACAGGTTTCCATGTTCATCTACGACAATTCAGCAAAAGACTTGCCTGAGCTCAGGGTGGGTGAAACGGTGCCAATGAAGCCACTACCAGGGGACCGGACGGGCCTCTGGAGACTCGGACCCTGTGTACAGAAAGTGGCACCACGCTCCTACTTGGTCGAAGTGAATGAATCACTGTACCGTCGTAACAGGGTTTACATTCGGATTGCTGAGCCAGCGTCTACTCAGAACCCTGATGGTCATAGGGGTCGCATGACAAAAGATGGAACCCCAGCAAGTCACATGGGGCTGAGGCACAGAGGGAAGAGCCAGGGGATCACAGGTCTGCCGCTCCCTCGCCCATCAATACTCCCCTTAGACAGTCAGGTGACACGCCTGTGCGGGAACCCGCAGTCCTCGCAGACAAGCCCCCTGTCTTTTCACGCTGCGGGCGTCTGTCCCAGCCACCAAAAATAATTCAATCGGTAGGATTCCCATTAGGGATTGTTGACAGACAGAGATAAAAGTGAAGAGAGTATCAAAATGTGTTAAGTTCTTACTTGAACAGTTTAGTTTTATTTTCATGTTGGAAATTATTACTAGGTTTGTTTTGTTAGGGAATTGACAGCTCCTGTCCTATTTTATAAAAAGGAGATGTTATGGGTGTAAGATGGCACAGTGATGCCATCTGTTGGTAAATGTTAATTACTGCAACTCCGGTGTTTTGCAATGTACTGAACAAGAATGTTACTCTCAATGCTTCTGTCTTGTAATTTAATAACATTCAAACGAAGATGGGCTACACATACTGAGAAATAGGGGCACTGTTTCTCTCGCTCGGATGCTTTCTCTAGTGAAATTACATCCAGCCTCTTGCGAATTGAAGGACAGTTATGAAACACAGAGACAGGAAAGATGTTTTTAAAATTGTAATGTTTTGCTTGGTATTTTGGGGGGGGAAGCCTGGTTTCCCTTGGCCTCGTGAATACACGCCACTGTTGAAAGCAAGTCTAAAAAGCGGTATATCTGTTCTATGTGTGCTATTTATATGCTTCCCGTTCTTAAGTTTTGTTTTTGCGTCTTTTACGTCCAAACAGCTGAAAGTACAATACTTTTGGTTAAGGAAAATATATTTCACAGCGGTTTAGATGGTACAATGATTCTATACTTGCTTGTTTTGTCACAAACTGAAATGAGGCAAACTATTCGAATTTTAGCAACCAGGAAATGGCGTAGCGATTTCTGCATAGTGCAACTTTGAAGGAAACCAGTTAAAGTTATCAGAAAGAAGAAACTTAAAAACGCCCCCTTTTGTATGCAAAGAAATACGCACTCAAATAGGCTTACAAAACAATACTAATAGTTTGAAGTATGCACACTGTAAGAAAGTGTTCATACACGTTGCAAGTGTAGGCCTATTCCTTTCAATAATAAAGCAATTTTCAGACGACAATGCACAGGATAAAATTAGGGTGATGCGCGATACCGATCAAGTTGCAATGTCATATTACATGGTTTCACCAGAATCAAAAGCGAAACTAAACTGATAGGCTACCCGCTACCGCACCTACAGTGAATATATGTGTTGTTCGTCATTTGAAGTTGTTCGGGCAGGATGGCAGAAGCCTACGCATTTGCCCTGCTTGTTGAGTTGGAGAGGAATCCCAATATTCCCAAACTGAAAAACAAGTTGGTAAAATATTTCCAAAGTAAAAAGTCTAACGGTGGTGATTGTCTTGTGGAATACGAAGATGGACAAGAAGCAGTAGTGCGGTTCAAAACTGAGGAGGGTAAGTTATAGCAATTGTAAATGCTTGTTTTAAACGGCCTGTATCACCTATTGGTTAGAGATGACATTCAACCAATGTTGTTAAGGAAGTTCGAAATGTACTTGTGCCTACCCTGCCCATCATATGATTAACTCAAAATAATGTTTACAACCACACATAATAACGGTAGCGACCCAGTGTTAATAAACGTGGATATCGAATTTTACACAGCATTCTTTTGTGGCACTGATGACACGCAGGGCTACTGGCCAGAAGGTTGAGGGATCAAGTCACATTTCTGTGTTTCTGTGCCAATGCACCACACATCCAATAAACAAAGCATACCGACTTCCGGCACTTCAATAACACAGGAGGCTGGTGGCACCTTAATTGGGGAGATGGGTTCATGGTAATGGCCGCCGTGGAATCGATGGAATGGTATCAAACACCACAATGAAATAGACCAGGGTCCCCCAACTGGCCGCGGTGGTTTTATTGGCCCCCCCCCCATGTTTTCTAAGCCCCCCCAAATAATAGATTTTTATTGTTAGACATAAAAAGAAAATGTAACACCAGGAAATCAGCTACAATGGATTTTAATTTGGGGAATATTAAATGAGTGCAGGAAATGCAGAATAAATTATTTTAGGGTGAAGTTGAATTGAACAGTATAAAACAATCCAAGTGGAGAAAGACCCATTGAAATAATTTAGAATATATGTGTTGCCACCCGAGGGTCACGCACTACTCATAAAGCAAATGTAGAACTTTTACTAATCAAAAACATAAAATACTGTCAAATTTGAAAAATACCATATGATGTGATATTTTGGCCATATTGCCCAGCCCTATAAGGGAAGTACCATAACATTTACATTACATTTAAGTCATTTAGCAGACGCTCTTATCCAGAGCGACTTACAAATTGGTGCATTCACCTTATGACCTCCAGTGGAACAGTAGTGCATCTAAATCTTTTCAGGGGAGGGGGTGAGAGGGATTACTTTATCCTATCCTAGGTATTCCTTAAAGAGGTGGGGTTTCAGGTGTCTCCGGAAGGTGGTGATTGACTCCGCTGTCCTGGCGTCGTGAGGGAGTTTGTTCCACCATTGGGGGGCCAGAGCAGCGAACAGTTTTGACTGGGCTGAGCGGGAACTGTACTTCCTCAGTGGTAGGGAGGCGAGCAGGCCAGAGGTGGATGAACGCAGTGCCCTTGTTTGGGTGTAGGGCCTGATCAGAGCCTGGAGGTACTGAGGTGCCGTTCCCCTCACAGCTCCGTAGGCAAGCACCATGGTCTTGTAGCGGATGCGAGCTTCAACTGGAAGCCAGTGGAGGGAGCGGAGGAGCGGGGTGACGTGAGAGAACTTGGGAAGGTTGAACACCAGACGGGCTGCGGCGTTCTGGATGAGTTGTAGGGGTTTAATGGCACAGGCAGGGAGCCCAGCCAACAGCGAGTTGCAGTAATCCAGACGGGAGATGACAAGTGCCTGGATTAGGACCTGCGCCGCTTCCTGTGTGAGGCAGGGTCGTACTCTGCGGATGTTGTAGAGCATGAACCTACAGGAACGGGCCACCGCCTTGATGTTAGTTGAGAACGACAGGGTGTTGTCCAGGATCACGCCAAGGTTCTTAGCGCTCTGGGAGGAGGACACAATGGAGTTGTCAACCGTGATGGCGAGATCATGGAACGGGCAGTCCTTCCCGGGAGGAAGAGCAGCTCCGTCTTGCCGAGGTTCAGCTTGAGGTGGTGATCCGTCATCCACACGGATATGTCTGCCAGACATGCAGAGATGCGATTCGCCACCTGGTCATCAGAAGGGGGAAAGGAGAAGATTAATTGTGTGTCGTCTGCATAGCAATGATAGGAGAGACCATGTGAGGTTATGACAGAGCCAAGTGACTTGGTGTATAGCGAGAATAGGAGAGGGCCTAGAACAGAGCCCTGGGGGACACCAGTGGTGAGAGCACGTGGTGTGGAGACGGATTCTCGCCACGCCACCTGGTAGGAGCGACCTGTCAGGTAGGACGCAATCCAAGCGTGGGCCGCGCCGAGATGCCCAACTCGGAGAGGGTGGAGAGGAGGATCTGATGGTTCACAGTATCGAAGGCAGCCGATAGGTCTAGAAGGATGAGAGCAGAGGAGAGAGTTAGCTTTAGCAGTGCGGAGCGCCTCCGTGATACAGAGAAGAGCAGTCTCAGTTGAATGACTAGTCTTGAAACCTGACTGATTTGGATCAAGAAGGTCATTCTGAGAGAGATAGCGGGAGAGCTGGCCAAGGACGGCACGTTCAAGAGTTTTGGAGAGAAAAGAAAGAAGGGATACTGGTCTGTAGTTGTTGACATCGGAGGGATCGAGTGTAGGTTTTTTCAGAAGGGGTGCAACTCTCGCTCTCTTGAAGACGGAAGGGACGTAGCCAGCGGTCAGGGATGAGTTG
Source organism: Oncorhynchus nerka (assembly GCF_034236695.1). Taxonomy (NCBI): domain Eukaryota; kingdom Metazoa; phylum Chordata; class Actinopteri; order Salmoniformes; family Salmonidae; genus Oncorhynchus; species Oncorhynchus nerka. Next base: position 1,544,256 of record NC_088421.1, read on the forward strand.
ATGAGCGAGGTGAGGTAAGGGAGGAGGTCTCCGGAAATGGTCTGGAGAAGAGAGGAGGGGATAGGGTCAAGCGGGCAGGTTGTAGGGCGGCCGGCCGTCACAAGACGCGAGATTTCATCTGGAGAGAGAGGGGAGAAAGAGGTCAGAGCACAGGGTAGGGCAGTGTGAGCAGAACCAGCGGTGTCGTTTGACTTAGCAAACGAGGATCGGATGTCGTCGACCTTCTTTTCAAAATGGTTGACGAAGTCATCTGCAGAGAGGGAGGAGGGGGGAGGGGGAGGAGGATTCAGGAGGGAGGAGAAGGTTGCAAAGAGCTTCCTAGGGTTAGAGGCAGATGCTTGGAATTTAGAGTGGTAGAAAGTGGCTTTAGCAGCAGAGAGAGAAGAGGAAAATGTAGAGAGGAGGGAGTGAAAGGATGTCAGGTCCGCAGGGAGGCGAGTTTTCCTCCATTTCCGCTCGGCTGCCCGGAGCCCTGTTCTGTGAGCTCGCAATGAGTCGTCGAGCCACGGAGCGGGAGGGGAGGACCGAGCCGGCCTGGAGGATAGGGGACATAGAGAGTCAAAGGATGCAGAAAGGGAGGAGAGGAGGGTTGAGGAGGCAGAATCAGGAGATAGGTTGGAGAAGGTTTGAGCAGAGGGAAGAGATGATAGGATGGAAGAGGAGAGAGTAGCGGGGGAGAGAGAGCGAAGGTTGGGACGGCGCGATACCATCCGAGTAGGGGCAGTGTGGGAAGTGTTGGATGAGAGCGAGAGGGAAAAGGATACAAGGTAGTGGTCGGAGACTTGGAGGAGTTGCAACGAGGTTAGTGGAAGAACAGCATCTAGTAAAGATGAGGTCGAGCGTATTTCCTGCCTTGTGAGTAGGGGGAAGGTGAGAGGGTGAGGTCAAAAGAGGAGAGGAGTGGAAAGAAGGAGGCAGAGAGGAATGAGTCAAAGGTAGGCGTGGGGAGGTTAAAGTCGCCCAGAACTGTGAGAGGTGAGCCGTCCTCAGGAAAGGAGCTTATCAAGGCATCAAGCTCATTGATGAACTCTCCGAGGAACCTGGAGGGCGATAAATGATAAGGATGTTAAGCTTGAAAGGGCTGGTAACTGTGACAGCATGGAATTCAAAGGAGGCGATAGACAGATGGGTAAGGGGAGAAAGAGAGAATGACCACTTGGGAGAGATGAGGATCCCGGTGCCACCACCCCGCTGACCAGAAGCTCTCGGGGTGTGCGAGAACACGTGGGCAGACGAAGAGAGAGCAGTAGGAGTAGCAGTGTTGTCTGTGGTGATCCATGTTTCCGTCAGTGCCAAGAAGTCGAGGGACTGGAGGGAGACATAGGCGGAGATGAACTCTGCCTTGTTGGCCGCAGATCGGCAGTTCCAGAGGCTACCGGAGACCTGGAACTCCACGTGGGTCGTGCGCGCTGGGACCACCAGACTTTGATATAATGGAGGGGTATGCAAAGCAGATGAGGAAATCTGGCTAGGATGGAAGAAATTACAGTTGAAGTCGGAAGTTTACATACACCATAGCCAAGTACATTTAAACTCAGTTTTTCACAATTCCTGACATTTAATCCTTGTAAAAAATCCCTAATTTAGGTCAGTTAGGATCACCACTTCATTTTAAGAATGTGAAATGTCAGAAAAATAGTAGTGAGTGATTTATTTCAGCTTTTATTTCTTTCATCACATTCCCAGTGGGTCAGAAGTTTACATACACTCAATTAGTATTTGGTAGCATTAAATTGTTTAACTTGGGTCAAACGTTTTGGGTAGCCTTCCACAAGCTTCCCACAATAAGTTGGGTGAATTTTTGCCCATTCCTCCTGACAGAGCTGGTGTAACTGAGTAGGTTTGTAGGCTTTTTTCAGTTCTGCCCACAAATGTTCTATAGGATTTAGATTAGGGCTTTGTGATGGCCACTCCAATACCTTGACTTTGTTGTCCTTAAACCATTTTGCCACAACTTTGGAAGTATGCTTGGGGCCATTGTCCATTTGGAAGACCCATTTGCGACCAAGTTTTAACTTCCTGACTGATGTCTTGAGATGTTGCTTCAATATATCCACATAATTTCCCCCCCTCATGATGCCATCTATTTTGTCGAAGTGCACCAGTCCCTCCTGCAGCAAAGCATCCCACAACATGATGCTGCCACCCCCGTGCTTCACGGTTGGGATGGTGTTCTTCGGCTTGCAAGCCTCCCCCTTTTCCTCCAAACATAACAATAGTCATTATGGCCAAACAGTTCTATTTTTGATTCATCAGACCAGAGGACATTGCTCCAAAAAGTATGATCTTTGTCCCCATGTGCAGTTGAAAACCGTAGTCTGGCTTTTTTATGGCGGTTTTGGAGCAGTGGCTTCTTCCTTGCTGAGCAGCCTTTCAGGTTATGTTGATACAGGACTTGTTTTACTGTGGATATAGATAATTTTGTACCCGTTTCCTCCAGCATCTCCACAAGGTCCTTTGCTAATGTTCTGGGATTGATTTGCACCAAAGTACGTTCATCTCTAGGTGACAGAAAGCATCTCCATCCTGAGCGGTATGACTGCTGTGTGGTCCCATGGTGTCTATACTTGCGTATTATTGTTTGTACAGATGAACGTGGCACCTTCAGGCCTTTTGAAATTGCTCCCAAGGATGAACCAGACTTGTGGAGGTCTACAATTTATTTTCTGAGGTCTTAGCTGATTTCTTTTGATTTTTCCATGATGTCAAACAAAGAGGCACTGAGTTAGAAGGTAGCCTTGAAAAGCATCCACAAGTACCACTCCAATTGACTGAAATTATGTAATCAGAAGCTTCTAAAGCCATGACATCATTTTCTGGAATTTTCCAAGCTGTTTGAATGCACAGTCAACTTATTGTATGTAAACTTCTGACCCACTGGAATTGTGATACAGTGAATTATAAGTTAAATCATCTGTCTGTAAACAAATGTTGGAAATATTACTTGTGTCATGCACACAGTAGATGTCCTAACCGACTTGCCAAAACTAGTTTGTTAACAAGAAATTTGTGGAGTGGTTGAAAAACGCGTTTTAATGACTCTGACCTATTGTATGTAGACTTCCGACTTCAACTGTATGTAGTAAAACCTGCAAAAGGGCAAATGTAAACCAGGCAAAAAACACGCTACCCTCCCCTGTGCCCAATAAAAAATAAACACACAACCCTCCCCAAAGCAAAGTAAAAAGTTTGACAACCTTCCCCTATTTTGGACCCCCTCCCCAGTAAATGATGAACTATCCCTTACATTGTTATTACATTGTTATTCATGGCTGAATGTGTTTTGAACATTGCATCATTAGTAGCGGTTCTTTTCTGTCCCATGCACAGTCAGGCATAGAGTTCTTGAGAAGCAGGAGCACGAGATCAGGTTGGATCGAGGGGTGCTGAAACTGACCATTAGTCTGCCATCAGATGATGTCCCAAAGAATGTAAAGGTCAGTAGTGTCCTGATTGTGAACCATAGGCTATTATTCTCTCTTACAGCCAGATTGTGCAGATGCACTACCAGTTCCCTATTTTTACCAACTGAGTCTTTGTTCTGAATTTTCAAAGTTTTAAGTGACAATTTTATAGCCAATCATGTGACTATGTTGGCCAATCTCAATGCTGTATTAAATACATAACACAATATTTGTTTATATTTAGGAAACACAGTCTCCTGTCACCTCAGGCAAGTATCAAACATTTCATTTTTTGATAATCATCTATAGTTGTTTGGCAGCTAACAAGGCAGGCAATATTAAACACTCATATTGGGCTCCCGAGTGGCGCAACGGTCTAAGGCACTGCATCTCAGTGCTAAAGGCGTCACTACAGACACCCTTGTTCGAATCCAGGCTGTATCACAATCGGCCGTGATTGGGAGTAACATAGGGCGGCGCACAATTGGCCCAGCGTCGTCCGGGTTTGGCCGGTGTAGGCAGTCATTGTAAATAAGAATTTGTTCTTAACTGACTGGCCTAGTTAAATAAAGGATAAATAAAAAAATATATATATTAAACTATTCAACATGCCATACTATGCAAACGTTTGTGTTATTACAAGAAATTGTGGTATTATAAGACATGACATATACATGTCTTTGAACAGGGTATGGTAGTAGGTGCTAGGGATACCGGTCTGTGTCAAGAACCTCTGGGTTTTTCATGCTCAACAGTTTCCCATGTGTATCAAGAATGGTCCACAACCTTAAGGACATCAGCCAACTTGACACAACTGTGGGAAGCATTGGAGTCAACATGGGCCAGCATCTCTGTGGAACGCTTTCGACACCTTGTATAGTCCATGCCCCGACGAATTGAGGCTGTTCTGAGAGCGGGGGGGGGGGGTATTCTTTACATGTTTTATACACTCAGTGTATGTTCTTACATGCTTACATGTTATAAAGCATAACACCTGCAGGCTTTAAGTAAAGTGTTACCCACAATTCAGCAGGTTATAGGGAGCCAATTGACAGCCAGCTCATGGCGTCAGCTAAGAGGAAAGCAGAGGCTGATGCTCAGCAGCAATTACTAGGCTTCAAAAAGCAAGCTGTTGGTTAGTAGGCTAAAATAATATCTCAGAATTTCTCAAGTGGTGCAGGGTTGTGGGGGATTCCTAATGGTTTGTGTCTGACCTGATTTTATTTTTTTTAAGTAAAGATTTTTTATTGGGCTATTCGCAATAACATTTGAAAGGGTTAAATGAGTCGCAGTACAACGTTTTGGGAACCACTAGTGTATGTGAAAGGAATGTTTTCTATAATTATACATAATTATATAATGTTTAACTATACGACACAACAGTTTGCATTCTATACCATGGTTAAGTTAACATACTATAACTGATTTGGCTCAGCAGTGGTTAATAATACATTGATAAAGTTGTATTACAGTTGTTGTTGTAGAAATCAACAAAGTAGTCGTAAACCTCCAAAAATACATGGTCTTATCATTCTCAGATGCTACTGACTCAAAAGACTTACCAACGAGTGGGGTTGGAGATGGACACACTCCCTTTACTGAGCCACAGACAGAGATGGAGATTGAACCGATGGAAGTCGAGGAAAAGCTGGTGTCCACCTCAGCCGTGTTGGGAAACATTGAGGAGAGCATGAACAAGGAGTTCCTGGAGATGCTGATAGAGAACATCCTGAGTGCGTATAACACCTCTGGTTCTGACTCTCCTACTGCAACTCAAACCTTCAGTCTGGAGATCCTGACACCTGTCCTAGACACCGGCTTGGCTGTGGTGACTTTCCAAAATGGAAAAGGTAAACAATAAGAATGATTTGTTGTTTTTCCACCTTAAAGATAGAATCAGCATTATGACATTGCCATGAGCAGCACTGCAGACATTGCGATGAGGGCGATGCAAGACTTTGCTCGCATACATTCACACAGATTATGTGCGCATGCGCACAGGTTCACATCACACTGCTACAAGGTGGAAGCTACGGGACTAAAACAGCAGAGAAGTTTTGCCTTGCTCTTCCACCCAATATGTTTACTTTGTGCATTGACGTAATCCCGCGGAGTCTACCTGTAATAGAATTTACTGCTTGTAAATCTCCTAAATGACTCAAATGTAAATACCATTTTGAGAGGTATATAATTTTATCCTTTACATACAACACGTCATCAAAGACACCAACTATTTACTGAATGTTATGACTTAGTATCTCTTGAAAACAATGCCATATCTCATCAGCATACTCTACTACTTATCTTATTTGTCAGAGACTGAGAACTTCATCACCAGCTGCACCAGCAACAGGATGTTCAGACAGAAACAACTATCTGTTAAACTCCTGGAACTCACCACAAAAGTGAAAGTTGAAAACATAAATCCAAATGTTAGTTCAGACCACCTCCAACTGTTATTTGGAAAAGGGGGCGAGGAGGTGGAAGACGCTGAAATGAATGAAGAGGACCAATCAGCAATCCTCACCTTTCAAGATCCTAAAGGTAAAAACAGTACTAAGAGAAAGCAGAATGATTTTTCGATAGGGTGCAGGGGCAAAACAAATGTACGCCTTATTTAGGTATGTTTCTATTAATAATGATTTACTATTTGTTACTCAACTTGTCTATAATTAGATTAGGCTATATGCAGATTCTCTCCGGTCATACCTTGTTGCCCTAGAAGACTAACTGAATCGGTACCTACAAGAATACATTTAACAAATTGATAGAATTAATGCATCAATACTCTAGTTGACATCGGTAAAGTAGTTGTCTCTCTTCCGTTTTTGCATCTCGCAGAGCGATTACTTTTAAGGATGAAAATCGAACACGGGAAGGATTCATCCAGTGCAAATGTTCACCTCTTAAGGAAATTAAGTCTGTGAACGATCTAACATGTTTCTCATAAGATTTCAGTTTGTCTTGGATGCATCATTTTATTTGATTAAATATTGTCAGATTTTATATGTCAAAATCGCTTAAAATAGCATGTTTACAGGCACATGTGCATTCAGATTGTGGAAAAAATAGCTTGTATTTCTCCCTCCTGTTCCTAAGACAAAATTAACAATTGGTGTATAATTCTACTGCAATAAATGCTTAATTCTCTATTAGGTAATTGTATATTTGGCTATATGTGAGAAGTTAGGTCTACAGTCAGTGTCCAGAGTTCAATGACTATTCCTTTAACACATCAAAGGTGCGGTAGAGCAGGGGGGCTGCCTCTCCTGCCGCCCCCTACTTCTGGCGTCCTTGGTACTACATAGTTATGTTATATATGTTATGACAAAATTATATTTCATAATGTATGAGGAATAATCCAATATTATGTGTTTTTTATTAGCTGTTCACAGAGTCCTAGAGAAACCACATTACATCGAGAAGCAGCCTCTCAAGGCTTTCCCCTTCTATGATTCTCTGGGAACGGCCTTGTACGGCAAAGACAGACCCACATTGAAACTCCCTTCTGCCTTCACCGAAAACATCAACCAGGCAATTTGGAGATACCTCTGTGACAACCAGGAAGCTGCAGAGACCATCCACAAGGAAATGAGCAAACACTTCTGCAATGTAGACTTCCAACAACCTACCATCAAGTTAAGCCCACTGCCATCTCTACTCAAACAGAAGGGTGTGAAACCCAAGCACTTACAACAATGGAAGGACACCACCAAAGTTGCCTTACTCCAAGCCTTGTCTAACTTTAAATCATTGGAGCTCCAGGTTCAGGACACTGCATGGGAAGAGTCTGAAGGGGAGATCCTCAAGGCAGTGTCTGGGGAGGCCGTGATGGTAGTCCATGAAGAGACCAGAGGTGTTCTGGCAGTGGTAGGATTGGTAGAAGATGTGGACCGGCTCAGGCAGACACTGGATGGGATCATGGACAGGATTTCTAGAAGAATCAAGAGGGAGAAGATGAGCATAACAGAGGAGTTCCCTCTGGTTCCATCAATCTACCAGGTACTGTTGCATGGCGGCCTGCTGGACAAGATTGTTGGTGAATTCCCAGAGTTGAAGCTGACGTATAATCAAGAGAGCCAGAGTGTGACCATCTATGGGTTGATGCAAGAGGTGTTGTGTGCTAACAGAAAGCTTGCAGGTGAAGTAGTAGCCCTGAAACAAAAGCTGGTGGAATTGGATGACTACGTCCTTGAGTTCCTGCAGGAAGAAAACCAGGAAAAGGTAACCAGTTCCCTTCTGACCTTACAGCGCATCAATGCAGCACTAAAAATAGAGAGAAAAGGAGTGCAGCTTCTGGCTGTCTCTGAGGAGGCCCTGTGCGAAGCAGAACATCAACTGCATACGCTTTTGATTTCTCAATACATAGATGTAGAAGACTCCGATCTCCTGAGGATGTCCGAGTGGAAGGATATTGCCAAACGTTTGGAGGAAGCTTCAAACACTCCTTTCAGAAAAGTTATGGTCCAGACTGTGGTAGTGTCCAGACAAGTGGTAGTGTCTGGCTACAAGGAAACTGTTCTCTTAGTTTGTAATGAATTGGATGATTTCTTACACCAAAATGCTCATGTTGATGAAACTATCGAAGTTAAGCCTGAGGCTATTGTTAAATTCATCCAGGAACAACACAGGGATGCTTGGTCTGATAAAGTCAGAGATAGTGGAGTTAAAGTTTCTTTCAAGGATGAGGCTATTTACCTGAGTGGCACCAGAGTTCACGTAACAGATTCCAAGGCATTATTTGAAAACTTGTTATCCTCCACATTCTTTGACGCCTTGAGAATCTCCAAGCCTGGAGCAAAGAAGTTCTTCCAGGACAATGAGCCCATGTATGTTGACACAGTCATGAATCAGACAGGCTGTGTGGTCCAGCTGATTGAAGAAGAGTATGATGGCAATGGCGGACAAGGCATAAAGCTAGCAGGAGGAGGAATGAAACCTACCTACCAGCTTCAAACACCAGATGGGGTGGAGATAGCCGTTTGCAAAGCAGACATGTGCAAATATTCTGTACACGCTGTTGTCAATGCCGCTGCACTGGACCTGAAGCACAGTGGAGGTCTTGCAGGAGCTCTTCTGGATACTGCTGGCCCTCAACTGCAGGTTGAGTGCAACCAGATCATCAAGAACAAGGGTCAGCTCAAGCCAGGGGACTGTGTCATCACTGGTGCAGGAGGGAAGCTCCGCTGCAAGCACATCATTCATGCAGTGGGACCCAGGTTTGACCAGGCAAACCCCCAGAAGGCCATAGGACAGTTGAGGAGGGCGGTGAAAGGGAGTCTGGATCTAGCAGAGACCCACAACTGCCTGTATGTGGCTCTTCCTGCTATTAGCTCCGGGAATCTAGGCTTTCCTCTGACCCTGTGTGCAGACACCATCGTCAAAGCTGTTAAAGAACACTGTGATGACAAGTTTGGGGAGAACACTCTGAAGAAGATCCATCTGGTGAACAATGATGACAAGACAGTCCAGGCTATGGAGGCAGCAGTGCAGAAGGTGTTTGGGAGCCATGGGACTAGTCATCCACGAGAGAATCGACCCACCATAGCTACACACAGCCAGCCTGGTAATCGGGTTCAACGCACAAGTGGTTCAAGTGTGCAGACAAAAGAGGGGCTGGCTATTACCCTGACGAAAGGGAATATCCAAGATGCTGTGGTAAATAGTTTCCAATGTTACTTTGGCTCACTTTGATTGTATACATTTCAATAATCTTAGTTAAAAATGTCTTAGATTTCATGACGATAAAATCAGAAGATCCAATAGTTTTGTATAGTGAACCCTTTTGGTGTTGAGGTACCATATACAAGTTGTCATTGAATGACAATCCAGTTTATAATCAGTTAAATGCAACTTGAAGATTTTCATAGATCTGTTTCAAGTTTATTCGCCATGTGTAAACAAATACATTGGACGTTTAACTCTTAAATGATCTTACTGTTACAGACAGAAGTTGTGGTCAATACCGTGGGTGATGACCTAGCACTTAACCATGGTGCAGTCTCCAAGGCCATCCTCACCGCTGCTGGCCCCCAACTTCAGACTCTGGTAAACCAACAGGGCACAGCCGGAAGGCCTGGGGAAGTCATTGTCACCACTGGCTGCAACCTGAAGAGCAAGCAGGTGTTTCATACCATCGCCCCTCACTGGGACAATGGACAAGGAGCACCACAGAAGGTAAATTATGTTGTTCCTTATCTAAGGATATATAGTTTCATTTTTTGTGTATTTGTAGTGTATTTGTTGTGTTTATTGCATTCAGAAAGTATTCAGACCACTTCCCTTTTCCACATTTTGTTACGTTAGTCTTATTCTAAAATTGCTAAAAATATATCATCAACCTACACACGATACCCTATAAAGACAAAGGGGTAACAGGTTATCATTTTTTACAAATGTATGAAAAAATAGAAACAGAAGTACCTTATTTACATAAGTATTCAGACCCCAGGTGCATCCTGTTTCCATTGATCATCCTTGAGATGTTTCTACAACATGATTGGAGTTCACCTGTGTTCAATTGAATTAATTGGACATGATTTGGAAAGGCACACATCTGTCTATGTTAGGTCCCACAGTTGACAGTACATGTCAAAGCAAAAACCAAGCCATGAGGTTGAAGGAATTGCCTGTAGAGCTTGTGTCGAGGCACATATCTGGGGAAGGTTACCAAAACATTTCCACAGCATTGGAGGTCCCCAAGAACACAGTTTTTCATTCTTAAATTAAAAAAGTTTGGAACCACCAAGACTCGTTCTAGAGCTGGCCGCCCGGCCAAACTGAGCAATCGGGGGAGAAGGACCTTGGTCAGGGAGATGGCCAAGAACCCGATGGTCACTCTGATAGAGCTCCAAAATTCCTCTGTGGAGATGGGAGAACCTTAAAGAAGGACAACCATCTTTGCGGACACTCCATCACTCAGGCCTTTATGGTCGACTGGCCAGACGGAAGCCACTACTCAGTAAAAGGCACATGACAGCCCGCTTGGAGTTTGCACCTAAAGGGCTTTCAGACCATGGGAAACCAGATTCTCTGGTCTGATGAAATCAAGATTGAACTCTTTGGCCTGAATGCCAAGCATCACATCTGGAGGAAACCTGGTACCATCCCTATGGTGAAGCATGGTGGTGGTAGCATCATGCTGTGGGGATGTTTTTCAGTGGCAGCGACGGGTAGACTAGTCAGGATCGAGGGAAAGATGAACGGAGCAAAGTACAGAGAGATCATTGATGAAAACCTGCTCCAGAGCACTCAGGACCTCAGACTGGGGTGAAGGTTCACCTTCCAATAGGACAACGATCCTAAGCTCACAGCCAAGACAATGCAGGAGTGGCTTGGGGACAAGTCTCTGAATGTCCTTGAGTGGCCCAGCAAGAGCCCTGTCTTGAACCCGATCAAACATCTCTGGAGAGACCTGAAAATAGCAACGCTCCCCATCCTACCTAACAGAGCTTGAGAGGATCTGCAGAGAAGAATGGGAGAACCTCCCTAAATGAAGGTGTGCCAATTTTGTAGCGTCATACCCCAAAAGACTTGAGGCTGTAATCACTACCAAAGGTGCTTCAACAAAGTACTGAGTAAAGGGTCTGAATACTTATGTAAATTTGATTAGTTTTTTTATTTTCAATACATTTGCAAACATTTACATAAACCTGTTTTTGCTTTGTCATTATGGGGTACTGTGTGTAGATTGACGAGTGAAAGATTAAGGCTGTAATCTAACACTGTGGAAAAGTTAGTGGGTCTGAATACTTTCCAAATGCACTATATAGAAAATATCTATACAATGTAAGTAATGTAATGTCCGACACTTGAAATGACTTATCCCTAGGTAGGATGTCTAGGTCAGGGCTCTCCAACCCTGTTCCTGGAGAGCTACTGTCCTGTAGGTTCTCACTCTAACCCCAGTTGTAACTAACCTGATTCAGCTCCTCAACCAGGTAATTTGAACAGGTGCGCTAGATAACCTACAGGTTGGTAGCTGTTCAGGAACAGGAGTTGGAGGGCCCTGTACTACGTAGTATAAAACCGCGTCTTACTGATGTCTAACTGAAATGTACCTAGATATTGAGTGGGATCGTGAAAGAGTGCTTGGGTGAGGCAGAGCATCAGGGACTCATCTCGATCACCTTCCCTGCCATCGGCACGGGAAACCTGGGCTTCCCCAAAGACCTGGTGGCCTCTCTGATGCTGGATGAAGTCCTCAAGTTTAGCAGTAAGAGGAACCCCAAGCACCTGAAGGAGGTTGTCTTCATCCTCCACCCAGGTGATGCACCGACGATGCAGGTAAGGAAAAGAGTGATATAGTCGATAAAACTACTGTCAAATGTAAAATCCTTTTCTGCTTCAAGGTGCAATTTTGTTTTCCTCTTTTAATTGCTTCTACCTTTTGCTCACAGGCATTCACTGATGAATTTAACAAAAGGTTCACAACCCAGTCGGGAACGTCAAGGGGCTCAGCAGCATCCAGTCAACAGAGTAAAGGTATGTTAATAATATGTTCCATTTAAATATGTTCATAATATATGCCATTTAAATATATGTCATTTAAGCAGACACTTTTATCCAAAGCGACAAGTGTTTTACGAATGGGTCGTCCTGGAAATTGAAGCCACTATCTTACCGTTACAAACGCCATGCTCTACCAACTGAGCTATAGAGGATTACGAGATTCATATATGTATATTTTGACAAATTATTTTTTCTTAAGGTAAGATGTGATATAAACCTGTAAACCTTTTGGGTTCGAACCGGTTCATAACTTTATTTTCCTGGTCGGAACAGTGGAATGAAACAAAAAAAAGGGTGTTTCTGTTCAGAACAAAACGATTGGAAATCATTTTGGTTCCAACCCCTGGGAAAGGAAACAAGCACTCATTAAGATCACATTAAGAACACACTTAACAAGATAGAAGATAGAATATATGTTTTTAAACAACATTCTTAGAACGTTCTTTGAACTTTACTAATGTTTTCTTGTGTTTTTTTTATGGTAAGTTTTCTGAGAACATGACTAAAAAGAACCATGAGGAAACCTGCAGAAAACGTCATGTTAAATGACTGAAATTCCCACAGAAGAACGTTGTTTCTTAGCGTTCTCTGATCAATTTGAGAACATTACTTTAAATAGAACGAGGAAACCTATATGAAACGTTATGGGACTGTTGTATGCTAAATAACCATAGGACAACCAAGCTCTCAGAAACATATGGGTCTCCAAATTTGATGTGCTAGATGGGTAGTCCCATGCTCTTCACCCCATGAGGAGTAATGACTGATCTTCACCCTGTTATTGTCAAGCCTGTTAGAGGCCCAAGGGTAACTTTATCAGTTTGATATTATATGTGAGTTTATCTGTACAAGGAATATTTGATCAATGAGACAATGTTGGATTTATCTCAAACATGTTTTTAAATAATAGTTAGGCAGTTAAATAAGTGTCCGTAACAGGGTTGACACATGCAGATTAAATGCTCTTAGGTCATAGGATTTGAATGCCTGAAATGGGGGGGGGTTTCCATAGGCTAAACATATCCTCCATGCAATTGAATGTTGAAAGAAGAGATATTTAAAAGTTCATTGCTTAAAAATGTGCATGTCCAAAAGGCATCCATTTTGTAGATTGACCGAGGTCCCTTATGTAATTGGCTTGACTTTTCTTCCCTCTTCACTAGGCCCTTTCTCTAAAATCACTTCAAGCTCAGGGATGCACGAGACGAAGATGGGAGGGGTGCTTATACAGGTAATCACAGGAGACATCACCAAGGAGACCACTGATGTCATCGTCAACTCCTCCAATAACACCTTCAATCTCCAGTCAGGTAAATCTAACCTTACTTCTGTCTCATTTCACTGGAGTTTACCTGTTTTTCTGTACATTACACAATTGTTAACATAGCAAAAAATAGGTACTAACTTTACACAATACAGAACATTATGGCTACACTGTATTTGATAACTATAAAGCTCCTCGTACACAATTTTTATAACCCTTCTGTTCATCTTATACTTCCTTCTCCAGGGGTATCTAAGGCCATTCTGGATGTGGCTGGTCAGACTGTGGTAGCTGAATGCCAACAACTCGGTAAGAACCTCTATATCTGAAAAGAGTATGTGATCAAAAAAGAAGACTATTTGAACAAGCCTCTGCTCGGCAAACTGTCTGTGCTCTTCCTCTCTGTCTCCGAACCTTTCACTCTGTCTCCCTCTACAGTGCCTTGCAAAAGTATTCATCCCCCTTGTTGCATTACATTTTGTTGTATTGCAACCTGTAATTTAAATGGATTTTTATTTGGAATTCATTTAACGGACATACACAAAATAGTCCAAATTGGTGAAGTGAAATGAAAAAAAAACTTGTTTAAAGAAATTATAAAAAATATCCAATGGAAAAGTGGTGCGTATTCAAGACCTTTGCTATGAAGCCCCTAAATAAGATCTGGTGCAACCAATTACCTTCAGAAGTTACATAATTAGTTATATTGCACACAAGTGGACTTTGTTTAAGTGTCACATGATCTGTCACATGATCTCAGTATTTTTACACCTGTTCTGAAAGGCCCCAGAGTCTGCAACACCACTAAAGCAAGGGGCACCACCAAGCAAACGGCACCATGAAGACCAAGGAGCTCTCCAAACAGGTCAAGGACAAAGTTGTGGAGAAGTACAGATCAGGGTTGGGTTATAAAAAAAATATCTGAAACTTTGAACATCCTAAGGAGCACCGTTAAATCCATTATTAAAAAATGGAAAGAATATGGCACCACAACAAACCTGCCAAGAGAGGGCCGCCCACCAAAACTCATGGACCAGGCAAGGAGGGCATTAATCAGAGGCAACAAAGAGACCAAAGATAACCCTGAAGGAGCTGCAAAGCTCCACAGCGGAGATTGGGGTATCTGTCCATAGGATCACTTTAAGCCGTACACTCCACAGAGCTGGGCTTTATGGAAGATTGGCCAGACAAAAGCCATTGATTTAAAGAAAAAAAATAAGCAAACACGTTTGGTGTTCGCCAAAAGGCATGTGGGAGACTCCCCAAACATATGGAAGAAGGAACTCTGGTCAGATGAGACTACAATTGAGCTTTTTGGCCATCAAGGAAAACACTGTCTGCCAAACCCAACACCTCTCATCACCCCGAGATCACTATGAAGCATGGTGGTGGCAGCATCATGCTGTGGGGATGTTTTTCATCGGCAGGGACTGGGAAACTGGTCAGAATTGAAGGAATGTTGGATGGTGCTAAATACAGGGAAATTCTTGAGGGAAACCTGTTTCAGTCTTTGAGATTTGAGACTGGGACGGAGGTTCACCTTCGAGCATGACAATGACCCTAGTATACTGCTAAAGCAACATTCGAGTGGCTTAAGTGAAAACATTTAAATGTCTTGGAATGGCCAAGTCAAAGCACAGACCTTAATCCAATTGAGAATCTGTGGTATGACTTAAATATTGCTGTACACCAGTGGAACCCATCCAACTTGAAGGAGCTAGAGCAGATTTGCCTTGAAGAATGGGAAAAAATCCCAGTGGCTAGATGTGCCAAGCTTATAGAGACAAACAGTTGAAGTCGGAAGTTTACATACACTCAGGATGGAGTCATTAAAACTTGTTTTTCAACCACTCCACAAATTTCTTGTTAACAAACTATGGTTTTGGCAAGTCGGTTAGGACATCTACTTTGTGCAAGGAATTTTTCCAACAATTGTTTACAGACAAGATTATTTCACCTATAATTCACTATCACAATTCCAGTAGGTCAGAAGTCTATATACACTAAGTTGACTGTACCTTTAAACAGCTTGGGATATTCCAGAAAATGATGGAAGCTTTTTGAAGCTTCTGATAGGTTAATTGACATCATTTGAGTCAATTGGAGGTGTACCTGTGGAGGTGTACCAGTGCCTCTTTGCTTGACATCATGGGAAAATCAAAAGAAATCAGCAAAGACCTCAGAAAAAAATGTAGACCTCCCCAAGTCTGGTTCATCCTTGGGAGCAATTTCCAAACGCCTGAAGGCACCACGTTCATCTGTACAAATAATAGTACACAAGTATAAACACCATGGAACAGCGCAGCCGTCATATCGCTCAGGAAGGAGACACGTTCTGTCTCCTAGAGATGGCTTGCAAGCCGAAGAACACCATCCCAACCGTGAAGCACGGGGGTGGCAGCATCATGTCGTGGGGGTGCTTTGCTGCAGGAGGCACTTCACAAAATAAATGACATCATGAGAGAGGAAAATGATGTGGATATATTGAAGCAACATCTCAAGACATCAGTCAGGATGTTAAAGCTTGGTTGCAAATGGGTCTTCCAAATGGACAATGACCCCAAGCATACTTCCAAAGTTGTGGCAAAATGGCTTTAGGACAAAGGTATTGGAGTCGCCATCACAAAGCCCTGACCTCAATCCTATAGATTGAACTGAAAAGGTTTGTGCGAGCAAGGAGACCTACAAGCCTGACTCAGTTACACCAGTTCTGTCAGGAGAATGGGACAAAATTCACCCAACTTATTGTGTAAGGCTACCCAAAACATTTGACCCAAGTTAAACAATTTAAAGACAATGCTACCAAATATTCATTGAGTGTATGTAAACTTCTGACCCACAGGGAATGTGATGAAAGAAATAGAAGCTGAAAGAAATGATTCTCTCTACTATTATTCTGTCATTTCACATTCTAAAATAAAGTGGTGATCCTAACTGACCTAAAACATTGCATTTTTTTACTAGGATTATATGTCAGGGGTTGTGAACATCTGAGTTTAAATGTATTTGGCTATGGTGTATGTAAACTTCCGACTTCAACTGTACATACCGGTCTCCCTAGCCTCTGCTTCCTACTGTCCTGTCATGAAAATGTAAAAAAATACATTAGGATTTTAAAAATACAATTTTACCTACAAACTTGCCTCAAGATATGTTCCTTGTCCTGGTATACAATCAGGAAAGTCTCCCTTAGAAATGTTCTGAATCTTTCAATTCCAAGTACATATGGTCACTGCTCTGCCTACTGAAATCAATGTACAGTAAAACAAATAATGTATACAATGTATATTTCCAGGAGCCCAGCCTAACAATGGAGTGATACTTACCCAGCCGGGCAATATGCAGTGTAAGAAGATCATCCACCTGGTTGGTCAGACGGACCCAAAGAAGATCCAGGAGTCGGTCAAAGGAGCACTGCAAATGTGTGCACAGAATAACCTCACATCCATCTCCTTCCCTGCTCTCGGCACAGGTGAGTTACAAAACAGAACAGGAATGAATACTCAGGTACAAGGTTTAGATAGCTGGCACTACCAAATTTCTAAATTGCACCTTGCGTAGTCTACATTTCTAACTCTCAACACTAAGTTGAGACCACGACAGAGTTCCTCTCTGATTCTGGGAATTGTTTAACTGGGATTTTGGGGAAAGTTACTGGGATTTTGGGGAAAAGCTGGGATTTTGGGGAAAACCTGGGAATTTGGGGAAAGTTACTGGAATTTTGCAACCCTAGTGAGAATCCATAGGATTGAAGGAACATGACTTGACCCATTTGAATACTAGCTGTTTGCTAAGTGCTTTGTTTTTTAAACTTTGCCCTCCATTAGACAGTAAAGGTTAACAGTCATATTCATATTCAGAAAATCTTTGTTTCATTGCTGAGCAATGTCTTGCAGCAATATAATATACATGTTGCACGTTGTTGAACTTCATATCCACACTTGCTAGGTGTGGCAACTAGCCTGTTCTCTCATTGAAGGTCAGGGCAATGTACAGGCGGGCCAGGTGGCTGATGCAATGTTGGATGCTGTTGTGGAGGTGGTGGGTCAGAAGTCCCAAAACACACTGCAGCTGGTCAGGATGGTCATCTTCCAGCCTGCCATGCTCACAGAGTTCCACAAATCTATGGTGAAGAAAGAGGGCACAGACGTTGACACTCAAAAGAAGGGGAGCATCTGGGGAAAAATTAAATGTAAGGGCTACCTTATTATGTTGATAAAGAAATGAAAGGCCAGCACATGGTATAATGCTGCTCCCCAGTGCTTTCTTCCTGCACCGGGAGAAAGCATTGTGGAGCACCATTATATGTTACCGTGTGTGGGCCTTTCTTTACCACCTAATATTTACTGCCACATAGACCTAAACAAAGTTAACTGTAGCACTAGCTCCCATTGACTAATACCCTAAGATTACGTCTAAATAATGCAGTGTCCAATATTGGTATAGCATTTTTACCCTGGAGTAAAGCTGACATGCCACAAAAGGATGAGGATTTTGTCATCGAGGGCCAGCAAGTAGATCCAGCTTTCTTCCATATCTGCGGTGGCTCTCAGGCCAGAGTGGACCGTGCCAAGCGTTGGATCAAGGACCTGATCCTGAAGGAGCAAGTCAGCAACAGCATCACCGATAACGCCATCTTCAACTTGTCTGACTCTGACCGTAAGTGCATCCACGACATGCAGACCACCATGGGAGTGAGTGTGAGGATAGAATACAATTCTTCCAGGGAGGAAGCTATAATCACGATCGAGGGCCTTAGCAAGGATGTCCTCAATGCAGTCAACGAGATCCAGGAGATGCTGAGGAAGGCCAGGGACAAAGAGACCTTCAACAGGAACGTGGAAGTGGCCAGCAACATGGTGGAGTGGCAGTATCAGCAGCAGCCAGGGGGGCAGTACCAGAGCTTTGACCCCATCCCCAACTTCCATCTGGAGCAGGCGCTGGGGAGGAAGTTGCCCCACGTAGAGGTCTCTTTCCAGAGGCAGATGTACAAGGTCACCCTTCCTGACGGGCCTGCTACAGACACCCATGGCAACAGCCTCAAAATTAGACGCATCGACAAGTCTGCAGGTACTCTTCCCTTTGGTATTTACAATGCATACAGTGGGGCAAAAAGTATTTAGTCAGCCACCAATTGTGCAAGTTCTCCCACTTAAAAAGACGAGAGAGGCCTGTAACTTTCATCATAGGTACACTTCAGCTATGACAGACAAAAATAGGAAAAGAATTCCAGAAAATCACATTGTAGGATTTTTTTATGAATTTATTTGTAAATTATGGTGGAAAATAAGTATTTGGTCAATAACAAAAGTTTATTTCAATACTTTGTTATATACCCTTTGTTGGCAATGACAGAGGTCAAACGTTTTCCGTTAGTCTTCACAAGGTTTTCACACACTGTTGCTGGTATTTTGGCCCATTCCTCCATGCAGATCTCCTCTAGAGCAGTGATGTTTTGGGTCTGTTGCTGGGCAACACGGACTTTCAACTCCCTCCAAAGATTTTCTATGGGGTTGAGATCTGGAGACTGGCTAGGCCACTCCAGGACCTTGAAATGCTTCTTACGAAGCCACTCCTTCGTTGCCCGGGCGGTGTGTTTGGGATCATTGTCATGCTGAAAGACCCAGCCACGTTTCATCCTCAATGCCCTTGCTGATGGAAGGAGGTTTTCACTCAAAATCTCACGATACATGGCCCCATTCATTCTTTTCTTTACACGGATCAGTCGTCCTGGTCCCTTTGCAGAAAAACAGCCCCAAAGCATGATGTTTCCACCCCCATGCTTCACAGTAGGTATGGTGTTCTTTGGATGCAACTCAGCATTCTTTGTCCTCCAAACACGACGAGTTGAGTTTTTACCAAAAAGTAATATTTTGGTTTCATCTGACCATATGACATTCTCCCAATCTTCTTCTGGATCATCCAAATGCTCTCTAGCAAACTTCAGACGGGCCTGGACATGTACTGGCTTAAGCAGGGGGACACGTCTGGCACTGCAGGATTTGAGTCCCTGGGGGCGTAGTGTGTTACTGATGGTAGGCTTTGTTACTTTGGTCCCAGCTCTCTGCAGGTCATTCACTAGGTCCCCCCGTGTGGTTCTGAGATTTACTACAATTTTGTTTCTGGTGTCCTATGACAGCTCTTTGGTCTTGGCCATAGAGGTTGTGGACAGGTGTCTTTTATACTGATAACAAGTTCAAACAGGTGCGATTAATACAGGTAACGAGTGGAGGACAGAGGAGCCTCTTAAAGAAGAAGTTACAGGTCTGTGAGAGCCAGAAATATTGCTTGTTTGTAGGTGACCAAATACTTATTTTCCACCATAATTTGCAAATAAATTCATTAAAAATCCCACAATGTGATTTTCTGGATTTTTCCCCCCTCATTTTGTCTGTCATAGTTGAAGTGTACCTATGATGAAAATTACAGGCCTCTCTCATCTTTTTAAGTGGGAGAACTTACACAATTGGTGGCTGACTAAATACTTTTTTGCCCCACTGTATGTGTATTCCATGTAGCGTGGTTTTTTAAAATGTATTTTAACCATACTTACCAAGGGGATAAGCTAAGTTCCTCAAGTATTAGTATTAGATACAATTTGTCTGTTGTTCACAAATGTGCTTTACATACAGAAAATGCACTGTTTAGAAATCCCCAACAAGAAGATAAACATGGCATAGACACAGCATTATATATATGTATATATATCCTGATCCTGATATTATATATATATATATATATATATATATATATATATATATATATATATATATATATATATATATATATAACAATTAATGAAGATGTCAGCTTAAGGACATTAACTTTGTATTCTGTGCTCCCTCCAGCTCAACCCATTGACAGTCTCCCTCAACATTGGGATGCTATGCCAGCAAAAACGTCATGCCATTCCTGCCTCATTCAGCCAGGAAGCCCAGAGCACAATGAAGTCTTAAACTTGTTCCGAGCCACCTGTCCCAACAACGTTTTAAAGGTACCTGATGTTCCTAAAGCTACATCCATTGTAGTTATTGTTATGTCTTGGGATATGCTGGGTGTTATTAGCATGGGTGAGGGATGATTTGTTCATGTTCACTCATCTGTTGGTCTCTTGAGATCACAGGATGTGCCATAGGGGTGTGACATTTAAACGAATTTGGGATCGTTAATGTTTAGAATCCTAACCGAAAACTTTTAATTTCAAATTTTACAAAGTTAAAATCACGAAACTACCACTAACAGGTCCTGATCATCGTCATAAAGGCAAATAAAAATTAAACAAATAACTAATGCAACAATGTTGTAAGTAGGAGGAGATATGCATCTGTCAAATGATTTGCCACGGCTCTAAAGCACTCCGAACGTCATCGTTGATAACAGTTGTAAGTAGGAGGAGATATGCATCTGTCAAATGATTTGCCACGGCTCTAAAGCACTCCGAACGTCATCGTTGATAACAGTTGTAAGTAGGAGGAGATATGCATCTGTCAAATGATTTGCCACGGCTCTAAAGCACTCCGAACGTCATCGTTGATAACAGTTGGTGAAGACTGAAGCTGGGAAGTGACAGCAGCGAAATCTGTATGGCAATACTTTGAGAAGTTAAACGAGAAGGGGATGAAATGCAAAATTTGCGAGGTTGAATTGAGCTACATTGGCTGTACAGGTGCAGTGCTGAAGGGGAGGCACCCTGAGACCCAACCCAGTGCTGGCAGCAGTGCGAGAAGGGACGGAGTGAGAAAATCACAGTGCTGATTAGAGAAATGATTGCAGTTGATATGCAGCTATTGTCAATGGTAGAGGATGTCTGCGTCAATACCCTAATGGCATATCTAGAACCAGGCTACAAGATGCCATGTCGAAAAACCGTGACGGCCTTGATGAAAAAATTGTACAATGAATGCTCTGTAAGAACAAATCGTGAGCTTTCAATCACCATATGTGGCGTTAACAGAATGTTGAACGTCTATGAACATGCTGTCATACATCACTATAACAAGTTATCACATTGATGAGACGTGGGACATGAAGTCTAATGTACTGACTACTGAGAACATGGAGGAGAGGCACACAACAGAGAACCTAAAACGGCATTAATACCATTGTGGGTGAGGGACAGGAGTAAGGAGAACTGTCTGGTAGAGGCCAATACTGCGGTAGATTGAAGAGCATTACCCCCTAGTAGCGGTTATACACAGGACCATATCTGAATTGTTCATTCACGTCATTTTATGATTTTAAAAAACATTTAAATGAGAAAAAACTGAAATTTAAGAATTGTTTTAGATTTGTCACATCCTTAATCTGCCATATGA
This sequence comes from Oncorhynchus nerka, assembly GCF_034236695.1. Classification (NCBI taxonomy): domain Eukaryota; kingdom Metazoa; phylum Chordata; class Actinopteri; order Salmoniformes; family Salmonidae; genus Oncorhynchus; species Oncorhynchus nerka. The sequence continues at coordinate 1,565,750 of NC_088421.1, forward strand.
AATGGTTTGTTTATTATAGACTTTGATTGTTAGTATTTGGTTAGGCACTTGGAATAATAAATAAATAAAGCACCAAACAGTACTGCTAGTCTTCCTGGTAGCCAGCTATTTAAAAAATATATTTTAGCCCACAATGGCAAAGAATCATCTAAAAACCAAGGTTTAATGGAATGTACGAAGGACACATTTTAAAGTCTATTAATGGCAGATTAATAATTATTCTTCCCTGATTTATTTCAGATTGAGAGGATCCAGAACCCAAGCCTGTGGAGGAACCTCCAGATCAAGAAGGATGAAATGGAGCTCCGGAACGGTCATAAGAACAACGAGAAGAGGCTCTTCCATGGAATGTGCCACACAACCATCAATCACATCAACCACCATGGCTTCAATCGGAGCTATGCTGGGAAAAATGGTAAGATACACATACTGGGCTTGTGCCGATCTGACCATACTCGTATTCGTATCTTTAAATTGACAGTAGATAGTCGGATCAGATGACACTCGTGGTCGAAAAAATTGAAGTATTTTAAATTGCCTAAATAGAGTTTGGCAATATACCTTTTCATGTACCTGTGCTTTTATAGACCAGGAAAGCTGCAGATCAGAAGCAGCGGACGTGTGTGTGTTCTTAACTTGCAGCAGGCATTCTGAGCGCACATCAGCAGTCTCTTTTTTTCCTACCCTCGCTCCACTTGTTAAATATTATGCACAGTGATAGTTTGCTAGCAAACATCCTCGCCATTTGATTGACCATAGTAGCAGCAGGCAGTAGCAATATAAATGGAGCAAAACATGCGAAAAGTGACTGCTGAAATTATTATATGAAGTGAGTAGACGGAATTACAGCTGCACTCTATCCAATTGTGTCACTAGGATCAACCTAAATGTCTTGACAGACAGCAGAACTAGCGGGTTGAGTTATTTAGTACCTCTCACTTGGTTGAGTGACATGAGAGTTGCATGCTGGCAGTTGAAAATGAATTTTATTCTGATCATGGGATTACAAAAAATATATGGATCATAGGGCCTACCCAGTGGCGCAGCGGTCTGAGGCGTCACTACAGACCTGGGTTCAATCCCAGGCTGTGTCACAAACGGCCATTATCGGGAGTCCTATAGGGCGGCGCACAATTGGCCCAGCACCGTCTAGGTTAAGGGAGGGTTTGGCTGGGTGGGCTTTACTTGGCTCATCGCGATCTAGCGACTCCTTGTGGTGGGCCGGGCGCCTGTAGGCTCACTTCAGTCGTCAGTTGAACAGTGTTTCCTCTGACACATTGGTGCTTCCGGGATAAGAAGGCGGTTATTAAGGAGCGTGGTTTGGCAGTTCATGTTTCGGAGGATGCATGACTCGACCTTCGCCTCTCCCGAGCCCGTTGGGGAGATGCAGTGATGAGACAAGATCATAATTGAAATTGGGAGAAAAATAATTTTGAAGCATATCATAATCGTATCAGGAAAATTCCTCATATTTTACAATACTTGTTTCGTTTGAGTACTCGGCACACCCCTAATACATACCCATGAACAAGTAGCCTGGTCGCAGATCTGTTTGTGCTGTCTTGTCTACTCCTATGGTCATTGGTAAAAGCCACATGTAAACATTGTCATTCTCATATACTCTGTCTTGTCTCTGCAATAGTCTAAAATCTAAACTATAATTTTTTCAGCTGCAGTGTATGGAAATGGCACATATTTTGCAGTTTCTGCCACATACTCTGCCAGTAACACATACTCAAGACCAGATCCACAAGGACAGAAGTATATTTTTCTCTGCCGAGTTCTGACTGGAGATTTCACAACAGGACGACAGGGGATGATAGTGCCTCCAGCTAAAAACACAACATCTGCTCAACTCTACGACAGCGTGACAGACAACCTATCAAGGCCATCCATGTTCGTTGTATTCAATGACATTCAGGCATATCCTGAGTACTTGATCACCTTCCGCTAGACCACAGAGATGAAAGCAATGCAATGAACACTCATTCTTTTTATCTGCTGTGTAAAGTTTTTGTAAATTGCTTTATAAATTGTCATTTATAATGTTTCTTGAAAAACTGAAAATGATTGTTACTTTTGCATGAAAAAGTGTAACTATTACAGGTTGGTTGTATAAGTTTGCTAAAGGACTGTCATTTTATAATCTACAATTGATATGTCCTTTTTTTTACAATCTCAATGGCCACTGTGCTTTGTACAGGTTGTACTTAGGGTTTGGGGGACTTCCTGTGAATGTACATTCTTGTTCACTGTCTCATTGGAAGAACAACTGAAAAAAGACAAAGTTCTATGCATGGCATGTTTTGGATTGTAGTTCAGTGTTGCCAAGTTGATTGTAAACTATGGTCAATGTCTGATAAGCACATACATTTATATGACGTGAGTTAATGGATAGAGAATAAGGCTCTACGAAAGTCCCTGACGTGTGCTGAGAAATCATGTGACACCAAACGTGATAGCAAGTGGATGTGTGTGTTTATGGAATGGCCTTTCAATCAGTTTGCTTGTGCGGAGGAAAGTACAAATAATGAATCTATTTTCCAGCTATCAGATTGACAAATGTGTGTGTGTGTGTGTATGTATATATATATATATATACACACACGGCACAGAAATGTAAACGCTATACGTAAAGTGTTTCATGAGCTGAAATAAAACAAAATCTGACATTTCCCATATGCCAAGAAGCTTATTTCTTTCAAATGTTGTGCACAAATTTCTTTACATCCCCGTTAGTGAGCATTTCTCCTTTGCCAAGATACTTTTGTGTATATATAGTGTATGTGGACACCACTTCAAATTAGTGGATTCAGCTATTTCAGCTACACCCGTTGCTGACAGGTGTATAAAATCGAGCACACAACTATGCAATCTCCAGAGAAACATTGGCAGTAGAATTGCCTTACTGAAGAGCTCAGTGACTTTCAACATGGAACCGTCATAGGATGCCACCTTTCCAACAAGTTAGGGCTGTTATTGTGAAGTGGAAACGTCTAGGAGTAACGGCTGTAATGCATAAAATTCACAGACTTGTTTCAAAACATCACCTGCCATGTCACTGATGCGTCGTGAAACAGTGTAGTTTGATGAAGGCATTGTCTGTATAGTTTTTTGGGCCTTTTCCCCCAGCATTGTCCCAGCCATATCCGTGGCAGCAGGAAGAATTAAGTCCTCCACAATAGAATGGGGCTTGCCTGTCCTAGCCACTCGGTAGCTCACATTATACAGTGGGGCGAAAAAGTATTTAGTCAGCCACCAATTGTGCATGTTCTCCCACTTCAAAAGATGAGAGAGGCCTGTAATTTTCATCATAGGTACACTTCAACCCTGACAGACAAAATGAGAAGAAAAAAAATCCAGAAAATCACATTGTAGGATTTTTAATGAATTTATTTGCAAATTATGGTGGAAAATAAGTATTTGGTCAATAACAAAAGTTTATCTCAATACTTTGTTATATACCCTTTGTTGGCAATGACAGAGGTCAAACGTTTTCTGTAAGTCTTCACAAGGTTTTCACACACTGTTGCTGGTATTTTGGCCCATTCCTCCATGCAGATGTCCTCTAGAGCAGTGATGTTTGTTTTTAAATGTCTGCGCAAGAGTGAAGGTTTCATCAAGTTCTGAGAGAGTACTTTTGTACATATAACACAATGTGGCTGAGGAAAGGCACTACTCCAATATAAGTGAACCTCAAATGAATGTAGTTATCATATTCGCGCCTCTTCGATGGTCCAATGTCCCTGTCTGTTGTTCGGTGCTTTCACGGGTAAGGGGGCAGTAGCTCTTCGGCTGCATCAGATTCACAACTGTCAGTGTCCTTGCTAGCTGGGCTAACAACAAATGTAGAATTACTGACGCTAGCATTGGATGTGCCCGTGAAAGCAGAACAGCTTGTGTTGTCGACAGGTGCAGGTGTAGTACTGCTGGTAGTAGCAATTGAATTTGTCGATGAATAGAATTACATGTAGAGCAAGTGGGGAAAAAATAATACTTGGCATCATGTTGTAGCTTTATCATGGTTAGAACACAGATAATATTGTTATTAAGATTGGTAAGGGAATTGCTGCTAGAAGAAAATGTTCAGAGTATGTAACATCTAGCATTCTTAATCAGGTGATTCAATCCCTGGTCCTATCACACTTAGAGCACTGTCCGGTTATATGGTCATCTGCAGCAAAGAAAGATATTAAAAAACAAACTCAATGGCTCAAAACAGGGCTGCCAGATTATCTCTTCATTGCTCTAACCGAATTAATATTATTAAAATGCATCAGAATCTCTCACGGCTTCACGTTAAAAACAAATTACTATCTACTGTAATTGCTGGACTATTAAGCGCACCTGAATATAAACCGCACCCACTGAATTATTTAAAAATATGTATTTTGTACATAAATAAGCCGCACATGTCTATAAGCCGCAGGTGCCTACCGGTACATTGAAACAAATTAACTTTACACAGCCTTTAAACGAAACACGGGTTGTAAACAAAAATAAATAGGCTTTAATGAAACACGGCTTGTAACAAAAATAAATAGGCTTTAACGAAACACGGCTTGTAACAAAAATTTAACAGTAGCCTACCAAGAAAGTCATTGGTCACTATCTTCCTCCTCCTGTGCACTGAAACCACTGAAGTCATCTCCTTCGGTGTCGGAGTTGAATAGCCTCAGAATTGCTTCATCCAATGTTGGATCGCTGCCCTCTTCAACACGCAGCAGTCCAGCCTTTCGAAACCCGTTGATGATAGTGGATTTTTTGACAATGCTCCACGCCGTCAGCAGCTCTATTTCCTTTTCCAACAGCCAGATCGATCGCCTTCAACTTGAAAGCTGCATCATATGCATTTCTCCGTATCTTTGCCATGATTAGGGTGACAAAATGACTACCGTAATCAGAATGATGTGAATTTTGAGCACGCTCGATTTACGCCACATTATGTGACGGTGCTCAGTTCTTTGGCGGCATGAATCTTGCGAAAGCGGGAAAAATCCATAAATTAGCCGCGCCATTGTATAAACCGCGAGGTTCAAAGCATGTGAAAAAAGTAGCGGCTTATAGTCCGGAAATTACGGTAGTCTTTTGATTTTCTTTAGGAATGTTATATTTTTCGAAAAACCACATTATTTTTCAGTCCAATTAGTACCTACTAGCAACATGCATAACCACCAAACCAGACAGGCAAATTCAGGGCAGCTAAAACAACTCAAGCCAAGGACAAATCGCTTATAATTTTATATAGAGCTATAGCTGAATGGAACTTTTTACCAAACCATATTTCTCAGGCAAAAAGTAAATCAACCTTCAAGAAAAAAAAACATCTAATGTGATAGACCGTATGACTGGACAGCAAATAGAAAGTAGAAAGTATCAACTGAATGTTAAGTGTTTCCTGTCAGGTATTCTAATTATCTGTATTGTCTACTTGTTGAATGTTTGAAGTCTTGATAGTGGTTGTTTGTAATTTCTTGTTAAATGGTGTTGGACCCCAGGAAGATTAGCTAGCGTTATGTCATCAGCTAATGGGAATCCTAATAAAAATGACAAAACATTACTACCAGTAGAGCTAGTATGTGTCTTTAAAATCCATTTTCAAGGAAACGAAATGAGCAGTAGCTACGTTTGGCTACATAAGCACTGTTAGTGAAATTCCCGCGAGAGATTAACTATTAATGTGATTGGATGTTAATTATCTGACTAGTCTACCTGTATTTGACACTGTTGTTATTTTGTTGAACACTAGATGGTTTAAATTTATTTTTGGAAGTGAAAAAAGGCTGCTCAGGCGAGGGGGGAAAAACTCACCCAAATGTATTGCCCCGTTGTAAAAATATAAATGGACTGTTTGAAAATGTGAAGATGTATTTTTTTATTTTTGTAAATGTGAATCGCATTTTTATTTGGCTTTTTTAAATATTTTTTTACAACTTGCGTCGTCGACAGGTGCGTACCCCAATTTGGAAATTTGGGAATACCTGTTCGAGACAATATATAAAAAAGATCTCAAAAACCAAGAGAGGAATTACCAAAAACTAAACCAAAGAAGAAAATAACGCAACTGTCTTTGGCTCTAAGTACACCAAGGGTTCGGAGAAAATGAAAGCAATCCTGAAAAAGCATTGGCATATTCTACAATCAGACAAAAAAAATAATAAAAATCGCACACCTCTTAAAGGAACCCCCACTGGTGGTTTATAAGAGTGGTCACAATATTGGAGATAGCTTGGTGAGATCTGACATGCCCCCTGAGCCCACTCAGACACTATTGACACCTATCCCAAATGGGAACTACAAATGTGGCTCATGCGCACAGTGCAATAGCACTATGAAAACAGCCTTCTTCAGACACCCACATACAGGTATAAAAATCCCTGTAAGGGAATACCCCCCTGAAATGTACAAAAATGAATGGGAACATATTGGCACCTTACGAAACATATTCACGGTGTCCAATACCACTCAATTCGGCGTCGTTTCATTCAAAGTTGATTGCAAATGCCATATGGCAAATGCCAAGTGTAACACTGCAAAAATCCAACAGATGGCGAGTGCGCTCCACCGTAATTTTTCATATTGCAAATGTAACACAAGTCAAGACCCAAGAGTAACATTTTGAGAAATTGAACATTTAAAAAAAAAATGTATCACCCCCTTAAAAAAGGTCTTTCTGGACCGTTTTAGGAAATTCTTTCGATGTTTTGTCAATTACACCTGTATAAGAACTGTATGAACATACTTTTGTCATATTTGATTATCATTATTGTTATTATTTTTTTTTTTACTTGTCCATAAGGCATATGTGTTGTCCATTTGCAATATGATTTCATAGGAAGTCAAAGTCAAAAGTCACTTTTGACTTTTGCAATAAGAAATGAGAAATGAAAAATGTCCAAATGCAATATGAAAGATTTGAAAGTGCCAAATCAGGATGTTATGTCCATTTGCCATGTACGATCAATGGAAGTCGGTTTACAAACACAAAAGTCAGTGAACCATGTCCAAAAGGCATTTATACTGCCAAAATGATATATAGCACTATGTTAAGCCATGAATCAACCTAGATGGTCTATTTGTCATGTATGATGAGGGAGAAGTGGGACTGTTGTTTTTTTAACGATTTTTTGAAAAATGTCCAAAATGACAAGGGGCGCCCGCTATTGGATGGGCATGGGTGGGGGGTGCTCCCTACCCAACCGTGGACCCCTTGCTGCCCCGTAATGGCATTAAAAACCATTTAAAAAATGTGCTCCTGGTAACCCGTTCCAATCACCAGGTGCACGGCTGTGCATTTGCAATATGTTTCAATGTGCATTTACCATTAAGAATTTGACATGCTGAAAAATACTGCAGAAATGAAAAATTGACTGGCTTGATGAACTCGGGATGGCCGGGCAGTGATAGTGGTTCCTCTCCATCGCTCGTTGGTGTCGATTGCAGAATGTCATTTTGGTGATGGTACCTCACTGTTTAAACATATTGCAAATGGACAAAAGTCAGCCAGCAAGTCACCGTCCATCAGTCAATTAGATATCATTTTGACACCAAACTGATACAAACTGACACCACACCCACTTTTCCCAACTAATTTAGAAGCCAACTATCACATATTTCAGAGCTGGCCCAAAATTCACAGCACCTTCTGTTCAAACCATAATAAAACCATAAAACACGAAGTTACGTTCTAGCTGCGGGTCCAGTTCTGACATTATGTGTAGGTCTAGCTGAGGCGACCCCGAATCCCAAGTTTCGGCTCAATAGGTCATTCGGTGCCCGAGCAAGACCTTAATTGGTGCAGAAAATCCACTTTTTTCCATGCCTTGGTACGGGGTCCTTGAATGAGCTATCGGACAGAAACATTGGGGTCCGTCTCTATGGGCCAAGTTGGTTTCAATGGACCTAGTCTTGCGACTCTGGGACTTTTCTAAATGTCGTCATTTTCGTAATGGTCTAAATGAATTGAAGTTATTGCAAATGTACGAGGCTGTTTCTCATTCCGAGGATGTTCTAGTGCCATATAACTCACCACGCACTATCGACCTGAGCTCTAGAACAGGTTTCTAAAGTTTCAGAACTCTAGGTCTGACGGTTCTTTAACCTCATAGTCCGCCCCCCCCCCGCATGCGGTAGCGTAAATACAGCCTCAAGCTCATTACCATAACGCAACGTTAGCGATTTCTAAAAATCGCAAATGAAATGAAATAAATATGCCTGTTCTCAAGCTTATCCTTTTCTTAACAATCCTGTCGTCTCAGATTTTCAAAATATGCTTTAGAACCAGAGAAAATCATTAATTTGTGTAAGAGTGGTGATAGCTAGCTTAGCATTAGCGTTAGCATTTAGCACGCAACATATTCACAAAAACCAGCCAAGGAATCAAATAAAATAATTTACCTTTGAAGAACTTCAGATGTTTCAATGAGGAGACTCTCAGTTACATAGCAGATGTCCAGTTTTTCCTGAAAGATTCTTGTGTAGGACACATCGTTCCGTTTTGTTACTATGCATTTGGCTACCGAAACTAACCGAAAATTCAGTCACCTACATGTCGAACTTTTTTCCGAATTAACTCCATAATATCGACTGAAACATGGAAAACGTTGTTTGAATCAAATCAAATCAAATCAAATCAAATCAAATCAAATGTATTTATATAGCCCTTCGTACATCAGCTGATATCTCAAAGTGCTGTACAGAAACCCAGCCTAAAACCCCAAACAGCAAACAATGCAGGTGTAAAAGCACGGTGGCTAGGAAAAACTCCCTAGAAAGGCCAAAACCTAGGAAGAAACCTAGAGAGGAACCAGGCTATGTGGGGTGGCCAGTCCTCTTCTGGCTGTGCCGGGTAGAGATTATAACAGAACATGACCAAGATGTTCAAATGTTCATAAATGACCAGCATGGTCGAATAATAATAAGGCAGAACAGTTGAAACTGGAGCAGCAGCACAGTCAGGTGGACTGGGGACAGCAAGGAGTCATCATGTCAGGTAGTCCTGGGGCACGGTCCTAGGGCTCAGGTCCTCAGAGAGAGAGAAAGAAAGAGAGAATTAGAGAGAGCATATGTGGGGTGGCCAGTCCTCTTCTGGCTGTGCCGGGTGGAGATTATAACAGAACGTGGCCAAGATGTTCAAATGTTCATAAATGACCAGCATGGTTGAATAATAGTAAGGCAGAACAGTTGAAACTGGAGCAGCAGCATGGCCAGGTGGACTGGGGACAGCAAGGAGTCATCATGTCAGGTAGTCCTGGGACATGGTCCTAGGGCCCAGGCCAGTTGAAACTGGAGCAGCAGCATGGCCAGGTGGACTGGGGACAGCAAGGAGTCATCATGTCAGGTAGTCCTGGGGCATGGTCCTAGGGCTCAGGTCCTCCGAGAGAGAGAAAGAAAGAGAGAAGGAGAGAATTAGAGAACGCACACTTAGATTCACACAGGACACCGAATAGGACAGGAGAAGTACTCCAGATATAACAAACTGACCCTAGCCCCCGACACATAAACTAATGCAGCATAAATACTGGAGGCTGAGACAGGAGGGGTCAGGAGACACTGTGGCCCCATCCGAGGACACCCCGGACAGGGCCAAACAGGAAGGATATAACCCCACCCACTTTGCCAAAGCACAGCCCCCACACCACTAGAGGGATATCTTCAACCACCAACTTACCATCCTGAGACAAGGCCGAGTATAGCCCACAAAGATCTCCGCCACGGCACAACCCAAGGGGGGCGCCAACCCAGACAGGCCGACCACAACAGTGAATCAACCCACCCAGGTGACGCACCCCCCCCAGGGACGGCATGAGAGAGCCCCAGTAAGCCAGTGACTCAGCCCCGTAACAGGGTAGAGGCAGAGAATCCCAGTGGAAAGAGGGGAATCGGCCAGGCAGAGACAGCAAGGGCGGTTCGTTGCTCCAGAGCCTTTCCGTTCACCTTCCCACTCCTGGGCCAGACTACACTCAATCATATGACCCACTGAAGAGATGAGTCTTCAGTAAAGACTTAAAGGTTGAGACCGAGTTTGTGTCTCTGACATGGGTAGGCAGACCGTTCCATAAAAATGGAGCTCTATAGGAGAAAGCCCTGCCTCCAGCTGTTTGCTTAGAAATTCTAGGGACAATTAGGAGGCCTGCGTCTTGTGACCGTAGCGTACGTGTAGGTATGTACGGCAGGACCAAATCAGAGAGATAGGTAGGAGCAAGCCCATGTAATGCTTTGTAGGTTAGCAGTAAAACCTTGAAATCAGCCCTTGCTTTGACAGGAAGCCAGTGTAGAGAGGCTAGCACTGGAGTAATATGATCAAATTTTTTGGTTCTAGTCAGGATTCTAGCAGCCGTATTCAGCACTAACTGAAGTTTATTTAGTGCTTTATCCGGGTAGCCGGAAAATAGAGCATTGCAGTAGTCTAACCTAGAAGTGACAAAAGCATGGATTAATTTTTCTGCATCATTTTTGGACAGAAAGTTTCTGATTTTTGCAATGTTACGTAGATGGAAAAAAGCTGTCCTCAAAATGGTCTTGATATGTTCTTCAAAAGAGAGATCAGGGTCCAGAGTAACGCCGAGGTCCTTCACAGTTTTATTTGAGACGACTGTACAACCATTAAGATTAATTGTCAGATTCAACAGAAGATCTCTTTGTTTCTTGGGACCTAGAACAAGCAACTGTTTTGTCCGAGTTTAATAGTAGAAAGTTTGCAGCCATCCACTTCCTTATGTCTGAAACACATGCTTCTAGCGAGGGCAATTTTGGGGCTTCACCATGTTTCATTGAAATGTACAGCTGTGTGTCATCCGCATAGCAGTGAAAGTTTACATTATGTTTTCGAATAACATCCCCAAGAGGTAAAATATATAGTGAAAACAATAGTGGTCCTAAAACAGAACCTTGAGGAACACCGAAATTTACAGTTGATTTGTCAGAGGACAAACCATTCACAGAGACAAACTGATATCTTTCCGACAGATAAGATCTAAACCAGGCCAGAACATGTCCGTGTAGACCAATTTGGGTTTCCAATCTCTCCAAAAGAATGTGGTGATCGATGGTATCAAAAGCAGCACTAAGGTCTAGGAGCACGAGGACAGATGCAGAGCCTCGGTCCGTTGCCATTAAAATGTCATTTACCACCTTCACAAGTGCCGTCTCAGTGCTATGATGGGGTCTAAAACCAGACTGAAGCATTTCGTATACATTGTTTGTCTTCAGGAAGGCAGTGAGTTGCTGCGCAACAGCCTTCTCTAAAAATTTTGAGAGGAATGGAAGATTCGATATAGGCCGATAGTTTTTTATATTTTCTGGGTCAAGGTTTGGCTTTTTCAAGAGAGGCTTTATTACTGCCACTTTTAGTGAGTTTGGTACACATCCAGTGGATAGAGAGACGTTTATTATGTTCAACATAGGAGGGCCAAGCACAGGAAGCAGCTCTTTCAGTAGTTTAGTTGGAATAGGGTCCAGTATGCAGCTTGAAGGTTTAGAGGCCATGATTATTTTCATCATTGTGTCAAGAGATATAGTACTAAAAGACTTGAGCGTCTCTCTTGATCCTAGGTCCTGGCAGAGTTGTGCAGACTCAGGACAACTGAGGTTTGGAGGAATACGCAGGTTTAAAGAGGAGTCCGTAATTTGCTTTCTAATAATCATAATCTTTTCCTCAAAGAAGTTCATGAATTTATCACTGCTAAAGTGAAAGTCATCCTCTCTTGGGGAATGCTGCTTTTTAGTTAGCTTTGCGACAGTATCAAAAGGAATTTCGGATTGTTCTTATTTTCCTCAATTAAGTTAGAAAAATAGGATGATCGAGCAGCAGTAAGGGCTCTTCGGTACTGCACGGTACCGTCCTTCCAAGCTAGTCGGAAGACTTCCAGTTTGGTGTGGCGCCATTTCCGTTCCAATTTTCTGGAAGCTTGCTTCAGAGCTCGGTATTTTCTGTGTACCAGGGAGCTAGTTTCTTATGAGACATTTTTTTAGTTTTTAGGGGTGCAACTGCATCTAGGGTATTGCGCAAGGTTAAATTGAGATACTCAGTTAGGTGGTTAACGGATTTTTGTCCTCTGGCGTCCTTGGGTAGGCAGAGGGAGTCTGGAAGGGCATCAAGGAATCTTTGTGTTGTCTGTGAATTTATAGCACGACTTTTGATGTTCCTTGGTTGGGGTCTGAGCAGATTATTTGTTGCAATTGCAAACGTAATAAAATGGTGGTCCGATAGTCCAGGATTATGAGGAAAAACATTAAGATCCACAACATTTATTCCATGGGACAAAACTAGGTCCAGCAATTGGTTCATGAATCAATCATGAAGGTGGTTTGTCATATTTCTCTCCATTGAAAGCACCATCCTTGTAGCCTGGTTTGTTCTGAGATTTGAATGGAAAAATACCGGGACCTGACTTTTGCGCACCAATTGCCACACAGACACCAAGGGGGACACTTGGCAATTGTAGTCTCTTATGGTCAATCTTCCAATGATATGCCTACAAATACGTCACAATGCTGCAAAGACCTTGGGGAAACAAGAGAAAGAGTCCGTTCATTCCTGTCGCATTCACAGCCATATAAGGCGATCATGGAAAACGTAGCCTCAGAAATCCTGTGCATTTCCTGGTCGGTCATACATCTTGGTTTTGCCCGAAGCATTTGTTCTAAGGGACTCACAGTGAAAATCTTTGCATTTCTGGAAACGTAAGACTGTCTTCTTTCCAAAACTATCAATTCCAAGCATATTCGAGCATCTTTTCGTGACAAAATATTGCGCTTAAAACGGGCACGTCTTTTTATCCAAAAATGAAATACTGCCCCTAGAGTCTTAACAGGTTAATATTTCAAACAAAGGTAACTATTGCAGGCTCTGTCTGTCTCTACGCACCACACTGTGTCCCTCCGTCCAAGCTGTGTGTGTGTGTGTGAGTTTTTCTTGGAAATTTTATGGGAGACATGACTGATTTACAGTTCATGAGGGTTGCCTAATCGCACATATGAAGTTTAGGAAAGATCTGACTTTTTAACCCTTCGAAACAGCCTCTGTGACACCAATTATGGCACTTCCGGTTGGCACCCTTAAGGGTGGGTTATCTTTGGTCTTTTTGTTGCCTCTATGATTAATTGCCTTGCCTGGTCTGTGAGTTTTGGTGGGCGGCCCTCTCTTGGCAGGTTTGTTGTGGTCTAGAAGAAAAAGAAAAAGAAACGCACACCTATTAAGATGAGGTGCTGGCTAGCGGAGTAGAAACTTGAAAATAAAAGAAAGCCGCACACTCTTGGAGCTCAGATGCAAAGATTTAATACCAACGTTTCGACAGCCAAGCTGTCTTCATCAGGGTATAATCACAAACACTGCGGGATGACTTGTTTATATAGTGTCAAAAGACACAGGTGTCTGTAATCATGGCCAGGAGTGGCCTAATATCATTGGTTAATAATCAAATATTAAAATGTCATACAAAGAACAGCATACAAACAAATGGATAGCATACGATCATAGATTAATTTGACTATACAAGTTTACACACAATTACAATGGCAAAGTCACAATAATCACAAGAATGGCTTCAGATCAAAGTCTACGTTGAGACCGAAGGGCGCAAGGGTCTTTAAATTAAAGATCCAGGCAGCCTCTCGTTTTAACAATAAATGATCAAGGTCACCCCCTCTCCTAGGGAGGGTGACATGTTCGATGCCAATATAACGCAGAGACGAAATCGAGTGACCTGCCTCCAAGAAGTGTGCCGCAACTGGATAAGTGATGGTGCTAATGGTGCTACGATGCTCTGAAATACGTACTTTTAATTTGCGCTTTGTTTTACCTACATCATTTTTACCACAAGGACAAGTTATAAGATAAATAACTGCCTTATAGTGGAGCACGTAATAACACCTTTTATTGGGATCGATTTCCCTGTTTGTGGGTGTTTGAAGGATCTACATTTATAAGTGCTATTGCATTGAGCACAGCCATTACATTTGTAATTTCCATCCAGTAGGGGCGCAAATAGACGTTGTTCAGGAATATCTTGGGGTGGTAAATCAGAGTTTACCAATTGGTCTCTGAGATTTCTGCCCCGCGAGATTTTTTATTTTCAGGTTTGTTGTGGTGCCATATTCTTTCCATTTTTGAATAATGGATTTAATGGTGCTCTGTGGGATGTTCAAAGTTTAGGATATTTTTCTATAACCCAACCCTGATCTGTACTTCTCCACAACTTTGTCCCTGACCTATTTGGAGCGCTCCTTGGTTTTAATGGTGCCGCTTGCTTGGTGGTAACTACCCTGTCAAACTTGCACATCTAACACATTGCTTCCCTTCTGAAACTGCTTCCTGTCACATGACACAAACAGGTAAATTAAACACTGCTGCACTTAAACTGCCACTAGGGGGTGCTAAACAACTAACAGGTTCAGAACAAACACTGAAACATGCATGAGAGCACCAGGTTTTCCGGATGACTGTGTGATCCTGCTCTCCGCAGCCAATGTGAGTAAGACCTTTAAACAGCTCAACATTCACAACAACGCAGGGCCAGACAGATTACCAGGACGTGTACTCCGAGCAAGCACTGACCAACTGGCAAGTGTCTTCTCTGACATTTTCAACCTCTCCCTGTCTCAGTCTGTAATACCAACATGTTTCAAGCAGACCACCATAGACCCTGTGCCCAAGAACATTAAGGTAACCTGCCTAAATGACTACCGACCCGTGACACTCACTTCTGTAGCCATGAAGTGCTTTGAAAGGCTGGTCATGGCTCACATCAACACCATCATCCCAGAAACCCTAGACCGACTCCAATTTGCATACCGCCCTAATAGATCCACAGATGATGCAATCTCTATTGTACTCCGCACTGCCCTTTCCCAGAGTTCCTCTGTCCAGTGTCTGTGTTCTTTTGCCCATCTTAATCTCTTTACTTTTTATTGGCCAGTCTGAGATATGGCTTTTTTTTTCTTTGCAACTCTGTCTAGAAGGCCAGCATCCCGGGGTCGCCTCTTCACTGTTGACGTGGAGACTGGTGTTTTGCGGGTACTATTTAACAAAGCTGCCAGTTGAGGACTTGTGAGGCGTCTGTTTCTCAAACTAGACACTCTAATGTACTTGTGCTCTTGCTCAGTTGTGGCCCGGGGCCTCCCACTCCTCTTTTTATTCTGGTTAGAGACAGTTTGCGCTGTTCTGTGAAGGGAGTAGTACACAGCATTGTATGAGATCTTCAGTTTCTTGGCAATTTCTCGCATGGAATAGCCTTCATTTCTCAGAACAAGAGAAGACTGACCAGTTTGAGAAGAAAGTTCTTTGTTTCTGGCCATTTTGAGCCTGTAATCAAACCCACAAATGCTAATACTCAACTAGCTTAAAGAAGGCCAGCTTTATTGCTCCTTTGAGCAGGACAACAGTTTTCAGCTGTGCTAACATTTTCAGTCAATTGGAGGTGTGTACCTGTGGATGCATTTCAAGGCCTACCTTCAAACTCAGTGCCTCTTTGCTTGACATCATGGGAAAATGAAAATAAATCATCCAAGACCTCAGAAAATAAATTGTAGACCTCCACAAGTCTGGTTCATCCTCAGGAGCAATTTCCAAATGCCTGAAGGTACCACGTTCATCTGTACAAACAATAGTACACAAGTATAAACACCATGGGACCACGCGGCCGTCATACTGCTCAGGGAGGAAATGCGTTCTATCCCCTAGAGATTAATGTACTTTGGTGCGAAAAGTGCAAATCAATCCCAGAACAACAGCAAAAGATCTTGTGAAGATGCTGGAGGAAACAGGTACAAATGTGTCTATATCCACAGTAAAATGAGTGCTATATCCACATAACCTGAAAGACTGCTCAGCAAGGGAGAAGCCACTGCTCCAAAATCACCATAAAAATGCCAGACTACGGTTTGCAACTGCACATGGGGACAAAGATCGTACTTTTCTGATGAGACAAAAATAGAACTGTTTTGCCATAATGACCATCATTAAGTTTGGAGGAAAAAGGGGGATGCTTGCAAGCTGAAGAACACCATCCCAACCGTGAAGCACGGGGGTGGCAGCATCATGTTGTGGGGGTGCTTTGCTGCAGGAGGGACTGGTGCACTTCACAAAATAGATGGCATCTTGAGAGAGGAAAATTACGTGGATATATTGAAGCAAAATCTCAAGACATCAGTCAGGAAGTTAAAGCTTGGTCGGAAATGGGTCTTCCAAATGGACAAAGACCCCAAGCATACTTCCAAAGTTGTGGCAAAATGGCTTAAGGACAACAAAGTCAAGGTATTGGAGTGGCCATCACAAAGCCCTGACCTCAATTCTATAGAACAGGCAGAACTGTGTGCAGAACTGGAAAAGCGTGTACGAGTAAGGAGGCCTACAAACCTGACTCAGTTACACCAGCTCTGTCAGGAGGAATGAGCCAAAATTCACCCAACTTATTGTGGAAAGCTTGTGGAAGGCTACCCAAAATGTTTGACCCAAGTTAAACAATTTAAAGGCAATGCTACCAAATACTAATTGAGTCTATGTGAACTTCTGACCCACTGAGAATGTGATGAATGAAATAAAAGCTGAAATCAATAATTCTCTCTACTATTATTCTTACATTTCACATTCTCAAAATAAAGTCGCGATCCTAACTGACCTAAAACAGGGAATTTTTTACTAGGATTAAATGTCAAAATGTCAGGGGTTGCGAAAAACTGAGTTTAAATGTATTTGGATAAGGTGTATGTAAACTTCAACTCTATGTCATTTGACTGCAGGAAAGGGCTATAGTTACCCTGTTAAGTAAACTGAACTCTCGTTTTAATACGCTAAAACTATTCCTTTTTAAATCTTTTTTTCAAAAGAACCATAGAAAATAGTAAAAACATAGATTAAAAGCAGTTGAGCTGGTTCTACTTTTGAGTAGTCCGAGCATAACATGTCAACCCTACTACCAATGGATAGACAGGCTGGAAATGTTTTAACAATTAAATTTTTTTTGGTGAATTTTGGATTGAATTGCCACTGTTACAAAGGAATTGATGGCTGATTTAAGAAGAAATTGTCAACCCTGTTACTTTATTTGTCATCTAATAGGCACTTACTTCTCAAAGGCACCGAGTTGGTGAAACAACCCATGTAATCCAGTAAAGACAACGTGTAGACTGCCAGTATGATGCAAAGAAAAATGTTGTTTATATATAGTTTATATAAGAGGAATCACATGGACTTGGATGCAATACTGTACATGGCTGCATAGATGGCTTTAGCTGTAATGTTTGGTTACTAAAGAAAATTCTAAAGTATAGTTTCACTAGGTCATCTAACTCAGGCACTTCAACAGTGGCATACACATCAAAGGGGAGCCAGGGAGGCATGGAATTAGCCAAATCCCCTACTTTAATCTTGAAAAATAACACTTTATCTAAAAAAAAACATTAAAAAATGTTGACTTTGTTCTCCAATATAAATGTCTAGTTTATTCTATTCTCAAAATGTTCTCAAAAATAAATTTAAAGTCTATTATATTCAAACTTTTTTCTTGAAGCTTAATTTAGACTATCTAAAAAATAATGCTTCTTTATTCAGAAAATATTGCCACTTTATTCACTTCATTTTGACGCCCCCCCCCATGGTGAGGGGCTATTAGAGAGGATGAAGCAGCAGGTTCACAAAGGGAGACCGACACACTGTTTTCCACCGTAGGGGTTGGGGACCATGGACCATTGGGGTTTCCAATCCAGACAGGTAGTGAGACATGTTATGTTTTAATATCCACTCTAGAAAACGTTCTGAATGGTGCAGATAGAGATAAAATGAATACAGAAATCATATCTGTTCAATCTACATAATAATATTTATATCTGAAAATGTTATATACTCCTGAACTGGCCATCGGGTGTGTATGTGTGTGACAGCCTGAGGCCCCTATTTCTAAGGTGTGCGTGCGACAGCCCCCACTTGTGGCCTCCACTTCTAAGGTGTATGTGCGACAGCCCCCACTTGTGACCCCCACTTCTAAGGCGTGTGTGCGACAGCCCCCACTTGTGACCCCCACTTCTAAGGTGTGTGTGCGACAGCCCCCACTTGTGACCCCCACTTCTAAGGTGTGTGTGCGACAGCCCCCACTTGTGACCCCCACTTCTAAGTTGTGTGTGCGCCAGTACATAGCCCCTACTTCTAAAGTGTGTATATGCACGACTATCTCTGAGCTGCAGGTGTCTGCCTGTGCCTCGTCGATTTGATTAGACTGATGAATAATAATGTATGAATAATGCATGGTTCTGTGAGCCGACAGGGAGCCTTTCATTATGCTAAACAGACACAACATCTATTCATTCCTAAAACAGAGATTCTGCATCCCAAATGGCAGCCTATTCTCTATATAGTGCACTACTTCGGTCTCTTTGCGTGTGCATGCGACAGGCTGTGGCTCCCATATCTAAGGTGTGTGTCTGTTTGTCTGGTATGTGTTTATTTCAAGGTGTGTGTCAAAATTGGTGCACAATATAGGGAAAAGAATGCCATATGGGACGCACCCAGAGTGTTCAAGTGGATCCCCCTAAAACATCATCAAACAAAGTGAGATTGTCCAAACAGGACACAGATGTTCCAGGCTCTATGCTCCATGGCAGGGTGCTTGCGGATGGCTTTAGCCCGGGAGAGAGAGGCCTTGTTTGGGAAAACGTGCCAGATGTAGATAGGCTACCATTCAGCAACCCACTCTCCAGAGACATCATGGTCATGTCCATTAAATTTGAATTTGATATATTTGTAAGATGAAAAGATCATGGTTTTCTTTTTTTTAATTACATGAACCAGGTTTCCTTTTTATACGAGTAAAGTACATGTAAAAAAATATATATACAAAATTCACCACAGGCCTGATGGAAAACGGGAACCTTTCCAAATGCCGACAAAACAAAATACGCTAAAGACAAGGTGAGATATTTTCCCTTCATTCCCTATTGAAGATACAGTGGGATATTGGTCATGTTGCACTTCCTAAGGCTTCCACTAGATGTCAACAGTCTTTAGAACGTTGTTTCAGGCTTCTACTGTGAAGGAAGGGGGAATGAGAGGGGATTGAGACAGGTGTCTGGCAGAGTGCCATGGACTCGTGACGCGTGTTCATGTGAAAGTTACCTCGCGTTCCATTGCTTTTCTACAGACAAAGGAATTCTCCGGTTGGAACATTATTGAAGATTTATGATTAAAAAAACATCCTAAAGATTGATTCTATACTTCATTTGACATGTTTCTACTGACTGTAACGGAACTTTTTGGACTTTTCGTCCGACCTTTCCGCTGGACTTGCACGCACGTCGTGAGATTGAATTTGTTTACCAAACGCGTTAACAAAAGGAGGTGTTTGGACATAAATTATGAACTTTATCAAACAAATCAAACATTTACTGTGGAACTGGGATTCCTGGGAGTGCATTCTGATGAAGATCATCAAAGATAAGTGAATATTTATTTCTGACTAATGTTGATTCCACAACATGACGGATATCTTTTTGGCTTGTTTGGGCTCTGAGCGCCGTACTCAGATTATTGCATGGTATGCTTTTTCCGTAAAGTAAAAAAAAAAATCTGACACAGCGGTTGCATTAAGGAGAGGTTTATCTAAAGTTCCATGTATAATAGTTGTATCTCTTATCAATGTTTATTATGAGTATTTCTGTAAATAGATGTGGCTCTCTGCAAAATCACAGCATGTTTTGGAACTATTGAACATAACATGCCAATGTAAAATGAGATTTTTGGATATAAATATGCACTTAATCGAACAAAACATACATGTATTGTGTAACATGAAGTCCTATGAGTGCCATCTGATGAAGATCGTCAAAGGTTAGTGATTCATTTGATCTATATTTCTTCTTTTTGTGACTCCTCTCGTTGGCTGGAAAAATGGCTGTGTTTTTCTGTGACTTGGTGGTGACCTAACATAATCGTTTGTGGTGCTTTCGCTGTAAAGCTTTTTGAAATCAGACACTGTGGCTGGATTAACGCGAATTTTATATTTTAAATGGTGTAAAATACTTGTATGCTTGAGGAATTTTAATTATGAGATTATTGTTGTTTTGAATTTGGCTCCCTGCACTTTCACCTACTGTTGGCGGGGTGGGACGCTACCGTCCCACATTTCCCAGAGAGGTTAAATGTATTTTCGATCATCCTGTGGAGGGCAGAGAGGGAGGAGAGCATCTGTTTTAGCTCCAGCAGGGGAATTAGACGGCTGCTGAGTATGTGCTTACCTCCCGGACAGTAGCAGCTTCCAGTGGATGGAATGAGCCGGCACTCAGCACGTTATTTAGAAGAGGTCTGCGGGAGGAGGCCCAGACGGAACTGGCCTGCCGAGATGACAACGTCACCCTGGACGCACTCATTGCGATGACCATCCGTCTGAATAACCTCCTCCAGGAGTGTAGGAATTTCCATCGCTTCTCTCCCTCCCGCGAGTGTTCGGGATCAGAGCCTGAACCCATGGAGGTAGGGGTCACACGCCTTCCCGTGGTGGAACAATGCAGACGGATACAGCTGGGGCTCGGTCTGTACTGTGGCCAGGGAGGGTACAAGCGCTAGCGGTGTCCGTTACTTCAGAATCCGGGATCCCCTAGAGCAGAGGGATGGTCACATCTACTGCTCTTCCTGTTAGACTCTTTTTAGTACCCATCACTCTGGCTGACTGTCCCTCATGCCCTGTGTCTACATCTTTGGTGGATTCTGATGCCGCAGTGAACTTTATGGACCAGACTCTTGCCTTCTCTCTCAATATTACTACCTACCCGCTCTCCTATCCTTTTCCTGTTTAAGGTCTCGACTGTCAGCCTCTAGGATCCGGAACCATCACACACATCAGCCAACCACTCACCCTCACAGCGGAGCCCAATCACCAAGGAAACATCCCCTTCCTCATCACCAGTGCACCAGTTCACAAGATCATCCTCTGCCTACTTTGGCTTCAGCGCCATAACCCTACCATCTCATGGTTGAGGATGAGAATCCTCGACTGGTCGCCTGAATGCCGGAAGACCTGCTTTCCTGTCCCTTGTGGTTCCATGTCGGTTGAGAGTCCTGTGGTTGCACTCCAGCCCAACATCCTGGAGTAATATCAGGATCTAAGGGAGGTATTCTCCAAGACCCGCATGATCTGTTTCCCTCCTCATCTCCCCTGGGACTGTGCCATTGACCTGTTTTCCAGTGCTACACCTCCGCACAGACTGTCGGTGTCTGAGACCCAGGCCATGGAGGACTACATTCAAGAGGCTCTCCAACAGGGTTTCATCCACAGGTCCAAGTCCCCTGCATCGACTGGTTTCTTCTTCGTGGCCAAGAAGGAGGGAGGATTACGACGGACTCAATGTCATCACCACGAAGTATCGGAACCCTCTCCCACTGGTGCCGTCAGCCATCGAGCAGTTCTGCGGGGCCCGGTTCTTCACCAAACTGGACCTGCAGAGTGCCTACAATCTCATTCGCATCCGGGAGCGGGGATGAGTAGAAGACGATGTTCATCACGATGTCTGGTCACTATGAGTACTTGGTTATGCCCTTTGGCTTAGCCAATGCTCCATCAGTGTTCCAGGCATTCGTCAACAAGGTGTTCAGGGACATGCTCGGACGTCAGGTGATTGTGTACATCGATGACATCCTGATCTTCTCGATCAACCTGGAAGATCACATCACTCATGTTCGAGCAGTCCTGGAATGCTTCTTGGCTAACCACCTGTTCGTCAAGGTGAAGAAGTGCCAATTCCACCAGAGGGCTGTCTCCTTCTTGGGCTACCAAATCAGCCCATAGGGAGTGAGGATGGAATGGAAGAAGGTAAGGTCATGGCCAGTCCCAACTACCATCAAGGGGTTACAATGTTTTTTTGGGTTTGCCAACTTTTATCACTGCTTCATCAGGAACTTCAGCGCCGTCGCCGCCGCTCTCACCTCCCTCCTCAAGGGTGGGCCTCGTAGGTTGGTTTGGTCTCCATCAGCCGACGAGGCCTTTGCCCTCAAGGGGCATTTCACCTCCGCCCCTTTGCTAATACACCAAGATCCCACGCTACCTTTTGTGGTTGAGATAGAAGGAGGTGGCCCCCTAAAATTATATCATTGTGCTTTCTCCTCCAAGAAACTGTCCCCCGCAGAGAGGAATTATGACGTTGGCGATCGGGAGCTCTTGGCGGTGAAGTTAGCATTAGAGGAGAGGAAACACTGGCTGGAGGGTGCTAAGGAACCATTCACCATCCTCACTGACCATCGGAACCTTGAGTACATACGGACAGCGAGGAGACTGAATCCGCATCAAGCCAGGTCGGCCCTCTTCACCAGGTTTGACTTCACGCTGACCTATCGCCCAGGTTCTAAGAACATCAAGGCCAATGCCCTGTCCCGTATCTACGATTCGGGAGAGGCTTCTGTCCAGAGGGCACCCATAATCCCATTCTCCCGAGTCGAGGGTCCAGTGGTTTGGGACGTAGATGTGGAAATCTACGACATCTGGTCCCCTAGCATCAGCTGTTCCCCCGGCGTACGCTGTCAGATCCCGATGTCGTGGGGTCGGCTCCAGTATCTGGTGGACCGGGAGGGGTATGGCCCAGAGGAGCCGTATTGGGTTCAGGTGGTGGACATTCTGGACCCCAACATCATCCGTGATTTCCACCTTCACCGCCGGGCCGATCCGCTTCTCGGGGTTGTCCCCTGGTTGACATTGTCCTGCGGCTGGGACAGCATGTCGGGGGGGGTACTGTCACATCAGCTCGTCCCTCCGGCGTACAACATCGCCATAGTATTAACCACCTGTCCTGGGATTCATTATTACGCACACCTGGCACTCATTACGCGCAACTGTGAATCATTACTTTACATTTTTTTATTTCACCTTTATTTAACCAGGTAGGCCAGTTGAGAACAAGTTCTCATTTACAACTGCGACCTGGCCAAGATAAAGCAAAGCAGTGCGACACAAACAACAACACAGAGTTACACATGGAATAAACAAACGTACAGTCAATAACACAATAGAAAAAATCTATATACAGTGTGTGCAAATGTAGTAAGATTAGGAAGGTAAGGCAATAAATAGACCATAGTGGCGAAATAATTACAATTTAGCATTAACACTGAAGTGATAGATGTGCAGATGACGATGTGCAAGTAGAGATACTGGGGTGCAAAGAGCAAAAATAAATAACAATAGCAATAGCAAGGGATAAGAACGTTGCAAGCAAGTATGGCAATGGAACATTTCGAACAAACAACTGGGTCGCGTGCATAGATACAGAACAAAAAGACTGAATGACTGGGTTGCAAATATAGATACAGAACAAGACTGAATGACTGGGTCGCATCTCTAGCAACTCTAGATTTGTGTCAGGACTATATCTGGTGGAAGGATGAAATAGTATGAATAAATTAATCCAAATAATGTTTTTAATGAAATATGTCAGTCATTATTTGAATTTGTTGGTAACCCGTTGTATAAAAGTCGTAATGCCCTCGAAGCCGGTGTTTGGATGATATATTGGCATGGTTTTCCGTCCCTCGACTTCATCGTGGGCCTAACAACACCCGTGCCAGTATATCCTCCAAACACCGGCTTCGAGGCCATTATCACTTAAGTATGCGTCATTCCATGAGTAAATTAGTCAACTTATGTTGAGGTTGAGTAGTGGTTGACGTTGTATATGTCGTTCGACAGACCCTTTAAACCCAATATTGTGGTAAGATGGGGTCATTTTTGTTTGTTTTTGCTTTTCTCCAATAGCATTTGAGTTTTTAAATTCTGTAAAAATGTAGTAAATGAGCTTCAACTTCCAAAAGATTCCTTGGAACCACCCCCGCACAACCCACTTTGCCATACCCTAGGTTTAGCTGAACTGACATTACTGCTCTGCTGTCTAATAATAAAAATAAAAAAGTACATTCATAGTATAAAAACTACTACTCGGCCTTCAACTAATAAAAACGACTATAAATTATTATGAAAGGGATATGATTCCATTTGGGATACAGACCTAGCCTTCTCCATGTGGAGCTGTGAGATGTCTCTGTCTAGACTAGCTGGTCATATTAGAATGAGGACAGCTATTCAGATGGTGACAGAGATTGTTCAGGAGATGTTGTCTGGAGAAGCCTGATGTTATTGGTGGAATAATTGTTTTCTTCCCCTTTCGAAATGTCAGAGAGAAGCAGAGATATCCGAGACTAGTATGAGGGAGCTCGTCTGTGTGTGTGTGTGCCTCATTTCTCAGCTGTGTGCTTGTCTGTCTGGTATGTGTTTGATGTGAAAAGATGTGTGTGTGTAAAGGCTTGTGTGAAGATGTGTATGTGTGTGCTTGTGTGTGTGTGTGGCCCGCAGGCCCCCGTCAGCACGTCTGGTAATTGAATTGGCCTGTTGGTGTAATTGAATATTTCTGCCAGGCTGGAGGCAGAGGAGGCTTTCATTACTGTATGAGTGATGTGCTCTACTTGGGCTCCATAAGCAAATCAGCCCAAAGGAATACATTAATATAGATTAATGGATGATACAGACAAGGACAAGACAGGGTCAGCCTCCTTCAACAGTCTCGGTCACTCACCTACCTGCAGATAAAGTGCATTCGGAAAGTCTTCAGACCCCTTGACTTTTTCCACATTTTGTTACGTTACAGCCTTAAATGTTTTTTTCCCTCATCAATCTACACACAATACCGCATAAATGACAAAGCAAAAACAGGTGTTTATTTTTTGTGCAAATTGATTACAAATAAAAACGGAAATAAAAATGGAAATATCACATTTACATATGTACTCAGACCTTTACTCAGTACTTTTTTGTAGCACCTTTGGCAGCGATTACAGCCTCGAGTCTCCTTGGGTATGATGCTGCAAGCTTGGCACACCTGTATTTGGGGAGTTTCTTCCATTCTTCTCTGCAGATTCTCTCAAGTTCCCCCAGGTTGGATGGTGTGCTTCGCTGCACAGCTATTTTCAGGTCTCTCCAGAGATGTTCAATTGAATCAAGTCCGGGCTCTGGCTGGGCTACTCAAGGCATTCAGAGACTTGTTCCGAAGCCAATCCTTCGTTGCCTTGGCTGTGTGCTAGTCGCTTGTGGTACAGTGGCTTGTGAAAGTATTCACCCTCTTGGCATTTTTCCTATTTTGTTGCCTTAAAACCTGGAATTAAAATCCCATTTTTTGGGGTTTATATAATTTGATTTACACAACACGCCTACCACTTTGAAGATGCTAAATATTTTGTCCTGTGAAACAAACAAGAAAACTTGAGCATGCATAACTATTCATCCCCCCAAGGTCAATACTTTGTAGAGCCACCTTTTGCAGCATTTACAGCTGCAAGTCTCTTGGGGTATGTCTCTATAAGCTTGGCACATCTAGCCACTGGGATTTTTGCTGCTCCAGCTCCTTCAAGTTGGATGGGTTCCGCTGTTATACATCAATCTTTAAGTCATTGTTAAGGGAATTTTTATCAATGATGACTAATTATGTATACATTTCAATCAGGACTGACTAATCCGAATACTATTATGTTACTGTACATGTATGAATTTTCTCTCTTGCTCCCAGTATTGAATATAATGTAGTCAAGAGTTTAGAACAATGACGGTCTGTTCCTTGGTACAAATGAATGAACTATCTCCAGATGGCAGGGACGGACTATCTCCAGACTGTCTAGAATGCTTATCTACACTGACTGACCTTGGCTCTAGGCGAGGAGGGAAGGCTTGAGATCTATAGAGCCTTTCTACCAGTGTCAAGAAGAGACGGAACATTTGGAAAACGCTGACGTCATTTTCAGTTTATAACCTGTTGTAAAATGTGTATGAACTCAGTACTCTCTTGATTAAAGGCTGTTACTTGACTTTTAAGACCGGGGCTCTGTCCATTCTTATAAAATAAGGGTCTTACAAATCCTTATGCATTGACAGAGTGTTTAATTTTGATTGGGAATGAAGACAGAGGAATTAAATTCCTTCAACAGTCACAGATTCTCAATTGGATTGAGGTCTGAGCTTTGACTAGGCCATTCCAAGACATTTACATGTTTCCCCTTAAACCACTGGACCATGTTGCAACGTCTGGGTACAGCCATGGATCGCGTGCTGCAGACAATGGATCGTTGGGAGAGGGGAGGAGGTTTCCCAGCGCCTCCACCAGCCCCACTACAACAGGTCCCAACTGTCCACCCCTCTTCCACCTGGTCCCAGCGGGATTCGACTCACGCTCCCAAGGGAGTATGATGGGACGGCTGCCGGATTCCAGGGGTTTTACTACAGCTGGAGCTCTACATGGCGACCGTCCACCCGGCTCCTTCGGGGCGTGAGAGTGTGTCCGCCCTCGTCTCCTGCCTCTCAGGCAATGCCCTGGAGAGGGCTAAAGCCATATGGAGTGAGGGAGACGCAGCGTGAACGTCTGTTCCACCTGAGGCAAGGGACGAGGAGTGTGCAGGATTTCGCCTTGGACTTCCGGACCCTGGCCGCCAGCGCGGGATGGAACAACAGGGCCCTGATCGATCACTACAGGTGCAGTCTGCGTGAGGACGTCCGTCGGGAGTTGGCCTGCCGAGACACCACACTCACATTGGACCAGCTGGTGGACATGTCCATCCGGCTGACTGCCCGCGGACGTCCGGATCGGGATGGCCCCTCCTCCGGTCGCCCTAAGTGCAGCACCCCCCTCCACTCCGACGCCCATGGAGCTGGGAGGTGCTGCACTTAGGGCGACCGGAGGAGGGGCCATTCCCTGCACCATCTGTGGCCGCAGAGGGCACACTGCTGGTCGGTGCTGGGGGGGGGGGGGGGGGTTACTCAGGGAGTTGAGGCAGCAGGCAGGGCATTGTGTCACCCCAGGTGAGTCGGCACCAGGCTCAACCAGAGCCCCCTGTTGCTCACATATATGTGTTTATTTCATTTCCTGAGTTTTCCCCGCATTCCCAGCATAAAGCGCTAGTAGATTCAGGCGCAGCTGGGAATTTTATTGACTGTTCATTTGCTCATAGTTTAGGGATTCCCCTTGTTCCTGTGGATATGCCCTTCCCTGTGCACGCCCTAGATAGTCAACCATTAGGGTCTGAACTGATTAGGGAGGCCACCGCTGCACTTGACATGGTTATGCAGGAGGGTCATAAGGAGAGAATTAGTCTCTTCCTTATTGATTCTCCTGCGTTTCCCGTGGTGCTGGGCTTACCCTGGTTGGCCTTTCATGACCCCACTATTTTGTGGCAACAGAGGGCTCTCAAGGGGTGGTCACGAGAGTGCTCAGGGAGATGTGTGGGGGTTTCCATCGGTGCGACTACGGTGGAAAGTCAAGACCAGGTCTCCACCGTGCGCATCCCCTCAGAATATGCCGATTTGGCTCTCACCTTCTCTAAGAAGAGGGCGACTAAAATTACCACCTCATCGACGGGGGGGTTGTGCGATAAATCTCCTGGTAGACGCAGCACTTCCTAGGAGTCACGTGTAATCCTCTGTCACAGGAGGAGACGGTGGCTATGGAAACATATGTCTCAGAAACCCTGGGGCAAGGATACATTCGGCCCTCCACTTCACCTGCCTCCTCAAGTTAATTTTTTTGTGAAGAAGGATGGGGGTGTGCGCCAGTGTATTGACTATCGAGGGATCAATCAGATTACTGTGAGGTACAGCTACCCGCTGCCTCTCATCGCCAGTGTGATCGAGTCAATGCACGGGGTGCGTTTCTTCACAAAATCTCAGGAGCGCTTACAACCTGGTGCGTATCCGGGAGGGGGACGAGTGGAAGACAGCATTTAGAACCACCTCAGGGCACTATGAGTACCTTGTCATGCCGTACAGGTTGATGAATGCTCCATCAGTCTTCCAGGCCTTTGTTGACGAGATTTTCCGGGAGTGTAGTGTGCAGGGTGTAGTGGTGTATATCGACGACATTCTGATATACTCCGCTACACGCGCCGAGCATGTGTCCCTGGTGCGCAAGGTGCTTGGTCGACTGTTGGAGCATGACCTGTATGTCAAGGCTGAGAAATGTCTGTTCTTCCAACAGTCCATCTCCATCTTAGGGTACAGCTTTTCCACGTCAGGGATGGAGATGGAGAGTGACAGCATTTCAGCCGTGCATAATTGGCCGACTCTCACCACGGTAAAGGAAGTGCAGCGGTTTCTGGGGTTTGCCAACTACTACCGGAGGTTTATCCGGGGTTTTGGTCAGGTAGCAGCTCCCATTAAATCAAATCAAATCAAATTTTATTTGTCACATACACATGGTTAGCAGATGTTAATGCGAGTGTAGCGAAATGCTTGTGCTTCTAGTTCCGACAATGCAGTGATAACCAACAAGTAATCTAACTAACAATTCCAAACCTACTGTCTTATACACAGTGTAAGGGGATAAATAATATGTACATAAGGATATATGAATGAGTGATGGTACAGAGCAGCATACAGTAGATGGTATCGAGTACAGTATATACATATGAGATGAGTATGTAGACAAAGTAAACAAAGTGGCATAGTTAAAGTGGCTAGTGATACATGTATTACATAAGGATGCAGTCGATGATGTAGAGTACAGTATATACGTATGCATATGAGATGAATAATGTAGGTTAAGTAACATTATATAAGGTAGCATTGTTTAAAGTGGCTAGTGATATATTTACATCATTTCCCATCAATTCCCATTATTAAAGTGGCTGGAGTTGGGTCAGTGTCAATGACAGTGTGTTGGCAGCAGCCACTCAATGTTAGTGGTGGCTGTTTAACAGTCTGATGGCCTTGAGATAGAAGCTGTTTTTCAGTCTCTCGGTCCCAGCTTTGATGCACCTGTACTGACCTTGCCTTCTGGATGATAGCGGGGTGAACAGGCAGTGGTTCGGGTGGTTGATGTCCTTGATGATCTTTATGGCCTTCCTGTAACATCGGGTGGTGTAGGTGTCCTGGAGGGCAGGTAGTTTGCCCCCGGTGATGCGTTGTGCAGACCTCACTACCCTCTGGAGAGCCTTACGGTTGAGGGCGGAGCAGTTGCCGTACCATGCGGTGATACAGCCCGCCAGGATGCTCTCGATTGTGCATCTGTAGAAGTTTGTGAGTGCTTTTGGTGACAAGCCGAATTTCTTCAGCCTCCTGAGGTTGAAGAGGCGCTGCTGCGCCTTCTTCACGACGCTGTCAGTGTGAGTGGACCAATTCAGTTTGTCTGTGATGTGTATGCCGAGGAACTTAAAACTTGCTACCCTCTCCACTACTGTTCCATCGATGTGGATAGGGGGGTGTTCCCTCTGCTGTTTCCTGAAGTCCACAATCATCTCCTTAGTTTTGTTGACGTTGAGTGTGAGGTTATTTTCCTGACACCACACTCCGAGGGCCCTCACCTCCTCCCTGTAGGCCGTCTCGTCGTTGTTGGTAATCAAGCCTACCACTGTTGTGTCGTCCGCAAACTTGATGATTGAGTTGGAGGCGTGCGTGGCCACGCAGTCGTGGGTGAACAGGGAGTACAGGAGAGGGCTCAGAACGCACCCTTGTGGGGCCCCCGTGTTGAGGATCAGCGGGGAGGAGATGTTGTTGCCTAACCTCACCACCTGGGGGCGGCCTACCCTCACTGCTGAAGGGAGGACCGATGACGCTGCAGTGGTCGGCTGAGGCGGACAGGGCTTTTGGTCACCTGAAGGCTCTCTTTACCTTGGCTCCCATGTAGCTCATCTGGATCCCTCTTTGGCGTTCATCGTGGAGGTGGACGCGTCCGAGGGTGGGATAGGAGCCGTGTTCTCTCAGCGCTCGAAGCGCGCCACCAAAGCTCCGCTGCTTTCTTTTCGAAGAAGCTTAGCCCGGCGGAGCGAAACTATGATGTGGGGGACCGGGAGCTGTTGGCTGTTGTCAAGGCTCTGAAGGCGTGGAGACATTGGCTTGAGGGGGCTAAACACCCTTTTCTCATCTGGACTGACCATCGCAATCTGGAGTACATCTGGGCGGCGAGGAGACTGAACCCTCGCCAGGCAATTTGGGCAGACCAGGTTCCTACAGACCAGGTTCCCAGAACGCTAAGGCAGATGCATTGTCCCGGATGTATGACACAGAGGAGTGGTCCATGGATCACACTCCCATACTTCCGGCCTGGTGGCACCGGTGGTGTGGGAGCTGGGATGCGGACATCGAGCGGGCGTTACACACAGAGCCCACTCCCCCCCAGTGTCCAGCTGGGCGCCTGTACGTTCCGTCTGCTGTCCGCAACCGTTTGATCTATTGGGCCCATACGTCACCCTCCTCTGGTCATCCTGGCATCGGTCAGACGGTGCGTTGCCTTAGTGGGAAATACTGGTGGCCCACCTTGGCCAATGACGTGAAGGTTTATGTTTCCTCCTGCTCAGTGTGCGCCCAGTGCAAGGCTCCCAGGCACCTGCCCAGAGGGAAATTACAACCCCTACCTGTTCCACAACGGCAGTGGTCGCACCTGTCAGTAGACTTCCTGATGGATCTTCCTCCCTCACAGGGCAACACCACGATCCTGGTCGTTGTGGATCGGTTTTCTAAGTCCTGCCGTCTCCTCCCTTTGACCGGTCTCCCTACGGCCCTACAGACTGCAGAGGCCCTGTTCACTCACGTCTTCCGGCACTACGGGGTACCTGAGGACAGAGTCTCTGATCGGGGTCCCCAGTTCACGTCGGGGTCTGGAGAGCGTTCGTGGAACGTCTGGGGGTCTTGGTCAGCCTTACCTCAGGCTTTCACCCCGAGATTAATGGGCAGTTGGAGAGAGTAAATCAGGATGTGGGTAGGTTTCTGCGGTCATATTGCCAGGACCGGTCGGGGGAGTGGGCGATGTTCATCCTCCGGGTCAGAGATGGCCCAAAACTCACTCCCCCACTCCTCCAATAACCTCTCTCCTTTCCAGTGCGTACTGGGGTATCAACCGGTCCTGGCACCGTGGCATCAGAGCCAGATCGAAGCTCCTGCGGTCGAAGAATGGTTCAAGAACTCGGAGGAGACCTGGGACGCCGCCCATGTGCACCTACAACAGGCCGTGAGGCAGCAAAAGGTGAGCGCCGACCACCACCGCAGCGAGGTCCTGGTGTTTGCACCAGGTGACCGGATCTAGCTCTCGATCTGAAACCTGCCCCTCCGCCTGCCCTGCCAGCAGCTGGGTCCGCGGTTTGTGGGCCATTTAAATTCCTGAGGAGACTGAACGAGGTTTCAGCTTCCCCCAAATTATTGCATTAATCCCTCGTTCCATGTGTTTCTCCTCAGGCCGGTGGTGTTTGGTCCACTCCAGGAAGCTGAGGTGCGGGAGGTTCCTCCGCCCCCTCTGGACATCGAGGGGGCCCCGGCGTTTGCTGTTCGAGCCATCCTGGACATTTAAATGACAAGGGGGATGAATACTTTTGCAATGCACTATAATAGTCACACACACACACACACACACACACACACACACACACACACACACACACACACACACACACACACACACACACACACACACACACACACACACACACACACACACAGATTTTCCAGTGTGTTCTAATAAACACACAAACCCAATATAGTGCATTACTTTTGACCAGAGCCCTATGAGTCCTGGTCAAAAGTAATGCACTAAATTGGGGATAGGGTGATGTTTGAGATGCACACAGTGTTCAAGTGGTTCTCTTTCGCTGTTTGTCATCAGGTTTGGTTGTTTTCCATTAGGCGTTATGTCACCTGTCGCCATGGGAACCTGGCACCGAGTGGAGTCTATCTGAATCTCTCGTTCTCCTCCCACTACCCTGTAGGAGTGTGTATGGTATCTGGGTTTTCATTATGGCATGTGTGTGTGTGCGAGCAAGTGTGTGTGGGGGATGGCGTGTTTGTGTGTGTGGGAGAGATTGCATTCACTATAGTGAATTTTCTTCAGTAGCAAGTTGGACTCAAGCAATTACCAGTGTAGTTTAGCTGATGGGCATATGAAAATCCTTGGTGTGTGTGTGTGTGTGTATAAGAGAGAGAGAGAGCAACAGAGAGAGAGAAAGCACAAGTGATGATATTAAAACCATACAGTAAGCCAAACGTCTATCATCTCATTCCTGCAGATGCATACATTCACCCACAGCTAAGCTACGACATGCCCCTCCATCCCTCCCTCGCCTCGTTCTTCTCTCCTCCCATACTGAGCCACAGGCAAGGAGAACCGGTACAGAACAGAAGTACAGCAATTAAAGACGGAGTGTTCTAACAAACAACCGACCCACTCTCTGGATGTGTCCCAAATGGCACATTATTCTCTACATAGTGCACTACTTTAGACTAGAACCCTATGGGCCCTAGCAAAAAGTAGTGCACTAATTAGGGAATAGTGTGCCATTTGGGACGTAACTTTTCTCTGCAGCAGGCAACGTTGACCTCCTCTGGTCCTTTGATCTCTGACCCCAAGGGAGGTAGGCGTCTGGGAGCCGAAAATATCCAACTGCCTTTACTCTCACCCTCTACGCCTTTTTCTTTTTTCAAACAATAAAAAATGACTGCTCACAATTGATAAGAGAGTGTCTGTTTTGTCTCTCTCTCTGTGTGTGTGTCTGAGGCCTAGATTCAATCCGGACCACGAAAGATTCATGGTAAACACTGCATATTTCGGCTCAATCGGAAATGTAACATTTCTATCACGTTATAATGCAGATCTTCCACGGTCCGGATTGAATCTGGCCCTGAGTCAGTGTGTCTGTCTGTCTGCGCGTGTGTGTGTTTGTATTTGTGTGTGTGCGTGCACGTGCTTGCATCCATGTGTGTGTGAGTGTGTGTGTGTGTGTCAAGCCCTGTCTAACAGACACGTTTTATTGCAGTAGTGATTGGATAACCAAGTGGATAGCCTCATGTCTGATGTGGTGTTAATGAACTCTTATTCACCCACCAATAGCAGTGATGTGACCTTCCAATTCAGACAGCCTGCTCTGCAACACAGGTAAACCCACAGCTATACACACACACTCACACAGGCAGACACAGGCCCACACACACTTAGGCACACACTTATAGACACAGGCACATAGAAACACACGCATAGACACAGGTCAAACAGACAAAAACAGACACTCACTCATAGACACAGGCACACACACATATACACTGGATGTTGTCACTTCGTAAGGGTATGTAAACACTGGAACACAAACATTTGGTTGAAAACGCACCTCTGCACACATTCACACAATGCAATGTAATTATTCAGTTTCGTCTTTTTGATCTTGTACAAACTAAGAGAGTGAAAGCCTCTTAGTGAGTCTGAGAGCTGATTTCCCCTGGCAGTAAATGCAGAGCAAACCACTTGTGTAGAGAGTTGTTTTGTGTGTGTGTGTGTGTGTGTGTGTGTGTGTGTGTGTGTGTGTGTGTGTGTGTGTGTGTGTGTGTGTGTGTGTGTGTGTGTGTGTGTGTGTGTGTGTGTGTGTGTGTGTGTGTGTGTGTGTGTGTGTGTGTGTGTGTGTGTGTGTGTGTGTGTGTGCGCGTGTGGAGTGGTTTTTAGTCTGTGCATGTGATTGAGGGGAAGGTGACCCTGTCAGATCTGGATGAGAGATGAAAAGGCTCTCCCAAAGTGGGATACCAGGCACCGTCACTGAACCTCTTCAAAGTGTATGTGTGTGCGTGCATGCTTGTGTGTGCATGTACGTATGTCTGCATCTATGCCTCAGTATGTACACTGAACAAAAATATAAACGCAACATGTAAAGATGTTGGTCCCATGTTTCATGAGCTGAAATAAAAGATCCTAGAAATGTTTCATATGCACAAAAAGCTTATTTCTCTCAAATGTTATGCACAAATCTGTGTTACATCCCTGTTAGTGAGCATTTCTCCTTTGTCAAGATAATCCATCCACCTAACAGGTGTGGCATATCAAGAAGCTGATTAAAAAGCATTATCATTACACAGGTGCACCTTGTGCTGGGGACAATAAAAGGCCACTCTAAAATGTGCAGTTTTGTTACACAACACAATGCCACAGATGTCTGAAGTTTTGAGGGAGCATGCAATTGGCATGCTGACTGCAGGAATGTCCACCAGAGCTGTTGCCAGACAACTGAATGTTAATTTCTCTACCATAAGCCGCCTCCAACATCATTTATTTATCGATGGCAATTTGCATTTTGGCAATATGAATGACAGACATAACATGATGGGATTTTACATTTACATTTACATTTAAGTCATTTAGCAGACGCTCTTATCCAGAGCGACTTACAAATTGGTGCATTCACCTTATGACCTCCAGTGGAACAGTAGTGCATCTAAATCTTTTTTATCAGGGGAGATCAATGGGGGTGAGAGGGATTAGTTCTTTATCCTATCCTAGGTATTCCTTAAAGAGGTGGGGTTTCAGGTGTCTCCGGAAGGTGGTGATTGACTCCGCTGTCCTGGCTGCCTCGTGATCCTCCAGGGAGTTTGTTCCACCATTGGGGGCCAGAGCAGCGAACAGTTTTGACTGGGCTGAGCTGGGAACTGTACTTCCTCAGTGGTAGGGAGGCGAGCAGGCCAGAGGTGGATGAACTCACGTCTCTGCAGTGCCCTTGTTTGGGTGTAGGGCCTGATCAGAGCCTGGAGGTACTGAGGTGCCGTTCCCTCACAGCTCCGTCTCCCGCTAGGCAAGCACCATGGTCTTGTAGCGGATGCTAAAGAACTCTCTCTCCTCTGCTCATCAACTGCTGGAATCGCTCGACCTCATCTTTAGATACTGTGAACCATCAGCCAGTGGAGGGAGCGGAGGAGCGGGTGACGTGAGAGAACTTGGGAAGGTTGAACACCAGACGGGCTGCGGCGTTCTGGATGAGTTGTTGAAGCATCTGCCTCAAGGTTTAATGGCACAGGCAGGGAGCCCAGCCAACAGCGAGTCCTGCAGTAATCCAGACGGGAGATGACAAGTGCCTGGATTAGGACCATCTCCCTGACGCGCCAACTCGCTTCCTGTGTGAGGCAGGGTCGTTCCCAAGTTCTCTGCGGATGTTGTAGAGCATGAACCTACAGGAACGGGCCACCGCCAGGCTCTGATGTTAGTTGAGAACGACAGGGTGTTGTCCAGGATCACGCCAAGGTTCTTAGCGCTCTGGGAGGAGGACACAATGGAGTTGTGAGGCCCATTGTCGTTCCATTCCATTCATCCACCGCCATTACCTCATGTTTCAGCATGATAATGCAAGGATCTGTACACAATTCCTGGAAACTGAAAATGTCCCAGTTCTTCCATGGCCTGCATACTCACCAGACATGTCACCTATTAAGCATGTTTCGAATGCTCTGGATCAACATGTACGACTGCGTGTTCCAGTTTCCGCCAATATAAAGCAACTTCACACAGTCATCGAAGAGGAAATCAACAGCCTGATAAATTCTATGCGAAGGAGATGTGTCGCGCTGCATGAGGCAAGTGGTGGTCACACCAGACACTAACTGGTTTTCTGATCCACGCCCCCACCTTTTCTTTAAGGTATCTGTGACCAACAGATGCATATCTGTATTCCCAGTCATGTGAAATCCATACATTTGTGCCTAATGACTTATTCCACATTTTCTTGTGTAACAGCCTGAATTCAAAATTGATTCAATAGATTTCTTTCCCTCACCTATCTACACACAATAACCCATAATGGCAAAGTGAAAACATGTTTTTCGAAATGTTAGCAAGTTTATTGAAAATGAAATACAGAAATATCACATTTACATAAGTATTCATACCCCTTTGCTCCAAATTGAGCTCAGGTGCATTCAATTTCCTTTGATCATCGCTACAACTTGATTGGAGTCCACCTGTGACCAATTCAATTGTTTGGACATGATTAGAAAGAAACACACCTGTCTGTCTATTTAAGGTCCCACAGTTGACAGTGCATGTCAGAGCAGAAACTATACCATGAAGTCCAAGGAACTGTCTGTAGATCTCCTACAGTAGATGGAAATGTGATTAGGCATATACTGTTTCTGGGGAAGGGTATAAAACAATTTCTAGAGTGTTGAAAATTTCCAAGAGCACAGTGGTCTCATTTGGAAATAGAAAAAATATGGAACTACCAAGACTCTGCCTAGAGCTGGCCGTTCGACCAAACTGAGCAACCGGTCAAGAAGGACCTTGATCAGGGAGGTGACCAAGAACCCAATGACCACTCTGACGGAACTACTGAGTTCCTTGGCTGAAATGGGAGCACCTACCAGAAGAACAAAAGTCTCAACAGCACTTTACCAATCTGGGCTTTATGCGAGAGTGGCCAGACAGAAGCCACTCTTGAGATAGCACGCTAAGGAGTTTGCCAAAAGGCATATGAAAGACTCTGAGATCATAAGACAAAAGATTCTGTGGTCTGATGAGACAAAAATGGAATGCTTTGGCGTGCTATGTCTGGAGAAAACTAGGCCCAGCTCATCACCTGTCTAAACATCATCCCTACCATGAAGCACTGCAGTGCCAGCATCATGTTATGGGGGATGCTTTTTAGCAGCCGGGACTGGGAGACTGGTAGGGATAGAGGGAACAATAAAATGGAGCAAAATAAAGGCAAATCCTTGATGAGTAAAAGGGCCTCCCTAGCTTTCTAAGGAGGCGTCAATACAGGTACGGGTTCTGGATTTTGTCACAGCCGGCCACGACCGGGAGACCCATGAGGTGGCGTGCAATTGGCCCAGCATCCCCCGGGTTAGGGGAGGGTTTGGCCGGCCGGGATATCGTTGTCCCATCGCGGTCTAGTGACTCCTGTGGCGGGCCGGGCGCATACACGCCACACGGTCGTCAGTTGGGTGGTGTTTCCTCGGACAGGTTGGTGTGGCTGGCTTCTGGGTTAAGCGAGCAGTGTGTCAAGAAGCAGTGTGGCTTAGCAGGGTCGTGTTTCGAAGGATGCATGGCTCTCGACCTTTGTCTCTCCCGAGTCCGTACGGGAGTTGCAGCGATGGAACAAGACTGTAACTACCATTTGGATATCACAAAATTAGGGAGAAAAAAGTACAAAGAAAAAAATGAATCCTTGATGACCTTCAAATGACCTTCGACTGGGGTAAAGATTTACGTTCCAACAGGACATTGACCCCAAGCATACAGCCAAAGCAATGCTGGAATGGCTTCAGAACAAGAATGTGAAAGTCCCTGAGTGGCCCAGCCAAAGCCCAGACTTGAATCCCATTGGAAATCTGTGGAAAGACTTGAAGATTACTGTTCACCGCCGCATCCCATCTAATTTAACAGAGCTTGAGAAAATCTGCGAGGAAGAATGGGAGAGAATTCTCAAATCCAGATGTGCAAAGCTGATGCAGACATACCCAAGATGACCTGTAATCTCTGCCAAAGGTGTTTCTACAAATATTGACTCGGTGTGAATACTTATGTAAATGAAATATTTCTGTATTACATTTTCAATACATTTGCAAACATTTCTGCCCAATAATGACAAAAAGTGAAAACATGTTTTTAGAAATTGTGTAAATGGGTAAAAAAAAAAAAAATTAAATCCATTTTGAATTCAGGCTGTAACACATCAAATTGTTGAATAAGTCGAAGGGTATAAATAGTTTATGAAGGCCCTGTATATGGCACTACTTTTGCCTTGATCAAAAGTAGTGCACTATAAAGTGAATTTAAATAAATAATAATTTAAATAAAGTCATTTGGGACACAGCAATGGTGTCCGTCCTTTACCCGGATTACACAGTGCTGCCTGGTGTGCGACTGACAAATTAACTCTTATGTAGAAGGCCTAGGTAGGAGGCCTGGGTTGACTCCCAAATTTCACCCTATGTCCTAAATAGTGCCTAGGCTCTTACGGGCCCTGTTCAAAAGTAGTCACTATAAAGGGAACAGGGTGCCATTTGGGAGGCAATGGCGTACGACCCTTTGACCTGTGATCTTGTCAGGGATTAATCGGCAGGATGCACCAGCAGGTTTAGGCACCAGATTAGGCTTCACGCTGACTCATGGCACTGCCGCACTCTGGCTGTTATAGGAACTATGGAGGTGACATTACATCATCATCACTAATCTAATCTGATTGGTCTGAAGATGTTTTTTTTGAGAGAAGAATATTACCATTGATCCTTCTGTACATGCTTGGATTTAACACACACATGTAACATGTTTACATACACGCACACACTCACACATAGACACAGGCCAGGATTCAATCCCATCGCAGATTATAGGAATTTCAGCTTTTAAAGGCAAGGTTCCCGCTTTTGCGGAGATCGCAATTCCTATAACCGAGATCGGATTGAATCCTGGCCACACACACACAAATGGACCACATAGAGTACCAGTCAAAAGTTTGGACACACCTACACATTCAAGGGTTTGTCTTTATTTTTTTAATGATTTTCTACATTGTAGAATAATAGTGAAGACATCAAAACTATGAAATAGCTCATATGGAATCATGTGGTAACCAAAAAAGTGTTCAACAAATCAAAATATATTTTATATTTGAGATTCTTCAAAGTAGCCATCCTTTGCCTTGATGACAGCTTTGCACACTCTTCGCATTCTCTCAACCAGCTTCATGAGGTAGTCACCTGGAATACATTTTGGAGGTAGTAGTGGAATACAGGTATACCTTGTTAAAAGTTTATTTGTGGAATTTATTTCCTTCTTAATGTGTTTGAGCCAATCAGTTGTGTTGTGACAAGGTAGGGGTGGTATACAGAAGATAGCCCTGGTAAAAGACCAGCTCAAATAAGCAAAGAGAAACGACAGTCCGTCATTACTTTAAAACAGTCAATCCGGAACATTTCAAAAACTTTTGACTGGTACTGTATTTCAATTGCTGTGTCTCTGTATACGCACGCACGCACACACACAGTCAAGGGTCAAGCCACAGAGCTTAATGGAGAGGTGGTTATACTGGCAGCTGGTAACTGCCCACTGGACATACACTGGTTGAATCAATGTGGAATAGATGTTGAATTGAGGTCTGTGCCCAATGCCAATAAGGGTCTGTTCAAATGTATGTAGGGAGTAGGGTTCCATTTGGGATGTGACCTCTGTGTTATTTTGTTGTTGGCCCAGCTGTGGCATTTTTTTTACTCCATATTTCCAGGCGTCGATACATAACCCTGATACATAGCCTTTTGAAAAATAAGAAATGTTTCATTTGTTGGATATATACACACAACATAACATGTTACACGCACGCACACACACACACTATTTATCCCATAGCAGATTACACTTTCCATTTATTAATCAAAGTTGATTAGTCCTGTAGGATCAGGGACCTTATAAGGACTTACACATCAATCTATACTGTAACTGTGGATCCTCTCCACTTGAAAGTGTGTGTGTGTGTGTGTGTGTGTGTGTGTGTGTGTGTGTGTGTGTGTGTGTGTGTGTGTGTGTGTGTGTGTGTGTGTGTGTGTGTGTGTGTGTGTGTGTGTAGGAGTCTCTGACACTGTACCCCAAATTGCCAATCATAAATCACACCTGTCTCTCTCTTTTCTCTGTCCCTCTCCCCTTTCTCTTCTCTCTCATCCTTCTCTCTCACTCCTCTTCTCTTCTCTCCGCTTAACGCCCACACTTCTTTCTCTTCAGTAACATCACAAATCATTATGTCAATGAGAAAAGAGACACCATTAAAACGCAGTTACATTTTGTAATTATATATCTTTTTTTTATGATTTATTAACGTTTTCAGTCGTTCATTGTTCATTGAAATAAACCAAAAGGTAGGAGAAAAATGTATCAACAACAACCCAGTCAGTGTAAATCAGCATCTCGGGCTCGTTCAGACAGTGGAAGACGTCCGATAGAGGTCAAAGTTCAACCAGTCCATCCAGTCGAGTCAGTTACAGAATCCCTTCTCCTTTCTGAAGATAAATAGCAATTAGTTTTAATCAGAGACTTAGTGAGCAGCTCGGACATCTCTTATATCTCCACAACTCTCTGGTTGGTATCATCTGATGGCTTATGTTATTGGTATGTTAATTCTAGATTTAAGATTATAGATCAGTAGTTATGATGTGCTAAAAGCTCAGTTTGAATGCAGTTTCAGTTTGTATCTTCCCCCCAATTCCCTCTCCTCATCCCCAGGTTTGCAGTTTCAGTTTGTGCTCAAGTATCAAGCTAATTCAACCCCTTTCCTCATCCTCCAAGCATATTCAGAGATATTAAGAAAAAAAACAGCTCATCAAGATTGATATAAAAATAGAATAGTGTTGATTTATGAAAATAGTGAGCAAGTAAGTTTCCACTGCACATAGGACAGTCTGTCTATCTACGGACCCATATGGGAGTATTATTAAGAGTCATGGACAACTAAGTCTAAGTCCCAAATGGCACCCTATTCCTTACATAGTGAAATACTTTTGACCAGGGCATAGGTAGTGCACTATATAGGGAATTTGGTGTCAAAAGTGTTAATTTGTTACATTAAATATCAATGGTCATCCACTACCCTATGGTACTGTGGATAAAGCAGATGTTGATAATGGTTTTGCATCTCTATGATCGCCCATTGCCATCATTGTTACAGAGACGACACCTTGTACAGTAGTAGCGGCACGTTTCCTTTCAAAGTGCACTACTTTTGACCAGGGCCCAAAGTTGTGCTTTATTAAAGAAATATCGTGCCATTTGGACGCAACCGATCTTCCTTGCCATGTGTTTCATTAACCTTCCCAGAAAGCAAAATAATGTGATGCTGTAGAATTACCAGCCAGTTCACCCGTGACACCAGTCAGTAGACATATATCAATATCTGATATGACGTGAAAACTGGCCACTAGGTGCAACAGGGAGCGCTGTTACCTTCAAGTAAGTTTTGGTTTTGCTTAGACATGTATGGTGGGTAGGCATAGGCATAGGCATCTGTCTCTGCTGTCAAAGGTTGCATGTTCAAATTCAGTGAAAGAAAGTTGTTTTTGAGATTTTAACTCCGCAAAATGTCTAAGTACACAATTTGACGTTTGGAAGAACTTAGAAATTGGACGTTTGAGAGACATGGATGAATGGTCTAATTCTGACGTGAGACTGTAGGAGCTAGTTTAGAATGACAAAGTATTGATAATGTTCTCTCCATTCCACATGAATTATTATGAACAAAACGATATAGCCGCACAATTTAACAGATCAGATAGTGTGTGAATTACACAAAGTTCTGAAACAAAACAAAAAACAAAAAAAATCAACAATTACTTGAATATTTTGTCAAACCACTACTCCTCCAAGTTCATTAGCCATCTGACTGGCATCCATCCAACATTGCTTTTCAAAAAGGGATGGCCATTCTATACAATACATTTCTATGTCCCTAATGTCTAGTCTATGAAAGATTGCCACAAAAACTATTATAGGTCATATAGGGCTATATAGTGAGTTACTTTGTGCAGTAGGAGAGACAAGGAATTCTGGTACTCTACAAAAATATACTAGAAAACAGTAATCTGTTTGACCGGTCTGTGGATCCTCCATACAGTGTCCTGGGGCTCTGTTGGGTTTGTAGGGAGGACTGAGGGTGCGTCCTTAATGGCGCCTTATTCCCTATGTACTGTAGTACTCTATTTTACTTTGCTCTACCAGAGCAAGAGCACCATAGTACACTATATAAGGAATAGAGTGCCATTTTGGATATCGCAACCTGACACATACAGTACATGGACGAGTGTTGCTCAAGCTCATGCACTAAAACCAGCTTTATCTGGCTCTGACTACAGTACACAACTTTGGTTTAGGTTTCATTTGGGAAGAAGAGTCCCGACGGGTAGTTAGGGCTTGAAGCCAAAGTTTTGTGTTGCTTGAAAGTGTTGAAAGAAAAGAAGCATCAGGAGGTCTATTCTGGGCCTGTCTTCTGTCTATCGCCAAGGGTTTGAGTAATAAGAGTCAGTTGATTGGATTGGATGCAGCATGAGATGTTCTGATACACGCCCACAAAAGCCGACAGCAAGCTTCACCTTGAGAATAATGCTGAATAATCTGAATGGACCTTGATAGACAAGGCAAGTTCTGGATAGCAGGACTGTACAACCCAGTTTTAAAGTAACATAAACCACTGTAGTACTAGTCCCTACCACCGTACACTTCTTTACATTTACATTTAACATTTAAGTCATTTAGCAGACGCTCTTATCCAGAGCGACTTACAAATTGGTGCTTTCACCTTATGACATCCAGTGGAACAGCCACTTTACAATAGTGCATCTAGGTCTTTTAAGGGGGGGGGAGGGGGGGATTGATTCCCGTTCAAAACTGGAGTAGCATAAATTGGTGTAAGTAAAACAGTATTAACCTAACCTAATAGAGGGTCTGGTCTGCTACCATATTGCTGACATATGTCCAAATCTGTCAGGTGTACACTTACTGTTGTGTTGAACCTAAATTAATGACCTGTGTCTTTACTCTATAGTATTGTTTTCGTGTTGTTATTAGTTTTCACTCTTCTTTTCTCAAAACTGTATCTAAGGTGCATAGTTCAGATATGAAACGCAGAAAGAGCTAGGTCTGTGTCACAAATGGCATCCTATTCCCTACACACCTATAGGGCTCTGGTCAAAAGTAGTGCACTATGTAGGGAATAAGTACTATGGGTCCTGGTCAAAAGTAGTGCACTATATAGGGAATAGGTACCATTTGGCACTATTTCCCACCCAGAGTTTTTCTAATTCGTGGTGACAAGTTTTGCAGGCAGTAATCTATTTCTACAACACATTTAATTTATTTAAATGATGTTACATATTCCCCCGTACTGTAATTAGACATGTTCATTTCTCCAAATACTGCCTGTCTGAAAAGAGCCCTTGTGGGAGAACAGGTCGCTAATGTAATCCTCTTTTGTCTC
Source organism: Oncorhynchus nerka (assembly GCF_034236695.1). Lineage (NCBI taxonomy): Eukaryota > Metazoa > Chordata > Actinopteri > Salmoniformes > Salmonidae > Oncorhynchus > Oncorhynchus nerka. The sequence goes on from NC_088421.1 coordinate 1,608,444, forward strand.
TCTCCATTATTCTATTTCTCACTATTTCCTCCTTTGGGTCTGTTTAGGGATGTCCAATGGTATCTCCTCTTTATGCAACCTCATGGCCGTGTTCATTAGGGCACACAACGTTTAAAAACATATGCAATAGTAAACCATTTTTTTTGTTTACTATTGCATATGTTTTTTTCTCCCTTTTGGTACCCAATGAACATGACCCATGTCTTGATTGATGTCTCCTCAGCCAATGTGATGACTGGAAGGAGATGTAACAGTGCAAATGATATACCCATTTTTAGTACCGTACCAGACTTTACCTACCAACTTTAATCTCTCCTCTTCTTTCTTTGTCCCTCTTTTATTCCCACTTGTCACTTATTTTTAAGGTTTTTGGTAAGACTGTCAGTAGGTCAATTCTACAGTTCTATATTATCTGGTCTTTAACTTCAGTCACCCAGCCAACTCCCATTTTAGTATTATCAGCTGAAATGTAGCCTAATATACAGCTAAGGCTACTGCTCTTTTGTTAGCCAATCTTTTGCTTCTGTGCGGTGGCTAATGGGTTAATTTGTTTGATTTTCAAGTGTAGCCGAGTGTAGCCCCTTAATGCAGTGCTTTGTTCTATTTGTGCTAGATTTCGGTACGAGCCAACCTGTAACTGTGCTTTATCAATGTTGCTGCCTGGTCTGCCGTTCAGCTGTGTGCAATAATTGGAGCTGTCTAAATCAATCAGATTCCCTGTTAAACAAATAAAGTGGTGGAGTGCAATTGCTAGAGAGTGATTTAGACAGCAAAACATAGTGTTTTGTTCACTTGATAGTGAATTGTGCCGACTAATTGTTTTCTATACAGGTTCCCAGTAATATAACAAAAATCTAATTTCATGCTATCAATTGTTCACTTTCTAAGGGATTCAAATTGTATAGAAATGCAAAATACACAACACAAATTTATGCACTTATGCATTTTATCACTGTATTCTTCCAATTTTAAGTTTATATTTCATATTTATTTCAAATAGCTAATTAGCAGCAGGCAATATTTATGGAAAGCACCTTTAAAACTGCAGGTGTGCATATAGAAAATGTTTAGCTAAACATCAGTAGGTATCCAGTGTTTCTATTTCCATCACACTCTGTGTCTTTGACTCTGTAAACTACAATATAGGGCAGTTATAAGAATCCCTCAAAATACCCTCTTGATCTGTTGAAAATACTTCACACACTCAACTAAGAAATCAATATATATTTTTTTATAGCTAAGATATTATTTCCTAATAGACAATGAATATTGCATTATATAAAGCTCCTACCTCAAACCCTCTCATGACCAAAAGGTTTAAAGTTTTCTTAAAGAGAGAGGGGTCTTTTGATGACTGTTCCTGTTATTCCATACTATGAGCAAGCAGCACTGCTGTCTCCACGCATGGCTGTTTCTAGAGTGAATTCCTCCTTCCTCATGGCTGTAGCGTGATGCGATAAGTCATGGGTTTCATATGGCACTTGCATTGCTCTGCATGTATTCACATGGAAAACAACCCGCTAGAACTGAGTTACAAGAAAACTATTATGAAATGTCAAAGGTCATATCTCCGATTCTCTACGATATGACCTCTGGTCTAGGCTGACGGTGGCCTGCAGTCTCTCCAGCTCTGGCACCCTGTCTCCATCCTCCTGCCCCTCCTCATCCTCTTCCTCGTCCTGGCTGATGAAAGCCAGCTCATTCTCATAGCAGAAAGAGTTGGCTGTGGGCGTAGGATTCTTGTCCTCGTCCTCCATCTCCGCCATGTCCTTGGCACTGCACTGGGGGGTGGACGGCACCTCAAAGGTTTTGTGGAAGTGAGCGTAATCCACTTTGTACTGGCTCTTCTCCTCGAAGACGACAGGCTCGAAGCGGTGACCCCACAGAATCTCTGAGGACAGGTAGGAGCTGCGAGCTTGCGCTGTCATGGCTGTGGCTTCCACCATCCCTTCAAGTATCACCACTATCTCAAAGTCGGACAACTCCAGGTCCAGCTTGCTGATGCCGAACAGGGGGCTCTCCTCATCGATCTCGTGCACAATGGTGAGCGGGGAGACCAGGAAGATGCGGTCGATGCCCGTGTCATACCCTACGTTGATGTCGATCTGGTCCAGGGGGATGTACTCACCCTCCTCTGTGATGCGGGGCTTGATGAGCTGGGCCCGGACATGGGCCTCCACCATGTGGCTCTTCCTCAGGTTGCCCACCCTCCACATAAGGCTCAGCTTCCCATCCCGCATGGCGATCACTGCATTGTTGCTGAACAGCAGCGTCTCTGCACGCTTCTTAGGCCTCGCCATCTTGGCTAAGATGGCACCGATCATGAAGGAGTCGATGATGCAGCCGAAAATGGACTGGAAGACCACCATGAAGACGGCTGAGGGGCACTCCTCCGTCACGCAGCGGAAGCCATAACCAATGGTGGTCTGTGTCTCCACGGAGAACAGGAAGGCGGCCACGAAGCTGTTGACCTGTAGGACGCAGGGGGTGAAGTTATCGTCTCCACCACCCGGGTTGTCCATATCTCCATGAAGCAAAGCGATGACCCAGAAGGCCAGGCCGAATGCCAGCCAGGACACCACGAACACCAATGTGAACATCAGGAACATCCAGCGCCAGCGGATGTCCACGCACGTGGTGAAGATGTCCGACATGTAGCGCTGCGACTTCTCGTCCATGTGCGAGAAGTGCACATTGCACTGGCCGTTCTTGTTCACGAAGCGGCTGCGGCACTTGCGGCGCGTCGTGTGGATCTTGCCGTTACCGAAGCCGTTGCCCATTGTGACGGAAGGCATGGTACCGAGACGCAGGCCTTCTTCCTCTGAGGACACAATGCTGTAGCGGTGCGCCCCGACCACACTCATGACCGATCCAGGCTCAGCCAGTGGGGCACCAGAGAGTCGCTGCTCCAACTCAACAGTCAGAGTGGTAGGCAAGACACAGGAAACAACACTGGGTATTACAGGAAATGGGCACAGGCGGTTCCCCCCTGATGCCAAAACAGATCTCTGTCCAAGTGGCCAAATGGGTCCTAGACACACCCTTCCTGACCTGAGGAGAGAAGAGAAGCCAGAGGTTAGTCTACTATACACAAAATCCTGATATTATCTACTGTTTTTAAGATAAAACAATTAATAAAGGAAATATCTAAAACACTGATGTGTATTATATGTGCAACACTTGAAAACTAAGCTGTTACATGCAGGCCATGTTAAACAACACCCCTCCCATTCTGCCTCAAAGACTCATGGCTTTTTAACTTTATTTTCAGCAGTGTTTTATCACTACAAAGGTCTAGTGTGTAGTACTCTGTCACTTTGGGCTCGGTGCGCCGTAGCAGCAGCAGATGTTGCTAATTAAACCAAGTTCACACTCTTTCTTGTGAAAATTGTAAGCAGCCATTCAGCTGGGATCCTGGTCTTGAGCCTTATAATAGTAGTTTTTAAACTCCTCAGTAGACTATGTTTGTCCCAAATTACACCCTATTCCCTTTTATAGTGTACTACTTCTGACCAGGCCCCATAGGGCTGTAGTCAAAGGTAGTGCACTATATAAGGAATAGGGTGCTATTTGGGAAGCATCCTAGATCTAAACAACAGATTCAGGGTTGGGGGTTCAATTCCATTTGAACTCAATCAATTCATCACCTATGTTTTCATTCAATTGGGAACTGGCAACAATTTTCACTATGTATGTTTTTATAGCCCTAAAATTGAATTGGAACTCATCTTCTGAATTGAACAATACAACCTTAGATTTGGGGTAATTATAGATAAAGTAAGACCCTTTGTACTGCAACTGTAGTAGGCTAATAAGGCATTTATAAGTGATATTATTTAAGAATCTATTGGTATCTAATACCATTAATGGACCTGATTTAGGAGTAACCTCCCACAACCACCTGTCATCAGCACCCCCTGGTCTGGCTCTGGCTGTAGTGTAGTCTAGTGGCTGAGCAGTGTGATTTGTCTCTCTAATAATAGCTGCCAGTCACATTGAGTCCCCTTTTCCACAGCTCAGGCTCTGAGAGCGCACTGTGTTCTGAGTGCGTTTCTTTTCAACACAAGTACTGTACAGACCATTTTATTTCAATGCACCTCCAGCACAGTTCATGTCAACGCAACTAAGAAGCTAATTCCAATGAAACAATGTTTTGACTCTTAGGTGTTCCTCAGGTGCTGAAGATGAAGACAGATCTGATACCATATTGCAGTGAAATGTTTAGCGACACAAAAAGTAGGTTATGGCATATGGATCACATTGTTGTTGATTGACCTAACTAACAGGCACCTCTCTCATAGTCTCTCTCTCTCGCAAGTCTCTCTCTCTCTAATATTGCCACATGGTGCGTTTGGCTCAGTGTAGCGACCAACCAGTAAACAGGAGTTGCCGAAAGGGAACCTGATTTGCTGAGCTATTGTGGGACGGCTCAATGTAAGAGAGTGGTAAAAGCCATCACCATGGAAACAAGTCACCACGCTGAGACTGAGGTCTGCTGAGATTGGGTGCGTGGCATACTGTAGATGTGTTAACTTTGGAGGCTGGTTTGATCGCAGGTGTGAGGTGGTTTGTAATTTCCTAATGTTGGTGGATTGTTGTTGTCTCAGTACACAGGTAACTTAAAATCATCCCGGGGGCAGTCTTTCCTTCCTGCCCTCATCACTATCTCCTCCTCTCCCAGAATATGGCTGTAAATCTTCCTTTTTTTCACAGGAATAACTGGCCTGGCCCGTCTTGGTGTCTTGCCACCCAAACTTAAGTATTTCTGGTTCCCTCCAGGTGGCAAAACAGTCAGAATGCCAATTGGAACTCAGCCCATGTACAGAGAAATCAGCCAACAGCAAGACAGATTGAGAAAGATTAGATGGACTAGTGATGGTGAGAGGGAAGTACTGTAATGGAACACAGAGAAACCAGAGAGAGTGAAGAGGTGAGAAGAAAGGATTAAAAAAGGATAGAGGTCAGGGAAGACAGGGGAGGCACTGTGGAAGGACACAAGGAAGACGAAAGGGTAGAGAAGGAAGCAGAAAACAGGGGGGACCCTTAAGATTGTAGAAGGGAGGGAGAAATGGATACTGGTTTAAATATAGCTTGTCTGTCTGTTTCGTCAAATGTCTGCCAAGAAATGACTCCGCTATCTCTCCGATAACCAAAGAAAACACTGATGCTGTCACAGTGGTTACTGCTCTCATCTTGTTTTGTACCTACCTGCTGATAGACATTTCAGTATAATTTTACTTCATTTTACAGCAGTTGGCGAAATCAGTGTTTCTTGGTAGTCTTAAACAAATCTACTTATCAACAAAAGTGTACACCTCACACACATGGTTATGGGCATGTCAGGTATAGAGTTGAAATGTATTCAATTTTGAGTTTGCATCCTAATATTACACTTTATATGCATCACAGAAGATTGAAATATAACAAAATTGTTTAACATAGAAACACAGGATGAAACTGGATGAGCTCCGGTGAAGACTATCCTACCAACTGGACTTTTAAAAACTGTAATATCTTCTGTTTCACTGAGTCATGGCTGAACGACAACATGGATAATATAACGTTGGCTGGTTTTTACATGCATTGGCAAGATAGAACAGCTGCCTCCGGTAATACAAGGGGTGGTGGTCTGTGTCTATTTGTTAATAACAGCTGGTGCTCGAAATCAATTATTGAGGAATTCTCTAGGTTTTGCTCACCTCATCTCATGATAAGCTGTAGACCATACTATTTACCAAGACTTTTCATCTATATTTTTCATAGCTGTCTATTTACCACCACAAACTGATGCTGGCACTAAGACCGCACTCAACGAGCTGTATAAAGCCATAAGCAAACAAGAAAATGCCCATCCAGAGGCGGCACTCCTATTGGCCGGGGACTTTAATGCAAGGAAACTTAAAACCATTTTACCAAATGTGCAACGAGGGGGGGAAAAAAAACTCTAGACCAGCTTAATACTCCACACACAGAGATGTGTACAAATCTCTCCCTCGCCCTCCATTTGGCAAATCTGACCATAATTCTATCCTCCTGATTCTTGCTTACATGCAAAAACTAAAACAGGAAGTACCAGTGACTCGCTTAATACGGAAGTGGTTAGATGACTCAGATACTAAGCTACAGGTGTCACGGCTGTTGAAGGAAGTGGACCAAGGTGCAGCGTGGTTCTTTTTATTTGGAAAATGACGCCGAACAAAACAATAAACACTACAAAAACCGTGAAGCTACAGGCTATGTGCCATAAACAAAAGTCAACTTCCCACAAAGACAGGTGGAAAAAAGGGCTTCATAAGTATGGTTCTCAATCAGAGACAACGATAGACAGCTGTCCCTGATTGAGAACCCTACCCGGCCAAAACATAGAAATACAAATAATAGAATATAGAATACCCACCCCAACTCACACCCTGACCAAACCAAAATAGAGACATAAACAGGATCTCTAAGGTCAGGGCGCGACAACAGGACTATTTTGCTAGCACAGACTGGGATATGTTCCGGGACTAATCCGATGGCATTGAGGAGTATTCCACATCAGTCACCGGCCTCATCATAAGTGCATCGATGACGTTGTCCCCACAGTGACCGTACGCACATACCCCAACCAGAAGCCATTGATTACAGGCAACATCCGCACTGAGCTAATGGGTAGAGCTGCCGATTTCAAGGAGCGGGACTCTAACCCGGACGCTTATAAGAAATCCCACTATGCCCTCAGACAAACCATCAAACAGGCAAAATGTAAATACAGGACTAAGATGGAATCCTACTAAAACGTCTCCAACGCTCATCGGATGTGGCAGGGCTTTGAAACTATTACAGATGACAAAGGGAAGCCCAGCCGTGAGCTGCCCAGTGGCACAAGGCTACCAGAGAAGCTAAATGACTTCTATACGCGCTTCGAGGCAAGCAACACTGAAGCATGCATGAGAGCACCAGCTGTTCCGGACGACTGTGTAATCACGTAGTCGATGTGAGCAAGACCTTTAAACAGGTGAACATTCACAAGGCCGCAGGGCCAGACGAATTGCCAGGACATGTACTGCGAGCATGCGCTGACCAACTGACAAGTGTCATCAATGACATTTACAACCTGTCCCTGGCCGAGTCTGTAATACCTACATGTTTCAAGCAGACCACCATAGTCCCTGTGCCCAAGACCACCAAGGTAACCTACCTCAATGACTACCGACCCGTAGCACTCATATCTGTAGCCATGAACTGCTTTGAAAGGCTGGTCATGGTTCACCTCAACACCATCATCCCAGAAACCCTAAACCCACTCCAATTTGCATATCGCCCTAACAGATGCACAGATGACACAATCTCTATTGCACTCAACACTGACCTTTCCCACCTGGACAAAATGAACACCTACGTGAGAATGCTATTCATTGACTACAGCTCAGCGTTCAACACCATAGTACCCTCAAAGCTCATCACTAAGCTAAGGACCCTGGGGGACTAAACACCTCCCTCTGCAATTGGATCCTGGATAGGCAACACCACATCTGCCACGCTGATCCTTAACACAGAGGCCCCTCAGAGTGGAGTGTGCTTTGTCCCCTCCTGTACTCCCTGTTCACCCATGACCAAGTGGCCAAGCACGACTCCAACACCAGTTTGCCAACGACACAACAGTAATAGGCCTGGTCATCGACAATGATGAGACAGCCTATATGGAGGTCAGAGACCTGGAAGTGTGGTGCCAGGGCAACAACCGCTCCCTCAACATGATCAAGACAAAGGAGATGATCGTGGACTACAGGAAAAGGAGGGCCGATCACGGCCCCATTCTCATCGAAGGGGCTGTAGTGGAGCAGGTTGAGAGCTTAAAGTTCCTTGGTGTCCACAACACCTACAAACTAACATGGTCCAACCACACCAAGACAGTCGTGAAGAGGGCACGACAATGCTTATTCCCCCTCAGAAGACTGAAAAGATTTGGCATGGGTCCTCAGATCCTCAAAAAGTTCTACAGCTGCACCATCAAGAGCATACTGACTGGTTGCATCACCGCCTGGTATGGCAACTGCTCGGTCTTCGACCGCAATGGCGCTACAGAGGGTAATGCGTACGGCCCAGTACATCACTGTGGCCAAGCTTCCTGCCATCCAGGACCTCTATACCAGGTGGTGTCAAAGACTCCAGCCACCCTGGTCATGGATTGTTCTCTCTGCTACCGCACGTCAAGAGGTACCAGAGCGCCATGTCTAGGTCCAAAAGGCATCTTGACAGCTGCTACCTCCAAGCCATAAGACTACTGAAGAGCTAATGAAATGGCTACCTGGACTATTATGTATTTTTTTACGCTGCTGCAATAAAAAAGTCACTTTACCTCAATTATCTTGACTACCCTGCACATTGACTCGGTACCAGTACCCCCGGTATATAGGTCTTGTTATTGTTATTTTATTGTTGCTATTTTGTTTTTTACCTTAGTTTATTAAGCAAATATTTTCCTTAACAAATTGTTTTTTTAAACAGCATTGTTGGTTAAGGGCTTGTAAGTAAGCATTTCACGGGAAGGTCTACACCTGTTGTAATTCGGCGCATGTGACAAATACAATTTTATTTGATTTTGGATTTCAGTTATGATGTCTGTGTGACCCCTTGTAAATGTCTTAGAGTCATAAGAAACAATTTATGCTTTAGTTGTCATAGAAGACTTGGCAAACAAGTTATGTATTATAGCTTGAAAACATGCTTAAAAAGAATGTAATGTTGCTCTCTACAGATATAAAATATAACTCAGGCACTATCTGCATAAAAAAATAAGTATTTGTTAGAGGCCCACCACCCTTAAATGTAATGCATTACGCACATCTTGCAGAGTGAGAATTTAAGTCCATTACACTGTCCCTGTGCAACACATAATGTTACCCAAAGTTGATTTGCCTCTTCTACGACAGTGAAACCATGAGATAATTGCCATCTGAACCTGATCAGCCGTCTGAGATGGCAGAGTCACACATGGCTATATGCAGAGGCTGCACTATTGCCAGATGACTCGCAGATCATATGAAAGTTTTAATGCCACGAATAGACACACGGCGGTGTTAGATGTTACACAGTAGAGGGGACAGGACAGGATTTGGAACATCTTCAGAGGGGGAAAAACATATATTAGTCTATGGCTGGCCATTGGAATATACTGTATATTAGTCTATGGCTGGCCATTGGAATATACTGTATATTAGTCTATGGCTGGCCATTGGAATATACTGTATATTAGTCTATGGCTGGCCATTGGAATATACTGTATATTAGTCTATGGCTGGCCATTGGAATATACTGTATATTAGTCTATGGCTGGCCATTGGAATATACTGTATATTAGTCTATGGCTGGCCATTGGAATATACTGTATATTAGTCTGGATTGGAATATACTGTATATTAGTCTATGGCTGGCCATTGGAATATACTGTATATTAGTCTATGGCTGGCCATTGGAATATACTGTATATTAGTCTATGGCTGGCCATTGGAATATACTGTATATTAGTCTATGGCTGGCCATTGGAATATACTGTATATTAGTCTATGGCTGGCCATTGGAATATACTGTATATTAGTCTATGGCTGGCCATTGGAATATACTGTATATTAGTCTATGGTTGGCCATTGGTATATACTGTATATTATTAGTCTATAGCTGGCCATTGGAATATATATTAGTCTGGCCGTTAGTCTGTCTGGCCATTGAAACAAGGCTGGTTAGACTAGTTTAGATCAGGCCTTGTACTTAATGTCACTTTTCTCTTTAATGGTTTTCAGATGAAGTGGGGCTGAATATCGACTATAATGTACACTGAACATGTATTAATTAAACACTTTAAATTTCATGTCATTATTGAAAGCCTGCTGGTTCCAATTGCAATGACATTATCACAGAGTTAGTGGGAGAGGAATAAAATAAATGAGAGCTGAACAGAGGAACACACACAATCTTTCAGAGCGCCCTATGGGGCCCTGCTCAAAATAAGTGCTATTTGGGACACAGGCTAAGTGAGTCAGAGAGCACTGTAGAGAGAGACATCTACTGTGAGATGATTCAGCACATAGCCAATTGTAATCCGACCTTTATAGCTGATCCCCCCCCCACCCTCGACTTATGTGACCCACTGCCTGACTGGCTAACAAACACACTCCGAAGTCCCGAACCCTCAAAACAACACAAACGTTCAAACACAGAGACAAAGACAGACTCAGAAATTAGTGTCCTTCCGTGATTATCTCCTTGGTATTTATGACTATATTATGACTATATTATATTTCAAGAGGGTCTTAAAGTCCAATGAATGAAGTCCATGCCAAGACGATCTTGTTGCTGTAGTTTGGTTGGATTGACATGCAGTTACAGACATTTTGGCTACCTGTTGGTTTGGTTTATGGCATCTGCTTTCTGAATATTCACAGCAAAAGGAGTAGGGTCAAGTGAATTTCATGATTTACAGAACTATCATTTTTACTGAGTTGAAATGAGAGGACCTCACAATTCCCAGCTTTGATCTATACTGAAATCAAACTCCCAGAGCTGTCAGCATGCAGACGGGACACCACAGGTGTGTGAGTGTTTCACAATGTTCATAGTAGAGTATGTATGAATGCTCATCTGACATGGAACAGAATGCACAGACTACAGGATGGAATAACATGGCTATGTGAACCTTGTGTGGTTCTTTTTCATATTTGTCTCATACCACATTCATAGCCAATCCAAGTAAACCGCTTACAGTTAGAGATGAATTATCACACAATTTGGAAACTTGTAAAATATCAGAATTCTGTCTTCCCCAGACACAATCATAATTATTTGGGTGTTCTGTAAGATTTCAGTAACCCTTTACTTGACACCCAGCATCATAATACGTTATGCCACCGTCATAACCATGTCAAAATATGTCATAACAGCTGACATAACTTGTCATAACCTGCTATAACTGTCATGACACATATATTTAGACCTGTTGTGACATATGTTGCGTTATTTTATAGCTGGTTATCACATCCACATAAGAGTGTCAAAACCTACCAACAAACATTGGGCCATAACATCATTCCATTACACCATAGTCTACCTGTCTAATGTTAAATAATACATTTTTTATTGACCATGTTAAATTGTCATTGTAATTGGGCACACATTGATGTCAGACATGCACCTACCCCAATGCTCTGTAGCTGATGACTAGGATGAATGCAGGAGCAGATTTCAAGAGCAGGTCAAGACACCCTCTTTTTGACTGATGTCTGATATAAAGGCATGTACATGACAGGACTATCTGGCTTATTTGATTGTGATGGTCATAATGATTCATGACAGCCATACAGTGTATTTTCTACAAGTTACTTAAAATATGATGATTAAAAACACAACTTTAAAGAATTCATTGCAACAACAACAAAATTACATAAGAAACAAACTTTCAAATCAAATGAAACTTCTTGGCAGGGAAAAACTAATTTGAATAAATGTGGGTTTTGACACTTGTGTTGGTGTCATAACCAGCAATAAAATAACGCAAGATATGTCACAACAGATGTAAGTATATGGCAGTGTTATGAGCATATTATAACAAGGTATGTTAGTTCTTATGACATTATGACATGGTTATAACCGTGTAATAATGTCTTATGACATTGGGTGTCAAGTAAAGTGTTACCAAGATTTCTAGAATATAGACTGATGTGAGTATAGTATTTGTTAAGCCATGTTATAAAAGTGGTTTATTTACTGTACACAAACAAACACATACTCTCTCACACACACACACACACACACACACACACACACACACACACACACACACACACACACACACACACACACACACACACACACACACACACACACACACACACACACACACACACACACACAGTCACAGGCACACTCTGACCGTTGTTTGTTTCTATGTTTTGTTTGGTCAGGGTGTGATATGAGTGGGCATTCTATGTTGTATGTCTAGTTTGTCTATTTCTATGTGTTTTGGCCTGATATGGTTCTCAATCAGTGGCAGGTGTTTGTCGTTGTCTCAACGGTCCCGTTTCGTCTGGTTAGTTAGTTTGTTTGTTTGTTTGTTTTAGCGTGTACTTCAAGTTTTTTTCGTCAATCATTAAATCATGCATTCACACCAACGATCGTGACACACACACACACACACACACACACACACACACACACACACACACACACACACACACACACACACACACACACACACACAAAGAAAGGGGCGTACAAAGAAGTACGATTACAAAAACATTTTATAATAATAATAATACAGTGCCTATTGAATGTCTACACCCCCCTTTGGATTTATTCATATTTTATTGTGTTACAAAGTGGAATCAAAATGAATTGAATTGACATTTTTTTGTCAACAATCTACATGAAATAATTTCAAAGTGGGAAAAAAATTCAGATTTTTTTTTTAAATGAAAAATAAAACACTAATATACTTTGATTAGATAAGTGTTCACCCCCGAGTAAATACATGTTAGAAACACCTTTGGCAGCTATTAGAGCTGTGAGTCCTGGGTAAATCTCATAAGAGCTTGGCACACCTGTATTGTACAATATTTGCCGATTATTCTTTTTAAAATTCTTCAAGCTCTGTCAAGGTGACAGATTTATCAAGCAGATTTAAGTCAAAACTGTAACGTGGCCACTCAGGAACATTCACTGACTTCTTGGTAAGCAACTCCATTATAGATGTGGCTTTGTGTTGTAGGTTATTGTCCTGCTGAAAGGTGAATTCCTCTCCTAGTGTCTGGTATAAAGCAGACTGAAGCATGTTTTCCTCTAGGTTGTTGCCGGTGCTTAGGTCCATCCCATTTTTTCATCCTGAAAAACTCCCCAGTCTTTGCTGATGTCAAACATACCCATACAGCCACCAGCATGCTTGAAAATAAGGAGGCAGTTACTCAGTGTTGTGTTGGATTTGCCCCAAACACAAGACTTTGTATTTAGGCCACAAAGTGTATTCCTTTGCTGTGTGTTCTTGCAGTATTACTTTAGTGCCTTGTTGCATACTGTATATATGCAAAAAACGGCTTCAGTCTATATATTTGTATTCAGTTCAGAAGGACTACTGCATCTTTGTGTCTGGGTGATTTACTACATCATCCACAGCATAATTATTAACTTGACCATCCTTTAAGATATATTCAATGTCTGGTTTGTTATTGTTACCCATATACCAATCACTGCCCTTCTTTCTGAGGCTTTCGAAAAGCTCCCTGGTCTTTGTAGTTGAATCTGTGCTTGAAATGCAATACTTGACCGAGGGACCTTACATATGTTGAACTTATTATGTGATTTGTTAAGCCACGTTTTACTCCTGAACTATATTAGGCTTGCCTAAACAAAGGGGGTGAATACTTATGTAACAACTACATTTGAGTTATTTAATTTATATTATTTTGTAAAAATGTGTAGACTTCTTTTCTCTTTGACATTAAGGAGAATTTTGTGTAAATCAATGACAAAAAAATTACAATAAAATCTACAGTATTTCAATCCCACTTTGTAATGCAACCAAATGTGAAAAAAGTTCAAGGGGTTGTAGACTTTCTAGGCATTGTACATAATATGCCATTCATTGTATTGTTTTAATTAGGGATCCAAGGCAGCAGCTACTCTTCCCTGGGTCCAAACACATCGGCACTTATATCACACAATAAACAAAAGATAAACGCAGTACATCATACAACATTATTACACCACTACATATCCACAACATAAAATGTACAACACCACCATACAACAATATTACAATGCACGTATGTGTGTGTGTGTGTGTGTGCGCGCGCGCTCGCGTCTATCTTCATGTCACACCCTGATCAGTTTTTCCTGTCCTTGTTATTGTCTCCACCCCCTCTAGGTGTCGCTTGTTATCCCTGGTGTATATATCCCTGTGTTTCCTGTCTCTCTGTGCCAATTCGTCTTGTACGTTCCAAATCAACCAGCTGGTTTTTCCCGTGCTCCTGCCTTTTACATTCTCTTTTACTAGTCCTCCCGGTTTTGACCCTTGCCTGTTTTCTGGCCTGCCCTGACCTCCAGCCTGTCTGCCGCTCTGTACCTCCTGGACTATGAACTGGTTTTGAACTTTTGCCTGTCCACGACCATTCTCTTGCCTACTCCTTTTGGACTAATAAATATCAAATACTCAAACTATCTGCCTCCCATGTCCGCATCTGGGTCTCACCTTGTGCCCTTATACAGTCTCCGCTGTTCCATAAGGTATATTTTTATCAGTTTTTTTATCTGATTCTACTGCTTGCATCAGTTAACTGATGTGGAATAGAGTTCCATGTAGCCATGGGTCTACGTAGTACTGCGCACCTCCCATAGTCCCATTTAGACTTGGGGATTGTGAAGAGACCTCTGGTGGCGTGTCTTGTGGGTTCATGTCCGCGCTGTGTGCTAGTAGTTTAGTCAGACACCTCAGTGCATTCAACATGTCAACACTTCTTACAAAAACAAATAGTGATGAAGTCAATCTCTCCTCTACTTTGAGCCATGAGAGATTTACATGCATATTATTAATGTTAGCTCTCCATGTACAGTGGGGAGAACAAGTATTTGATACACTGCAGATTTTGCAGGTTTTCTTACTTACAAAGCATGTAGAGGTCTGTAATTTTTATCATAGGTACACGTCAACTGTGAGAGACAGAATCTAAAACAAAAATCCAGAAAATCCCATTGTATGATTTTTAAGTAATTAATTTGCATTGTATTGCATGACATAAGTATTTGATCACCTACCAACCAGTAAGAATTCCGGCTCTCACAGATCTGTTAGTTTTTCTTTAAGAAGCCCTCCTGTTCTCCACCCATTACCTGTATTAACTGCACCTGTTTGAACTCATTACCTGTATAAAAGACACCTGTCCACACACTCAATCAAACAGACTCCAACCTCTCCACAATGGCCAAGACCAGAGAGCTGTGTAAGGACATTGGGGATAGAATTGTAGACCTGCACAAGGCTGGGATGGGCTACAGGACAATAGGCAAGCAGCTTGGTGAGAAGGAAACAACTGTTGGCGCAATTATTAGAAAATGGAAGATGACGGTCAATCACCCTCGGTCTGGGGCTCCATGCAAGATCTCACCTCGTGGGGCATCAATGATCATGAGGAAGGTGAGGGATCAGCCCAGAACTACATGGCAGGACCTGGTCAATGACCTGAAGAGAGCTGGGACCACAGTCTCAAAGAAAACCATTAGTAACACACTACGCGGTCATGGATTAAAATCCTGCAGCGCACGCAAGGTCCCTCTGCTCAAGCCAACGCATGTCCAGGCCCATCTGAAGTTTGCCAATGACCATCTGGATGATCCAGAGGAGAAATGGGAGGTGGTCTGACGAGACAAAAATATAGCTTTTTGGTCTAAACTCCACTCGCCGTATTTGGAGGAAGAAGAAAGATGAGTACAACCCCAAGAACACCATCCCAACCGTGAAGCATGGAGGTGGAAACATCATTCTTTGGGGATGCTTTTCTGCAAAGGGGACAGGACGACTGCACCGTATTGAGGGAAGGATGGATGGGGCCATGTATCACGAGATCTTGGACAACAACCTCCTTCCCTCAGTAAGAGCATTGAAGATGGGTCGTGGCTGGGTCTTCCAGCATGACAACGACCCGAAACCCACAGCCAGGGCAACTAAGGAGTGACTCCGCAAGAAGCATCTCAAGGTCCTGGAGTGGCCTAGCCAGTCTCCAGACCTGGACCCAATAGAAAATCTTTGGAGGGAGCTGAAAGTCCATATTGCCCAGCGACAGCCTCGAAACCTGAAGGATCTGGAGAAGGTCTGTATGGAGGAGTGGGCCAAAATCCCTGCTGCAGTGTGTGCAAGAACTACAGGAAATGTATGATCTCTGTAATTGCAAACAAAGGTTTCTGTACCAAATATTAAGTTCTGCTTTTCTGATGTATCAAATACTTATGTCATGCAATAAAATGCAATAATTAATTAATAATTAATTACTTAAAAATGATACAATGTGATTTTCTGGATTTTTGTTTTAGATTCCGTCTCTCACAGTTGAAGTGTACCTATGATAAGAATTACAGACCTCTACATGCTTTGTAAGTAGGAAAACCTGCAAAATCGGCAGTGTATCAAATACTTGTTCTCCCCCTGTATATTTAAGGGCCAGCCGTGCTGCCCTGTTCTGAGCCAATTATAATTTTCTGAGGTCCCTCTTTGTTGCACCTGACCACACCACTGAATAGGTGTGACAAAACTAGGGCCTGTGTGACCTGCCTTGTTGATAGTGTTGTTAAAAGGCAGAGCAGTGCTGTATTATGGACAGCCTTCTCCCCAGCTCAGCTACTGTTGCATCAACATGTTTTGACCATGACAGTTTACAATCCAGGGTTACTCCAAGCAGTTTAGTCACCTCAACTTGCTCAATTTCCTCATTATTCATAACAATATTTAGTTGAAGTTTCTGGTTTAGTGAACGATTTGTCCCAAACACAATGCTTTTAGTTTTTGAAATATTGAACTTATTACTTGCCACCCATTCTGAAACTAACTGCAGCTCTTTGTTAAATTAAGTGTTGCAGTGATTTCACTTGCTGTAA
The DNA here is from genome assembly GCF_034236695.1 of Oncorhynchus nerka. Lineage (NCBI taxonomy): Eukaryota > Metazoa > Chordata > Actinopteri > Salmoniformes > Salmonidae > Oncorhynchus > Oncorhynchus nerka. Next base: position 1,625,058 of record NC_088421.1, read on the forward strand.
TAGCTGACGTGTATAGTGTTGAGTCATCCACATACATAGACACACTGGCTTTACTCAAAGACAGTGGCAATTCATTAGTAAAGATTGAAAAAAGTAATGGGCCTAGACAGCTGCCTTGGGCAATTCCTGGATTATGTTGGAGAGGCTTCCATTGAAGAACACCCTCTGTGTTCTGTTATACTCTTTATCCACAATATAGCAGGGGGTGTAAAGCCATAACACATAAGCTTTTCCAGCAATATACTATGATCGATAATGTCAAAAGCTGCACTGAAGTCTAACAAAACAGCTCCCACAATTTTTATGATAAATTTCTCTCAGCCATTCATTTGTGTAAGTGCCGTTGAATGTCTTTCCCTATAAGCGTGCTGAAAGTCTGTTGTCAATTTGTTTACAATAAAATAACATTGTATCTGGTCAAACAATGTTTTCCAAAAGTTTGCTTAGGGTTGGTAACAGGCTGATTGGTCAGCTATTTAAGGCAGTAAAGGGGCTTTACTATCCTTGGGTAACAGAAATACTTCTGCTTCCCTCCAGGCTGAGGGCACACTTTTTAATAGGCTTAGATCGAAGATATGGCCAAAAGGAGTGGCAATATCGTCCCCTATTATCTTAACTAATTTTCCATCCAAGTTGTTAGACCCCGGTGGCTTGTCATTATTGACATACAACAATCATTTCCCCCCTCTTCCACACTCACTTTACGGAATTTAAAATTACAATGCTTGGTTGGTCTTGTTGGCAGCGCTGAGCCCTGGTCAAAAATAGTACATTATATAGGGTGCCATACACCTATGGGGACAAACACCTACAGTACTATAAGTCCAGACAGTATGCTTCAGAGGCAACATGTTCCATAACTCTGTGTGTAAATGAGGGTATTATGGCTCCCTTGTGCTTTTGGTGTGTGAGTCATGAGTCATGTGTATTCAAGTTATGCCTCTTAGTAATACTGAAATTATAATTAGTAGCATTTAAATTGAGCTGATTCCTGGGTGTCCTATGAGTGTGATAAATTGCTGTGTTTCAAATTGTCATGGTGGGTTTCCTTGGGGCTTAAAGATTTCCACGGTTGAATGATACCTTAGTGAAGCGTTGGGTCAGTCAGGACAATGCGAATAAACCTGGTCCCAAGTGTTGAGAATGTGCTCATTCCGTGTCTGTTTAGTTGTGTGACGTCTTTTAGATACAGGAAGGACTGTGCAGTTGCGTCCCCTGGGACTTCTGTAGGAGACCCCTAGGGAACCTTGCTTGTCCCTTTCTCCTCTCCCCCTTCTTCTCACAGCACACACAGCCCATGGCCTAAATATCCACCTCTGCCTTCAAGCCTCACTTCCCTCTCTCCTCCCCTGCACCACAGAATGCTCTGGATCTGGAATCCAGCTGCAGTGGAGGTGTTTTGACAATAGGGAGAAAGACAACACGGAGGAAATAGAAATATAATTACTAGAATGTAGTGCTGAGCGATTAACAGAAATGTTGGTTAGGCAGCACCTCTATAGAGATGAGATGTTGACTTGGAATGAAATAATAGTCATCAAATAAAACAAATGTAATATACACAATAACTGAAATATTTTATTAAAGTAATGTGAAGTAATGGGCAGTCACTACCATTATGGGACTTTTATTAATTGTTTTATTCTGAGTTGTTACAGCATTCAACCCACATAATGCATAGTGCATTTAATATTTTAAAAAATGATCCAAACCGAATTATTTAAAAAATATTCTAACCAAAATTGAACCAACCTCATCGCTCAGCACTTTTAAATTGTTACCCGTTTAGACTTTAATGGGGATGTCTGTTCAAGTAATAGGAGCTATAGTTAGGTTTATAGGGTTAGGGTTAAGGTTAGATTTTGGGTTTAGAGTTAGGTTATGGGTAAGGTAATGGTGAGGATTAGGCGTTAGAGAAAAAAGGATTTTGAATGGGACTGAATTGTGTTTCCCCACAAGGTTAGTTATATAAGACTGTGTGTGTGCGCATGTGTATTTGTGCACATGTGTACGTGTGTTTGAGCTGGGTGGATTGAGTCCGGATTAGGTTATTCCAGACTTCAGTGATGTACCGTAGATAATCATCTGACTAGAGGAGCTTTAGTGTGCTATTGTCATATTGCGGGGCTGTCTCTGGCTGGTCAGGACTTCACTCCTGTCTCAGTCCTTTGCGTCCTCTGCGCTTCCTGAATCAAACTACGAAGGTTGAATCTCAGTCTTTCCTCTGTCCTATATCCTCAAATCCTCTCTTCCCTTCCTCTCTAGCCATTTAACTACTGCTAGTTTCAGCCATGATGTTAGTCAATCGAGATCTCCTCTTCCGTCCACAATAACATCAACAGCAGGGATGTAGACGTCAAAAAGGTGGGTGAACTCGAGGCAGACAGGCTGCACAGACAAATGAGACAGAGATTAGATAAAGGCATGAGATCAAGGACAGACTTGATGTAAATGTACTATTTCCATCTGTCCCTGTCCAGGTCTCCCTCATAACAGAATGTTAATAATAAACAAATAAATAAATAATTACACGTCTCTCTGTCCCCCTTGGCATCCTTTCATCTCAGGTTTACCTGTGCCCAATCAGATGAGACAGCTGTCATCTGACTGTGCTCATATTCTGAAGCTACATCCCCTATGGAACCCTATTCCCTATATAGTGCATTACGTTCGACTAGGGCCCACTGTGCACTTTAGGAAAAAGGGTACCATTTGGGATGCAACCTGAATGTAAAACTCCCGACATACAGCGCCGGAGGAGGATGACATCATGACACGTGCTGATCGGGGAAGGCATCCATATGCAAATGTAATGCTGTAGCAGGTGCAGGTGGTACGTTTAATAAAACAACAAACATGGACCGAGACAACATAGCAGTGGCGTCTTCACATAAACACATAAACAATACTGGCTGGTGAAAGAACCTAAGGGAGTGCCAGATATAGCGGAGGTAATAAGTGAGGTAATGGAGGTCAGGTGTGCCTCATGATGAAGTGCAGGTGCGCGTAATGATAGATGCCAGGCCCGGTGGTTAGTATATCGGCGACGTTGAACGCTGGAGGGGAGGAGCGGGAGTAGACGTGACAGCAAAGGACGGCAGGTCCCTGACAGACCAGACTGTCGACATGCCCATCACCAAACCAGCTCCCATGAGACCCAGCGGCGCTCTCAAAGAATCACCACGGCAACAGGAGAACAGTCAGGGATGCTTGTTTGCTTGGCTGTTTGTCTGAACGGCAGAATGTTGTACACAATATTACACTGCCAATTTAGGACTTCAGGATCTTTTATCTGCTCTGCGAGATGGTCTGGAGAGAAATCTGGTCTAATATAATGTAGAGTTTTTTCACGTTTTATAAGACAGGGTGGAAACAGAGCGGAAGATAAATAAGGAGGAGACACAGTAGGAAGAGTGGACACAGGGATCTAATCCTGGTCTCTGTTAAGAGCCACGTGTGTTGTTAACTACCACTATACCATATCCTTTGTACTATCTGCTGTATTCAGATGTGGAGTTAAGAAGAGCTGGCCTGGTATTGCTCAGTCTATCTGAGCTCTGTTCAGAGATTGGTCTAGCCAGCAGCAGAACAAGGTCAAAGTGTCCCACCTGGATGGAGACAGCGGAGATGGGGGAATGGATGGGATATGGGGGAGAAGGGGGAAAATGGGGAGGGGAGACAGAAGGGAGGAAGGGGAGACAGAGGGACCGACGTGGACACAGAGGGAGGAGATACAAGGGGATGAAGAGGAGATAGGAGAGGGAAGGGAGACAGTGGGGAGGGAGAACAGAGGGGGAGGGGAGTAGCTGGGCACACAAGACCCATTTGTCTGACAACTGAGGAAGAAATGTTCTGCCACACTTTACTAGAAGGGGGTATGTAGGATAGTGGCATCTCAACATCTCATAATGCCTTACATGAATGTTTCATTACACCTTTCCTTCAATTTATTTATTATAATATGCCTGGAGAGAAGAAAATAAAAGCACCCCTTTCATTGCAGTAAAATAAAGATTGAATAAATGCATGTCCAAAAAGTACGGAGACACTTTTATTTTGACTAATGCTGCCAAGCTGTAATGTTAGAAATGACAATGATGTTGAATGAATGCGTCAACAAATGCGTCAACAAAGATGTGGCAACACTCACAGGTGCAATGAAAGGTGTTATCAATACCATCCTTTAAGTAAATAGTGTTAACTCCTATGCATCCCAGCCTCCCATCCTACCCTAAGCCTTTGACAAACAGAGTTCTGATTTATATATCTACAGAGCCAACACTCTTATAATAAAGGGTTCCAAATGATTTATTCAGCTGTCCCTATAGTAGAACCCTTTTTGGTTCCAGGTAGAACTATTTTGGGTTCAATGTAGAACCCTGTATGGGGTTCAAAGGGTTCTCCTATGGAGACAGCCGAAGAACCCATTTAGGTTCTAGATAGCACGTATTTTTCTAAGAGTGTATACAAAGTCTACACCCCTTTGAACTTTTTTTCACATTTTGTTGCGTTCCAAAGTGTGATTGAAAAAGATTTTGTCATTTTTTGTCATTGATCTACACAAAATACTACATAATGTCAAAGTGAAAAGAAAATGATACAAATGTTTACAAATGAAATTACAAAAATAGTTGTAGCATAAGTATTCACCTCATAAAGAAGGGCAGATTTTGGTAAATTGTTAACTATAACAAATCAGACATTGCCTTCACTTGACTTGTTCCACATTTTGTTACCACCTGAATTTCGAATGGATTAAATAGATTGCTAGACAGACATATATTTTTTAAGCCGATTTAAGTCAAAACTGTCTTGGTAAGCAACTCCAGTTTATATTTGACCTTGGATTTAGGCTATTGTCCTATTGAGAGGTGAATTTGTCTCCCATTGTCTGTTTTAAAGCAGACTGAGCCAGGTTTTCCTCTCGATTTTTGCCTGTCCTTAGCTCTATTGCATTTATTTTTTATCTTTGAAAACTCCCTAGTCCTTGCTTGGCACACCTATATTTGCGGAGTTTCTCCCATTCTTCTCTGCAGATCCTCTCAAGCTCTGTCAGGTTGGATGGGGAGAGTCGCTGCACAGCTATTTTCAGGTCTCTCCAGAGATGTTAGATTGGGTTCAAGTCCGGGCTCTGGCTGAGCCACTCAAGGACATTCAGAGACTTGTCCCGAAGCCACTCCTGCATTGTCTTGGCTGTGTGCTTAGGGTCATTGTCTTGTTGGAAGGTGAACCTTTGCCCCCAGTGTGAGGTCCTGAGTGCTCTGGAGCAGGTTTTCATCAAGGATCTCTCTGTACTTCACTCCGTTCATCGTTCCCTCGACCCTGACTAGTCTCCCAGTCTCTGCCGCTTAAAAACATCCCCACAGCATGATGCTGCCACCACCATGCTTCAACGTAGATACGGTGCCAGGTTTCCTCCAGATGTGATGCTTGGCATTCAGGCCAAATAGTTCAGTCTTGATTTTATCAGACCAGAGAACCTTGTTTCTCATGGTCTGAGAGTCCTTTAGGTGCTTTTTGGCAATCTCCAAGCGGGCTGTCATGTGCCTTTTACTGAGGAGTGGCTTTCGTCTGGCTACTCTCACATAAAGGCCTGATTGATGGAGTGCTGCAGAGATGGTTGTCATGTGCCCTTAGGTGCCTTTTGGCAAACTCCAAGCGTGCTGTCATGTGCCTTTTACTGAGGAGTGGCTTTTGTCTGGCCACTCTAACATAAAGGCCTGATTGGTTGAGTGATGCAGAGATGGTTGTCCTTCTGCAAGGTTCTCCCATCTCCAGAGAGGAACTCTGGAGCTTTGTCAGAGTGACCATCAGCTTCTTGGTCACCTCCCTGACCAAGGCCTTTCTCCCCCGATTGCGGAGTTTGGCCCGGTGGCCAGCTCTAGGCTGTATCACATCCGGCCGTGATTGCGGGTCCCATAAGGCGGCGCACAATTAGGCCAGCTTCATCGGGTTTGGCCAAGGTAGGCTGTCATTGTAAATAAACAACTCTCTTGCCTAGTTAAAAATAGAAAGAGTCTTGGTGGTTCCAAACTTCATCCATTTCAGATTGATGGAGGCCACTTTGTTCTTGGGGACCTTCAATGCTGCAGAAATGTTTTGTTACCTCTCCCTAGATCTGTGTCTCGACACAATCCTGTCTCGGTGCTCTATGGACAATTCCTTCAACCTCATGGCTTGGTTTTTGCTCTTACATGCACTGTCAACTGTGGGACCTTGTATAGACAGGTGTGTGCCCTTCCAAATCATGTCCAATCAATTGAATTTACAACAGGTGGACTCCAATCAAGTTGTAGAAGCATCTCAAGGATGATCAATGGAAACAGGATGCTCCTGAGCTAAATTTCTAGTCTCATAGCAAACTGTCTGAATAATTAGGTAAATAAGGTATTTCTGTTTTTTTATTTTTTATTTTATACATTTGCAAAAAATTCATTATGGGTTATTGTATGTAGATTGATGAGAAAAAACATACGCTACCGTTCAAAAGTTTGGGGTCACTTATAACTGTCCTTGTTTTTGAAAGAAAAGCAAATTTTTTGTTCATTAAAAAAACATCAAATTGATCAGAAATACAGTGTAGACATTGTTAATGTTGTAAATGACTATTGTAGCTAGAAACAGCAGATCTTTTTTATAGAATATCGACATAAGCGTACAGAGGCCCATTATCAGCAACCATTACTCCTGTGTTCCAATGGCACATTGTGTTAGCTAATCCAAGTTTATAATTTTAAAAGGCTAATTGATCATTCGAAAACCCTTTTGCAATTATTTTAGCACAGCTGAAAACTGTTGTCCTGATTAAAGAAGCAATAAAACCGACCTTCTTTAGACTAGTTGAGTATCTGAAGCATCAGCATTTGTGGGTTCGATTACAGGCTCAAAACAGCCAGAAACAAAGACATTTCTTCTGAAACTTGTCAGTCTATTCTTGTTCTGAGAAAGGAAGGCTATTCCATACGAGAAACTGCCAAGAAACTGAAGATCTCGTACAATGCTGTGTACTACTCCCTTCACAGAACAGCACAAACTGTCTCTAACCAGAATAGAAAAAGGAGTGGGAGGCAACGGTGCACAACTGAGCGAGAGGACAAGTACATTAAAGTATCTAGTTTGAGAAACAGACGCCTCACAAGCCCTCAACTGGCAGCTTCGTTAAATAGTACCCACAAAACACCAGTCTCAATATCAACAGTGAAGAGGTGACTCCGGGATGCTGGCCTTCTAGGCAGAGTTGCAAAGAAAAGCCATATCTCAGACTGGCCAATAAAAAAAATATATATATTTTTTTAAATAACAGACGCTGGATAGAGATTTTACTTTTTCTTTGCAACTCTGCCTAGAAGGCCAGCATCCCGGAGTCGCCTCTTCACTGTTGACGTTGATACTGGTGGTTTAAGTGTAATATTTAATGAAGCTGCCAGTTGAGGGCTTGGTTGGTGTCTTGATGGATTTGTCCAAAATTGTGTGACATAAAATATTAGTTTTCTTTCGCTGCATTTATTGAAGTGTATAAGTTGTCATATCATATATTAAGCATTAATTAGTCAAATTAGACATGGAACTTGAACCCTGTAATAAATATGATTGCAAAATTGAATGCTTCTAACCAAAAGAGTCACCTTACCTTGACACTTAAATTCTAAATTGATACCGTCATTACTGTGGTTCTTCAATAATTATGCATAATACTTGTTGGAGTGGCATTTTGTGTACAGCTGATTAGTTATGCTGTGATATTTTCACACATCATCATCTGATCCAGGAAGGAATTTTCAGAATGACAGTCAAGTGATGAACAGCTGTTGCAATGCAACAACATTCTAAGTGCTGGAAAAAAGGTGTCCATGAGGAATGTCCGGAACATTTTGGTGTCTCATTCCTTACACCTGTGAAGACAGCTGTTCCTGGATACACGTTGGATATAAAATATCCCTAGCGAATTTCATGTTGATCGTTGGTTGTTGTCTGCTTGATTTCGTTAGATTTCGTTGTCTCGTTAGATTTAACAGAGAAAGTATCAAGGTAATGCTTTTGTGCCTCGGATTGGACAGTCTATTGTGCGCAATTGTTTAGGATATATTGCGCAACATCCAACACTATTTCTATTCCTTATTCTGTAGATAATGACACAAAATTAGATGGACTAGTGGGTTTATTCACAATATGATCTGGTAATGAAATAACATGACACATACATTTTGTTTTGCATCTAGCTTGAATTTGGACCTCCGAAATTCAAATACTGGAATAGGCCTACCTTGAAAATCAGACATTTTGTCAATTTAGTGCTTGAAATGTCCTTGTAATTATTGTAGCCAATTTATAAGTTATCCTGCTCCCTTATAATCATGTGGTTTTTGTGAGAGATGTGGTCACTTTCTTTTGTTTCCTACTGCTTCAGTTGAAGGGTTTTTGCGCTACTCTGTTGTGGTAAAACCACATGCGGTTATTATGAGGAGGACAACATCTAATGTTGGCTTCAACTTGCCTTTGCATACAAATCCATCCGTAAAAAAAAAGGAACCTGTTTTTTGGTCACATTCTCATTAAAAACAGCGATGGTGAGATTAATGCTACCGCTATTCATGGCTTTATTATGTGTGCCACATATACTACATGGCCAAAGGTATGTGGGCACACCTTCAAATGAGTTGATTTGGCTGTTTCAGCTACACCCGTTGCTGACAGGTGTATAAAATTGAGCACAGAATAGCCCGTACTGAAGAGCTCAGTGACTTTCAACAAGGCACCGTCATAGGATGCCATCTTTCCAACCACCTGCCCCAATGAATAGTGCTAACTTTAAAGTTTGGTGGAGGAGTAATAATGGTCTGGGGCTATTTTTCATGGTTCGGCCTAGGCCCTTTCGTTCCAGTGAAGGGAAATCTTAACGATACAGCATACAATTACATTCTAGACAATTGTGTGCTTTCAACTTTGTGGCAACAGTTTGGGGGAGGCTCTTTCCTGTTTCAGCATGATTAATGCCCCTGTGCACAAAGCGAAGTCCATACAGAAATGGTTTGTCAAGATTGGTGTGGAAGAACTTGACTGGCCTGCACAGAGCCCTGACCTAAACCCCATTGAATACCATTGTGATGAATTGGAACGCCAACTGCGAGCCAGGCCTAATCGCCCAACATCAGCGCCTGACCTCACTGAAGCTCTTGTGGCTGAATGGAAGCAAGAATTTGTGTTTGTATTTAATAGGGATCCCCATTAGCTGCTGCCAAGGCAGCTACTCTTCCTTACATTTACATTTACATTACATTTAAGTCATTTAGCAGACGCTCTTATCCAGAGCGACTTACAAATTGGTGCATTCACCTTATGACCTCCAGTGGAACAGTAGTGCATCTAAATCTTTTCAGGGGGAGGGGGGGTGAGAGGGATTACTTTATCCTATCCTAGGTATTCCTTAAAGAGGTGGGGTTTCAGGTGTCTCCGGAAGGTGGTGATTGACTCCGCTGTCCTGGCGTCGTGAGGGAGTTTGTTCCACCGGGTCCATGTTTGGACCCTTCCTAGGGTCCAAACATATGTAAGCACTTGCATTACATATAAAACAAAAGATAAAACAGTACATCATATAACATTATTACACCACTACATATCTACAATACAAAATGTTTAATCCCACCATACAATAATATCACAATGTATGTGTATGCATGTGTCTGTCTCTTCACAGTCCCTGTTGTTCCATAAGGTGTATTTTTACCAGTTTTTCAAATCTGATTATACTGCTTGCATCAGTTACCTGATGTCGAATAGAGTTCCATGTAGTCATGGCTCTATGTAGTTCTGGACTTGGGGACTGTGAAGAGACCTCTGGTGGCATGTCTTGTGGGGTATGCATGGGTTTACATTCAGCTTGTCAACACCTCTTACAAAAACAAGTAGTCATGAAGTCAGTCTCTCAAGTCCCCGCAGCAAAGTTCCAACATCTAGTGAAAAACCTTCCCAGAAGAGTGGAGGCTGTTATAGCAGCAAAGGGGGGACCAACTCCATATTAATGCCCATGATTTTGGAATGAGATGTTTGATGAGCAGTTGTCCACATACTTTTGGTTACAGAAAAATCGGCATGCATGTATCCATCCAATCTATTTAGTCAGGGGGGTTCTATATTCGGCACTATATGTACAATCATATGATATATTCAATTGTATAACATTGAGGAACTTGAAAATTACAATTAAGTGCTTGAAAAAAGTCCCTGAAAGTCCTTGAATTTGACTTGCTAAAGTTATTTCCAAAAGTTTACTAAGGGTTGGTAAACTGACCAATTGCCTTTGCATACAAATCCTTCCGTTAAAAAAGGAACCTGTTTTTTGGTCACATTCTCATGATAAAAACAGCGAAGGTGAGATCAATTCTTGGGTACTGGAATGACTTGCTTCCCTTCAGGCCTGAAAGCACACCCTTTCCTGTAGGCTTAGATCGAAGAGATGGCAAATAGGAGTGGCAATATAGTCCGCTATCATCCTCAGTAATTGTCCTTTCATGTTGTCAGACCCAGGTGGCTGTCATTGTTGATAGACAACAATAATTTTTTCACACTTATTTTACATAATTCAAAATTACAATGCTTGTCTTTCATAATTTGGTCAGTTATGAATGCATATGTAGATTCAACGTTTGTTGTTGGAATGTTATGCCTAAATTAGCTAATCTTGCCAGTGAAAAATTCATTAAAGTAATTGGACATATCAGTGGTTTTGTGATGAATAAACCTGATTCAATGAAGGATGGAGCTGAGTTCACGTTTCTGTCCACATTTTCATTTAAGCTTTTTACTATGAATCTTTATCTTTGTTTCATAGTACAGTTTGTTCTTATTTTTGTTTAGTTTAGTCACATGATTTCTCAATTGACAGTATGTTTGATGATGAGCTGTGCAGCCAGACTTATTTGCCATTCCTTTTCCCTCATCCCACTCAACCATACCATTTTTCAATTCCTAATCTATCCACTGGGACTTAACCGTTTTTACAGTCATTTTCTTAATGGGTGCATGCTTATTAGTAACTGGAATAACTAATTGAATAAATACATCAAGTGCAGTGTCTGGTTGCTTCTCATTACACAGCAAATATTCTTTACAGCTTCAATCACAAAACCACTTGTATGATCTCATTTGTCTTAGCAACTTCCCACAAGATTAGAATTTAGGTGAGGCAGGTGAACCTCCTCTCTAAGTCTTACATTTACATCATTTAGCAGACACTGGTCCCCCATGGTCCCCCATGGGTATTGAACCCACAACCCTGGCATTGCAAGTGCCATGCTCTACCAACTGAGCTACACGGGACCACTTTACAGGCATATCACTCTGGATATAAACAGCAACACCACCCCCATTGGCATTTGTGTCTCTTCTCTTCTGAAGATGTTGTAACCATGTATTGCTATCATCAAAGTATTATCTAATTGCATTTCAGAGATGTTCAGTATATGAATGTTATCTGTTACCAGCAAGTTATCAATTTCATGAACCTTTCATGAACCTTTCTTAGGCTACATACAGTCAGGTCCATAAATGTTTGGACATTGACCAAGTTATTATTATTTTAGCTGTCTACCACAGCATATTGGAGTTTAAATTAGGTGGTGTGTGTGTTATTACCTCATTAGTTCATTTACAAGCAGACAAAAGGGCTAGAGTTGATCTATTGTTTCTATTGATGCATTTGCATTTGGAGTCTGTTGCTGTTAACCCTCAATATGAAGTCCAAAGAGCTGTCACTGCCAGTGTGAAGCAAGTTTGGAAAATCTAAGCAAACCCATCAGCAAGATAGCAAAAACATTAGCTGTGGCCAAATCAACTATTTGGTACATTCTTAAGAAAGAACACACTGGTGAGCTCAGGGACACGGAAAACAGAAGACCACGGAAAACAACGGTGGTGGATGACAGAATAATTATTTCCCTGGTGAAGAAAAACCACTTCACAGGTGGCCAGATCAAAAACACCCTCTAGGAGGTAGGCGTATCTGTGTCAAAGTCAACAATCAAGAGAAGATCAGAGTAAATACAGAGGGTTTACCACAATATGTAAACCATTGGTAAGCCTCAAAAACAACCAGATTAGAGTTTTTGCCCAAAAACATCTAAAAAAGGATGTACAGTTTTGGAACAACATCCTATGGACAGATGAGACAAAGCTCAACTTGCACCTTAATAATGGGAAGAGAAGAGTATGGAGAAGGGAGGAACTGCTCATGATCCAAAGCATACCACTTCATCTGTGAATTATGGTGGAGGTAGTGTTATGGCGTGGGCATGTATGGTTGCCAATGGAACTGGTTCCCTTGTATTTATTGTAGATGTGACTGCTGACAAAAGCAGCAGGGTGAATTATCAAGTGTTTAGGGCTATATTATCTGCTCAGATTCAGCCAAATGCTTCAAAACTCATTGGACGGCACTTCACAGTGCAGATGGACAATGACCTGACGCATACTGTGAAAGCAACCCAATACTTTTTTAAGGCAAAGAAGTGGAAGGTTCTGCAATGGCCAAGTCATTCCCCTGAGCTGAATCCAATTGAGCATGCATTTCACTTGCTGAAGATAAAACTGAAGCCAAAATGCTCCAAGACAGCTGCAGTAAAGGCCTGGCAGAACACCACCAGGGAACAAACCCAGCATCTGGTGATGTCTGGCGGTTCCAGATTTCAGACAGTCATTGACAGCAAATGATTTCCTACCAAGTATTAAAACTCACATTTATGATTATGTTAGTTTGTCCAATTACTTTTGAGCCCCTAAAATGTATAAAAATGGTTGTTATTCCTACACGGTTCATACAATAATTTTGACAAAACCCTTAAATTAAAGATATAAGTCTACATTTAAATCACATCTTGATTGCTTCCTTTCAAATCCATTGTGGTGGCGTACAGAGCCAAAATGATGGACATTATGTCACTGTCCAAATACTTATGGACCTGACTGTATGTTAATGTAGGCACTTTTCTGTGATTCTCAATGTTTTTTTTATTGCTTTACTATGAGGCTTAGTAGAGGTAGACATGACAGTAATATTTATGTTGGAGCTGATAGTGCAGGGTGAATTGCACACAGTGGGCTTCCTACTAGGGCAAACCGCCTCATTGCTTACAGTATAACTCAGGTTCATAGGCACATGATTACTGCTGACAATAGTCGTTGCATTGACAGGCATTCTGGGGAGTTAGAGGATCATAAATTAGGTTACTTACATTATGACTTCACAACACCCCTGGGACAATGTACATTTGCAGCATACTACGACAACCCAGCGACACAATGGTAGGGATTAAGTGAGCAGGGCTTGAGTCACAGATAAATAATCGTCTCAACTTGGCCTTGAAATACGCAGACAAGGTCCAGGCACCAAGATGACTTGGATGGACTCTTTAAAAGTTATGCTAACAGAGCTACAGTAGTATTTTAGCCAGATGTGTAATGCCAGTAGCCTCCTTAATCTTTCTCAGCCGCGGCCCAGCGATGGTACAGGGCCTGACATAATTGGCCTATTTTTGGAGTCTTTCAAAGCTAGAATCAGTTCTCTAAAATCCAGTTTCATTAGTTCCGATCTAACATTCCTAATGTCATTTGACCCCACATGAACTATGACAGCATCAGCCCCCGGCAGCTGTCGTAGAACGGTAAGAAGCAGACTTGTAATGTAATCATCCTCCAGGAAAGCACAGGGTTTTGGCCCCGGAAACCAAAATATTTTTTCACCATAGTGCTGCCAATGATGACAGCTGGTGAAATGGCAGAGGAGTTCCAGACATTTAATCGCCTCGAATGGTTTAGGAGGCCCGCCGTAGAGTCCATCATGGCTGATAAAGGGGCCGAAGTTCAGACACCCTCACAGTCTGATAAGGGGGGGAGCTGGGAAGATCTTAACCCGAGGTAGGATCCCACCTCCAAGGCCACAGGGATCCTTAATGTCTGGATTGGGCTTTGCAAAGCCAAATAAGCCTCGTTCACCATAGGCTTACAGCAACTGACATGTTTCCATTTATTTACTTAACTAGGCAAGTCAGTTAAGAACAAATTCTTACTTACAATGACAGCCCAGTAACAGTGGGTTAACATCACATTTTTCCTTGTCAGCTCAGGTATTCAATCTAGCAACTTTTCAGTTACTGGCCCAACACTCAAACCACTAGGCTACCTGCCATCCCATTGCTGGAGAATGGGATTGGAGCCTGTGGCATCCGCTAGGTCCTCTAAAAGTGTCAGTCCTGTTCCATTGTCCACAGACAGGGGAGACTTGTCCTGTGAGAGGTCCCTGTGAAGGACTGGCCAGTCAGTCAAAGAGTGGTAACAGGGCGGTGATACTCTCAACATATCGAAACGACATCCAGCCTGAGGTGTAGAGAAGGAGAAGGTAGTCGGCCATGGCTTTCTCTGCAAGTTGTGCAACGCCGAGATTTGCTTGCTTAGGGTAGACAGCTCGGTCCTACAGTCCTCCTTAGTTCTTGCATTAAATATCCGGTCGGTAATGGGGAGGCCTCCATGAGAAGAGGTAGTCCCAAATTGGGAAAATCAAAGCAGCTATCTTCGTTAGTTGATGGCTAGCAGCTTTAGCTAGCAGCTAAGGTTAAGGTTAACAGCTGTCAAGCAGGTTTCAAACTGTCTGTTAAGTGGGACTCTGGGACAAGAAATTGCAGTGTTAGCTGTTAAGAGCTTACCACGGAGGCGCAGATTTTTTTTTTTACCCATGCTATAGACGGCTATCGGTCTGCTAATACAGGACTGGGAAAGACACAGTGAAGTACTTTTTTGAACAATTACATGTTTTCATGCATATATTTCCCCCCCCCCCGATTCCCCCCCCCCCCCCGCTCCCCTACTACCCGCGGCTAAGCCAGGGAGGTTTTCCAATGCCTTGCAAAGAACGGCACTGATTGGTAGGTGGATATAGTAAATAAATAAAGCAGACTTTGAATATCCATTTGAGCATGTTGAAGTTATTTCACTTCTTGGATATAGGGGGCGCTCTTTTAATTTTTGGATAAAAAAAAACGTTTCCTGTTTTAAACAAGATATTTTGTCACGAAAAGATGCTCGACTATGCATATAATTGACAGCTTTGGAAAGAAAACACTCTGACGTTTCCAAATTTGCAAAGATATTGTCTGTGAGTGCCACAGAACTGATGCTACAGGTGAAACCAAGATGAAATTTCAAACAGGAAGTGCCCCAGATTTTGAAGGCGCTGTGTTTCAATGAGTCCTTATATGGCTGTGAATGGGTCACGAATGAGCTTAGACTTTCTGTCGTTTCCCTATAGTGTCGACAGCATTGTGACTTATTTGTAGGCATATCATTGGAAGATTGACCATTTTACACTACATATACCAGATGGTTGCTTGGTGTCCTCCGTCGCAATTATTGCGTAATCTCCAGCTGCGTGTATTTTTCTGTTTGCTTCCGAGGACAAACCCAACTGCCACAAATTATTTATCATCGAATAGATATGTGAAAACACCTTGAGGATTGATTCTAAACAACGTTTGCCATGTTTCTGTCGATATTATGGAGTTAATTTGGAAAAAAGTTTGGCATTGTCATGACTGAATTTCCGTTTTTTTTTCTTAGCCAAACGTGATGAACAAAACGGAGTGATTTCACCTACACAAAAAATATTTTTGGAAAAAATGAACATTTGCTATCAAACTGAGAGTCTCCTCATTGAAAACATCCGAAGTTCTTCAAAGGTAAATTATTTTATTTGAATGCTTTTCTTGTTTTTGTGAAAATGTTGCCTGCTGAATGCTAGGCTTAATGCTATGCTAGCTATCAATGCTCTTACACAAATGCTTGTGTAGCTATGGTTGAAAAGCATATTTTGAAAATCTGAGATGACAGTGTTGTTAACAAAAGGCTAAGCTTGTGAGTGAATATATTTATTTCATTTCATTTGCGATTTTCATGAATAGTTAACGTTGCGTTATGGTAATGAGCTTGAGGCTATGATTACGCTCCCGGATACGGGATTGCTCGACGCAAGAAGTTAATTAAACTTTGGATGGTGTAACAATACTCCCAGTCACTACAAAAATACAGGTGTCCTTCCTAACTCTCAGGGATATCACCATGAGGCCAATGGTGACTTTAAAACAGTTTCAGAGTTTAATGGCTGTGATTGGAGGCAACTGAGGATGGATCAACAACATGGTAGTTACTCCACAATTACTAACCTAAATGACAGAGTGAAAAGAAGGAAGCCTGTAAGGAATAAAAATATTCCAAAACATGCATCCTGTTTGCAATAAGGTACTAAATTAAATCTGTGAAAAATGTGGCAAATAAATTAACTTTATGTCCTTGTCATGTTCTGACCTTTATTTATTTTGTTTTGTCTTTATTTAGTATGGTCAGGGCGTGAGTTGGGGTGGGCAGTCTGTGTTTGTTTTTCTATGTTTGGTTTCTGTTTCGGCCTAGTATGGTTCTCAATCAGAGGCAGGTGTCGTTAGTTGTCTCTGATTGAGAATCAAATCAAATCAAATTTTATTTGTCACATACACATGGTTAGCAGATGTTAATGCGAGTGTAGCGAAATGCTTGTGCTTCTAGTTCCGACAATGCAGTAATAACCAACAAGTAATCTAACTAACAATTCCAAAACTACTGTCTTATACACAGTGTAAGGGGATGAAGAATATGTACATAAAGATATATGAATGAGTGATGGTACAGAGCAGCATAGGCAAGATGGTATCGAGTACAGTATATACATATGAGATGAGTATGTAAACAAAGTGGTATAATTAAAGTGGCTAGTGATACATGTATTACGTAAGGATGCAGTAGATGATATAGAGTACAGTATATACGTATGCATATGAGATGAATAATGTAGGGTATGTAACATTATATTAGGTAGCATTGTTTAAAGTGTCTAGTGATATATTTTACATCATTTCCCATCAATTCTCATTATTAAAGTGGCTGGAGTTGAGTCAGTGTCAGTGTGTTGGCAGCAGCCACTCAATGTTAGTGGTGGCTGTTTAACAGTCTGATGGCCTTGAGATAGAAGCTGTTTTTCAGTCTCTCAGTCCCAGCTTTGATGCACCTGTACTGACCTCGCCTTCTGGATGATAGCGAGGTGAACAGGCAGTGGCTCGGGTGGTTGTTGTCCTTGATGATCTTTATGGCCTTCCTGTAACATCGGGTGGTGTAGGTGTCCTGGAGGGCAGGTAGTTTGCCCCCGGTGATGCGTTGTGCAGACCTCACTGCCCTCTGGAGAGACTTACGGTCGTGGGCGGAGCAGTTGCCGTACCAGGCGGTGATACAGCCCGCCAGGATGCTCTCGATTGTGCATCTGTAGAAGTTTGTGAGTGCTTTTGGTGACAAGCCGAATTTCTTCAGCCTCCTGAGGTTGAAGAGGCGCTGCTGCGCCTTCTTCACGATGCTGTCTGTGTGAGTGGACCAATTCAGTTTGTCTGTGATGTGTATGCCGAGGAACTTAAAACTTACTACCCTCTCCACTACTGTTCCATCGATGTGGATAGGGGGGTGTTCCCTCTGCTGTTTCCTGAAGTCCACAATCATCTCCTTAGTTTTGTTGACGTTGAGTGTGAGGTTATTTTCCTGACACCACACTCCGAGGGCCCTCACCTCCTCCCTGTAGGCCGTCTCGACGTTGTTGGTAATCAAGCCTACCACTGTTGTGTCGTCCGCAAACTTGATGATTGAGTTGGAGGCGTGCGTGGCCACGCAGTCGTGGGTGAACAGGGAGTACAGGAGAGGGCTCAGAACGCACCCTTGTGGGGCCCCAGTGTTGAGGATCAGCGGGGTGGAGATGTTGTTGCCTACCCTCACCACCGCTTGGAGGGTCAATGTTGTTATCTGACGCAATACGAAACATATCCCAGTCCACGTGATGGAAGCAGTCTTGGAGTGTGGAGTCAGCTTGGTCGGACCAGCGTTGGACAGACCTCAGCGTGGGAGCTTCTTGTTTTAGTTTCTGTCTGTAGGCATTGATCAACTAAATGGAGTCGTGGTCAGCTTTTCCGAAAGGAGGGCGGGGCAGGGCCTTATATGCGTCGCGGAAGTTAGAGTCGCAATGATCCAAGGTTTTTCCACCCCTGGTTGCGCAATCGATATGCTGATAAAATTTAGGGAGTCTTGTTTTCAGATTAGCCTTGTTAAAATCCCCAGCTACAATGAATGCAGCCTCCGGATAAATGGATTCCAGTTTGCAAAGAGTCAAATAAAGTTCGTTCAGAGCCATCGATGTGTCTGCTTGGGGGGGAATATATACTATACGGCTGTGATTATAATCGAAGAGAATTCTCTTGGTAGATAATGCGGTCGACATTTGATTGTGAGGAATTCTAAATCAGGTGAACAGAAGGTTTCTTTCATCACACCATGTCTCGTTAGCCATAAGGCATACGCCCCCGCCCCTCTTCTTACCAGAAAGATGTTTGTTTCTGTCGGCGCGATGCGTGGAGAAACCCGCTGGCTGCACCGCCTCCGATAGCGTCTCTCCAGTGAGCCATGTTTCCATGAAGCAAAGAACGTTACAGTCTCTGATGTCCCTCTGGAATGCTACCCTTACTTGGATTTCATCAACCTTGTTGTCAAGAGACTGGACATTGGCGAGAAGAATGCTAGGGAGTGGTGCACGATGTGCCCGTCTCCGGAGTCTGACCAGAAGACCGCCTCGTTTCCCTCTTTTACGGAGTCGTTTTTTTGGGTCGCCGCATGGGATCCATTCCGTTGTCCTGGTTGAAATGCAGAACACAGGATCCGCGTCGCGAAAATCATATTCTTGGTCGTACTGATGGTGAGTTGACGCTGATCTTATATTCAGTAGTTCTTCTCGACTGTATGTAATGAAACCTAAGATGACCTCGGGTACTAATGTAAGAAATAACACGTAAAAAAACCAAAAAACTGCATAGTTTCCTAGGAACGCGAAGCGAGGCGGCCATCTCTGTCGGCACCGGAAGAATCATACTTAGGTAGCCTGGGATTCACTGTTGGTTTGTGGGTGTTTGTTTCCGTGTGTGTGTTTGTCGCCACGCGGTACTGTTTCGGTTTTTGTAGATTTCACGTTATCGTTTATTGTTTTTGTTCGAGTGTTCATTTGTCTTTATTAAAAACATTATGGACATTACGCCCACCCAGACCCTCCCCTATAGGTTCAGGTTTTGGGGGGGTGGGGGGGGGGTACTGTCACATTCTGACCTTTATTTCCTTTGTTTTGCCTTTATTTAGTATGGTCAGGGCGTGAGTTGGGGTGGGCAGTCTATGTTTGTTTTTCTATGTTTGGTCTCTGTTTCGGCCTAGTATGGTTCCTCCTCTCTAGCGCTGCCAGAGTCTCCCGTCTGTCCTGAGCCGCTAGAGTATCCCGTCTGTCCTGAGCCGCCAGAGTCTCCCGTCTGTCCTGAGCCACCAGAGTCTCCTGTCCTGAGCCGCCAATCTCCCGTCTGTCCTGAGCCGCCAGTCTCCAGTCTGTCCTGGGCCGCCAGAATCTCCCCTCTGTCCTGAGCCGCCAGAGCTGCCAGTCTGTCCTGAGCCATCAGAGGCGCTAGTCTGTCCTGAGCCGCCAGAGCCGCCAGTCTGTCCTGAGCCGCCAGAGCCGCCAGTCTGTCCTGAGTCGCCAGAGCCGCCAGTCATCCAGGAGCCACCAGAGCCGCCAGGAGCCGCCAGAGCCGCCAGCTAGCCAGGAGCCTCCAGTGCCGCCAGCCAGCCAGGAGACGCCAGAGCCGCCAGTCAGCCAGGAGCCGCCAGAGCCGTCAGCCAGGAGCCGTCAGAGCCGTCAGTTAACCAGGAGCCGCCAGCCAGGAGCTGCCAGAGCCGTCAGTCAGCCAGGAGCCGCCAGAACCGTCAGTTAACCAGGAGCCGCCAGCCAGCCAGGAGCTGCCAGAGCCGTCAGTTAGCCAGGAGCTGCCAGAGCCGTCAGCCAGCCAGGAGCTGCCAGAGCTGTCAGTCAGCCAGGCAATGCCAGAATCGCCCTTCACTCCGGAGCTGCCGGAGTCTCCCACCTGTCCGGCGCTGCCGGAGTCTCCCGTCCGTCAGGCGCTGCTGGAATCTCCCGTCCATTTGGGACTCATGGCTAGGGTTCCTAGTCGGAGGTCGGCAGCGAGGGTCGCCGCTCATAAGAAGCCACGGGGGCGGTTGAGGAGGCGGACAAAAACTGTGGTGAAGTGGGGTCCACATCCTCGCCAGAGCCGCCACCACGGACAGACGCCCACCCAGACCCTCCCCTATAGGTTCAGGTTTTGGGGGGGGGGGGGGGGGGGTACTGTCACATTCTGACCTTTATTTCCTTTGTTTTGCCTTTATTTAGTATGGTCAGGGCGTGAGTTGGGGTGGGCAGTCTATGTTTGTTTTTCTATGTTTGGTCTCTGTTTCGGCCTAGTATGGTTCTCAATCAGAGGCAGGTGTCGTTAGTTGTCTCTGATTGAGAATCATACTTAGGTAGCCTGTGTGTGTTTGTCGCCACATGGTACTGTTTCGGTTTTTGTAGATTTCACGTTATCGTTTATTGTTTTTGTTCGAGTGTTCATTTGTCTTTATTAAAAACATTATGGACACTTTCCACGCTGCATCTTGGTCCGATCCTTACTTATTCTGCCGTTACAGTCCTGAATACAAGTCATTATGTTTGGGGCAAATTCAACACAACACATCACTGACTACCACTTTTCATATTTTCAACCATGGTGGTGGCTGCATCATGTTCTGGGTAGGCTTGTCATCAGCAAGGTCGAGGGAGTTTTTAAGGATAAAAATAAATGGAATTGAGCTAAGCACAGGCAAAATCCTCAAGGAAAATCTGGTTCAGTCTGCTTTCTAATAGACACTGGGAGGCAAATTCACCTTTCAGCAGGACAATAACCCAAAACACCCAAAACCCAAGGCCAAATATACACTGGAGTTTTGTACCAAGACGACATTGAATGTTCCTGATTGGCTTACATACAATATGTGGAATAAGTCAAGAGGTATGAATATTTTCTGAAGACACTGGAGTTGCACTGGAATTGCTTAACAATGAATGTTCCTAAGTGGTTCTAGTTACAGTTTTGACTTAAATCGGCTTGAAAATCTATGGCAAAACTTGAAAATGTCTGTCTGACAATGATCAACAACCAACTTGACAGAAATTGAGGAATTTTTTAGAGAATAATGGGTCCCGCTTAAAATTACATGCAGCTTATAGAGGCTTCATAAAGACATCCTAAATGTGTTACAAATCATCTATAACTGTATGCCATGATTTTTTATAAATGTTGCATAACTGTGAAACAACCACCAATGTCAAATGTGACATAACCCACTCTGACAAATATGGCATAAACTTGTGCTTTATAAAGGGTGGCAAAAGCACCACTTAATAATAAAGGGCCAATAAATCATATTAAACTGAGGATTCACAACCCTATCATGCATATTGGTAGAGCATTGCAATGGCAGGATATTGGGTTCGATTCATGGGACCACCCATATGTTAAAATGTATTTACGCATGACTGTAAGTAGCTTTGGATAAAAGTGTCTGCAAAAATGTATATATTATATTTCACTAAAATATTCCTAGGATGGCCCAACCTCTTTCCCTCTTGGGTGCATAGACAATATTGGACCTGACCTCAACTTCCCCAAAATGCTGTGCTGCAGGATGACACACACTCTAAAGTGCAGTCATGCACAGCAAAATAAATGGTTGGTAGGGCCTTTTAAAATCTGCCAACTTCTTTTTTTTCCAAATTCCTTTTTCTTGGTTTCGTATTTCCAGGCTTCGGGTTTCCGTCCTTTTTTCTGGGTTACCCCATTTATTCACACTCATTTAATAGAAAAACAACAACATTGGATTTATTTGTTCACAAGAATGCTTAAACCACATCAGGGGATGACTTTTGAAGTCAAAAGAAATTTAGATTTTTGAGTGTAGTTGCCCTTTAATTCAGTGAGCATGCCCAGCACTGTTGTTTGGCTAGCAGGTTTTCTGTAGTGCAGCAATCGCACATGTGATGTGATGCAGCCGCCAGTGGAATGGCTGGAGTAAAAGGTCAGCAACACTGTATTATTCAGAGCCCCATGAAATGACACCATGTATACAGTTTACAGACCCTACTGAGTATTCCCATACTTTTACTGCTGCACCCAGAATAGTTCCTGCTCTAAGCCAATATGCAGGGGGACAACTTTGGTTTTAGAAGTGGGGGAGCATATTTGTATTTTTGTTTTAATTCTCCAGTAGGATAAACACTCCAAACAGCCTACCCGACCGCTTGGAGGCGTCCGCATGGTCCTAAAGCACACCCGTGAGTCCTTTTGTGTCCCACTCAAATGATAAATCTTGAGGACAAGGGGACATATATATATATATATATATATATATATATATATATATATATACAGTGGGGGAAAAAAGTATTTAGTCAGCCACCAATTGTGCAAGTTCTCCCACTTAAAAAGATGAGAGAGGCCTGTAATTTTCATCATAGGTACACTTCAACTATGACAGACAAAATGAGATTTTCTTTCCCAGAAAATCACATTGTAGGATTTTTAATGAATTTATTTGCAAATTATGGTGGAAAATAAGTATTTGGTCACCTACAAACAAGCAATATTTCTGGCTCTCACAGACCTGTAACTTCTTCTTTAAGAGGCTCCTCTGTCCTCCACTCGTTACCTGTATTAATGGCACCTGTTTGAACTTATCAGTATAAAAGACACATGTCCACAACCTCAAACAGTCACACTCCAAACTCCACTATGGCCAAGACCAAAGAGCTGTCAAAGGACACCAGAAACAACATTGTAGACCTGCACCAGGCTGGGAAGACAATCTGCAATAGGTAAGCAGCTTGGTTTGAAGAAATCAACTGTGGGAGCAATTATTAGGAAATGGAAGACATACAAGACCACTGATAATCTCCCTCGATCTGGGGCTCCACGCAAGATCTCACCCCGTGGGGTCAAAATGATCACAAGAACGGTGAGCAAAAATCCCAGAACCACACGGGGGATGAATGACCTGCAGAGAGCTGGGACCAAAGTAACAAAGCCTACCATCAGCAAGGGCGTTGAAGATGAAACGTGGCTGGGTCTTTCAGCATGACAATGATCCCAAACACACCGCCCGGGCAACGAAGGAGTGGCTTCGCAAGAAGCATTTCAAGGTCCTGGAGTGGCCTAGCCAGTCTCCAGATCTCAACCCCATCGAAAATCTTTGGAGGGAGTTGAATGTCTGTGTTGCCCAGCAACAGCCCCAAAACATCACTGCTCTAGAGGAGATCTGCATGGAGGATTGGGCCAAAATACCAGCAACAGTGTGTGAAAGCCTTGTGAAGACTTACAGAAAACATTTGACCTCTGTCATTGCCAACAAAGGGTATATAACAAAGTATTGAGATAAACTTTTGTTATTGACCAAATACTTATTTTCCACCATAATTTGCAAATAAATTCATTAAAAATCCTACAATGTGATTTTCTGGATTTTTTTTCTCATTTTGTCTGTCATAGTTGAAATGTACCTATGATGAAAATTACAGGCCTCTCTCATCTTTTTAAGTGGGAGAACTTGCACAATTGGTGGCTGACTAAATACTTTTTTGCCCCACTGTATATATACAGTGAGTAAAAAATTTTACTTGATCCCCTGCTGATTTTGTACGTTTGCCCACTGACGAAGAAATAATCCGTCTATAATTTTAATGGTAGGTTTATTTGAACAGTGAGAGACAGAATAACAACAAAAGAATCCAGAAAAACGCATGTCAAAAAGGGAAATAATTATTTGACCCCTCTGCAAAACATGATTTAGTACTTGGTGGCAAAACTGTTGTTGGCAATCACAGAGGTCAGACGTTTCTTGTAGTTGGCCACCAGGTTTGCACACATCTCAGGAGCGATTTTGTCCCACTCCTCTTTGCAGATCTTCTCCAAGTCATTAAGGCTTCGAGGCTGACATTTGGCAACTTGAACCTTCAGCTCCCTCCACAGATTGTCTATGGGATTAAGGTCTGGAGACTGGCTAGGCCACTCCAGGACCTTAATGTGCTTCTTCTTGAGCCACTCCTTTGTTGCCTTGGCCGTGTGTTTTGGGTCATTGTCATGCTGGAATACCCATCCATGACCCATTTTCAATGCCCTGGCTGAGGGAAGGAGGTTCTCACCCAAGATTTGACGGTACATGTCCCCGTCCATTGTCCCTTTGATCTGGTGAAGTTGTCCTGTCCCCTTAGCAGAAAAACAACCCCAAAGCATAATGTTTCCACCTCCATGTTTGACGGTGGGGATGGTATTCTTGGGGTCATAGGCAGCATTCCTCCTCCACCAAACACGGCGAGTTGAGTTGATGCCAAAGACCTCCATTTTGGTCTCATCTGACCACAACCCTTTCACCTAGTTGTCCTCTGAATCATTCAGATGTTCATTGGCAAACTTCAGACGGGCATGTGTATGTGCTTTCTTGAGCAGGAGGACCTTGCGGGCGCTGCAGGATTTCAGTCATTCATGGCATAGTGTGTTACCAATTGTTTTCTTGGTGACTATGGTCCCAGCTGCCTTGAGATCATTGACAAGATCCTCCCGTGTAGTTCTGGGCTGATTCCTCACCGTTCTCATGATCATTGCAACTCCACGAGGTGAGATCTTGCATGGAGCCACAGGCAGAGGGAGATTGACAGTTATTTTGTGTTTCCTCCATTTGCGAATAATCGCACCAACTGTATTCACCTTCTCAACAAGCTGCTTGGCGATGGTCTTGTAGCCCATTCCAACATTGTGTAGGTCTATAATCTTGTCCCTGACATCCTTGGAGAGCTCTGTGGTCTTGGCCATGGTGGAGAGTTTGGAATCTGAATGATTGATTGCTTCTGTGGACAGGTGTCTTTTATACAGGTAACACGCTGAGATAAGCGAAGGTAACACGCACCCTTTAAGAGTGTGCTCCTAATCTCAGCTCGTTACCTATATAAAAGACACCTGGGAGCCAGAAATCTTTCTGATTGAGAGGGAGTCAAATTCTTATTTCCCTCATTAAAATGCAAATCAATTTATAACATTTTTGACATGTGTTTTTCTGGATACTTTTGTTGTTATTCTGTCTCTCACTGCTCAAATAAACCTACCATTAAAATTATAGACCGATCATTTCTTTGTCAGTGGGCAAACGTACAAAATCAGCAGGGGATCAAATACTTTTTTTTTTCACTGTATATATATCTATATATATATCTATATACATTACATTTACATTTAAGTCATTTAGCAGACGCTCTTATCCAGAGCGACTTACAAATTGGTGCTTTCACCTTATGACATCCAGTGGAACAGCCACTTTACAATAGTGCATCTAAGTCTTTTTAGGGGGGGTGGGGGTGAGAAGGATTACTTTATCCTATCCTAGGTATTCCTTAAAGAGGTGGGGTTTCAGGTGTCTCTGGAAGGTGGTGATTGACTCCGCTGTCCTGGCGTCGTGAGGGAGTTTGTTCCACCATTGGGGGGCCAGAGCAGCGAACAGTTTTGACTGGGCTGAGCGGGAACTGTACTTCCTCAGTGGTAGGGAGGCGAGCAGGCCAGAGGTGGATGAACGCAGTGCCCTTGTTTGGGTGTAGGGCCTGATCAGAGCCTGGAGGTACTGAGGTGCTGCTCCGTAGGCAAGCACCATGGTCTTGTAGCAGATGCGAGCTTCAACTGGAAGCCAGTGGAGAGAGCGGAGGAGCGGGGTGACGTGAGAGAACTTGGGAAGGTTGAACACCAGACGGGCTGTGGCGTTCTGGATGAGTTGTAGGGGTTTAATGGCACAGGCAGGGAGCCCAGCCAACAGCGAGTTGTAGTAATCCAGACGGGAGATGACAAGTGCCTGGATTAGGACCTGCGCCGCTTCCTGTGTGAGGCAGGGTCGTACTCTGCGGATGTTGTAGAGCATGAACCTACAGGAACGGGCCACCGCCTTGATGTTAGTTGAGAACGACAGGGTGTTGTCCAGGATCACGCCAAGGTTCTTAGCGCTCTGGGAGGAGGACACGATGGAGTTGTCAACCGTGATGGCGAGATCATGGAACGGGCAGTCCTTCCCCGGGAGGAAGAGCAGCTCCGTCTTGCCGAGGTTCAGCTTGAGGTGGTGATCCGTCATCCACACTGATATGTCTGCCAGACATGCAGAGATGCGATTCGCCACCTGGTCATCAGAGGGGGGAAAGGAGAAGCTTAATTGTGTGTCGTCTGCATAGCAATGATAGGAGAGACCATGTGAGGTTATGACAGAGCCAAGTGACTTGGTGTATAGCGAGAATAGGAGAGGGCCTAGAACAGAGCCCTGGGGGACACCAGTGGTGAGAGCGCGTGGTGAGGAGACAGATTCTCGCCACGCCACCTGGTAGGAGCGACCTGTCAGGTAGGACGCAATCCAAGCATGGGCCGCGCCGGAGATGCCCAACTCGGAGAGGGTGGAGAGGAGGATCTGATGGTTCACAGTATCGAAGGCAGCCGATAGGTCTAGAAGGATGAGAGCAGAGGAGAGAGAGTTAGCTTTAGCAGTGCGGAGTGCCTCCGTGATACAGAGAAGAGCAGTCTCAGTTGAATGACTAGTCTTGAAACCTGACTGATTTGGATCAAGAAGATCATTCTGAGAGAGATAGCGGGAGAGCTGGCCAAGGACGGCACGTTCAAGAGTTTTGGAGAGAAAAGAAAGAAGGGATACTGGTCTGTAGTTGTTGACATCGGAGGGATCGAGTGTAGGTTTTTCAGAAGGGGTGCAACTCTCGCTCTCTTGAAGACGGGAGGGACGTAGCCAGCGGTCAGGGATGAGTTGATGAGCGAGGTGAGGTAAGGGAGAAGGTCACCGGAAATGGTCTGGAGAAGAGAGGAGGGGATAGGGTCAAGCGGGCAGGTTGTTGGGCGGCCGGCCGTCACAAGACGCGAGATGTCATCTGGAGAGAGAGGGGAGAAAGAGGTCAGAGCACAGGGTAGGGCAGTGTGAGCAGAACCAGCGGTGTCGTTTGACTTAGCAAACGAGGATCGGATGTCGTCGACCTTCTTTTCAAAATGGTTGACGAAGTCATCTGCAGAGAGGAGGAGGGGGGAGGGGGAGGAGGATTCAGGAGGGAGGAGAAGGTGGCAAAGAGCTTCCTAGGGTTAGAGGCAGATGCTTGGAATTTAGAGTGGTAGAAAGTGGCTTTAGCAGCAGAGACAGAGGAGGAAAATGTAGAGAGGAGGGAGTGAAAGGATGCCAGGTCCGCAGGGAGGCGAGTTTTCCTCCATTTCCGCTCGGCTGCCCGGAGCCCTGTTCTGTGAGCTCGCAATGAGTCGTCGAGCCACGGAGCGGGAGGGGAGGACCGAGCCGGCCTGGAGGATAGGGGACATAGAGAGTCAAAGGATGCAGAAAGGGAGGAGAGGAGGGTTGAGGAGGCAGAATCAGGAGATAGGTTGGAGAAGGTTTGAGCAGAGGGAAGAGATGATAGGATGGAAGAGGAGAGAGTAGCGGGGAGAGAGAGCGAAGGTTGGGACGGCGCGATACCATCCGAGTAGGGGCAGTGTGGGAAGTGTTGGATGAGAGCGAGAGGGAAAAGGATACAAGGTAGTGGTCGGAGACTTGGAGGGGAGTTGCAATGAGGTTAGTGGAAGAACAGCATCTAGTAAAGATGAGGTCGAGCGTATTGCCTGCCTTGTGAGTAGGGGGAAGGTGAGAGGGTGAGGTCAAAAGAGGAGAGGAGTGGAAAGAAGGAGGCAGAGAGGAATGAGTCAAAGGTAGACGTGGGGAGGTTAAAGTCGCCCAGAACTGTGAGAGGTGAGCCGTCCTCAGGAAAGGAGCTTATCAAGGCATCAAGCTCATTGATGAACTCTCCGAGGGAACCTGGAGGGCGATAAATGATAAGGATGTTAAGCTTGAAAGGGCTGGTAACTGTGACAGCATGGAATTCAAAGGAGGCGATAGACAGATGGGTAAGGGGAGAAAGAGAGAATGACCACTTGGGAGAGATGAGGATCCCGGTGCCACCACCCCGCTGACCAGAAGCTCTCGGGGTGTGCGAGAACACGTGGGCGGACGAAGAGAGCAGTAGGAGTAGCGGTGTTGTCTGTGGTGACCCATGTTTCCGTCAGTGCCAAGAAGTCGAGGGACTGGAGGGAGGCATAGGCTGAGATGAACTCTGCCTTGTTGGCCGCAGATCGGCAGTTCCAGAGGCTACCGGAGACCTGAAACTTCACGTGGGTCGTGCGCGCTGGGACCACCAGATTAGGTGGCGCGGCCACGCGGTGTGGAGCGTTTGTATGGTCTGTGCAGAGAGGAGAGAACAGGGATAGACAGACACATAGTTGACAGGCTAGAGAAGAGGCTACGCTAATGCAAAG
Source organism: Oncorhynchus nerka (assembly GCF_034236695.1). NCBI lineage: Eukaryota > Metazoa > Chordata > Actinopteri > Salmoniformes > Salmonidae > Oncorhynchus > Oncorhynchus nerka. The sequence continues at coordinate 1,653,389 of NC_088421.1, forward strand.
GAGATTGGAATGACAAGTGGACTACACGTCTCGAATGTTCAGAAAGTTAAGCTTACGTAGCAAGAATCTAATTGACTAAAATGATTAAAATGATACAGTACTGCTGAGGTAGGCTAGCTGGTAGTGGCTGCGTTGTTGACTTTGTAGGCTAGCTGGCAGTGGCTGCGTTGTTGACACTACACTAATCAAGTCGTTCCGTTGAGTGTAAAGTTTCTACAATGCTGCTATTCGGGGCTAGCTGGCTAGCTAGCAGTGTTGATTACGTTACGTTGCGTTAAAAGAACGACAATAGCTGGCTAGCTAACCTAGAAAATCGCTCTAGACTACACAATTATCTTTGAAACAAAGATGGCTATGTAGCTAGCTATGTAGCTAGCTACGATCAAACAAATCACACCGTTGGGACTGTAATGAAATGAAATGAAAATGTGATACTTCCTGTGGAGCGAAGCGGAATGCGACCGGAATGCGAAAGTTCTATTCAGTAGACGTTGGCTAGCTGTTGGCTAGCTAGGAGTGACTCCTACGTTAAGGACGACAAATAGCTGGCTAGCTAACCTCGGTAAATTAAGATAATCACTCTAAGACTACACACTCTAAACTACACAATTATCTTGGATACGAAGACAGCAAAGACAACTATGTAGCTAGCTAACACTACACTAATCAAGTCGTTCAGTTGAGTGTGATAGTTACTACAGTGCTACGGTAGACGGTGAACGTTTGCTAGCTGGCTAGCTGCTGGGCAGATAGGAGGACGATGAAATACGATAATTACGCAATTATCACTCTAAGACTACACACTCTAAACTACACAATTATCTTGGATACGAAGACAGCAAAGACAACTATGTAGCTAGCTAACACTACACTAATCAAGTCGTTCAGTTGAGTGTGATAGTTACTACAGTGCTACGGTAGACGGTGAACGTTTGCTAGCTGGCTAGCTGCTGGGCAGATAGGAGGACGACGAAATACGATAATTACGCAATTATCTTTGATACAAAGACGGCTATGTAGCTTAGCTAAGAAGAAATTGCTAAGATTAGACAAATCAAACCGTTGTACTATAATGAAATGTAATGAAATGTAATGAAAAGTTATACAACCTGCAGACCGAAGCAGACCGAAGCGCGGATATATACATTTACGGACATATTCAATCAATCCCTATACCAGTCTGCTGTTCCCACATGCTTCAAGAGGGCCACCATTGTTCCTGTTCCCAAGAAAGCTAAGGTAACTGAGCTAAACGACTACCGCCCCGTAGCACTCACTTCCGTCATCATGAAGTGCTTTGAGAGACTAGTCAAGGACCATATCACCTCCACCCTACCTGACACCCTAGACCCACTCCAATTTGCTTACCGCCCAAATAGGTCCACAGACGATGCAATCTCAACCACACTGCACACTGCCCTAACCCACCTGGACAAGAGGAATACCTATGTGAGAATGCTGTTCATCGACTACAGCTCGGCATTCAACACCATAGTACCCTCCAAGCTCGTCATCAAGCTCGAGACCCTGGGTCTCGACCCCGCCCTGTGCAACTGGGTACTGGACTTCCTGACGGGCCGCCCCCAGGTGGTGAGGGTAGGCAACAACATCTCCTCCCCGCTGATCCTCAACACGGGGCCCCACAAGGGTGCGTTCTGAGCCCTCTCCTGTACTCCCTGTTCACCCACGACTGCGTGGCCACGCACGCCTCCAACTCAATCATCAAGTTTGCGGACGACACAACAGTGGTAGGCTTGATTACCAACAACGACGAGACGGCCTACAGGGAGGAGGTGAGGGCCCCCGGAGTGTGGTGTCAGGAAAATAACCTCACACTCAACGTCAACAAAACTAAGGAGATGATTGTGGACTTCAGGAAACAGCAGAGGAACACCCCCCTATCCACATCGATGGAACAGTAGTGGAGAGGGCAGAGTTTTAAGTTCCTCGGCATACACATCACAGACAAACTGAATTGGTCCACTCACACTGACAGCGTCGTGAAGAAGGCGCAGCAGCGCCTCTTCAACCTCAGGAGGCTGAAGAAATGGCTTGTCACCAAAAGCACTCACAAACTTGCACAATCGAGAGCATCCTGGCGGGCTGTATCACCGCCTGGTACGGCAACTGCTCCGCCCTCAACCGTAAGGCTCTCCAGAGGGTAGTGAGGTCTGCACAACGCATCACCGGGGCAAACTACCTGCCCTCCAGGACACCTACACCACCCGATGTTACAGGAAGGCCATAAAGATCATCAAGGACATCAACCACCGAACCACTGCCTGTTCACCCCGCTATCATCCAGAAGGCGAGGTCAGTACAGGTGCATCAAAGCTGGGACTGAGAGACTGAAAACAGCTTCTATCTCAAGGCTATCAGACTGTTAAACAGCCACCATTGAGTGGCTGCTGCCAACACACTGTCATTGACACTGACCCAACTCAGCCACTTTAATAATGGGAATTGATGGGAAATGATGTAAATATATCACTAGCCACTTTAAACAATGCTACCTTATATAATGTTACTTACCCTACATTATTCATCTCATATGCATACGTATATACTGTACTCTACATCATCGACTGCATCCTTATGTAATGTATCACTAGCCACTTTAACTATGCCACTTTGTTTACTTTGTCTACATACTCATCTCATATGTATATACTGTACTCGATACCATCTACTGTTTGCTGCTCTGTACCATCACTCACTCATATATCCTTATGTACATATTCTTTATCTTCTTACACTGTGTATAAGACAGTAGTTTTAGAATTGTTAGTTAGATTACTTGTTGGTTATCACTGCATTGTCGGAACTAGAAGCACAAGCATTTCGCTACACTCGCATTAACATCTGCTAACCATGTGTATGTGACAAATAAAATTTGATTTGATTTGATTTGATTTTAATATTTATATATTGTATACATATGTATTGGAACATATTTTGAAACCCACATTGTTATGCAAATGTAACTTATATATGAATAAAATATAAACAAATATAAATTACTGTTAATGCTTAGACAAGTTTTCATATATCATGAATGGTTATTGGCACTTTTCTAATACTACATGAAGGCTTTCATTTTGAACATTTCCAAAATTCCTGACCAGGAAGTAGTTTCTTAGTGTCGCTAACAAGAAGCTTGTATTGTGCTGCCACTGGACAGCGAAAAACAGACAAGTTAACTTGTATTTATTGTAATTTAAATGAGTTTGTAGTAGTTAAGTGTTGAGTTAGATTACTTACTGTAGCTACCTCAATCGTTGTTTCAAATAATTTCAGTGACTTCACAGTATTCCTATCTAGCTCAGCAAAATACAAATCCCGTTAAATACAGCCATGTCTCATAGTCACATCATGAGATTTGTAAATCAAAGAGGAATATAATAATACTAATTGAATGGAGTTTCCCAGCTTCCCATGTATTGTAGAGTTTCTGGCGCAGCACAGAAATGCCCTTATCCAGATGATGTGACAAAGGCATTTCCTAACAGACCTGCTAACATTCTTTATTGTTACTTTAAGGTTGGAACCAACATGCAATACCTCCAGCAGGAAGAGATGCAAGAACCACAGTCCTGTGTAATGTTCCATGTACACTATATTACCAAAATTATGAGCACACCTGCTCGTTGAACACCTCATTACAAAATCATTGGCATTAATATGGAGGTGGTCTCCCTTTATCTGCTATAACAGCCTTCACTCTTCTGGGAAGGCTTTCCATTAGATGTTAGAACATTGCTGCGGGGACTTGCTTCCATTCAGCCACAAGAGCATTAGTGAGGTCGGGCACTGATGTTGGACGGTTAGACCTGGCTCGCAGTTCGCGAGCCAAAGTTGTTCAATGGGGTTGATGTCAGGGCTCTGTGCAGGCCAGTCAAGCTTTTCCACAACGATCTCGACAAATCATTTCTGGACAGACCTCGCTTTGTGCATGGGGGCATTGTCATGCTGAAACAGGAAAGAGCATTAAGATTTCCCTTCACTGGAACTAAGGGGCCTAGCCCCAACCATGAAAAAGAGCCCCAGACCATTGTTCCTCCTCCCCAAACCTTACAGTTGGCGCAATACATTTGGGCAGGTAGTGTTCTCCTGGCATCCGCCAAACCTAGATTCGTCTGTCGGACTGCCAGATGGCGAAGAGTGATTCATCACTCCAGAGAACACGTTTCCACTGCGCCAGAGTCCAATGGCGGTGAGCTTTACACCACTCCAGCCGACGCTTGGCATTGCGCATGGACATCTTAGGCTTGTGTGCGGCTGCTCGGTCATGGAAACCCATTTCATGACGCTCCCGACTAACAGTTATTGTGCTGAAGTTGCTTCCAGAGGCAGTTTGGAACTCGGTAGTGAGTGTTGCAACCGAGAACAGGCAATTTTTATGCGTTACACACTCCAGCACTCTGCGGTCCCGTTCTGTGAGCTTGTGTGGCCAACCACTTCGAGGCTGAGATGTTATTGCTCCTAGACATTTCCACTTCACCATAACAGCACTTACGGCTGACCGGCAGCTCTAGCTAGGCATAAATGTTAAGAGGTGACTTGTTGGAAATGTGGCATCCTATGACGGTGCCACGTTGAAAATCACTGAGCTCTTCAGCAAGGTTATTCTACTTCCAATGTTTGTCTATGGAGATTGCATGGCTGTGTGCCTGATTTTATACACCTGTCAGCAACCTTGTGGCTGACATAGCCAAAACCACACATTTTAAGGGAGTCCACATAATTGTGTATATATAGTGTAATTGCATTGCTGGACTTTTTGAAACGTAATGTTTTTGTATTTTTTTCAGTTCTGCCCACACATTTTCTATGGGATTGAGGTCAGGGCTTTGTGATGGCGACTCCAATACCTTGACTTTGTTGTCCTTAAGCCATTTTGCCACAACTTTGGAAGTATGCTTGGGGTCATTGTCCATTTGGAAGATCCATTTGCGACCAAGCATTAACTGCCTGACCGATGTCTTGAGATGTTGCTTCAATATATCCACGTAATTCTCCTCCTCGTGATGCCATCTATTTTGTGAAGTGCACCAGTTCCTCCTGCAGCAAAGCACCCCCACAACATGATGCTGCCACCCCCGTGCTTCACAGTTGCGATGGTGTTCTTCTGTTTGCAAGCCTCCCCCTTTTTCCTCCAAACATTACGATGGTCATTATGACCAAACAGCTGTATTTTTGTCTCATCAGACCAGGGGACATTTCTCCAAAAAGTACGATATTTTTCCCCATGTGCAGTTGCAAACCGTAGTCTGGCTTTTTTATGGCAGTTTTGGAACATTGGCTTCCTTGCTGAGCAGCCTTTCAGGTTACGTCGATATAGGACTTGTTTTACTGTGGATATAGATGCTTTTGTACCTGTTTCCTCCAACATCTTCAAAGGGTCCTTTGCTGTTGTTCTGGGATTGAAATGCACTTTGCGCACCAAAGTATGTTCATCTCTTGGAGACAGAACGCGTCTCCTTGCTGAGCGGTATGACAGCTGCGTGGCCCCATGGTGTTTATACTTGGGTACTATTGTTTGTACAGATGGACGTGGTTCCTTCAGGCGTTTGGAAATTGCTCCCAAGGATGAAGCAGACTTGTGGACGTCTACAATTTTTTTTCTGATGTCTTGGCTGATTTCTTTTGATTTTCCCATGATGTCTAGCAACGAGGCACTGAGTTTGAAGGTAGGCCTTAAAGTACATCTTCAGGGACACCTCCAATTGACTTAAATTAGTCAATTAGTCAATCAGAAACTTCTAAAGCCATGACATAATTTTCTGGATTTTACATCACTTTTATAAGCTAAACATAATTTAAAGTGGGACCGAATAGGGTCCAAATATTATGGAATCCAAGTGTGCAACACACTTAGACTTACCCAGAAAGACTCACAGCTGTAATCGCTGCCAAACATGTATTGACTCAGGGTGTTGAATACTTAAATTAAGATATATTACGGTTTTAATTTTCTTAATTGTTTTACAAATGTTAAAATTGTTCTTTACTTGGACATTATTTTGTGTAGTTCGCTAACAAAAAAGGACTTTTTATTCGTTTTAATCCGTTTTATCCCATTTTGTAACACAACAAAATGTGAAAAAATGTAAAGGGGCGTCAATACTTTCTGAAGGTACTATCTGTTCCAAAGTAAGATTGATAAGTGATGAGACACTCGTTATGCTTTGTCAACACAAATGGCATCCTATTCCCTATTTAGTGCACTACTTGTCATCACAAGTAGTGCACTAAAGTAGTGCACTATTTGTCATCACACCCCACCACTAGCCAGATGCTCTTTACACGTAGTTCATAGCTTGGAAGCATCATCGTCTACATAATTGGGTTTCCCACCGCCGTGCACCGAAACCTGATTGATTCGTTAGGAAGGCGCTTGTGACTCCGATACAGCCAGCTGGTGTTGGAAGCTGGCAGGTTTGGGGCAGAAACAAACTGTGAAACGGGAGGGAGGGAGAGGTGGAAGGGTGGAAGGGGGTTTACATGTGTGTCCTGCTATTGCTGTAAACTAAGAGGGAAAGAGAGCACAGAGCTGGTCTTGGTATGGTGTCGGATGGTGGTGGTGATGACAGACAGCAACAGAACACACACTAATTTAACTGTCCAAACAACTGTCCAAAAGTACACATACTGTACACGTTCTATTAAACATGGTGAAATATGAAGTGGCACACTCATTAAATGTTAATTGTATGAAACAGACAGACATTTTTACAATGATTTTAAATTCTGTGAAGGTCTCAGAAATATTTGGAAGCTGTATGTAATGAATTCCACTTACATTTGTATCTGAAAAATCTGTCAAGTAAATACTTGTCTATTCGATCTAGAAATCATTATGTACAGTCATTTGATTGATATTGCAACTGCCACTGTAAATGAAAGACAATTAGAACAGCTCATGGGGTAAGTTTTGCCCTGAATCAGATAGACTCCAAATAAACCACCTTGTTGATCTCAAGCTATACAGTGATTCAGTAATCACACATTTTTTTACCAGATGATCAACTAAAACTACAATAAATGACTAAATGTAAGCATGGCTGTTTCTGTTGATCCATTGATTTGAACTGAATCCCCATTCAGACCAGCTGACACCTAGGAATAGAGAAAGGATTATATATTTTTCATTTAACAAGGTCAACTAAGTCAGTTAATTAAGAATAAATTCTTATTTACAATTATGGCCTACCCCAACCAAACCCTTCCCCGGACAACAGTGGGGCAATTGTGCAACGCTCTATAGGACTCCCAATCACAGTCGGTTGTGATACAGCCTGGAACAGCCTCGAACCAGAGTCTGTGGTGACACCTCTAGCAGTGAGATGCAGTGCCTTAGTCCTCTGCGCCACTCGGGAGCCACAATATGATTGGACCTGAACACATGTGTATTACAGGACACATAGTGCTGGTACATGGCATTTTCAGGTACTTATTTCAACTTCTGATGTAACTAACAGCCATTTGCTTATTTCAGTGATCAAACAAAATAGTTGTGAGTGAGTAATAAGGCCGTCATTGAAAATAAGAATTTGTTCTTAACTGACTTGCCTAGTAAAATAAAGGTACAATTTTTTTTTTAAATAGTGGGAAAAAATGCATGATACATCAACTTTATTTTGATTATTCATCTTTCAACGAGCTAAACAAAAAAAAGTATGTATTGTTATTTACTCAAAACTTTGGATCTGCCATTTATATAGGATTGGTTAAAACATGCTAATAATGGTCCTCTGAGTATATCAAAAAACGTTTGGTGTACCTCCACTGGTATGCCATCCAGCCCTGGAGTTTTCCCAGACATAAAGGCTTTAATTGCATCAAGAAGTTCCTCCTCTGTAATTTGGCCTTCACATGAGTCTTTCTGTACAGATGTTAATTTTACATTATTAATATAAATAAAATCCATATAATTAGCTCGGTTAGTGGAGATGGAGGAGACAAACGAAAAGTACTTTACTTTCTCTTTCAAAATATTGTTCAGTGAATCATGAGTGACTCCATCATTTGGAAGAAGTTTCAGTAAAAAAAAATTGATGTCATTTCTATGTTGAAGATTGAAAAAGAATTTGGTGCATTTTCCCCCATATTCCATCCAGTTCACTTTATTTTTCATAATATATTACACTGTATCTTTGTTGAATAAGTTCCTCCATTAATTTGAGTTTTTCCTCTACTTACTCTGAGACTCTATGGTAGCCTCTGTCCTAGTTAAAAACAAGTTATCATCCAGTAGGTTTTGATTCAATTTCCAATGTTCTCGCCGACGTGGAAATTCTGTAAGAGTAATATGTATGCCAATTATGTGATGGTCCGACCGCATTCTGTCTCCAATCAATACTTTTTAAACTTTTGGTGCCAGAAAGGAATGACATAAGAAAGTAATCAAGATGACTAGCTTGTTTAAGCCTCCTCCATGTATATCTCACTAGGTCTAGGTCAGGGTATTTAAGCCTCCGTATATCCACTAATTCCAATATATCCATGACATTCATGATTTCCTTAAATGCCTGAGAGTGATAGTTTGTAGTGTGATTTCCTTTACAGTTCATAAAGGTATTTAAAACCGTATTATATTCTCCCACCAAAATAATGGAGCCTTGTGTTGCTTGTAGGGTTGATACATTTTCAAAGAAGCATGGCTCATTATTATTTAGACCGTATAGGTTAATAAGCCATATCTGTCCAATAACATATTTAAAATCATCCATCTACCTTGAGGATCTGTTTGGACAATTTGCACATTTGGATCAAAATTACTGTTAATTAAGATCATCACCCCTTTTGAATTTCTTTACACCAGTCCTTTTTTTCCACAAAACTTAATCTAAAATTGTTGAATGAGTTTCCTGTAAACAATAGATAATATATTCCTTCTATTTTATCCAGGTAAATACTGATCTTCTTTTCTTATTATCTGCTAAGCCATTACAATTATAACTGGCTATACTTATTTCACCAATTACCATAATGAGACACAAGTTTCAATTCTATTTATCATAATATATGTTTGTAAACGTACCATTAAAAAGTAACATGATGATTGAGTGTCTATATAGCTGTACCATGATATTTGTATTGCTACTAAATAAACTCCAATTGGTCCCCACTATTCCACCCGCTAAAACCCCTCCTCATCCCAAGTTGGGTTGTCATCCCAATGACGGACAGACCATCCCCAACCACCCGGATCCCATGGCCCTGGAGAGACCGTGACCATCCTTCGAAAGACCACACAGTGCCACCCACAGAACAGAAGCAGATCAACCGCCAAAAGCATTTCCATTGCCCTCACCTCGATTTGTATTACATATAGCTATTAAAAAATAAATGTATTTAAAAAAAAATCCCGTTTCTCTTCATTTCCATTAGCTATTCATATTTGTAGTAATCTAGGCAGTTTATGTAAAGGTTTGTTAACTCTTACCAGTATTACAAAAAATTACATTTAGAAAGCAATTATTATTTTTGTGATTCATCCTATATTGTCCCTAACATCTAACATACACACTGACACACCCACACAAACACTCAGACACTCATATACACTCAACCCCTTTCCCTCACAAACAACCATACACTCAGATGCTCAGCAGTTGCACCATCACCGAGCCCATCTCAAGTGTATATAGGTTCAGAATTTTTGTGAAATAGCACAGCTACAAATATATGGAAAATGGAAATCAAAGTGGATGGACATCAGAAACAGAGGAAGGCCAGGACTAAAAACAAACAAGATATATATATTGTAAAATAATTGTGTCTGTAAAATGTGTATAGTATGTATAAGCTGAAAGCAGAAGCCTAAGTGTTATTGTTTATTAGTTTACCCCAATTGGGGGAGCGGTGGTAGGGTTTGTGGGGAATAATAAAGGAAGTTATATTCAAAAAACTGTGTATGTGTATATATGTATATATATGTGGGTATGTACATATAGGTGTATATGTATGAATGTTTATATATATATGAATGAAAGAATGACGAATGAATGAATTAAATTTTATTTTGGTGTCAAATCGCCAATTGGAAACCCATTACCTATGGGATTAATTGGCACATAAACAAGCTCTTCTAGGCAGAGTTCCTCTGTCCAGTGTATGTGTTCTTTTGCCCATCTTAATCTTTTCTTTTTATTGGCCAGTCTGACATGGCTTTTTCTTTGCAACTTTGCCTAGAAAGCCAGCGCCCCAGGAGTCGCCGCTTCACTGTTGACGTTGAGACTAGTGTTTTGCGCATACTATTTAATTAATTCGTTATGTCCTTTCCTCTTTCATTTCACCACAATACTGACCTGTTTCAATACGCAGACGCAATATCCCTGAACTCACCTGTTTTAATACGCAGAGAGACAACATCCCTGATCTTACCTGTGCACATAGCAATCTCTTGCTAGGTAGGTTATATATAATATATCTCTCACACACGAATTCACCCTTAATCAAACAAAAGGCTCTCAATTTGGGTTTATAATTAATCACCTCCACCCATTTAATTTCATATTGCATCAACAGTTGTTTTGTAATCACATCTATGTCTCCCTTAATTCGGTTTTCATACAGATATTCACAGTCGGACTGTTGAAAAAGGTCAGACATTTCAGTTGCCCAGGCTCCCACTATGGGTAGATCCCATTGAAAAACTTTACTAGCTATTCTGGCAGTTGGCATTCCAAAGTCCATTCATGCACACCTTCCATCTCACCTATATGTATGTGGGTATGTGTATGTACACTATGTATATATATATATAAAAACTGTACCCCAAAAAGATATGGGGGATTGGAAATGATGCAGACAATTACATTGATGGAAGCAACAATCTATCTGTAATATTAAAGCTGATCCATCCCCTATGTTTAAAATAAATAAATAAATATATATATATATATATATATATATATGTAGGGGCCTCCCGGGTGGCGCAGTGGTCTAAGGTACTTCATCACAGTGCTAGCTGTGCCACCAGAGACTCTGGGGTTGAGCCCAGGCTCTGTCGCAGCCAGATGCGACCGGAAGGTCAATGGGGCGACGCACAATTGGCCTAGCGTCGTCCGGGTTAGGGAGGGTTTGGCATGTAGGGATATCCTTGTCTCATCGTGCACTAGCGACTCCTGTGGCGGGCCGGGCGCAATGCACGCTGACCAGGTCGCTAGGTGCATGGTGTTTCCTCCGACACATTGGTGCGGCTGGCTTCCTGGTTGGATGCGCGTTGTGTTAAGAAGCAGTGCAGCTTGGTTGGGTTGTGTTTCGGAGGACGCATAGCTCTCGACCTTTGTCTCTCCCGAGCCCGTACGGGAGTTGTAGCGATGAGACAAGATTGGATACAATTGGATACCACGAAATTGGGGAGAAAAAGGGGGTAAAATTAAAAATATATATATGTATAAAAAATGTAAAATATATAAATACAGATCCAAAACCATGAACTATTCAATAATGTTGTTCCTGGGAGAAATTATTATTTTGAAAATGTTCAATTGATATAATGTTCAATTGATATATATATCGAACGGCAGGTAGCCTAGTTGTTAGAGTGTTGGACTAGTAACTGAAAGGTTGCAAGATCGAATCCTTGAGCTGACAAGGTAAAAATCTCTCGTTCTGTCCCTGAACAAGGCAGTTAACCCACTGTTCCTAGGCCGTCATTGAAAATAAGAATTTGTTCTTAACTGACTTGCCTAGTTAAATAAAGGTAAAATATATATATTACTTAGCTAGATAATGATTGACTTTGAAACATTGATTCCTGGTGCAATTGTCTGGACTGTTTAGTGAGAGTAAAATGACTCTCTTTACTAATAGCCTAGATAACGGTACCTATATTTGAGTATGAATTCAAGCTATCTACTCCTCAACGGTCTCATCAGTGTGTTCCCATTAGACCCATGCAGGTTCAGTTTTAGAACAGCTTAAGCATTAACATTTTGCCCCAGGTTCAATTCGTTATGTCCCAGATGTACAGCAGGTTGGGAGCAGGTAGAAAACGTCATCTGTGCCAGCTGGTGTGTTTCACACCGTAGCTGCTCAATACAGTTTCTAGGATGCCAGCGGCGAACCATACCAGAGATATTAATATCCATACCGTTCTCTTAGACTCCTCTCTGACCCTTTCCGGCCCTCAAAACAATATGTATGATTATAAACGTGTATTTCTGTACAACAACTGTTATTTTAACAGAGAATGTAGGCTACATCCAAAATGTCAGTTGTCAGATTTTCAGGGTAATGAATCTGCACTAGACAGCTGTTGAAGAAAGAGGTGGTGAATTCATTCCTTCACAGGTGTCAATCAATGCCAGTCTGATAGTCCAGCTGCTTACCTTGTGATGTGATGATCCCTATTTGTTCAGGTTAAAGTTCCCTTTCTCCAACTGTTCTAGAACAGAGGTACAGAGATTTCCACAGAGGTTTTCCAGTTCCCCTTCTGCTCGCTAAGGTTCTTTAGCCAAACTGTAGCATGTTCTCTGCTGGGTTCTGGCTAATTCTCTTCAGATCCTTTATGGGTAGAACCACTCCATTCGAGTGAGGCAGAACCGGAAAAACCCGCTGAGCTTCTTCATCTCGATTGGTCCTGGTCGTCAATAGTCTCTTTCTCCGTTCAGGAAAAGTGTCTGCACAACACAACGCAGTGACAGGACAGGGACCGTACCGCTGCACAACACACCACCTGTTCCAGCAAGACGCACTCGATAGGTGCTCTCGTTTTCAGAAATAGATAGATGGGAAAATTGGGAAGGAAAGTAGCCCTTCGCAAATGACCAGAACCCCCAAAGGTAACATTTCTAGGTAACAATTTTCTGGGAAAAGAAGCATGATATTCCGGTCTGAATGATCTTTGGGGATCTCTCTCTCTCCCTCTCTCTCGCTCTCTCTGGAGGGGTCCACTTGTTTAAATCAACGTTTCCCCCAACCTTGTCCAATCCACACAGTCACCCTCTCTTCTTTCTCTGTCTCTCGCTCTTTCTCTCTATCTCTGCTATCTGATCCAGGTCTGCTGCAGTTCTATCTCTCGCTCACTCACTGTTGATCACTGCCCCCTCTCTATCTCTCTCTCTCTCTACCTCCCTCTTTCCGTCTGTGTCACTGTATTTGGCATTTTTAGACTATGCGCTTGTCCGTTCCCGAAGAACTGCGTTGGCACTGAGATGCAGCCTGATGCTCAGTGTACACACAAACAACTGAACACACATTAAGTAACACACATTTTCAACAACCTTGACACCATACATAAACATATTAATTATAATATTGCAGAGTCCAAAACATACACAAGTTTACACACATAAAATACACACATACACACACAATCCATTACCTGCACTACCTGTTGGTGTAGTCATGAATGTGTTGGTTGATTTCTTGTTGCCAGTTTTAACTTACATAGATTGCTGATGTTTGTTTGTGTGAGTGTGTGTGCATGCGTATGTGTGCATGCCTGTGCGTGCGTATATGCGTTTGTGTTACGCCGCCACCTTGAAAACTGTCTCGGGGTTAAGGTGGTGTAGTCTTGTCCTTTTAATACTTACAGTAATTAAACAAGAGGGGTTGCGCCATAATTCTCATGTCTGTACAGGGATTGCCCCCCCCCTGTCCTCTGTCCGCCCCCACCGCCTTCCTCTTCACCCCCTGTCCGGGCAATCCCTGTGGATGATCTGACCTTTCTGGCTCATTGGGGAGTGTTTGGGAGGTGAGGCTATATCCCAAATAAAAATGGATCCACAATTGTTACACAACCCCCCTTACATAAGAGTGAGTTGAAATGCTGGAGAGCACACCAGCTAGAATACAGTAAGGTTTCACATACAATGTTGGACCTGAAAAAGTGTGGCAGTAAACAGCATTGCAATTACAATTCTTGTGTCAGCTAACATTATGAGAGTCAAGTGAATTGTAATATTGAAATCACAAGAATTGGCAATGCTATTACATTTACGAATTCACTGGCGAATGTAGAGCATTTATGAAATGCGCACCATGGGTGATAAACCATCAAGCATGTTTTGAGATTTGATGGGGGGCAAGACATAGGTGTTTTCCGAAATTGGAAATACGGTTTTAGTGGGGGCACAGATTTGTCTTAGTCATTAACACACATACACAAACACACATGCACACACACAGAAAACCCACTTGTGCTCCCCCTCCCTTCACTGTGCAGGGTTAGACTAGTGAAGGTGATTTGGTGGTTACACTAAGAGAGCATATGCCACTCAGCAAGGCATGCTGGTCCTCAGAGCTCCATATATGGTCCTCATCACTCAGTGGTGCCTAGGTCATTCTCAGATTGTTGCTAGGACGGGGTACACCTACGCTGCTGGGAAAAGTAGGACACGGGATGCTTCCTAAATGGCACCCTATTTCATATGTAGTGCACTATTTTGACCAGGGCCCATAAGATCAAATTACATTTTATATGTCAAATGCTTCGTAAACAACAGGTTTACTAAGAGTGAAATGCTTAGTTACGTCCTCTTCCCAACAATGCAGGGAGAAAAATAGAAAAACTATAGAAAGACACAAGGAATAAATACACAATTTCCTGATGCACCAGGAAATTCAAATGAGACTCACGAGTGGCTGAAAATGAGCTGTTCTATTTCTCTGCGAGACAGTTGATTCATTGGTATCAGGGTTGCCATCAAAATTATGTTCTCTCACTCGCTCAAACGCTCAGCCTAGATCCTATTATTGCAACATTAAAATGTACAAAAATCTATCTGAAATGAAGCCATACAAATCAAATTGTATTTGTCACGTGCCAAATACAACAGGTGGAGACTTTACCGTGAAATGCTTATTTACAAGTCCTTTCCCAACAATGAGGAGTAAAAAAATGAAAGGGAATTAGTATCATAAGCAGCCTCCAACGTCGTTGTAAAAGATTTCGTTGTACGCAATTGCATCTTATCGATGCTAGCGATATCATGATGAGATTATGAGGCCCATTGTCGTGCCATTCATCTGCCACCATCACCTCATGTTTCAGCATGATAACGCACGGCCCCATGTCGCAAGGATCTGTACACAATTACTGCAGTTGAAAAAGTTGAAAATGTCCCACTTCTTCAATGGCCTGCAAACTTACCAGACATGTCACCCATTGAGCATGTTTGGGATGCTCTGGATCGACATGTACGAGAGTTTGTTCCAGTTCCTTCCTATATCCAGCAACTTCACAAAGCCATTGAAGAGGAGTAGGACAACATTCCACAGGCCACAATCAACAGCCTGATCAACTCTATGTGAAGGAGATGTGTCGCTCTGCATGAGGAAAATGGTGGTCACACCAGATACTGACTGGTTTTCTGATCCACAGACTTTTATTTTTGTATCTGTGACCAACAGATGCATATCTGTATTCGTAGTCAAGTGAGATCCATAGATTAGAGCGTAATTTATTTATTTCAATTGACTGATTTCCTTATATGAACTGTAATTCAGTAAAATCTTAGAAATTGTTAAATGTTGCATTTAAATTTGTGTTCAGCATGCATGTAGGTAGGGGTAAAAGTGACTAGGCAATCAAGATAGATAATAACAGAGTAACAGCAGTGCATGTGAAGAGTTTAAAAGTGTGCGTGTGGCCACAATATTCATGTGTGTGTGAGCGTGTGTGTGTAAGTGTGTGTGTGTATGTGTGTATGTCAGTGTAGTATTTCTGAGTGTGTGGGTACAGTCCAGTGAGTGTTCATGGAGCCAGTGCAAGAGAATCAGTGCAACAAAAAAGTGTCAATGCAAATAGTCAGGGTAGCCATTTGATTAACTGTTTCTGCAGTCTTATTGAGGGTAGAAGAGGTTCAGGAGCCTTTTGGTCCCAGAATTGGCGCTCCAGTATCGTGTGGTAGCCTAGAGAACAGTCTATGACTTGGGTGGAGGGCCTTCGACTGACACTGTCTGATACAGAAGTCCTGGATGGCAGTGATGTCCTACATCTGTAGCGCCTTACAGTCGGATGCCAAGGTGATGCAACCAGTCAAGATGCTCTCAATTGTGCAGCTGTACAACTTTTGGAAGATCTGAGGGCACATGCCAAATATTTTCAGCCTCCTGAGGGGAAAGAGGAGTTGTTGCACCCTCTTCACAACTGTGTTGGTGTGTTTAGACCATGATAGGTCCTTAGCGATGTGGACACCAATTAACTTGAAGCTCTCAACCTGCTCCACGACAGCCCCACAATGTGAATAGGGGTGTGCTTGGTCCACCATTTCCTGTAGTCCTCGATCAGCTCCTTTGTCTTTCTGACGTTGAGGGAGTGGTTGTTGTCTCATCATCGTCGGTGATCAGGCTTACCACTGTTGTGTCTTTGGCAAACTTAATGGTGGTGTTGGAGTCGTGCTTTGCCACACAGTCGTTGGTTAACAGGGAGTACAGGAGGTGACTAAGCATGCACCCCTGAGGGGCCCTGTGTTGAGGATCAGTGTGGCAGATGTTTTGTTGCATACCCTCACCACTTGGGGGTGGCATGTCAGAAAATCCAGGATCCAGTTGCACTATGCTGTTGAACGATGAACTGAAGTCAATGAGCAGCATTCTCACGTAGGTGTTTCTTTTGTCCAGGTGGGAAAGGGCAATGTGGAGTGCACAGATTGCATCGTCTGTGGATCTGTTGGGGCTGTATGCAAATTGGAGTGAGTCCAGGGTGTCTGGGATGATGGTGTTGATGTGAGCCATGATCAGCCTTTCAAAGCATTTCATGGCTACAGATGGGAGTGCTACGGGTCGGTGATATTCAGGTTACCATGTTGTTCTTGGGCACAGGGACTATGGTGGTCTGTAATACCTTGGTATTGGTATTACAGACAGGGTCAGGGAGAGGTTGACAATGTCAGTGAAAACACTTGCCATCTGATCACTGCATGCTCTGAGTACGCATCCTGGTAATCCATCTGGCCCCGCGGCCTTGCGAATGTTAGCCTGTTTAAAGGTCTTACACCAGCTACGGAGAGTGAGATCACACAGATCACACAGAGTTGGTGCTCTCATGCCTCGAAGTGAGTATTTAAGGCACTTAGCTCGTCTGGTAGGCTCTCGTCACTGGGCAGTTCGCAACTGGGTTTCCCTTTGTAATCCCTAATAGTTTGCAAACCCTGCCACATCCAACAAGCATCAGTAGAACTCAATCTTAGTCTTCTATTGATGTTTTGCCGGTTTGATGGCTCGTAGGAGGTCGTAGCGAGATTTCTTATTTCTTAAGTATCCGGATTAGTGTCCTGCTCCTTGAAAGCGGCAGCTCTAGCCTTTAGCTCAGTGCGGATGTTGCCTGTAATCCATGGCTTCTGGTTGTACGGTCACTGTGGGGATGACATCATCAATGCGCATCTTAATGAAGCCATTGACTGATGTGGTGAACTCCTCATTGTTTTGAATGAATACCGGAACATATTCTAGTCTGTGCTAGTGAAACAGTCCTGTAGCCTCCACTTCATCGGACCATTTCCATATTGAGCGCGTCACTGGTACTTCCTTTTTAAGTTTTTGCTTGTAAGCAGGAAAAAGGAGGATATAGTTATGGTCAGATTTGCCAAAGGGAAGGCGAGGGAGAGCCCTGTATGCATTTCTGTGTGTGGAGTAAAGGGGATCAAGAGTTTTGTTGCCTTTTAGTTGCACAGGTGACATGCTGGTTAAAATTAGGTAAAAAAATAAAAAATTCCCTGCACACAAGCAGCGACGCCTCTGGATGTGCATTTTTGTTTGCTTTATGGTCCTATACAGCTCATTGAGTCTGGTCTTAGTGCCAGCATCAGTTTGTGGTGGTAAATAGACAAGCTATGAAAAATATAGATGAAAATTATCTTTGTAAATAGTTTGGTCAGTAGCTTATCATTAGTTATTCTAACTGAAGCGAGCAAAAACATGGAACTTACTTAACATTAGAGATCGCGCACCAGCTGCTGTTAACAAAGAAACACACCTGAGGTTGCTGTCTGATCTAGACAATGCATGGAGAATCCCTTAAGATATTGTATATATTATCCCTGTTCTTGTTCAGTCAAGACTCAAGTCCAGTTGATAGGATTGTCTCAAGCAGAGTTCATCCAGTTTGTTCTCCAGTGACTGCACATTCGCCAACAGAACAGTGAGCAATGGTGGTCTATTTGTTCGCCAACGTAATCTCGTTAGGAGGCCGCCTCACATGCCTCTTTTTCGCCGTCGCGTCCTCTTTAGAGTCCCGGGAATTAGGGCCTGGCCTGAAGTAAGCCGAATGTTTAGAGCTTCCCACTCATTAGAACTCTTCATTCAAATCGAGGTTAGTGATCGCTGCTCTGATGTCTAGAAGCCATTTACGGTCATAGGAAATGATGGCGGACACATTTTGTACCAAAAAAGTTAAGACCAGCATAAAAAAAACACACAAAATAGCATAATTGGTCAGGAGCCTGTAAAACGGCAGCTATCGTCTGTAGCGCCATTCTTGACATCAGAGCCATAGGTTTCTGGTCAAGGCTCTGGTCCACAGTAGTCCACTATGTAAGAATATTCTACATTTGGTTCCTCTGTCCTTGTTTCCTCAATTCCTCTCAAAGCTCATAGGAGAAGAGGTCTTAGGGAGGGACCTTGAATCCTCACCTCTAATGTTCTTTGAGAAAACAAGGACAAAGGAGGCAATGATTTGACAGCTAGTAACGTCTCAGTGAGGAACATCTAGTGGCACCTGTGTTCACGTGATTCTCCCACTGGTTGTCTGATCTTCTGACTTCGTTAATGTCATTGTTGTAAGTGAAACAACAGTGAAACAGTGAAGACCTACCCTATAGCGGGATTGAAATTTAAAAGCAACGTTCCTGTGTTTGCAGAGACTGCATTCATGGTAAACACTGCATTGGTCGGCTCAATCGGAAATTCCCTTAAAAGGTTTATCGCGATACAAACTTACGGATTGAATCTAGCCCTAAATCAGTTTGGATGCCAGGCTACTTATCATCCTCACTATCAACGATAGTGCTGCCAGAGACATTAACAGTCAGTCCATACTTGTGTGGGACTTACATGCTTCATCACATCTCACATCTCTTCCACTCGTCAGATGTCATTCTTATTCTCTCTGTTAGCCTCAGAGCCAACTCTGTGTGAGTCATATCTAAACAATGGATACCATGTGCTGTCCAGGGAATAGCTACCATCTCATCGAAGCTATCAGGAAATAGTACAGAGTACACACTGCTTGGTCTCCCATGAGTTATCAAGTTACTGATGTTGAAACAGGGGCACAGGTGTGTAGAAAGGGTAGCGTAGCCTTCTCTTTCCTTCCTGTTACTCTGCTCTAATGTAACTTTAGAGAGAATTCAATCCTACACTGTACTTGCCACTGCCAGTATCACTTGTTAAGCTCACATATCGGTAACACAACCTTTGTCCTCTGACCGTTTGTAATATTTGTTTAATTTGACCACCTTTTGTAGGCTAGACACCCACATTGGGAGCTGCTTCCTGTCTGGTCTAACTAACAGCATGAAGCTGGAAATTGAAAGAACTCAAACGTCCGGTTGGTTGATCTGTGGAAGGATATTAGATACCCCCCCCCCCTCTAAGGCCCCAATTCAGAGGGGTAAAATGGGGCTGTTGTAGGGTTTGGAACCTGAGGTGTAGGGTTTGGAACATGGAGTAAGTGTGAGACACCCAATGAGACGGCCTCTCAGCGCGTCCGGATCGTCTAGATCCAAATGTGTGGTTCATTACTGCCATCCGCGTGGGAGGCCTTGATGTTACCTAATCACCTAATGGGCTGCTGAGGGACGGACGCTCACAAGTGTGTGTGTGTACGATGTTTGTGTGTACCGTGTGTGAGGGTGTGTGTGTGTGTGTTGGGTCATGAAATAAATGTTAGGGGGGATCAGACAAGACCTATTAAAAGATAATGGTTTGCTATGTCATGACACATAAAAGTAAATAGGCATAATGGCATGAAGAAAAAATGGAATACTCTCCACAATAGCTTTAACGGTAAAATGACTGCTATGTGGGCCTGTGGTGAACTAACGTGTGATGACAGAAGAGTTGCTGTTAAGTAATAACTTAACAAGGTGTCCAAATGGACACCTGGTAGCCCAGTGCGGGCATATGCTCCCTAGCCAGAGGCAGCCTAACCATGGAATGGGCCCAACTAACCTACAGTTAGCCATGGGTGACCATGTTCCAGATAGGGGACCATTCAGCCAAGGGCCTGCAGTACCATCACACGCACTCTCTTTCTCGCTCTCTCCCTTTTCCATTCATCCTCTACTGCCACTATTCCATTCATTCTCTGTAGCCACTTTTCTATTATTTTTCAGTCACCACTCTTTCTTGGTCCCTCTACACTGCTGTGGATTCCATCTCTGGCCTGCTCGCCTCCCTACCACTGAGGAAGTACAGTTCCCGCTCAGCCCAGTCAAAACTGTTCGCTGCTCTGGCCCCCCAATGGTGGAACAAACTCACTCACGACGCCAGGACAGCGGAGTCAATCACCACCTTCCGGAGACACCTGAAACCCCACCTCTTTAAGGAATACCTAGGATAGGATAAAGTAATCCCTCTCACCCCCCTTAAAAGATTTAGATGCACTATTGTAAAGTGGCTGTTCCACTGGATGTCATAAGATGAATGCACCAATTTGTAAGTCGCTCTGGATAAGAGCGTCTGCTAAATGACTTAAATGTAAATGTAAATGTGGATCCTTGTCTCCTTCTCTCTGATCACGTACAGGTGCCAGTAGCAGTCAGTTATTCCTAATTTTGCCTCACACAAGGTAGACCACAGGTAAAGTAAAAAATAGGGAGGGCTGGCAATATTAAGCATTAAGGTTATGGTGCATACTGTGATGTTGTCACAACATTGGTAGGTTATACCAGGAAAATCGCATATACATGGCCCCATCTGTGTTGTGATACACAGTAGAAGTCCTACACAGTGTCTTCCATACATCTGGAGGTTCACACCCCACACAGTACACGCAACACGCTACACGTCACACACGCTAAGGCCCTGGGAGAAACACCTGTCCCCAAAATCATCCATCGCAGTGGAGGAGGGGCTGCTTGTGTGTGTATGTGTGTGCAGGGACAGGGATTGCCACTTTGGCCTTTAACCTTGGCAGAAGCACGAAAGCACTGCAGTGACCCAGAGTGACCCCAAACCATTGCACTGCTCTCATTAACAAATGCTGGATTTGCTGTGTTTTGCACCACTAGGAACCATTTAGTAACAGGTATTTATGATTGTGTTTTATAACGGTAAACTAGCTGTAAACCCAATGCAGCGAATAGAAATATAATGTAAGTCACGAATATCATGGAAACAATTATGAGTATTCACAATTGAATCAGCTGACAAAACAAAATACCCCCAAAATCAACTCAAATGTATAGGATCAGCCTCTGAATCACAAATGAAAATGCTAAATCATGTTAAATGTCTTTGTCCTCCAATTAAAGTTCATGTTTTGTTCCAAAAGCAAGAAATCCAAAATGATAAGCAAAAATCCAAATGATCCATCAGCAAGACAATGAAATAAGGATAGATCTTAACAGGGCACGGTTTCCCTAAAGCATCTTAAGGCTAAGTTCATCGTTAGAACCTTCGTAGGAGCATTGTTAAATCTCGGAGCTTTTTCCCAAAACCATTGTTTACTGCACTTGAAAATGCTTGTTATTTATCAGAAAGGCTAAGTGCGTCATCAGATGCTTTTTTGCCCTTCCTCGTCACTTTATATCGCTAAACATAGAATTAAGAAGTTTACCACCTTCAGAAAACATCATGAGCATACCCATAACACGATGCAGCCACCACCATGCTTGAAAACATAAAGAGTGGCACACAGTGATGTGTTGTGTTGGATTTGCACGCTTTGTATTCAGGACATTTCTTTGCCAATTTTCTTTGCAGTTTTACTTTAGTGCCTTATTGCAAGCAGAATGCACGTTTTTCAATGTTTTTATTCTGTACATGCTTCCGTCTTTTTCCACTCATTTATGTTAGTATTGTTGTTGTTTTCTCCTATCACATTCATTAAACGCTGTAACCATTTTAAAGTCACCATTGGCCTGGGTGAAATCCCTGAGCGGTTTCCATCCTCTCCTTTAGGAAGGACGCCTGTATCTTTGTAGTGACTGGGTGTATTGATACACTAATCAAAGTGTCCTTAATAACTTCACTATGCTCAAAGGGATATTCAATGTCAGCTTTTTTTTTTACCCATCTACCAATTGGTGCCCTTCTTTGCGAAGCATTGGAAATCCTCCATGGTCTTCATAGTTGAATCTGTGTTGGAAATTCCCTGCTCGATTGAGGGACCTTACAGATAATTGTATGCGTGGGTTCCAGAGATGAGGTAGTCATTCAAAAATGATGTTAAATACTATTATTGCAACTTATGTGACTTGTTAAGCAAATTGTTACTCCTGAACTTATTTAGGCTTGCCATAATAAAAATGGGTTAAATAGTTATTTTCACAAGACATTTCAGCATTTGTAAAAATGTATGAATACATAATTCCACTTTGACATTATGGGGTATTGTGTGTAGGCCAGTGGCACAAAATCTCAATTTAACCCATTTTAAATTCAGGCTGTAACACAACAAAAAAGTCAAGGGGTGTGTATACTTTAAAACAAAGTTGACTACAAATACAAAGTTGCCAGTGTTTTTGCAATTGTTACAAACAAGCAAAGGATGCTTCAAATAAAAAACTGAGATGAATGCATTAAAATATAAATAGACTACAGTATAGGCTAATAAGGCCTATATATTTAAATCATGTTGAAATTAATTTAATGTTCAATCAATTGAGCCATATTTAGCTCATTGTAGCCTAATGTTTGCCTCAATATATTACACAATGTG
This sequence comes from Oncorhynchus nerka, assembly GCF_034236695.1. Taxonomy (NCBI): domain Eukaryota; kingdom Metazoa; phylum Chordata; class Actinopteri; order Salmoniformes; family Salmonidae; genus Oncorhynchus; species Oncorhynchus nerka. The sequence goes on from NC_088421.1 coordinate 1,676,229, forward strand.
TAACATCAGCGCAATGATGTACCATACAGTATATGTTATTTAGTGCAGAAATATTGGGTAAGTATTTGAATAGGCTAGGTTAAGCCACCTCAATATTTGCAGCCACAGGTTATATCTCTAGGAGCTGATCCGTTGTCAGTATTGTGAAATAATTCTGATGTTAAGGTAAGATTTGAATGGAAGAAAGCTGATCTGAGCACTGCCTTTTTTTCTATCCAATCAGTATCGACACATGCTTTGTGTTTTGGGAAATGCATGATACATCTGCGGCCTTTGGAGGAACGACGCATAGTTAAAACACTCATAAGCCTAAGTTCCATTTCTACCAGTTCACTTGTCAGTCTGTGTAACAACCAAAAGGAAAATAGTCCACAGAACCCCCCCAAATATATAAGAAGTCCTTTGATTCTTGGAAGTCAACAGTCTGCAGAAAGGAAACTTCTCTTGATGATTAATACAATATCCCTTGAGAAAGTTCTCCCTTGTATGGATTGAAAAAAGTAGGCTTTTAAATTATAAACACCATGTAAAGAAGGCATCCCTTTACTGAAACACCCACTTCCCACTTTCTCAAAGCATACCTTGAAATATGTTTCAGAAAGTACCTTTTTTATCATTTTTTTCTACTAAACAATATGTCCTAAATACATTAGAAACAGCAAGCCCTGATAAAAAGAGTTGGGTAGTGTGACTCTCTCTCTCTGTCTTCTGGGCTTGGTCCTGCCTGGCCCATTTTAGCCTGCATGGTGCATTGGGGAGGACGGAAGCCCTTTAAATATCTTCTTGGGATGTGTTGTCTTGTCCTAAATTGCACCCTACTCCCGATATAGTACACTAATTTTGACCAGGGCCCATAGGGCTCTGGTCATAAGTACTGCACTATGTAGGGAATACGGTACCATTTGGAACGTAGGCTGTGTGTGCAGTACCAGACCTGCTCTCGGCTCGGCTCTGTTTGTCCTGATGGCACACTTTCTACCCCGGTCCACCCTGCCATTCCATAACCCACTTTACAGAGCTGACGTCTCATTGAGGTCAGATAACACACACACACACACACACACACACACACACACACACACACACACACACACACACACACACACACACACACACACACACACACAGTACCAGTCAAAGGTTAGGACACACCTACTCGTTAAAGGGTTTTTCTTTATTTTTACTCTTTTCTAAATTGTAGAATAATTTTGAAGACATTAGACACAATGAAATAACACATATGAAATCATGAATTAACCAAAAAATTTTAAACAAATCAAAATATTTTTTAGATTTGAGATTCCTCAAAGTAGCCACCCTTTGCCTTGATGATAGCTTTGCATACTCTTGTCATTCTCTCAACCAGCTTCATGAGGTAGTCACCTGGAATGCATTTCAATTAACAGGTGTGCCTTGTTAATTTGCGGAATTTATTTCCTTCTTAATGCGTTTGAGTCAATCAGTTGTGTTGTGACAAGGTAGGGATAGTATACAGAAGATAGCCCTATTTGGTAAAAGACTAAGTCTATATTATGGCAAGAATAGCTCAAATAAGCAAAGAGAAATTACAGTCCATCATTACTTTAAGACATGAAGGTCTTTCAATGCAGAACATTTCAAGAACTTTGAACGTCCTTTCAAGTGCAGTCGCAAAAACAATTAAGCGCTATGATGAAACTGCCTCTCATGAAGACCTCTAAAGGAAAGGAAGAGCCAGAGTTACCTCTGCTGCAGAGAAGAAGTTCATTAGAATTACTAGTCTCAGAAATTTCATCCCAAATAAATGCTTTACAGAGTTCAAGTAACCGACACATCTCAACATCAACTGTTCAGAGGAGACTGCGTAAATCTGGCCTTTGTGGTTGAATTGCTGCAAAGAAAGGACACCAACAAGAAGCAGGGACTTGATTGGGCCAAGAAACACGAGCAATGGACATTAGACCGGTCCTTTGGTCTGATGAGTCCAAATTTGAGATATTTGGTTCCAACCACCGTGTCTTTATGAGACGCAGAGTAGGTGAACTGATGATCTCTGCATGTGTGGTTCCCAGCGTGAAGCATGGAGGAGGAGGTGTGATGGTATGGGGGTTCTTTGCTGGTGACACTGTCAGTGGTTTATTTAGAATTCAAGGCACAGTTAACCAGCATGAAAGGGTGGCTACTTTCAAGAATCTCAAATATATATATTTTTGTTTGTTGTTGATTTGTATAACACTTTTTTGGTTACTACATGATTCCATATGTGTTATTTCATAGTTTTGATGTCTACACTATAACCCAACTTCCGGGTTGGAGCGATCCGGTCGCATCCGCGCTTCGGTCTGCAGGTTGTATAACTTTTTCATTACATTTCATTACATTTCATTATAGTACAACGGTCTGATTTGTCTAATCTTAGCAATTTCTTCTTAGCTAGCTACATAGTCGTCGTTGTATCAAAGATAATTGCGTAATTATCGTATTTCGTCGTCTCCTATCTGCCCAACACGTTCACCGTCTACCGTAGCACTGTAGTAACTATCACACTCAACTGAATGACTTGATTAGTGTAGTGTTAGCTAGCTACATAGCTAGCTACATAGTTGTCTTTGCTGTCTTCGTATCCAAGATAATTGTGTAGTTTAGAGTGTGTAGTCTTAGAGTGATAATTGCGTTATTATCGTATTTCGTCGCCCTCCTATCTGCCTAGCAGCTAGCCAGCTAGCATACGTTCACCGGCTACCATAGCACTGTAGTAACTATCACACTCAACTGAACGACTTGATTAGTGTAGTATTAGATAGCTACATAGTTGTCTTTGCTGTCTTCGTATCCAAGATAATTGTGTAGTTTAGAGTGTGTAGTCTTAGAGTGATTATCTTAATTCACCAAGGTTAGCTAGCCAGCTATTTTGTCGTCCTTAACGTAGGAGACACTGCTAGCTAGCCAATAGCCAGCCAACGTCTACTGAATAGAACTTTCGCATTCCGGTCGCATTCCGCGTCGCTCCACAGGTAGTATCACTTTTTCATTTCATTTCATTACAGTCCCAACGGTGTGATTTGTTTGATCGTAGCTAGCTACATAGCTAGCTACATAGCCGTCTTTGTTTCAAAAGATAATTGTGTAGTCTAGAGCGATTTTCTAGGTTAGCTAGCCAGCTATTGTCGTTCTCCTAACGCAACGTAACGTAACCAACACTGCTAGCTAGCCAGCTAGCTCCCGAAAAGCAGCATTGTAGAAACTTCACACTCAACGGAACGACTTGATTAGGGTAGTGTCAACAACGCAGATAGCCTACCCCAGCAGTACTCTATCATTTTAATCATTTTAGTCAATTAGATTCTTGCTACGTAAGCTTAACTTTCTGAACATTCGAGACGTGTAGTCCACTTGTCATTCCAATCTCCTCTGCATTAGCGTAGCCTCTTCTCTAGCCTGTCAACTATGTGTCTGTCTATCCCTGTTCTCTCCTCTCTGCACAGACCATACAAACGCTCCACACCGCATGGCCGCAGCCACCCTAATCTGGTGGTCCCAGCGCGCACGACCCACGTGGAGTTCCAGGTCTCCGGTAGCCTCTGGAACTGCCGATCTGCGGCCAACAAGGCAGAGTTCATCTCAGCCTATGCCTCCCTCCAGTCCCTCGACTTCTTGGCTCTGACGGAAACATGGATCACCACAGACAACACCACTACTCCTACTGCTCTCTCTTCGTCTGCCCACGTGCTCTCGCACACCCGAGAGCTTCTGGTCAGCGGGGTGGTGGCACCGGGATCCTCATCTCTCCCAAGTGGTCATTCTCTCTTTCTCCCCTTACCCATCTGTCTATCGCCTCCTTTGAATTCCATGCTGTCACAGTTACCAGCCCTTTCAAGCTTAACATCCTTATCATTTATCGCCCTCCAGGTTCCCTCGGAGAGTTCATCAATGAGCTTGATGCCTTGATAAGCTCCTTTCCTGAGGACGGCTCACCTCTCACAGTTCTGGGCGACTTTAACCTCCCCACGTCTACCTTTGACTCATTCCTCTCTGCCTCCTTCTTTCCACTCCTCTCCTCTTTTGACCTCACCCTCTCACCTTCCCCCTACTCACAAGGCAGGCAATACGCTCGACCTCATCTTTACTAGATGCTGTTCCTCCACTAACCTCATTGCAACTCCCTCCAAGTCTCCGACCACTACCTTGTATCCTTTTCCCTCTCGCTCTCATCCAACACTTCCCACACTGCCCCTACTCGGATGGTATCGCGCCGTCCCAACCTTCGCTCTCTCTCCCCCGCTACTCTCTCCTCTTCCATCCTATCATCTCTTCCCTCTGCTCAAACCTTCTCCAACCTATCTCCTGATTCTGCCTCCTCAACCCTCCTCTCCTCCCTTTCTGCATCCTTTGACTCTCTATGTCCCCTATCCTCCAGGCCGGCTCGGTCCTCCCCTCCCGCTCCGTGGCTCGACGACTCATTGCGAGCTCACAGAACAGGGCTCCGGGCAGCCGAGCGGAAATGGAGGAAAACTCGCCTCCCTGCGGACCTGGCATCCTTTCACTCCCTCCTCTCTACATTTTCCTCCTCTGTCTCTTCTGCTAAAGCCACTTTCTACCACTCTAAATTCCAAGCATCTGCCTCTAACCCTAGGAAGCTCTTTGCCACCTTCTCCTCCCTCTTGAATCCTCCTCCCCCCTCCTCCCTCTCTGCAGATGACTTCGTCAACCATTTTGAAAAGAAGGTCGACGACATCCGATCCTCGTTTGCTAAGTCAAACGACACCGCTGGTTCTGCTCACACTGCCCTACCCTGTGCTCTGACCTCTTTCTCCCCTCTCTCTCCAGATGACATCTCGCGTCTTGTGACGGCCGGCCGCCCAACAACCTGCCCGCTTGACCCTATCCCCTCCTCTCTTCTCCAGACCATCTCCGGTGACCTTCTCCCTTACCTCACCTCGCTCATCAACTCATCCCTGACCGCTGGCTACGTCCCTCCCGTCTTCAAGAGAGCGAGAGTTGCACCCCTTCTGAAAAAACCTACACTCGATCCCTCCGATGTCAACAACTACAGACCAGTATCCCTTCTTTCTTTTCTCTCCAAAACTCTTGAACGTGCCGTCCTTGGCCAGCTCTCCCGCTATCTCTCTCAGAATGACCTTCTTGATCCAAATCAGTCAGGTTTCAAGACTAGTCATTCAACTGAGACTGCTCTTCTCTGTATCACGGAGGCGCTCCGCACTGCTAAAGCTAACTCTCTCTCCTCTGCTCTCATCCTTCTAGACCTATCGGCTGCCTTCGATACTGTGAACCATCAGATCCTCCTCTCCACCCTCTCCGAGTTGGGCATCTCCGGCGCGGCCCACGCTTGGATTGCGTCCTACCTGACAGGTCGCTCCTACCAGGTGGCGTGGCGAGAATCCGTCTCCTCACCACGTGCTCTCACCACTGGTGTCCCCCAGGGCTCTGTTCTAGGCCCTCTCCTATTCTCGCTATACACCAAGTCACTTGGCTCTGTCATAACCTCACATGGTCTCTCCTATCATTGCTATGCAGACGACACACAATTAATCTTCTCCTTTCCCCCTTCTGACGACCAGGTGGCGAATCGCATCTCTGCATGTCTGGCAGACATATCAGTGTGGATGACGGATCATCACCTCAAGCTGAACCTCGGCAAGACGGAGCTGCTCTTCCTCCCGGGGAAGGACTGCCCGTTCCATGATCTCGCCATCACGGTTGACAACTCCATTGTGTCCTCGTCCCAGAGCGCTAAGAACCTTGGCGTGATCCTGGACAACACCCTGTCGTTCTCAAATAACATCAAGGCGGTGGCCCGTTCCTGTAGGTTCATGCTCTACAACATCCGCAGAGTACGACCCTGCCTCACACAGGAAGCGGCGCAGGTCCTAATCCAGGCACTTGTCATCTCCCGTCTGGATTACTGCAACTCGCTGTTGGCTGGGCTCCCTGCCTGTGCCATTAAACCCCTACAACTCATCCAGAACGCCGCAGCCCGTCTGGTGTTCAACCTTCCCAAGTTCTCTCACGTCACCCCGCTCCTCCGCTCTCTCCACTGGCTTCCAGTTGAAGCTCGCATCCGCTACAAGACCATGGTGCTTGCCTACGGAGCTGTGAGGGGAACGGCACCTCAGTACCTCCAGGCTCTGATCAGGCCCTACACCCAAACAAGGGCACTGCGTTCATCCACCTCTGGCCTGCTCGCCTCCCTACCACTGAGGAAGTACAGTTCCCGCTCAGCCCAGTCAAAACTGTTCGCTGCTCTGGCCCCCCAATGGTGGAACAAACTCCCTCACGACGCCAGGACAGCGGAGTCAATCACCACCTTCCGGAGACACCTGAAACCCCACCTCTTTAAGGAATACCTAGGATAGGATAAAGTAATCCTTCTCCCCCCCCCCCCCTTAAAAGACCTAGATGCACTATTGTAAAGTGGCTGTTCCACTGGATGTCATAAGGTGAAAAGGTGAAAGCACCAATTTGTAAGTCGCTCTGGATAAGAGCGTCTGCTAAATGACTTAAATGTAAATGTAAATGTATTATTCTACAATGTAGAAAATAGTAAAAATAAAGAAAAACCCTTGAATGAGTAGGTGTGTCCAAACTTTTGACTGGTACTGTACATGTGTATGACCATTAACTCACTCTTACACGTGACATAAGAGCATCATTTCACTCACTAACTCTCTCATTTACTCATTCACACACACGCAATTGATTCCCATTCAAAATCCTATTTTCCCTAACCCTAAACCGAGCCCCAAACCTAACCTTAACCCCAAAACCTTACCTTAACCCTAACCATAAACCTTTAATTCCTAATCCTAACCCTCATTCTAACCTTAACCCTAAACCCCCTAGAAATAGCCTTTTTCCTTGTGGGGACTAACAAAATGTCCCCAGTTGGTCAAGTTTTTGTTTGTTTACTATTCTTGTTACTATTCACAAGTATAGTTAAACACGTCCACACACACAATTTACACTCACTGATGGTAAATTTAGTGTCAATATTTCTCTCCTCATCCGTGGGCCCCTACAAGAGAGAATCTAAGGTGCTTTGAAGCCTCGGCAGCCTGGTTGTGTTTGAAGCAGCACTTCAGTCAGCCCAGCCACACTTATTATGAGGACTGCCTGTCTCTCTCTCTGAACCTCTCTCTCTCTCTCTCTCTCTCTCTCTCTCCCTATTAAATCAAACTTTATTTATTATAGCACATTTCTTGCAACAAATGCATTTCAAGGTGCTTAACAAATAAAATAATAAAAGGTGACAAATATAAAACACAAAACGTTCTACACAACAACAAAAAAACTCTCCCTCTATCTGTCTTCATCTCTCTCTCTTGCTGTGACCGGCCCTCAGGGGTTGCTCCCTCAGGATAAAGTCCTGTTATGTAACGTTCTGCTGGGCTGGCCTCCTCATGACATGGTAGCCCATGCATGTGCCTGATCTCTCTAACTAGGACCCAGGACTGTCGAGGACCCCAGCTGGCCCTGGGGTGTCCGCTCAGCCGTCCACCCACTGAAAAAGGACCCAGAGTATGTACAAGTACAGAGAATCCCCCACAGGCTCCCGTTAGGGTGTGTGCTTGAGCGTGCACACCTGTGCTTTTATAAACATGATTATTAAATTATCTGTAAATAGCAGGTCCTACAGTGCTGATTTGGTTAATGCAGAACTGCTGAACTCACCTCACTCTCCTAAACACTCTAATCCTGGCTATGCTGAAGAAGGAATCGAATTCTTTAACCCATACGGCATGACGCAGTACTCATAGTGGCCCGATGTGGTACTAAATGTGGTTTTCCACTCGTCTCCCTTCCGAACACGCACCAGACTATACGTGCTCCTGAGATCCGTGATGGCATTTAGACCTCTATAATCAATACACGGACGCAAACCTCCCTCCTTTTTCTTCACAAAAAGAAACTCGAGGAGACGGGTGAGATGGAGGACCGAATGTACCCCTGTCCCAGAGACTCCGTGACATATGTCTCCATAGCCAACGTCTCCTCTTGGGACAATGGGTACACGTGACTCTTGGGAAGCGCAGCGTTTACCTGGAGATCTATCGCACAATCCCTTCCCGGTAGATGTGGTGGTAATTTAGTCGCCTTCTTTTTACTGAAAGCGATTGCCAAATCGGCATACTCGGGGGGAATGCACACCGTGGGACCCTGGTCTGAACTCTCCACCGACCTGGCACCGATGGAAACTCCCAGACACCTTCCAGAACACTCCTCTGACCACCCCTGGAGAACCCCCTGTCTCCACGAAATTTTAGGATTGTGCCGGGCCAGCCAGGGAATCCCTAGCACCATTGGAAACGCATGCGAATCAATAATATAGAGACTAATACGCTCCCTATGATTCCCCTGCGTTACCATGTCCAGTGGAACCGTGGTCTCCCTGACCACCCCTGACCCTAATGGCCGGCTATCTAGGGAGTGCACGGGAAAGGGAGAATCTATCGGCACAAGCGGAACACCTAATTTAAGAGAGAGTCCGCGATCCATAAAGTTCCCAGCTGCGCCTGAATCGACTAGCGCCCTATGCTGGGAAGAGGGAAAAAATGTAAGAAAAAAATCAAGACAAACATGTGACCAACAGGGGGTTCGGGGTGAGTTTGGTGCTGACTCACCTGGGGTCACCTGCTATCTCGACTCCCAGACGGACCCCCCCAGCACCGATCGGCCGTGTGTCCTCTCCGACCACAGCTGGTGCAGGGGGAGCCTCCTCCTCCGGTACCCCTCGGCATAGACCCTCCCAACTCCATCGGAACGGGAACGAAGGTGCTGGGTGGTGGAACACACAGGACCCTCTCCGAACGCCTGCGGGCAGCCAGCAGATTGTCCAGTCGGATGGACATGTCAATCAGCTCATCCAGGGAAAGAGCAGTATCCCGACACACTAGCTCCCTGCGGACGTCCTCCCGGAGACTACACCGGTAGTGGTCGATAAGGGCCTTGTCGTTCCACCCAGATCCTGCTGCCAAGGTCCGGAACTCCAACGCGTAATCCTGGGCGCTCCTCTTCTCCTGCCTGAGATGGAATAGTCGTTCTCCCGCCGCTCGGCCATCTGGAGGGTGGTCAAACATGGCGCGGAAACGGCGGGAAAACTCTGGGTAGTGCTCCTTCGCTGAGTCTGGGCCATTCCAGACTGCGTTCACCCACTCCAGAGCACGACCCGTGAGGCAGGAGATGAGGACACTCACCCTTTCCGCTCCTGAGGGAGTGGGTCTGACGGTGGACAGGTACAGTTCCAGCTGGAGTAAGAACCCCTGGCACCCCGCTGCCGCTCCATCATAAACCCTCGGGAGCGTAAGACGGAGAGCGCTGGAGCCGGGGGATGGGGAGTCCTTAGCTGGGGGAGCCGAAGGTGGAGAGAGGAGACCACTTCTCTCCCATCGGTCCATTCTCTCCATCACCTGATCTATAGCCGTTCCGATCCGATGGAGAACGGTGGTATGGTGTAGGACCCGTTCCTCCATCGATGGGAGAGGGTTGGCCGCTGCTCCTGCTGACTCCATTCTTTCGGGTGCGGGATTCTGTAAGGTCCTGGGTGTCGTGAGGGTGAAATCAGGCGCAGGAAAGCAGAGTTCAATAAAGTGCTTTTTTTTATGCACACACTACACGGTGAACTATGGTCACCCCACTTACGGGTGCTTAAACCAAATGCCCCAGACACAGGGAAACGAAAACAGTCTAGCACTAAATACACAAACATGTACATCTAATGCAAACACCAGGGTTACAACAATCAATCCCGCACAAAGAACCAGGCGGGCCGGCTGACTAATAAAGCCTCACTAATTATAACCAACTCAAAACAGGTGCACTCAATAAACACATAAGGAGGGGAAGAAAAGAATCAGTGGCAGCTAATCGAGCACCTTCGGTTGGAGTCGTGACAAAGTTAGCCCGCTTAGTTTGGCTACACTCAAATGAATGTGAAAATGATTATTATTATCTAAATGTCCAGAAAACTCATCACAGTTTTGAAAAAAATGTTCTCTAGATTTTGACAACAAAACCATGCTTATAAATCTTACAAAAATGAAAACAGTAAAAAATAAGGAGACACGGAGAGTTGGCTTCTTTTCACTAGGCTTCTCTTCCAACACATGAAGTAGAGAGGCACGCGCCTGCAGCCGTTGAGAGTTTATGTGAAGTGCAGTCTGGAAATTTCCAGAAACTTGTTCATGTATAGTTGTGAATTTACTATACAAGAAATTCCCATATCACGAAAGTATTTGGGAATGCGCGGTAGTCCACATATCGCATGGGAAATTCCCACCCACAACCCTGCACTTCAAATTTCAGATCCGATTTCACCTAGAAACTCAGCTTTTCATGAGGCGTTTACCTCAGGGCCATGTTCTCGACCAGGACAAGAAAGAGAGTGCAACTTGACACTGAGTGTGTCAGACAAGACAGAGCAAAACTACTGTCTGTTCAAAATATTGTTAAAATAATCAGCTTGACAAAAATGTGTGTGAGTGTGTGTATGTGTGTGCATATTCGCGAGTGTGTGTGAATTTGTGCTTGTTTCTTATACAGATCCACAATGGCTTTTGGCTGTTCTAATCTCCTTCTCTCAGCACCAGCCCATCAGACAGAGTGGTTGTGAGGAGTGTGTTGGAGAGGGCGGGATAGAGACTGTGTGTCAGCGCTCTGTGTAGCAGTGGGTGTGTGTGACCTATGTGATGACAGCCCAGACTGTGAGGAGTGGCGGGCAGGGTCTCTCTCTAACACTCACTGAAGGGTAGCTCTCTGCTCCATGTCTTTGTTTTCCCTGCATGGCAGATCAACTCTGATTTACCTGTTGGGAGAGAGATAGACATCAAGATCAGTTTCATTCACGAATGGCCACAACTTCCAGCCATTTCATTTACTAAGGAGTTATTTTTTGCTCTCTGTGGCCACGGAACGAAATGCAGAAACAATCGAGAGTCAAACAAATACACACGCACACCAAAGTGAGATATGAATGCCAAGAGTATGGGGAGAGCACATTTATGTCTGCAAGGAAAAGCCGTACGCCCCACCACCACTCCCAGCAATAAACCCACACCACCCACTTCTCCCCTCCCCTCTGGGTAAACACACCACCCACCTACAACCACAACAAAGTGACATAGTAACCACAAATCCGTTTTACCAAATTTCTATCAACATGTTAAATGTGTAAACAGAGGGAAAAAACTCTGGACCACCTTTATCCACAAACAGAGACACATACAAAGCTCTCCCTCGCCCTACATTTGGCAAATCTGACCATAATTCTATCCTCCTGATTCATGCTTACAAGCAAAGAATAAAGCAGGAAGCACCAGTGAATAGATCAATAAAAACGTGGTCGTATGAAGCAGATGCTAAGCTACTGGACTTTTTTGCTAGCATTGAGGAGTTCACCACATCAGCCATAGGCTTCATCAATAAGTGCGTCGATGACGTTGTCCCCCAGTGACCATACGTAAATACCCCAACCAGAAGCCATGGATTACAGGCAACATCCGCACTGAGCTAAAGGCTAGAGCTGTCGCTTTCAAGAAGCGGGACTCTAACCTGGAAGCTTATAAGAAATCCCGTTATGCCCTCAGACGAACAATCAAACAGGCAAAGCGTCAATACAGGACTAAGATCGAATCGTACTACAGGGCCAGACGGATTACCAGGACGTGTACTGCGAGCATGCGCTGACCAACTGGCAAGTGTCTACGTTGACATTTTCAATGTCTCCTTGTCCGAGTCTGTAATATCAACATGTTTTAAGCAGATCACCATAGTGCCTGTGCCCAAGAACACTAAGGTTACCTGCCTAAATGACTACTGACCCGTAGCACTCACGTCTGTAGCCATGAAGTGCTTTGAATGGATGGCCATGGCTCACATCAACAACATTATCCCAGAAACCCTAGACCCACTCCAATTTGCATACCACCCCAGCAGATCCACAGATGATGCAATCTCTATTGCACTCCACACTGCCCTTTCCCACTTGGACAAAAATAATACCTATGTGAGAATGCTATTAATTTACTACAGCTCAGCATTCAACACCATAGTGCCCTCAAAGCTCATCAATAAGCTAAGGACCCTGGGGATAAACACTTCCCTCTGCAACTGGGTCCTTGACTTCCTGGCGGGTCACCCCCAGGTGGTAAGGGTAGGTAACAACACATCCACCACGCTGATCCTCAACACAGGGGCCCTTCAGGGGTGCATGCTCAGTCCCCTCCTGTACTCTGTTCACTGCATGACCAGGCACAACTCCAACACCATCATTAAGTTTGCTGATGACACAACAGTGGTAGGTCTGATCACCGAGAACGATTAGACAGCCTGTAGGGAGAAGGTCAAAGACCTAGCCGTGTGGTGCCAGGACAACAACCTCTCCCTCAACATGATCAAGACAAAGGAGATGATTGTGGACTACAGGAAAAAGAGGACCGAGCACGCCCCCATTCTCATTGACAGGGCTGCAGTGGAGCAGGTTGAGAGCTTCATGTTCCACATTACCAACAAACAAACATGGTCCAAGCACACCAAGACAGTCGTAAAGAGGGCACGACAAAAACTATTCCACCTCAGGAAACTGAAAAGATTTGGCATGGGTCCTCAGATCCTGAAAAAAGGTTCTACAGCTACACAATCAAGAGCATAACTGCATGGTATGGCAACTGCTCGGCCTCTGACCGCAAGGCACTACAGAGTGTAGTGTGAACGGCCCAGTACATTATTGTAGCCAAGCTTCCTGCCATCCAGGACCTCTATACCATGCGGTGTCAGAGGAAGGCTCTAAAATTGTGAAAGACTCCAGCCACCCTAGTCGTAGATTGTTCTCTCTGCTGTCGCACGGCAAGAGGCATCGGAGCACCAAGTCTAGGTCCAAGAGGCTTCTAAACAGCTTCTAACCCCAAGCCATAAGACTCCTGAACACCTAATCAAATGGCTACCCAGACTATTTGCATTGCCCCCCCTCTCTCACTCTCGTTTTCACTGCTGCTACTCTCTGTTGTTATTGTCACACCCTGATCAGTTTTACCAGTCCTCGTTATTTTCTCCACCCCCTCCAGGTGTCGCTTGTTTTCCCCAGTGTATTTATCCTTGTGTTTCCTGTCTCTCTGTGTCAGTTTGTCTTGTATGTTTCCAAGTCAATCAGGGGTTTTCCCGTTCTCCTGCTTTTTGCATTCTCCTTTTTCTAGTCCTCCCGGTTTTGACCCTTGCCTGTTTCTGGACTTTGCCTGCCTGACCATTCTGCCTGCCTTGACCACGAGCCTGTCTGCCACTCTGTACCTCCTGGACTCCGATCTGGTTTGAGCTTTTTGCCTGTCCACAATCATTCTCTTGCCTACCCCTTTGGATTAATAAACATTGTAAGACTCCAACCATCTGCCTTCTGTTTCTGCATTTGGGTCTCGCCTTGTGCAGTGATAGTTATCATCTATGCATAGTCACATTAATAACTCTACCTTCATGTACATATAACCTCAACTAACCGGTGACCCTGTACATTGACTCTGTACCGGTACCCCCCTGCATATAGTCTCACGCTGCTCTTTAATTACTTGTTACTTTTATTTGTTATTCTTATCCGTATTTTTTTTGTAACAGTATTTTTATTGGAATTTCACAATTTTCACCCATATTAAGAGATACAACAACAGAGACAAAGCACACAGAACAAAAACAAGAAAAACAGCACCCACTTACACATATCTACGTGCATATATATACACATACATACATACACATACATACACACACATACATATACCCATGCATATACACACACATACGCATACATACGCGCACGCACACACACATACACACCCATACATACGTACACCATTTTCCTCTTCCCGCTCGGTGCTTCTTTCACCCCATCACCATCATTGCGTCTCTCAATACATACATTTTAAACAAACTTACAAACAAAAATTAAACAAAAAAGCTCAGTTTAAACCAAGAGGTTAGGTTCCACACATGGAATGTACAGTGTAGTTCTGAAATACATAGATCCCCGCCATTCTAAGAGAATCCTTGCAGCATAATAGCTGATACCTCAGGTTCTAGGTAATTTAGATAAGGTTCCCATACTTTGTAGAACTGGTCTGTTTTAGAATGCAATGTACATGTCAGATATTCCAGAGGCACCCATTCAAATAGTATCTTATGCCAATCTTTAATAGAAGGAACCTTATCACTAATCCACTGTAAAAGGATGTTTTTCCTCGCTGCGAAGGTAAGGATGTTGTAAAGCCTCCTTTTACCCACAGAAGTAACATGCCTAGGGAGACCTAACAGTAAAGAAACTGGGTCCAATTCTAGATCAACCCCTAGGATCTTTTCAATTTCTTGCAGAACACCCGACCAGTATCTTTGTATTTTGGTGCATGACTATAAACAATGTGTTAGGGTGCCTGTATCAGTTTTGCATTTAAGACACTGAGGGGAAGAGGAAGTGGGGCTAAAAGCATGTCTGCGATTTGGGGATATATGAAATCTGTGTATTATTCTTAATTGGATTGCTCTAGTACGGTTACATATAGATATTGTTTTTGCATATCTCCAAATGTCATCCCACATCTCTTCGTCAATAGTAACAGACAATTCTTTCTCCCACACTTGTTTCACCCTCTGTGTGTTGACAGCAGAAAAGGACCTTAAAGTATCATAAAACAGACATTTTCCTTTGTGGGAAAAAAACATTATTTCAATGACAGACACATCAGGGTTACCAATTAAGGTGGTGCTCTTCAGAATATAATGTCTTACTTGTAGGAAGCGGAAAAAGTCCTGCTTTGGGAGTCGATATTTCTCGACCATCTGATCAAATGACAACAAAATCTTATCAGCAAAGTCATTTAGCCTGCGTATGCCCTTATTAAGCCATAAGTTAAAGCCAGCATCCAGCAATCCTGGACTGAAATCTGGGTTGTTAAGAATTGGGGTAAGAGCAGAGGTTAGTTTGGACCTTCCCAGGAAGCGTTGAACTGACCTCCATACTTTGAGTGTGTTAAGTGTAACGGGATTATTGCAGTGATCTTCTACAGACTTGAAACTTCTGAAAAATAAAAGATCCTGTAAGGGGTATTTTGAAAGAGAAGTCTCAATGTCTAACCAAATAGAGGAGTCATCATTTGTAATCCAAATATAACAAAGGTGGGCACACCATTGATAGAACCTGATATTGGGCAGGTCCAAGCCGCCCATAGAACTTGGCAGCTGCAATATTGCCATCTTAAGTCATGGCTTGCGTTTACTCCATATAAAGGAACTTAGCCATCCATTTACATCCTTTATTACCTTATTGGAGAGTAATACTGGGATCATTTGGATTGGGTAAAGTAGTCTAGGTAAAATGTTCATTTTCAAGAGGGATATTCTACCCAACCAAGAAATCGGGAGAGAGTTCCAGCGCTCCAGATCCTGTCTTATTGTATCAAACAAGGGAACAAAATTGGCTTTGTACATTAGCTGGAATTTAGGAGTTACAAATATACCCAGATACATGAAACCTGAGGGAGACCATTTAAAATGGAAGGGGGGAGAAGTATTAGGTACAGAGTGTAGGCTACCAAGTGGCATAGCCTCTGACTTAGTAAGGTTAATCTTGTAGCCTGAGAATTCGCTGAATAATTCAATAATATTAATAAGAGATGTAATTGAAGTCTTGGGATTAGAGATGAATATCAGGTCATCATCAGCATACAAGCTTATTTTATGGTGAACATCACCAATGAGCAGCCCCTGTATAGCAGGCGCTACCCTGACGAGTGCAAAGAGGAGTGGGGATAAAGGACAGCCCTGTCTGGTACCTCTGTGTATAGAGAAGCTATTTGACCGTAGCCCATTAGTAAGGACAGCAGCCTGAGGATCATCATATAAAACTTTCACCCATTTTATAAAGTTGTCCCCCAGACCAAATTTATTTAGAGCAAATAATAGGTAAGACCACTCCACACGATCAAATGCTTTCTCAGCATCCAGGGAGAGTCAAATCGGAGGGCCTGTTGCCCGGACCTCTGGCAGTCTCTATGGTGGTGCCACAGGGTTCAATTCTCGGGCCGACTCTCTTCTCTGTATACATCTATGAGGTCGCTCTCGCTGCTGGTGATTCTTTGATCCACCTCTACGCAGACGACACCATTCTGTATACCTCTGGCCCTTCGTTGGACACTGAGTTAACTTCTTTGGGACTGGGGGGCAGTATTGAGTAGCTTGGATGAATAAGGTGCCCAGAGTAAACTACCTGCTACTCAGGCCCAAAAGCTATAATATGCATATAATTGGTAGATTTGGATAAAAAAACACTCTGAATGATGTATGTGAGTATAACAGAACTCATATGGCAGGCAAAAACCTGAGAAAAAATCCAACCAGGAAGTGGGAAATCTGAGGTTTGTAGTTTTTCAAGTCATTGCCTATCGAATATACAGTGTCTATGGGTCATTTTGCACTTCCTATGGCTTCCACTAGATGTCAACAGTCTTTAGAACAAGGTTCAGGCTTCTACTGTGAAGGGGGAGAGAATGAGAGCTGTTTGAGTCAGGTGTCTGGCAGAATGCCATGAGCTCAGTCTCGCGTGCGCTCGTGAGAGTTAGCTGCATTCCTTTTCATTTCTAAAGACAAAGCAATTGTACGGTTTAAACATTATTGAAGATTTATGATAAAAACATCCTAAAGATTGATTCCATACATCATTTGACATGTTTCTACGGCATGTAACGGAACTTTTTTGACTTTTCGTCTGAAACTAGTGAACGCGCTTCATGAATGTGGATTACTGGACTGAACGCTCTAACAAAAGGAGCTATTTTGACATAAATGATGGACTTTATCGAACAAAACAAACATTTATTGTGGAACTGGGATTCCTGGGAGTGCATTCTGATGACGATCATCAAAGGTAAGTGAATATTTATAATGCTATTCTGACTAATGTTGTCTCCACAACATGGCGGATATTTGTATGGGCTCTGAGCGCTGTACTCAGATTATAGCATGGTGTGCTTTTTCTGTAAAGTTTTTTTGAAATCTGACACAGCGGTTGCATTAAGGATAAGTGTATCTATAATTCTGTGCATAATAGTTGTATCTTTTATCAATGTTTATTATGAGTATTTCTGTGAATTGATGTGGCTCTCTGAGAAATCACTGGATGTTTTGGAACTACTGAACGTAACGCGCCAATGTAAACTCAGATTTGTGGATATAAATATGAACTTTACCGAACAAAAAATACATGTATTGTGTAAAATGAAGTCGTATGAGTGTCATCTGAAGAAGATCATCAAAGGTTAGTGATTCATTTGATCTATATTTCTGCTTTTTGTGACTCCTCTCTTTGGTCGGAAAATGGCTGAATGCTTTCTGTGACTAGTTGCTGACCTAACATAATAATATGTTTTGCTTTCGCAGAAAAGCGTTTTTGAAATCAGACACTATTGTTTGGATTAACGAGACTTTTATCTTTAAAATGGTGTAAAATACTTTATGTTTAAGGAATTTTAATTATGGGACTTCTGTTGTTTTGAATTTGGCGCCCTGAAGCTTCACTGGCTGTTGAGAGGTGGAACGCTCACATCCCGAACGATCCCAGAGAGGTTAATCCAGTTATCAGTGAGTTTCCCTGAGCAGTCCAGGTTGAAAATGTAGTCCTGAGCAATCTCTAGTAAAGCAGGTAATTACTTTTTTTGTCACATTTAATTTTTTTTTAATTTTTTTTTTCACAAAAAAATAACACTACCATTCAAAAGTTTGGGGTCACTTAGAAATGTCCTTGTTTTTGAAAGAAAAGCACATTTTTTGTCCTTTAAAATAACATCAAATGAATCAAAAATACAGTGTAGACATTGTTAATGTTGTAAATGACTATTGTAGCTGGAAACGGCAGATGTATTATGGAATATCTACATAGGCGTACAGAGGCCCATAATCAGCTACTATCACTCCTGTTTTCCAATGGACAAGTTGTGTTAGCTCTAATTGATCATTAGAAAACCCTTTGCAATTATGTTAGCACAGTTGAAAACTGCTGTCTTGATTAAAGAAGCAATGAAACTGTTCTTCTTTAGACTAGTTGAGTAATAGGAGCATCAGCATTTGTGGGTTCGATTACAGGCTCAAAATGGCCAGAAACAAATAACTTTCTTCTGAAACTTGTCAGTCTGAAGGCTATTCTATGCGAGAAATTGCCAAGAAACTGAAGATCTCATACAACGCTGTGTACTACTCCTGTCACAGAACAGAGCAAACTGTCTCGAAACAGAATAGAAAGAGGAGTGGGAGGCCCCGGTGCACAACTGAGCAAGGGGGAAAGTACAGTAGTGTCTAGTTTTAGAAACAGACACCTCACAAGTCCTAAACTGGCAGCTTCATTAAATAGTACCGGCAAAACACCAGTCTCAAAGTCAACAGTGAAGAGGCGACTCCGGGATGCTGGCCTTCTAGGCAGATTTCCTCTGTCCAGTGTCTGTGTTATTTTGCCCATCTTAATCTTTTCTTCTTATTGGCCAGTCTGACATATGGCTTTTTCTTTGCAACTCTGACTAGAAGGCCAGCATCCCAAGTGTACCTATGATGAAAATTACAGGCCTCTCTCATCTTTTTAAGTGGGAGAACTTGCACAATTGGTGGCTGACTAAATACTTTTTTGCCCCACTGTACATACCTGTCACGTTCTGACCTTTATTTCCTTTGTTTTGTATTTATTTAGTATGGTCAGGGCGTGAGTTGGGTGGGCAGTCTATGTTTGATTTTCTATGAATTGGGATTTCTATGTTTCGGCCTAGTATGGTTCTCAATCAGAGGCAGGTGTCATTAGTTGTCTCTGATTGAGAATCATACTTAGGTAGCCTGGGTTGCACTGTTTGTTTGTGGGTGATTGTCTATGTTAGTGGCTTGTGTCAGCACAGGTCTCATTTGTAGCTTCACGGTCATCATTGGTTTGTTGTTTTTGTTACTCTTTTAAATAGTGTTGCAGTGTTCAGTGTTCTCTTTATTAAAATTCACTATGAACACATACCACGCCGCATATTGGTCCTCTGATCCTTCTCGCATCTCCTCTTCAGATGAAGAGGAGGAAGACCGTGACAGAATCACCCACCAACCAAGGACCAAGCGGCGTGGTAAAAGACAGCGACGACAGCAGCAGCAGCAACAACAGCGGCCAGCATCACAGGACTCCTGGACATGGGAGGAGATACTGAATGGAGAGGGACCCTGGGCACAGGCTGGGGAATATCGCCGCCCCAAAACAGAGCTGGAGGCAGCGAAAGCTGAGCGGCGGCGATATGAGGAGGCAGCGCGGCAGTGCGACAGGTACGAGAGGCAGCCCCCAATTTCTTGGGGGGGGGGCAGACGAGGTGTGGTACTAAGCCAGGTAGCAGACCTGAGCTCACTCCTCGTGCTTATTATAAGCAGCGCATTACTGGTCAGGCACCGTGTTATGCGGTTAAGCGCACAGTGTCACCAGTACGTGCCCATAGCCCGGTGCACTATAGGGCAGCCCCCCGAAAGTGCCATGCGAGTGTGGGCATCGAGCAAGGGCGTATGGTGCCTGCTCAGCGTGTCTGGTCGCCGGTGCGCAGTTTTGGTCCAGGGTATCCTGCGCCGGCTCTGCGTACTGTGTCTCCGGGGCGCTGGGCAAATGGCAAACGCTCGTGCCGGGCAAATGTGGGAGTGGAGCCTAAGGGAGAGGTGCGTGTAGTGGGCACTAGATCTCCTGTGCTTACCCACAGCCCGGTTCAACCTGTGCCTGCACTCTGGAGGGTCCGGGCTAGAGTAGTTGTCCAGCCTGGGGAAGTGGTGCCAAGGTTGCGCACCAGAGCTCCAGTGCTCCCCCACAGCCCGGTCCTTCAGGTGCCTCCTAACACCAAGCCTCCTGAAAATAATGCTTATATTATTGATTGACTGACTATGGCTTTTCAAATCACCCAGTATTGCGATCTGCAGCGTTAGTTCCAGGGATTCCTGGAACTGTGACCAAAAATGAGCTACATATGGACAATACCAAAATAAATTATATAATGACTCTGCCTCCTCACAGCAAAATCTGCAGAGCTGGGAAGATTGTATCCCCCCCATATATATAACATTCTATTGGTTGCAATAATTTTGTATAGTAATTTCAATTTAAAATGTCGAAGTTTGATTCCATGTGCTATGGAATAGGTACATCGCAAATCTCTTCCCAATTATTTTGCAATTTATATGGCACAGCTGTCAGTTTTTTGGTCCTTAAATTAAATGGTATATGTTTTTATTTATCACACTTCTTTAACCATTTATGTTCTTTAATACAGGGCCGACATACAAGTTCTACTTGCCTCCATTTTTGTGTTCATGCTGCAATTAGTTGGTTATAATTTTGGGTAGAGCAGACATTTCCATATGTCTGTGTTAGCTGCATGTGTGACATAACTCCACCAGTCCTATTTATGATTTGATTAAAAAAATGACACTATTTTAATTTCTTCGAAAAATCTTTTTTTAATCAATTAGTGTATTTGAGTTTAACCACAATATTTGTTGCATTATTTGTTCTGTCTTTTCAGGTGGATTAAACTGAAATTGCAACAACTTTCTAAGGCTTGTTTATTTTGTCTGGCTTGCCATTCCAAATAAAATTGAATCTTTTTTGTTCATTTAATTTAAAAAGCAGGTCACTAGGTGTAGGCAAAACCATAAGCAAATAGGTAAACTGTGATAAAACTAAAGAGTTAATCGGGGTGATTTTTTTTTAGACGGGTATTTTCCTTTCCATGGTAGTAAGATTTGATCTATTTTTGTTAACTTTCTATAAAAATGAATTGGCGTGAGCTCATTTCTTTCTTTTGGGATTTGTATACCGAGTCCACATGTCCACATCTCCGTCAGACCATTTAATTGGTAAACTACACGGTAATGTAAAAATGTTATTTTTTTTTTTTTTTTTTTTTTTTTGGTGATCCAATACGTAATATCTTGATTTCGTTTTAATCCAGAGAGGGTAGCAAAAGTATCTAGATCCTCTATGGGTGTAACGCCAGTCATCGGATGAAGGAGTCCAAGGTGCAGCGTGGTAGGCGTTCATGATTCTTTAATAAAAACTGAACGCAACAAAATAACGTGACCAAAACTAAACAGTTCTGTCAGGTGCAGACACTAAACAGAAAACAACTACCCACCAAACGAAAAAGGACAATTTATATATGATCCCCAATCAGAGACAACAATAGACAGCTGCCTCTAATTGGGAACCACACCAACATAGAAATAAAGAAACTAGAATGCCTACCCTGGTCACACCCTGGCCTAACCAAGATAGAGAATAAAAGCCTCTCTATGGCCAGGGTGTGACAATGAGGCCGTGGAGAGATTCTAATTGTGGTTTTTAAAGAACACATGAATTATCAGTGTACAATGACACCTTAGTTTTTAAAACAATGACATCTTAGTACATTAAATCAAATCAAAATCAAATCAAATTTTATTTGTCACATGCACCGAATACAACAGGTGTAGAAAATAAGTGTTAAGTATTTATTAAATAAACTGAAGTAAATAAATAAATAAAATGTACAAGTAGTTAGAGGTAAAGTGGCTATGCATAGATAATAGCAGCAGGGGAAAAATGGGGAGGGGGCGTCAATGCAAATGGTCCCGGTAGTCATTTGGTTAGCTGTTCAGGAGTCATATGGCTTTGGTGTAAAAGCTGTTAAGAAGCCTTTTGGACCTAGAATTGGCGCTCCGGTACTGTACCTCTTGCCGTGCTGTAGCAGAGAGAACTCTCTATGACTTGCGTGGCTGAAGTCTTTGACAATTTTTAGGGCCTTCCTCTGACACTTGGGCACAGGGAATATGGTGGTCTGCTTTAAAGATGCTGGAAATACAGACTCGGTAAGGGATAGGTTGAAAATGTCGGTGAAGACACTTGCCAGTTGGTCAGCGCATGCTTTAAGTACACATCCTGGTAATCAGTCTTGTGAATGTTGACCTGTTTAAAGGTCTTACTCACATCAGCTGCGGAGAGCGTGATCACACAGTCATCCGGAACAGTTGGTGCTCTCGTGTGCTTCAGTATTGCTTGCCTTGAAGCGTGCACATAAGTAATTTGTCGGCTCGTGTCACTGGGCAGCTCGCGGCTGTGCTTCTCTTTGTAGTCCATAATAGTTTGCAAGCCCTGCTACATCCGATGAGTGTCGGAGCTGGCGTAGTAGTTTTCAATCTTAGTCCTGTATTGACGCTTTGTCTGTTTGAGGGTTCATCGGAGGGCATGGCGGGATTTCTTATAAGCTTCCGGGATAGAGTCTTGGTCTTTGAAAGCGGCAGCTCTACCATTTAGCTCATTGCCGATGTTGCCTGTAATCCATGGCTTTTGATTGGGGTATGTACGGTCAATGTGGGAAGACGTCATCGATGCACTTATTGATGAAGCCAGTGACTGATGTGGTGTACTCCTCAATGCCATCAGAGGAATCCACAGAGCATATTCCAGTCTGTGTTTGCAAAACAGTCCTGTACAGGGGTCCTTCCTTTAACTTCTTAAGGTATAGGGGGCAGCATTTTCACTTTTGGATAAATAGCGTGCCCAATTTCAACTTCCTGCTACTCATGCCAAGAATATAAGATATGATATACATATTAGTATGTTTGGATAGAAAACGCTCTGAAGTTTCTACAACTGTTTGAATCATGTCTGTGTATAATAGAACGTATGTAGCAGGCAAAACCCCGAGGACTAACCGTTTAATGTTTTTTTTTTTTAGGTATCTGTCTGTTCACTGATTTCTCATTGGGATACAATATTTCTTAGGAACTTGTTTTCAGTTCCTACCGCTTCCAATGGATGTCACCAGTCTTTGGAATTTGATTGAGGTTATTCATTTGTGCAATGAAGAAGTACGGCCATCTAGGAACTGCGTAACACTGTTGAGAGTTGCGCAAGACTTGAAAAGTAGCGTGGTTTGTTGTCTTCCTGTATTGAACATAGATAGACCCATCTTCAATTTGATCGATTATTAACCTCTTACGTCGACCCGGCACTCGTGCGTCCCATTTAGACATCTGGAAATGCAAATGCGCTACGCTAAATGCTAATAGCACTCGTTAAAACTCAAACGTTCATTAAAACACACATGCAGGGTACTGAATTAAAGCTACACTCGTTGTGAATCCAGCCAACAAGTCAGATTTTTAAAATGCTTTTCGGCGAAAGCATGAGAAGCTATTATCTGATAGCACGCAACACCCCGAAATACCTGAAGGGCACGTAAACAAAATAATTAGCATAGCCGTCGCTACACAAAACGCAGAAATAAAATATGAAACATTCATTACCTTTGACGATCTTCTTTGTTGGCACTCCTAGATGTCCCATAAACATCACTATTGGGTCTTTTTTTTCCGATTTAAATTGGTCCATATATACCCTAAATATCGATCTATGAAGACTGTGATCAAGGAAAAAACAGCGTTTTAAAACGCAACGTCATTTTTTTCAATTAAAAAAGTCGACGATAAACTTTCACAAAACACTTCAAAATACTTTTGTAATGCAACTTTAGGTATTATTAAACGTTAATAATCTATCAAATTGATCACGGGGCGATGTGTATTCAATAGCTCCACGTCTTGAAATCATGTTCAGAAATTTCTCATCCAAAACATCCTGTCGGAGACCGGAAGGAATGGACTCTCTCTCGCTCGTTTCACCAAGAAACAAAGGCCAGGCAAATGAAGAGACTGGCGACATCGTGTGGAAGCTGTAGGACTTGCAATCTCAGCCCCATTTAATTTGCTTTCCAATAGACAATACATGCAAGTGGCGCATTGATATATTTTTCAGTGATCAGATTTTCTTGCGCTTTTCGATGAAACGCAGGCTCTGTTATAGTCACAGCCGTGATTTAACCAGTTTTAGAAACGCCAGAGTGTTTTCTATCCACACATACTAATCATATGCATATACTATATTCCTGGCATGAGTAGCAGGACGCTGAAATGTTGCGCGATTTTTAACAGAATGTTCGAAAAAGTAGGGGGTCGACTTAACAGGTTAACGTTTTAAAATACCTAAAGTTGTATTACAAAAGTAGTTTGAAATGTTTTTGCAAAGTTTACAGGCAATTTAAAAAATATATTTTGTAGTGACGTTGCGCAATTTGGAAGCTGTTTTTTTTTCTGGATCAAACGCGCCAAATAAATAGACATTTTGGATATATATGGATGGAATTAATCGAACAAAAGGACCAATTGTGATGTTTATGGGACATATTGGAGTGCCAACAAAAGTAGCTCGTCAAAGGTAAGGCATGTTTTATATTTTATTTCTGTGTAGCGCCTGCAGGGTTGAAATATGCTACCCTCTTTGTTTACTGTTGTGCTATCATCATATAATAACTTCCTATGCTTTCGCCGAAAAGCCTTCTAAAAATCTGACATGTTGGCTGGATTCACAACGAGTGTAGTTTTAATTTAGTATCTTACATGTGTGATTTAATGAAAGTTTGATTTTTATATCATTTATTTGAATTTCCCGTGCTGCATTTTCCCTGGCTTTTGGCAGAGTGGGACGCAAGCGTCCCCTATACCATAAGTTAAAAGTTACATGCTTATGCTGCAACCGTTAGTGGTAGATGGTGGCATTCTGTCACTGCACCACACTATCACAAGGGGAACGCTGATCTATCGGTAGTCTGTGGCTATTAATGGAGGCGTTTTCAGTTTGAGAGTCTCTCCTCTGGCACTACAGTCCTGCTTCAGGCAACAACAACAAAAACTGTCTGTGGTCCTGGAGTTTGGGGGAATTTCACTTTACATATAGACTAATGATTTTCCCAAAAATTTGCACGGTGGGCTTTTGACTTCTCTCCCTCTAAAAACAGACATAAATCATTCTAAATAACAAACTGGCTTTATTTTAATTAGTAAGAATATCTCACCCCATGTTCAAGAATGGCCTTTTCCCCTTTATTCCGATTTATAATCGCTCACTTTCGGATATTTGAAACAAAATCCTCTTCAAAATATTGTTATTTTTTTAAACAAGCCATAGAAATTTGGTTACAATTTTAGTTAAAAAATAATTAATTAAGGAACTTACATGCATTGAAGACCAAAATGTGTTCAAGAAAATTGTACTAAATAAAAATATATACCACTGTCTCTTGCGCATGTCATTTTCCTTTGACCCCTCTGCATACTTATTCACAAAGCGATTATTATTATTAACCCTGCCTTATAATTATATAAAAGCCCCTTACAGTGCCTTGCAAAAGTACTCATCCCCTTGGTGTTATTTTGTTGTATTACAACCTGTAATTTAAATAGAATTTTACTTGGATTTCACATACAAAATTGTCCAAATTGGTGAAGTGAAATGATTTTTAAAAATTTTTATTCTTAAAAAAATAATAATGGAAAAGTGGTCTGTGCATACATATTCAACCCCTTTGCAATGAAGCCCCTAAATATGACCTGGTGCAACCAATTACCTTCAGAAGTCACATACAGTGAGGGAAAAAAGTATTTGATCCCCTGCTGATTTTGTATGTTTGCCCACTGACAAAGAAATGATCAGTCTACAATTTTAATGGTAGGTTTATTTTAACAGTGAGAGACATAATAACAACAAAAACATCCAGAAAAATACATGTCAAAAATGTTATGTAAACCAAAAATCCATTTTAGTTCCAGGTTGCAAGGCAACAAAATAGGAAAAATGCCAAGGGGGGTGATTACTTTCGCAAGCCACTGTATTTATTATTTATGTATTTATTAGTCTAGCAATGAGGTTGGACCCAACAATATTTTTGCTTTTGAGTTACATTAAAACTCACTTTAGTAAGATAGTGTTATGGTTAAATAGGCCTAGGGTTAGAGCTGTTTTCATTTTTAAAAGTTAGTGTAGTGGGGTAATATTTATCCTATATTATATACACCTCACATGCGACCCATAATAAGACTATGCAATTAGCCTATTAAAAATGTTTCTGACTCCATAAAGGGAATTCAAATTTGCAAGCTATCATGCCCTGATCCGTTTCACCTGTCTTTGTGATTTGTCTCCACCCCCTCGAGATGTCGTTTATTTTCCCTGGTGTATTTATCACTGTTTCCTGTCTCACTGTGCCAGTTCGTCTTGTATGTTCAAGTCAACCAGTGCATTTGTACCGTGCTCCTTCTTTTCTATTCTCTTTCACTAGTCCTCCCGGTTTTGACCTTTGCCTGTTTTTCTGGACTCCATTCCCGCCTGTCTGACCATTCTGCCTGACCTCAAGCCTGCCTGCCGTTCTGTACCTCTGGAACTCTTTACGGGTTTTGACATTTTGCCTGTCCATTACCATTCTCTTGCCTACCCCTTTTGGATTGTCAATAAACATCTTGGACTCTAACCATCTGCCTCCTGTGTCTGCATCTGGGTCTCACCTTGTGCCCTTATACAAGCAAGAATTGGTCTGAGAATTATTATCATTTCATTAATATTGTACAATGAATGTATTCACATACAAAGCATAAAGCTTAAGTTACAAAGCCAGAGAGAGAGCACCTGATGATTTGTT
The DNA here is from genome assembly GCF_034236695.1 of Oncorhynchus nerka. NCBI lineage: Eukaryota > Metazoa > Chordata > Actinopteri > Salmoniformes > Salmonidae > Oncorhynchus > Oncorhynchus nerka. The sequence goes on from NC_088421.1 coordinate 1,702,757, forward strand.
TGGATTCAAAATCTGAGTTGCTGACCTTCTCAGAGGTGAGACATTATGGGGGTTGGAGAATAACTCAGAAAATGTTGAATTCCTGAGACAACACAAAGGAATTATTACATACAGTTGATAAGAGTCACTTCGGGGGCAGCCCTACACTTCACTCTTAGAAAAAAGGGTTCTGTGGGTGTCCCCATAAGAGAACCCTTTTTAGTTCCAGGTACAACCATTTTGGGTTCAATGTAGAACCCTCTATGGACAGAGTTCTACATGGAACCTAAAAGGGGTTTTACTGTGCTCCAAAATGCATCGTTTTGACCAGTCCCAAAGGAGTCAGGGTCATGTCCCAAAAGAAGGAACTTGGCAACTGGGTTGTCATGTATGAAGTGCACACTCTATCCTCTCCCTCTACAGAAACGTCTCTCACTCTAATGAACTTTTCTCTATAAACATGTCTCTCACTCTAACTTGCTTTTCTCTCTTCAAATGAGCAGAGGTCACTGTTTTAATGCATCCTGCATCACAATTCTTTGCTATTAACCTGCTCCCTCTTCCCGGATGTGGTAGACAGTGGTGTCACTTTCTATTAGGGGCTGCTTCCCCAAGGGATGCACAGCCAGAGTACATACAGCTCTCAGTTCAGAGCTCTCTGACTTGTCACTAATGTTAGCCTCTCTCACTCACTTAGCCCAGCTAACCAGAAATATTGTTAAACATACAGTATCACTAAGTGAAATTCTCTGAACTTTGCTGGTGTTTTCATCTTATCACTGAGCTAATGTTAGTGTTTACTTTTCTCATGTTATTAATAACCTACATGTCATTTAGAACTTTTTTGCACTTGCAGTTCTCACATGCTTTCTCGGACTGACTTACAAATCTTAGGAAGTTCAATATGTGCCTCAACCCAGGCCTCGCTAACCACACCCATATGCTAAGCTTTCATCATGGTCCAATTTGGTAAAACTGCATAAGTGCAATTGAGGTCAGGAGTCCCTGCACCAAGCTAAAAATGGAGATACAGCTGTATGTGAGCTGGGGTGCTTATCCAAAAAAGGTATAATACACTGGAGATCAATTTAGAGATGGCTGAAGTATATTGAATTAAATAAATGTAAAGACTACGCAAGAACAGACTTGCTCTGGAATGTCTGCTGGAATGTCTACCAATGGCATGTCCATCTTTTTGTGAGAAATTACGTTAAGAAAATTTAAAAAATAAATAGCCCACACTTTAAATGAGGCCACACAAAGATTTTAACTAATGATTAGTAAATTCTTTATAAGGACCTATATTAAACGGCTTATGACTGAAGTAATGATCAATAAACGATGAATAAACTATTTACGAAGTCATTATAAAGGCTTTATTACGTGGAGATATTATAAAGTGATACCCACCGCTGTTGTCCTTGGCTTTGGTCGACATGTTTGTCAGTCTTATTTTGGTAATAGCGCAAAAAATGTTCCCTCCTGTTCTCCATCACAAGTGTCATCTTTTATTTAAAAAAGTAGTACACTAAATAAGGAATATGATGCCATTTGAGACGCAGGTGTAGGTTCGGCCCTCATTCATGTGCTCTCTGTCACCACCGGCCGCATGGCAAATGGCTCAATACAATGCCCAAGGGCCAGTAATGCCCTTCCCCCCCTCTGAGGGGCCAAAATGTATATCTCTCTCTCCATGGTATCCAGAGGACTGATTAGTGGAATGTGTGATAGAATAATCCTACAGTAGCCAAGTCTGGTATCTATCTAAAAACTTGTCCTCTGAATAAAACTCTGAAGCTATCTACTGTATATGGACGTATGATCTCTGTGGTTACTTGTAGTTGTTCAGAGTGAACTTTGACGACCAGGCGGTAGGTTGCCTAGCAGTTAAAAGTTGGGCCAGTAAATGAAAGGTAGCTGGTTTGAATCCCTGAGCCGGCAAGGTGGAAACATCTGCTGTTCTGCCCTTGAGCAAGGCAGTTAACCCCCAACAACTGCTCTCCAGGTGCCGATGATGTCGATTAAGGCAGCCCCCCCCCCCCCCCCCAATTCTCTGATTTAGAGGAGTTGGGTTCAATGTGGAAGACACATTTCTGTTTAATACATTCAGTTGTGCAACTGACTAGGTATCCCCTTTCACTGTATGCAATTGTCCTACCGAGCCCACCCCCTCAGGTCATCACACGTAGATGGGACTCCCTTCCTTGGTGATGCTCGTTGGTTTGATCTGATCGGATATCTTAGTTTAACTACCTTTTGGTTTTGTCTGTGTATTGGTCAACAATGGATTTTGAATACAAACAAGTCAGATCTGGTATAAATGGAATGAAGGTCTGTTCTCTCTCATCCTATATCCTGTCACTTTGGAGAATGGTTGCATGATATTTTCTCATTTCTTAGGCTTCTAGGCCTAGGAAGCATCTATCTGTTCATGCTTTGTCTTCGAAGTTAACTTTGGTGTCTAAATGCCTGGAATTACGCTTTGTTAATGTCTGTATTGCCTTGTACCTTAAGCTTTATGTATTGTATGTGATGAACCCATTCATTTTACAAAGTTATTAAATCATATTTCCTTTGATATTCACTTCTCATGACCATTCCTTGATCTTAGTCAGCTAAACACATACTTGATTGCACATGGTTTTTATACATAGGCCCATAAGCAACCATCACTCCTGTGTTCCAATGGCACGTTGTGTTAGCTAATCCAAGTTTATCATTTAAAAGGCTGTTGAACAAGTTGAGGAGACTAAATTACTTGGCGTTAACTTAGATTGTAAAACTGTCATGGTCAAAAGAGAGGCCTGGCCATAATAAAAAGATGCTCTGATTTTGACACCACTCTCCAAAAAGCAAGTTCTGTCGGCTTTAGTTTGGTCTTATCTTGATTATTGTCCAGTCGTGTGGTCCAGTGCTGTAAGGAAAGACCTAGTTAAGCTGCAGCTGGCCCAGAACAGAGTCACGTTTTGCTCTTGATTGTAGTAAGAGGGCTGATATAAATACTATACGTGCCAGTCTCTCTTGGCTAAGAGTTGAGAAGAGACTGACTGCATCATTTGTTATTTTTATAAGAAACAATGTGTTGAAAATCCCAAATTGTTTGCATAGTCAACTTACAGACAACTCTGACACACACACTTATCCCAATACACATGCCAGCAGGGGTCTTTTCACAGTCCCCAAATCAAGAACAAATTCAAGAATACGTACAGTATTATATAGAGCCCTTACATGAAACTTCCTTCCATCTCATATTTCTCAAATGAACAGCAAACGTGGTTTTAAAAACAGATAAAGCAACACCTCGCGGCACCACGCCTCTCCCCTATTTGACCTAGATAGTTTGTGTATGCATTAATATGTAGGCTACGTGCCTTTAAAAAAAATGTAGGTAGTTCTGTCCTTGAGCTGTTCTTGTCTATTGATGTTCTGTATTATGTAAATCTGTTTTACGTTTCATGTTTTGTGTGGACCCCAGGAAGAGTAGCTGCTGCTTTTGCAACAGCTAATGGGGATCCTAATAAAATACCAAATAAGACAGGATATTCTAACCAGGCAAGTTGTGTTACATCTAACTACAGTACCTGTCAAAAGTTTGGACACAGCTATTCATTCAAGGGTTTTTCTTTATTTTTACTATTTTTAAGCTATGAAATAACACATATGGAATCATGTATTAACTAAAAAAAGTGTTAAACTAATCAAAATATATTTGAGATTCTTTAAAGAAGCGACCGTTTACCTTGATGACAGCTTTGCACACTCATGGCATTCTCTCAACCAGCTTCATGAGGTAGTCACCTGGAATGCATTTCAATTAACAGGTGTGCCTTGTTAAAAAGTACATTTGTGGAATGTCTTTCCTACTTATTGGGTCCGAGCCAATCAGTTGTTCTGTGACAAGGTAGGGATGGTATACAGAAGATAGCCCTATTTGGTAAAAGACCAAGTCCATATTATGGCAAGAACAGCTGAAATAAGCAAAGAGAAATGACAGTCCATCATTACTTTAAGACATGGTCAGTCAATGCGTAAAAAAAAGTGCAGTCGCAAAAACCATCAAGCGCTATGATGAAACTGGCTCTCATGAGGACCGACACAGGAAAGGAAGCCCCAGAATTACCTCTGCTGCAAGAGGATAAGTTCATTAGTTACCAGCCTCAGAAATTGCAGCCCAAATAAATGCTTCCGAGTGCTTCAGATGTCCCTTTAACTGCCCTAAATGCCTCTGATCCTACAGCTATTGTATTCAATAATCATGTGCCTATGATCGAGATGTATATTGTTAGCACTAAGCCAGTGTGACCTAGGAGGAATTCCACTGTGTGCAGCTCACCCTGCACTAACATAAAGAACATGAGCACATTTACAGCTGCTATGCTTTCCAGTAAATCAATAGAAGTAAGCATCCCAGAAGAAAAGTGCTCAAAATAGACCACATTAACATATGTAGCTTAAAAAACAAGTTTCATGAAATTAATCATTTGCTCGCATTTATGGCATTCATATTCTGATTATCTTTGAAACTCACTTAGATAATACCTTTGATACAGTGGTACCAATAAAAGGTTATAACATTTCCAGAAAATATAGAAATGCCAATGGTGGAGGTATTGCTGTTTATACTCAGAACCACATTCCTGTAAAGATTAGCGAGGATTCATGTTAAATACTGTTGAAGTAATATGGCTACAAGTTAATCTGCCTCACCTAAAGCCCGTTTTGGTGGGAAGCTGTTATAGACCACCAAGTGCTAACAGTCTGTATCTGGATAACGTGTGAAATGATTGATAATTGATGATCAACAGAAAGGTATTTTCTGGGTGATTTAAAATATTGACTGGCTTTCATCAAGCTGCCCACTCAAGAAAAAGCTTCAAACTGTAACCTGTGCCTGCAACCTGGTTCAGTCAACCTACCAGGGTAGTTACAAACAGCACATGAATTAAATCTACATGTATTTGTCGCGGTTTTCCTCTTCGTCTGAAGAGGCGAGAAGGATCGGAGGACCAATATGCGGCGTGGTAAGTGTCCATGGTTCTTTTAATAAGAAATACTCAACATGAACACAACTGATACAAAAACGGGAAACGAACGAAAACCTAAACAGTACCGTGTGGTGAAACAGACACGGAAACAATCACCCAAAGTACCCACAGAATATGTCTAAATATGGTTCCCAATCAGAGACAACGATAAACACCTGCCTCTGATTGAGAACCAATCTAGGCAACCATAGACTTACATAAACACCTAGAATGAAAACAACCCCATAAATCTACAAAAACCCCTAGACAGTACAAACACCCTAGATGAGACAAAAAACATACATCACCTATGTCACACCCTGACCTAACCAAAATAATAAAGAAAACAAAGATAACTAAGGCCAGGGCGTGACAGTCCGCTTTTGTGGCATCCTAGGAACGGCGACCCTCGCCGCCGACCTAGGATTGGCAACATTACTAAATGGCCCCACTGGACTGAGGGGCAGCTCCGGACTGAGGGGCGATACCTCACATCTCAAAATAGGGCTACTTAATGTTAGATCCCTCACTTCCAAAGCAATTGTTAACATTTGATAGTCAATTAACTAATGAAGTAATCATTATCTCTCTTTTTTAGCTTTATTTAACTAGGCATGTCAGTTAAGAACAAATTCTTATTTTCAATGACAGCCTAGGAACAGTGGGTTAACTGCCTGTTCAGGGGTAGAACAACAGATTTGTACCTTGTCAGCTCGGGGGTTTGAACTTGCGACCTTCTGGTTACTAGTCCAACGCTCTAACCACTTGGCTACCCTGCCACCTGACTGAAACATGTTGTAAGCATGATGAATTTACAGTGTTAAATGAGGTCTCGCCTCCTGGTTACACTAATGACCATCATCCCGCAAAGGTGGAGGTGTTGCTAACATTTGATAGCAAATTTAAATTTACAAAAAAAAACTGCCATTTTCGTCTTTTGAGCTTCTAGTCATGAAATCTATACAGCCTACTCAATCACTTTTTATAACTACTGTTTACAGGCCTCCTGGGACATATACATTGTTCCTCACTGAGTACCCTGAATTCCTATCGGACCTTGTAGTCATGGGTGATAATATTCATTTTTGGTGACTTTAATATTCATATGGAAAAGTCCACAGACCCACTCCAAAAGGCTTTCAGAGCCGTCATCGACTCAGTGGGTTTTGTCCAACATGTCTCCGGACGTACTCACTGCCACAGTCATACTCTGGACCTAGTTCTGTCCCGTGGAATAAATGTTGTGGATCTTAATGTTTTTCCTCATAATCCTGGACTATCGGACCACCATTTTATTACATTTGCAATTGCAACAAATAATCTGCTCAGACCCCAACCAAGGATCATCAAAAGTCGTGCTATAAATTCTGAGACAGCCCAAAGATTCCTAGATGCCCTTCCAGACTCCCTCCACCTACCCAAGGATATCCGAGTACAAACATCAGTTAACCACCTAACTGAGGAACTCAATTTAACCTTGCGCAATCCTCGATGCAGTCGCACCCTAAAAACAAAAACATTTGTCATAAAAAACTAGCTCTCTGGTATACATAAAATACCTGTGCTCTGAAGTAAGCTTCAAGAAAATTGGAACGGAAATGGCGCCACACTAAACTGGAAGTCTTCCGACTAGCTTGGAAAGACGAATCGAAGAGCCCTTACTTGCTGCTCAATCATCCTATTTTTCCAACTTAATTGAGGAAAACAAGAACAATCCAAAATGTATTTTTGATACTGTCACAAAGCTAACTAAAAAGTAGCATTCCTCAAGAGAGGATGGCTTTCACTTCAGCAGTGATAAATTCATGAACTTCTTTGAGGAAAAGATCATGATCATTAGAAAGCAAATTACGGACTCCTCTTTAAGTCTGCGTATTCCTCCAAAGCTCAGTTGTCCTGAGTCTGCACAACTCTGCCAGGACCTAGGATCAAGGGAGACACTCAAATGTTTTAGTACTATATCTCTTGACACAATGATGAAAATAATCATGGCCTCTAAATCTTCAAGCTGCATACTGGAACCTATTCCAACTAAACTACTGAAAGAGCTGCTTCCTGTGCTTGGTCCTCCTATGTTAAATATAATAAACAGATCTCTGTCCACTGGATGTGTACCAAACTCACTAAAAGTGGCAGTAATATAGCCTCTATTGAAAAAGCCTAACCTTGACCCAGAAAATATTTTAAAACTATCGGCCTATATCAAATCTCCCATTCCTCTCAAAAGAAATTCATAAAGCTATTGCTCATTAACTCACTGCCTTCCTGAAGACAAACAATGTATACGAAACACTTCAGTCTGGTTTTAATCCACGTCATAGCACAAAGACTGCACTTGTGAAGGTGGTAAATTACCTTTTAATGGCGTCAGCCCGAGGCTCTGCATCCCGTGCTCCTAGACCTTAGTGCTGCTTTTGATACCATCGATCACCACATTCTTTTGGAGAGATTGGAAATCCAAATTGGTCTTCACGGACAAGTTCTGGCCTGGTTTAGATCTTATCTGTCGGAAAGATATCAGTTTGTCTCTGGATTGTTTGTCCTCTGACAAATCAACTGTAAATTTTGGTGTTCCTCAAGGTTCCGTTTTAGGACCACTGTTTAGGACAGGACCACTGTTTTTTTTTAGGACCACTTTTCACTATATAGTTTACCTCTTGGTGATGTCATTCGGAAACTTAATGTTAACTTTCACTGCTAATAAATTGTAGACCTCCACAAGTCTGATTCATCCACGGAAGCAATTTCCAAACACCTTAAGGTACCACGTTCATCTGTACAAACAATAGTTTGTACAAACCTGACTCAGTTACACTGAGCAAATAGCCACAGTAGCCACTTAAAGTGGGTACAGCCTCAGTGTTTGATGGCTTTTATGGGTTCTTCAGTCTGAAATACACTAAATGTTCCATCCCTTTAAACTTGCATGATGTATCACATTCCACTGTTTTATTGACACTTACATGTTAACACTACCTGCATGGTGAGCACGGGCGGCACCTAGCTAACCCCTGTTCAACACTGATGCTGACAACCAAGGACAAGATCCTGGAAATCCTCACGGCACTAGTTCCTCCAGCAGCGCTGTGGGCCAGCACTGAGCTATGCGCAACCTACTCCTGCATCAGCACTGCTTCTCATCGGCCTCGGCTTGACCAGCAGAATTATGGGCTATATGAGTTCTGGCAATAATTACTCAAATGATCATGATTGCGTCGGCCCTATGGTCCCATTACTATTTTACTTCTGTTCTGCATCGCATCTGATACAGTATATAACACTGATAGCTCAGGTGGGTGGCTGGCACTCGGCAGTGTATCTATTTTGAAGGTGATCGGTTGGGCTCATAGGTAGAATATTCTCCTGATCCAAGACGACAGCTCATCTTGCCTCAGCGAGGGCATCTGGCAGGGTTTCACTATGGCAGACGGGTTCATACTAAACTGAACAAAAATAAAAACGCAACATGCAACAATTTCAAAGATTTTACTGAGTTACAGTTCATATAATCAAATCAGTCAATTGAAATAAATAAATCAGGCCCTAATTTATGGATTTCCCATGACTGGGTAAACAGATATGCATCTGTTAGTCACAGAGTCTCCAGCTTCAGTGATTTTGCAATTCATTCCAGTCATTGGCAGCAGAGAACTGGAAGGAGAGGCGGCCAAAGAAAGAATTGGCTTTGGGGGTGACCATTGAAATATACTTGCTGGAGCGCGTGCTACGGGTGGGTGCTGCTATGGTGACCAGTGAGCTGAGATAAGGCAGGACTTTACCTAGCAAAGACTTATAGCCAACGAGAGCATACAGGTTGCAGTGGTGGGTAGTATATGGGGCTTTGGTGACAAAATGGATGGCACTGTGATAGACTGCATCCAATTTGCTGAGTAAAGTGTTGGAGGCTATTTAGTAAATGACATCACCGACGTCAATAATCGGTAGGATAGTCAGTTTTACGAGGGTGTGTTTGGCAGCATGAGTGAAGGATGCTTTGTTTTTGAAATAGGAAGCAAAATAGGAAGATTGGAGAGTCTGGAAGGAGAGTTTACAATCTAACCAGACACCTAGGTATTTGTAGTTGTCCACATATTCTAAGTCAGAACCGTCCAGAGTAGTGATGCTGGACAGGCGGGCGGCGATCGGTTGATTAGCATGCATTTAGTTTTACTTGCATTTAAGAGCAGTTGGAGGCCACGGAGGGAGAGTTGTGGCATTGAAGCTCGTCTGGAGATTAGTTAACACAGTATCCAAAGAAGAGCCAGAAGTATACAGAATGGTGTCGTATGCGTAGAGGTAGATCAGAGAATCACCCGCAGCAAGAGCGATATCATTGATGTATACAGAGACAATAATTTCCCATAAATACAGGTATTTTAACAACCAGCGCATTTGAGTTCAGCCATAGAACAAATATTATATTTTCAGGGGGATGAAATTGAAATTGTAGCCAGCTGTGCAATGCTTGTTTGAAAAAGAGAGATACTTTGAAAAAAGTATAATTTTCAATTAATCAAAAATGAGACATGGCATTCTGCACAAAGGCAAAATGGCAATTTTTAAACAATGGATGAGCTTTTCTTAGTAATCTACTTGAACCGTTTAGGGTTCAAATAAAACTTTTGAATGAGTGAAGCTTTTAGAGGTTTTGTTCTTTGATATGTAATAATCTCAACCCACCCAATTCATATTCATTATATAGATTGGCAAGTTTTATTTTGTCTGGCTGAGCGTCCCAGATAAAGCAAAATATTATTTGCTTATGATTTGAAAAACGAATCACCAGGAGTAGGCAGCACCAAAAGTAAGTGAGTAAACTGAGATATGACTGTGGAGTTAATCAGGGCAATTTTTCCATAAATAGACAGGTATTTACCTCTCCATGGTTGCAGGATCTTGTCTATTTTTACAAGTTTTCTATTGAAATTCATTGTGGAGAGCTTATATATTTTGTGATATGAATACTGAGTATGTCTACTTCACCATCAGTGAAGTTGTATTTTTTTAAGGATACAATTCATAATATTGTACACTTATCATAATTACGTTTTAGTCCAGAGAGTATAGAAAAGTTATCTAAATCTTCAATGAGACATTGCAGGGATCTAGCTTGTGGACTTAATATAAAACTTGAGTCATCGGCATACATGGACACCTTTGTTTTTAAGCCTTGGATTTCTAATCCTCTAATGTTGTTATTGGATCTGATTTTAATAGCTAGCATTTTAATAGCCATAATGAATAGATATGGTGACAGCGGACACCCTTGTTTAACTCCTCTTGACAATTCATAACTCTCTGAGAAGTAGGCATTATTTACTATTTTACACCTGGGGTTGCTATACATTAGTTTTGACCATTTTATAAGAATTACCCGAAATTGAAATAATCCAGGCATTTCTAAATTAAAATCTAGTCTTTATCAAATGCCTTTTCAAAATCCGCTATAAATACCATTCCTGGCTTCTTACATGTTTCATGATGTTCTATTATTTCTAGTAATGTATCGTTCTATTATCTCCAATGTATCATCCATGTAAAAAACCTGTCTGATCAGGATGAACAATACCTCTTAAAACCCTTTTAATTCTGAGTGCTATGCATTTTGCTAGTATCTTTGCATCACAACATTGAAGTGTAAGGGGCCTCCAGTTTTTAGATAGACTTGGTCTTTATATTTGCCATCTGGGTCTTGATTAGATAATAGAGAAAACAGACCTTCCTGCTGAGTACCTTACAGACTACCATTTCTATAGGAGTAGTTAAAACAATCTAACAATGGAGCTTTTAGTATATTAAAAAATACTTGATGTACCTCTAACTGTATGCCATCAAGCCCTGGGGTTTTTCCAAACTCAAAGGATTTAATAGACTCAACGTTTTTCCTCTGTAATTGGGCCTTCTCACTGATCTTTGTGTATATTTGTTAATTTTCCATTTTTTATATGTTTTGGAAAGTATTCCTTACCATAATCTTCATTCAGTGGGAAAGGATGAGATGGAAAAGAGAACATCTGCCTAAAATAATTTGTTTCCTCTTTTAAAATACAATTCGGAGAATCATAGATGACTCCGTCTTCAGTAACGAGTTTTTGCAAATTATTTTTGTTAGTGTTCCTGTATTGGAGATTCAGGAAGGAATTTGTGCATTTTTCTCCATATTCCATCCAGTTTGCTTTATTTTTGTAATAGATTATATTAGATCGTTCTTGAATAAGTTCCTCAAGTTCCTTGTTTTTCCTTTAACTTATTTTGTATATCTGTAGTATCCTTTTTATTGCTATCTACCTGTACTATTAGTTAATGGATTTCCCTTGTTAGTCTAGTTGTCACGTTCATCATATTGATGAGACCAAGGCGCAGCGTGATAGGCTTACATACTACTTTAATAAAGAACGAACTCTGAATAAAACTATACAAAACAACAACACGACCGTGAGGCTATATAACAAGAGTGCTGACAGCCCTCCCCCCTATATGGGAGGGTCTGGGTGGGCACCTATAGGGAGGGTCTGGGTGGGCACCTAACCTCGGTGACGGCGCTGGTTCTGGACACCGCCGCCCTTCTTTACACTGAGTCCTCGCCGTAGGCCCCTTGGCTGGGGACCCTCACTGCGTGGTTTATTGCCGGATATTATGGACTGGGGAACGTCGCTGGTGAGTGGTGCCGGCACTGGTGGTACCGGGCTGGTGACACACACCTCAGGGCGAGTGCGTGGAAGAGGAACATGGTGTACTGGACCCTGGAGGCGCACTGGAGGCCTGGTGCTTGGTGCCGGCACTGGTGGTACCGGGCTGGGGACACACACCTCAGGGCGAGTGCGGGGAGGAGGAACAGGGCATACTGGACTGCCGAGGCGCACTGTAGGCCTGGTGTGTGGTGCCGGCACTGGTGGTATCGGGCTGGGGACACGCACCTCAGGGTGAGTGCGAGGAGCAGGAACAGGGCATACTGGACCCAGGAGGTGCACTGTAGGCCTGGTGCGTGGTGCCGGCACTGGTGGTACCGGGCTGGTGACACGCACCTCAGGGCGAGTGCAGGGAGGTCGAAAAGGGCGTACTGGGCTCTGGAAGCGCACAGGAAGCCTGGTGCGTGGTGCCGGCACTGGTGGTACCGGGCTGGGGACACACACCTCAGGGCGAGTGTGAGGAGCAGGAACAGGGTGTACTGGACTGCCGAGGCACACTGTAGACCTGGTGTGTGGTGCCGGCACTGGTGGTACCGGGCTGGTGACACGCACCTCAGGGCGAGTGCGGGGGGGTTGAACAGGGCATACTGGACCCTGGAGGCACACTGTAGGCCTGGTGCTTGGTGCCGGCACTGGTGTTACCGGGCTGGGGACACACACCTCAGGGCGAGTGTGAGGAGCAGGAACAGGGTGTCCTGGACTGCCGAGGCACACTGTAGGCCTGGTGCTTGGTGCCGGCACTGGTGTTACCGGGCTGGGGACACACACCTCAGGGCGAGTGCGGGGCGGTTGAACAGGGCATACTGGACACTGGAGGCACACTGTAGGCCTGGTGCGTGGTGCCAGCACTGGTGGTACCGAGCTGGGGACACGCACCTCAGGGCGAGTGCGCACCAGGCCTATAGCCGGCATCAATTTTTCCATAACTTTAACACGTTTCAGGATGAATACGAGGATCTGACACAGGTGGCATCGGACAGCTGACACACTCCTCGGGGTGAATGCCGTGCATACTACGCCAAACCAACAGCTCTCTCTCTTCACTCTCCTCCAATTTCATCAACAACTCCTCGAATGTCTCATAATCTCGCCTCCGTTCACTCTGCTCCAATCTGTCCAATAACTCAGACAATCTCAGACTCACCCCTCAACTTCGCCGACTGCTCCATGTGCCACCCCCCAATTTTTGGGGGGAGTTTCTGTGGCCTGGGGTTTGCTGTCCTCTCTTACTTCGCCGTTCCTCCTGCGTTGTTTCCACCTGCCTCCATGGTAGGCGATCCTCTCCTGCCAAAATTTCCTCCCACGTCCAGGATCCTTTACCGTTCAGTATTTCGTCCCAGGTCCATTTTTCCACCAAGCGCTGTTCCTCCCTTTCACGCTGCTTGGTCCTGGTTTGGTGGGTTATTCTGTCACGTTCGTCATATTGATGAGACCAAGGCGCAGCGTGATAGGCGTACATACTACTTTAATAAAGAACGAACACTGAACAAAACTATACAAAACAACACCACAACCATGACGCTATATAACAAGAGTGCTGACAGGCAACTACACATAGACAATAACCCACAAAATACCCAAGGAATATGGCTACCTAAATATGGTCCCCAATCAGAGACAACAATAAACAGTTGCCTCTGATTGGGAACCAATCTAGGCAACCATAGACATATAAACACCTAGATATACAAAAACCCCTAGACACACAAAAACCCCTAGACAAAACAAAAACTACACATACCACCCTCGTCAAACCCTGACCTAACCAAAATAATAAAGAAAACAAAGATAACTAAGGTCAGGGCGTGACACTAGTCTCTTTAGCCAGAATTTGTATTTATTTATTATTGATGAATATTGAATTGAATGACCCCTGAATGGATTTGCTGAACCTATATTATACTGGAAAAATTCAGTTATAAATGATTTTGTCTTAGTTAAAAAATAAGTTGTCCTCCAGGAAACTTTGATTAAATTTCCAATATCCCCGTCCACGTGGAAAATCTATAAGTCAAATCAAATTTTATTTGTCACAAACACATGGTTAGCAGATGTTAATGCGAGTGTAGCGAAATGCTTGTGCTTCTAGTTCCAACAATGCAGTAATAACCAACAAGTAATCTAACTAACAATTCCAAAACTACTGTCTTATTTATACACAGTGTAAGGGGATAAAGAATATGTACATAAGGATATATGAATGAGTGATGGTACAGAGCAGCATAGGCAAGATACAGTAGATGGTATCGAGTACAGTATATACATATGAGATGAGTATGTAAACAAAGTGGCATAGTTAAAGTGGCTAGTGATACATGTATTACATAAGGATGCAGTCGATGATATAGAGTACAGTATATTCATATGCATATGAGATGAATAATGTAGGGTAAGTAACATTATATAAGGTAGCATTGTTTAAAGTGGCTAGTGATATATTTACATCATTTCCCATCAATTCCCATTATTAAAGTGGCTGGAGTTGGGTCAGTGTCAATGACAGTGTGTTGGCAGCAGCCACTCAATGGTGGCTGTTTAACAGTCTGATAGCCTTGAGATAGAAGCTGTTTTTCAGTCTCTCGGTCCCAGCTTTGATGCACCTGTACTGACCTCGCCTTCTGGATGATAGCGGGGTGAACAGGCAGTGGCTCGGGTGGTTGTCCTTGATGATCTTTATGGCCTTCCTGTAACATCGGGTGGTGTAGGTGTCCTGTAGGGCAGGTAGTTTGCCCCCGGTGATGCATTGTGCAGACCTCACTACCCTCTGGAGAGCCTTACGGTTGTGGGCGGAGCAGTTGCCGTACCAGGCGGTGATACAGCCCGCCAGGATGCTCTCGATTGTGCATCTGTAGAAGTTTGTGAGTGCTTTTGGTGACAAGCCAAATTTCTTCAGCCTCCTGAGGTTGAAGAGGCGCTGCTGCGCCTTCTTCACGATGCTGTCTGTGTGAGTGGACCAATTCAGTTTGTCTGTGATGTGTATGCCGAGGAACTTAAAACTTGCTACCCTCTCCACTACTGTTCCATCGATGTGGATAGGGGGTGTTCCCTCTGCTGTTTCCTGAAGTCCACAATCATCTCCTTAGTTTTGTTGACGTTGAGTGTGAGGTTATTTTCCTGACACCACACTCCGAGGGCCCTCACCTCCTTCCTGTAGGCTGTCTCGTCATTGTTGGTAATCAAGCCTACCACTGTTGTGTCGTCCGCAAACTTGATGATTGAGTTGGAGGCGTGCGTGGCCACGCAGTCGTGGGTGAACAGGGAGTACAGGAGAGGGCTCAGAACGCACCCTTGTGGGGCCCCAGTGTTGAGGATCAGCGGGGTGGAGATGTTGTTGCCTACCCTCACCACCTGGGGGCGGCCCGTCAGGAAGTCCAGTACCCAGTTGCACAGGGCGGGGTCGAGACCCAGGGTCTCGAACTTGATGACGAGCTTGGAGGGTACTATGGTGTTGAATGCCGAGCTGTAGTCGATGAACAGCATTCTCACATAGGTATTCCTCTTGTCCAGATGGGTTAGGGCAGTGTGGTTGAGATTGCATCGTCTGTGGACCTATTTGGGCGGTAAGCAAATTGGAGTGGGTCTAGGGTGTCAGGTAGGGTGGAGGTGATATGGTCCTTGACTAGTCTCTCAAAGCACTTCATGATGACGGAAGTGAGTGCTACGGTGCGGTAGTCGTTTAGCTCAGTTACCTTAGCTTTCTTGGGAACAGGAACAATGGTGGCCCTCTTGAAGCATGTGGGAACAGCAGACTGGTATAGGGATTGATTGAATATGTCCGTAAACACACCGGCCATGCTCTGAGGGCGCGGCTGGGGATGCCGTCTGGGCCTGCAGCCTTGCGAGGGTTAACACGTTTAAATGTCTTACTCACCTCGGCTGCAGGGAAGGAGAGTCCGCATGTTTTCGTTGCAGGCCGTGTCAGTGGCACTGTATTGTCCTCAAAGCGGGCAAAAAAGTTATTTAGTCTGCCTGGGAGCAAGACATCCTGGTCCGTGACTGGGCTGGATTTCTTCTTGTAGTCCGTGATTGACTGTAGACCCTGCCACATGCCTCTTGTGTCTGAGCCGTTGAATTGAGATTCTACTTTGTCTCTGTACTGACGCTTAGCTTGTTTGATAGCCTTGCGGAGGGAATAGCTGCACTGTTTGTATTCGGTCATGTTTCCAGTCACCTTGCCCTGATTAAAAGCAGTGGTTCGCGCTTTCAGTTTCACACGAATGCTGCCATCAATCCACGGTTTCTAGTTAGGGAATGTTTTAATCGTTGCTATGGGAACGACATCTTCAACGCACGTTCTAATGAACTCGCACACCGAATCAGCGTATTCGTCAATATTGTTATCTGACGCAATACGAAACATATCCCAGTCCATGTGATGGAAGCAGTCTTGGAGTGTGGAGTCAGCTTGGTCGGACCAGCGTTGGACAGACCTCAGCGTGGGAGCCTCTTGTTTTAGTTTCTGTCTGTAGGCAGGAATCAACCAAATGGAGTCGTGGTCAGCTTTTCCGAAAGTGTTATGTGAATGCCAATTAGATGATGATCCAATCGCATTCTGTCTCATATTAAAACTTTTTTAACCATTGATGCAAGAGAAAAAGAGACAAGTAGTCAAGACGACTAGCTTGATTAAGTCTCCATGTATATCTAGGTCGGGGTTTTTTGTCTCCAAATATCTACTGTTTCTAATGTGTCCATAATATTTGTGATTTCATTAAGGGCACAGTGATGAAAGTTTGTAGAGTGATTACCTTTACGGTCCATTGAGGTACTTAACACTGTGTTATAGTCTCCTACCATAATGATTAGATCATTTGTTGCCTGTAAGTTCAATAAATTGGTATAAATGTTTTCGAAGAAGTGTGGATCATCCTGATTTGGACCATAAAGATTAATGAGCCAAATCTCTTTTTCGTCCACTTTCATATTCAAAAGGATCCACCTTCCTTTGCACATTCAGATCGAAATGTTTGTTCATTAATATCATCACACCCTTTGAGTTCCTTTGTCCATGACAGAAAATTATTTCACCACCCCATTCCTTTTCCCACGCAACTTCATCTAAGGATGGAGAGTGAGTTTCCTGTAAACAGTATATGTTATATTACTTTTCTTTTAGCAATGTAAAGACTGATCTTCTTTTTTTATAATCTGCTAAACCGTTACAGTTATAACTGGCTATATCTATTTCACCCCTTACCATAACTAGATACTATTCTCAGTCTAAATTGACCATACTAAGTGTTGTAAAGTTAATGCCGTCAGAGGTATTATGGAGGTCAAATCTAGAGCTTTCAAATGTCTGATATTTAGAATTCAAGAAATAGGTTTCAGCAATATTTGTTTTATTCCCTTGCCTGTTTGCCTGTGAGCCAATGCCACAGATGTTAGAAAATTGAGACAAGGTACTATGTGTGTAGCAAATCTGAGTAGGTTGATGTGTATGAAGTCCGGGATGTCCGGGTGGCTGGTCTCAGACCATCCCGCAAGTGAAAACCCCGAATGTGGAGGTCCTGGGCTGGCGTTGTTAAACGTTGTCTGCGGTTATGAGGCCGGTTAGGACGTACTGCCAAATTCTCTAAAAAGCTAAAAACGACATTGGATGTGACATATAGTAGAGAAATTAACATTCAATTCTCTGGCAACAGTTGTGGTGGAAATTATTGCATTCAGCCTGCAAATTGCACGCTCCCTCAACTTGTGTTTTGTGATAAAACAGCACATTTTAGACTGGCCTTTTATTGTCCCCAACACAAGGTACACTTATGTAATGACCATGCTAGTTAATCAGCTTCTTGATATGCCATACCTGTCAAGTGGATAGATTATCCTGGCAAAGGACATATGCTCACTAACAGGGATGTAAACAAACATTTGAGAGAAATATGTTTTTTTGTCCGAGTGGAACATTTCTGGGATCTGTTATTTCAGCTCATCAAACATGGGACCAACAATTTACATGTTGCGTTTATATTTTTGTTCAGTGTATTTTGTACAGTATACTTATGGTTGCCTAGTTTGATAGGTAGCATATTTCCCATGTACCAAGATGACCGCTCATCTTGCCTCATGTGAAATAGTAATACTGCTCATGCTACACATACAGTGGGGAGAACAAGTATTGATACGGTCACACCCTGACCATAGTTTGCTTTGTATGTTTCTATGTTTTGGTTGGTCAGGGTGTGAGCTGAGTGGGCATTCTATGTTACATGTCTAGTTTGTCTAGTTCTATGTTTGGCCTGATATGGTTCTCAATCAGAGGCAGGTGTTAGTCATTGTCTCTGATTGGGAACCATATTTAGGTAGCCTGTTTGTTGTTTGGTTTTTGTGGGTGATTGTTCCTGTCTCTGTGTTTTGCACCAGATAGGGCTGTTTTTGGTTTTCCATGTTTATTGTTTTGTAGTGTTCGTGTTTATCTTTTTTTATTAAACACGAATCAATATAACCACGCTGCGTTTTGGTCCGCCTCTCCTTCACCACAAGAAAACCGTTACAGATACACTGCCTATTTTGCAGGTTTTCCTACTTACAAAGCATGTAGAGGTTTGTCATTTTTATCATAGGTACACTTCAACTGTGAGAGACGGAATCCCTAAAAAATCCAGAAAATCACATTGTATATTTTTTAAGTAAGTAATTTGCATTTTATTGCATGACATAAGTATTTGATACATCAGAAAAGCAGAACTTAATATTTGGTACAGAAACATTTGTTTGCAATTACAGAGATCATACGTTTCCTGTAGTTCTTGACCAGATTTGCACACACTGCAGCAGGGATTTTGGCCCACTCCATACAGACCTTCACCAGATCCTTCAGGTTTCGGGGCTGTCGCTGGGCAATACGGACTTTCAGCTCCCTCCAAAGATTTTCTATTGGGTCCAGGTCTGGAGACTGGCTAGGTCACACCAGGACCTTGAGATGCTTCTTACGGAGCCACTCCTTAGTTGCCCTGACTGTGTGTTTCGGGTCGTTGTCATGCCACGACCCATCTTCAATGCTCTTACTGAGGGAAGGAGGTTGTTGGCTAAGATCTCGCGATACATGTCCCCATCCATCCTCCCCTCAATACGGTGCAGTCGTCCTGTCCCCTTTGCAGAAAAGCATACCCAAAGAATGATGTTTCCACCTCCATGCATCACGGTTGGGATGGTGTTCTTGGGGTTGTACTCATCCTTCTTCTTCCTCCAAACACGGCGAGTGAGGTTTAGACCAAAAAGCTCTATTTTTGTCTCATCAGACCACATGACCTTCTCCCATTCCTCCTCTGGGTCATCCAGATGGTAATTGGCAAACTTCAGACGGGCCTGGACATGCACTGACTTGAGCTGGGGGACCTTGCGTGTGCTGCAGGATTTTAATTAATGACGGCGTAGTGTGTTACTCATGGTTTTCTTTGAGACTGTGGTCCCAGCTCTCTTCAGGTCATTGACCAGGTCCTGCCGTGTAGTTCTGGGCTGATCCATCACCTTCCTCATGATCATTGATGCCCCACAGATGAGATCTTGCATGGAGCCCCAGACCGAGGGTGATTGACCGTCATCTTGAACTTATTCCATTTTCTAATAATTGCGCCAACAGTTGTTGCCTTCTCACCAAGCTGCTTGCCTATTGTCCTGTTGCCCATCCCAGCCTTGTGCAGGTCTACAATTTTATCCCCAATGTCCTTACACAGCTCTCTGATCTTGGCCATTGTGGAGAGGGTGGAGCCTGTTTGATTGAGTGTGTGGACAGGTGTCTTTTATACAGGTGCAGTTAATACAGGTAATGAGTGGAGAACAGGAGGGTGTCTTAAAGAAAAACTAACAGGTCTGTGAGAGCTGGAATTCTTACTGGTTGGTAGGTGATCAAATACTTATGTCATGCAATAAAATGCAAATGAATTACTTAAAAATAGTACAATGTGATTTTCTGTCTCACAGTTGAAGTGTACCTATGATAAAAATTACAGACCTCTACATGCTTTGTAAGTAGGAAAACCTGCAAAATCGGCAGTGTATCAAATACTTGTTCTCCCCACTGTAGTTAGTATTCACACATGTGCCTGGTAGTCAGTCATGTATGGTAGAATGATCTTCACTGGGCATTTGAGCGCTCTTAAAGGGCTCTTTCTACTGTACACGTATTAATCAGCTGGCTGTGGTTCTGCTGTTTTGGGGGATTTGATATAGCATATCGTGCTTATTGCCTGTAGTTGTATTTTCATCATTATATGATGCTTCACTTTACTGTGATAGAATAATCTATCTGAAACTTGTCCTCTGAATAGAACTCTGAAGTTATCTCCTGTATATGGATGTATGATCTCTGTGGTTACTTGTAGTTGTTCCAAGTGAACTGAACGACACTATGCAATTGTCCTACCATAGATGTGACCCCTTTCCTAGAGGTGGCTGGTTTGATCTAATTGGACATCTTAGTTTAACTACCTTTGGTTTGGTCAAGAATTTATTTTGAATACAAACAAGTCTAATCTGGTATAAATGGGACAAAGATATGTTCTCAATTTATTTTATTTAACTATGCAAGACAGTTAAGAACAAATTATTATTTTCATTGACGGCCTAGGAACAGTGGGTTAACTGTCTGTTCAGGGGCAGAACGACAGATTCGTACCTTGTCAGCTCGGGGGTTTGAACTTGCAACCTTCTGGTTACTAGTCCAACACTCTAACCACCAAGCTACCCTGCCACCCCATTCTGTTCTTCATCTTATCCTGTCCCTTGGAGAATGGTTGTATGATTTTCAAATATTCTAGGTCTTTGGCCTAGTAGGTACCTCTTCGTTCATGCTTTATCTTGTAAGTTAACGGTAGGATCTAAATGGCCTGAATTATTTGTGGTTAATGTCAGTATTGCTTTGTAACTTAATGCCAGAAACCAAACCACGATATGACTTTTTCTCGTAATCATAAACTTTTACCAGTTGAATGTAATTTTTGTTGAAATATTCTATTAAAGTATGCTAATGAGGCAAATATCATTAAATACATGCATATTGCATACCACACATACAGTTGAAGTCGGAAGTTTACATACACCTTAACCAAATACATTTAAACTCAGTTTTTCACAATTCCTTTCATTTAATCCTAGTAAAAATGTCCTATTTTAGGTCAGTTAGGATCACCACTTTATTTTAAGAATGTAAAATGTAAAATGTCAACCTTCCCAAGTTCTCTCACGTCACCCCGCTCCTCCGCTCTCTCCACTGGCTTCCAGTTGAAGCTCGCATCCGCTACAAGACCATGGTGCTTGCCTACGGAGCTGTGAGGGGAACGGCACCTCACTACCTCCAGGCTCTGATCAGGCCCTACACCCAAACAAGGGCACTGCGTTCATCCACCTCTGGCCTGCTCGCCTCCCTACCACTGAGGAAGTACAGTTCCCGCTCAGCCCAGTCAAAACTGTTCGCTGCTCTGGCCCCCCAATGGTGGAACAAACTCCCTCACGACGCCAGGACAATCCAATCCAAAGCTTGGATTGGTCAATAAGATAGGGTGCTGCGTCTTTAACCTGTCTAGAACTGCCACTAGCGGAACCCCTCGCCAACAGCCAATGAAATTGCAGGGCGCCAAATACAAATCAACAGACATCTCATAAATCAAATTTCTCAAACATACAAGTATTAGGCACCATTTTAAAGATACAATTCTCGTAATCCAGCCACAGTGTCTGATTTAAGAAATGCTTTACAGTGAAAGCTCCACAAACAATTATGTTAGGTCACCACCAACTCACAGAAAAACCCAGCCATTTTTCCAGCCAAAGAGAGGAGTCACAAAAAGCACAAATAGAGAAATGAATCACTAACCTTTGATGATCTTCATCAGATGACACTCATAGGACTTCATGTTACACAATACACAATATTTTGTTCGGTAAAGTTCATATTTATATCCAAAAATCTTATTTTACATTGGCGTGTTAGATTCAGTAGTTCAAAACATGCAGTGATATTGCAGAGGGCCACATGAATTCACATAAATACTCATAATAAATGTTGATGAAAATACAGCTATTATACATAAAACTTTAGATACACTTCTCCTTAACCTGTTGCGACGAGCAATCCCGTATCCGGGAGCGTAATTATAGCCTCAAGCTCATTACCATAACGCAACGTTAACTATTCATGAAAATCGCAAATGAAATGAAATAAATATATTGGCTCACAAGCTTAGCCTTTTGTTAACAACACTGTCATCTTAGATTTTCAAAAAATGCTTTTCAACCATAGCTACACAAGCATTTGTGTAAGAGTATTGATAGCTTGCATAGCATTAAGCCTAGCATTCAGCAGGCAACATTTTTACAAAAACAAGAAAAGCATTCAAATAAAATCATTTACCTTTGAAGAACTTCAGATGTTTTCAATGAGGAGACTCAGATAGATAGCAAATGTTCAGTTTTTCCAAAAAGATTATTTGTGTAGGAGAAATCGCTCCGTTTTGTTCATCACGTTTGGCTAAGAAAACCCCCCCGAAAATTCAGTCATGACAACGCCGAACTTTTTTCCAAATTAACTCCATAATATCGACAGAAACATGGCAAACGTTTAGAATCAATCCTCAAGGTGTTTTTCACATATCTATTCGATGATAAATCACTCGTTGCAGTTTGGTTTCTCCTCTGTTCAAAATGGAAAAATGCACGCACCTGGAGATTATGCAATAGTTTCGACGGAGGACACCGAGCAGACACCTGGTAAATGTAGTCTCTTATGGTCAATTTTCCAATGATATGCCTACAAATACGTCACAATGCTGCAAACACCTTGGGGAAACGACAAAGTGTAGGCTCATTCTTTGCGCATTCACAGCCATATAAGGAGACATTGGAACACAGCGCCTCCAAAATCTGGCTCACTTCCTGTATGAAATTTCATCTTGGTTTCGCCTGTAGCATTAGTTCTGTGGCACTCACAGACAATATCTTTGCAGTTTTGGAAACGTCAGATTGTTTTCTTTCCAAAGCTGTCAATTATATGCATAGTCGAGCATCTTTTCGTGACAAAATATCTTGTTTAAAACGGGAACGTTTTTCATCCAAAAAATGAAATACTGCCCCCAGAGGTTCAAGAGGTTAATGCAACCGCTGTGTCAGATTTCCAAAAAACTTTACGGAAAAATAATAATCTGAGAACGGCGCTCAGAGCCCAAACCAGCCAGAGAAATATCCGCCAAGTTGAGTAGTCAACATTATTCATAAAAAGCATTAGAAATATTCACTTACCTTTGATAATCTTCATCAGAATGCACTCCCATAAATTGCAGTTCCACAATAAATGCTTGTTTTGTTCGATAATGTCCATCATTTATGTCCATTTATGTCCAATAGCTTCTTTTGTTAGGGCGTTTGTTTACCAAACTAAAAGCGCGATCTGGTCCATTTGGACAAAATGTTCAAAACGTTATATTACAGGTCGAAGAAACTTGTCAAACTAAGTATAGAATCAATCTTTAGGATGTTTTTATCATAAAAGTTCAATAATGTTCCAATTGGAGAATTCCATTGTCTGTAGAATTGCACTGGAACGAGAGCAATCTCTCAAGTGAAAGTGCATGACTGAGAACGAGGCTGTAGGCAGACCCCTTAGTAAAACACCCCCTATCCGGCCCCCCTTCACATAAGCAGCCTGAACCCACGTTTTAAAGACGGCTGACATCTAGTGGAAGCCGTAGGAAGTGAAAAATAACCCATATCCCACTGCGTATTCGATAGGGGTGAGTTCAAAAACTACAAACCTCAGATTTCCCACTTCCTGTTTGGATTTTTTCTCAGGTTTTTGCCTGCCATATGAGTTCTGTTATACTCACAGACATCATTCAAACAGTTGTAGAGACTTCAGAGTGTTTTCTACCCAATACTACTAATAATATGCATATATTAGCATCTGGTACTGAGTAGGAGGCAGTTCACTCTGGGCATACTATTCATCCAAAAGTGAAAATGCTGCCCCCTATCCCAAACAAGTTAATAGCAACTTATTCCCTATCTTGTGCACTGTTTTCAGAGGCCATATGCTTCCATTTGGGATGCATCCAGGGGGCTGCATTCACAGACAGACCATGTTGTTTTCGCCTTCTCAGCGGGATAGAGAAGTTTACAGTGACATCAATATACATGATAAATATCTGTAATGAATACCTCCTTGTTTTTCTTTGCTTTTTAAAAGTGCAAGCTCACATGGCTGTGTTTATTACACTCCACAGAGCCTTTAAGAGGAGGAGGAGGAGACGGAGAGGGGGGACGAGGAATAGAAAGAGAGGGGAGGAGAAGTTGGAGGAGGATGAGGTGAAGAGGAGGGGTATGAGAAGCAGAACAATGAGGGGAGGATGAGACGGAGGGGAAGGGGAGAAGAGGAGGATGGGTGTCAGGTTTTTAACAAGGTGCTGTGTTCCTTCTCAGAAAAACTGAAGGGAGTGGGAAGAAGAGAGTGGCGGAGAGATTAAGTGTTCAGATGAGAATTTGAGATGCATAATTTATTTGGGACAAAGTAATTAAACAGCTGAGAGAGGCCCAGAGGACAGAAGCAGTCTGGATCAGGTAAAGGAGACGGAGGAGGGGGAACACTGGTTGCATCCCAGATGGCACCCTTTTCTGTATATAGTGCACTACTTTTGACCAGAGCCCATAGACACATAATTAAGAATGAGTTGGGTAGAGATAGTTGAATATCACGGCCCAGCCACATGGCATCAAGAGTAGAGAGTACCCAGATATCTTATTTTTAAGATCTAATACAATGTAGGCCAATTGCCCAGACACAGTACTAGTGGTAGCTGGTAATACTAATGTAGCACACGGGATGTGTGAGCTTTTCGGGTGGCACATACTGGTAAGATGCTCCAGGAGGGCGTTCACATGTGCTAGCAAAGAAAGAGTGTTATGTTCGTTATATAGCTCAGTTTGTTGTATGGGTCTGTTGACTCACTGTATTGTTATCCAGAAGGGCCACCAAACTTTGGCTAAACGTTGTTATGCTAGCTGAGGAATGTGAGCATGTTAGAGTGATGGCAAATAAAGAACAAAGTCTTGTTCTTCCAACACAACATTGGCGACTAGGATGGCTGATCCCGCACCCCTCATCCCCACCATATCTCTGCCTCCTCTGGACCCATTTCTGCCTCACCCAGGCAGATCTGTCATTCCCTGGGAGCAATGGAAAGGCTAGTTTGAAACGTACCTTCTAGCCATAGGACTGTATACTGTTGCCGGCACCAGGAAACATGCTATCCTCCGACACTGCCTCGGAGAAGAGGGGCACCGCATTTTCAGCACTTTTTGACCTGCTGCCTCATACGAAGAATCAATAGCAGCTCTTAACGGAATTTTTTTTTACATCTGAAAACGATCTACTAAGACAGCTTCTGTTCAAACGACATCAGAGAGCTCGTGAGTCAGCTAGCTGGTGAGTCAGCCAGTTAGTACCTGATTTGAATGCTCTAGCACAGCAATGTAATTGTGGAGCAATACAAGACGAACCGATAAGAGATAAGCTGATTGAAACATCTCCAACCTCCTGGTACAACAAAGACTGTTACTTGAAGATGCTAATTTAACACTTGCTAATTCACTCACACTTGCTCTACAAATTGAATCAGCCACTTAATTTGGCGTTGTGGAAATTGTGGATCTACCATCACGCTACAAGGGCTCCAGATTGCCCAGCTAAGGGCCAGACATGCAGACGCTGTCAAAAGTTGAACCATTTTGCAAAGTGGTGCCGCTCCACATCAGCTGACGCATCAGCTCAACAGTCATACCCTGGATCTAGTTTTGTCCCGTAGAATAAATATTCTGGATCTAAATGTTTTTCCTCATAATCCTGGACTATCGGACCACCATCTATTTAGTTTGCAATCACAACAAATAATCAGCTCAGACCGCAACCAAGGATTATCAAAAGCCGCGCTATAAATTCTCGGACACCCCCAAAGATTCCTAAATGCCCTGCTAGACTCCCTCCACCTACCCTAGGACGTCAGAGTACAAATATCAGTTAACCACCAAATTTAACATTGCATAATACCCTAGATGCAGTCGTAGCCCTGAAAACAAAACGAAAAATTGTCACAGGAAATTAGCTTTCTGGTATACAGAAAATACCTAATCCCTGAAGCAAGCTTCCAGAAAATTGGAATGGTAATGGCGCTCCGCCAAACTGGGAGTCTTCTGACTAGCTTGGAAAGACAGTGCCATGCAATATCAAAGAGCCCTCACTGCTGCTCGATTAACTTATTCTTCCAACCTAATTGAGGAGTCCAACATTTATTTTTGATAATGTTGCAAAGCTAATTAAAGAGCAACATTCCCAATAATATATATTTTTAAAGCCGTTGCATTACAATTCACTGCCTTCATAAAGCTTCAGTCTGGTTTTAGACCCCATCATAGTACTGAGACTCAAATCCTTTTGTTCACCCGACCTAGAATACCTCACAATCAAATGCAGACCGTATTACCTCCCAAGAGAATTCTCTTCGGTTATAGTCACAGCGGTGTATTTCCCCCTCAAGCTGATACCACGACGGCCGTCAAGGAACTACACTGGACTTTATGCAAACTGGAAACCACATATCCTGAGGTGGCATTTATTGTAGCTGGGGATTTTAACAAATCAAATTAAAACGCTACCGAAGTTCTATCAACACATGAACTGTAGTACTCGCGTTGGGAAAACACTCGATCACTGCTACTCCCCCTCCCAGGATACCTACAAGGCCCTCCCCCGCCCTTCCTTTGGTAAATCAGATCACGACTCCATTTAGCTCCTCCCTTCCTATAGGCAAAAACTCAAACAGGAAGTAACTGTGATAAGGTCAATTCAACGCTGGTCTGACCAATCGGAATCCATGCTTCAAGATTGCTTTGATCATGTGGACTGGGATATGTTCCGGGTAGCCTCTGAGAATAATATTGAGTTACAGTAGGGCAAAAAAGTATTTAGTCAGCCAAATTGTGCAAGTTCTCCCACTTAAAAAGATGAGAGAGGCCTGTAATTTTCATCATAGGTACACTTCAACTATGACAGACAAAATTAGAAAAAAAATCCAGAAAAACACATTGTAGGATTTTTAATGAATTTATTTGCAAATTATGGTGGAAAATAAGTATTTGTTCACCTACAAACAAGCAGGATTTCTGGCTCTCACAGACATGTAACTTCTTCTTTAAGAGGCTCCTCTGTCCTCCACTCGTTACCTGGATGAATGGCACCTGTTTGACCTTGTTATCGGTATAAAAGACACCTGTCCACAACCTCAAACAGTCACACTCCAGACTCAAATATGGCCAAGACCAAAGAGCTGTCAAAGGACACCAGAAACAAAATTGTAGACCTGCACCAGGCTGGGAAGACTGAATCTGCAATAGGTAAGCAGCTTGGTTTGAAGAAATCAACTGTAGGAGCAATTATTAGGAAATGGAAGACATACAAGACCACTGATAATCTCCCTCGATCTGGGGCTCCACGCAAGATCTCACCCCGTGGGGTCAAAATGATCACAAGAACGGTGAGCAAAAATCCCAGAACCACACGGGGGGACCTAGGGAATGACCTGCAGAGAGCTGGGACCAAAGGAACAAAGCCTACCATCAGTAACACACTACGCCGCCAGGGACTCAAATCCTGCAGTGGCAGACGTGTCCCCCTGCTTAAGCCAGTACATGTCCAGGCCCGTCTGAGGTTTGCTAGAGAGCATTTGGATGATCCAGAAGAAGATTTTTGGTAAAAACTCAACTCGTCGTGTTTGGAGGACAAAGAATGCTGAGTTGTATCCAAAGAACACCATACCTATTGTGAAGCATGGGGGTGGAAACATCATGCTTTGGGGCTGTTTTTCTGCAAAGGGACCAGGACGACTGATTAGTGTAAATGAAAGAATGAATGGGGCCATGTATCGTGAGATTTTGAGTGAAAACCTCCTTCCATCAGCAAGGGCATTGAAGATGAAACGTGGCTGGGTCTTTCAGCATGACAATGATCCCAAACACACTGCCGGGGCAACGAAGGAGTGGCTTCGTAAGAAGCATTTCAAGGTCCTGGAGTGGCCTAGCCAGTCTCCAGATCTCAACCCCATAGAAAATCTTTGGAGGGAGTTGAAAGTCCGTGTTGCCCAGCAACAGCCCCAAAACATCACAGCTCTAGAGGAGATCTGCATGGAAGAATGGGCCAAAATACCAGCAACAGTGTGTGAAAACCGTGTGAAGACTTACAGAAAACGTTTGACCTCTGTCATTGCCAACAAAGGGTATATAACAAAGTATTGAGATACACTTTTGTTATTGACCAAATACTTATTTTCCACCATAATTTGCAAATAAAAAAAAAATTAAATTCATTAAAAGTCTTAATTAAAAGTGTTTCTCATTTTGTCTGTCATATTTGAAGTGTACCTATGATGAAAATTACAGGCCTCTCATCTTTTTAAGTGGGAGAACTTGCACAATTGGTGGCTGACTAAATACTTTTTTGCCCACTGTATACACGGACACAGTGACTAAGTTCATCAGGAAATGTACAGTTTAGGGGATGTTGTTCCCGCTCTGACTATTAAAACCTACCCAAACCAGAAACCGTGGATGGATGGCAGCTTTCTCGCAAAACTGAAAGTGCGAACCACCTCATTTAACCATGGCAAGGTAAAAACCTAGTCTCTGTCCAGTGTTTACAGACATATTCAATCTCTCCCTATCCCATTTACTGTCCCCACTTGCTTCAAGATGTCCACCATTGTTCCTGTACCCAAGAAAGCAACGATAACTGAACTAAATTACTATCTGTAATCATGAAGTGCTTTGAGAGGCTATTTAAAGACCATATGACCTACACTTTACCCGACACCCTAGACCCACTCCAATTTGAATACCGCCACAATAGATCCATGGATGACGCAGTCGCCATCACACTGAACGCTGCCCTATCCCATCTGGACAAGAGTGTAACCAACAAGATTCCATAGTTTCTTGATGTCTTAGGTTGTAGGCTTCGCCCTGGTCACTCCCTAGACACACCCATTGTCACTTCATTTTTTGAGTGGATGAGTTAAGTTCCGGGGAGGCATTTTGACTGGATGTTGCTGGGAGAAAATGCAGGGTTGGCTAGGAAACTTTTGTTAGTTTTAACACCTAGTTTCTACTATGATATACTTATGAGTAGGGTTGCAAAGGGTTGGAAACTTTACGGTAAATTTAAAGGAATTTTTCCTGAAATTTTCCATGTGGGTTTTCCCTGGAATTTTGGCAATTTTGATTAAATTCATTTAAAAAAAGTTAGCTTATAACAGTGAACCTTTTTTGTGGGATACACATAAGGCAATTCTGGGCTACGGAGCGAGCTACGGTCAAGCGGGGCATCTCGTTGAACTCGGCACAGCCTAGAGATTATGGTAATGCCATTGCAGGCTCTGAGTGTCTTTAAGCACCACACTTTGTCACTCCATCCTTGTGTGTGTGTGTGTGTGTGAGCTTTTCTTTGACATCTGTTGAGAGAAATTACTGATTTACAGTTCATGAGGGTTGCCTAATAACACATATGAAGTTTTGAAAAGATGTGACCTTTTTAACCCTTCAAAACAGCACCTATGACACCATTTTAAGGCACTTCGGTTTATACAGGAAGCTGAAAGTGAACACATATCCTCCTTGGGGTAGGCATTATAGAATTTGGAGTTTTAAATCTTTACATTAAGAACTGACTTATTTACGGAGGGTTTAGTGAGTGTGTGTTATTTCAGAAAATCACAGAAAATCACAGAAATCTTGCAGAGCTCTGAAGCACACTTTAAAAAGATTTGTATGAAGACACTGCAACTGGATCTGTAACTTAAAAATATATATATATATTTTTGAACATCACCAATTTGACATTGTACTATTTCTCTTAAATTATGATATATAAATGGCTGGTTCTTTTTTTATTGACACCGTAGGTTAATTTACTTTGACGTGAAGCGGAAAAATTATTGCTCTATTTTCATCTTTGACCTTTAATCCCAGAAAAATGGCCATAACTCAAAAACCGTTGAGGCCGAGACGCCATCTTGTTCGGGGCCATATATGTCCATTATGCCAAACCTATGCTCACCAATTTTTGTCTTCGAAGTCTTTTCCGTTTAGGAGATAAGGCCACGTCGCGATTCGGGATGTTTTGTACATTTGCAATATGATTCCATTCGCCCTCTTGTGGGATTTACCGGGAGAGCAGAAAAATGACCAAAATTTGAACATTTTATAAAACGGAAACCGAATGTCCGAGAGAGTTCGTTTGATGACTTCCTGGAAGATCCGGCCCTGCCACACGGCCCGACGCCATCCACGAATTCTAGAAACGTTTTTGGTCGTCTAGTAAGGGACCGTACATTTGCAATGTGGCCTTTCTCACTAACCATATGGCAAGAGTCAAAATGTTCCCGTATGTTATGATGCGGTGAGAGACTAGTGTAGCGCGTCCAACAGAATATGTGCAAACTGTGGGCCACTCATGCAACAGGCTGTCAAGCTGCTCACGAAGCTGTGGGCTGGTGTCCGCCCCATTAACCAGCTGCTGTATTAGGGATTCAGATTCCACAGTGTGACATGGAGACATTTGCCTCCTTCTCTGGATCCCCTAAGAGAGCCTTATTTGAGCTACCCAGTGGAGTTGGGATGACCAGATACATATGTATGGTCTGTGGGCTGCCGGATGTTAGAAAGGGAAGGGAAATAAGATCATCCTGTGACTACTGATAGACCATAACATGGGTTCTTGAAGTCAAGACTGAGGCCAGTCATCGTCAGAATGTCAAGCCCAACAATAACTGGAAAGGCCAGGTGATCATCCCTCATGACATAGACATCAAGAGTCCATTGTTGTACATGGAGAGAACAGTCCATCTCTGCATGCCGCATGGCTTTGTTGGCTTGGCCATTCGCTAACACAAAAGTCAGAGCCTGGTTTCAATTCCTCTTTGGGCCTGTCTTGTCGTAAAAATTAGAACCAAACAATCATCTTCATTTAACCTGTTTGGGATAGGGGGCAGCATTTCCACGTTTGGATGAAAGGCGTCCCTAGAGTAAACTGCCTGCTACTCAGTCCCAGTTGCTAATATATGCAAATAATTAGTAGATTTGGATAGAAAACACTCTGAAGTTTCTAAAACGGTTTGAATGATGTCTGTGAGTATAACAGAACTCATATGGTAGGAAAACCTGAGAAAAATCCAACCAGGAAGTGGGAAATCTGAGGTTTGTAGTTTTTCAACTCTTGGCCTATCGAATACACAGTGTCTATGGGGTCATATTGCACTTCCTAAGGCTTCCACTAGATGTCAACAGTTTTTAGAACCTTGTTTGATGCTTCTACTGTGAAGGAGGGGGGAATGAGGGCTCCTTGAGTCAGTGGTTGTCACGGTTTTCTTCCTGGGAAGGAGAGGTGGACCAAAACGCAGCGTGGTTATAGTTCATGTTTTTTTAATAAGAGACACAACATGAACTAACTACAAAACAATAAACGTGAAAACCGAAACAGTCCTAACTGGTGCATAAAACACAAAGACAGGAAACAACCACCCACAAAACCCAACACAAAACAGGCTACCTAAATATGGTTCCCAATCAGAGACAATGACTAACACCTGCCTCTGATTGAGAACCATATTAGGCCCAAACACAGAAACAGACAAACTAGACATCCAACATAGAATACCCACTCAGATCACACCCTGACCAAACAAAACAAAGAAACATACAAAGCAAACTATGGTCAGGGTGTGACAGTACCCCCCCCCCCCCAAGGTGCGGACTCCGGCCACAAAACCTGAACCTATTGGGGAGGGTCTGGGTGGGCATCTGTCCGCGGTGGCGGCTCTGGTGCTGGACGTGACCCCCACTTCACCATAGTCTTAGTCCGTCTCATTGTCCGCCTCCGTGGCCTCCTAACCACGGTGACCCTTGTAAATGACCCCACTGGACTGAGGGGCAGCTCGGGACAGAGGGGCAGCTCGGGACAGAGGGGCAGCTCGGGACAGAGGGGCAGCTCGGGACAGAGGGGCAGCTCGGAACTGAGGGGTAGCTCCGTACTGGCTGATGACTCTGGCAGATCCTGGCTGATTGACGGCTCTGGCAGATCCTGGCTGACTGGCGGCTCTGGCAGATCCTGGCTGACGGGCGACTCTGGCAGCTCAGGACAGACGGGAGACTCTGGCAGCTCAGGACGGACGAGAGACTCTGGCAGCTCAGGACAGACGGGAGACTCTGGCAGCTCAGGACAGACGGGCGACTCTGGCAGCTCAAGACAGACGGGCGACTCTGGCAGCTCAGGACAGACGGGAGACTCTGGCAGCTCAGGACAGACGGGAGACTCTGGCAGCTCAGGACAGACGGGCGACTCTGGCAGCTCAGGACAGACGGGCGACTCTGGCAGCTCAGGACAGACGGGCGACTCTGGCAGCTCAGGACAGACGGGCGACTCTGGCAGCTCAGGACAGACGGGCGACTCTGGCAGCTCAGGACAGACGGGCGACTCTGGCAGCTCAGGACAGACGGGCGACTGGCAGCTCAGGACAGACGGGAGACTGGCAGCTCAGGACAGACGGGAGACTCTGGTAGCTCAGGACAGACGGGCAACTCTGGCAGCTCAGGACAGACGGGCGACTCTGGCAGCTCAGGACAGAAGGTAGACTCTGGCAGCTCATGACAGACGGGAGACTCTGGCAGCTCAGGACAGACGGGAGACTCTGGCAGCTCAGGACAGACGGAAGCACCTGTAGGGAAGAGACGGAGAGACAGCCTGGTGCGGGGGGCTGCCACCGGAGGCCTGGTGCGTGGATGTGGCACCGGATAGACTGGACCGTAGAGTTGCACTGGAGGTCTCGAGCACCAAGCCTGCCCAACCCTACCTGGCTGGATAATCCCGTAGCCAGGCCAGTGCAGCGATGTGGAATAGCCCGCACTGGGCTGTGCTGGCGAACCGGGGACACCATTCGTAGGGCTGGTGCCATGTACCCCGGCCCAAGGAGACACACTGGAGACCAGATGCGCTGAGCCGGCTTCATGACAGCTGGTTCGATCCCCACTCTAGCCCAGCCGATACGAGGCGCTGCTATGTACAGCACCGGGCTATGCCTGCGCACCGAGGACACCTTGCGCCTCGCGGCATAACACGGTGCCTGCCCGGTCCATCTCTCTCCACGGTAAGCACGGGGAGTTGGCTCAGGGTCTCCTACCTCACTTAGCCACACTCCCCGTGTGCACCCCTTCCAATACATTTTTGGGGCTGCCTCTCGGGCTTCCAACCGCGCTGCCGTGCTGCCTCCCTATACCACTGCCTCTCGGCTTTCGCTGCCTCCAGCTCTGCCTTGGGCCGGCGATATTCCCCAGCCTGTGCCCAGGAACCTTTGCCGTCCAAAATCTCCTCCCATGTCCAGGATTCTGGAGATCGCTGCTGCCCGTTACCAAGCTGGTGGTGGGTGATTCTGTAACGACTCTCCTCTTCTTCTGCCGAGGAGTAAGAAAGGTCGGACCAATTTGCAGCGTGGTATGTGTCCATTTTAATAAGACAAACTGAACACTACACAAATACAAAATAACAAAGTGAAACAAACGAAACAGTCCCATGTGGTAACAGACACTAACACGGAAAATAATCACCCACAACTCAAAAGTGTAACCAGGCTACCTAAGTATGGTTCTCAATCAGGGACAACGATAGACAGCTGCCTCTGATTGAGAACCATACCAGGCCAAACACAGAAATCCCAAAACATAGAAAAAGGAACATAGACAAATCACCCAACTCACGCCCTGACCACTAAAACAAAGACATAACAAAAGAACTAAGGTCAGAACGTGACACCCATACCTTGTCACAACACAACTGATTGGCTCAAATACATAAAAGGAAGAGGTTCCACAAATGAACTTTTAAGAAGGCACACCTGTTAATTGAAATGCATTCCAGGTGACAACTTGAAGCTGGGTGAGAGAATGCCAAGAGTGTGCAAAGCTGTCATCAAGGCAAAGAGTGGCTACTTTGAAGAATCTCAAATATAAAGTATATTTTGATTTGTTAGACACTTTTTTGGTTACTACATGATTACATATATATTATTTCTATATTTCTTAATTCCATTATTTTACTTTTAGATTTGTTAGTATTGTTGTGTGTTGTTAAATATTACTGCACTGTTAGAGCTAGGCACACACGAATTTCGCTACACACGCAATAACATCTGCTAAATATGTGTATGTGACCAATAAAATTAGATCTGGATTTATATAGCTCCTGTGAGTTTGTTGTGTGGGTCTTTTGACTCACCTTATTGTTATCCAGAAGGGCTACTGTACTTTGGCTTAACACTGTTAATATACTAGCTGAGGAACATGAGCATGTTAGAGTGATCGCTAATAAACCAGTGTCCTTTATAAAGAACAAAGTCTCATTCGTCCAACACAAACACATAAGTCCTGGGTTCGAGCCTCGTTGTGAGATGAAGTGGTACTCACTAAGCAGGCAGCGTCACGTCCTTCACACACATTGGTAATCCAAAAGTAGTGATGCCCTCTGACTTTACACACTACTATACACTATGGAAATTATCTATTAAATTTGTGTTATGAATTTGATAAATAATGACTAAATGATGTATACATTTAACGAAGAACTATAACTAACAGAATACTACCCTGTCACTGTATGATTGTATGAAACTTATTAGAATCATAAAACTAAATCTGATGTGTGTAATTTTAGTCAAGAATTAGAACAAGGACTTTCTGTTCCTTTTTAGTATGTAAGCAGGGTGTAAGTGAGAAACAAATGGAGCTATCGTCAGACAAGCTGGAATACTGTGTTCCTTACATGACATTCTGTCCCCAGCCAGGGAGGGGAGAGACCTTGGACTTGTAGTAGATTGTTTAACAGGTGGCAGACAACGTATTAGTAGGAGAAGACTTGTGAACTATGTTGCCATTGTATCTGTGAGGAGGAGGGACATTTATGACGAAATGTGAGGTATATAGACCAATGTACCGGAAATGAGTAATCAATCCAATTGGGTTTATGAACACTGAGAACGTAATTATCTTGACAGGTATAGGCTTAATCTGTACATGGGAAATCGGCCCTGTATGTGCTGTCACAATATAGCTAAGCTACTGCTCTCAGCTATTTTAAAGTGGTCCCACCTCAGTCTGTAGCTGACCTGAATTCTGCCTCTCCTCCTGGCCCACTTCCGCTACCCCCCTACGCCCACCCTCTCTGACTCCCACTGCTTGACATTTAAAACACAGAACTCCACAGGTAGGTATTGGAATGTCACTTCCCCTACTCTCCTCTCTCTATATCCCTCACTCAGTCTATCTATCCCTCTCTCTCTCTATCCCTTTCTCAATTTCAATTTAATTTTAAGGGCAGGGTCGTTGACGTGGTAAATATTACCTCCTATTATCAAGGCATTATTATCTTTCCCATTCTCTTTCTCCTCCTCCTTCTCTATCCTGAGCTTCCATTTCATTTAGTGAGACTCGGATCAAAGAGAAGGAGAAAAGAGCCTCTCCTTTCAGGTGGAGGGGGAGAAGGGAAAGGGGTGACCGTAGGAGGTAATTGGTCGTCAGTATCCCACAGGGCTCAATTCAATCACCAGTCACACAATAGCTTCCCTTCTGCCTGGAAGGAAGTATTCCTGAACATGCGCACGTACTTTTTTCCTCCTCTGGCTCTTGCTCTCTCTCATACCCCCCTTCACATACATACACTCTTTCTCACACACACCCACACACACACACACACACACACACACACACACACACCTCCAGACTGGGAGCATGTGAGAAACTGCTGGGGACACTCAGAGCCCATTATCTACGTAATGATGTCTTATTCATGCTGCAGGAATAGAAGTGTAATTATACTGATCTCTCTCCCTGCGTGCATTTCTTTCTCTCTCCTCTTTCAGTCTCTACCCTACATAGTGCTGCTGAGGCTACAGTAGACCTTCATTGCAAAACAGTGTGTTTTAATCAATTATTTGGTCACGTGAATATATATTTAGTAGTTATATCTAAAAATGATCACTTTTTTTCTCACTATTTAAGTTTTTCTGAAATTCACTGAGACTTATCCTCCCCTTCCTCATCTGAGGAGCCTCCACTGTCACAGAGCTAATGAGCATAGTAAATTTAGTAATACTTTAGTATTCATTTATAAATGATGAGCATGCACACACATACAACTCTACCGAACAGTGTCACACTACTCTGATACTGTGGTCCTGGATCTTGGACCCATCACTTGGGAAGGGACTAGGATTAGTTTGCGTTTACACATTTAGCACTGATCAGGGTACCAAACGCCCCAGGATCCCGATCGTACAAGGATAGACTCCATTTTCACTTGGTATTAAAGACCTGTATCCAGTTTAGAGAACCAGATAACAAAAGCGCATGTGATCTGATTGTGATCATATCTGGCTGACTGACCACCTCCGGAGGTGGACGGATTCACATTGTATCTGGATCTCTAATGTATCAGGCTACTGAAAGTGCATACAGAGCTTTCGAAAGGAAAGCACATATAGCACAGTGAAAGGAAATCAGGACACATTCAGGACACATGTGAAGGCCTTAATTCCACTTTCCCTCTCTTGGCCATGCGTGGGTCAACCCAGCCAGCCAACAGGTAAACAGAGCTACCATGACACCAGTACCACTGCATTAGTAATAGTGCTTATAAATTAGAAGCCTTATTCATGGGTATTACTGAATCTATTCAATATTCATGATAAGCTTACTATTACAGTTTTTTCCAACTGCTTACACACGTTTTCAAAACTATCTCCTTTTTTCAAAACTCTATACACAATTCCCAAAACTGCACACCCAAAATGTAAAATGCCTCACATCTCCTTCAAAATGTAACACTGCATTCAAAATGCCATAAACACATGTCAGAATGAAGTATTTGCATCAAATGGCAAACACTGCTTTCATAATAGTACATTTTTGGCTATACCATGTAAACACTGTTGTTCTAAATCTAGAGCTCTTTGGTCTTTCATAGGCATATATCTACATTTTAATACAATGTTCTACAGTGAAAGTAATCTGCTGAGAGGGGTAACAAGTACACTGTAAACACCAATGCAATGTAGAAACAGAAAATATTTATTAGGCCAAACATTACTGTTGTATACAGTAGCATACAACAAAACCATAAACATATGTAAATCAAAAGTATATTCTTTAGAATACAGTAAAGAACACAATTGTGTGTGTGGCGTCCCGGGGGGCAGTCCAGTGTTAACATTTACATTTACATTTAAGTCATTTAGCAGACGCTCTAAGCTACGCTTCATCTCTTCTCTGGCCTGGGTCTGGCCACAATACTTCGTCCACATCACAAGATACGTTTACTCTTGCCAAACATTGAGGGAAGAATCTCCTAGCATGGCGTATCCAACCTCTATGTCCCCGCATGCGGGCATAGGTTTGGCGATCATACACTTTCCAGCGCCAGGCTGAGAAGAATTCCTCTATGGGATTTAGAAAAGGTGAATATGGGGGTAGGTACAAAACTACAAATTGTGGATGGGTGGCAAACCAGTTTTGGACCAGAACAGCCCGGTGAAAACTAACATTGTCCCATAAAACCACAAATCTAGCAGGCTCCTGATCTGGATCAGGGACAAGCATCGTGTAAATTGCATCCAGAAAAGTGAGCATATGGCCGGTGTTGTACGGACCCAGTATGGCATTGTGATGGAGGACCCCGTTTTGAGTGATGGCAGCACACATAGTTATATTACCCCCACGCTGTCCAGGGACATTGGTAATTGCCCCCTGTCCTATTACATTTCTTCCGTGGCGCCTGGTTTTGGTGAGGTTGAAGCCAACCTCATCCACATAAATAAATTCATGGCGCATTACATGGGCATCCAGCTCCAATACTCTCTGTAACAGACAAAAGGACATACAGATGAGTAAATATGGTATGTCTGAAGTACTGGAAATAGTGTTGCATACATACCTCTACAAAGTCATGTCGCATATTCTTGACTCTATCAGTTTCTCTCAAATGGCACCTTGTAAATTTGTTTCATCGTCACTCGGTGCCGTTGGAGGATGCGTTGTATGGTCGACAGGCTTACAGCATTGATGTTGTTAAATATGGTGTCATTATTCAAGATATGCTCTCTTATCTCTCGAATCCTAATTGCATTGTTGGCCAAAACCATATTTATAATTGCAGTCTCTTGTACCTCTGTAAACAAGCGTCCTCGTCCTCCATGATGTCTTTGCTGAAACAAGTATGACTCTCAGTCCAGCCTCTCTCATGGTCAAACCGTGTTTGATCACATGATCAACAAGTGTTGCCCTAATCTCATCAGAGATGACTCTCCTTCCTTCTCTTCTTTGCCCTCTTCTTCCTCTTCCTCTCCCTCCTACTCCTCTTGCTTTCTGTCCATTGTTGGCATCAATGGTTCAAAACAGGTCATCTGACCTTTGACCTATTTATAGGCCGATACCACAGTAAAGCAGTGATTGGTTAGTGATCAGTTAAGCTATTAGTGTGTGAGTGAGTGAGTGAGTGACCTGGTGAATAAGTGTAGCATTTTGATTGGTTGTGTTTGGAAAAGGAAAGCAAGTCACTTCCCGTTAGATTTTTGTGTTTTAGGTAGAGAATTGTGTGTCGTGTTTTGAAAAAACAATTATGCAATTGACAACTGAGTCGAAGGCTGAGAAATAGCTTATGGTTTTGGATATTTGGTGTGTAGTTTTTCACTTTGAGTGAGCGGTTTCAAATATGTGAAACGTGTGACATGAAAATATTTTGTGTGTAAGCAGTTGGAAAAAACTGTAAGCTTACTATTTAAGACACAGGTTAAGCCTATTCCTGGACTGAAAAGCACTTTCAATTGAGATTCTCCATTGAGTTTGCTTTTTAATCCAGGACCAGGTTTAATCTATGACCAGGAAACCACCCCTGTATGTATTTACACATGTGAGTAAAGCATTTTCCATGTTATGCACAACTACACTTCGATTCAAGTGAGTAGTAGAGAACCAGGTTCTCTATCTCCCCAACCCTTCTCCTCTCTATGCGGATAATTAGAGTTCATTACAACGCATTAAATCAGTCAAGAAGGAATGAAAGGGGTGTGTTTAGAGATTCATGACTTTAATTCTAGGAGACTGGCGTGGCTATGCAGGCAATAGATTGAAGAGCTGTCTAGGTTTTCTCTGACTAGTGGGCCCTTTTGCTGTATCTTTGCATTATTATGTCTCCGTTCCTATAATTGTTAGAGCATGAGTCAATGGTTGCATCCAAAATGGGTCATTATTCCCTATCTAGTGCACTACTTTTGACCTGGGTCTGAGGGCGGGTGCTGTTATAGAGTGTTATACAGGCCAACTTCAGGGAACTTGTAAACAATTTACAAAGTTCGATTTTTGGTGGCCCATTAAGTGTATAGAGACAAAAAAAAACGGGGGGAAATTACAACGTTACTTGTGCAAGTCTTAGTCTAGCTGACTGAATGTAAATATTTACCTCTCTCACCTTCAGTATTTCAACTTTCTCTCTGACATTTATTGATGAAATCACAGGAATAACTTTGACCCCTTTCTTCTATTCAAGATCAAATAAATGAGGCTCAGAAGGTTGATTGATCTGTGTTTTTTTTAATTGGAAAATTAAAATTGACCTCTCAAACATTATCGTTCTTTAAAAGTTTTTTCCAACAGTAAGACAGCACTAATATCGGCATGACTGTCTGCAGGTCAGATATACAATATTTCAGACTTCTGACCGGACCCTGTACAAACACTTGAGAAACTGTCCCGTCAGAATCCATACAGTTTCTTATTAAAGAAGAATATTACAATAACTCAAACTTGTTCTGGTAGCTCTGTCTCCAAAGTCCCCACACCATTGTGCTTGCACAATATTGTCCAATTTTGCAAAATCTGAAATCTGGCAACCCTAGTGGGATACTTTATAAGTGACATAATTTGTTATGGGCCAGTGTGCTGACTTGTCTGATGGGCAGCTAAAGTGGTGTCTGCAACTTTCTGTCCTGCAGCTCCCTGGCAGCCCAGCCACAGATGAATAACCCCAGCCAGACAGAGAAACTGTGCCCTCAGCCAGGGTGTCAAGTTACGTACCTGATATACATCCTATCTCTGTGTGTGTGGATTAGAGGATTGCATTTTTAGAATACAGATGTAGGATGCTAATTTGATCACTTTTGTTGCTGAAAATGCAAACTTGTAGTGTATTCATGGTTTAAAAAGGTTTCTAAAGTTTGTAATTTCCACTTTAAAATGCCACTTCATTTGTCCTAACGACAAATGCATCAACCACTACACAATTCACATTTCCTGTTGCTGCAAGTTTTTTTTCCTGCTGTAGCAAATTGGCTTAAATTAAGATCCTACATCTGTATACAGGTAAGTGTATCTGCTAATCTTTGGAACCCAGAAGCAAATTTACAATGCACTAGACTAGGTATAGTGGTTCTTCCTTTAAAAGTTGTGGCGTACTGCAGCACAGCTTGCGGGCTACCGCAGAATTCTATGGCACGTTATTTAAGTGTCAGCCATTGTTGCCAGAATGATGCAATTTACCACAATCTGCCACCATCCACCACAAACGGTGGCAGTCTTCAGGCAGTCTTCAGGCATTTCAACAGAATCAACACCTTGAGAACAATGTTCACTCAAATATTTTCGACACAGCAAATTTCAGGTCTGTTGAGGGTAAACTTGAATGTTGTGAAATTATGTGCAACTTCCAGCATGCGTTTACTGTGAACACCGAGGCTGTACCGGCTTTAAGTTACAGTATTAACAGGGGCCATGTAGGCTACTGTGACTATTTGATCATAATGTATGCCTACCAGAATGGACTACCATCAAAAACAATGGACAAAATGCATCCCATAATATTTTAACATAGAACAGCTATTTCTATCATTCCACCTACAGCAGCAGCCAATGTGTGGTGTTCAATATAAGCCATCATTGCATGTTTATCCACTTGTCCTTCAGACAAGGAGGTGACTGAAAATGTTGTTGTGTTGTTTGACACAAGAAACCAACTCTGATTGGTTATGCCACACCGGTCTGAAACATTGATAGTGTTTTAACTAACACGAAAACTCTAGAAAGTTGAGTGAAGTTCAATCTTGCGCTTCTCTCTGTGTGCTTATATTTCTTCTGCACTCAGCACAGCAGTCCCGGGGAGCTGTGTGGCGTTCTTGCTCATGAATACAGCTCAGAGAGCATGTGGAGCTGAAGGTGAAATGCCTCTAAAAAGGTGAGATGTCCTATAAAATCACAACGCCCCCCCTAAAAAAAGCATGTTTTGTTATTTGACAAATTCTGTTTTCATAGTTTCATTTTTTTAGGTTTGGGATTTTTATCAGTGTGATAAACTAGTGCAATAGAACAACTTTCTTAAGTTCAATACATTTTCTAGTAAGTTCAATATTTTTTTTAAATATTTGAACCCTTTACACTCGTGGGAATTGGCCTATGGACAGAGACAAATAAAAACAAATTGAGCTGGAGAAATATGGGAAGCATATGCATAACCATGGTAGCAATTGAAAAAGAAAACTTTAGATATTATTTGGAAATTATCCGACCAAAGGTGTGGACACAACAGTTTATCTGATATAAGACTGAATCCGAACATTAGACTGTTGATTTTATGTGCATTTATATTTACTGTACTTATTGCAGCATTTGTCTATATCGAATGGAAACATCATGGAAAATTTGGAGTAGGTGCAACATAAGACAAAAAACGAATTACAAGGGCTTGAGTGAGAGGTCTAACTGTGGCGTAAAAGTGGCCACACATTCTGAACTTTTGGTGACAAGTTATAATTAATGAATTATAATTAAGTGACATCATAGCTTTCACCTGATCAGTCTGTCATGGAAAGAACAAGTGTTCCTAATGTTTTGTCCACTGTGTTTATTTCCTGCATTTCAAAACATTTTGCCATGGGGCAGAGGAAAAATTCTGCACATTTTGTCATGTGTCTCAGAGAAAGTTTTGAAGTTTTAAAACACATTTCAGTCCCACTTTAAATTACTTTCAGCTTATAAATGTCATCGTTATGTGTATAGGTGGCAGGGAAGTCAGGTGCAGGAGAATCGAACTTGGTATAATGTAGTGAGAGGCATCGACTTCGGCAGAAATCGTGACAATAAAGGCTTCATAAAGCATACATAAGTACTACATAAAGGTTTTACATAGCATCTATAACCATATGTCATGCTTTATAAAGTGTTTGTAAATGTGACATAACCCACTATGTCAAATACAATATAAACGTGATTTATAAGGGGTGACTTGTTGGGTCGAAGGATGGCATACGCTAAGTGATGTCATGTTAGTCACATTACACCTAATCTCGTTCCCAGACACTTCCGCCCAAATGCATCAAACTTGGCCTTCATTAGTTAGGGTTAGGTTTCAAATCAAATTTTAAGAAGATAAATTGTGGAAATGGGTAGGGTTTAGCAATAATTATGAATTTTTGACTGTGTTAAGTAGTGACGATGACAAATACAACACTCAGTAAGCTCATTCCTATAGAATTCTATGGTCACTCCCACTAAGGCTGTCACACGTGCTCCCACTCCCCCACTCTGGCGTCTGGGTGCCAGGCGGTCCATCATTACGCACACCTGTCATCATTACGCACACCTGTCACCATTATTATGCACATCAGCGCAGTTTTGGACTCACCTGGACTACTTCACTATGTTTAAAAAAAATGTTTTGCCCCTTTTCTCCCCAAATCCGTGGTATCCAGTTAGTAGTTAGTATCTTGTCTCATCACTACAACTCCCGTACTGGCTCGGGAGAGACGAAGGTCGAAAGCCATGCGTCCTCCGAAACACAACCCAACCAAGCCGCACTGCTTCTTAATACAGCGTGCATCCAACCCGGAAGCCAGCCGCACCAATGTGTCGGAGGAAACACCGTTCACCTGGCGACCTGGTTAGCGTGCACTGCGCCTGGCCTGCCACAGGAGTCGCTAGTGCGCGATAAGACAAGGATATCCCTACCGGCCCTCCCTAACCCGGAAGACGCTAGGTCATTTGTGCTTCGCCCCAGGGACCTCCCGATCGCGGCCGGCTGCGACAGAGCCTTCACTATGTTGATTGCCCCCTCTGTCTGTCTGTCCTTCAGTTTGTTCCCCGTGTCAGCATTAACCAGACGCTGTCCTGTCCTGTTTCATGTCTGTTCATTAATTCATTGTTCACTCCCTGTACTTGCTTCTCGTCTCCAAGCATCTGTCCTTATAAAGGCAAACTTTGAATTGTTGATATCCCAGGCTTATTTGTGCTGTGTGTGCAATAGCCTGGGGATGACAATACACCAAGAAACATTTAACATGCTGATAGAAATGCAGTAAAACTGATTAAAGTTTCCCTGCATTAAAGTCCCCGGCCACTAGGAGTGTCGCCTCTGGATAAGTGTTTTCCTGTTTGCTTAAGGCGTTATACAGCTCATTGAGTGCGGTTTTAGTGCTAGCATCGGTCTGTGATGGTACATAGACAGATACGAAAAATACAGATGAAATCTCTCTCGGTAGATAGTGTGGTCTACAGCTTATCATGAGATACTCTACCTCAGGCGAGCAAAATCTCGAGCCTTCCTTAGATATTGTGCACCAGCTGTTGTTTACAAATATACATAGGCCCCCGCCCTGTGTCTTACCAGAGGCTGCTGTTCTATACTGCCGATAGTGTTGAACCTGCCAGCTGCATGCTATTAATGTTGTTGTTCTGCAACGACTCAGTGAAACATAAGACATTACAGTTTTTAATGTCCCATTGGTAGGATATACGTGCTTTCAGTTTGTCCCATTTATTTTCCAGCAATTGAATGTTAGCTAACAGTACAGATGGCAAAGGCAGATTAGCCACTCGTCGCCTGACAAGGCACCCCGATCTCTTTCCGCGATATCTCCAGTTTCTTTCTACAGCAAAGGACTGGGATGAGGGCTGTGGTGGCATTATTGCATTACTGTGGTGTAAAATTATTGTAGGGAATACTCAGTAGGGTCTGTAGAATGTACACATGTCATTTCGTGGTGCTCTGGATAATATGGAGTGTTGCTGGCCTTTTCCTCCACCCATTCCATTGGTGGCCGAATCACTTGCGCTTACTGCACTACAGAAAACATGCTAACCAAACAACAGTGCAGGGCATGCTCACTGAATTAAAGGGCAACTACAGTCAAAAATCAAAGTTTCTTAGATTTTTCCTTGAACCCAAAAGTCATCCCCTGATTTGGTTTAAACATTGTTGTGAACACAGAAAAAAACTATTTTGTTGGTTTTATAATTAGAAAAGTGTGAAAAAAATGGGGTAAACCAGAAAGAAATTGTGAAATCCAAAACCTGAAAAAACAGAACCAAGAAAATGTCATTTGGGAAGAAACGGGAAGTACCAACCTTTATCTCTGTGCATGATGTGCATGACCGGGAGCCGACGCTGTAGTAGTCCATGTGGGGTCAAACGACATCAGGAGGGCTAGCTCAGAACGTCTGAAAATAGATTTTAAAGAACTGATTCTAGCACTGAAAGATTCCAAAAAGCAGCCAATCATTTCAGGTCCGGTACCATCATTGGGCTACAGATGTGAACGATTCAGCAGACTAGCTGCGTTACACACCTGGCTAAAATATTACTGTAGTTCAGTTGGAATCACTTTTATAGA
The DNA here is from genome assembly GCF_034236695.1 of Oncorhynchus nerka. Classification (NCBI taxonomy): domain Eukaryota; kingdom Metazoa; phylum Chordata; class Actinopteri; order Salmoniformes; family Salmonidae; genus Oncorhynchus; species Oncorhynchus nerka. Next base: position 1,747,181 of record NC_088421.1, read on the forward strand.
AAACTTTGACACCTTCTAGAAACAGAAGATACTCTACAGCAATGGTTCCCAAACGTTTTATAGTCCCGTACTCCTTAAAACACTCAACCTCCAGCTGCGTACCCCCTCTAGCACCAGGGTCAGCGCACTCTCAATTTTTTGTTGTTGTTGCCATCATTGTAAGCCTGCCACACACACACTATACGATACATTTATTAAACATAAGAATGAGTGTGAATTTTTGTCACAACCCGGCTCGTGGGAAGGGACAGAGCTCTTATAGGACCAGGGCAAAAATTATCTCTTTATTTAGCCATCTTACATATAAAACTTTCTTTGTTCATAAAAAATTGTGAATAACTTTCCACAGGACAATTAGAAGGTTGTGCTTGAAAGAATGCACATTACTCTGCAATGTTGGGGATGTATTGGAGAGAGTCTCCGTCTTCAATAATTTTCCACACACAGTCTGTGCCTGTATATAGTTTTGATGCTAGTGAGGGCCAAGAATCCACTCTCACATAGGTACAGTACGTGGTTGCAAAGGGCATCAGTGTCTTAACAGTGAGATTTGCCAAGGCAAGAAACTATGATGTTTGGCTACAGGTTAATGGCTACAGGTTAACGTCTTCCCTATCCAGAAACCTGGCAGTGGCGTCTGATTAAATTAAATTTTCACAGAACCGCTTGATGCAATATCGATGAGGCACACCTGTTCAGACATCGGTAAGTGGACTGGAGGCAGGGCATGAAAGGGATAACGAATCCAGTTGTTTGTGTCGGCCGTTTTTGGAAAGTACCTGCGTAATTGCGCACCCATCTCACTCAGGTATAGGGCTATATCACATTTGACATTGTCCGTAAGCTTGAGTTCATTTGCACACAAAGAATCATGCAATAATGGAAAGACGTGTTGTGTTTGTTAATGCAGACAGAAAAGAGCTCCAACTTCTTAATCATAGCCTGAATTATGTCCCACACATTGAATAAAGTTGTGGAGAGTCCCTGTAATCCTAGATTCAGAATATTCAGGCGAGAAAAAACATCACTCAGATAGGCCAGTCGTGTGAGAAACTCGTCCTCATGCAAGTGGTCGGACAAGTGAAAATTATGGTTAGTAATGAAACTTTAAGCTCATCTCTCAATTTAAGAAAAAAACGTTCAATACTTTGCCCCTTGATAACCAGCAGCGCACTTCTGTATGTTGTAAAAGCGTTACATGGTCGCTGTCCATATCATTGCATAATGCAGAAAATACGGGAGAGTTCAGGGGCCTTGCTTTAACAAAGTTAACAATTTTCACTGTAGTCCAAAACGTATTTCAAGCTGTCAGGCATTCCCTTGGCAGCAAGAGCCTCTCTGTGGATGCTGCAGTGTACCCAAGTGGCATTGGGAGCAACTGCTTGCACATGCGTTTCCACTCCACTATGTCTCCCTGTCATGGCTTTGCGCCATCAGTACAGATACCAACAAATCTTGACCACCAAAGTGCATTTGATGTCTCAAAGTTGTCCAGTACTTAAAAAATATCCCCTCACGTTGTCCTGGTTTCCAGTGGTTTGCAGAAGAGGATATCTTCCTTAATTGACCCCCCATATACGTAATGGACATATACCAGGAGCTGTGCCAGGCCCGCCACGTCTGTTCTCATCTAGCTGTAATGCATATAATTCTCTGGCTTGTACACGAAGCCATGACACTGATGCATTGTGAAACAGTGTTGTTTGATGAAGGCATTGTCTGTACATTTTTTGGGGCCTTTCCCCCAGCATTGTCCCAGCCATATCCACGGCAGCAGGAAGAATGAAGTCCTCCACAATAGTATGGGGCTTGCCTGTCCTAGCCACTCGGTAGCTCACCATATAAGATGCTTCTAGCCCCTTCTTATTAATGGTACAGTTGAAGTCGGAAGTTAACGTACACCTTAGCCAAATACATTTAAACTCAGATTTTCACAATTCCTGACACTTTATCCTCATAAAAATTCCCTGTCTTAGGTCAGTTAGGATCACCACTTTATTTTAAGAATGTGAAATATCAGAATAATAGGAGAGAATTATTTATTTCAGCTTTTATTTCTTTCATCACATTCCCAGTGGGTCAGAAGTTTACATACACTCAATTAGTATTTGGTAGCATTGCCTTTAAATTGTTTAACTTGGGTCAAACGTTTTGGGTAGCCTTCCACAAGCTTCCCACAATAAGTTGGGTGAATTTTGGCCCATAGTTACACCAGCTCTGTCAGGAACAGAGTCAGGTTTGTAGGTCTCCTTGCTCGCACAGGCTTTTTCAATTCTGCCCACACATTTTCTATGGGATTGAGGTCAAGGCTTTGTGCTGGCCACTCCAATAACTTGACTTTGTTGTCCTTAAGCCATTTTGATACAACTTTGGAAGTATGCATGGGGTCATTGTCCATTTGGAAGACCAATTTGCGACCAAGCTTTAACTTCCTGACTGATGTCTTGAGATGTTGCTTCAATATATCCACATAATCTTCCATCCTCATGATGCCATCTATTTTGTGAAGTGCACCAGTCCTTCCTGCAGCAAAGCACCCTCACAACTTGATGCTGCCACCCCCGTGCTTCACTGTTGGGATGGTGTTCGTCGGCTTGCAAGCATCCCCCTTTTTCCTCCAAACATAACAATGGTCATTATGGCCAAACAGTTCTATTTTTGTTTCATCAGACCAGAGGAAATTTCTCCAAAAAGTATGATCTTTGTCGCCATGTACAGTTGCAAACTGTACTCTGGCTTTTTTATGGTGTGGACTGTGGATATAACTGTGGATATAGATACTTTTTTACCTGTTTCCTCCAGCATCTTCACAAGGTCCTTTGCTGTTCTGGGATTGATTTGCACTTTTCGCACCTAAGTACATTCATCTCTAGGAGACAGAACGCATCTCCTCTTGATCGGTATGACGGCTGCGTGGTCCCATGGTGATTATACTTGCGTACTATTGTTTGTACAGATAAACGTGGTACCTTCAGGCATTTGGAAATTGCTCCCAAGGGTGAACCAGACATATGGAGGTCTACAATATTTTTTCTGAGGTTTTGGCTGATTTCTTTTGATTTTCCCATGATGTCAAGCAAAGAGGCACTGGGTTTGAAGGTAGGCCTTGAAATGCATCCACAGGTACTGTACAACTACAATTGACTCAAATTATGTCATTTAGCCTATCAGAAGCTTCTAAAGCCTTGACATAATTTTCTGGAATTTTCCAAGCACAGTCAACTTAGTGTATGTAAACTTCTGACCCACTGGAATTGTGATACAGTGAATTATAAGTGAAATAATCTGTCTGTAAACAATTGTTGGAAAAATTACTTGTGTCATGCACAAAATAGATGTTCTAACCGACTTGCCAAAACTATAGTTTGTTAACAAGAATTGTGTGGAGTGTTTGAAAAACAAGTTTTAATCACTCCAACCTAAGTGTATGTAAACTTCCGACTTCAACTGTATCTGTTGCTTTTATTCGTCTTACTACTCAAAAGTCATTTTTATTGTCGCTCAAAAAACTCCTGTGGCTTATTTTCAAATGGTTAAGTTTTGTTTCTAAATGTCTGCGCAAGAGTGAAGGTTTCCCGCGAGAGCGTAACTGTTAATGTGATTGAATGTTAACTACCTGTATTTGACATTGTGTTGTTATTTCACTGGATGGTTTTTTAACACTAGATGGTTTATTTTTTATTTTTGGCAGTGAAACAAGATTTTATTTTAATTTAAATGTGAAACAGATTTTTATTTGTCGTACCACCGATGGCATTGCGCGTACCCCAGTTTGGGGATACCTGCTCTACAGGAATGATGGAGTCCATCCAAATCATCTTGTTCCTGGACTCTGTCCACGCATTTCAAGGCTGCCTTGAGACAATGACCCAAGCTCAGTTAATACCTACCATTGTGTTGCTGACTTGTCATAATGCAGCTTCAAATGTAGATTATCCCAGGGGCGTTGGCAGACACAATGTAAGTAACTTAATTTATGTCCCCCTAACTGCCCTGAATACCTCTGTTGATCCTACAGTTATTGTATGCAGTAATCATGTGCCTATGAACCAGATACACTTTTAGCACTGAGTTAGTGTGCCCTAGTAGGAAGTCCACTGTGTGCAGCTCTCCCTGCACTATTATCTCCAATATAAATAACATGAGCAAGTCTACTTCTGATAAGCTTCCCAGTAAAGCATTACAAACAATCAAGCGTTCAAGAAAAGTGCAAAAAACAGCCCATATTAAGATATGGAGTCAATAACTTGCTAGTAACAGATGACATTCATATTTTGACTAGATCTGAAACTCACTTAGATAATACCTTTGATGATACAGTGTCCGCAGAATCTGATGTTGGCGAGTACACAAATGTACCACACCTGAGGTTATAATATCTACCAAAAAGACGGAAATACCAATGGGCGTGGGGATGCAGTCTATATTCAGAACCACATTCCTGTAAAGCTTAGAGAGGATTTCATGTTAAATACTGTTGAAGTAATACTCTGTATCACATAAAGCCCATTCTTGTGGGAAGCTGCTATAGACCACCAAGTGCTGACAGTCAGTATCTGAATAATATGTGCTAAATACTTGATAATGTGTGTGATATCAACAGAGAGGTATGTTTTCTGGGTGATTTCAATATTGACTGGGTTTCATCAAGCTGCCCACTCAAGAAAAAGCTTCAAACTGTTACCAGTGCCTGCAACATGTGTCATGACTGTCCTGTGAGGATCCAAATAGGTCAAATCAGCTTTGCAATAAATAACTTCAACAAGACCCACTCTCACCCGCAAGAGGGGGGGAGGAGGGAACTGGTGGGGGTTAACACCTCACATCCTGTTGTAAATCAAGGACAGAACATTCAGTATCTCCCTCTCCAATATTCACACGAGGAATGTGCCTTCGCATTAATGTAAATCAAGGACAGAACATTCAGTATCTCCCTCTCCAATATTCACACGAGGAATGTGCCTTCGCATTAATGTAAATCAAGGACAGAACATTCAGTATCTCCCTCTCCAATATTCACACGAGGAATGTGCCTTCGCATTAAGAAGACTTTTCCTGACAAAACTCTAACACGTTCAAAAGCAACTACTGGAACAACATTTTGCTTATTCCCGTTACTAATAAGCATGCACCCACTAAGAAAATGACTGTAAAAACGGTTAAATCCCCTTGGTTGATGAGGAATTTAAAAATGTAATGGTTGAGAGGGATGAGGCAAAAGGTATGGTAAGTAAGTCTGGTACCACAACCAATTGGAAAATGTGCTGCAAATTGAGAAATCATGTAACTAAATTAAATAAAAAGAAGAACAAACTATACAATGAAACAAAGATACATTTTTTTTAAAGAATGACTGTAAAAAGCTTTGGAGCACCTTAACTCTTAGAACTACCCCTCCCGGATCCGGGAGAATTGTCATCAACTGACACTAATTAGCATAACGCAACGGACAAAAAATATTACTCGAAAATATTCATATTCATGAAATCACAAGTGAAATATATTGAAACACAGCTTAGCCTTTTGTTAATCATCTTTTCATCTCAGATTTTGAAATAATGCTTTACAGCCAAAGCAAGACAAGCATTTGTGTAAGTTTATCGATAGCCTAACATAGCATAATGTTGATATCCCATTCACTGCTCAATAGGGACGAATAGGAACGCAGAGCTTTCTAAATAAGAGTCCCTTCGTGATTGGATTTTTCTCAGGCTTTCGCCTGCAATATCAGTTCTGTTATACTCACAGACAATAGTTTTACAGTTTTGGAAACTTTAGAGTGTTTTCTATCCTAAACTGTCAATTATATGCATATTCTAGCATCTTGTCCTGACAAAATAGCCCGTTTACTTTGGGAACGTTATTTTTCCAAAAATGAAAATAGTGCCCCCTAGTTTCAAGAGGTTTGAATTACATTTTGGGCAAAAAGGCAAACAGCTCGATCATTCATTGAATTAGATGGTTCATTCATAACAAAACCCACTGATACTGCCAAATTTAGGAATGAAATGCCAGCAACAAATGCTGACACAAGTACATCTGACCAAATTAAGAAAGACAAGCATTTTCATTTTGAATTCTGTAAGGTGAGTGTGAAGAGGTGAAATAACTATTGTTGTTTATCAACAATGACAAGCCACCGGAGTCTGACAACTTGGATGGAAAATTACTGAGGATAATAGCAGACGATATTGCCACTCCTATTTGTCATATCTTCAACTTAAGCCTACTAGAAGGTATTTGCCCTCAGGCCTGGAGGGAATCAAAAGTCATTCCGCAACCTATGAATAGTAAAGACCTCTTCACTGGCTCAAATAGCAGACCAATCAGGCTGTTACCAACCCTTAGTAAACCTTTGAGAAAAATGGTTTGACCAGATATAATGCTATTTTACAGTAAACAAATTGACAATAGACTTTCAGCATGCTTATAGGGAAGGACATTCAACAAGCACAGCACTTACACAAATGACTGATGATTGACTGAGAGAAATTGATGATACAAAGTTTGGGAGGAGGCTGTTTTGTTAGACTTCAGTGCGGCTTTTGACATTATTGATCATAGTCTGCTGCTCAAAAAAAAAACATATGTGTTATAGCTTTACACCCCATGCTGTATTGTAGATAAAGAGTTACTTGTCTAACACAACACAGAGGGTGTTCTTTAATGGAAGCCTCGCCAACATAATCCAGGTAGAATCAGGAATTCCACAGGGCAGCTGTCGAGACCCCTTTCTTTTTTTCAATCTTTACTAACAACATGCCACTGGCTTTGAGTAAAGACAGTGTGTCTATGTATGCGGATGAGTCAACACTATAAACGTCAGCTCCTACAGCGACTGAAATGACTGCAAACACTTATAGAGCTGCAGTTAGTTTCAGAATGGGTGGCAAGGAATAAGTTAGCCCGAAATATTTCAAAACTAAAAGCACTGTATTTGGGACAAATCTTTCTCTAAACCCTAAACCTTAACTAAATCTTGTAATGAATAATGTGGAAATTGAGCAAGTTGAGGTGACTAAACTGCTTGGAGTACTCCTGGATTGTAAACTGTCGTTGTCAAACCATATTGATACAACAGTAGCTAAGATAGGGAATAATCTGTCCATAATAAAGCCCTGCTCTGCCTTCTTAACAACACTATCAACAAGGAAGGTCCTACAGGTTCTAGTTTTGTCGCACCTGGACTACTGTTCAGTTGTGTGGTCAGGTGCCACAAAAAGGGACTTAGGAAAATTACGATTGGCTCAGAACAGATCAGCACGGCTGGCCCTTAAAACTACACGGGGAGCTAACATTACTGATAAGCATGTCAATCTCTCATGGCTCAAAGTTGAGGAGAAATTGACTTCATCACTACTTGTTTTTGTAAGAAGTGTTGACAAGCGCAGACACCCATGCATACCCCACAAGAAATGCCACCATAGGTCTCTTCACAATCCCCAAATACAGAATAGACTATGGGAGTCCCACAGTACTACATGCAACTCTATTCCACATCAAGTAACTGATGCAAGCAGTAGAATCAGATTTTTTTAAATGATCAAATACACCTTATGAAACAGCGGAGACTGTGAAGAGACACACACAAAGGTATAGACACACGCATGCGCACACAAGCGCTAGCACACACATGTACATTGTAATATTGTTGTATGGTGGTATTATACATTTTGCATTGTGGATATGTAGTGGCGTAATGATGTTATATACAACAATGTACTGTTTTATCTGTTGCTCCAGACTTAGAGAAAACTGCCTTTGCACCCCATGTATGGAATAACAAGTTCCTTGCAACTAGTTACATTGATGACTCTCGGGCAGTTCAAAATATTGGATTGAGGACATCTTTGTTGAGGAATGTGATTGTTTTTCTTAAGTGTGTATTTTTGTATTCTCTTGTATTTTGTCAAATGTGTGAAATTGTAAAATGCAGGGCTGCCTTATGAAAGACACCGGTCCTTTTTGTCAGCGGGACTCCCTGTTGAAATAAAGGTAACATCAAATATAATCCAGTAAAACAAAAATCACAGCATTTTTAATTAAGTTGTTAGCGGCACATTATTGTGGTCTCAAACCAGTGAGCATAAAGTACATTCTTCAAGAATATGAGCACTCTGGAATTATTTACACAATGAAAGTCATAATTGCTGCAGTTATTAAAACCATAAGTGCTGTGAATGACACACCTTCTCACCGGGACCAATTTCCTCTTCTCTCTGCATACATCTGAGAATCAGGATGAACCAACATCACCCATGGTGAGTAAAAAATGTGCCAAATTCATATGATGAGACAGTTACGTTTCAATTTCCATAGCGTCGCTGTAAAGTTTAAACAAAGGACATTTCAGTTTCACTCTGCCAGCTAGATGCTGGCGTAGAAACAGTGGGGTAGTGGTAAAAAAAATAGCTCATCCCAGGTTGCAGTGAAAAAAGCTATGCTCCCTATACGTTCAATACATTTTTCTGTAAAAGGTGGATAAACGCTCACTTAAAATGAAGGTGAGTAAATTACGTTTACTCCACAACACTGTAGAATAGATTATTAATAATGTATGCCTACACAATCTTCCAATGGAACGATCATACCACTAAACGACACCACCGTTGCTTGTTTTCAAGTAGTTTACAGAACTATAGTTTAATAGTGGATCCCAAATGAATTGTGGGGAAGGGATGCGAGGCCTCATTTTCCCATCGTATTGAGAAAAACAAACGCCATAAGGAGAGTGAGTGAGAGAATGCCAATGAATGCTCTGACTGCTGCGAGAGGGAAACCTTGTGGTCTGGTGTTACCATGGCCACTGGGAGAAAGAGGATGGAAACAGAAAAATGGTTCCGACATTACATTTATTTAGACACACTTTGACATTCAAATAAAAAACATTTTATTAATAATATGGAACACTAAAATACAGGACACAAGTGTATTAAAATACATTGAAAAAATCATAGCCATGCATTTTTACATGACCAGTATTTAGATTTGAGTGTGTTCTTACATAGGGAATTTGGTTTTGTCCTAATTAAACAGTTCACATCACTGTCCGGGTGTGGTGAAGTGGACTAGGAGGAGAGAAACACATTGTGCATTGAGCCCTGTAAGAGCTTTTTATTAGTTAGCCCAACTGTGCAATATATTGGTCTGTGTAATAATACATACATAAATAAATAGTTAATCACAATACTTGCAACCTCACCACATCAATGCTCTAAAAATCTCCCAATGGTACACTCTACAGATCACAGGCAAGCCAAGCACTGCAGTAGTCTGGGTACTAGTCTCTTTAGCTATTCCACTCCCTGTACTCTATGTCATTTGCCAAAGATGAAGATTGGCAATGACAAGGAGTGGCAAGGAGTGGAATGTTTCTAAAGAGACCTGTACTCAGACTAGCACTGTTGCACACGATTGGCAAACACCACACAAACACATACACACACACACATTGACGAATGAGCAACAACAAAAAAATTGATCAGATCTTCTTCTAGTCCATGGGCTCAAACAGCTTCATTCTCTCTTGGACAGAAAGACCCTCCTTCAGACTCTGACAGACAAAGAGACGACACAGATGAAAAAAAAGGAAGAAATGAGGCACAAAATCAGTGTTTTGTTTTTAGTTATTGCAGTGTTATCAAATTGGGATTGAGTGAAAGTTACAGTGGCTTGTGAAAGTATTCACCCCCTTGGCATTTTTCCTATTTTGTTGCCTTACAACCTGGAATTAAAATGCATTTTTTGGGGGTTTGTATCATTTGATTTACACAACATGCCTACCACTTTGAAGATGCAAAATATTTTGTATAGTGAAACAAACAAGAAATAAGACAAAAAAATTGAAAACTTGAGCGTGCATAACTATTCATCCGCCCAAAGTCAATACTTTGTAGAGCCACCTTTTGCAGCATTTACAGCCGCAAGTCTCTTGGGGCATGTCTCTATAAGCTTGGCACATCTAGCCACTGGGATTTTTGCCCATTCTTTAACTTCTCTAGCGTAGGGGGCAGCATTTGGAATTTTGGATGAAAAGCGTGCCCAAATTAAACTGCCTTCTACTCAGGCCCAGAATATAGGATATTCATATAATTAGTAGATTTGGATAGAAAACACTCTAAAGTTTCCTTTCCAAAACTGTTAAAATAATGTATGTGAGTATCACAGAACTGAGAAAAATCCATTCAGGAAGTAGGATTTTTTGTCTGTTGTAGTTTTCTATTCAATGCCATGACAGTATCCATTGACTTAGGACTCAAAGTGCAGTACCTATGCCTTCCACTAGATGTCAACAGTCTTTAGAAATTGTTTCGGGCTTGTATTCTGAAAAATGAGGGAGTAAGAGCAGTCAATGAGTGGACCCTGCCATGTCACAGAGCTTTTTCATGCGCACGACCGAGAGAGTACCTTTCTTGTTTACCTTTTACATTGATGACGTTATTGTCCGGTTGAAATATTATCGATTATTTAGGCTAAAAACAACCTGAGGATTGAATATAAACATCGTTTGACATGTTTCTATGAACTTTACGGATACAAATTAGATTTTTTTGTCTGCCTGTTGTGACTGCGTTTGAGCCTGTGGATTACTGAAGAAAAGGCGTGAACAAAACTGAGGTTTTCGGATATAAAGAGAGACTTTATCGAACAAAAGGAACATTTATTGAATAAATGAATGTCTTCTGAGTGCAACCATATGAAGATCATCAAAGGTAAGGGATTAAGTTTATCACTTGTGTAACTCTTCTACTTGGCTGGTTACTGTTTGTAATGATTTGTCTGCTGGGCTATGTTCTCAAATAATTGTAAGGTATCCTTTCGCCGTAAAGCATTTTTTAAATCTAACAACGTGGTTGGATTCACAAGATGTTCATCTTTAAATCTATGTAAAATAGTTGTATCTTTTCAGAATTTTTATATTGAGTATTTCTGTATTTGAATTTGGCGCTATGAAATCTCACTGGATGTTGGCATACCCTAGAGAGGTTAAGGCAAAACTGCTCCAGCTCCTTCAAGTTGGATGGGTTCACTGGTACACAGCAATCTTTAAGTCATACCACAGATTCTCAATTGGATTGAGGTCTGGGCTTTAAATATGCCAATCCAAGACATTTCAATGTTTCCCCTTAAACCACTCGGGTGTTGCTTTATCAGTATGCTTACGGTCATTGTCCTGCTGGAAGGTGAATCTTCGTCCCAGTCTCAAATCTCTGGAAGACTGAAACAGGTTTCCCTCAAGAATGTCCTTGTATTTAGCGCCATCCATCATTCCTTCAATTCTGACCAGTTTCCCAGTCCCTGCTGATGAAAAACATTCCCACAGTATGATGCTGCCATGGTATTCTCAGGGTGATGAGAGGTGTTTGGTTTGCGCCAGACATAGCATTTGTCTTGATGGCCAAAAAGCTACATTTTAGTCTCATCTGACCAGAGTACCTTCTTCCATATGTTTGGGGAGTCTCCCACATGCCTTTTGGCAAACATCAAACGTGTTTGCTTATTTTTTTTCTTTAATCAATGGCTTCTGTCTGGCCACTCTTCCGTAAAGCCCAGCTCTGTTGAGTGTACGGCTTAAGGTGGTCCTATGGACAGATACTCCAATCTGCTGTGGAACTTTGCAGCTCCTTCAGGGTTATCTTTGGTCTCTTTGTTGCCTCTCTGATTAGTGCCCTCCTTGCCTGGTCCGTGAGTTTTGGTGGGCGGCCCTCTCTTGGCAGGTTTGTTGTGGTGCCATATTCTTTCCATTTTTTAATAATGGATATTATGGTGCACCATGGTTTGTTAAAAGTTTCAGATATTATTTTATAACCCAACCCTGATCTGTACTTCTCCACAACTTTGTCCCTGACCTGTTTGGAGAGCTTCTTGGTTGTCATGGTGCCGCTTGCTTGGTGGTGCCCCTTGCTTAGTGGTGTTCCAGACTCTGGGGCTTTTCAGAACAGTACAGGTGTATATACATGTACAGTGCCTTGCGAAAGTATTCGGCCCCCTTGAACTTTGCGACCTTTTGCCACATTTCAGGCTTCAAACATAAAGATATAAAACTGTATTTTTTTGTGAAGAATCAACAACAAGTGGGACACAATCATGAAGTGGAACGACATTTATTGGATATTTCAAACTTTTTTAACAAATCAAAAACTGAAAAATTGGGCGTGCAAAATTATTCAGCCCCCTTAAGTTAATACTTTGTAGCGCCACCTTTTGCTGCGATTACAGCTGTAAGTCGCTTGGGGTATGTCTCTATCAGTTTTGCACATCGAGAGACTGACATTTTTCCCCATTCCTCCTTGCAAAACAGCTCGAGCTCAGTGAGGTTGGATGGAGAGCATTTGTGAACAGCAGTTTTCAGTTCTTTCCACAGATTCTCGATTGGATTCAGGTCTGGACTTTGACTTGGCCATTCTAACACCTGGATATGTTTATTTTTGAACCATTCCATTGTAGATTTTGCTTTATGTTTTGGATCATTGTCTTGTTAGAAGACAAATCTCCATCCCAATCTCAGGTCTTTTGCAGACTCCATCAGGTTTTCTTCCAGAATGGTCCTGTATTTGGCTCCATCCATCTTCCCATCAATTTTAACCATCTTCCCTGTCCCTGCTGAAGAAAAGCAGGCCCAAACCATGATGCTGCCACCACCATGTTTGACAGTGGGGATGGTGTGTTCAGGGTGATGAGCTGTGTTGCTTTTTTGCATTGTTGCCAAAAAGTTAAATTTTGGTTTCATCTGACCAGAGCACCTTCTTCCACATGTTTGGTGTGTCTCCCAGGTGGCTTGTGGCAAACTTTAAACAAAACTTTTTATGGATATCTTTAAGAAATGGCTTTCTTCTTGCCACTCTTCCATAAAGGCCAGATTTGTGCAATATACGACTGATTGTTGTCCTATGGACAGAGTCTCCCACCTCAGCTGTAGATCTCTGCAGTTCATCCAGAGTGATCATGGGCCTCTTGGCTGCATCTCTGATCAGTCTTCTCCTTGTATGAGCTGAAAGTTTAGAGGGACGGCCAGGTCTTGGTAGATTTGCAGTGGTCTGATACTCCTTCCATTTCAATATTATCGCTTGCACAGTGCTCCTTGGGATGTTTAAAGCTTGGGAAGTCTTTTTGTATCCAAATCCGGCTTTAAACTTCTTCACAACAGTATCTCTGACCTGCCTGGTGTGTTCCTTGTTCTTCATGATGCTCTCTGCGCTTTTAACGGACCTCTGAGACTATCACATGGCAGGTGCATTTATACGGATACTTGATTACACACAGGTGGATTGCATTTATCATCATTAGTCATTTAGGTCAACATTGGATCATTCAGAGATCCTCACTGAACTTCTGGAGAGAGTTTGCTGTACTGAAAGTAAAGGGGCTGAATAATTTTGCACGCCCAATTTTTCTGTTTTTGATTTGTTAAAAAAGTTTGAAATATCCAATAAATGTCGTTCCACTTCATGATTGTGTCCCACTTGTTGTTGATTCTTCACAAAAGAATACATTTTTATATCTTTATGTTTGAAGCCTGAAATGTGGCAAAAGGTCGCAAAGTTCAAGGGGGCCGAATACTTTCGCAAGGCACTGTATATACGTGTATATACTGGTGTATATACAGGTGTATATACTGAGATCATGTGACACTTAGATTGCACACAGGTGGACTTTATTTAACTAATTATGTGACTTCTGAAGGTAATTGTTGGCACCAGATCTAATTTAGGAGCTTCATAGCAAAGGGGGTGAATACATATGCACGCACCACTTTTAAATTTTTTATTTTTGAGAATTTTTTGAAACAAGTAATTTTTTTCCATTTCAACAATTTGGACTATTTTCAGTATGTCCATTACATGAAATTCAAATTAAAATCCATTTAAATTACAGGTTGTAATGCAAAAAAATAGGAAACTTGCCAAGGGGGATGAATACTTTTGCAAGGCACTGTACCTCGCCCCTGACCTCTCACCTTTGACCTGACCCCTCTGATTTGCCTGGTGAGTGTCGACCTCTCCTTCTTCAGGAAATCAGGGTTGCTTGTCAACTTCACTATGTCTACAGTGTATGCATAGAGGGAAGTCCTAAGTCACTATACATGCCAGTAGGATTATTCGTACGTGTGCATGCAGGTGTGCACATATGAATGTGAAGAGGTTGCACTGTGTGGGGTGGGGGTGTTTGTGTGTGCATGTCTTACCGTAAGCCTGAGCAGAATTGGAGCCGTCGCCGCCCCTGCCCTCTTCCCTGGGAGACCCTGTTGCAGTCTGGAGCTCCTCTCGCAGTTTGGGAATGTCACATTGGACCTTGGACCGGCTGAAGCTCAGCTCAGCATACAGGGCTTTGAGCTTGTCTTTGGCGTATGCCTTATCCTGCATACACATATTGGGAAGATTGAAGTTTTACCAGATTTCCTTTGACGGTCTATTGACAAAAATATCTGGTGAATTCGAGTGGATACACATGGTTTCAGAACCCCCATGGAACGGGGAGCCAATCATTTATTTTAGACTACTTGAAACTAGAGATGTGCACTGTTAGTTGAATATACAAATCGAATTAATATTAGTCTTAGCGCAAAATAAAATTACAGGCCTATTTCAACACTGAAAAGTATTTTTTCTGAATTACATTAAAATATCCATGTGACATTGTTACATACAAGTACATACATTGACATTTGAAATTATTAATTTAATAAAACATTTACTTTTCAATGTAGTTTTTGTGACATGCACTTTGCCCCACAACAAAGGGTCTCAATGTGTAACAAGTGTAGAGAGAGTTCATGAATGCAATGCAAGGTGGAATGAAATCATGGAATTTAAAGCTAAAAGAAATGAGAAGGTGTATGCTACAACGAGCAACCAACAGGGGAGTTGGGACCACATTTTGCCTATCTAGCTATAGCTGGCTAGCTTGGCTACTCCATTCAAGACAGACACTGTTACAGTGTCTTCGGAAAGCATTCAGACCCCTTGACTTTTTCCACATTTTGTTACGTTATAGACTTATTCTAAAATTGATGAAATTATTTTTTTCTCTCATCAATCTACACACAATACTGCATAATGACAAAGCAAAAACAGTTTTTTTTTACATTTCTGCACATTTATTAAAAATGTCAAATATTACATTTACATACAGTGAGGGAAAAAAGTATTTGATCCCCTGCTGATTTTGTACGTTTGCACACTGAAAAAGAAATGATCAGCCTATAATTTTAATGGTAGGTGTATTTGAACAGTGAGAGACAGAATAACAACAACAAAAATCCAGAAAAAAGCATGTCAGAAATGTTATGGCTCTACCACGGCATACAGTCATTACTATATTAAAGAATTTAAACAATGAGAAAATATGGAACAATATATAATGACATGTTAATTATTTAAAGCAGCCAGTGTAATCATCTGCCAGAGAGTAGCCCCAATAGGCCCGAGCCCCAAGTAATACATTTGGGCCAGATAACTCTCACCGGAATCAGCCCAAGCCCCAAGTAATACATTTGGGCAAGATAACTCACCGGAATAGGCCCGAACTCCATCCCCACATCCTAGCCATAAGTAATACTGCCGAAGGCGGCCAAGAATCGGACCACATGACGTTGGCCGAGTCTGACTCTCAGCCGTGTGTCATTTTGGGTGCATAAGCATGAGGGAGTGGACTAGAGGTCGACCGATTATGATTTTTCAACGCCGATACCGATTATTGGAGGACCAAAAAGGCCGATGCCGATTAATCGGTCGATTACATTTTTATTTTATTTTATTTGTAATAATGACAATTACAACAATACTGAATGAACACTTATTTGAACTTAATATAATACATCAATAAAATCAATTTAGCCTCAAATAAATCATGAAACATGTTCAATTTGGTTTAAATAATGCAAAAACAAAGTGTTGGAGAAGAAAGTAAAAGTGCAATATGTGCCATGTAAGAAAGCTAACGTTTAACTTCCTTGCTCAGAACATGAGAACATATGAAAGCTGGTGGTTCCTTTTAACATGAGTCTTCAATATTCCCAGGTAAGAAGTTTTAGGTTGTAGTTATTATAGGAATTATAGGACTATTTCCCTCTATACCATTTGTATTTCATTAACCTTTGACTATTGAATGTTCTTATAGGCACTTTAGTATTGCCAGTGTAACAGTATAGCTTCCGTCCCTCTCCTCGCTCCTCCCTGGGCTCGAACCAGGAACACAACGATAACAGCCACCCTCGAAGCAGCGTTACCCATGCAGAGCAAGGGAAACAACCACTCCAAGGCTCAGAGCGAGTGACGTTTGAAATGCTATTAGCTCAAGCTAACTAGCTAGCCATTTCACTTTGGTTACACCAGCCTCATCTCGGGAGTTGATAGGCTTGAAGTCATAAACAGCACAATGCTTGACGCACAACGAAGAGCTAATGGCAAAACGCAAAGAAAGTGCTGTTTGAATGAATGTTTGCCTGCTTCTGCCTACCACCGCTCAGTCAGATACTTAGATACTTGTATGCTTGTATGCTCAGTCAGATTATATGCAACACAGGACACTCTAGATAATATCTAGTAATATCATCAACCATGTGTAGTTAACTAGTGATTATGATTGATTGATTGTTTTTATAAGATAAGTTATTTAGCCCCCCAGCCCATTCACTTTGTTGACTTATCTTTCCTCTCAAAAGCAGCTCCCAATGTCCCCTCATTGTCCCTAAACAATACTCTAGCCGGTCCCATTCGGTTGATGCATTTACCAACAAAGGTGTGTTGCCATCTGTCCCTTCCACAAAAAGTGTAAAATGCTAACACCACAACTCGTCTGCAGGAGGACCAAAAATGTGGTGGTTAAGAAGCAATTGTTTCCAGAAAACAGGATCCCCATTATAGTCAATGGGAGTATGGCGATCTTCGTGGTCAATATTTTTTGTAACACAATCATGTATGAATATTTGCTTCTATTTAACCAGATGTATGTCCTTGAACCAATTAGTTTAAAATCCCACACTGAAATGAGGATATGAGGATAATTGTTTTTGCTACCGGCAGCTAGTTTTGACGTCACAATCCTGTGTAGAGAAGAAGAGCTAGAACTTATATGGTCATTGCAATCCGTGGGAAAGATGTTCCAGTCTCCTCCTTGCCTACAGGCTGATAGTGTTTATGTCAGATCTATTTTTATGATCGCACCACTTTCCAGTGTTTGTTCTTCGGGTATGGGATACAGTTTTGTTAGCAAGGGCAAACATGGCTTGTTCAGGATTTAACTGCACTAATCTCTATTCCAAGGAGGACCATTTGTTTGGTAAGTCTGGAAAGATTTTCACTTTCATATTTTCACGTCAACTAAGGCTAGGCTTAGGCTAGTAGAGGGTTAGCTAACAGATAGCCTAGCTTCTAATGCTAGCTTTAGCATGAATGTTCCAATTTTATGTTAAATAATTAGCAACATGAGAAGCATTGTACAGTGCATTTGCTTGTTTGCTAGTAGCAAGTATGTTCATGAGTCATGAATACAGGTTTGTGACAGAGGTCTCATTTAAAAACGTTTTTTAACCATTATTTAACTAGGCAAATCATTAGCTAGATAATGTTAGCTAGCTAGCTAGCTAATATCATTTCGAAGACCCATTTGCGACGAAGCTTTAACTTCCTCACTGATGTCTTGAGATGTTGCTTCAACATATCAACATAATCTTCCTTCCTCATGATGCCATCTATTTTGTGAAGTGCACCAGTCCCTCCTGCAGCAAAGCACCCCCACAACATGATGCTGCCACCCCCGTGCTTCACTGTTGGGATGGTGTTCTTCAGCTTGCAAGCCTCCCCATTTTTTCCTCCAAACGTAACGATGGTCATTATGGCCAAACAGTTCTATTTCTGTTTCATCAGACCAGAGGACATTTATCCAAAAATACCATATTCGTCCCCATGTGCAGTTTGCCAACTGTAGTCTGGCTTTTTTATGGTAGTTTTGGAGCAGTGGCTTCTTTCTTGCTGAGCGGCCTTTCAGGTTATGTCGGTATAGGACTCGTTTTACTGTGGATATAGATATGTTGTACCGGTTTCCTCCAGCATCTTCACAAGGACCTTTGCTGTTGTTCTGGGATTGATTTGCACTTTTTGCACCAAAGTACGTTCATCTCTAGGAGACAGAACAAGTCTCCTTCCTGAGCGGTATGACGGCTGTGTGGTCCCATGATGATTATACTTACGTACTATTGTTTGTACAGATGAACGTGGTACCACCTACAGATACAGCCCACCTACTGTTTGTGTGTCTGTGTGTCCGTGTAAGTAGGACTGTGGGGAAAGATACAGTCCATCTACTGTTTGTGTGTCTGTGTGTGCGTGTAAGTAGTCGGGGTGGGAATGTCTTTGCATTTTGGACTTTAGAACGTTCTCTGAATAAACCTACGGACCTTTTGCAGAAGCTGAGTCTTTGCCTAAATATGATTAAACCCAGGGTCTTACAAACCTCAGGGATTGGTCAAAGCTTAAATAATTGTTTAGTTATCAACATTGGGATTGAAAATTCTTGTGACACTGAGTTTGAAGGTAGGCCTTGAAATACATCCACAAGTACACCTCCAATTGACTCAAATGATGTCAATTAGCCTATCAGAAGCTTCTAAAGCCATGACATAATTTTCTGGAATTTTCCAAGCTGTTTAAAGGCACAGTCAACTTAGTGTATGTAAACTTCTGACCCACTGGAATTGTGATACAGTGAATTATAAGTGAAATAATCTGTCTGTAAACAATTGTTGGATAAATTACTTGTGTCATGTACAAAGTAGATGTCCTAACCGACTTGCCAAAACTCTAGTTTGTAAACAAGAAATGTGTGGAGTGGTTGAAAACGAGTTTTAATGACTCCAACATAAGTTTATGTAAACTTCTGACTTCAACTGTAGATATGGTTAAAGTGACTATGCATATATGATAAACATAGTGTAGCAGCAGCGTAAAAGAGGGGTTGGGGGGTGTGCACACAATGCAAATAGTCCGGGTGGCCATTTGATTACCTGTTCAGGAGTCTTATGGCTTGGGGGTAAAAACTGTTGAGAAGCCTTTTTGTCCTAGACTTGGCACTCCAGTACCGCTTGCCATGCGGTAGTAGAGAGAACAGTCTATGACTGGGGTGGCTCGGGTCTTGGGCAATTTTTAGGGCCTTCTTCTCACACCACCTGGTGTAGAGGTCCTGGATGGCAGGCAGCTTAGCCCCAGTGATGTACTGGGCCGTACGCACTACCCTCTGTAGTGCCTTGTGGTCGGAGGCCGAGCAATTGCCATACCAGACAGTGATGTAACCAGATGTTGCAGATGTAGATCCTTTTGAGGATCTGAGGACCCATGCCAAATCTTTTTAGTTTCCTGAGGGGGTTAAACAATAGGTTTTGTTGTGCCCTCTTCACTACTGTCTTGGTGTGCTTGGACCATGTTCGTTTGTTGGTGATGTGGACATCAAGGAACTTGAAGCTCTCAACCTGCTCCACTACAGCCCCGTCGATCAGAATGGGGGTGTGCTCAGTCCTCCTTTTCCTGTAGTCCACAATCATCTCCTTAGTCTTGGTTATGTTGAGGGATAGGTTGTTATTCTGGCACCACCCGACCAGGTCTCTGACCTCCTCCCTATAGGCTGTCTCGTCGTTGTCGGTGATCAGGCCTACCACTGTTGTGTTTTCTGCAAACTTAATGATGTGTTTTAGTCGTGCCTGGTCATGCAGTCGTGGGTGAACAGGGAGTACAGGAGGGGACTAAGCATGCACCCCTGAGAGGCTCTAGTGTTGAGGATCAGCGTGGCAGATGTGTTGCTACCTACCCTCACCACCTGGGGGGCAGCCCGTCAGGAAGTCCAGGATCCAGTTGCAGAGGGAGGTGTTTAGTCCCAGGATCCTTAGCTTAGTGATGAGGGTACTATGGTGTTGAACTCTGAGCTGTAGTCAATGAATAGCATTCTCACATAGGTGTTCCTTTTGTCCAGGTGGGAAAGGGAAGTGTGGAGTGCAATAGAGATTGCATCATCTGTGGGTCTGTTTGGGCGGTATGCAAATTGGAGTGGGTCTAGGGTTTCTGGGTTAATGGTGTTGATGTGAGCCATTACCAGCCTTTCCAAACACTTCATGGCTACGGACTTGAGTGCTACGGGTCTGTAGTCATTTAGGCAGGTTGCCTTTGTATTCTTGAGCACAGGGACTATGGTCGTTGCTTGAAACATGTAGGTATTACAGACTCAATCAGGAACATGTCGAAAATGTCAGTGATGACACCTGCCAGTTGGTCAGCACATGCCTGGAGCACACGTCCTGGTAATCCGTCTGGCCCCGCAGCCTTGTGAATGTTGACCTGTTTAAAGGTATTACTCACGTTGGCTACGGAGAGCGTGATCACACAGTCGTCCGGAATAGTTGATGCTCTCATGGATGCCTCAGTGTTGCTTGTCTGGTAGGCTCGTGTCACTGGGCAGCTCGTGGCTGTGCTTCCCTTTGTAGTCTGTAAAAGTTTGCAAGCCCTGCCACAAAAGACGAGCATCGGAGCCGGTGGTGTAAGATTCAATCTTAGCCCTGTATTGACGCTTTGCCTGTTTGATATTTCGTCACAAGGCATAGCGGGATTTCTTATAAGCTTCCGGATTAGAGTCCCGCACCATGAAACCGGCAGCTCTATCCTTTAGCTCAGTGTGAATGTTGCCTGTAATCCATGGCTTCTGGTTGGGGTATGTACGTACAGTCACTGTGGGGACGACGTCCTGATGCGCTTATTGATAAAGCCAATGACTGATGTGGTGTACTCCTCAATGCCATCGGAACAATCCCGGAATGTTCCAGCCAAAACAATGCAGGAGTGGCTTCGGCACAAGTCTCTGAATGTCTTTGAGTGGCTACCCAGAGCACGGACTTCAACCCAATCGAACATCTATGGAGAGGTCTGAAAATAGCTGTGCAGCAAAGCTCCCCATCCAACCTCACAGAGCTTGAAAGGATCTGCCGAGAGGAATGGGAGAAACTCCCCAACATTTTTTACAGTACTGGTCAAAAGTTTGGACACACCTATTCATTCCAAGGTTTTTCTTTATTTTTACTATTTTTACTATTTTCTACATCAAAACTATGCACTAAGAAATATGGAATCATGTAGTAACTAAAAAAAGTGTTAAACAAATCAATATATATGTTATATTTGAGATTCTTCGAAGTAGCACCCTTTGCCTTGACAGCTGTAACGGATTTCCTCCTCTTCGTCTGAGGAGGAGTAAGGATCAGACCAAAGTGCAGCGTGGTAAGCGTGGTAAGTGATGATATTTAATTAAAACTCAGAACACTAAACAATAAATGACAATGTGAATTTACAAAAGCGAAACAGTACCGTGTGGCCCAAACACTCACACGGAAACAAACACCCACAAACCAACAGGGAAACCCAGGCTACCTAAGTATGATTCTCAATCAGAGACAACTAATGACACCTGCCTCTGATTGAGAACCATACTAGGCCGAACACAAAAACCAACATAGAAAAACAAACAGACTGCCCACCCCAACTCACGCAGTGACCATACTAAAACAAAGAATAATATAACAGAACTATGGTCAGAACGTGACAGTACTCCCCACCCCCCAAAGGTAGGAGGGTCTGGGTGGGCGTCTGTCCGCAGTGGCGGCTCTGGCGCGGGACGTGGACCCCACTACCCCATAGTTTTTGTCTGCCTCCTCAACCGCCCCCTTGGCATCTTACGAGCCTATAGGGGAGGGTCTGGGTGGGCGTCTGTCGCGGGTCGTGGACCCCACTTCACCATAGTTTTTGTCCAACTCCTCAACCGCCCCCTTGGCATCTTACGAGCGGCGACCCTCGCCGCCGACCTCGGACTGTGGACCCTCGCCACGGGTCCCGAATGGACGGGAGACTCCGGCAGCGCCGGACAGGCGGGAGACTCCGGCAGCTCCGGAGTGAAGGGCGATTCTGGCATCGCCTGGCTGACTGACGGCTCTGGCAGCTCCTGGCTGGCTGACGGCTCTGGCAGCTCCTGGCTGGCTGACGGCTCTGGCAGCTCCTGGCTGGACTGGCGGCTCAGGACAGACTGGGAGACTCTGGCAGCTCAGGACAGACTGGGAGACTCTGGCAGCTCAGGACAGACTGGGAGACTCTGGCAGCTCAGGACAGACTGGGAGACTCTGGCAGCTCAGGACAGACTGGGAGACTCTGGCAGCTCAGGACAGACTGGGAGACTCTGGCAGCTCAGGACAGACTCTGGCAGCTCAGGACAGACTGGGAGACTCTGGCAGCTCAGGACAGACTGGGAGACTCTGGCAGCTCAGGACAGACTGGGAGACTCTGGCAGCTCAGGACAGACTGGGAGACTCTGGCAGCTCAGGACAGACTGGGAGACTCTGGCAGCTCAGGACAGACTGGGAGACTCTGGCAGCTCAGGACAGACTGGGAGACTCTGGCAGCTCAGGACAGACTGGGAGACTCTGGCAGCTCTCTGGCAGGACAGACTGGGAGACTCTGGCAGCTCAGGACAGACTGGGAGACTCTGGCAGCTCAGGACAGACTGGGAGACTCTGGCAGCTCAGGACAGACTGGGAGACTCTGGCAGCTCAGGACAGACTGGGAGACTCTGGCAGCTCAGGACAGACTGGGAGACTCTGGCAGCTCAGGACAGACTGGGAGACTCTGGCAGCTCAGGACAGACTGGGAGACTCTGGCAGCTCAGGACAGACTGGGAGACTCTGGCAGCTCAGGACAGACTGGGAGACTCTGGCAGCTCAGGACAGACTGGGAGACTCTGGCAGCTCAGGACAGACTGGGAGACTCTGGCTCTGGCAGCTCAGGACAGACTGGGAGACTGGGAGACTGGCAGCTCAGGACAGACTGGGAGACTCTGGCAGCTCAGGACAGACTGGGAGACTCTGGCAGCTCAGGACAGACTGGGAGACTCTGGCAGCTCAGGACAGACTCTGGGAGACTCTGGCAGCTCAGGACAGACTGGGAGACTCTGGGAGCTCAGGACAGACTGCCAGGAGATTCTGGCAGCTCAGGACAGACTGGGAGACTCTGGCAGCTCAGGACAGACTGGGAGACTCTGGCAGCTCAGGACAGACTGGGAGACTCTGGCAGCTCAGGACAGACGGGAGACTCTGGCAGCTCAGGACAGACGGGAGACTCTGGCAGCTCAGGACAGACGGGAGACTCTGGCAGCTCAGGACAGACGGGAGATTCTGGCAGTGCTGGAGAGGAGGAAGGCTCTGGCAGCGCTGGACAGGCGGGAGCACCTGTAGGGAGAAGACAGAGAGACAGCCTGGTGCGGGGGGCTGCCACCAGAGGGCTGGTGCGTGGAGGTGGCACTGGATAGACCGGACCGTGAAGGCGCACTGGAGCTCTTGAGCACCGAGCCTGCCCAACCTTACCTAGTTGAATGCTCCCCGTAGCCAGGCCAGTGTGGTGAGGTGGAATAGCCCGCACTGGGCTGTGCTGGCGAACCGGGGACACCATGCGTAAGGCTGGTGCCATGTACACCGGCCCGAGGAGACGCAATGGAGACCAGATGCGTAGAGCCAGCTTTATGGCACCTGGCTCGATGCCCACTCTAGCCCGGCCGATACGAGGAGCTGGAATGTACCACAGCGGGCTATGAACACGCACCAGGGACACCGTGCGCTCCACCGCATAACATGGTGCCTGCCCGGTCCCTCTCGCTCTCCGGTAAGCATGGGGAATTGGCTCAGGTCTCCTACCGGACTTAGCCACACTCCCCGTGTTCCCCCCCAATACATTTTTGGGGCTGCCTCTCGATCTTCCAGCCGCGCTGCCGTGCTGACTCCTCATACCGGCGCCTCTCCGCTTTCGCTGCCTCCAGCTCTGCCTTAGGGCGGAGATATTCCCCTGCTTGTGCCGAGGGTCCCTTGCCGTCCAAAATCTCCTCCCAAGTCCAGGAGTCTTGTGTTTTCGGCCGCTGCTGCCCGTTACCACGCTGCTTGGTCCTTTTGTGGTGGGTGTTTCTGAAACGTATTTCCTCCTCTTCGTCTGAGGAGGAGTAAGGATCGGACCAAAGCGCAGCGTGGTAAGTGTTCATGATGATATTTAATTAAAACTCAGAACACTAAACAATAAATGACAACGTGAATTTACAAAACCGAAACAGTACCGTGTGGCCCAAACACTCACACGGAAACAAACACCCACAAACCAACAGTGAAACCCAGGCTACCTAAGTATGATTCTCAATCAGAGACAACTAACGACACCTGCCTCTGATTGAGAACCATACTAGGCCGAACACAAAAACCAACATAGAAAAACAAACAAACTGCCCACCTCAACTCACGCCCTGACCACACTAAAACAAAGAATAAAATAACAGAACTATGGTCAGAACGTGACAACAGCTTTGCACACTCTTGGCATTTTCTCAACCAGCCTCATGAGGTAGTCACTTGGAATGCATTTCAATTAACAGGTGTGCCTTGTGGAATTTCTTTCCTTCTTTATT
This sequence comes from Oncorhynchus nerka, assembly GCF_034236695.1. NCBI lineage: Eukaryota > Metazoa > Chordata > Actinopteri > Salmoniformes > Salmonidae > Oncorhynchus > Oncorhynchus nerka. The sequence goes on from NC_088421.1 coordinate 1,771,649, forward strand.
GTGTTTGAGCCAATTTGTGTTGTGACAAGGTAGGGGTGGTATATAGAATATAGTCCTATTATGGAAAGAATAGCTCAAATAAGCAGAGAAATTACAGTCCATCATTATTTTAAGACATGAAGGTCAGTCAATCTGGAAAATTTCAAAGACTTTGAAAGTTTCTTCAAGTGCAGTCGCAAAACTATCAAGCGCTATGATGAAACTGGCTCTCATGAGGACCGCCACAGGAAAGGAAGACCCAGAGTTACCTCTGCTGCAGAGAATAAGTTCAGTAGAACTACCAGCCTCAAAAATTGCAGCCCAAATAAATGCTTCACAGAGTTCAAGTAACAGACACATCTCAAAATCAAAGAAACCACTACTAAAGGACACCAATAAGAAGAAGAGACAAAGAAACATGAGCAATGGACAGTAGACCGGTGGAAATCTGTCCTTTGGTCTGATGAGTCCAAATATTTTGGTTTCAACAGCCATGCCTTAGGTGAATGGATGACCTCCGCATGTATGGTTCCCACCGTGATGCATGGAGGAGGAGATGTGAGGGTGCTTTGCTGGATTCAAGGTTTATTTAGAATTCTAGGCACACCACAGCATCCCATCTATCATTTGATTTTCAACAGGACAATGACCCAACACACCTCCAGGCTGTGTAAGGGCTATTTGACCAAGAAGGAGAGTAATGGAATGCTGCATCAGATGACCTGGCCTACACAATCATGGTTGAGATGGTTTGGGATGAGTTGTATCGCAGAGTGAAGGAAAAGGGGAATGGGATACCTAGTCAGTTGTACAACTGAACGCATTGAACTGAAATGTGTTATTTCATAGTTTTGATGTCTTCACTATTATTCTACAATGTATAAAATAGTCAAAATAAAGAAAAACCCTTGAATGAGTAGGTGTGTCCAAACTTTTGATTGGTAATGCATTTTTAATAAATACCAACAATTTCTAAAAACCTTCTTTTGCTTTATCATTATGGGGTATTGTGTGTAGATTGATAAGAGGAAAAAACAATTGAATAAATTCTAGAATAAGGCTGTAACGTAACAAAATGTGAAAAAACTCAATGGGTCTGAATACTTTCTGAAGACACTGTAGCTGTGCAGCAACCCTCCCCATCCAACCTGACAGAGCTTGAGAAGATCTGCAGAAAAGAATGGGCGAAACTCCCTAAATACAACTGCGCCAAGATTGAAGCATCATACCCAAGAAAACTTGAGGCTGTAATCACTTCCAAAGGTGCTTCAACAAAGTACATTACTGTGTAAAGGGTCTGAATACTTATGTAAATGTCATATTTCAGTTTTTTTTTAATATATATATTTGCAAAAAATTCTAAGAGCATGTTTTTGCCTTGTCATTATGGGGTACTGTGTTTAGATTGATGATTATGTTTTTATCCGTTTTAGAATAAGACTGTAACGTAACAAAATTTGGAAAAGGTCAAGGGGTCTGAATACTTTCCGTATTCACACTTGATCTCACACGCCCATCTAGAAGAGGAGAGGTAGGCTACTGAAGATGAAGCAGCGAATTTTGAGTGTGTGTAAATAGTACGACAAATATGTTTTTAATAGGTAGGCCTAGGCATACAAAGCAGAAAGATGACCATTTCCAATTAATCTGCAAGACAACATAAACATTTTAATTACAAAATCATCAGATTCAAAAATCAAGTTAAACAAAATGATTGCACACAGAGTGAGTCTATACAACTTATTATGTGACTTGTTAAGCACATTTCTACTCTTAAAACTTATTTAGGCTTGCCATAACAAAAGTTTGGAATACATATTGACTCAAGACATTTCAGCTTTTCATTTTTTATAAGTTTGGAAAAAAATTCTAATGACATAATTCCACTTTGACATTATAGGGGTATTGTATATAAACCAGTGACAAAAATCACAATTTAATCCATTTTAAATTAAGGCTGTAATACAACAAACTTTGGAAAAAGGGGTGTAAATACTTTCTGAAGGCACTATACATTCGAACAAAGAACACCGTGGTTAGAGCGTTGGACTAGTAACCGGAAGGTTGCAAGTTCAAACCACCGAGCTGACAAGGTACAAATCTGTCATTCTGCCCCTGAACAGGCAGTTAACCCACTGTTCCTAGGCCGTCATTGAAAATAAGAATTTGTTCTTAAGTGACTTGCCTTGTTAAATAAAGTTACAAATAAAAAATAGAATTTAAAAAAACGTCACAAATAGTGTGTCCCCATTTAATGAGTACGGTGACAAATAGCAAAGGTGCCTGGGGCCGGATTTGAAGTATCTAAATATAGTGTAACCTACCAATCAATGTATATTAAGTGCTATGAAGGGCACAATCTTACAATGTTGCAGTACAGAAATTAAAGCTTTATGATATATGCCAAAAGCCTGGGCCTCTGATGAAGACTGTAGAACTGTCATAAACACCTGCTTCACTATTCCCCCTTTTCTCTAGGAGCATTTGTGTGCCCAGGCCCCATAGGCATATCGAAAGGGTCCCTCCCTGGTCACCAATGTAGCTGACCGATGTAAAGAGAGAGAAGTGCCTTAACAGAATGCAATCTAAAGCTTGTGTGGTCCAAAGACGGGAACTCTAACACCTATGGCAAAAGAATGGGCTCTTGACGGAGACCATATAATTCTCCCCGCTGAATGTTACAATAGTAGCAATAGTCACCTGTTAAACTGATTCTACATTCAATTTAGACTTTAAGTCTAAATTAGTTGGTGTTCTTCAACCCAAAAGGCACTCGACTGTGTAAAACAAAATCCACAAAGGAAATACATCAGGCAAATGCATATGTGGACCCAATGTCTAAGTAGTGACGGCAGGGCTAGTTCAAACTGTAGTAGGATGGTTCTCCTCACAGGTGAGTAAATCAGCCCAGGCTTGGTGAATAGCACTTGGTTGATCTCTGGGAGCAGGACACTGGAGAGCTGAATAGAGACAAAAGTGAGAGACAAGAATGAATAAAATAATTCATCACGGCTAAGGAATGTAGTTTATGATTTTAAAGGTTTTTGTAGTCTTGAATTATTACTTAGAATAAACTAGGGCTGACCCCATTTAGTCAACTAGTTTAGTTCAACTGGTCAATTGTTTGGTCGATAGGCTGTTGATCGACCAAGATTATTTTAGCCGAGCAGCTGCAAATAGATTTTTCTATTTAATGGCACACACCTTTCTGATTCAGTCTGTCTCAGTGAACTAATCCATCGTGGAAGCCGCAGGGATGGCACGGTCCAAGAAGAAGGGGAGTGTGGATAAAATGCACAAGGCACGTCTCTCTCCAGAATGCGCTCTCGCCCGCCATTTTGAACACATTCATTGTTTCATAACTTCATTGTGTGAATTGTTTGCCATTTGATTGTTAGATTCTATCAATTCCCCATTACATACACTGAGTATATAAAACATTAGAAACACCTGCTCTTTCAAAGACATAGACTGTCCAGGTGAATCCAAATGAAAGCTATGATCACTTGTTGAATCTACTTCAATCAGTGTTGATGAAGGGGAGGAGACAGGCTTCGGGATCGGTACCCCTTCCACGGGACGGTTGAGCTAACGTAGGCTAATGCGATTAGCATGAGGTTGTAAGTAACAATAACATTTTCCAGGATATAGACATATCTGCACTGTCCAATTTATAGTAGCTATTACAGTGATATAATACCATGCTATTGTTTGAGAGTGCACAGTTTTGAACATGAAAAGTTATTAATAAACAAATTAGGCACATTTGGGCAGTCTTGATACAACATTTTGAACAGTAATGCAATGGTTCATTGGATCAGTCTAAAACTTTGCACACACACTGCTGCCATCTAGTGGCCAAAATTTAAATTGCAGCTGGGCTGGAATAATACATTATGGCCTTTCTCTTGTATTTCAAAGATGATGGTACAAAAACAAAAAACTAGAACAGTTGTTTTTTCTTTGTATTATCTTTTACCAGATCTATTGTGTTATATTCTCCTACATTCCTTTCACATTTCCACAAACCTCAAATAGTTTCCTTTCAAATGGAACTAAGAATATGCATACCCTTGCTTCAGGGCCTGAGTTACAGCCAGTTAGATTTGGGAATGTTATTTTAGGCGAAAAAAAATAAAAAAAACAGGGTGGATCCTTTTAAAGAATAATTTTTAAGCCTTGAGACAATTGAGACATGGATTGTGTATGTGTACCATTCAGTGGGTGAATGGACAAGACAAAAGATTTAAGTGCCTTTCAAAGGGGTATGGTAGGTGCCAGGCGCACCGGTTTGTGTCAAGAACTGCAACGATGCTGGGTTTTTCCACAATCAACAGTTTCCTGTGTGTATCAAGAATGGTCCAACACTCAAAGGAAATCCAGCCAACTTTACAATTGTGGGAAGTATTGGAGTGACACCTTGCTCCGACAAATTGAGGCTGTTCTGAGGGCAAAGAGGGCAATACTATGTATATGGTAAAATACACCGTTTAACATTTCGACTAATCGATTGGTCGGAAGAACAGACTACTCTCAGTTGACCAAGATACTTTTTTGTCGTGGACAGCCCTAGAATAAACTGATAGCTAAAACGCTCCTTGTCCCAGAATAACATGCTAGCTAGTGATAAAGCTATCTGCTCCTGCTAGCTAACAACATATCTACTTGTTGTAACTGGCTAACTAGCAAGCTAGCTACATTAACAAGGTTGCTGCATTCTCAGTTGGGACTCTATTTACAGCTTGCATTGATGATATCACATTTCTAACTAGTTAGATTACAGATAAATAAAAAATACTTTACCTGATAGCAACTTGTCGGACAGAACTCACCAGCTGTCTACTACCTTAGATGCGGATAATGTGATTGGCATACATGATCAGCAGAGATAGTACCATGTATAAGACACAAGTTTTGATTGGTTTACAGATTAGTACCCAGTGGCGTTTGCCTGTCCAGCTAGCAAACATAAAAGTATTTAGAAGAATACTTAATTTTTTTTGACACTGCCAACAAACGGAAATGTGTTCAGAAGAATATAAATATATAATATATAAAAACCAGCACCTCTCTGGACAAGATCAATCATCTCAAAAACCAAAGCAAATAGCTTTCTATGGTCCACCACCTAGAGTGGATCCAGTCAATTTGAAACTGATTGTGCCACAGACAAACCGTTAGTGTGCGGCTCAGGCCCAGTCAATGCGACAACGAGAGCCTTCTTTTTGTTGACCAATAAGTAGACTAAAACATTAGAATGCAATTTTGTGTGGGCCCAATTGAAAATGTCCAGGGGAAAACTATTGTGAAACACTATCATTTCACTATTACTTTAGATACAGTGGGGCAAAAAAGTATTTAGTCAGCCACCAATTGTGCAAGTTCTTCCACTTAAAAAGATGAGAGAGGCCTGTAATTTTCATCATAGGTACACTTCAACTATGACAGACAAAATGAGAAGAAAAAAATCCAGAAAATCACATTGTAGGATTTTTAATTAATTTATTTGCAAATTATGGTGGAAAATAAGTATTTGGTCACCTACAAACAAGCAAGATTTCTGGCTCTCACAGACCTGTAACTTCTTCTTTAAGAGGCTCCTCTGTCCTCCACTCATTACCTGTATACCTGTTTGAACTTGTTATCAGTATAAAAGACACCTGTCCACAACCTCAAACAGTCACACTTCAAACTCCACTATGGCCAAGACTAAAGAGCTGTCAAAGGACACCAGAAACAAAATTGTAGACCTGCACCAGGCTGGGAAGACTGAATCTGCAATAGGTAAGCAGCTTGGTTTGAAGAAATCAACTGTGGGAGAAATTAGACCACTGATAATCTCCCTCGATCTGGGGCTCCACGCAAGGTCTCACCCCGTGGGGTCAAAATGATCACAAGAACGGTGAGCAAAAATCCCAGAACCACACGGGGGGACCTAGTGAATGACCTGCAGAGAGCTGGGACCAAAGTAACAAAGCCTACCATCAGTAACACACTACGCCGCTAGGGACTCAAATCCTGCAGTGCCAGACGTGTGCCCCTGCTTAAGCCAGTACATGTCCAGGCCCGTCTGAGGTTTGCTAGAGAGCATTTGGATGACCCAGAAGAAGATTGGGAGAATGTCATATGGTCAGATGAAACCAAAATATAACTTTTTGGTAAAAACTCAACTCGTCGTGTTTGGAGGACAAAGAATGCTGAGTTGCATCCAAAGAACACCATACCTACTGTGAAGCATGGGGGTGGAAACATCATGCTTTGGGGCTGTTTTTCTGTAAAGGGACCAGGACGACTGATCCGTGTAAAGGAATGAATGAATGGGGCCATGTATCGTGAGATTTTGAGTGAAAACCTCCTTCCATCAGCAAGGGCATTGAAGATGAAACGTGGCTGGGTCTTTCAGCATGACAATGATCCCAAACACACCACCCGGGCAACGAAGGAGTGGCTTCGTAAGAAGCATTTCAAGGTCCTGGAGATCTGCATGGAGGAATGGGCCAAAATACCAGCAACAGTGTGTGAAAACCTTGTGAAGACTTACAGAAAACGTTTGACCTCTGTCACTGCCAACAAAGGATATATAACAAAGTATTGAGATTGTTATTGACCAAATATTGTTATTGACCAAATACTTATTTTCCACCATAATTTGCAAATAAATTCATTACAAATCCTACAATGTGATTTTCTGGATTTTTTTTTCTCATTTTGTCTGTCATAGTTGAAGTGTACCTATGATGAAAATTACAGGCCTCTCTCATCTTTTTAAGTGGGAGAACTTGCACAATTGGTGGCTGACCAAATACTTTTTTGCCCCACTGTATATTGAAGACATTTTCTGAAATTACAATGCAAAAATATTACATGTTGCTCCTATTTCAAATATCTGGATGTCCGACAAAGATGTATGATACTATATGAATAGGAAAATTATTTCAATTCCCATCCCTCCTTGAAACACATATACATTGGCCGGATCTGAATACCCATACTAGCCTACTACATACTTAAACTGCATACTAATTTCAGCGTTTGATCTAGAATAATTCACTCAGCTTTTCCGACTCAGCTGTTTGACAACACCTGCTAATCAGATAAATTGATGGGCTGTACCAAAATTAACAAATGGTGGGAGTCAACGTAATCACGCATTAGATTATGCATCCGGAGTACTATTTTCGAAATTCCACATACTATAAAACGACTATTTAGTACGCTCTTATGGGTATTCGGACATAGTCATTGTTAATTTTCCATTGAAAAAAATGTAAAAAGCATCTGCTAGAGGGCATTGATGTAGAGGGCAGATCATTGGAGGTGGTCGGCATTTACCTCTCCTCTCCTATTTGGGCGTGCGAGATTAAGTGCCCAGGCCTAGTATATGTGCAGTCTCAATGAAATAGAGTAGGCTGCCTATGGAAGTTATCTTTCAAAGGAAACCACATATGATTTGACTGTAGTTTACTACAGTGTCTGTAAATGAATGTTGTTAATGGAAAGAAGTGGGGGGGGGGGGGGGCTCGACCAACATGAGTCGAGGTACAATCAAAAGATTGGATCATTTCTCTGAGTATTTTCTAAATGCTAGGAGGTGAATGCATGTACCCTGTGAACAGCTTTCAGTTCCTCCTTCAGAGAGTTGGTCTCCTGTTTGAGGCACTGCAGCTCCGTGTCCCTGACCCGTAGGATCACCTGCAGCACAACACAACAAATGGAGGTTAAAAAAGACATAAGGGTTAAGGTAATTTGTCAATGGAGGTTTAATAATAATAATAATAAAATGTACCCTTTGGAGTGCCGTCCATATAATTATTTATGGATACAATTTTGGAGGATCCAGCACGTATCTACTTTTGAATAATCCGCAAATGATGTAGTATGAATAGACTGAGCGAATGTGTAGTATGAATCCTGCTATAATGTGAGTACCTCCAGTTCGTAGAGGTCTTTCCCCTGTAAGGCAGTGGCCGGTACCTCGCTAAGAAGGGAGTGCTTGCAAGAGATCTCCTCGGTCAGCCTCTGAGTCAGCTCCTGAGGAGAGGGGGATGAGTGTCAGACAACAACATCAAAGAAGCTTCCCTTTTGCCAACCATCCATGTTGAGTCTATGAAAATGTTGGTGTCCTACTACATTCTTTTCAATAATTTCCCTCGAGATCATTTACATTTTTTATTTATTAGCCTTTATTTAAAACAGAGGAAACAAACGGAGACAGAGTATATTTGACAGTTGTGCCCTATGATACAACAATAAAAACAACACAGCAATTAATACGAATTTAAAACCAAACAAAATTATAACATGTAAAAAGTACAAGATGGAGATTTAAAATGATTAAAATAAATATTCTTCTATAAGATAAACACACATTGCAAAAAGCAATCACAATTTAGAATAACATGCTCATGTAATGTGCATTTAAACTGTATTACAAGCACCAAAACATCTAACTGAAGTTCTTTCTGCAATTCATTCAATGAGTGTGGAGCATGATATTCAAATGCCGTTTTGCCTAACTCAGAGTGAATACTATATCTTTCAGATTCTGTACACTTTATTTAATACTTTAGACAAATGTAATTTCAATTTAGCGTCATCTCCTCCCAGGATTTACTGTGTGTCAATCACTGAGGTAAATATTTAACTGGAGACAGCATTGGACTAGTAACCGGAAGGTTGCAAGTTCAAACCCCCGAGCTGACAAGGTACAAATCTGCCGTTCTGCCCCTGAACCGGTAGTTAACCCACTGTTCCCAGGCCGTCATTGAAAATAAGAATGTGTTCTTAACTGACTTGCCTGGATAAATAAAGGTAAAATTTTAAAAAAATAAAAAATTAGAAGATGGCTAATCTCATTACCAGACACTTTCTGGCAAATTTGCAGAAGTGCTGGTGGACCATTATATCAAACATGGCCTGAAAGTTAAACTAAATAATTAGGATTTCCATCATCCTAGTCGAAGTGTAGATTACATCTGACATTCCAGTGTTCAAACTTGTAAACAAGGCTCCATGGGATTTCTCTTAATGCGACTCCATGCAGCGAATGGCAATGTCTGCTTTACTGTGGGTATAATGCGAGTAGCCACTTGTGGATTTGACAGCTCTAACACAGTTCCACCTCTGACATGGCCAAAACGACGGTTAGAGCGTATCTGATTGAATAGAGTTCTTAAAGGGGAACAATGGCAAATTTCAGGAAATTTCTAAAAGTACCTAAACCTCTCTGACTCAGTGTTGGACTGTCTGTCACAGTGCGCATCTCTCTCACACAGGGAGAGCGAGGTAGAGCTAGGACACAGGGTTATGCGCCCCTCCTCCTCACTGCAGCGCTACTATGCGCTAGCTATAACTTTGTGGAATAACACGGATCACAGGTTCACAATTGTACCTTTTATAAAATCTCTGCCAAGCAGGAAAAAAAAATCTGCCTGTGGGCTTACAGCACATGCAACAACACACACACAAGGGAACTCCTCATAAACACTACACCTGTCTGTAACCAGCAGTTTTCAAAACGCAGACATCACCCCTTTTACTATATTGTCAGAAGCATCAGGATAACATGTCTACAGGGGGAGCAGCAGCAAGTTTCTTCCCTGCCCCCTAATTTTGGCAATGCATGAAATAGCCTAGTATATCAAATTCTGGCCCAAAATGATCAGACTACACCAAGTTTGACAACAAAACCAAAGGAGATACAATAAGTATAATATTTCATCAAGTCAACCTAAAGTATCATTGTGATTGAGTCCATTATACAATTGGCATTATCTAATGCAAAGAAAACAGAGAGCATGTAAAAATATATATATTTTACAGGAAGTAAACATGGGATAACTATGAAATATGAAGGTCTGTATAGTGACGATGTAGAGTGAAGGTGTCTCTGTTTTCATCCCTCTCTGTACCTTGGTGCAGTGGAACAATTATTCATTCTGGATAGCTGAACTCCTGTTAATAGTGAAAGGACACACATGTCTATGGGACAGTTTTCCAACCATAAAACAATCACAGTGGGCTGAGGTTTTCTAATCAGGTCACATAGTTTTAAAAATCTTTAGACCCTCGGGGGGGATGAATAGAAACACAGAGACAACAACCGCAGTTGGACAATATAAAAAAAGGGCTGATCTTGCTGTATGCAGGGTTGCATCGTTTAGTATGCACTTGTAATTAAAAAGTTATTCAGTCTGTCATCACTATGTTGATAGATTAGTTTCAGTCAATCATTTCGGATGAAAGGTCTAGGTAACCTAGCCAGCTGACACTTGGCTATAAACCAAATTTGTTCAAATTCACAATTTGTCCTCTCACAAATAAATAGGCTTATATAGCGAAATACATTATATAATGTTTGTTTCCTCTGGCCAGAGGGGACAGGGCACATTTGTACTTATTATGGATCCCCAACCACATATCTACATTACTAAATCCATGTGTATGTATAGTGCGTATGATATGTGTGTGTGTGTGTGTGTGTGTGTGTGTGTGTGTGTGTGTGTGTGCGTGTGTGTGCGTGTGTGTGCGTGTGTGTATGCATGTGTCTGTGCCAATGTTTGTGTTGCTTCACAGATCCTGCTGTTCCATAAGGTGTTTTTTTTAATCTGTTCTTTAAATCTAATTTTACTGCTTGGGTCAGTTACTTCATGTGGAATAGAGTACCATGTAGTCATGGCTCTATGTAGTACTGTGTGCCTCCCATAGTCTGTTCTGGACTTGGGGACTGTGAAGAGACCTCTTGTGGCATGTATTGTGGGGTATGCATGGGTATCCGAGCTGTGTGCCAGTAGTTTAGACAGACAGCTTGGTGCATTCAACATGTCAATACCTCTCATAAATAAAAGTAGAGATGAAGTCAATCTTTCCTCCACTTTCAGCAAGGAGAGATTGACAATATTAGCTCTCTGTGTACATACAAGGGCCAGCCGTGCTGACCTGTTCGGAGCCAATTGCAAAGTCCTTCTTTGTGGCACCTGACCACATGACTAAAAAAGTAGTCAAGGTGTGACAGAACTAGGGCCTGTAGGACCTGCCTTGTTGATAGTGTTGATCAGGCAGATCATTGCTTTATTATAGACAGATTTCTCCCCATCTTAGCTACTACTGCATCAATATGTTTTGACCATGACAGTTTACCATCTAGTGTTACTCCAAGTAGTTTAGTCATCTCAACCTGCTCAATTTCCAAAGGATTTATTACAAGGTTTAGTTTATGTTTAGGGTTTAGTGAGTGTTTTGTTCCAAATACAATGCTTTTAGTTTTAGAAATATTTTGGGCTAACTTATTCCTTGCCACCCACTCTGAAACTAATTGCAAATCTTGTGTGTTGCGGTCATTTCAGTCACTGTAGTAGCTGACGTGTATAGTGTTGAGTCATCCGCATACATAGAAACTCTGTCTTTACTAAAAGTATGTCGTAAGTAAAATAGAAAAAAGGGGCCTAAACAGCTACCCTGGGGAATTCCTGATTGTAACTGGATTACATTTGATAGGCTACCATTAAAGAACACTCTCTGTGTTCTGTTAGACAAGAACCTCTTTATCCACATTATAGCAGGGGGTGTAAAGCCATAACACATACGTTTTTCCAGCAGCAGACTATGATCAATAATGTAAAAAGCTGCACTGAAGTCTAACAAGACAGCCCCTGTAATCATTTTATCATCAACTTCTCTCAGCCAATCATCAGTCATTTGTGTAAGTGCTGTGCTTGTTGAGTGGCCTTTTGCCTTTTAATTTTCCATCTAGATTGTCAGACCCTGGTGGCTTGTCATTGTTTATCTTTTAAATTTCTTATTTACAATGATGGCCTAGGAACAGTGGGTTAACTGCCTTGTTCAGGGGCAGAACTACAGATTTTTACCATTGTCAGCACACGGATTTGATTTTGCAACCTTTCGGTTACTGGCCCAATACTCTACCCACTAGGCTACCTGCCGCATCGATAGACAAAAATAATTTTTTCACCTCTTCCACACTGACTTTACGGAATTCAAAACTACAATTCTTATCTTTCATAATTTGGTGCAATATACTTGGATGTGTAGTGTCAGTGTTTGTTGCTGGCATGTCATCCCTAAGTTCGCTTATCTTGCCAATGAAAAAGTCATTAAAGTAGTTTGCAATATCAGCGGGCTTTGTGATGAATGAGCCATCTGATTCAATAAATGAAGGAGTCGAGTTGGCTTTCATTCCCCAAAATGTTATTTATGGTGCCCCAAAACTTTTTTACTACCATTCTTTATATAATGTATCTTTGTTTCATAGTGTAGTTTATTTTTATTTAGTTTAGTCACATGATTTCTTAATTTGCAGCACGTTTGCCAATCAGTTGGGCTGCCAGACTTAATTGCCATACCTTTTACCTCCTCCCTCTCAACCATACACTTTTTAAATTCCTTCTCCTATCACAGCCATTAAACTCTGTAACTGTTTTAAAGTCACCATTGGTCCTCATGGTGAAATCCCTGAGCAGTTTCCTTCCTCTCCAGCAACTGAGTTAGGAAGGACGCATGTATCTTTGTAGTGACTGGGTGTATTGATACACCCTCCAAAGTGTAATTCATATCTTTACCATGCTCAAAGGGATATTCCATTTTTTTATATACCCATCAACCAATAGGTGCCCTTCTTTGCGAGGCATTGGAAAACCTTCCTGGTCTTTGTGGTTGAATCTGTGTTTGAAATGCACTGTTCGAATGAGGGACCTTACAGATAATTGTATGTGTGGAGTACAGAGATGAGAGAATATTTCAAAAATCATGTTAAACTGTTAAATTATTGCACACATAGTAAGTCAATGCAACGTATTATGTGACTTGTAAAGCAGATTTTTCTCCTGAACTTATTCAGGCTTGCTATAACAATTGGGTGGAATACTTATTGTCTCAAGACATTTCAGCTTTTTTAATACATTAATTTTTAATACATGCAATGTTTTTTTTAAACATAAAATCAAATCAAATGTTATTGGTCACATACACAGGGTTAGCAGATGTTAATGCGAGTGTAGCGAATTCCACTTTGAAATTATGGGGCATTGTGTAGGCCAGTGACACAAAATCTCAATGTAATCCATTTTAAATCAGGCTGTAACACAACCTGTGACAGCCTGTCTCCATTTAACTTTGTTTCAACTGACTGTGAACACATTGGACAATAGTGCAATATTGCCTACTTGGATTTACTCTTTTTTTTTTACTCTCCCAAGGCACGGTGTAGCACTTGCCAGCCTCCCGGCTTTCCACCAGCCTGTACTGGAAACCACATTCCCTCCAAGGTGCTTCTCTTCTGGCTATCATACAGGTAATATGACCAGTGTTGCATTGCTGTTTTGATGGGCCCCAGTATTTAATCGCATGAGTAAGTCACAGCTCTCTCCTTGCTGTTGTTAATTAAGCTGGTGAGTTTTCTGCCTTGGCTTATTATCTAACTTGTTAAGCACATTTTTACTCATAAACTTATTTAGGCTTTCTATAACAAAGGGGTTGATACTTAATTACAAAAAAGATTTTCAACTTTTAACTTTTAATTCATTCGTAAACATTTCGACTTTGACACTATGGGGTATTGTGTGTAGGCCAGTGACCAACAATCTCAATATAATCTATTTTAAGTTCAGGCTGTAACAACAAAAGGTGGGAAAAGTCCAGGGGTGTGAATATTTTCTGAAAGCACTGTGTATGACATCACAAATTTTAAAATTATACAAAACTGTAAATGATAGACAAACCTCGCACTGGTTGGTTTCAAATACTAGTGTTAGGTAAAATTACTCTTCACAAAAGCTTATATTCTGTTTTATCTGCAGATGCATATAACCTTGCCCTAAGAGATATCTGTAGACTCTAGACTTCATAGGGAAAACTGTCACCATATTAGATAAACAACTATTGGCTTTAGTAGCTAGATACTGAATACGAGAAATACATAAATAATGGCATAGATTCATCATAATACCGGTGGTTTCAGATACTACAGCTAACGTTAACTTACTATTCTGAATGGCTTCTCCTGTCTGACCTGCAGATGCATGACTGTAGGCCCAGCTACTTGATGTTGTGGCTGTAATTGCACATAGGCTACATGTAGAATGGCACCGGAGAGGATGGCTGACGTTTTACATGCGCCTAACCAACTGTGTTATTTGTTCGTTATTTGCGTTGTTTGTACCTTGTTTTTTATGTTCTTATTTTGTACATAATGCTGCTGCTACTGTCTCTTATGACTGAAAATAACGTCTGGGCATCAGAACAGCGATTACTCACCACAAACTAGGTGAAGCATTTCCCTTTAACGAGTCCGACGTGAAGGATATACTGCTTTCCCGGGAACAGGCCCAAATCCCCGTCATTTGCATGAAGAGATTCAGAGAAAAGGGGGGCGGAGGTCGGGCTCCCTTCTGAGAATTCATAGGTGAGTGAGTAAAACCCTACTGCCATCCGTTCTATTGGCAAACATGCAATCATTGGAAAATAAAATGTATGGCCTATGAGAAAGATTAAACTACTAACAGGACATAAAAAAATGTAATATCTTATGTTTCACAGACTCGTGGCTGAACGACAACATAAACATCATACAGCTGGCGGGTTTTACACTGTATCGGCAGAATAGAACAACAGCCTCTGGTAAGACAAGGGGTGGCCGTCTATGTATATTTGTAAACAAAAGCTGGTGCACGATATCTAAGGAAGTCTCAAGGTAGAGTATCTCATGATAAAATGTAGACCACACAATCTACCTAGAGAGTTTTCGTCTGTATTTTTTGTAGCTGTCTAAATTACCACCACAGACCGATGCTGGCACTAAGACCGCACTCAATGAGCTGTATACCGCCATAAGAAAACAGGAAAACGCTCATCCAGAGGCGGCGCTCCTAGTGGCTAGGGACTTTAATGCAGGGAAACTTAAATCTGTTTTACCAAATTTCCACCAGCATGTTAAATGTGCAACCAGAGGAAAAAAACTCTAGACCACCTTTACTTCACACACAGAGAGGTGTGCAAATCTCTCCCTCGCCCTCCATTTGACAAATCTGACCATAATTCTATCCTAAGTGCATCGATGACGTCGTCCCCACAGTGACTGTACGTACATATCTCAACCAGAAGCCATGGATTACAGGCAACATCCGCATCAAGCTAAAGGCTAGAGCTGTCGCTTTCAAGAAGTGGGAGACTAATCCGGACGCTTATAATAAATCCCGCTATGCCCTCAGATGAACCATCAAACAAGCAAAGTATCAAGGTAACCTGCCTAAATGATTACCGCCCCGTGGCACTCACGTCAGTAGCCATGAAGTGCTTTGAAAGGCTGGTCATGGCTCACATCAACAGCATCCTCCCGGTTACCCTAGACCCACTCCAATTCGTATACAGCCACAACAGATCCACAGCTGACGCAATCTCAGTCACACTCCACACTGCCCTTTCCCACCTGGACAAAAGGAACACCTATGTGAGAATGTTATTCCTTGACAGCTCAGCTTTCAACACCATAGTGCCCTCAAAGCTCATCAATAAGCTAAGGACCCTGGGAGTAAACACCTCCCTCTCTAACTGGATCCTGGATTTCCTGACAGGCCGCCCCCCAGGTGGTAAGGGTAGGTAACAACACATCCGCAACGTTGATCCTCAACATGGGGGCCCCTCAGGGGTGCGTGCTCTGTCCCCTCCTGTACTCCCTGTTCCCTCATGACTTTACGGCCAGGCCTGACTCCAACACCATCATTAAGTTTGCCGATGACACGAGGGGTAGGCCTAACAAGACTGACCTTCTCCCTATAGGCTGAAATCTGGCCATGTGGTACCAGGACAACAACCTCTCCCTCAACATGATCAAGACAAAGGAGATGATTGTGGACGACAGGAAAAGGAGAACCGAGCACGCCCCCATTCTCATCGATGGGGCTGTAGAGGAGCACGTTGAGAGCTTCAAGTTCCTTGGTGCCCGACAAACTAACATGGTCCAAGCACACCAAGACAGTCGTGAAGAGGGTACGACAAAACCTATTCCCTCTCAGGAGACTGAAAATATTTGGCATGGGTCCTCAGATCCTCAAAAGGTTCTACAGCTGCACCATTGACAGCATCCTGACTTGTTGCATCACTGCTCGGCCTCCGACCGTAAGACACTACAGAGGGTTGTGCGTACGGCCCAGTACATCTGTGGGGCCAAGCTTCCTGCCATCCAGGACCTCTATACCAGGCGGTGTCAGAGGAAGGCCCTAAAAATTGTCAAAGGCTCCAGCCACCCTAGTCATAGACTGTTCTCTCTGCTACCGCATGACAAGTGGTACTGGAGCACCAAGTCTAGGTCCAAGAGGCTTCTAAACAGATTCTACCCCAAGCCATAAAACTCCTGAACATCTAAGAAAATGGCTACCCAGACGTTTTACATTGTCCCCCTATCTTTTACACTGCTACAGTACTCTCTGTTATGATCTATGCATAGCCACTTTAATAACTCTGCCTACATGTAAATATTTCCTCAATTACCTCGACTAACCGATGCCCCCACACATCGACTCTGTACTGGTACTCCCTGTATATAACCTTGCAATTGTTATTTTACTGCTGCTCTTTAATTATTTGTTACTTTTAATTTCCTATTCTTATTTTTTAAACTGCATTGTTGGTTATGGCTTGTAAGTAAGCATTTCACTGTAAGGTGAAATTATAATACCTGTTATATTCAGAGCATGTGACAAATACATTTTTATTTGATGTGATTTAATGCATGTCCATTGAATCAGAACGACAGCTGGTTAGCTAGCTAGGTGTACACCTTCTCATTGAACATCTCATTCCATATTCATGGGCATTAAAGGTCCCCCCTTTGCTGCTAAAACAGCCTCCACTCTTCTGGGAAGGCTTTCCACTAGATGTTGCAACATTGCTGCTGGGACTTGCTTCCATTCAGCCACAAGAGCATTAGTGAAGTTTTGCACTGATGTTGGGCGTTTAGGCCTGACTCGCAGTTGGCGTTCCAATTCATCCCAAAGGTGTTCGATGGGGTTGAGGTCAGGGCTATGTGCAGGCCAGTCAAGTTCTTCCACACCGATCTCGACAAATTATTTCTGTATGGATCTCGTTTTGTGCACGGGGGCATTGTCATGCTGAAACAGGAACGGGCCTTCCCCAAACTGTTGCCACAAAGTTGGAAGCACAGAATTGTCTAGAATGTAATTGTATGCTGTAATACTAATTAGCTAGCTAGCTAATGAACCGATTTTAGCTGTCTGGCAGCTAACATGTTCTTGATGTGTTCAATAACTTTAGCTAAATAGTAATTACATATTACAGCTAACATCACATTTTGATAACATGCACCAAGTGTAGAACAACTTTGCGACAGACGAGTAGGTAGCTAGTTTCCTGCGTCACATCTGGACATGTGGCGGACTGACTAATCGGATTGCAGAAGTGCTGACAAAAGTGGGAATAGCTAGGATCTATTGTCCATCCGATCAGAGATACTGTGCTCACAACATCTATCTCCTAAATAGCGTCGTTGGTGTATTTTTTTCAAATCTTTGAACAAATTGCGCAATATATGCCGTTTTTACCAGGTGCGACTCATCAAACAGACTATAACAAGAATGTAGCCAACTGTCAACAACCTTTTAGATAAGAAAATATCTGCTTACCATTCTTGTCATGTCAACCATCCATCTAAATAAAATAATTCCATGTGCCCTCCTTTTGTCTTTATATGTGTCTTCACACATAGCTTAGTCCATGAAATGGGGGTAATCCCAGGCCCGGTTTCCTAATGGGAATTGAAACTTGTGCAACTTCAGTTTAAGTTTTATGTCCATATATATAAATTGCAAAAAAGTTCAAATGATTGAGTGACAGGTTAGTGCAAAATATGTTTTTGCTGCGGTGTGTTTAAGGGGGCTATGGAAAGCCACTGAGGCGGTTATTTATGACTCCTTTGGGTTGTCATAAAAAGCAAAAAAGAAAAGGCTAAGTGAACAACGTGATATGACTCCGCCTGTAATATTTGCCACTGCCACGATGGATATCAGAAATGGGCTTCGCCAAAGTAACCAAACAAAGCGAAAATAAAGGGAGACAACTGGCTACTGTGTCAGTGGTTGTTAAATGGTACGACAGCATTGTGACATTCCTCTCTGACATCGAATGCACGCAATCGTGCAAAAAAGAAGTAAGACTCAAGGCTACAGGGATACTGAAGGCGGTGACTGACCCCGGCTTTAAGTTTACAGCCACCATAGTGCACAGAATCCTCAAGTCTTCTCGATTCTGTAAACAAATGACTCCAGGCAAAAGCAACAGATCTTTACACTGGAGTCAAAGTGGTCCACAGTGAGTTGAGAAGCTGAGGTGTGACAATGAGTTCGAAGTAATTTAGCCAATGTTTAATGCAAGCGACGCACCACCAGCTCCAAACAAATGATGACATTATGTCAGTACAAATCTCTAGCAATACGTGGTGGACAGGTCAGCAAGACAGATGAGAAGAGACTGAGTGTAAAAGACTGTTCTTGGATGCTGTCATTAGTGAAGTGTCAGGACAATTTTTTATTTTACCTGTATTTAACTAGGCAAGTCAGTTAAGAACAAATTCTTATTTTCAATGACGGCCTAGGAACAGTGGGTTAACTGCCTGTTCAGGGGCAGAATGACAGATTTGTATCTTGTCAGCTCTGGGATTTGAACTTGCAACCATCCAGTTCCTAGTTCAACACTCTAACCACTAGGCTACCCTGCCGCCCCAGTGGAATTCAGCTAACTCAAACAGCCAAGTGGTGGAGACCCTGTGTGCCCTTGACCCAGAGAGCCGTGACTTTCTAGATGTGAAAATGGTGAAACATTTGGTGGTGTTGAGTTCTGAGAATATGAAATGTTACTTACTCATGTCACTGATGAGGTTGAGGGTCTTCACCAATAGTTGAAGGTTACATAGTGGGTGCAACTAAGCTTGGAATGTGTTGAGTGCAGGGAAGTGATTACATGTGGCAGGCATTGATAAGGGGAGACGGGTGGAGATCTTAGAAACTAACAATGTCACTGAGGGAGAGAGGGTAATATATAACGTTTACATTATGTTAGGATATGTTATTGTTAGCCATCAGGGATCCTCTGGGAGAAGAGACAGTCTGGTATCAATAACCATGACAGCCTTGAGTTGGGGAGGAGTGAGCACGTTGGGGTAGAGGTCAGGTCAGATGTGAGGAAGAACATGTATAACTAACGTTCTGTCTAGCAACAGGGATACATTGGCTGTTCGGTTGTGGAGGAGGAGACAGCCTAGGAGAAAGTGCTAAATATCAGTGCTTCTGTGAAATGTTTTTTTTTTGTCTGAATTGCAGCTGTAACGACCCTTTGGGAAGAATTAAACTTGGTTAAGCTTCTCTAGTGTCCGTGAGTTATTCAATCTGAAAAATAAGAACGTAACAGTGGAAACTGAGTTTAGTTTTTTGCACACTGAAATCGCCCCACTCCTGGTCAAATGAGGACAAATGGACCCCACTTGATATCCTGAAACGATTCTCTGGGCCTCTCTCCACTATGCTGACCGTGCTTACTGCACTGACACGTGGATGACCGTTGGGGAGTCCACAGCTACATGCGAGAACTAATTTTACACTTTGACAAACGTGTTCAGTCAGAACAGAAGAAGCATGCTATACCCGAGGAAAGCTCATCTAATCAAACTGGCATTTGAGAGGGATCTTACAAGAATATTTCGGAGAGAATGGAATAATCAATGTTTCATGAGCTGAAATAAAAAATCCTAGAATGTTGTGCACAAATGTGTTTACATCCCTGTTAGTGAGTATTTCTCATTTACCAAGATAATCCATCCACATGACAGGTGTGGCATATCAAGAAGCTGATTAAACAGAATGATCCTTACACAGGTGAACCTTCTGCTGGTTACAATAAAAGTTCAATCTAAAATGTGCAGTTGTGTCACACAATAAAATGCTCAAATTTTGAGGGAGCACGCAAATGGCATGCTGACTGCAGGAATATCCACCAGAGCCGTTGCCAGATAATTTAATGTTAATTTATCAACCATACTGTTAATGTAACTATCCTAAATGTAGATTGTGTCCTGCCTTTATCAATCTGATATTTAGTTTACTGTTAATGTAACTATCCTAAATGTAGCTTTTGTCCTGCCTTTATCAATCTGATATTTAGTTTACTGTTAATGTAACTATCCTAAATGTAGATTGTGTCCTGCCTTTATCAATCTGATATTTAGTTTACTGTTAATGTAACTATCCTAAATGTAGATTGTGTCCTGCCTTTATCAATCTGATATTTAGTTTACTGTTAATGTAACTATCCTAAATGTAGATTGTGTCCTGCCTTTATCAATCTGATATGTAGTTTACTGTTAATGTAACTATCCTAAATGTAGATTGTGTCCTGCCTTTATCAATCTGATATTTAGTTTACTAGGCCTACCTGGTATCGCTGTTTTGTTCTGTTCCTATTCATTTGTTCGCATTCACAGTTGTGTCGTTATTCTAAGACAAACTGATATTCAGTGTTTTTGTTTGCATTCATGAATAGCTAGGCTACTACTTTCTGCATTTAGTTTTAATTATTTTGGTAAGACAGGTGTGTGTATGGCTGCATTCACAAAGGCTGTTTGTTATGGGGGAATTCACCTATCTTCATTACCAAAACAGCATTGCTTTACTGCGTAGGGCGCGGTTTATTGTGCTGATACAGTGCAGCGGATATAGGCTACAGATTTTGCCCAGCCTGTCCCTTCAAAAGCACTCAATCAATGGTCTCGGAGTCTCTGCATTTGAACTTTATGTTTATTGTGGTATAGCGTGATAGTATAGCGTGAAATAAGCATAATTCAATACACAGTGCCTTCGGAAAGTATTCAGATCCCTTGACTTTTTCCACATTTTAGTAGGTTACAGCCTTATTCTAAAATTGAATTAAATAGGACATTTCCATAAGTATTCAGAACATTTACTCAGTACTTTGTTGAACCACCTTTGGCAGCGATTGCAGCCTTGAGTCTTCTTGGGTATGACGCTAAAAGCTTGGCACACCTGTATTTGGGGAGTTTCTTCCATTCTACTCTGCAGATCCTCTCTAGAACTGTTAGTTTGGATGGGGAGCATTGCTGTACATCTATTTTCAGGTCTCCTCAGAGATGTTCGATCTGTTTCAAGTCCGGGCTCTGGTTGGGCCACTCAAGAACATTCAGAAACTTGTCCCGAAGCCACTCCTGCATTGTCTTGGCTGTGTGCTTAGGGTCGCTGTCCTGTTGGAAGGTAAACCTGTTGGAAGGTAAACCTTTGACCCAGGCTGAGGTCCTGAGCGCTCTGGAGCAGGTTTTCATCAAGGACCACTCTGTGCTTTGCTCCGTTTATCTTTTCCTGACTAGTCTCCCAGTCCCTGCAGCTGAAAAACATCCCCACAGCATGATGCTGCTGCCGCCACCATTCTCATCTGTAGGGATGGTGCCAGGTTCCCTCTAGATGTGACACTTTGTATTCAGGCCAAAGAGTTCAAACTTGGTTTCATCAGACCAGAGAATCTTGTTTCTCATGGTCTGAGTGTGTTTAGGTGCCTTTTGGCAAACTCCAAGTGGTCTTTCATGTGCCTACCATTAAGGCCTGATTGGTGGAGTGCTGCAGAGTTGGTTGTCCTTCTGGAAGGAAGGTTCTTCCATCTCCAGAGAGGAACTCTAGAACTTGGTCATAGTGGCCATTGGGTTCTTGGTCACCACCCTGACCAAGGCCCTTCTTCCCCGACTGCTCAGTTTGGCTGGGAAGCCAGCTCTAGGAAGAGTCTTGGTGGTTCCAAAGTTCTTCCATTTAAGAATTATGTAGGCCACTGTGTTCTTGGGGACCTTCAATGCTGCAGAAATGTTTTGGTTACCATTCCCCAGATCTGTGCCTCGACACAATCCTGTCTCGGAGCTCTACAGACAATTTCTTAGAACTCATGGCTTGGTGTTTGCTCTGACATGCACTGTCAACTGTGGGACCTTATATAGACAGGTCGTATTGCCTTTCCAAATCATGTCCAATCAATTGAATTTACAACAGGTGGACTCCAATCTAGTTGTAGAAACAGCTCAAGGATGATCAACGGAAACAGGATGCACCTGAGCTCAATTTCGAGAACCTGTTTTCGTTATTATGGGGTATTGTGTATAGATTGCTGAGTTAAAAAAACAAACACATTTCAGAATAAAGCTGTAACAAAATGTTGAATAAGTCAAGGCGTCTGAATACTTTCCGAAGTCACTGTATATGCCATATCTCACAATCGATTGGGGTTACCCGAAGAAAAAAACATGTTCACTGGGATAGTATGTGTATTTTTTCATAGACCTGTGTTTTTCCACAAACTTATATCTAGAGCATTGTAGTGCTGCAGTGAGGCAGAGGGGCGCAGCTGGGACATAGCTCTACTTAGCTCTAATAGAGTGAGACAGCTGTGCACTGTGACAGCCAGTCCAAAACTGAGTCAGAGGTTTATGTACTTTGACAAATCTCAGAAATGTGCTGTTCCCCTTTAATCTACCAATGAATCATCAATCTACCAATCATCATCAGCACCTTCCACCACTTGTCTTATAAAGAGATTGTGCTTGTAAGTCTTATTGGGATAGTTTTCCACGCAAGTGCGACACACATCGACCATTGATTTGAAGGTTGTAGTCTTTCTTCTTCTCGGTGAAGCCATTAGCCAGCTATATATGGCTAGATAACTGTGACCTTTGCTAGTTAGCTAGCTGGAAGGTAGGGCAGATAGTTTTTTTCTCTTTGAGGCCAGTGGGAATCGGTGAATTCGAAACCACTCAATTGCCCCTACCAACTCACTCAGAGGGTCTTCCGTTGTCACGTGTTGCTGACCAAACGCAAAGGGTGACTTTCAGAGGGTGGTGAGAGGACCAATAAACCCATCAACTTCAGGATTTTCCACTTTTAAATAGTAAAACAAGCATGAACATCGAATTATCGAGTTGAATTACTACATCCATTGAATTACTCAAATAATTGTAGCTGTTCACAAAGATGATGATTGGGAATTGTTGATTGGGAATTGTTGTATTTTACTTCCCGACTTAAGTTAAACTGCAACACCAAAGCTGGCTTGTAGGTACAGTCGAAAGCATGCTTCGAGACTGGAACCCTGGGGCTAATGGGCCTCCTGTTGCCAGCTCAACAGCTCAAATTGGCACACTGGGTGAGTACATGCAGTGTACTATATGGGTGTCTGGTGGTGTCTTGCCTGCTTGTGGATGCTGAGCACCTGGTTCTCCCTCTGGCACTGTAGCAGGGCCTGTCTCTCGGCCTCCAGGGCCTGATTCTGCTGGGCGCACTCCAGACACTTCTGGGAGTACTGGCCCGACAACACCTCCAGCTCCCTGTGCAGAGACCGCAGCTCAACCCTGGACGATGGGGCAAAGGGGAAAGTCGGCAGTTACACAAAGGTGCATGTACTTTGCATTGAAACATACATGTAACACACTCACACACACACAGTGCATGCATGCACACACACACTTTAAAAAAGCCAGGTGCATGAATACAAAAAACACCCAGATAAGAAAGGGACATACAGTCTCAGTCAAACGTTTAGACACACCTACTCATTCCAGGGTTTTTCTTTATTTTTACTATTTTCTACAATGTAGAGTAATAGTGAAGACATCAAAACGATTAAATAACACATATGGAATCACGTAGTAACCAAAAAAAATCTAATTTATATTTGAGATTCTTCAAAGTATTCACCCTTTGCCTTGATGACAGCTTTTGCACACACTCATATACACTGTGGCAGTGTCCGAATAACCATACGTGCATTCTAAATAGTAGGCATTTTGGGTATGCAAACAAATAAAGTTTTATAGTATGTTAAATTTGGGAAATGTAGTGCTTTAAATGCCAGGATGTCATACTCATTTCAGCTTCTCATCTAGTAGAATTCACTGTACACTATTAAGGAAGAGAATTGTCTTTAGAAACGTGTGTTTGACAACAGCTGATAATCAGCTGAGGAGACACACTGTACCAAAATTCTCAGTAGGATGAGCCTAGTATGATGATATTTGTTGCTTGCTGTATTTGTTTTTAGTAAA
This sequence comes from Oncorhynchus nerka, assembly GCF_034236695.1. NCBI lineage: Eukaryota > Metazoa > Chordata > Actinopteri > Salmoniformes > Salmonidae > Oncorhynchus > Oncorhynchus nerka. Next base: position 1,795,740 of record NC_088421.1, read on the forward strand.
CCGTGCGTTCTAGTATGCAATTTAAGTAAGTAGTAGGCAAGCCAGATTTATTTTCCACACACATAGTCACTCACTCATACTGGGAGGGAAGGTCCGTGATGTCAGAGCTCCCTCCACTCTGACTCCTCTCCAGCTCCTCCCGATGAGCATTCCTGATTGCCTCGATCGCTACACACAGGCCACAAACACAGGAAGTGAACAGACATGTTGCCACATGCTGCCCCCCCCCCACCCCCATCCCACTTCAAGGGGCATGTTCAGCAGGACACAATGTTGTGAAACATTCAGATGGAAATATGCTAAGTGGAACAAACATGCCACTCTAAGGAATCATGTTGACTCTATTAATTTGAATCAGCAACTTTCAACCATGGTTGGCTACAGAACATGGGACAGATGTTTTACCTGCGACAGTGGCGGCTGTCTCCTCCTCCAGTAGGCAGTCTCTCTCCTGCAGGAGCGTGGCCACCTCCCTCTGGTGCTGCCGTTGCAGATCCCCCACCAGCTTCTGGTGTACCTCCTCCATGGCAGTGAAGCCACGCTCACAGGAAACCTGCAGGGTATGAATTTCACACTTACATGTGTATACTTTTTAACACCTGCTTTTATGGAGTATTTGGTATGATGTTGGTACTGATGTATATCAAAGCATTAGCATTTACGGTGCCTTCAGAAAGTATTCAGACCCCTTGACTTTTTCCAGATTGTGTTACATTAAAGCCTTATTCTAAAAGTTATTAAATATTTTTTTAAATATCCGCCATCTACACACAATACCCCATAATGACAAAAGGGAAAACAGGTTTGTAGAAATTATTGCTCATTTATTACAAATAAAAAACAGAAATTCCTTGATTACATACGTTTTCAGACCCTTTGCTATGAGACTCGAAATTGAGCACAGGTGCATCCTGTTTCCATAGATTATCCTTGAGATGTTTCTACAACTTGATTAGAGTCCACCTGTGGTAAATTCAATTGATTGGACATGATTTGGAAAGGCACATACCTGTCTATATAAGGTCCCACAGTTGTCAAAGCAATAACCAAGCCATGAGGTCAAAGGAATTGTCCGTAGAGCTCCGAGACAGGATTGTGTTGAAGGACATATCTGGGGAAGGTTATCAAAAAATGTCTGCAGCATTGAAGGTCCCCAAGAACAGTGGCCTCCATCATTCTTAAATAGAAGGACCACCAAGATTCTTCCCAGAGCTGGCTGCCCAGCCAAACTGAGCAATCAGGGGAGAAGGGCCAGGGAGGTGACCAAGAACCCGGTTGTCACTCTGGAGCTCTGTCAGAGAACCTTCTAGAAGGACAAGCATCTCTGCAGCATGCCACCAATCAGGCCATTATGTTAGAGTGGCCAGACGGAAGCCACTTCTCAGTAAAAGACAAACATACATAAAGGCTCTCAGACCATGAGAAACAAAATTCTCTGGTCTGATGAAACCAAGATTGAACCCTTTGGCCTGAATGAAAGCCGGCATCATCCCTACTGTGAAGCATTGTGTTGGCAGCATCATGCTGTGGGGATGTTTTTCAGCAGCAGGGACTGGGAGACTAGTCAGGACTGAGGGAAAGATGAACACAGCAAAGTACAGAGATCCTTGATGAAAACCTGTTCCAGAGTGCTCAGGACCTCAGACTGGGGTGGACGTTCACCTTCCAACAGGACAACTACCCTAAGCACATAGCCAAGACAACGCAGGAGTGGCTTCGGGACAAGTCTCTGAATGTACTTGAGTGGCCCAGCAAGAGCCCGGACTTGAACCCGATTGAACATCTCTGGAGAGACGTGAAAATAGCTGTGCAGTAACGCTCCCCATCCAACCTGACAGAGTTTGAGACGATCTGCAGAGGACAATGGAAGAAACTCCCCAAATACAGGTGTGCCAAGCTTGTAGCGTCATACCCAAGAAGACTCAATGCTGAAATCACTGCCGAAGTACTTCAACAAAGTACTCAGTAAAGGGTATGAATACTTATGTAAATGTCATATTTCAGTTAAAATTTTTAATACATTTGCAAAAATTCTAAAAAACAGTTTTTGATTTGTTGTTATGGGGTATTGTGTGTAGATTGATGAGGGGAAAAAACTATTTAATACATTTTAGAATAATGCTGTAATGTAACACAATGTGGACAAAGTCATGGGTCTGAATACTTTCCAAAGGCACTGTACATAAGTCAATGTGTTTGTGTAAACGTATTGGGTATTTGAGTGGGGCTGTGTTGTACCTTGATGTTTTCAAGGTCTCTCTGATAAGCTTCCTTCATGGCAACTTCATCCCCTTCCAGATTCCGTCTCCCCGCCTCATCTGTCATGGTGTTTACCTGCGTCTCAAGCACATGGATTCGTTTCTTCATTGTTTCCATAGACACCATGTCTATTTTGCAGGCTCCATCCAGATTAAGTTTATCTGCCGGCAGGGTGGAATCCAAGGTGAAGTCTGGGTAGAAGGTGGCTTTTTCGGGAGTAGTGTTAGGGGTGGTCTGCGATGAGCGGGACTCTTGTTGTGCATCTGTTGCAACACAGGTAGACTGAGCATGGTGGCTGTGCAGACGTATCATTTCCTCCTCGTGGATCTTCTGGAGCTCCTGCATCTTCCCTTGGAACTCCTCCTCCAGCTTCTGCACTTGCTCCTCGTGGCGATCCTCGATGCTCTCGATATCAGCTAGGAGTACACCCACCTTGCGCCGGGTCTCGCTCTCTGCTGCGGCCCTCCCTTGCTCCACCTGCTCCAGCTTCTCCTTGAGGGCCTGGCTGTCCTCCTGCAGTCGTGACAGGGCGAGGCTAAAAGTGCGGCGGTCCTTGCTGAGCATGGCCTCTTGCTCCTGACACAGCGTCACTAGGCTGTCGAATGCCCCCTTGCACTGCTGCAGTTCCTGTTCGTGATCCAGCTGCAGGCGGCATGCCACGTAGGTCACCTGGGACTGGACCAGCACCTCCGGCCAGTACAGAGTCAAGTCCAGGGTTGCAACAGAGTCCGGGTCATCCAACCAGCGTCTACCTTTCGCCGCACTACTCTCCCCCTTTGAGCCACTGCTGCTGGGGATCTCCTGACAGAGTTGGTGCAAGACCTTGGCCCTTTTCCTCAGCTGGACTGCAAGTCTTTCTGTCCAGTCGTGTTGTTTCTCTGTCTTGTCCCCATTCCAGACTGATTGGATCCTCTCCAGCAGGTTGTCTGTGAGGCCTCTGGACTTCAACTGGACCTGTTCCTCATAAGGAGCCAGCTCTGGAGGACTGACATCAGCCAGACCCCTGGCCTGACCAGAGCTCAGATTGTTATCCCCAGCGCCGCCACACTGTTCCTCTGACTGAGAGCTCCGCCATAGCTGCTCCCTGGTCGGGTTGTCAGAGTGCAGTTCTTCTTGTATCGGCTCTCCCTGGTAGCGATGCTGTAAGGTTAGAGAGATGTAAGCTAACTCTGCTCTGGCACAGACCCTGCCAATGGCGCTCTCCTCCGACTCAGTGTCGCCACCTACTGGTTCCCTACAATCCATTCCGAGGGCCATCCTTTTCAAAAGCACGTCGGCATACATGTGTGCTGAGTCACCTTCGTCTCCACCAAGGAGGGCTTCATTCTGGCAAAATAATGTATCTTGGCTCTGCATTGCCGACGCCATCTTCTCCAACGTAGACGCTTCCAGGGCTAAAGCTCTACCCAATGTTTTCATTCCAGCTTCCTCTCCTTCTGGGCATGACATTGGGGCATACGTGCCTGTGCTCATTTGCTCAACCTTGTCCTCTGATAGTGTCTTGTCATCAATCAAGTCTTCCTCCTCCCTCTGAGCTCGGTGGCACTCGTGCCATTGCTCATCTGCAATTATTCCTCCTTGCCTGAGGCAGGCGGCAGCAGTGACCAGCTGCATCTCCAGGGCACAGAGCTCGGCTTCTAGGTCAGGGTTGCTACCTTCACCAGGGTTCCTCCTCAGCAGGGCTTGGATCCTCTCTCTGCAGGCCTGCACACTGGCCAGGGCCGCCTGACACTGCCCACCCAGCACCCTGGTTCGGCCCTCCGTTTCCAGGGCGAAGCGCCTGCTCTGCTTGGCCTGGTTGTGAAGAAAGAGGCTAAGCCGCTGGGTAGCGGCCCGGCTCTGGGTGAGCTGGGAGAGGACGTGGGGGTCAGTGGCTGCACTGCTGCACCACTGACCTTGTGGCTCCTCCAGCCTCTGGGTGATGTCTTTCAATTTCTCCTCTGTCACATACAGCTTGGTCTCCAGGACCTGGATCACTGACATGAACCTGTCCGGATCATCTCCAGCCGTAACGATGTACTGGTAGGCCGGGTCGACAGAACATGAGCCAGGTCCGGAGTGGCTTATGGCAGGGACGCTGCTGCTATTTGTCTGTCCTCCGTCTGTATTGTAGGAGTGGTGGATGATCTGGGTTTCCGGTGAATTCAGACCGCTGGATTTGATATTCAGTCTGTTGTCAGTCACTTTGAAGAGAGGAAGAGAGGAACAACAGGTGCATGCTTCCTTCACCTCACTCAGTTTCAGCTCCGTCTCTTCCAGGCTGCTCCCAAGGGCGGCCATCTTAACCAAGGCTTCACTCAGCTCCCGCTCCTTCCTGTCCAGCAGCCTCTTGTAGTCCTCCCTGGCATCACTGGCTGCCACCTCCCTCTCCTGCGCCTGTCCCAGGGCCCGCTGTAGCTCCTCTGAAACACTCTCGTAGGAGTGCTCCAGGTTGTAGTAGTCAGTCTCCTCCGTCTGTAGGCGTCTCTGCAGCTGAACCACCTCCCCGTCTGCCTCGGCCAGCTGGTTCTGCAGCTCTTGGCAGCGTCTCTCCAGCTGCTCCCCCTCCCCCTGTAGCCTCCCTATAGCCGCCAGCGTGCGGGCCAACTCCTCCTGCAGCTGCTGCTGAGCCTCCGCCACCTCTCCTTCCCTGGCCCACGGCTGACCCTGCCCCTTCCACAATGTCTCCGCTTGCTGCTCAGCCTTTTGCAGCTGCTCCTGCAGGTCCTGAGAACGACGCTCCGCCTGGGCCAGGTTGGCCCCCAGGCTTCTGCGCTCCCTGTCCTGGCTCTCCTGCAGGAGGCCCAGGTGCTTCTGCAGGCGCACCTCCTTCTCGGCCTGTGCCTCCTCTTTTGCTCTCATCTGGGCTGACACCTCTTGTAGTCGCTGGCGCAAACACTCCAACTCCTGCCGGTGTTCGTGCTCCCCTTCCTCCCGCTGCTTCCGAGCGCTCTGACGCTCCTGCTGCAGCTCTGAGCGTGCCAAGGCTGCAGCCTCCCCTGCGCTTAACGCCCGCGCCTGCAAGGCGATGAACTCGGCCCTCCGCTGCAGTTCAGCCTCACGCGCCTCCTCCTGGCTCCTCCTCTGGGCCTCCAGCTCGAAGCGCAGGTCCTGGTTCAGCTTCTGAAGACGCTGCCACGCGCATGACTGTGCGGAGGAGGACTGGTTGAAAGATGTGGGTAGGCCATTCTAAAAGAGATTGATGGGAGATTTGGTTCCATTGTTACGGGGAAGCTAAACCAAGCGTACCTTAAGTATTATAAAGTATTTGACTTATGTATTTGACCCAATTCAGCTACAGGTATGGTCTGACCTGTAGTAGGCGGTTCTCCCTGGAGCGTTCCCTCTCCTGCTGCAGCTGTTGCTGCAGACTGATGTTCACCTGCTGGAGTCTGGACAACTCTCTCTGGGTCTGCTCCAGCTGAGGGCACACACACAGAAACATGCTCAAACACACACACACACACACAGAGAAACACACACATGCCTGAACACACACAAATGCATCCTCAAACACACACATACATACACTCACAAACAAGCCACAGTAACTTAAATCACACTCCTAACACACCGTTACACACACATACTCACCTCTTCAGTCTGTTGTTCATAGGACTGCTGCTCCGTCTCTTCTTTGGTTTCGTCAGAGTTATTGATGGGAACCCACCTCTCCTCTCTCAGCGGTGTGGAAGCCACTTGCTGCTCTATCACCACCTCCACCCGTACACCGGCAGTGCCATCACAAGGGGTGGGGCTAGGAGTGTTGCCAAAGCCATCACCAAGGGCAACGCTAGGGACATCACTAGGGGTGTGGCCAGTGACATCGCCATCGCCACAACCAATGGGCAGCTCTGGTGTAGAAGAGGTGGAGCTGTTGTCCACCTCAGAAATTGTCCTTTTTTCAAAAACCTTATTTTGAGCATGAACTAGTGTTGTGGATGTTGTGGGTGTTTTGGTCCCAGCAACACTTCTTTCCTCTAGGGGTTTGGCCGTGAATGGAGCCTGGGGTAGCATGGTTGGACCTGCCCCCCTTTGTAGCACCTCCGCCTCTTGTGAAGCTACAGTGTCCCTGAGGCACTGAGAAGAGTACGAGGAGGAGCAGGAGTTAGAGGCAACCAGAGAGGAGGCAGAGGAGACTGGTGATGGGCTGCCGCCGTCAGCGGTGTCCCATCCTACCACAGGACGCGACTGTCCACTGGGCTCCGCCTCCTTCTCTACTCCCTGGTGGTGCTGATGGAGGCTAAAATCAGCCCAGTCAAAGGTTTTGTAGCGTCCCTCCCGGCGACGCTCGCGGACACTACGGTTCTTCCTCTGATCTGGATCCACATCTTCCTCTGCAGAGCGTGTCTCCATAGGGCCTAGCGCTGGTGGCTCCTTCTGCTGTGGAAGAGAACTGGAGGACAGAAGAGAAGGCAAAGGCATGGTCAACTGTTGTCAAATGACAACATAACAGTTTACGTAAGCTTTCTCATCACCTAGCCACGACAAAGGGACCAAGTCAACTGTTACAATCTACATAGGGTATGCCAGAACTACTTTACATTTACATTTTAGTCATTTAGCAGATGCTCTTAACCCTAATTTCTCCTGTAAATTGCTCTGGATAATTGCCTTGCTCAATGACACAGACAGATTTTTCACCTAGTCGGCTCAGGGATTCAAACCAATGCTCTTAACCGCAAGGCTATCTGCCACCCAAAATACTTTCAAATACTTGAACTGTGGGTTGATTTCGTTTTCTGGGCACAATGGAAACAATGGAATGTCCAAAAGTGCACACTCCAAACTGAGTCAAGTGCACATCAAACTCTACATATTTTACGTAATGTATTTGACCCAGGTCTGGTGTGTGTACACAGATACAGAAATACAGGTAACACTTTACTTGACACCCAGCGTCATAACATGTTATGACACAGTCATAACCATGTCATATGTCATAACAGCTGACATAACTTGTCATAACCTGTTATAATATGGTCATAACACTGTCATGACACATATATTTAGACCTGTTGTGACATATATTGCGTTATTTTACGGCTGGTTATGACACCTACATAAGAGTGTGAAAAACCACAAAATCACCACACAAGGCAAAGCCTTCCATTACACCATAGCCTACATGTCAACAGTATATTTATGATGTATACTTTTTTTTTTAAATAGACCATATTAAATTATCATTGTAATTCCGCACACATTGATGTCAGACATGCACCTACCCCAATGCTCTGTTACATGACTTATATGATTATGATGGTCATAATTCTGCTTCACAATGTCATAAAGTGTCTTTTTTTAGTCCAAGTAAAGTGACACTGGATGGTCATAATGCTTCACGACAGTGTCATTTTATTTAAAATATGATGAAAAAACATGACTGTAAAGAATTCACTTCTGCGAACAGGCCTTTCTAATTGACCTGGCCTGGGTATCCTGGAATGACATCCCGTCAGTAGAGGATGCCTGTTTATTCTTTAAAAGTGCCTTCCTCACCTTTTTAAACAAGCATGCTCCATTAAAAAAATGTTGAACTAGGAATAGATATAGCCCTTGGTTCACTCCAGACCTCCCCCATAGATATGCAACTTTTTAGGGAAGTTAGGAACCAATATACACAGGCAGTTAGGAAAGCTAAGGCTAGCTTTGTCACGCCCTGGTCGAAGTATTTTGTGTTTTTCTTCATGTATTTGGTCAGGCCAGGGTGTGACATTGGTTTTTGTATGTGGTGTGTAGCTTAGCGGGATTGTAGCTTAGTGGGGTGTTCTAGGAAAGTCTATGGCTGTCTGAAGTGGTTCTAAATCAGAGGCAGGTGTTTATCGTTGTCTCTGATTGGGAACCATATTTAGGCAGCCATATTCTTTGGTTGTATTGTGGGTGATTGTCCTGAGTGTCTTGATGACCTTGTTTGATGTTAGTTGACACAAGTATAGGCTGTTTTTTTTTTTGTTTTTTTCGTTTCGTTTATTGTTTAGTAGTGTTCGTGTTTAGTCGTGTTTACGGTTGTTTAAATAAACATGGATCGCAATCGACACGCTGCAGTTTGGTCCGACTCTCCTTCACCATATGAAAACCGTGACAAGCTTTTTCAAACAGAAATTTGCATCCTGTAGTACAAACTCAAAAAAGTTCTGAGACATTGTAAAGTCCATGGAGAATAAGAGCACCTCCTTCCAGCTGCCCAATGCACTGAGGTTAAGAAACACTGTCATCACCGATAAATCCACAAAAATTGAGAATTTCAATAAGCATTTTTCTACGGCTGGCCATGCTTTCCACCTGGCCCTTTCCACCTGACCCCTACCCCGGTCAACAGCTCTGCGCTCCCCACAGCAACTTGCCCAAACCTCCCCCACTTCTCCTTCACTCAAATCCAGATAGCTGATGTTCTGAAAGAACTACAAAATCTGGACCTCTACAAATCAGCCGGGCTAGACAATCTGGACCCTCTCTTTCTAAAATTATCTGACAAAATTATTGCAACCCCTATTACTAGCCTGTTCAACCTCTTTCGTATCGTTTGAGATTCCCAAAGTCTCTATGGGGGTGCCACAGGGTTAAATTCTCGGGCCAACTCTCTTCTCTGTATACATCAATGATGTCACTCTCGCTGCTGGTGATTCTTTGATCCACCTCTACGCAGACGACACCATTCTGTATACCTCTGGCCCTTCGTTGGACACCGTGTTAACTAACCTCCAGATGAGCTTCAATGTCATACAACTCTCCTTCCGTGGCCTCCAACTGCTCTTAAATGCAAGCAAAAATGAATGCATGCTCTTCAACCGATCGCTGCCCGCACCTGCCCGCCCGTCCAGCATCACTACTCTGGACGGTTCTGACTAGAATATGTGGACAACTACAAATACCTGGGTGTCTGGTTAGACTGTAAACTCTCCTTCCAGACTCACATTAAACATCTCCAATCCAAAATTAAATCTAGAATAGGCTTCCTATTTTGCAACAAAGCATTCTTCACTCATGCTGCCAAACATACCCTCGTAAAACTGGCCATCCTACCGATCCTCGACTTCGGCGATGTCATTTACAAAATAGCCTCCAACACTCTACTCAACACATTGGATGCAGTCTATCACAGTCCCATCCGTTTTGTCACCAAAGCCCCATATACTACCCACAACTGCGACCTGTATGATCTCGTTGGCTGGCCCTCGCTTCATACTCGTCACCAAACCCACTGGCTCCAGGTCATCTACCAGTCTCTGCTAGGTAAAGCCCCACCTTATCTCAGTCACCATAGCGGCACCCACTTGTAGCACTCACTCCAGCAGGTATATCTCACTGGTCACCCCCAAAGCCAATTTTTCCTTTGGCCGCCTCTCCTTCCAGTTCTCTGCTGCCAATGACTGGAACAAACTGCAAAAATCACTTAAGCTGGAGACTCTTACCTCCCTCACTAGCTTTAAGCACCAGCTGTCAGAGCAGAGATCACTGCACCTGTACATAGCTCATCTATAAATAGCCCATCCAATCTACCTCATCCCCATACTGTATTTATTTATTTATCTTGCTCCTTTGCACCTCAGTATCTCAACTTGCACATTCATCTTCTGCACATCCTACAATTCCAGTGTTTAATTCCTATATTTTAATTACTTTGCCACCATGGCCTATTTATTGCCTTACCTCTCTCATCCTACCTCATTTGCACATGCTGTATATAGATTTTTCTACTGTATTATTGATTGTATGTTTGTTTATTCCATGTGTTGTTGTATGTGTCAAACTGCTTTGCTTTCGCAGTTGCAAATGAGAACCTGTTCTCAACTAGCCTACCTGGTTAAATAAAGGTGAAATAAAATAACAATAAAAACTACAACAACAACGATGATATAATAATTTTTGGGTAGGAATAGATGTGGGTTTTGACACTCTTATGTAGGTGTCATAATCAGCCATAAAATAACACAATATATGTCACAACAGGTGTAAATATGTGGGTCATGACAGTGTTATGACCATATAATGACAGGTTATGACAGGTTTAGTCAGCTGTTATCACATTATGACATGGTTTTGACAGTGTTATAATGTGTTATGACACTGGGTGTCAAGTAAAGTGTTACCCAAATACATCTAAAGGTCAAGGGTCACGAGGCCCAAGGATTCAACCTGGCTCTGAGAGTGGACAGTTCCAGCAGCCGCAGGTTTTTCCTAAAGAGTTGCATGGAAGACATAGGACAAAGTAGGAAAGAAGAGCCATCAGACTTTGTGTATCCTAACAAGCACATATCAGGGGATTGAGGTGTTCAGTTCTGGATGCCATTTTGATTTGTTCATTTTTACTCTTTGATTTATAAACTTGCAGTTTTCACATTATTGTAAACTGAAGTAAATTGTGTAATGTTCTGTTTAGAGCGTTGATGTTATCTTTTTGTCTTGACAGTCTTGTTTTGACATTAAAAATCAATCAATAAATCATAAATAGTTTGTCTCAACCAGAGAAGACTCCTTTACCTTGTGACGACCAGGGCCACGTTGTGCCTCACGTTCTTCATCACTGCCTGGACCCAGTTCCTCCGGATCCCAGAAGTCATGGCACACAGGGTGAACGCTCCCTCTGCAGTCTTTGTGAGGAGGGGGGAAGACTCAATCACTGTGTGACTCAATCACTCAATTTCAGTGTGCTTTTTGTCATTAACTATCCTACCCTGTCCTACCCTTGAATAATTAATTTCATAGAATATTTTCACCCTGAACATGCACTACACACAGAACACACAAAAAGAGATCTGATCTAAGATACACCCCAATGAACCCTTTATTATTAACTTTTAATACCATCCCACACACCCCTTGACAGCCCTACTGCATAGAACTGTCACGAATATTACCGAAGGTGACTCCCCTTCTTGTTCGGGTGGCGCTCGGCGGTCGTCGTCACTGGTCTACTAGCTATCGCTTTGTTCTGTGTTCCTTTGGTTTTGTCTGATTGGATTCGCCTTTTTCTTTTTCTTTCAAGGCGATGTTCACTGAGGCGCCGGTGTTGGCGCATCCGGACCCTTCTTTGGCGTTTATAGTAGAGGTGGACGCATCCGAGGCTGGGGTTGGAGCGGTGCTCTCACAGCGTTCGGGTGCGCCACCGAAGCTCCGCCCCTGTGCCTTCTTTTCGAAGAAACTCGGGCCAGCGGAGCGGAATTATGATGTGGGGGATAGGGAGTTGTTGGCTATGGTTAAGGCCCTGAAGGTGTGGAGACACTGGCTTGAGGGGGCTAAGTACCCTTTCCTTATCTGGACTGACCACCGTAACCTGGAGTATATCCGATCAGCTAGGAGACTGAATCCTCGTCAGGCAAGGTGGGCCATGTATTTCACCAGATTTCGTTTTACTATCTCGTATAGATCAGGTTCCCTCAACACTAAGGCCGACGCGCTGTCAAGACTCTATGACACTGAGGACAGGTCCATCGATCCTACTCCCATCATTCCGGCAGCTAAGCTGGTGGCACCAGTAGTATGGGAGGTGGACGCGGACATCGAGCGGGCGCTAAGGGAGGAACCTGCGCCTCCACAGTGTCCGGAGGGTCGTAGGTACGTACCGCTCGCTGTTCGTGATCAATTGATTCGATGGGCTCATTGTCTACCCTCGTCGGGTCACCCAGGTATTTTTAGGACAGTACGAGGTCTTCAGAGGAAGTACTGGTGGCCCACTTTGGTGAGGGATGTGCGATTCTATGTCTCCTCCTGTTCGGTGTGCGCCCAGAGTAGGCTCCTAATCACCTGCCACGAGGTAAATTACAACCTCTCCCCGTTCCACAGCGGCCGTGGACCCATCTATCGGTGGATTTTCTTACTGACCTTCCCCCCTCTCAGGGTAACACAACGATCCTGGTCGTTGTGGATCGGTTCTCTAAGTCCTGCCGTCTTATCCCATTGCCCGGTCTTCCTACGGCCCTACAGACTGCGGAAGCTCTTTTCACCCATGTCTTCCGGCACTACGGGGTGCCCGAGGATATAGTTTCTGATCGGGGCCCCCAGTTTACCTCCCGTGTATGGAGGGCATTTATGGAACGTCTGGGGGTCTCGGTCAGCCTGACTTCAGGGTATCACCCGGGGAGTAATGGGCAGGTGGAGAGAGTGAACCAGGAGGTGGGTAGGTTTCTGCGGTCGTATTGCCAGGACCGGCCAGGGGAGTGGGCGAGATATATTCCCTTGGGCAGAAATGGCCCAGAACTCACTAAGCCACTCCTCTACCAACATGTCACCATTTGAGTGCGTGTTGGGGTACCAGCCAGTCCTGGCACCGTGGCATCAGAGCCAGACTGAGGCTCCTGCGGTGGAGGAGTGGGTGCAGCGCTCTAAGGAGACCTGGAGGGCTGTCCAAGAGTCATTACGCCAAGCGAGTGTAAGGCAGAAGAAGAGCGCTGACCGTCACCGCAGTGAGGCCCCCGTGTTTGCACCTGGGGACAGGGTCTGGCTCTCGACCCGAAACCTGCCCCTCCGCTTGCCCTGCCGGAAGCTGGGTCCGCAGTGTATAGGGCCATTTAAAGTCCTGAGGAGAATAAACGAGGTTTGTTATCGATTATTACTTCCTTCGAATTATCGTATTAACCTCTCGTTTCATGTGTCTCTTCTCAGGCCGGTGGTAGCTGGTCCCATGCAGGAAGGTGAGGTTCCGGAGGTTCCTCCGCCCCCTCTGGACATCGAGGGGTCCCCGGCGTACACGATACGAGCTATTCTGGACTCGAGACGCCGGGTGAGGGGCTTGCAGTACCTCGTTGACTGGGAGGGGTACGGTCTGGAGGAAAGGTGCTGGGTTCCGGTGGGGGATATTCTAGATCCATCCATGTTGAGAGAGTTCCATCGCCTCCGTCCGGATCGCCCAGCGCCTCGGCCCCCGGGTCGTCCCCGAGGCCAGCGTTGGCGCGCTGCGGGAGCTGCACGTCAAGGGGGGGGGGGGGTAATGTCACGAATATTACCGAAGGTGACTCCCCTTCTTGTTCGGGTGGCGCTCGGCGGTCGTCGTCACCGGTCTACTAGCTATCACCGATCCTTTGTTCTGTCTTCCTTTGGTTTTGTCTGATTGGATTCACCTGTTTCTTGTTTGGTTGTTAGGGTGGGGTTATATAAGTTTGTTCAGCCCGCTTCTGTTTCGTGCGGGCTTGTTCGTCTGTTTTGTGTTAGAGGGAATTTTGTTTGCATTTTCGGGTTTCGCGCTGTCCGTTATTATTTCTGTTCATTTGTTTTCCTACTTTTGTTCATGTTATTTTTCCTGGACATTAAAGCGTGTTTTTCCCACATCCTTTTGCTCTCTGCGCCTGACTCCACACCTCTTCACTCATTAATCGTAACAAGAACAGGTAAACTGTCGGGCTATAACAAATCATCTCAACTGACTGAGGATAAACCAATCAAAGACTCCAAATGTGACTCGTTTCAGGTAACTAGGCGTATGTCGTAAGTCACAACTTCACAGGACTGGCATTTGAACGTTTATTTTAATTTCTTTCAGCAGAAATGCCTTCTGGAACATTTGATCTTTCATTTGCCTTAATAACAAACTTGTATGCCATCTGTAAATATGAATAAAGTTGTTAAATTACAAGCCTAGTTGGTTTAGCCACAGAAAAAGACAGGAACCTTCCCGCTACCCATAATTGGCTGAGATAATGAAAGGGCTGAACATGCTGAGAGATGAGTTTCAGATTGTTCTGCCATGTAGCATCTTCTGTCTATAAAATGACTGCAGTTTTTTTTTAAGATATAACATTAGCTATGGAGAACTGAAAATGTGTTGCTAATGCTCAGGCCCTATCGACAACGGTCAGTGGGGGAAAAATGTGATGGACTACTTTCAGTAGGATGATCGTACCATGCTGACTCTCAGGAAATCCCTGATTTAGGTAAAAACATTTTAATTGAAGAAGACATTGTAGAGTCAGTCTTCTGGTGACAGTGATGGGGAAGAAACATGGATCAACAGTGTTGTTGTCACGGAAGAAGTTTACTGAGTTTTGAAATCTGTACAAATAAATAGGAAATTAAACAGGGCGTCGTGTTTAATGAAAGGGGTTGCAGTCTGCTATTGAGCGTTCATCCATGCATACGGGTAAGAATCTAGCTACAGTTACAGATATTATACGTTTCTAATTTTGTCAGAAAGTTGTTTTCATTGGAAGTTAAAGCGTACTGTTAACATTACGTGTATGATCTGTGTAGAAAATATTATCTCAACAATCCATTCGCATTGCTAGTTATAGCCTAATGTTACCTAGCTAACTAGCTAACATTGAACTTATTTGGTTAACTTTAGCTAGCTATGACCCTCGGTTTGTATTGCTAGTACTCTATGGATTGGGATGATGGTTCATTGTTTAGCTAGCTACATGTCTAAACAAAAGACCCCAAGATAAAGCGTACTGTTAGCTTTCTAGCTGAGGTTAGATGACTGGCTCGGTAGCTAACATTACGTGTATGATCTGTGTAGAAAATATTATCTCAACAATCCATTTGCATTGCTAGTTATAGCCTAATGTTAGCTAGCTAACTAGCTAACATTGAACCTATTTGGTTAACTTTAGCTAGCTATGACAATTAGTTTGTATTTCTAGTACTCTATGGATTGGGATTATGGCTCAAGACTCCACTTCACCAGATGATTACATGACCCATCAAGTTAACAAGGTGCGTCTGACAGTGATTACTGTTTGTATAATAGCACTATTGTATAATAGTGCTAAAGTATTTGTGTCTGGAATTTATCTTTAAGCATCAGTAGAACAAGCCTGGCTTCCTCTACCAGTCATACAAGGAAAATGGTCTGGATATACCATTTTGTAGCTCTGTCTCTACTTTTATCCAAAGTTTTTTTTTAAACACAATTTCAAATTTTGCTACATAAAACTGAATCAAAGCGGTCGGTCACAAATGTCAACTCACGTGTATCTGGAAGCCGTAGTTCCTCTGAACTGGGTAGTCTGTGATGTCATAACAAGTAGAAAGGTTCATCTCGCCATCCAAATCAGCAGCCTGAAATTAAATATGATAGAGAAAGAACGTTGAAGTTAAGAGGATGCTGTGATGCCCACACACACACACACACACACTCTCGCTCATTCTCTCTTTCTCTCTCACACATAAAATAATACAAGTCTAGTGTATTCTCAAACAACATTTAAAATAAGGCTGTGGCAGTGGATCTGACGTTTTCAGGATCGTTATACCGCAGACAAAAAGATCTGGAGCTTCCCGAAGATTCTGGAATTGTGACCCGGAGAAAAATGGGGGATGGCCATGCTTTTTCAATTTCAGACAGTGGGAGGGTTTAGTATTATTTATTTTTTAAATCTAGTCCAGGTGTCACGCCCTGACCTTAGAGAGCCTTGTTTATTCTCTATTTGGTTAGGTCAGGGTGTGACTTGGGTGGGCAAATCTATGTTTCTATTCCCAATCAGAGGCAGTTGTTTATCGTTGTCTCTGATTGGGCATCATACTTAGGCAGCCTTTTTTCCCACCTTAGAGTGTGGGATCTTGTTTGTGTGTAGTTGCTTTCTGCATGTAGCTTTACGCTAGTTTTTGTATTTTGTTGTTTTTCGGTGTCATTTAAATAACCACCCTGCACCTTGGTCCAATCCATCTTTAAACGATAGTGACACCAGGGGACAGTCATGTTTTTTATAATAGATTAAATGTCAATATTGCTTAGTGTTTAAGAATTAGTTGCTTATTGATGTGTGCCTGATGCTGCCCCTCATCCATGATTCTTTGCTGGGCGTGCAATATTAAGTGTGCCAATATTTAGTGTGGTCTCAATCAAATGATCCATAGCCTATACTGTAGGCTATAGGCCAAGGCTACTGTATACGAAATGAATGCTCTGAGAAAGGAAATGTAATGGTATTTGTCACATGCTCTGAATACAACAGGTGTAAACTTTACTGTGAAATGCTTACTTACGAGCCCTTTCCCAACAATGCAGAGTTAAAAAGGAATACAAAAAAATACAATAAGGGAAAAAAAGGAAATAGTAACAATGATATGACAATAACGAGGCTTGCCGTGGGTGCGGCAGCAGAGAGAACAGTCTATGACTTGGGTGGCTGTAGTCTGACGATTGTTGGGGCCTTCCTCTGACACCGCCTGCTATAGAGGTCCTGGATGGCAGGGAGCTAAGCCCCAGTGATGTACTGGGCCATACGCATTGCCCTCTGTAGGATCTTGCGGTGGCATGCCAAGCAGCTGCCATACCAAGCAGTGATGCAGCAAGTAAAGATGCTCTCAATGGTGTAGCTGTAGACCTTTTTGAGGATCTGAGGGCCAATGCCAAATAATCTCAGCTTCCTGAGGGGAGACATGCCGTCTTCACGACTGTGTTGGTGTGTTTGGACCATGAAAGGTCCCGTGATGTGGACACAGAGGAACATGAAGCTCTTGAATCGCCCACTACAGCATTTTGGATGCAAATGGGAGTGTGCTCAGTACTCCATGATCAGCCAGCTCCTTGTTGTCCCGGCACCACACTGCCAGGTCTCTGACCTCCTCCCTGTAGGCTGTCTCATCGTTGTCGGAAAATCAGGCCAACCACCGTTGTGTCGTCGGGAAATGTAATGATGGTGTTGGAATTGTGCGTGGCCACGCAGTCGTGGGTGAACAGGGAGTACAGGAGGGGACTAAGCACACATCCCTGAGAGGCTCCCGTGTTGAAGATAGTTGTCTTTGCTGTCTTCGTATCCAAGATAATTGTGTAGTTTAGAGTGTGTAGTCTTAGAGTGATTATCTTAATTTACCGAGGTTAGCTAGCCAGCTATTTGTCGTCCTTAACGTAGGAGACACTGCTAGCTAGCCAACAGCTAGCCAACGTCTACCGAATAGAACTTCCTCACTCAACAACCCGGTCGCATTCCGCTTCGCTCCACAGGTAGTATCACATTTTCATTTCATTTCATTACAGTACAACGGTTTTGATTTGTTTGATCGTAGCTAGCTACATAGCTAGCTACATAGCCGTCTTTGTATCAAAGATAATTGTGTAGTCTAGAGCGATTTTCTAGGTTAGCTAGCCAGCTATTGTCGTTCTTTTAACGCAACGTAATCAACACTGCTAGCTAGCCAGCTAGCCCCGAATAGCAGCACTGTAGAAACTATCACACTCAACGGAACGACTTGATTAGTGTAGTGGCAACAACGCAGCCACTGCCAGCTAGCCTACAAAGTCAACAACGCAGCCACTGCCAGCTAGCCTACTTCAGCAGTACTGTATCATTTTAATCATTTTAGTCAATAAGATTCTTGCTACGTAAGCTTAACTTTCTGAACATTCGAGACGTGTAGTCCACTTGTCATTCCAATCTCCTTTGCATTAGCGTAGCCTCTTCTGTAGCCTGTCAACTATGTGTCTGTCTATCCCTGTTCTCTCCTCTCTGCACAGACCATACAAACGCTCCACACCGCGTGGCCGCGGCCACCCTAATCTGGTGGTCCCAGCGCGCACGACCCACGTGGAGTTCCAGGTCTCCGGTAGCCTCTGGAACTGCCGATCTGCGGCCAACAAGGCAGAGTTCATCTCAGCCTATGCCTCCCTCCAGTCCCTCGACTTCTTGGCACTGACGGAAACATGGATCACCACAGATAACACTGCTACTCCTACTGCTCTCTCTTCGTCCGCCCACGTGTTCTCGCACACCCCGAGAGCTTCTGGTCAGCGGGGTGGTGGCACCGGGATCCTCATCTCTCCCAAGTGGTCATTCTCTCTTTCTCCCCTTACCCATCTGTCTATCGCCTCCTTTGAATTCCATGCTGTCACAGTTACCAGCCCTTTCAAGCTTAACATCCTTATCATTTATCGCCCTCCAGGTTCCTCGGAGAGTTCATCAATGAGCTTGATGCCTTGATAAGCTCCTTTCCTGAGGACGGCTCACCTCTCACAGTTCTGGGCGACTTTAACCTCCCCACGTCTACCTTTGACTCATTCCTCTCTGCCTCCTTCTTTCCACTCCTCTCCTCTTTTGACCTCACCCTCTCACCTTCCCCCTACTCACAAGGCAGGCAATACGCTCGACCTCATCTTTACTAGATGCTGTTCTTCCACTAACCTCATTGCAACTCCCCTCCAAGTCTCCGACCACTACCTTGTATCCTTTTCCCTCTCGCTCTCATCCAACACTTCCCACACTGCCCCTACTCGGATGGTATCCACCCTCTCCGAGTTGGGCATCTCCGGCGCGGCCCACGCTTGGATTGCGTCCTACCTGACAGGTCGCTCCTACCAGGTGGCGTGGCGAGAATCCGTCTCCTCACCACGTGCTCTCACCACTGGTGTCCCCCAGGGCTCTGTTCTAGGCCCTCTCCTATTCTCGCTATACACCAAGTCACTTGGCTCTGTCATAACCTCACATGGTCTCTCCTATCATTGCTATGCAGACGACACACAATTAATCTTCTCCTTTCCCCCTTCTGACGACCAGGTGGCGAATCGCATCTCTGCATGTCTGGCAGACATATCAGTGTGGATGACGGATCATCACCTCAAGCTGAACCTCGGCAAGACGGAGCTGCTCTTCCTCCCGGGAAGGACTGCCCGTTCCATGATCTCGCCATCACGGTTGACAACTCCATTGTGTCCTCGTCCCAGAGCGCTAAGAACCTTGGCGTGATCCTGGACAACACCCTGTCGTTCTCAAATAACATCAAGGCGGTGGCCCGTTCCTGTAGGTTCATGCTCTACAACATCCGCAGAGTACGACCCTGCCTCACACAGGAAGCGGCGCAGGTCCTAATCCAGGCACTTGTCATCTCCCTTCTGGATTACTGCAACTCGCTGTTGGCTGGGCTCCCTGCCTGTGCCATTAAACCCTACAACTCATCCAGAACGCCGCAGCCCGTCTGGTGTTCAACCTTCCCAAGTTCTCTCACGTCACCCCGCTCCTCCGCTCTCTCCACTGGCTTCCAGTTGAAGCTCGCATCCGCTACAAGACCATGGTGCTTGCCTACGGAGCTGTGAGGGGAACGGCACCTCAGTACCTCCAGGCTCTGATCAGGCCCTACACCCAAACAAGGGCACTGCGTTCATCCACCTCTGGCCTGCTCGCCTCCCTACCACTGAGGAAGTACAGTTCCCGCTCAGCCCAGTCAAAACTGTTCGCTGCTCTGGCCCCCCAATGGTGGAACAAACTCCCTCACGACGCCAGGACAGCGGAGTCAATCACCACCTTCCGGAGACACCTGAAACCCCACCTCTTTAAGGAATACCTAGGATAGGATAAAGTAATCCTTCTCACCCCCTTAAAAGACCTAGATGCACTATTGTAAAGTGGCTGTTCCACTGGATGTCATAAGGTGAAAGCACCAATTTGTAAGTCGCTCTGGATAAGAGCGTCTGCTAAATGACTTAAATGTAAATGTAATGTAAATGTATCGCGCCGTCCCAACCTTCGCTCTCTCTCCCCCGCTACTCTCTCCTCTTCCATCCTATCATCTCTTCCCTCTGCTCAAACCTTCTCCAACCTATCTCCTGATTCTGCCTCCTCAACCCTCCTCTCCTCCCTTTCTGCATCCTTTGACTCTCTATGTCCCCTATCCTCCAGGCCGGCTCGGTCCTCCCCTCCCGCTCCGTGGCTCGACGACTCATTGCGAGCTCACAGAACAGGGCTCCGGGCAGCCGAGCGGAAATGGAGAAAAACTCGCCTCCCTGCGGACCTGGCATCCTTTCACTCCCTCCTCTCTACATTTTCCTCTTCTGTCTCTGCTGCTAAAGCCACTTTCTACCACTCTAAATTCCAAGCATCTGCCTCTAACCCTAGGAAGCTCTTTGCCACCTTCTCCTCCCTCCTGAATCCTCCCCCCCCCTCCTCCCTCTCTGCAGAGGACTTCGTCAACCATTTTGAAAAGAAGGTCGACGACATGCGATCCTCGTTTGCTAAGTCAAACAACACCGCTGGTTCTGCTCACACTCCCTACCCTGTGCTCTGACCTCTTTCTCCCCTCTCTCTCCAGATGAAATCTCGCGTCTTGTGACGGCCGGCCGCCCAACAACCTGCCCGCTTGACCCTATCCCCTCCTCTCTTCTCCAGACCATTTCCGGAGACCTTCTCCCTTACCTCACCTCGCTCATCAACTCATCCCTGACCGCTGGCTACGTCCCTTCCGTCTTCAAGAGAGCGAGAGTTGCACCCCTTCTGAAAAAACCTACACTCGATCCCTCCGATGTCAACAACTACAGACCAGTATCCCTTCTTTCTTTTCTCTCCAAAACTCTTGAACGTGCCGTCCTTGGCGAGCTCTCCCGCTATCTCTCTCAGAATGACCTTCTTGATCCAAATCAGTCAGGTTTCAAGACTAGTCATTCAACTGAGACTGCTCTTCTCTGTATCACGGAGGCGCTCCGCACTGCTAAAGCTAACTCTCTCTCCTCTGCTCTCATCCTTCTAGACCTATCGGCTGCCTTCGATACTGTGAACCATCAGATCCTCCTCTCCACCCTCTCCGAGTTGGGCATCTCCGGCGCGGCCCACGCTTGGATTGCGTCCTACCTGACAGGTCGCTCCTACCAGGTGGCGTGGCGAGAATCTGTCTCCTCACCACGCGCTCTCACCACTGGCGTCCCCAGGGCTCTGTTCTAGGCCCTCTCCTATTCTCGCTATACACCAAGTCACTTGGCTCTGTCATAACCTCACATGGTCTCTCCTATCATTGCTATGCAGACGACACACAATTAATCTTCTCCTTTCCCCCTTCTGATGACCAGGTGGCGAATCGCATCTCTGCATGTCTGGCAGACATATCAGTGTGGATGACGGATCACCACCTCAAGCTGAACCTCGGCAAGACGGAGCTGCTCTTCCTCCCGGGAAGGACTGCCCGTTCCATGATCTCGCCATCACGGTTGACAACTCCATTGTGTCCTCCTCCCAGAGCGCTAAGAACCTTGGCGTGATCCTGGACAACACCCTGTCGTTCTCAACTAACATCAAGGCGGTGGCCCGTTCCTGTAGGTTCATGCTCTACAACATCCGCAGAGTACGACCCTGCCTCACACAGGAAGCGGCGCAGGTCCTAATCCAGGCACTTGTCATCTCCCGTCTGGATTACTGCAACTCGCTGTTGGCTGGGCTCCCTGCCTGTGCCATTAAACCCCTACAACTCATCCAGAACGCCGCAGCCCGTCTGGTGTTCAACCTTCCCAAGTTCTCTCACGTCACCCCGCTCCTCCGCTCCCTCCACTGGCTTCCAGTTGAAGCTCGCATCCGCTACAAGACCATGGTGCTTGCCTACGGAGCTGTGAGGTGAACGGCACCTCAGTACCTCCAGGCTCTGATCAGGCCCTACACCCAAACAAGGGCACTGCGTTCATCCACCTCTGGCCTGCTCGCCTCCCTACCACTGAGGAAGTACAGTTCCCGCTCAGCCCAGTCAAAACTGTTCGCTGCTCTGGCCCCCCAATGGTGGAACAAACTCCCTCACGACGCCAGGACAGCGGAGTCAATCACCACCTTCCGGAGACACCTGAAACCCCACCTCTTTAAGGAATACCTAGGATAGGATAAAGTAATCCTTCTCATCCCCCCCCCCTTAAAATATTTAGATGCACTATTGTAAAGTGGCTGTTCCACTGGATGTCATAAGGTGAACGCACCAATTTGTAAGTCGCTCTGGATAAGAGCGTCTGCTAAATGACTTAAATGTAAATGTAAATGTAAGTGTGGCGGATGTGTTTTTGCCTACCCTCACCACATGGGGGCGGCCCATCAGGAAGTCTAGGATCCTGTTGCAGAGGGAATTATTTAAACCCAGGGTCCTTAGCTTATTAATGACCTTGGAGTGCACAGGGCAGTTACAGGTCTAAGAAAATATACTTCCTTCACATTTTTTTTGTGCTGGTGGGATGGTGTAAAACTAGGCTACACTACAGCTGCAATGGTATCCCAATCATGAGCCCTGGTCTGCCCTGCTCTTGCAGATGTAAACCTTTGTGTGCCGTCTAAACAATGAGGGCACTTCAGGAGGCGAGTATAAGGCTTCTTCCAAAAATAATTTTTGATTTGTCCCAAAAATTAATTATGCCTATCTGTACATGCAGGCTACTGATTTCCTGTTCAGTTTGAAAGGGAGAGCACAAAGATGCGAAGGAGGACCGGAGCTACATTTTATTAGCTTGCTACTGCTATAATTGATTTGAATAAAAACAATATGTTTCGTTGCCAATGATGAAGTTTTATCAGAGTTATTGACCTCAGGGAGGGCATATTCAAGCCATATTCAAGTAACTTACATAACTTAGGCTATGTGCTAAAAGTAGGCTAATTCGAGAAGGCCTAATTCATTTAAACAGCCAGTCTTTGGTTTGATGCTCATGTGGTGAGCTATAGTTTGTTAGTCGAGTTAGATTCTCGATGGTGCTGCTGTAGAACTTTCTGAGGATCTGCGGACCCATGCCAAATATTTTCAGTCTCCTGAGGGGAAAAAGGTGTTGTCGTGCCCTCTTCACAACTGTCTTGGTGTGTTTGGACCATGACAGTTTGTTGGTGATGTGGACACCAAGGAACTCGAAATTCTCGACTCGCTCCACTACAGAGAGTGTCTGCGTTGCCAAGCGTTAAAATAGTAGTCAGTTCTATTTGTGACGCTGAACGCGGTGTAAGTCCTGCCTCTCCCATCTCCTCATTGCTTTACAGAAGCAGATACCCTGGTGCCATCTCCTCATTGGTTATACCCACGTGGGTGATGAGGGGACAAAATCAATTGGCGCACGATGGTGCACGCGCGTGTCTGGTTTGCTCATGGTGTAAGGCTCAGGTGTGAGGCTCTGGTCTGTCTTAGGCATGCTCTCTGCTATCCACTTTGTTTTAATTATAATTTTGTGTATAGTGGAGGGTCATTTATTTATAGAGGAGGGTCACTTTTCTTCCAGATGAAAATGTTAGTGAGGGCTATCCATTTTCATTTCAGAGGTCCGATTTTCTCCAGGTATCCCTCATTATAAATAACGTACAGTCCCTAATTCTTCAAGTCTTACCCATAGTAGCCAACCATTTGATCTCAATCAGTTTCATGGGGATATGCATTTAGACATTGAGTTATACAGTGTTGTCGCACAGTATTGTTTTGAATGATGTACAGTGATCAAATGTTTGAGCAGATGCTGTTAACAAACTGTAGCATAGCCTACATGTGCATTATGCCTAGTGGTGCGCTCTGTTGTATTTTGGCCACATGAGCGAGATGTGAGGTGGTGTTTTTGTCTTACAGTAACGTTATACTATGCTATTACAGTGGGGCAAAAAAGTATTTAAGTATTAAAAATTCTACAATATGATTTTCTGGATTTTCTTTTCTCATTTTGTCTGTCATAGTTGAAGTGTACCTATGATGAAAATTACAGTCCTCGCTCATCTTTTTAAGTGTGAGAACTTCCACAATTGGTGGCTGACTAAATACTTTTTTGCCCCACTGTATATTTGGTTCTGTTATGTAAAATACTGTGATCATTATGTGATCTTGCAGACATTGATTCAGCTTTGTCTAACGTTGATCTAACTTTGCCTGAGTAGCCTGTTCTCTACGCGTGTACTTATGCGCAGAACGTGATCCACACAAGTGCTGGCAGAAGCTTCAGGAAGCTCCAGATATTTTATTCAGAGGACTAAAGATCCCAAAAATGTCATATCCGTAGGCACTCCATTAAAATAACGATAACTGTCCATCCATACCTCCTCAGCAACAATATCTCTGTAGAATCTCAGGGTTTGGTCAGTCAGGACGAACCAGTGCTTCTTCCACTGCAAGATAGATAACGAATCAACAATTAAGGAATTGCAATTCACATGCACAAACACATACAGATACAAAGTTTATAAACACTAACCTGCCCTTTGTCAGTCAGTCTGGTCATCCAGCCCTTTTTGAAGTTGAGTTCGGGCTGGGAAGGGGAAAACCTTTATCATTTTTATTTAAAAATGTTTATAATAATGTAAATCAGTTTAGCTAAATTAAGCTTACCCTATATTTGTAATATTAAATGTAAATGTAATGTAAATGTAATATTAGGCCAGTTTCCCAGACACAGATTAAATTTAGTCCTAGACTAAAAGGCATGCTCAATTGATAATCTCTTTGTCTGGGAAACCGGCACATTATGTATTGGACACACCCAGATCTAGTTTAAGAATGTAGAGGTCCCATCTGGACAGATTTACGGTTGCTGTGGTGGCTGTAGCTTCTGCTGCTCTCCGGTCCAAGGACTTGGAGCGGCGGTAGCAGGGCATGGTTGGTCTGGAGACATCCGGGGCAGAACGCTTCAGAGCAGATTCCAGGGCCTCCTCCAACCACAGGCAGAGAGGAGAGAACTACAGTTGAGCACGTCTACTTTTATCCCCAAAAATTACAAAATTTCAACCAAACTTCCATTGTGTTGCTTAATGTAGGGTGTGTGAAAACTCACTTTGGTGATGCCATTTAGTCTAGTATGATGGTGCCGACAGGCAGCTCTGCTTCTAGCTCCTAAGCAACTTTGACGGTAACAAAGTTCTACCAACACGCTACCGAAGTTCTACCAACACATTGACTACAGTACTCGTGCTGGGAAAACACTCCACCACTGCAAGTCTCTCTTCCAGGATGCCTACAAGGCCCTACCCCACCCTCCCTTCGCCAAATCAGATCACAACTTTATTTTGCTCCTCCCTTCCTATAGGCAGAAACTTATACAGGAAGTACCCGTGCTAAGGTCTATTCAACGCTGGTCTGACCAATGCTTCAAGATTGTTTTGATCACGCGGACTGAGATATGTTTCGGGTAGCCTCGGATAATAACATTGATGAGTTCATCAGGAAGTGTATAGGGGGCGTTGTTCCTACTGTGACTATTAAAACCTACTCAAACCAGAAACTGTGGAAAGATGGCAGCATTCGCGCTAAACTGAAAGCGCAAACCACCGCATTTAACCATGGCAAGGTGACTGGGAATATGGTCGAACACAAACAGTGTAGTTATTCCCTCCGTAAGGCAATCAAACAGGCAAAATATTCGCAATTCAATGGCTCAGACACAAGACGTATGTGGCAGGGTCTACAGACAATCAAGGATTACAAAGGGAAAACCAGCCACGTCGCCGAGACCAACATCTTTCTCACAGACAAGCTAAACACCTTCTTCACCCGCTTTGAGGACAACACAGTGCCAGCGATGAGGCCCTCTCCCAAGGACTATGGGCTATCCTTTTCTGGCCGACATGAGTACGACATTTAAAGCGTGTTAAACCTCGTAAGGCTGCTAGCCCAGACAGCATCCCTAGCTGTGTCCTCCGAGCATGCGCAGACCAGCTGTCTGGAGTGTTTACGGACATTCAATCTCTCCCTATCCCAATCTGCTGTCTCCACTTGCTTCAAGGTGTCCACCATTGTTCCTGTACCCAAGAAAGCAAAGGTAACTGAACTAAATGACTATCGAATGTAGCACTCACTTCTGTAATCATGAAGTGCTTTGAGAGGGTAGTTAAGAACCATATCACTTCTACCTTACCTGACACCCTAGACCCACTTCAATTTTCTTACCACCCCAATAGATCCACAGATGATGCCATCGCCATTGCACTGTACACTGCCCTATCCCACCTGGACAAGAGGAATATCTATGTAAGAATGCTGTTCACTGACTACAGCTCAGCCTTCAACACCATGGTACCCTCCAAGCTCATCATCAAGCTCGGGGCCCTGATCTGAACTCCGCTATGTGCAACTGGGTCCTGGACTTCCTGACAGGCCGCCCCCATGTGGTGAAGGTAGGAAACAACACCTCCACTTTACTGATCCTCAACACAGGGGCCCCACAAGGGTGCGTACTCAGCCCCCTCCTGTATTCCCTGTTCACCCATGACTGCGTGGCCACACACGCCTCCAACTCAATCATCAAGTTTGCAGACGACACAACCATAGTAGGCCTGATTACCAACAATGATGAGACAGCCTACATGGAGGAGGTGAGGGCCCTGGCGGAGTGGTGCCAGGAAAATAACCTGTCCCTCAACGTCAACAAAACGAAGGAGCTGATCGTGGACTTCAGGAGCAGAGGTAGCACGCCCCTATCCCCATTGACGGGACCACAGTGGAGAAGGTGGAACATACTGCTTTACTAGTTTCATATGTATACGCTGTATTCTATTCTATTGTATTTTAGTCAATGCCACTCTGACATTGCACGTCCTAATATTTATATAGTTCTTAATTCCATTATTTAACTTTCAGATTTGTGTGTATTGTTAGATATTACTGCACTGTTGGAGCTAGGAACACAAGCAATAACATCTGATTAATATGTGTATGTGACCAATACAATTTGATTTGATTTGATTTCACTTCCTTAAATATGATTCTAAATATTCTAAAATCGTTCAGTGGGGTCTCTCTAACATATCATTAACATAATATCCAAAAAGTTAGATTTCGTAACCTAATACATCTGATAATAAGCACCGAGCTCTGTTGACAAAGAGCGGTGCGGCTTTCTCGCTGATGCTTTTGAGGATATAACATTTTGTGGTCGTCCCCTTCCAAGTTGTTTCCGCAAATATCAAATTAGCCTGACACGAGCTGAATTAAATATAAAAGGCTTTGAAGATTTAAAAAAAGCTTGCGGGAATGCTCAGTGCTCCGTTGACGTTTCAAAGAGAGGCGCTTTTTTTTGTGATAAGTCTTCAAAAAAGAGCAGGAACTTCGCGTTATGAAAAGTGTATACTAAAACATGAAAATGCTACCTGTCATATCTCAAAATAGATATCTATCTTACCTCTATATTGTTTTATGTCCTCCGGATTTGAGAAGCAAGATGACGAATTCAATGGTAAACCTGTCAGGCAGCCTTAATTCTCGCACAGCCTATCTGACGCGATGCAATTTTTTGACAACTTTTTTTTCTGGCCATTGATTTATTCACCCTAATTTTGACCATCCTACAAGTGTAAAAAGTCAAATAGGTTTTGAACGGATTATGATAGAGACAAGAGGTTTGGAACATTGGTTTTCTTAGAGGAGTATCTACACAATTAACATTATTTTACCCATTGGCCAAAATATGCAGTTTGATTGGACACTACTTAATGTCTCTTCAGTTTCAACAGCAGTTTCTATCTCCACATATCTCACAATTCAGGTACTTGGTAGTCCAAAGCTATATTAATGTGATCAATATACTGGTAGTTTATTGCGCAATAATCCGTTTACCAAAAATGGTCATTGTACCTGTTTTTTGCTTATCTGCATTCTGCTGTGTCGGGTCTGGCTTGTGGTGTTGGAGAATGATGAGGAAGAGGAGGTCGGGTCAGATGAAGAGCTGGTGTCCATGTTGTCAACGTGATCACCGTCTAACTGGTCTATGACCTGCGACCTCCTGATCCCAAAACAAACAAACACACACAGAGTACACATATCAATGCTTAACTCAATTGACTTACTAAATGCAAAAGTACCCAAACACATTCCCTTAAAATACACAAAGAGAACAACACATATCAATGCTGAACTTAAATGACTTACATAACGCAAAAGTACACAAACAGATAACTAACAAAATGTCAAGTTTACATGTTTAGTAATGTAATTTCAGCATGGTAATAATAAGGAATGCAGAGGCAAAATAATAGGTTGTGATGATAGGAATGGATTTGGTAATGTAGGGGTGATGGCTGGAGCCCCATGTTTTGTTTGTTGGATGGTTTGGAAAGAGGCCAACAGGCAGGAACGGGCAGTCCCAGTAGGGCTGAGTGACATGGTTGGTGGGGCTCCAGAGACCTAAGACAGGGAAAACAACAAAGGAGTATGATTTGTGTTTGGAACGTATGAACATAAAAACAGAAGATACAAGTTTTGAGATGGTGAACACGACAGCTCATGTGGCAAAAAGAGACATGAGAGCATCAATTCTGCTCAGTCAGTCTGCTCTGTCGGTGATCAGCGACTTGAGAAGAATTTATGCTCTCAAACACCGCTGTGACTAAGAAGTCTGACCTGCGTTCCAAGACAAATAGCCTGTTGAGCTGGTCCCTGCCAGGGCTGTCTGCTCTACCCTGCACCAGACTCCCTGCCTGGGCCCCGAAGGCCCCCATCGTCTCCCTGTCATCCAGCCGTCTGGTCCTGTGCACATCAGCCAACCACACATACTTTGGTCTCCCCACACTGGGACCCCGGGGGTCGTCACCCTGGTCCTCAGCCCGGCCCTTGTCCACCTTCACCATGCCCCTGGTAGACTCACCCCGTAGCCAGCCGAAGGACGTGCTGGTGGCAGAGCATCTTGAGCCCATTGGGGACCTGCCAATCAGGACCTGAGGACAAGGGGAGGAGGAGGAAGAGCAACCAGAAGAGGAGGAAGAGACGGGAGATGCCAAGGGACCGTTGATGGGGAGGAAGACAAACCTCAGGGGGTCCCTGGGAGAAACACTGGACAGAGACAAAGATGGCTGCCAGGAGTCTGTAGCTGGTATGTTCTTCTCTAGGGAGGAGCAACCACTCTCTGCCCGAGACTTGGGTCCGGAATGTAGAAGGAATTGTTGGGCATCTGGGGAGGGAGTTCCAAGGAGAGGGAACGGGGGAAGAGGAAGGGAAGGGTTAATCTGCAATACAGATAAATCAATGGGAATAACCAGTAAATTGTAGGTAAATTTGTGCATAAAGTGGGCCACCAACAGGAACGTGTGTGTGTGTATATGTGTGTCTGTGTGGTGTGTCTGTGTGAGTGTATAAACGCTGGTTTCACTCAGTCAGGAATAATCTGTCCCGAGCTGGGGCTTTGTGGCAACTCCAGTGCCTTCAGAAAGTATTCACATCCCTTGATTTTTTCCACATTTTGTTGTGTTACAGCCTTAACTTCTTCGATATAGCTCTTTTAATTTTTGGGAAAAAAAACATTCCCGTTTTAAACAAGATATTTTGTCACGACAAGATGCTCGACTATGCATATAATTGACAGCTTTGGAAAGAAAACACTCTGACGTTTCCAAAACTGCAAAGATATTGTCTGTGAGTGCCACAGAACTAATGCTACAGGTGAAACCAAGATTAAATTTCATACAGGAAGTGCCCCAGATTTTGAATGCGCTGTGTTCCAATGTCTCCTTATATGGCTGTGAATGCGCCAGGAATGAGTCTACACTTTCTGTCGTTTCCCCAAGGTGTCTGCAGTATTGTGACGTATTTGTAGGCATATCATTGGAAGATTGACCATAAGAGACTACATTTACCAGGTGTCCACTTGGTGTCCTCCGTCGAAATTATTGCGTAATCTCCAGCTGCGTGCATTTTTCCATTTGGTTCAGAAGAGAAACCAAACTGCCACGAATGATTTATCATCGAATAGATATGTGAAAATCACCTTGAGGATTGATTCTAAACAACGTTTGCCATGTTTCTGTCGATATTATGGAGTTAATTTGGAAAAAAGTTTGGCGTTTTAATGACTGAATTTTCGGGGGGTTTTCTTAGCCAAACGTGATGAACAAAACGGAGCGATTTCTCCTACACAAATAATCTTTTTGGGAAAACTGAACATTTGCTATCTAACTGAGAGTCTCCTCATTGAAAACATCCGAAGTTCTTCAAAGGTAAATTATTTTATTTGAATGCTTTTCTTGTTTTTGTGAAAATGTTGCCTGCTGAATGCTAGGCTTAATGCTATGCTAGCTATCAATAGTCTTACACAAATGCTTGTGTAGCTATGGTTGAAAAGCATATTTTGAAAATCTGAGATGACAGTGTTGTTAACAAAAGGCTAAGCTTGTGAGCCAATATATTTATTTCATTTCATTTGCGATTTTCATGAATAGTTAACGTTGCGTTATGGTAATGAGCTTGAGGCTATGATTACGCTCCCGGATACGGGATTGCTCGACGCAAGAAGTTAATTTAAAATAGATTAAATTCATATTTTTTGTCATCGCTCCTTGTGGCGGGCAGGGCGCCTGCAAGCTAACTTCGGTTGTTAGTTGGACGGTGTTTCCTCCGACACATTGGTGCAGCTGGCTTTCGGGTTAAACAAGCAGTGTGTCAAAAAGCAGTGCGGCTTGGCGGTCATGTTTCGGGGGATCAAATCAAATCAAATTTTATTTGTCACACACACATGGTTAGCAGATGTTAATGCGAGTGTAGCGAAATGCTTGTGCTTCTAGTTCCGACAATGCAGTGATAACCAACAAGTAATCTAACTAACAATTCCAAAACTACTGTCTTATACACAGTGTAAGGGGATAAGGAATATGTACATAAGGATATATGAATGAGTGATGGTATAGAGCAGCATACAGTAGATGGTATCGAGTACAGTATATACATATGAGATGAGTATGTAGACAAAGTAAACAAAGTGGCATAGTTAAAGTGGCTAGTGACATAAGGATGCAGTCGATGATCTAGAGTACAGTATATACGTATGCATATGAGATGAATAATGTAGGGTAAGTAACATTATATAAGGTAGCATTGTTTAAAGTGGCTAGTGATATATTTACATCATTTCCCATCAATTCCCATTATTAAAGTAGCTGGAGTTGGGTCAGTGTCAATGACAGTGTGTTGGCAGCAGCTACTCAATGTTAGTGGTGGCTGTTTAACAGTCTGATGGCCTTGAGATAGAAGCTGTTTTTCAGTCTCTCGGTCCCAGCTTTGATGCACCTGTACTGACCTCGCCTTCTGGATGATAGCGGGGTGAACAGGCAGTGGTTCGGGTGGTTGATGTCCTTGATGATCTTTATGGCCTTCCTGTAACATCGGGTGGTGTAGGTGTCCTGGAGGGCAGGTAGTTTGCCCCCGGTGATGCGTTGTGCAGACCTCACTACCCTCTGGAGAGCCTTACGGTTGAGGGCGGAGCAGTTGCCGTACCAGGCGGTGATACAGCCCGCCAGGATGCTCTCGATTGTGCATCTGTAGAAGTTTGTGAGTGCTTTTGGTGACAAGCCGAATTTCTTCAGCCTCCTGAGGTTGAAGAGGCGCTGCTGCGCCTTCTTCACGACGCTGTCAGTGTGAGTGGACCAATTCAGTTTGTCTGTGATGTGTATGCCGAGGAACTTAAAACTTGCTACCCTCTCCACTACTGTTCCATCGATGTGGATAGGGGGTGTTCCCTCTGCTGTTTCCTGAAGTCCACAATCATCTCCTTAGTTTTGTTGACGTTGAGTGTGAGGTTATTTTCCTGACACCACACTCCGAGGGCCCTCACCTCCTCCCTGTAGGCCGTCTCGTCGTTGTTGGTAATCAAGCCTACCACTGTTGTGTCGTCCGCAAACTTGATGATTGAGTTGGAGCGTGCGTGGCCACGCAGTCGTGGGTGAACAGGGAGTACAGGAGAGGGCTCAGAACGCACCCTTGTGGGGCCCCCGTGTTGAGGATCAGCGGGGAGGAGATGTTGTTGCCTACCCTCACCACCTGGGGGCGGCCCGTCAGGAAGTCCAGTACCCAGTTGCACAGGGCGGGGTCGAGACCCAGGGTCTCGAGCTTGATGACGAGCTTGGAGGGTACTATGGTGTTGAATGCCGAGCTGTAGTCGATGAACAGCATTCTCACATAGGTATTCCTCTTGTCCAGGTGGGTTAGGGCAGTGTGCAGTGTGGTTGAGATTGCAGCTGGTTCTGCTCACACTGCCCTACCCTGTGCTCTGACCTCTTTCTCCCCTCTCTCTCCAGATGAAATCTCGCGTCTTGTGACGGCCGGCCGCCCAACAACCTGCCCGCTTGACCCTATCCCCTCCTCTCTTCTCCAGACCATTTCCGGAGACCTTCTCCCTTACCTCACCTCGCTCATCAACTCATCCCTGACCGCTGGCAACGTCCCTTCCGTCTTCAAGAGAGCGAGAGTTGCACCCCTTCTGAAAAAACCTACACTCGATCCCTCCGATGTCAACAACTACAGACCAGTATCCCTTCTTTCTTTTCTCTCCAAAACTCTTGAACGTGCCGTCTGGGCCTGCAGCCTTGCGAGGGTTAACACGTTTAAATGTCTTACTCACCTCGGCTGCAGTGAAGGAGAGTCCGCATGTTTTCGTTGCAGGCCGTGTCAGTGGCACTGTATTGTCCTCAAAGCGGGCAAAAAAGTTATTTAGTCTGCCTGGGAGCAAGACATCCTGGTCCGTGACTGGGCTGGGTTTCTACTTGTAGTCCATGATTGACTGTAGACCCTGCCACATGCCTCTTGTGTCTGAGCCATTGAATTGAGATTCCACTTTGTCTCTGTACTGACGCTTAGCTTGTTTAATAGCCTTGCGGAGGGAATAGCTGCACTGTTTATATTCGGACATGTTACCAGACACCTTGCCCTGATTAAAAGCAGTGGTTCGCGCTTTCAGTTTCACGCGAATGCTGCCATCAATCCACGGTTTCTGGTTTGGGAATGTTTTTATCGTTGCTATGGGAACGACATCTTCGACGCACGTTCTAATGAACTCGCACACCGAATCAGCGTATTCGTCAATATTTCCATCTGACGCAATACGAAACATGTCCCAGTCCACGTGATGGAAGCAGTCTTGGAGTGTGGAGTCAGCTTGGTCTGACCAGCGTTGGACAGACCTCAGCGTGGGAGCCTCTTGTTTTAGTTTCTGCCTGTAGGCAGGGATCAGCAAAATGGAGTCGTGGTCAGCTTTTCCGAAAGGGGGGCGGGGCAGGGCCTTATATGCGTCGCGGAAGTTAGAGTA
Source organism: Oncorhynchus nerka (assembly GCF_034236695.1). Classification (NCBI taxonomy): domain Eukaryota; kingdom Metazoa; phylum Chordata; class Actinopteri; order Salmoniformes; family Salmonidae; genus Oncorhynchus; species Oncorhynchus nerka. The sequence continues at coordinate 1,828,609 of NC_088421.1, forward strand.
ACAATGATCCAAGGTTTTACCACCCCTGCTTGCGCAATCGATATGCTGATAAAATTTAGGGAGTCTTGTTTTCAGATTAGCTTTGTTAAAATCCCCAGCTACAATGAATGCAGCCTCCGGATAAATGGTTTCCAGTTTGCAAAGAGTTAAATAAAGTTCGTTCAGAGCCATCGATGTGTCTGCTTGGGGGGGATATATACGGCTGTGATTATAATCGAAGAGAATTCTCTTGGAAGATAATGCGGTCTACATTTGATTGTGAGGAATTCTAAATCAGGTGAACAGAAGGATTTGAGTTCCTGTATGTTTCCTTCATCACACCATGTCTCGTTAGTCATGAGGCATACGCCCCGCCCCTCTTCTTACCAGAAAGATGTTTGTTTCTGTCGGCGCGATGCGTGGAGAAACCCGTTGGCTGCACCGCATCGGATAGCGTCTTCCCAGTAAGCCATGTTTCCGTGAAGCAGAGAACGTTGCAGTCTCTGTTGTCCCTCTGGAATGCTACCCTTGCTCGGATTTCGTCAACCTTGTTGTCAAGAGACTGGACATTGGCAAGAAGAATGCTGGGGAGTGGTGCGCGATGTGCCCTTTTTCGGAGTCTGACCAGAACACCGCCTCGTTTCCCTCTTTTTCGGAGTCGTTTCCTTGGGTCGCTGCATGCGATCCATTCCGTTGTCCTGTTTGTAAGGCAGAACACCGGATCCGCGTCGCGGAAAACATATTCTTGGTCGTACTGATGGTGAGTTGACGCTGATCTTATATTCAGTAGTTCTTCTCGACTGTATGTAATGAAACCTAAGATGACCTGGGGTACTAATGTAAGAAATAACACGTAAAAAAACAAAAAACTGCATAGTTTCCTAGGAACGCGAAGCGAGGCGGCCATCTCAGTCGGCGCCGGAAGTCAGTGACGCATGGCTCTTGACCTTTGCCTCTCCCGAGACCATTGTGGAGTTGCAGCGATGAGACAAGATCGTAATTACCGATCTGATATCATGAAATTGGGGAGAAAAAGCAAGTAAAAATATTTTTTTAAATATATAAAAAAACAAATGTAAAAAACAATAATAAAATCACAGTACCAGTCAAAAGTTTGGACACATGGGTTTTTCTTTATTTTTTTCACAATTTTCTACATTGTAGAATAATAGTGAAGACATTAAACTATGATTTAACACACATGGAATCATGTAGTAACCAAAAAAGTGTAAAAGTAAAATATATTTTATATTTGAGATTCTTCGAAGTAGCCCCCCTTTGCCTTGATGACAGCTTTGCACACTCTCAGCATTCTCTCAACCAAGTTCACTTGGAATGCTTTTCCAACCATCTTGAAGGAGTTCCCATGTATGCTGAGCACTTGTTGGCTGCTTTTCCTTCACTCTGCGGTACAACTCATATCCAAACAATCACAATTAGGTTGAGGTCGGGTGATTGTGTAGGCCAGGTCATCAAATGCAGCACTCCGTCACTCTCCTTCTTGGTCAAATAGCCCTTACACAGCCTGGAGGTGTGTTGGGTCATTGTACTGCTGAAAAACAAATTATAGTCTCACTAAGCGCAAACCATAGGATGGCGTATCGCTGAAGAATACTGTGGTAGCCATGCTAGTGTGCCTTGAATTCTAAATAAATCACAGACAGTGTCACCAACAAAGAACCCCAACACCATCACATCTCATCCTCCATGCTTCATGGTGGGAACCACACATGCAGAGATCATCCGTTCACCTACTCTGTCTCACACAAAGACACAACGGTTGGAACCTAAAATCTCACATTTGGACTCATCGGGACAAAATACAGATTTCCACCGGTCTACTGTCCATTGCTCATGTTTCTTGAACCAAGCTAGTCTCTTCTTCTTATTGATGTCCTTTAGTAGTGGTTTCTTTGCAGCAATTCAACCATGAATGCGTGATTCCTGCAGTCTTCTCTGAACAGTTCAGGTTTGAGATGTGTCTGTTACTTGAACTCTGTGAAGCATTTATTTGGGCTGCAATCTGATGTGCAGCTAACTCTAATGAACTTATCCTCTGCAGCAGAGGTAACTCTAGGTCTTCCTTTCCTGTGGCGGTCCTCATGAGAGCCAATTTCATCATAGCCCTTTATGGTTTTTGCGACTGCACTTGAAGAAACTGTCAAAATTCTTGAAATGTTCTGTATTGACTGACCTTCATGTCTTAAAGTAATGATAGACTGTCGTTTCTCTTTGCTTATTTGAGCTGTTCTTGCCATAATATGGACTTGGTCTTTTACCAAATAGGGCTATCTTCTGTATACCACCCCTACCTTGTCACAACACAACTTATTGGCTCAAACGCATTAAGAAGGAAAGAAATTCCACAAATTAACTTTTAACAACTCATACAGTACCTTGCAAAAGTATTCATCCCCTTTTGAGTTTTTCCTATTTTGTTGCATTACAACCTGTAATTTAAATGGATTTTTATTTGGATTTCATGTAATGGACATAGACAAAATAGTCCACATTGGTGAAGTGAAATGAAAATAATTACTTATTTAAAAAAAATAAAAAAAATAAAAAGTGGAAAAGTGGTGTGTGCATATGTATTCACCTCTTTGCTATGAAGCCCCTAAATAAGATCTGGTGCCAGCAATTACCTTCAGAAGTCACGTAATTAGATAAAGTCCACCTGTGCAATCTAAGTGTCACATGATCTGTCACATGATCTCAGTATACACCTGTTCTGAAAGGTCCCAGTCTGCAACACCACTAAGCAAGAGGCACCACCAAGCAAGCGGCACCATGAAGACCAAGAAGCTCTCCAAACTAGTCAGGGACAAAGTTGTAGAGAAGTACAGATCAGGGTTGGGTTATAAAAAATATCTGAAACTTTTAACATCCCAAGGATCCCACCGTTAGATCCGTTATTATAAGATAGCTTCTTTTGTTAGCGCGTTTGGTTAAAAAAATCCAAACGCGCGTTCAGGTCCAGCCGAACGTCGGACGAAAAGTTAAAAAAGTTATATTACAGTGCGTAGAAACTTGTCAAACTAGGTAGAGAATCAATCTTTAGGATGTTTTTATCATAAATGTTCGATAATGTTACACCCGGAGAATTCCTATGTCTGTAGAAAAACAATGGAACGAGAGCTAACTCTCTCGTGACTGCTCCTCACGAGCCTGTGGCACTCTGCCAGACACCTTGCTCAATCAGCTCTCATTCGCCCCCACTTCACAGTAGAAGCCTGAAACAACGTTCTAAAGACTGTTGACATCTTAGGAAGTGCAATATGACCCCATTTACACTGTATATTGGAATGGCAAACAGTTGAAAAACTGAAAACCTCAGATTTCCCACTTCCTGGTTGGATTTTTGTCAGGTTTTCGCCTGCCATATGAGTTCTGATATACTCACAGACATAATTCAAACAGTTTTAGACACTTCAGAGTGTTTTCTATCCAATACTACTAATAATATGCATATATTAGCATCTGGGACAGAGTAGCAGGCAGTTTACTCTGGGCACCTTATTCATCCAAGCTACTCAATACTGCCCCCCTGTCACCAAGAAGTTAAGCCATACACTCCACAGAGCTGGGCTTTATAGAAGAGTGGCCATTGCTTCACTTCTTATGGCTGGGGGCAGTATTGAGTGGCTTGGATGAATAAGTTGCCCAAAGTAAACGGCCTACTCCTCAGTCTCAGTTGCTAATATACAGTAGGGAGAACAAGTATTTGATACACTGCCGATTTTGCAGGTTGTCCTATTTACAAAGCATGTAGAGGTCTGTAATGTTTTATCATATGTACACTTCAACTGTGAGAGGCGGAATCTAAAACAAAAATCCAGAAAATCACATTGTATGATTTTTAAGTAATTAATTTGCATTTTATTGCATGACATAAGTATTTGATCACCTACCAACCAGTAAGAATACCGGCTCTCACATACCTGTTAGTTTTTCTTTAAGAAGCCCTCCTGTTCTCCACTCATTACCTGTATTAAATGCACCTGTTTGAACTCGTTACCTGTATAAAAGACACCTGTCCACACACTCAATCAAACAGACTCCAACCTCTCCACAATGGCAAAGACCAGAGAGCTGTGTAAGGACATCAGGGTTAAAATTGTAGACCTGCACAATGCTGGGATGGGCTACAGGACAATAGGCAAGCAGCTTGGTGAGAAGGCAACAACTGTTGGCGCAATTATTAGAAAATGGAAGAAGTTCAAGATGACGGTCAATCACCCTCGGTCTGGGGCTCCATGCAAGATCTCACCTCGTGGGGCATCAATGATCATGAAGTAGGTGAGGGATCAGTCCAGAACTACACGGCAGGACCTGGTCAATGACCTGAAGAGAGCTGGGACCACAGTCTCAAAGAAAACCATTAGTTACACACTACGCCGTCATGGATTAAAATCCTGCAGCGCAAGCAAGGTCCCCCTGCTCAAGCCAGCGCATGTCCATCTGAAGTTTGCCAATGACCATCTGGATGATCCAGAGGAGGAATGAGAGAAGGTCATGTGGTATGATGAGACAAAAATAGAGCTTTTTGGTCTAAACTCCACTCGCCGTGTTTGGAGGAAGAAGAAGGATGAGTACAACCCCAAGAACACCATCCCAACAGTGAAGCATGGAGGTGGAAAAATCATTCTTTGGGGATGCTTTTCTGCAAAGGGGACAGGATGACTGCACCGTATTGAAGGGAGGATGGATGGGGCCATGTATCGAGAGATCTTGGCCAACAACCTCCTCCCTCAGTAAGAGCATTGAAGATGGGTTGTGGCTGGGTCTTCCAGCATGACAACGACCCGAAACACACAGCCAGGGCAACTAAGGAGTGGCTCAGTAAGAAGCATCTCAAGGTTTGGAGTGACCTAGCCAGTCTTGTCATGAAGACAAGAAGGAATAGTCCGTTTGGAACTTTATTGACGATATATGTTAAAAACAATCCTAATGATTGATTCTGTACATAGTTTGAAATGTTTCTTCGACCTGTAAATAACTTTTTGATGTTTTTGTCCGATATAACGCTGACCAGAATGAGCGTTTGGATATGTTTTTCATCGGCAGGGACTGGGAAACTGTCCAGAACTGAAGGGATAGATGGTGCTAAATACAGGGAAATTCTTGAGAGAAACCTGATTCAGTTTTCCAGAGATTTGAGACTGGGATGGAGGTTCACCTTCCAGCAGGACAATGACCCTAGCATACTGCTAAAGCAACACTCGAGTGGTTTGAGGGGAAACATTTAAATGTCTTGGAATGGCCTAGTCAGAGCCCAGACCTCAATCCAATTGAGAATCTGTGGTATGACTTAGAGATTGCTGTGCATCGGCGGAACCAACTTGAAGGAGTTGGAGCAGTTTTGCCTTGAATAATAGGCACAAATCCCAGTGGCTAGATGTGCCAAACTTGCAGCTGTAATTGCTGCAAAAGGTGGCTCTAAAGTATTGACTTTGGGGGGGGGGGGGGTGAATAGTTATGCACGCTCAAGTTCAGTTTTTTTGTCTTGTTTGTTTCACAGGAAAAAATATTTTGCAACTTCAAAGTGGTAGGCATATTGTGTAAATCAAATGATAGAAAAATATCCAGACAACATAATAGAACATTTTTTAAGGGGGGTGAATACTTTCGCAAGCCACTATACCTGTTAATTGAAATTCATTCCAGGTGACTACCTCATGAAGCTGGTTGAGAGAATGCCAAGAGAGTACAAAGCTCTTTAACCCTTTTTTGGTTACTACATGATTCCATGTGTTATTTCATCATTTTGATGTCTTCACAAACATTCTACAATGTAGAAAATAGTAAAATAAAGAAAAACCCTTGAGTGAGTAGGTGTGTCTAAACTTTTGACTAGCACAGTATATATATATATATATATAAATCATTTTGCTGGCCTACACACAATACCCCATAATGTCAAAGTGGAATTATGTATTTAGAAATATGAATGAAATAATTAAAAATGAAAAGCTGAAATGTTTTGAGTACAGTCGTGGCCAAAAGTTTTGAGAATGACACAAATATTAATTTTCACAAAGTTTGCTGCTTCAGTGTCTTTAGATATTTTGTCAGATGTTACTATGGAATACTGAATTATAATTACAAGCATTTCATAAGTGTCAAAGGTTTTTATTGACAATTACATGAACTTGATGCAAAGAGTCAATATTTGCAGTGTTGACCCTTCTTTTTCAAGACCTCTGCAATCCGCCCTGACATGCTGTCAATTAACTTCTGGGCCACATCCTGACTGATGGCAGCCCATTCTTGCATAATCAATGCTTGGAGTTGGTCCGAATTTGTGGGTTTTTGTTTGTCCACCCACCTCTTGAGGATTGATCACACGTTCTCAATGGGATTAAGGTCTGGGGAGTTTCCTATCCATGGACCCAAAATATCAATGTTTTGTTCCCCGAGCCACTTAGTTATCACTTTTGCCTTATGGAAAGGTGCTCCATCATGCTGGAAAAGGCATTGTTTGTCACCAAACTGTTCCTGGATGGTTGGGAGAAGTTGCTCTCGGGAATGTGTTGATACCATTCTTTATTCATGGCTGTGTTCTCAGGCAAAATTGTGAGTGAGCCCACTCCCTTGGCTGAGAAGCAACCCCACACATGAATGTTCTCAGGATGCTTTACTGTTGGCATGACACAGGACTGATGGTAGCGCTCACCTTGTCTTCTCCGGACAAGCTTTTTTCCGGATGCCCCAAACAATCGGAAAGGGGATTCATCAGAGAAAATGATTTTACCCCAGTCCTCAGAAGTCCAATCCCTGTACCGTTTGCAGAATATCAGCCTCTCCCTGATGTTTCTCCTGGAGAGAAGTGGCTTCTTTGCTGCCCTTATTGACACTGGGCCATACTCCAAAAGTCTTCGCCTCACTATGCGTGCAGATGCACTCACACCTGCCTGCTGCCATTCCTGAGCAAGCTCTGTACTGGTGGTGCCCCGATCCCGCAGCTGAATCAACTTTAGGAGATGGTCCTAGCGCTTGCTGGACTTTCTTGGGCGCCCTGAAGCCTTCTTCACAACAATTGAACCACTCTCCTTGAAGTTTTTGATGATCTGATAAATGGTTGATTTAGGTGCAATCTTACTGGCAGCAATATCCTTGTCTGTGTACCCCTTTTGTGCAAAGTAATGATGACGGCACGTGATTCCTTGCAGGTAACCATGATTGACAGAGGAAGAACAATGATTCCAAGCACCACCCTCCTTTTGAAGCTTCCAGTCTGTATTTCGAACTCAATCAGCATGACGGAGTGATCTCCAGCCTTGTCCTCGTCAACACTCCCACCTGTGTTAGCGAGAGAATCACTGACCTTTTGTGGCAGGGCTGAAATTCAGTAGAAATGTTTTTGGGGGATTCAGTTCATTTGCATGGCAAAGGGGGACTTTGCAATTAATCGCAATTCATCTGATCACTCTTCATAACATTCTGGAGTATATGCAAATTGCCATCATACAAACTGAGGAAGCAAACTTTATGAAAATTAATATTTGTGTCATTCTCAAAACTTTTGGCCACGACCGTAGAGTATTACTTTATTAATTTTAAATTGTTTTATCACAGCATGCATCAATGACTTACAATGACAGAACACGCAACAATGACCAACACGATAAAAAGAAAAAATACACTAAGTCAAAGGCACATACACCAACTGTAGTATCTCTATAAGAATAGTCTGATTCAAGTGCTGATTTTCCATCCTAGAAAACAAGCAACAACATTTCCCAATAGAAAGACCCCATAAAACAGTTAATCAATTACACTCATTAAAAAGCCTCATGGCTGTGGGTAAAAATGACCATCTAAACCTCTCTTTGGAAAATCTGGGCAGGATGAATCTGATACGAAAGCTGTTTCTGCGTTGCATTAGAGTGCTGTGGATAGGGTGTGTGTCATTGTCCATGATCATGTGTGTTTTTACATGCAGCCTTTTTATGAACATGTCCTGCATTGATTCCAGGCTGCAACCAATTGTAGCACTGGCTTTGTTAATGATATTGTCAAGCTTGATTAAGTCTTCCTTAGCTAAATTCCCTTTCCAGCACACAATGGCATAGGTCACTACACTCGCCATGACACTGCTATAGAACATACAAAGCATTTTGTCACATACATTAAAAGATCTACTGCCTGGATTGGGCTTTTTGTTGATAGTTCAGTTTGTTGTCCACTCTTACACCCAAGTAATTATAAGAGACAACAGTGTCAATCTCTTCACAATTAATAGAAATCTACCACTAGCTCCTTGGTCTTCTGTACATTCAGGTCCAAGTAATTGGCCTCACACCAAGGACTCTGTTATATCCCTGTGATGAGCATCGTCTCCTCTCATGACACAGCTTACTATATTCATCAGATAATTTCTTGAAGTGGCTCAGTTCATTGTTGTGTGTGAAATCATTTGTGTAAAGGGTATTCAATCCCTTTGTTATGGCAAGATTAAATACACAAAATGACCAAAAGTTTGTGGACACCTGCTCGTTAAACATCTCATTCCAATATCATGGGCATTAATATGGAGTCCCCCCCCCCCCCTTTGCTGCTATAACAGCCTCCACTCTTCTGGGAAGGATTTCCACTAGATGTTGGAACATTGCTGCGGGGACTTCCTTCCATTCAGCCACAAGAGCATTAGTGAGGTCGGGTAGTGATGTTGGGCGATTAGGCTAGGCTCGCAGTCGGCATTCCAATTCATCCCAAAGGTGTTCGATGGAGTTGAGGTCAGGGGTTGTGCAGGCCAGTCAAGTTCTTCCACACTGATCTAGACAAACCATTTCTGTATGGACCTCGCTTTGTGCATGGGGGCATTGTCATGCTGAAACAGGAAAAGGCCTTCCCCAAACTGTTGCCACAAAGTTGGAAGCACAGAATGTCAATATATGATGTAAGATTTCCCTTCACTGGAATTAAAGGGCCTAGCCCGTATCATGAAAAACAGCTCCAGACTATTATTCCTCTTCCACCAAACTTTACAGTTGGCACTATGAATTCGGGCAGGTAGCATTCTCCTGGCATCCGCCAAATCTAGATCCGTCTGTCGGACTGCCAGATGGTGAAGGGTGATTCATCACTCCAGAGAACGTGTTTCCACTGCTCCAGAGTCTAATGGTAGCAAGCAATACACCACTCCAGCTGACTATTGGCATTGCGCATGGTGATCTTAGGCTTGTGTGCGGCTACTCGGCCATGAAAACACATTTCATGAAGCTCCAGACGAACAGTTCTTGTGCTGATGTTCCTTGCAGAGGCAGTTTGGAACTCGGTAGTGAGTGTTGCAACCAGGCGAGGACAGACAATTTTTACGCGCTTCAGCACTCAATGCTGTGAATTTCAAACACAGATTCAACCGCAAAGACCAGGGAGGTTTTCCAATGCCTTGCGAAGAAGGGCACCTATTGGTAGATGTGCAGAAATACATTTTAAAAAGCAGACATTGAATATAACTTTGAGCATGGTGAAGATATTGGATGGTGTATCAATAGACCCAGTCACTACGAAGATACAGGGGCGTCTACAAAGTAATGACTCAGTTGTGTGAATAGTTATGTAAATGAGATATTTCTGTATCACATTTTCCAAAATTGCTAGAATTTTTTAAAACATGTTTTCACTTTATTATTATGGGATATTGTGTGTAGATTGGGTGAGAAAAAAATAGATTTAATCCATTTGGAATTAAGGCTGCAACAACAAAATGTGGAAGGCACTGTAACTGCCCAGTGAAAATCTTACTTTTAAAAATGTATATTCTGTTAACTCATACCCAATTAATGTTGTTGACTCATTCTATACTTCTATTTGACCAAAGCATAAATTGGAGAGAGAAAAAGCAGTTTCAAAAATGCTTGATATAATACTGTAATACTCCTCAGGAGGATTAGCCAATTGGCGGTCTAGAGGAGGAAGAGATGTCCAATCAGCATTCTGCTTGCATGAATATTTTTAATGAGCGGTATACGCTCACACTATTCCAACACAATGCAGATTTTAAACAGGTCATGAACAGTAAAAATCGAAAATTATATTTGGATGAAACCAGATCAAAGTATGATGATCAAAGTATGAACAATTACTTGCTTATACATGGATAAAGTTTGATCATTTAGTTATTAGTCCCCTCCCACATGTCAAACACTTGTATTTAGGAGGCGGGATTATTAAAGGGATTTACAGTAACCTAGTTTAAAAAGTACCCTCTTGTAACCAACATCGGAGAAGGCTTGTTTGCAGAGGGATGTGGTTTATATAGCTCAAAAGTTACTCTACTCGTGACAAAATTTGAATGTAGGGTGTCAGCAAATATAATTCAAAGTTTACACTATCATCTATGGCACAGATATTTATGTCTCCCCTGTCATCTTTGTCTGGTGTTCAGGTCTTCAGCCAGCATGGAACAAAAAGGGAGGAAGGGTCATTCAAAACATGTCAACACATCCGTCAGTGTAGCTCTGACCCGCATAACAAGAGACGTGCCAGACAGGAGATGTATTCAAAAAATTGACATCATTGATGCAATTTCAATACCGTTTGAGTTGCTTTGTGTATCACCAAATTTGCTTGCATAGACACTCTGGTTATCCTCAAAGCCAGTGGAAATTCATTAGAAAAGATGGAAAAAGTAATGGGCCTAGACAGCTGCCTTGGAATTCCTCATTCTACCTGGATTATGTTGGAGAGGCTTCCATTAAAGAACCCCCTCTGTGTTCTGCTAGACAGGTAACTCTTTATCCAGAATATAGCAGGGGGTGTAAAGCCATAACACATCAGTTTTGCCAGCAGCAGACTATGATCGATAATGACAAAAGCCACACTAAAGTCTAACAAAACAGCCCCCACAATCTTTTTATCATCAATTTCTCTCAGCCAATCATCAGTCATTTGTGTAAGTGTTGTGCTTGTTGAATGTCCTTCCCTATAAGCATGCTGAAAGTCTATTGTCAATTTGTTTACTGTAAAATAGCATTGTATCTGGTCAAACACAATTTTTCCCAAAAGTTTACTAAGGGTTAGTAACAGGCTGATTGGTTGGCTATTTGAGCCAGTAAGGGGGGCTTTACTATTCTTAGGTAGCGGAATGACTTTTGCTTCCCTTCAAGCCGGGGGCACACACGTTCTAGAGGCTTAAATTGAAAATATGACAAATAGGCGTGGCAATATCGTCCGCTATTATCCTCAGTAATTTTCCATCTAAGTTGTCAAACCCCGGTGGCTTGTCATTGTTGATAGACATCAACAACAACAAAAATTCACCTCTTCCACACTAACTTTATGGAATTTAAAATTACAATGCTTGTCTTTCATAATTTGGTCAAATATACTTGGGTGTGTAATGTCAGCATTTGTTGCTGGCATGTCATGCCTAAATTTGCTAATCTTTCTGATTTTGAAAAAATCATTAAAGTAGTTGGCAATATCAGTTGGTTTTCTGATTAATGAGCCATCTGATTCAATGAATGATGGAGATGAGTTTGCCTTTTTTCCCAGAATTTAATTTAAGGTGTTCCAAAGCTTAGTCATTTTCTTAATGAGTGCATGCTTATTAGCAACTGGAATGAGCAATTTCATAAATGTGTCAAGTGCAGTGTCTGTTTTCTCCTCATTACACACCACTGACCAACAGATAGTCTTTACATCAATAACATAGGAATCACTACAAAACGTATTGTATGACACTATATTATATTAGGCTCAGCCTTTGGAACTCTGGTTTTCCTAGATATGGCTACTATATTGTGATCACTACATCTGATGGATCTGGATACTGCCTTCAAGCTCATTTCTGCAGCATTAGTAAAGATGTGATCAATACTGATTGATGATGTAATTCCTGTGCTGTTTGTAGCTACCTTGGTAGGTTGACTGATACCCTGAACCCGTTTGCAGGCACTGGTTACAGTTTGAACCATTTTTTTGGAGTCGGCAGCATAAAGGCGTGTTCCTTACATATGTTAGATGTAGTTTTTCTTTGCCTAAGTGAATGAGCTGGTATTGAGGCAAAAGGGTTGGGGCTGCCTTGGCAGGCGGACGAGTTACATTTTTCGTTGTTATGTGTTTATATGTTTGTCTTATTTTGTCACCCCTTCTCCAGAGACCTTCAGGGCTGGCTGCCTTTTGGAGGGGCTATTTTGGTTATAGAGTAGCAGTCTTATGAATTCACGTGTGTGCTTTTGCATTCTAATTATCACAAAGTGTGTTATCATCTTTCAGAGTGTTTAATCTCCAGTGTGCCATCTTACAACAAGTGTGAGTTGTACATGCAAGGCTTGAGTCTTGGAAACTTGGTGTTATTCCTTGCCCTGCTGCTAATTCATTGTGTGTGCCCTCTAAGCTGTATTTCCAGACAGTTAGTCTGTTCAAGTTGTGGTGACCTGTCTCCCTGTATGTATTGCCTCTTTATCTGTAATAAATCTTTCCACTTTGGTTAACTCTGTCAAATATTTGACATACCTGTGTATAACATGTCCCAAGTACATCCTCTCTTAACAAAAAGGTGGCATAGCACAGTTTCCATAAAGTTAACACAATACCATAAAGTAACAAAAATCACCTCACACACAACTCTCTCACATAAAACAGATGCGCAAACAAAAATACTCATAGCACTCCATTGCATAGAAAAACAAGTATGACCACACATTAAAGCCACAAAAAACATAAAAACAAACAATGGACCATATGTTTGCTCTTACCGTCTCTGGAGATGGTTTGACTGAGCTGGTCGAGGGAAGCGCTGCCACTCATGGAGGGAGACAAAGAGCAGAGAGAAGAGGAGGTGCTGATGGATGGAGAACTGCGGCTGCTTGGGAGGGTTCTTCTCCCGCCTCCTATCCTCTGCTGTTGTTCCTCCTGGCACCGCCAGGACCGACCTGTCGGAGTCTTCTCCACCATGGCTTTGCAAGCACTGCCGTGTCGGCTAGTGCTACCGCTAACACTATCGCTACTTTTGCTGCTAGCGCTTTTGCTGATGCTACAGCTAGGGCAACTGCTGTAGCTACCATTAGCACTTCCAGCACTGCCCCTAGTAGCACTGCTGTTACTTTTAATGCTAACAGTATTTTTCCTGCTGATGCCCAGCTGGTCAACTCCACTGGTCACAGCCACCCTAGCTGGCCCGGGTTCCTGGAAGGAGAGTGAGCGAGAGAAAGAAATAAAGAGGTAAGAGAAGGAGAGAGAGATTGAGTCAGAGCGAGAGAGAGAGATAATGTGAGTCACTCAGAAACAGACAAATAAGAGGGAGAAAGGGACGAGGAATGATGAGGATGCAGAAGTACATTTCAATCAAATCTGTGGATACTTCAACTGCTACCACTGGACGACCAATGTAAACTGTTTCCCATCTGACTCGACGAGGAATCCCCTATGTAGTCCAGTTAGCTCCTCTCCCTCATCAAGTTTAATGTCCCACGGAGCAGCGCCACGTCCCCTGCGTGCGTCCCAAATGGTAACGTATGGACCCAGGTCAAAATTATTTTACTATATAGAGAATGGGGTGCCATTTGGGACACGGATGCTCCTCCGCCTCTCAATCCCATCAGCCTGGGAGGGGAGTGTCCTTTAATCCTGTTCAGATCGCTGCAGCTAATTCTGTTAATGTGGCCATCTGACTGGGCCTTTTAATCACACAGCCGGCTGACCAACAACGCTAAAAGTCCCTCCCCACACACACACACACAAGCCTGACTAATGCTTAATTACACTAGAGCACAGGATGCCATCAGACAGACGTTCTAGGAAGACGGAATGCCATTGGGAGATGTGCAAATCTTGAGAGCTGCAACCTCACCAAGTACACACACACACACACACACACACACACACACACACAATAATCAATCAGTAGGGGCCATCTATCTGTGGCTGCACCATTTATAAAGCAGGGTGAAATCAATTGGCTCCAGCCTGCTGCCAGGAAAGTCCTGACTCTGCTACTGATGCAGTCATAAACAAACTCTTTAGTTCACTCCAAATGTTTTTCCAACCTTTTCAGACCTCAAGTAGTCTGACAAAATGAGTCTGCATCCCACAACATCTGTTGTGTAGTTTCAGCTATATACACAAGTTGTATTGTGTATATAGAATTCATCCCAACATTGGACATACTGTACTAGACATCATCTCACCATGTTGTTGACAAAGCTATAGAGGTAGAACAATGAGGAAAAGAAGGCGGGTTTACAGTATCTGTGGTTGTGTTATGATGAGTCGGAAGACAGGGTCTACCTGGGATGTGGGTGTGTCCACTTTCCTCTTCTTCTTTTGTGTCAGTTTGTGGGTCTTGGGGTATACAACAAGGGCCTCCTGCCACCTGCTTGAGAAAAACACATAGTTATAAACACACACACACACAAACAACACGGTATCAATTTAAATATATAATCACACAAAAACACACAAAACAGACAGCACACACAACCAGCTACATACAACAAGCCGGAATGTTGAGCATGGCTGATCTCCAACTGTTTGTCCCTGTGTATAGGCTAGTGCGTTTTCAGAGTCTAACAGTTAATTATATATATTGTATAACAATGTGTAGTCAAGTTTATAGAGGTCAGCTTCAGTAGCTAACCAGTGGATTAGGAAGCAGGAGAGTAGTGTTGACTACCCTGGATTAAACTCTTGAGATCTAGATTGCTGATATAAACGCATAAACTGTGTTTACACAGGCAGCACAATTCTGATCTTTTAAACAATTATTGGCATAAAAGCTGATCTAAATGGTTAAAAAAACAATGAGTGAATAAAACAATCAGAATTGGGCTGCCAGTGTAAATGCAGATGTAGACTGGAGAGGAAACAGTTAGACATTACTGTTTTATGTGTAATGCTTTCAAATGTATTATTGTATACTTGAGGTGCACTTGATTCAGATTAAGCTTTATCGTGTGCAGAATGGGTGGAGTTTGCAATTTTGGGACTACTCCAATGGTTCGGGTCAGGTTTGGAACAAACCCCTAAGCAACAGCCAGTTCTGATCGATTCCATCTTAACGAAAAATAATTAAAAGACCACTGAGGTCAAGAAGGCATTGCTGTCCTTAAAAAATGGCTGCCATCCAGACTGGAATAGAATTACGTATAGAACTAAATTATCCCTAAAGAGGATTAAGGCTTTAAATGAACATTTCATTAGTGGTAAAGAGGTTCACATCAAACAACTTTCAGTCATATGTAGAAGTTATTGTGAGAATTTTGTTTACTGTGAATTCCTGTTATGTGTTTGTTTTCTAAATAGATTATAGTTACTTAGAGTGATATGCCAGACATACTCCAGACAAGCAAACATTAAGGTTTGAGTCACAGACTTTCAGAATCTGCCGTCAAATAGTCTTTAGATAGACATAGTTTCAATGACATCCAGATTGTCCTGCTGATCACAATAAGAAAGTATCGCTCCTACAGTTACAAAGTGTCTCATGCACATTTAACATTCAGAAATAAAAGGCATTATGCTGGACTATTATCACGACAAGACCTCTAAAGCTTTCAAACTAATTTAACTCATATCTACACAAATAGAGTCCAATTATCTTTTCTAACACTACAATATTCCCATGTCTACATCTAAATATTCAGATTTCTTACTTCTGTTTCCTGGACATTGCCTGGTCTCAGAATAGTAGTTATTCCAGAAGAGATGTCCACAATAATCCACACCAGGCACAATAGATCCCTATCTCAAATGAGGAATGACCAAGACCGAACAATCCTTAAATAGCAATAATGTCGAACAAAGAAATCCAAATTGAGATAACAAGAATTCACAAGTATGCCATTCAGTCAGTGTTTGGGATACAGAGCCACACACACAAAGTCAGGTACTCAAGTAGACACACCAATCATGCTGCACACAGACACACACCTTGGTGCACACACATACATACACACACAAACACATTAACACCCCCACTTTAATCCTGTTCAGACAGTTGACACACTACATTACAGTCTTACTGGATTAAGCATAGATTTCTTCAGATTTACAGCCTAATGACACTTAAAGTACAAGGAAACAAGGATGAGAGAGGAACAGGGAGACAGTGAGAGAGTGATGAAGGAGATGGGGAGCGAGAAAGAGAGAGACTCAGGAAGAACAGACAAGAGGGAGAGAGGAAGGGTAAGAGAAACGGGGAGACAAGAGGGGGTTGGTTATATTTGCATTAAATATCTGTGTTAAAGGCTTTAACCCTTGCTAAACACTATAATCCAGAAAGCCCATCAGCATTGAACTTGAACTGAGGGGACCTGTAACTAGTCTAAGTCAGAGAAGCTTACTCACTGATGTGGCTAAAATTGGTAGAGCATAGCGCTTGCAACTCTGCAGTCAGGATAGTGGAATACATTCCCCCTGGCGCCACACATACGAAAATGTGTACAAGCACTAATGTCAAATGCTTGGAATAAAGTGTCTGCTAAATTGGATATATAATATTGACTGGGTAAATGAGGAGTGAGAGGCACAGGAGGAACATTACAATTAGGATCTAAATCAAAACCTTTTCCCCCAAAAGCCACCACACTTGGCCACAGTTTCAAAGGCTCATTTGGGTAGCTGCAGTTTAAGACTTATTACACTAGAGGGAGCCATCAGCAGTGTGTGTGTATTTCCCTCTAAGCCAATGATTGCCTACTTGGTGTCAACACAGATAAGGTTATCTGTGGCATAATACTGTGTCTGTGTTGTTTTTTCACCCTGCTCTGCTCTCACCATGACATCCAAGGCGTCATAAACTCTGGGACTACTACATCTCCATCTGTTTTTCAATGTAAAACATCTAATGTAAACCCCGCTCCTCCGCTCTCTCCACTGGCTTCCAGTTGAAGCTCGCATCCGCTACAAGACCATGGTGCTTGCCTACGGAGCTGTGAGGGGAACGGCACCTCAGTACCTCCAGGCTCTGATCAGGCCCTACACCCAAACAAGGGCACTGCGTTCATCCACCTCTGGCCTGCTCGCCTCCCTACCACTGAGGAAGTACAGTTCCTGCGCAGCCCAGTCAAAACTGTTCACTGCTCTGGCCCCCCAATGGTGGAACAAACTCCCTCACGACGCCAGGACAGCGGAGTCAATCACCACCTTCCGGAGACACCTGAAACCCCACCTCTTTCAGGAATACCTAGGATAGGATAAAGTAATCCTTCTCACCCCCACCCCCCCCTTAAAAGATTTAGATGCACTATTGTAAAGTGGCTGTTCCACTGGATGTCTTAAGGTGAACGCACCAATTTGTAAGTCGCTCTGGATAAGAGCGTCTGCTAAATGACTTAAATGTAAATGTAAAACATCTCTTTAACAATACTTCCTGTTGATCCAACCTCTCACCTGTGCCCTCTGTGTCAGTCAGTTCAAAGGTGAGAGGGGTTCACCGACACAGCTGATATAACCTAGAGGATTTAGAGAGAAGGGGAGAGGGATGACGTGAAGGAGAGAGACTGTAGGTGTGTGGTCTCACCTGGTGTCCACATTAAGTGGCCAAAGAGTACTTTATGCTGAAAAACAGACACATGAGGACAAACAACAGAAGATAATTTCATTATTAGACATAAATACCACTTGAAGCTTGATGATGACTTGAACATTTTAATTAATCAGCTGTGTAGTGCTAAGGCAAAAACAAAAATGTGCACAGATGTTTGGAGTAGAGGTCGACCAATTAATCGGAATGGCCGATTAATTAGGGCCGATTTCAAGTTTTCATAACAATCGGAAATCGGTATTTTTGGGCACTGATTTCCGATTAAAAATATATATATATATTATACCTTTTATTTAACTAGGCAAGTCAGTTAAGAACACTTTCTTATTTTCAATGAATGCCTAGGAACTGTGGGTTAACTGCCTTGTTCAGGGGCAGAACGACACATTTTCACCTTGTCAGCTCAGTGGTTCCAATCTTGCAACCGCACAGTTAACTAGTCCAAAGCTCTAACCACTCCACAAGTAGCGCGAATGCAGTAGAAGCCAAAGTAAATGGCTAGCTAGCATTAAACTTATCTTATAAAAAAACAATCAATCATAATCACTAGTTATAACTACTAATCCAGTTTAGCAGGCAATATTAACCAGGTGAAATTGTGTCATTTCTCTTGCGTTCATTGCACGCAGAGTCAGGGAATATGCAACAGTTTGGGCTGCCTGGCTCATTGCGAACTAATTTGCCAGAATTGTACATAATTATGACATACATTGAAGGTTGTGCAATATAACAAGAATATTTAGATTAAGGGATTCCACCCGTTAGATAAAATACCGAACGGTTCCGTACTTCACTGAAATAATAAACGTTTTGTTTTCGAAATTATAGTTTCCGGATTCGATCATATTAATGACCAAAGGCTCGTATTTCTGTGTGTTATTATGTTATAATTAAGTCTGATTTAATAGAGCAGTCTGACTGAGCAGCAGCAGGCCCGTAATCATTCATTCAAACAGCACTCGTGCGTTTTGCCAGCACCTCTTCGCAAGCTCAGCGCTGTTTATGACTTCAAGCCTATCAGCCTAATGGCTGGTGTAACCAATGTGAAATGGCTACCAATGTGAAATACTGTTTCAAACGTCACTCGCATTTAGATTTGGAGTAGTTATTCCCCTTGCGCTGCAAGGGCCGCGGAGCGTGGAGCGATGGGTAACGATGCTTTGTGTGTGGCTGTTGTCGACGTGTTCGTGGTTCGAGCCCAGGTAGGGGTGAGGAGGGGGACGGAAGCTATACTGTTACACTGGCAATACAATAGTGCCTATAAGAACATCCAATAGTCAAAGGTATATGAAATACAAATGGTATAGAGAGAAAAAGTCCTATAAATACTATATTAACTACAACATAAAACCTCTTACCTTGGAATATTGAAGTCTCATGTTAAAAGGAACCACCAACTTTCATATGTTCTCATGTTCTGAGCAAGGAACTTAAACGTTAGCTTTTTTACATGGCACATATTTTACATGGCACACATTTTAATGGCACACATTTTAATGGCACATATTACTTTCTTCTCCAACACTTTGTTTTTGCTTTATTTAAACCAAATTGAACATGTTTCATTATTTATTTGAGGATAAATTGATTTTATTGATGTTTTATATTAAGTTAAAATAAGTGTTAAATCAGTATTGTTGTAATTTATAATTATTACAAATAAAAAAATTGTCCGATTTAATCGGCATCGGCTTTTTTGGTCCTCCAATTATCGGTATCGGCGTTGAAAAATCATAATCGGTCGACCTCTAGTTTGGAGCATTCCGATATGCCACAGTTGGTGAGGTGTCAGGTTCGCCTCTACTTAAAAGGTGATTATTCCAACTCTCTGTGAAATGCTGCAGATCTGCCCGCAGACAAGACAGGTACACACATCCCACACAGAAGAGGTAGATAGAATTTGAAAGGTCAAGGTATCATTCTTCCTCCAAACTGTGCATGTGAGACAGGTTCCATGCACAACAAGACAGGCAGAGAGGAAGAGAGAAAGAGAACACAGAACAGTTTAATTACCTCTGGTTATGGACACTTTCCCCAGCAATTAAGCTTCCACGGCCTGTTCCTCAGACCGTGAACATCTGGCAAAATTTACATTTTCGACCCCTTGATCAGCTCGCACACTGAAAGTAAAGAAAATAGCTTTTTTTTTTTGTAGATATGAAAACAACAACTGAGATATGACCATTCAATCGAAAGCAGCAGATGCCATTTACAGGATATGTCAATACAACACAGAAAGCTTAACACCAGACTGGTATTGTGGTTCATTAGGTGCTGGGAAATATGCAATATGTATACTATATGCAATATGTATACAAAATAATATACAACAGGTTAGTATCTTGAAAACAAAGCATTGGAATTAAAAGTGAAATGTTTAACATATTAACCTGCTTCATTATTTATGTATTACCAGTTGATGAAGAACAACTCCAATTTCATACATCATTGAACATTTGTCTAGGAATAAGTAAGAATAAAAAAAGTTTAAATAACTTCTTAGATTTGATGGAGACATTATAAATCTTAGTACCTTATCAATGTATGGTTTGTATCAATGTGGACGAGAGACAGGGATAGAGGAACAGAGCATTTTTGCCGATTAATGCAACGCAGATGGATCATTCTGGCAATGATACCTTCACCATCTACACACTGCAAAGACTCTTCGCCATTGTACACGATGGTCTACTCTGAGACTTTCTTTGACCATTCTAAAGCCCGCATGGGGCATCCTTGCCTTAATGGCGCTGACTTTCTTGTCTAACTCTTCATTTGGCATATCAGAATAGCATTCCCTGACAGACATATTGTGCTCTTTCATCCTTCTGTAAACAAAGCTAACCGTTACACTGTCATGAAATATGATTATATATCGACTTTGAAACAAATACGACATGGCTTATGAGTTGACATGAAAGAAAGTTAGGTTAATTCAACTGTAAATGGCGAGAACAGGCGTTCGTTGCTAAATGCTTTTGGTTAGCTTGAGAATAATAATAGCATGATTTATCATTCTACGGTATGTATCTATGTAATATATAATGTCATGTTATGAACCGACACTGAATCGTAGGAGCTAACTACTAGCTATGTAAAAGTTGGAGTGCTGCTTATCCGAGATGCCATCATGACACAGTCCTTCTTCATAGGTGTCCGCTATGACTTCCTTTGTGTCGGAAAGAAAGGCTGAACAGTATTGGTTGTAGCCAAACTGATACTCAAAAAAATTGCCAAATTGGAGGGTGGTTGTTAGCGAGAGTTTTGTTTTCAAATTCCTTTATTTGTTCTCGAAATATTTTTGGGGAAGAAAATGCATAAAGTTTTGTGCTCTATTACTAAATATTTGATCGCAAATCTTCTTTTTTACTCTGAAGCCTCGTTTTGGCTTTCAGAACAATTATTTTGGATTGAAAACATTTTAAAAGTTGCTTTCAGAAAAAAATGTTTGACTAGAAAATAAAGTTTTGCTCTCGACAAAAAGACATCAATTTGTTGCAAGTTGGTGAGGGGGGCTAATAGCTGAACAATAGACTATTCAATCTTTACTAAAGTATAGTCTAATAGCCGAGGTGTGAAAAAAACGTCCTATTACAGACCAGATTTGCCTTAACGACCAAGGGGGAGTTAGAGCACTGATTGTGCTTTTGGGTCCCAATGCACTACTGTCTCTAACTGACAATGAATGGGCAATATACACCAACTAATAAACTGACAATTGTGTAGGACTTCAAATGAAACAAGCAGGGAGCAGGTTTCGAACTCTCAATCTTCTTGCCCGAAGTCCAGCGCGCTATCGACAGTGCACCAAAAGCATGATCAAGCCGCAGTCGATAGAGCGCGTCCTTGCGGTAGCTTGCTACTCAATGTAATAAAGTAATGGCTTTTCAAATAAATTCCCTGCACGTTATGTTGGCTGACAATTTGTTAGCTGCGCTGTCCTTACGAACCACATAGCATATCATTACAGCAGTATGTACTATCTACCTAACGTTAATAGTTATACATCAAACTTGACCGTATATTAACTAGAGGCTATCTAACTACCCAACGTTTATTGACTTGATTATTCCCGTCATTCTTAGCCTGGCTGAATGGTATTGTCGTGTGCGTTCTCAATGGACATACGGGTGCTTTTGTAAATTCTCTCTGGCTATCTACTCCGATTTCAGCGCACTCTCATCTGAGTGAACCAGAGCGCAGAATAATGAATTTACGAGCGCTCAACACCCATTGAATATGGCCGGTGTCAGTAAACGGTCGGCAAAAAAACGTAATTAAATTGTTTCCCGCAGCACCGTTACAGACACCAACGCTCTGGTTAACACGAAAACTGCCTAACCAGCTCTGCTAGGGCAAGTAAAATGGTCAGAGTGGTCTCATTTGTGTCTGGAAGTAGCTAGCAAGCTAGCCAACATTAGCTTAGGTGCTTGACTGCTTCGGCACGAACGTCCAGTGTACGCTCAGAGTGAAACGGTCTGAATTTACCCAGAGGGTTTTGCGTTTTTCATGGAATAGAAACTCTATAATATTGTAACGACCCTGGGTTTATACGCGGGCATATCGACTCTGCCGCTTGAGCATGCTTTTGCGGCACAGTCGATAGCGCGCCGGAGCTCGGGCTAGAAGGTCCAGGGTTCGAGACCTGCTCCCTGCTGTTTCATTACACTGGTGTCAGAAGTGATCGGATCTTGCATCCACGACAGTGCGTGTGCTTGGCCGGTGAGCGCGTTCCTGTAAGACGTAGAGTCGCAAGCTAGCGCGAGGACGCGCTCTTTGAAAGGAGAGTGTAACACCCTAGGTTTATAAGCGCGGATATTGGCTTGAGCATGCTTTTGCTGCATAGTCGATAGCGCGCCGGACCTCGGGCTAGAAGGCCGAGGGTTCGAGACCTGCTCCGAGCTGTTTGATTACAATATTAATCAAATTAATTAAGCAAGTACCAGTCAAACGTTTGGACACACCTACTCATTCCAGGATGTTTCTGGTGGTCAAACTAGCAATAACTTGCAGTAACAGAAAAAAATGGCTGAGAATTAAATTATGTGCCACAGAATTCTGAGGCAGCACGCAAGGTGTGCCGCAGTATGACACAACTTTCAAAGGAGGAACCACTGTACAGTATTTAGCTGGTATTTATAAACTTTTATAAAAATTACACATAAAATAGCCTAACAATTCTCCTGAAGTATTTCTCGCTGCATCTCTCTGTCTGTCTTTTGTTCTCTTTCTTTCTCTTAGAAAAACCTTTTATGTGTCTGTGCTTAAGAGTTTAGTGACTTTCAACATGGCTCCGTCATAGGATACCACCTATCCAACAAGTCAGTTTGTGCTATGTAGTATCTGGGATCTACATCTGTTTATATTAGTTACTATGCTGTTACTAAGCAGTAATGTATTATGGCAGTGTTACGTTACTACACCTAATAGGAAATGCACATGCGCACTAGGGTGCCGGGAACTGTAGAGCACGAGGGGTTTTGACTAAACGAAAACTAACTGTACTCCCGTCTCCTGCCTGGTCATTTCTCCACAACACAAATATTACAGTGGCGACGAGGATGGGATTAAACTACATAAACGGACATTGTTTGAAGGGAAGAATGTTGCGTGAGTAATGAAACTCAAAATAATTATGTAATTCGTCAGTTATTTTTTATTTTCTTTTGCCAGTAGAGAAGGCTAAGCACTGCTAGCATTGCTAGTACAGTATTCAGGAGCTGCCAACTAGCAAGACTATTGGAGTCCAGAATAGCGACACTGCCCTCTGGTGGTTAAATTTAAAAAACTGTCTCATTGAACCCATTGAAATTAGGCGATCTCAGTGGAGAAATATTGTCAAGTGGGAAAAAAAGGAAGAAGGGACGTAACAGGGTGTGTACATTAATACAAATGAGTGCAGTGAATGAGGTAATTGCAGAAACTTCTGAAGTGAAGAAGTAGATGAAAATTCAGAAAATTAAGGAATATAAGGAAACTGAACAATTAACTGTGAAAATGGCAACCATTGGTCGAGTATCAGAGATTGAGGCTACAAAAGAGGATTTTGATTCCTATTTGGAGCGTTTTGAGCGTTGGCTGGCTGCAAATGAAATCAAAGAGGAAAAGAAAGCAGACGTATTTCTCAGTGTTTTGGGTCCAACTGAGTATGGATTGCTGAAAGGTCTCATTGAACCAATGAAAGCAGTGGAGTTGAACTATGCAGAACTGACTGAAACGCTTTCAAGGTATTTCAAGCCTAAGCCAATTCTCATTGCAGAACGTTTCAGATTTTACCAATGTCACCAGAGTCTAGGGGAAACCGTGGCTGACTACATCCTTGCTTTGAAAAGGCTGGCAAGTACATGTGAGTTTGCACGATTTCTTGATGATGCTCTCCGAGACAAGTTTGTATGTGGTCTCACAGGTGAAGCATATCATAGAAGGCTCCTGTCAGAGAAGGACCTGACCTTTAAGAAAGCCTGTGATATAGCACTTGGACTCGAACTTGCCCACAGGGATACTATTGAGCTATCGGGACATGCAGAACGTCAGAAAGGTGCTCACAAGGTCAGTGATGCACGTGGTGGAAAAAGCTCACAAAAGTCACACTTTTTTCAGTCCCGTCCTCAAGGTTACACAAGAACAAAGCAGCCCACATCTCAAAGGTCTAAGCCAAGTTGCTACAGATGTGGGGAGATAATCATCAGCACAGTGAATGTCGATTCCAAAATGAAAAGTGCCACAATTGTGGAAAGGTTGGACATTTACAGAGAGTGTGTAAAGCCTCGAAACGCACAGCAAGAGCGCACAAAGTGTCAGACACAGCACAATACGAGGAAGGTACAACTGAAACAGTATTGGAACTGTTCACAGTGTACACAGCTCAACAACTAAAAGATGGAATCTATCTCAACATGGAGTTAGCGGGGAAACCAGTAAAAATGCAGCTGGACACCGGAGCGTCTGTATCCCTGGTTCCAGAGAGACTCTATAAAGAAAAACTGAAAGAGTGCCCTCTTCAGCCCGCGTCCATCCGCCTTTCTTCATACACTGGTGACACTATTCCTGTGTTAGGGCAGATCCAGGTACCAGTCCTGAAGCTGGATCCGGAGTCAGAACAGCTCCAGTGATATTTCAACACACAATGGATCAGATCTTGGACGGTATAGACAATGTTGTGTGCTTCATGGACGACATCCTCGTGTCAGCACCAACCATTGGAGAGCACCTTGTAGTGCTGGACAAAGTGATGTCAAGACTGGAGAGATACGGAGTGAGAATGAAACGCAGCAAGTGTGAGTTCCTCCAGGACTCAGTGGAGTATCTCGGATACAAGATTGTTAGGAAATTATGATTAATATGACTGAACAAATCATTTTAAATGGAACTGTAAGTAAACTTATACTCTGTTATATTATATCTGATTAACAATATGAGTTCATAAGAAGAAATTGTGTGACAGGACAAGGAGGAATAAAATGTTAATGAACACCATTCCTACTGGGCAGGAACAAATGGGTTGTGGACTGTGTAAACACATATGGTCGTTAGCCTATGGTTGACCCAACTGAAACTTAGCTCTGGGGTTTTTAGATAAGGCAGTGAGTGCATTCCTAGGGTTTCTGTTAATTAAAACTGTCAGTTCAGTGGTGATCGATAATGTTGAGGGGTCAAAAGTTATCTGGGAGTGTGTTAGTAAGTTAGAATGAACTTTTCACCTTACTTTGTCCCGGTCGAGAGGAGGGGGTTCGGTTAAGGCAGTGAAATGACGTCATGATCTGTATTTAAACTGATGCATGTGTTTGAGTGGTAGCGCGCTCCGAGAATAAATTCTATTACCTATTATTTAAAGACTGGTCTGCGTCTATTTTATGCAAACAAGAAATCTTACAAATTCTCATAAAATAGATGAAGGGCTTTCAATTGATGAAAGCACATCGGCATAATTAAATTATACTAACAAAGATTGATGCACAAGGCCTGCACCCAACCAACAACAAGGTGGAAGCAATCGTAAACACACCAGCACCCACAAATATCTCAGAGCTGAGGTCATATTTGGGGCTCCTGAACTATTACGGAAAGTTTGTGGCAAACTTGTCCACATTGTTGCATCTGCTTCACCAACTGCTGCAGGCCGATACAAAGTGGAATTGGTCCCCACAATGCGAAGAAGCATTCAAGACTTGCAAACAGCGTCTGCTAAAGAGCAAGTGGCTTACCCACTATAACACAGAGATGAAGCTGAGACTCGCGGGTGATGCATCTCCATACGGAGTAGGAGCCATCATCTCACATGTTCTACCGTCAGGTGAAGAACACCCTATTGCATTTGCATCACGGACTCTGTCACCAAGTGAGAGAAATGATGCTCAAATTGAGAAGGAAGCCCTGAGCATAATATTCGGAGTGAAGAAGTTTCACAAATACCTCTACGGAAGGAAGTTCCAACTGCTGACAGATCACAAGCCTCTGTTGGCCATCCTTGGACCAAAATCAGCTATACCAACCCTTGCTGCACTTCGAATGCAACGTTGGGCTCTGATATTGTTAGCCTACGACTACGAGATTGAGTACAGACGATCCAATGATCACGCAAATGCCGATGCACTATCGAGACTACCGTGCAATAGTGACTCCGACAGTGAAGATGATAGAGCAGTCTTCCAGATCTCACTCATTGACGAATTGCCCATATCTGCTTCAGACATAGCAGAGGAAACAAGGAAAGACCCAGTGCTTTCCAAAGTCTTGGACTTAACATTAGGCGGTTGGCCAACATTCGTAAATGACGATAACCTTCGTCCATTCATCGACAACAAAGACCAGTTGTCCACTGATCAAGGGTGTGTTCTGTGGGGATCAAGGGTGGTGGTACCTCACAAATTCCAGAGGAGACTGCTATCTGACCTGCATGAGGGACATCCAGGGATCACTCGAATGAAAGCACTCGCTCGCAGTTATCTGTGGTGGCCTGGACTGGATCAGGACATTCAACAGCATGTAGGCCACTGCTCACCTTGTGAAGCTGTTCGCAACAAGCCTGCTGCTGCACCTCTTCATCCATGGTCCTGGGCTGCTACACCTTGGGAACGCATCCATGTGGATTACACTGAAATTGACAAGCAACATTTCCTTGTTGTCGTCGATGTCCATTCCAAGTGGATGGAAGTGTTCCCTACTCAACTGATCACAGCTGAGAAGACCATCAATCTTCTCAGACATCTGTTTGCATCATTTGGACTAGTCAAGGAGCTCGTATCGGACAATGGCCCTCCGTTCACGTCAAACGATTTTGAAATGTTTCTCAAGAACAACGGAGTAAGGCACATCCTGTCACCACCTTACCATCCGGCATCAAACGGAGCAGCGGAGAGAGCCGTGCAAACCTATAAGAAGGCCTGGACTAGACTCGAGGTTCAGTCTGTGCCCGTCCACCAAAGGCTTCCCCGGTTCCTGTTTACTTACCGTAACACCCCACACACAGTAACGGAATGTACACCAGCTGAACTGTTTCTGAAACGCCAACCACGTACCCGCCTGACATTGTTGAAACCAGACCTGTCAAGCACTGTGGCAAAGCACCAGCTACAGCAGAAGAATTCTCATGACAGAAACTCAAAGACTGTCAGAGAATTCAAAGAGGAAGAGAGGGTGATGGTACATGATTTCAGACACCCTAAGCGCCTGTGGAACTCAGGTCTGATCTTGCAACGCAGAGGACCTTTGACTTACCAAGTCCAAGTTGGTCATCGACAGGACAACGTTCATGTGGATCATCTGCTACGGTCCAACACCCCAGCAGAGACATGCCGAGAGAACAACAATAACGATCCCCAGGACTATTCTCCCGACTGTGGACGTACGGGAGAGACAGAGCCTGACCTTCCACCCGAACCTGGCCCACCACAGGAAGCCCGGGAGGAGCGGAGATATCCTATTCGACAGCGAATGGCACCTCAAAAGCTTGACCTGTGAGTTGAGCTGGTTAAGGAGGTAACAGACAGTAAAACAAACACTTTAATATGTCCTAGATAAAAGGAAAGACAAAGGACATTACCTGGGTTAGTTATTAGGACACAAACTCCATCTTCGGGGCAGAATAATCCCCTGGATTTGTGCTGGGCTCTGAAAAGTCTGCTTCAACCCAGTAGTTGAAAAATGTTTCAGAATGCATTGTTCAGATATTGCATTAGTAGTTACCTAACATATTTACCTTGTTCTCTGGGAGTTAAACACTATGGGGGAGGAGTGTAGTATCTGGGATCTACATCTGTTTATATTAGTTACTATGCTGTTACTAAGCAGTAATGTATTACGGCAGTGTTACGTTACTACACCTAATAGGAAATGCACTTGCGCACTGGAATGCCGCGAACTGTAGCGCACAAGGGTTTTTGACTAAACGAAAACTAACTGTACTCCCGTCTCCTGCCTGGTCATTTCTCCACAACACAAATATTACATGCTAGAGCTGCTCTGGTCAACTGTAAGTTTTGTTATTAGGAAGTGGAAACGACTAGGAGCAATAACAGCTCAGCGGGAAGCAATCAGCCACACAAGCACACAGTACAGGAACTCCAATTGCTGAAGCACGTAGTGTGTAAAAATTCTCTTTCCTTGGTTGCAACACCTATTACCGAGTTCCAAACTGGTTCTGCAAGCAATGTCAGCACAATAACTGTTCGTTGGGAGCTTCGTGAATTGGGTTTCAATGTCGAGCAGCCGAGCAGCCGCACACAAGCCTAAGATCACCATGCGCAATGCCAAGCATCGGCTAGAGTGGTGTAAAGCTCAACATCATTGGACTCTGGAGCAATGGAAACACATTCTCTGGAGTGATGAATCACGCTTCACCATCTGGCAATCCAACAGATGAATCTGGGTTTGGTGGATGCCAGGAGGACGCTACCTGCCTGACTGCGAGCCAGGCCTAATCACCCAACATCAGTGCCCGACCTCACTAATGCTCTTGTGGCTGAATGGAAGCAAGTCTCCGGAGCAATGTTCTAACATTAGTGGAAAGCCTTCCCAGAAGAGTGGAGGCTGTTATAACAGCAAAGAGGGGACCAACTCCATATTAATGACCATGATTTTGGAAAGATATGTTCGACCAGCAGGTGTCCACATCATTTTGGTCATGTAGTGTATGTCCATTGCACTGCACACAATTTAAACTTAGTCTTGAATGATACATGCCAAGATATAGCCTACCAGAGACAAGGGACTGTTGATATTGCAACCACACAACTCAAACGCCGGTTCACCAGTATGAACGAAATTGCAAACCATTTTTTTTGTTTTAACTCTCAAGAACTGTTGTCCGCTGAAGATGATCATCTGTTTGCATCTGCCAGTATCCAGACGACCTGTCCCCAGACAATCCTATACAGTTAATCTCTTTCCGTAATGTGTTGACGCCGGCTATTAAGGAGAATGAGCAGCTCAATTAAAGATGTTGTAGAACTGCTTATTTGAAGCACCACTCCCCTCTGCCCAATTCCCCTGATTTTGCTATGGCAATCAAGCTGTTTAAGCTTCACTGTAACTGTCCCTTCTGCAGAGAGTTTGTTTTCTAAACCAAAACTAATAAAGAACTACCTAAGAAGCATAGACTCTCGGTCTGATATGCGCTTTTGAACACCTGAGTAAGATCCACAAATTATTTTATTTTAAAAATGTTTAAAAACTTTATTTAACGTGGCGAGTCAGTAAGAACAAATTCTTATTTACAATGACGGCCTACACCGGCCAAACCCGCAAGATGCTGGGCCAATTGTGCGCCGCCCTATGGGACTCACAATCACGGCCGGTTGTGATACAGCCTGGATTCTAACCAGGGTGTCTGTAGTGATGTCTCTTGCACTGAGATGCAGTGCTTTAGACCGCTGCTCCACTCGGGAGCCCTCATTGCACTAGCACCATCGTAGCCGTGACCACGGCATTTGTTCACTGATATCCCCTTACTTTCAATCAGTTCAATTATTTATTTTTCAAGGCCTGAGGCACTTTGATCAGTCACATTCTTGAAGCACAAGAAACAAATACTTTACAGTCCCTTCCGAAAGTATTCATACCCCTTGACTTATTCCACATACTGTGTTGTGTTATGGATTACTTTTTTTTATCTCACACATTTACACACAATGCCCCATAATGACAAAGTGAAAACATGCTTTTATGCATTTTAGCAAATTCTCATTTATATAACTTTTCACCCCTGAGTCAATATTTTGTAGAAGCACCTTTGTCAGTGATTACAGCTGTGAGTCTCTCAGAGCTTTCCATACCTGGATTGTGCAACATTTGCCCATTTTTCTATCCAGATTTCTTCAAGCTCTGTGAATTTGGTTGTTGATCATTGCTAGACAACCATGCTGAACAATAGACTATTCAACCTTTACTAAAGAATAGTCTAATAGGGATGCTGGCCTACTAGGCAGAGTTGCAAAGAAAAAGCCATATGTCAGACTGGCCAATAAAAACAAATGATTAAGATGGCAAAAAGAACACAGACACTAGACAAAGGAACTCCGCCTAGAAGGCCAGCATCCCGGAGTTGCCTCTTTTTTGGGCCTTCCTTAGACACCGCCTAGTATATAGATCCTGGATGTCAGGAAGCTTGGCCACAGTGATGCACTGGGCTGTACACACTACCCTCTGTAGCACCGTACGGTCAGATGTCGAGCAGTTGCCATATCAGGCGGTAATGCAACCGGTTAGGATGCTCTCGATGGTGCTGTCCTCTATTAACTCTTTTCCTGTTTGGTGGTTCGTCTGAAAGCATAGTGGGATTTCTCATAAGCGTCCGGATTAGTGTCCCCCTTTATGAAATTGCCAGCTCTAGCTTTCATCTCAGTGCGGATGTTGCCTGTAATCAATGGCTTCTGATTGGGAAATGTACTTACGGTCACTGTGGGGAGGACGTTGTCAATGCACTTATTGCTGAAGCCGGTGACCAAGGGTCAGCAGGAATCCGGAGGATAGAATTATGGTAAACTCTCCTCGTGGAGGGCGAGGGAGAGTTTTGTTTGCGTCTCTGTGTGTGGAGTAAAGGTGGTCTAGAGTTTTAACGAGATTCTAGTTTTTATGTCCTTTGCACATTAACTAAGCCACGCCCCAAATGAGGTCAGAAGAGCGTGTCAGTGTGATGGAACTGCCCTTTTTGACCAGAGTGCTTAAAAGGACTCGCTAAGAATTAACATAACAGACCAGCAGACGTGAAGCGTAGTTGAAACTCTAAGACCAGAAAACGTGGAGCTGTGGCTACATGGCTGAAAATGGTTAGAAGTTTGAATCTCCACACAAGGCGAAGGTGATGAAGACTAGACCTTAACTTTGCCAGTCTGCAGCTGGGTATGTAAAAGTGGTCCTAGAACTTTGACTAAAGATACAAGGTGGGAAGGAATAAAAATCCTACAGATTGTAAATGAAACAATTTTATCGAGAGTATTATTATATTATTTGTCAATTGACTATGGCTTTAGCAGTGCTATTCGCAGAGTTAGCTCCAGGAAAATAATGCAATTATTCAGCCATTCCTGAACCTGCAACCAAGGCAGTACCAAAACAAGTCTATCTTATGATTCTGTCTCTTCACAGCAAAATCTGTCAAGCTGGGGTGGATGTATCCATCATATACATAACATTCTATTGATCGGAAAGAATTTTGGATAGTAATTTTAATTGAAAAACTCAACATTTTTAATCCGCCGTTGTTTTGGGTTCATAAACCATGCCATGGAATCGGCACATCGAAAATGTTTTCCCAACTATATATTTTGCAACCTTATGGCGCGGTGCAGCTGTCCATTTTTGGGTCCTTAAATTAAACTGGTATACTTTTCTTTACATCACAATTTTCTTTAACCAATTTAGGTCTTTAATGTAGGGCCGACAGACAAGTGCCTTACCTTCTCCGGTTCCACTAGCATCCACCATTTTTGTGGTAATGCTGCTACCAGTTGGTTGTAATTTAGGATAGAGCAGACGTTTCCATATATTTTTGTTAGCTGGATGTGTGATATAACTCCACCAGTCCTATTTATGATGTCATTAACAAATATTATACTGTTCTTAATTATTGTTTTATCAATTAGTATATTTGAGTTTAAGCATAATATTTGTTGTAATATTTGTTCTGTCTTTTCTGGTGGATTAAACTGAAATTGCAACCAACTTTCTATGGCTTATTTTAAAAATAGTGATACAGTGGGGCAAAAAAGTATTTAGTCAGTTGTGCAATTCAGTTGCAATTCTTACAAACAAGCAAAGAAGTAAAATAAAATAATATGTTTCTAAATATCAAAACGTCCAACAATTGGCAACATTCAGGGCAGGTGGGGTGGGGCGTATAGTTGAAGTCAGAAGTGTACATACACCTTAGTCAAATACATTTAAACTCAGTTTTTCACAATTCCGGATATTTAATCCTTTAAACCTAAAGATTCCCTGTCTTAGGTCAGTTAGTATCACCACTTTATTTTAAGAATGTAAAATGTTAGAATAGTAGTAGAGAAAATGATTTATTTCAGCTTTTATTTATTTCATCACATTCCCAGTGGGTCAGAAGTTTACATACACAGTGAAATGCTTACAAATTCAAGCCCCTTGGGTTCCTGCCATAGACTTACATTAGAAGTGCCCATCCAAGAATGCTCAATGTCATTTGCCACAGATAAAATTGTCAAATCACGTTATATCTACAGTAGCTTTGATTGGACTGTCAACATCATACATTCAAAATCTTAGCTAACAAGCTATCAGTCATCATGAATAAAGTTGACAATCTACTGGCAAATCCTTTTCAATCCTTGTCATATGAAGATAAATTATAGATAAAATGTATCGGTGCTCATCGGCCATTAGACATAAACATTACACAGCAAGCTGGAAATCGCAAATTCAAAAATGAGTGCTAAGGCTCCACTGCAGCCTTGGGTTTGATCCCAGGCTGTTTCACGAGGCGGCGCACAATTGGCCCAGTGTCTTCATGTTAGGGGAGGGTTTGGTCGGCCGGGATGTCCTTGTCTCATCGTGCTCTAGCGACTCCTTGAGGCGGGCTGGGCTCCTACAAGCTACTGGTCAAGTGTTTCCCTGACCTGACATTGGTGCGGATGGCTTCCGGGTTAAGAGAGCAGTGTGTCAAGAAGCGATGCTGTTTGGATCTCGACCTTCGCCGAGTTCATAGGGGAGTTGCAGAGATGAGACAAGATTGTAACTACCAATTGGATATCACAAAAAAGGGGGAAATGCCACGGGGCAAAAAAAAATGAATCATTGGCCATGCTGTCAATCCAGCATGACTTCTGCCGCGTTCAAAACAACTGGAAACTCGGAAATGGGAAATATCAGACATCAGTGAGTTCAAGAGAACTGGGAACAAGCTCCGTCTGGGAAAATACAGAAAATAATTTTGAACTGTCATCCAACTCGGAATTCCAAGTCCGGATTTTGGGCCTCTTTCTAGAGCCCACAAGAAGGACTGTCACACTACTTTCCTTCAAGTGAGCACAGCACAACAAAGTGAGTCCAAAAATGTATTGAATGCTGCTGCATAAATGACGTAATATGCCAGAGAGATATGTATATTGTAGCCAAGAAAGTAATGCTAAGTGTATGTTGGGCTAACAGCTTACTACACATGTGCCTCACCCTAATAATTTGGTCCCGTTCCACCCTCAAAACGTATCCTACTGTTCTGACTTGATGGTGCACATGTAGCCTATAGCCTGTTTTAGAGAAATGCAATCATTGATTTTTGTAAGAGCTTTCATTGTCTGCTTTTATGCCCCCTTTATTTATCCAACAGTTCTAACTTGGTGTACAGGGAGAATATTGTAAGAACAGCCCATGTTCTGAATTCTGTCACTGTACATTTCAAAAGTGCTGAACAAATAGTTATATTTACTACGTCCGTCCGAGCTCGCTCATTAATGTCTTAATCAAAATAACGGATTGCCTCTTATCCGCTCGTCGTCCCCTTATGCCATAATTTATACGTCTCAATTGTCAGTAGAAACCACATTTGTTTAAGTAAGTCAGCCATATCAGCTATGCTTTTTTTAAAGGCAGTAAATGAGGCTGAATTAACTGTTTCGCTGCCAGACAAGGCTCTGCTGATAGCCAAGTATAGCAGTGGTAAGGTGTTGGGACAGCTGTTGGAACTCTGCTGTTGGGACAGCTTTATGTAGGCCCTAACAGTTTGTGGGCACTGTTTGTCACCGTTTTTGTGCAATTAATGTATTGTTTGGTGTTTTGTGTTGTGTAGTGGCTTTGCTAGCATGGCATCCCCCCCAAAAAAAAATTTGGGGGGGGTTTGCCCCACCAAGATTTACATGCTAAAATCGCCACTGCGTCCAACCAAGACGACTGCATTATATGAAGATGAATGAGCTATAATTGTAAATAAGTAATGTGTATAAGTAGTGTATTTAGTATTTTAATGTGCCTGTAAACTTGCCTTGACAACAAAGTATCCTAATATTGTGGCATTTCAGAACACCTAATAGATATGCTCATGTTGACATGTTTATTGAATGTTAAGGTTTGTCATACTATGGTCTTCACATGACAAAATCTGTTATATCATGTAATTTGTAGCAGGAAGCAGAATGTTGTGTCAACAATTTAAATTAACATTCTTCAGACAGCAATATAAGAGATCAAAAATAACGTTGGTTGTGAGATTCACTCTATTCAATCAGCATTTTAGCTGGCTGCTAGTTTATAACGGCTGTGAACATCAATGGTATACATTCTTGGATTTTTACGTATTAATTTGACATTAAAATGTGTACTTTTGACTTCAGTCTGTTTGTGGTGGTGGTGATTATTATAGTGAAATATATCTAATGTCACACAGTTGTGTTTGAATTGTATTCTGACTTCCTCCAGGACACAGGATGTTAGTTTACCTAGCACAGTGTCACCCAGGAATCAAACTTCAGAAGCTTAAATACTGGATAGAGGGGTTGAGTGAATTTGGTCTGGAATGTGTGCAGGTGGCGCTGTAGAAGGATAGTGTCAGCCGGCCAGTCCAGATACACGCCTCCTCTGCTGGAGTCAGAGGAGGGAACGGGTATTTCTGTTTTGTTTTTATTGTGCCTGGCAGTCAGTGACACTATCATATTTATAATTCCAGGTCAAAGTAGAATTGCTCCCAAGCAGGGAGTCACCCTCCATTCCTCTCCTGCGGATTCCTTTATATTCCACTCTTAGCTCAGCCTCTCTCCTATTCCACTCTACCTCCCAGTAACAGCGCCTAGACAGACCCTCTTTACACAGAACCTGTGCCCAGTGCTCTAATCTCTCTGGGTGATCAGGATAGTCATTCAGGTGAGGAAACCCACCTGTCACCACTCACTGATCCAAGGATAGAGAGGCAGCGTTTTGGTCCAGTGTGAGCTAACAGGCATCTGATGGGGGAAACAAGACACAATATGGGAAATCTTCAAAATTCACAAATAGAACATTAACTAACTTCTCATTATTCCACCTTTAAAAAGGTTATTTATTTATTGAATTTATAAATGTAGTATATCACTTTTTTGGATACAGGAGGTTCATCAAGCAGAGCTGATGACATATGGCATGACAGATCTTCCAAAGGTGGTGGAGTGGCAATCTTTAACAAGGAACAACTTTGGTACTCGGTTGTCTCCACCAAGTCTGTCCCCAAACAATTTGATTTAATCTTTCAGATTTAATCTTTCAAATTGCTCTTTGTTAACTGTTGGTGGTATCGTCCACCATCAGCACTGGCGCTAAAGTAGTGTGGCCCCTTACACTAAGTCTGAATTTGTCCTGCTAGGTGACCTAAACTGGGACATGCTTAAAGCACCTGACCAAGTGTCAAAACAATGGGACTCCCTAAATCTATCTAAGATCATTACCAATCCCGCAAGGTATGACCCCAAACACCCATTAAGGTTTACTCTTTTTGATGTTATCCTCACAAATAATCCTAATCGGTACCAGTCTGGTGTTTTCTGTAATCATCTTAGTGATCACTGTTTTATGGTCTGTATTCGTAATGGCTGCTCAGTTAAACAACCTGTTCATAGGCGCTTGCTGAAAAACTTTAATGAGCAAGCCTTCCTTCACGATCTGGTCTCTGTAAA
Organism: Oncorhynchus nerka; assembly: GCF_034236695.1. Lineage (NCBI taxonomy): Eukaryota > Metazoa > Chordata > Actinopteri > Salmoniformes > Salmonidae > Oncorhynchus > Oncorhynchus nerka. Next base: position 1,864,186 of record NC_088421.1, read on the forward strand.
TTTGTTTAGAGTCATCTTGATCGCCACTGTCAAAAATGCTTGGACCTAATTTTTAAAAATGTTTTCAGTGGTATTGTTAACAAGCATGCTCCCATAATGAAAATTTGAATTAAAAACAGGTTTAGCCCCTTGTTCAACAGTAATCTGTCAGAGTTACTCCACCTCAAGGACACCATAGGCTCAGCACACAAATGCTCAGGCTGACTGTATGTCGTTCAGGCAAATGCACTCAGGCTATTCAGAAGGCCAAAGTTAGTTACTTTAAGGAGCAGTTCTCCATCTGTGTGTCAACCCCAAGAAGTTCTGGAAAACAAACCCTCCTCACAGCTGCCCATGTCCCTTAATGTTGATGATGTGGTTGTTACTGACAAGGAGCGTACAGCTGAGCTCTTTAATCACCACTTACTTAAGTTATTATTATTTGACTCAGCCACGCCTCCTTACACATACAACAGTTCTTCGTCTCCCAGCACTTCTAATGCGACTAACTCTGCTCCTCACACTTTTTCCCTTGCCCCGCTACACAGCTTCTCCTTGCAGGCGGTCACTGAGTCTTAAGTGCTAAAGGAACTCCATAATCTTGACCCTAAAAACATCTGGGTCAGATGGTTTAGATCCTTTCTCCTTTAAGGTTGCAGCCCCTATCTTTGCTCACCTTTTAAACCTCTCTGGGGAGGTTCCCAGTGCATGAAAGGCAGCCACGGAGCATCCTTTATGTAAAAGGGAGATCAAGCTGATCCTAACTGATATAGGCCAATTTCTATCTTGCCCTGTTTATCAAAAGTGTTGGAAAAACTTGTCAATAATCAACTGACGGGCTTTCTTGATGTCTATTGTATTCTCTCTGGTACGCAATCTGGTTTTCGCTCAGGTTGTGGATGAGTCACTGCAACCCTAAATGATGTCACCACTGCCCTTCGTTGACTCTTCGCAATGTTGTGTTGCTATTTTTATTGACTTGGCCAAAGCTTTTGATTTGGTAGACCTTTCCATTCTTGTGGGTCCGGCTAAGGAGTATTGGTGTCTCTGAGGGTCTTTGGTCTGGTTTGCTAACTACCTCAAAGAGTGCAATGTGTAAAGTCAAAACATCTGCTGCACCTGCCACTGCATTTCAGCAAGGGAGTACCTCACAGCCCCCGTCCCCAAAGGAGGCCTTTTGCCTCTTGGTAGGCCGTCATTGTAAATAAGAATTTGTCACTATTCCCCTGACTTCTAATTATGTAGAATAGGAGATGTTTGACGTGGTTTTTGACTTTGAATTAAGACTCATTAATAACAGAATTCACAGCAGTCAACATCCACTTTTTTAAGCTCTTGTTTGCACCTGCACTCTCCACCATGTGCAGAGAAAAGTAGGACAGTGATTAAGTGACTGGAGAGCGAGAGTGCACGTGAACTTAGACTATACAGGTGATAAAGTCACATCTACAGATTTAACCATTTAAAAGGTGTGAGAAAGAGTGGGTAGGGTGGACACAGGGAATGAAACGTGGTCTCTCATGGAAAGTTGTGTAGGGTGTTGTTATCACTACAGCTCTGCACAGGTCTACCTATTTACTGTACAATAGGCTGCAGTAGACAGCGGAGTACATCCAATAAAAACAAACACTGTCATTCACATAATTATCATCACCTTTGTTCTGTTCTGTATAAATGTTTTTGTCTTTTACATGTATTGGCTGTTTCATAGACTGGTCACTCTTCCTGGACACACTGCTGGGCACAGGTTGGTCTTGTCACTCCTGCTGGATTGGGCTTCAACACAACAGATACAGCCAGACCTTTCAGTCTCTCTAATATTCTGCCTTATTTCTATTACTTTATTGTGTATGTTTTTTTGTTCTCTATTGTAAAGCCTCCTTGAAAAGCATGACATAAAACATGTTTTTTATTATCATTGTCAATATTATTTTTATCATTATTACCTCAACTTTAACCTCAATGTAATGTTCCCTAGAGCCCGTGACCCCTTCATCTGTCTTCTCTTTGTATTGAGGGTCCTTTTTGAGGAAGTGCCCCCCATTTTCACATATATAAAAAACATCCACCAATTTGTTAATGTGCCTCTGTGTGTATTTTTCACTCTGTGTACACGCTTTGAAATAATCCTTGAGATCTTTATGTTGTAGCCTGAATTCACTACCAGAACAAAGTAAGTATGGTAATGTAATGTAAGTGGCTCTGTATCATTCTAGTGACTGGTTAACTTTGAATACAATAACATCTTGTTAAAGTCTAGTTACATTGACATCATAAAACCAGTTAAACCAGTTTAAAGGAAAGGCCATGTTTACAATAAAATCACTGTTTAATGATCAAAAACTATTCCTTTACAGAAACAGTCAAAGCAATTTGACAAATCCATTTACAGGAATATAATCCAACAATGAAAAAGAATAGCAAGATCTGCTTTCCAACTGTTAGTGTGTTAGTGTTGTGATTCACTTTATTTAGAAAATGACTCCGGTACAATATCTGTGAACCTTAATGAACTAAAAAACGATTTACGTAATCATAGGTTGTGTGTGTGTGTGTGTGTGTGTCACCCAGCTGTGTTTGAGCAGGAGTGTGATTTCGCTGAAGACTCCGGATATTCTATTTTATCTGGCACAGGGACACTGTGGAGTCAGAACCCCAAAGCTTAAACCCTGGATAGAGGCGCTCAGTGAAAGTGGCATGAAATGTATGCAGGTGGGTCAGTGCGTCAGAGACACTGTAGAAGGCCAGAGTGCCGGCCAGGCAGTCCAGATACACTCCTACTTTGTGAGTGCTGGAGGAGGGGACAGATATGGCAGTAGTGCTCTCATTATTGTGTCTGGCAGAGTAACTGGTACTAGAGCACTCCAGACTCCAGGACTTGTCATTGCGTCCAAACCTAAAGTCAGTAATCTCGCCACTCCTGCAGATTCCTCTATATGTCAGTCCTATAACAGCCTCACTACCACTCCACTCTGCCTCCCAGTAACAGCGCCCAGACAGACCCTCTCTACACAGCACCTGTGCCCAGTAATTAAATCTATCTGGGTGATCAGGATACGGTTGCTTCTTTCTCCCATATGTCACCTTTCTGTTCTCCTCAGACAGACTTTTTTGAATGCTGTGTTTGGGTCCAGTGTGATTTCACAGGCATCTGATGGGGGAGACCAAGACACAATATACTGTGTTAGTGATCAATACAGAGAGTGTGTGGGGGTGGATTTCAGTTAGTACTCTAATTTTTTTCAGCCCTGATTTCAACCAACCCCCTTTACCGTGGTCCACACTGTAGGAAAAGCAAAACATCAGACAGGTGTTGAGTGATACACAAACTGGGTGACATCATCCTACCCATGTCGACACCTGCTAGAGTACTGTAAATGTATTGATCTTTTGTACTTCAACAGATGCACTCACATAGGATGAGTTGATTAGGATTCAAACCTTCTCTCAAACAACCTAATACATAATGTTATAGTAGGTTAATCCCATTAATGTATTTTGTCATTTAAATGAGTATATTCATGTAATACATCCTCCCATTTAAACATTATCGGGAGGTTTTCCCAGCAACAGATTAAGCCTAGTCCTGGAATATAAAGTGAGGTTAATGGAAAATCTCCAGCCAAAATCCTTCTAGTCCAGAACTAGGTTTAGTCTGTCTGTGAAACTGCTCCTTGCTATATTGTATTTTCTTCGCCACCCTGGCCTTTTTTTTTGCCTTTTATCTCCCTTATCTCACCTCATTTGCTCACATTGTATATAGACTTATTTTTCTACTGTATTATTGACTGTGTTTGTTTTACTCCATGTGTAACTGTTGTGTCGAACTGCTTTGCTTTATCTTGGCCAGGTCGCAATTGTAAATGAGAACTTGTTCTCAACTTGCCTACCTGGTTAAATAAAGGTGAAATAAAAAAATAAAAATAGCCTAATACATAAGCCTACTCAGATGGGAAATGGACAAGGTATCGTAGTTGACAGCTTTTGAACATATTTTGAAGCCATACATGGTTTATTTTCCTGTTATAAACAATGGAGTTAGACAGGTACGCTATGCTTGAGACAATTTATATTATTTAAAGGATCAATCGGTGATTGCTACAATTGTTTGACTTCAATTATTTACACACACCCATTGATTATTGAAGAGTATCTTACATAAATGCCTCATGAGCTTAGTCCAATTGTTGCACCCCACCAGAACCAAATTGTAAACAAACACTTTAGCTTCTGAATATGTGTAACAATGTGCACTGAGTCGGGAAGCAAGTTCAGAGTGTGAGTGTTGTAATACAATAAACTGAACATAATACAAAACAAGAAACACTAACAGCACATAGATATGAAACTGAAACCAAAACCATGACGCCTGGGAAAGGAACCAAAGAGACATTTATAGGGAATACATCATTTAAACATTCACAGTGTAGGTTGGAAAAAGTATGTGACCACCTAGGGTAATGAGCTCTCCAAAAGCTAAATGGAGTCAGGAGTCAGCTAAAGAGATCTCAGAAGACCTAAGATTAAGAATGGTTGACTTGCATAAAGCTGGAAAGGGTTACAAAGGTATCTCCAAAAGCCTTGATGTTTCAGTCAACAGTAAGACAAATTGTCTATAAATGGAGTTCAACTGTTGCTACTCTCCCTAGGAGTGGCCGCCCAGCAAAAGGTGACTGCAAGAGAACAGTGCCGAATGCTCAATGATATTAAGAAGAATCCTAGATTGTCAGCTAAAGACATTTTTGGAACATGCTAACATCTCTGTTGACTAGTCTGATACCTAACACACTAACACTATGTCATAAGGTGAACGCACCAATTTGTAAGTCGCTCTGGATAAGAGCGTCTGCTAAATGACTTAAATGTAATGTAAATGTAAACAAGAATGCTATTCATGGGAGGACACCACAGGAGAAGCCACTGCTGTCCAAAAAAACAATTTCTGCATGTCTGAAGCTCGCAAAAGAACACCTGGATGTTCCACAGCGCTACTGGCAAAATACTCTGTAGACAGATGAAACTAAAGTTCAGTTGTTTGAAAGGAACACAACACTGTGCGGAGAAAAAAAAAGGCACATCAAAACCTCTTCCCAACTGTAAAGTATGGTGGAGGGAGCATCATGGCCTGGATGGCTTGCTATAATCAAAGGAATAATTAATTCAAGTTAAATCAATACATTTTCCAGAGAATGTAAGGCTCTGTCCACCAATTGAAGCTCAACAATAGTGACCCCTTCACGTAGCTATATGTGGCTGTGAGGTGGTTATAGCATTTCACATAACCCATCAATTTAGGGTAATCTAATAATTATACAATATTTCTGGACACTTTCAATTTGATATTACTATGCAAGTAACCAAATTCACCACACCGTTTACACCTTCTGTATCCTGTGCATGTGACAAATACACCTTTATTTGATATAGTGTTTATCAGAGACGGTAATGTGAAGAACCACATGACCTGCACCAAAGTCAGATTAGGATAAAGGCCAAGGAGTAGAGTGTATTGTTGCTACTACTTAGTCTTGAAATGTTTACTATGTTTAGCACATGGCCGCACATGTGAATCCTTAAAGAGATTGGTGGAGCTAAGGTTTAAGAGGGTGTGAACAATTCTGAATGGGTGTAGACAAAGAGCTCTCCATTATGTGTAGTAACACATTCAATGGCCAGTTTCTAAAAAGTGGGTTTACAAATTTATCAACTTTCAAAGCAGAATTCATTTCCATTGTTCCTCAACTGCAGTGTATGATACCATTTTCTAGCTCAGAGTCTACCTTTATCCAAAGTAAAAAAAAGTCAAGAAATTAGTTTATTCGTAACAAATATCACAACGAAGTTAATTAATCAAATTGATCATTAGTTACACAGAAGTTCCCAATTCAATTTAAGGTCAGGGTTCAGGGATAGCAGCTCATGAAACACACCAAACAATCTGTGAAACATAGTACATGTGCAGGTTGCACCACTTAGTCACATCATTTCAGATTGATGTTCTTTTGACAATGTACATGGAAGTATTATTTCAAGGTGTTCACTAGTACTCAACGAATATGATCTACATGTTCTTACATAATGTTAATGCAATCGTATTTCTCAATTACATACAAAATGCAATATTTCATGTCATTAATTCATGTTCTCCAAATAGTACTGCTTTAGTGAACAAACACATATAGGGACCACAACCACTTCCATCTACCTGAGCTTTGAAATGATCATGATGATGAGGAAATTCACATTTCAGAACAGTGTCCACAACCTTTCCATGTTGTAACGGTTTTGACTAGAGGTTACTGTTTATAGGGGTGCCAGGTAGGTTGTGGTTTCTCCTTTTGGTTTGGGAGGGAATGAGTCCCATCTGGTCCGTCAAAAGGACTCGTAAAAGTCAGGATGGACATACCCTTAAAACATTGGAAATAAATTAACTAGTCTTTCGCGTGGGTTGTATTAAACATAAACGGATCACACATAATAATAAACAATGAGCTATCATTCCTCCAGAAAAGTCCTGTACCTCGGGCCTAAGAGTACAGGCCGGTAAAGGAGTTCAGGGAACTCAAGTGGCCTTAAGTCACGCAATGTTTGTCCGTTCATACAAGTGTAGAGTAAACCCACTATCAATTATACAACCAAATAACAATTACTTTACCACACAACCATAAAGCGTATCAAATCGTAATAAGTCCTCACCTACAACTACATAAATCCTCACGGTATACATAAATCCGCTTCAGAACTGAGGGTTGAACACATCCTCATTCATGTCTCCATCACAATCCCACTTTTGCGCAGCTGATGCTGGCTATTTAATTGGGAATTAAAGGGGAAGCGCCCTATTGGAAGGAGAAGCACTGAGACGGTTCAGACAAATTCAGGGCCGTCACAATGTAAAGTCAAATAGTGTAGTGCCAGATATTTCTGTAGAGAGTGAAGAATACCCTCCAATTCCTTCTCATACTGCTTTAAGGAGTCCATTATTTTAACACTCAAAGTTATACTACTGCGAGCATATACTTTCTTTTTCATGTTTATAGCTGTGGCCATCTAATGTGCTTTTAAATTCACAAGTGTTATTACATTCTCAAAATGCCATCAATTGCGTGCTATTCTAGGCAGAACATCTAACCTCTCAGAACAGAGATTCTGTAACTGTTGGCTTACAAAATAAGCGGGAAACATCAACACTAAATTATTCTGCAAATTAGATTTTACAAAATCAAGGTACACATCAATTATCTTATCACTGAATCAATCTCCATTGCTCATCCACAGCGGTTAGTGAAGACTGTTTCCTCTGAGTTGGCTAAGAAATGTGTTTATGTTGAGAGGAATCACATTCCTTGCATTTGACAGAAAATAAGTGAATGACATCTTTCAGACAAAAGTGTAGAACCTCTAAACTACTTATCCCGTCATATGCAACTAGATAAAATGTGGCTTTGTACAGTAATTTGTTGAGTAATTCTATACTCTTGCCCACTGACAATTTTGATGTCTCAGTGCAGTTTATGTGCCAAAGCTGTTCATAACTTGTATACAATTTCCCAAATGGGTATTCGTCTGAAAATGTGACTATACTGGCAATAGTATATGTATGGTTGCTAAATTTGCAAGGTAGAGTAAAGCTTTTAGGTAATTTGATCCAGTTTGATCCAGTGTCCAGTTTTACAAACAAAGTCTTTTGGGAATGGGCTACATAAAAGCTTGAATGTTGAGAGCCCTTTGAATTTTTAGATGTATCACATGCTCTGCTCTGTTTATTCAAACCAAAAAAGTAATCGCTGTGCTTTCTGCAGAAATGTACTCCAGTTCTACTATCAGTTGTTTTGTAGTCAGGCTTACACTGCCTGGGCATCGCACTTTATACTGGAAACGCTTGAACATACAGTAGAATGTGTATGTATAGCAGATAATTTGCTAAGACATTTTTAACATCCTGAACATAATGTTAAACTATGTCCTCTACACAACTGTAATAAAGTTGTTCTTGAACCATGGATTGTAAAATGTCCCTGAATTCAATGCTTCAAACTGTGTTATGTCCTTTCATGGCATTCAGAAAATGCTGCTGTAGTATTCAGAAACATTCAAATGGGTAGCAATTTATCCACTGTGTGATTGGAGAAGTATTCATACTGTATTTATTTATTTTATTTTATTTCAACTTTATTTAACCAGGTAGGCTAGTTGAGAACAAGTTTTCATTTGCAACTGCGACCTGTCCAAGATAAAGCGTAGCAATTCGACACATACAACAACACAGAGTTACACATGGAATAAACAAAACATAGTCAATAATACAGTAGAACAAAAGAAAACAAAAAGTCTATATACAGTGAGTGCAAATGAGGTAAGTTAAGGAAATAAATAGGCTATGGTGGCAAAGTAATTACAATAAAGCAATTAAACACTGGAATGGTAGATCGGCAGAAGATGAATGTGCAGGTAGAGATACTGGGGTGCAAAGGAGCAAAATAAATAAATAAATACCCATATGGGGATGAGGTAGGTAGATGGGCTGTTTTCAGATAGGCTAAGTACAGGTGCATTGATCTGTAAACTGCTCTGAAAGCTGGTGCTTAAAGCTAGTGAGGGAGATGTGAGTCTCCAGCTTCAGAGATTTTTGCAATTCATTCCAGTCATGGGCAGCAGAGAACTGGAAGGAAAGACGACAAAAGGAGGAATTGGCTTTGGGGGTGACCAGTGAGATATACCTGCTGGAGCGCGTGCTATGAGTGGGTGTTGCTATGGTGACCAGTGAGCTGAGATAAGGCGGGGCTTTACCTAGCAGAGACTTGTAGATAACCTGTAGCCAGTGGGTTTGGCGAAGAGTATGAAGCGAGGGCCAACCAACGAGAGTGTACAGGTCGCAATGGTGGGTAGTGTATGGGGTTTTGGTGACAAAACAGATGGCACTGTGATAGACTGCATCCAGTTTGTTGAGTAGAGTGCTGGAGGCTATTTTATAGATGACATCACCGAAGTCGAGCATCGGTAGGATGGTCAGTTTTACGAGGGTATGTTTGGCAGCATGAGTGAAGGATGCTTTGTTGCGATATAGGAAGCCGATTCTAGATTTAATTTTGGATTGGAGATGCTTAATGTGAGTCTGGAAGGAGAGATTACAGTCTAACCAGACACCCAGGTATTTGTAGTTGTCCACGTATTCTAAGTCAGAGCCGTCCAGACTGGTGATGCTGGACGGGCGAGCAGATGCGGCAGCGATCGATTGAAAAGCATGCATTTAGTTTTACTTGCATTTAAGAGCAGTTGGAGGCCACAGAAGGAGAGTTGTATGGCATTGAAGCTCGTCTGGAGGTTAGTTAACACAGTGTCCAAGGAGGGGCCAGAAGTATACAGAATGGTGTCGTCTGCGTAGAGGTGGATCAGAGAATCACCAGCAGCAAGAGCAACATCATTGATGTATACAGAAAAGAGTCGGCCCGAGAATTGAACCCTGTGGCACACCCATAGAGACTGTCAGAGGTCCAGACAACAGGCCCTCCGATTTGACACACTGAACTCTATCAGAGAAGTAGTTGGTAAACCAGGTGAGGCAATCATTTGAAAAACCAAGGCTATCGAGTCTGCCAATAAGAATGTTGTGATTGACAGAGTCGAAAGCCTTGGCCAGGACGATGAATACGGCTGCACAGTAATGTCTCTTATCGATGGCGGTTATGATGTCGTTTAGAATGACAGAAATCTATGATTCTGAATCAAGTGGTTGTATATAATTGTTTTCGCGTCTGAGGCTCATTATAACTGCTTCATATAAATACATAACCCATTCCTTTCTCGTTCCAACCCATTCCCTATTAGTTTCAACAGAAATGTGTAAGTCATCTGCCTGTATCTTAAAAGTTTCAAAATCCAGCTCTGACCGGATATGCCCCCATCTGAAGATTTTTTGCCTGAGTGACATATTACAGAGCTCAATCTGTACATCTGTTTATTGTTGCCAACAACTGGGATTTAAACTGGATGGAAGAACCGGGTCTCTCTTAACTGTACCATTTTGGTCTGTGTCTTGGACACCGCTAGTATGGTCTTTGATGCTTTGAGCCTGTGTTTCAATGAAACACTCAATGAAAGGTGATACAGAATTCAAGATTTCTTGCCGTAGCATGTCCTGTGGCTATTTTCCAGTAGCGCCACAAATAAATCTCCATATTGTTGCTATTAAAGATTTTCATAGCTGCATTCAACAACATCATGGACCTATCAATATTCATTTGTACAGGTACTGTATTACTGTTATGCACCGGCCTTTCTTTGTCCCTCATTGCATTCAAAAACTGCTCTACTGCACTCTGTGTATGATCTTCGCTTATCATAACTGCTACAGGCGCGTAGTTGTTTGACTCAGAAGGGCAAGCTACAACTACAGTGTCTTCAGAAAGTTTTCATACCCCTTGACTTAATCCCCATTTTGATGTGTTACAGCCTGTATTCAAAATGTATTAAATATATGTGTTCTCACTCATCTACACACAATACCCCATAATGACAAAGTGAAAAACATGTTTTTAGAAATATTTGCAAATGTATTGAAAATGAAAGACAGAAATATCTAATTTACATAAGTATTTACACCCCTAAGTCAATACTTTGCAGAAGCACCTTTGGCTGTGATTACAGTTACAGTTTTTCTGGGTAAGTCTCTAAGAGCTTTCCACACCTGGACTGTGCACATTTGCACATTATTCTTTTGAAAATTCTTCAAGCTCTGTCAAATTAGTTGTTGATCATTGCTAGACAACTATTTTCAGGTTTTGCCATACATTTTCAAGCAGATTTAAGTCAAAACTGTAACTTGCCCACTCAGGAACATTCATTGTTTTCTTGGTAAACAACTCCAGTGTAGATTTGGCCTTGGGTTTAAGGTTATTGTCCTGCTAAAAGGTAAATTAATCTCCCAGTGTCTGGTGGAAAGCAGAGAACCAGGTTTTCCTCTAGGATTTTGCCTGTGCTTAGCTCCATTCCGTTTATTTCTTATCCTAAAAAACTCCCCAGTCCTTAACAATTGCAAGCATACTCATAACATGATGCAGCCACGCCTAAGCTTGAAAATATGGAGTGTGGTCCTCAGTAATGTGTTGTATTGGATTTGCCCCAAACATAACACTTTGTATTCAGGACAAAAAAGTGAATTGATTTGCCATGTTTTTTGCAGTATTACTTTAGTGCCTTGATGCAAACAGGATGCATGTTCTAGAATATTTATATTCTGTACAGGTTTCCTTTTTTCACTCTGTCAATTAGGTTAGTATTGTGAAGTAACTTACAATGTTGTTGATCCATCCTCAGTTTTCTCCTGTCACAGCTATTAAACTGTAACTGTTTGGCCTCATGGTAAAATCCCTGAGCAGTTTCTTTCCTCTCCGGCAAATGAGTTAGGAAGGACGCTTGTACCTTTGTAGTGACTAGGTGTATTGATACACCATCCAAAGTGTAATTAATAACTCCACCATGCTCAAAGGGATATTCAATGTCTGCTTTTTATTTTATTTTTACCCATCTACCAATAGGTGGCCTTCTTTGCGAGGCATTGGAAAACCTCCCTGGTCTTTGTGGTTTAATCTGTGTTTGAAATTCACTGATCGACTGAGGGACCTTACAGATAACTAACTGTATTGTGTGGGGTACAGAGATAAGGTAGTCATGCAACTTATTATGTGACTTGTTAAGCAGATACTCTAGACTTGATCACACCCCCGGTGGCGTCCCAGGATGCTGCACTGTGCTTGGGCATATCATGCCAGAGTCTGATTCCCCCCTCAGTAAAACAAATAACCTTAAAAGGAGATACTTGTAAACATGAATGAACACCTTTATTACCATATTTTGGTCATCTTTATTCTCAAGTTTTTCTTTCAGTAATTGCAGTTACTTGATTTCATCAGAATCCAAAAAGTTTTGTGTTTTGTTTAGATTTGATGTTTTTCAACAGTGAAGTTCTATTCTGAACAGCCAAACATCGGAGGTCGGCATTGGATATTAATTCCCTGTGCACCTTATATGGGGCAGTATTATGTATTAAGTTTCTCCCTCTCTGGAGCTTGAAATGGTCTGGCCTTTATACCATCTTCATCTGAATATGAGACATGTAAATCTAGCACATTCGCAATGTCCAGAACAATAACACATTTTAGCTCACATGAAGAATGGCCACATTATCAATTTATTTGAAGATGTGTTTTTTTACATATCCTTTTCTGAGCGACAGAAAATGCATGATATCGAAAATGTACTACACAGTAAGGATCGGACTCGTTCATTTTTCCTACAAATGGGCCTACCAATGCTAACGTTTTGAAATACCTACCACTTCCCTCCGAATAGACCCTCTCCCATTCATCACGATTCAATTTAACTTGTTGAGTGTAGGGGGCAGTATTTTGATGTTTGGATGAAAAACGGCCTATTTCTCAGGCCCAGAATCTAGAATATGCATATAATTGTCAGATTAGGATAGAAAACACTCTAAAGTGTCAAAATAATGTCTGTGATTATAACAGAACTGATATTGCAGGCGAAAACCTGAGGAAAATCCAACCCGGAAGTGCTGTTTTTCCTGAAAGCTCTCTGTTCCATTGCATGTCTTCCCTCCATTTAAAGGGATATCAACCAGATTCCTTTTCCTATGGCTTCCACGTGGTGTGAACAGTCTTTAGACATAGTTTCAGGCTTTTATTCTAAAAAATGAGCGAGAAAGATCCCATCGCGTCAGTGGATGGCTGGGTGCCAGCAGCGTTTGCATGCGCCAACAGAGTGGAGCAGACATTTTCTCTCTCTCTCCTATTGAAGAAGCTACAGTCCGGTTGAAATATTATCGATTTTGTATTGTAAAAACCACCTGAGGATTGATTATAAAAAACGTTTGACATGTTTCTACAAACTTTACGGATACTATTTGGAATTTGTCTGCCCCGTCGTGACCGATCGAGCCTGTGGATTTCTGAACATAATACCTCCATTTGGTCGGAGCGTTTTGGATATAAAAATAATCTTTAGGGAATAAAAGGAACATTTATTGTGTAACTGGGGGTCTCGTGAGTGCAAACATCAAAAGGTAAGCGATTCATTTGATTGGTCACGAAAGTCAGAAAAGCAATCTACTTTGCTGCTAGCTGTTTGTAATGTTTTGTCTGCTGAGAGAGATGTCCTTACATAAACGCTTGGTATGCTTTCGCCGAAAAGCTTTTTTGAAATTTGATACGCCAGGTGGATTAACAACAAGCTGTGTTTTGCTATATTGCACTTGTGATTTAAAAAAAAAAAAATTAACAATTATTTCACCTTTATTTAACCAGGTAGGCTAGTTGAGAACACCTTTATTTAACCAGGTAGGCTAGTTGAGAACACCTTTATTTAACCAGGTAGGCTAGTTGAGAACACCTTTATTTAACCAGGTAGGCTAGTTGAGAACACCTTTATTTAACCAGGTAGGCTAGTTGAGAACACCTTTATTTAACCAGGTAGGCTAGTTGAGAACAAGTTCTCATTTGCAACTGCGACCTGGCCAAGATAAAGCATAGCAGTGTGAACAGACAACACAGAGTTACACATGGAGTAAACAATTAACAAGTCAATAACACAGTAGAAAAAAAGGGGAGTCTATATACATTGTGTGCAAAAGGCATGAAGAGGTAGGCGAATAATTACAATTTTGCAGATTAACACTGGAGTGATAAATGATCAGATGGTCATGTACAGGTAGAGATATTGGTGTGCAAAAGAGCAGAAAAGTAAATAAATAAAAACAGTATGGGGATGAGGTAGGTGAAAGTGGGTGGGCTATTTACCAATAGACTATGTACAGCTGCAGCGATCGGTTAGCTGCTCAGATAGCAGATGTTTGAAGTTGGTGAGGGGGATAAAAGTCTCCAACTTCAGCGATTTTTGCAATTCGTTCCAGTCACAGGCAGCAGAGTACTGGAACGAAAGGCGGCCAAATGAGGTGTTGGCTTTAGGGATGATCAGTGAGATACACCTGCTGGAGCACGTGCTACGGATGGGTGTTGCCATCGTGACCAGTGAACTGAGATAAGGCAGGGGCTTTACCTAGCATGGACTTGTAGATGACCTGGAGCCAGTGGGTCTGGCGACGAATATGTAGCGAGGGCCAGCCGACTAGAGCATACAAGTCGCAGTGGTGGGTGGTATAAGGTGCTTTAGTGACAAAACGGATGGCACTGTGATAAAATGCATCCAGTTTGCTGAGTAGAGTGTTGGAAGCAATTTTGTAGATGACATCGCCAAAGTCGAGGATCGGTAGGATAGTCAGTTTTACTAGGGTAAGTTTGGCGGCGTGAGTGAAGGAGGCTTTGTTGCGGAATAGAAAGCCGACTCTAGATTTGATTTTCGATTGGAGATGTTTGATATGAGTCTGGAAGGAGAGTTTACAGTCTAGCCAGACACCTAGGTACTTATAGATGTCCACATATTCAAGGTCGGAACCATCCAGGGTGGTGATGCTAGTCGGGCATGCGGGTGCAGGCAGCGATCGTTTGAAAAGCATGCATTTGGATTTACTAGCGTTTAAGAGCAGTTGGAGGCCACGGAAGGAGTGTTGTATGGCATTGAAGCTCGTTTGGAGGTTAGATAGCACAGTGTCCAAGGACGGGCCGGAAGTATATAGAATGGTGTCGTCTGCGTAGAGGTGGATCAGGGAATCGCCCGCAGCAAGAGCAACATCATTGATATATACAGAGAAAAGAGTCGGCCCGAGAATTGAACCCTGTGGCACCCCCATAGAGACTGCCAGAGGACCGGACAGCATGCCCTCCGATTTGACACACTGAACTCTGTCTGCAAAGTAATTAGTGAACCAGGCAAGGCAGTCATCCGAAAAACCGAGGCTACTGAGTCTGCCGATAAGAATATGGTGATTGACAGAGTCGAAAGCCTTGGCAAGGTCGATGAAGACGGCTGCACAGTACTGTCTTTTATCGATGGCGGTTATGATATCGTTTAGTACCTTGAGCGTGGCTGAGGTGCACCCGTGACCGGCTCGGAAACCAGATTGCACAGCGGAGAAGGTACGGTGGGATTCGAGATGGTCAGTGACCTGTTTGTTGACTTGGCTTTCGAAGACCTTAGATAGGCAGGGCAGGATGGATATAGGTCTGTAACAGTTTGGGTCCAGGGTGTCTCCCCCTTTGAAGAGGGGGATGACTGTGGCAGCTTTCCAATCCTTGGGGATCTCAGACAATATGAAAGAGAGGTTGAACAGGCTGGTAATAGCGGTTGCGACAATGGCGGCGGATAGTTTCAGATATAGAGGGTCCAGATTGGGGGGTCCAATCGGCTACGTCCCTCCCGTCTTCAAGAGAGCGAGAGTTGCACCCCTTCTGAAAAAACCTACACTCGATCCCTCCGATGTCAACAACTACAGACCAGTATCCCTTCTTTCTTTTCTCTCCAAAACTCTTGAACGTGCCGTCCTTGGCCAGCTCTCCCGCTATCTCTCTCAGAATGACCTTCTTGATCCAAATCAGTCAGGTTTCAAGACTAGTCATTCAACTGAGACTGCTCTTCTCTGTATCACGGAGGCGCTCCGCACTGCTAAAGCTAACTCTCTCTCCTCTGCTCTCATCCTTCTAGACCTATCGGCTGCCTTCGATACTGTGAACCATCAGATCCTCCTCTCCACCCTCTCCGAGTTGGGCATCTCCCGCGCGGCCCACGCTTGGATTGCGTCCTACCTGACAGGTCGCTCCTACCAGGTGGCGTGGCGAGAATCCGTCTCCTCACCACGTGCTCTCACCACTGGTGTCCCCCAGGGCTCTGTTCTAGGCCCTCTCCTATTCTCGCTATACACCAAGTCACTTGGCTCTGTCATAACCTCACATGGTCTCTCCTATCATTGCTATGCAGACGACACACAATTAATCTTCTCCTTTCCCCCTTCTGACGACCAGGTGGCGAATCGCATCTCTGCATGTCTGGCAGACATATCAGTGTGGATGACGGATCATCACCTCAAGCTGAACCTCGGCAAGACGGAGCTGCTCTTCCTCCCGGGAAGGACTGCCCGTTCCATGATCTCGCCATCACGGTTGACAACTCCATTGTGTCCTCGTCCCAGAGCGCTAAGAACCTTGGCGTGATCCTGGACAACACCCTGTCGTTCTCAAATAACATCAAGGCGGTGGCCCGTTCCTGTAGGTTCATGCTCTACAACATCCGCAGAGTACGACCCTGCCTCACACAGGAAGCGGCGCAGGTCCTAATC
This sequence comes from Oncorhynchus nerka, assembly GCF_034236695.1. Lineage (NCBI taxonomy): Eukaryota > Metazoa > Chordata > Actinopteri > Salmoniformes > Salmonidae > Oncorhynchus > Oncorhynchus nerka. The sequence goes on from NC_088421.1 coordinate 1,880,411, forward strand.
CAGGCACTTGTCATCTCCCGTCTGGATTACTGCAACTCGCTGTTGGCTGGGCTCCCTGCCTGTGCCATTAAACCCCTACAACTCATCCAGAACGCCGCAGCCCGTCTGGTGTTCAACCTTCCCAAGTTCTCTCACGTCACCCCGCTCCTCCGCTCTCTCCACTGGCTTCCAGTTGAAGCTCGCATCCGCTACAAGACCATGGTGCTTGCCTACGGGGCTGTGAGGGGAACGGCACCTCAGTACCTCCAGGCTCTGATCAGGCCCTACACCCAAACAAGGGCACTGCGTTCATCCACCTCTGGCCTGCTCGCCTCCCTACCACTGAGGAAGTACAGTTCCCGCTCAGCCCAGTCAAAACTGTTCGCTGCTCTGGCCCCCCAATGGTGGAACAAACTCCCTCACGACGCCAGGACAGCGGAGTCAATCACCACCTTCCGGAGACACCTGAAACCCCACCTCTTTAAGGAATACCTAGGATAGGATAAAGTAATCCTTCTCACCCCCCCCCCCCCCTTAAAAGACCTAGATGCACTATTGTAAAGTGGCTGTTCCACTGGATGTCTTAAGGTGAAAGCACCAATTTGTAAGTCGCTCTGGATAAGAGCGTCTGCTAAATGACTTAAATGTAAATGTAAATTTGTACGGGTCCAGGTTTTGCAGCTCTTTCAGAACATCTGCTATCTGGATTTGGGTAAAGGAGAACCTGGAGAGGCTTGGGCGAGTAGCTGCGGGGGGGGCGGAGCTGTTGGCCGAGGTTGGAGTAGCCAGGCGGAAGGCATGGCCAGCCGTTGAGAAATGCTTGTTGAAGTTTTCGATAATCATGGATTTATCGGTGGTGACCGTGTTACCTAGCCTCAGTGCAGTGGGCAGCTGGGAGGAGGTGCTCTTGTTCTCCATGGACTTCACAGTGTCCCAGAACTTTTTGGAGTTGGAGCTACAGGATGCAAACTTCTGCCTGAAGAAGCTGGCCTTAGCTTTCCTGACTGACTGCGTGTATTGGTTCCTGACTTCCCTGAACAGTTGCATATCGCGGGGACTATTCGATGCTATTGCAGTCTGCCACAGGATGTTTTTGTGCTGGTCGAGGGCAGTCAGGTCTGGAGTGAACCAAGGGCTGTATCTGTCCTTAGTTCTGCATTTTTTGAACGGAGCATGCTTATCTAAAATGGTGAGGAAGTTACTTTTAAAGAATGACCAGACATCCTCAACTGACAGAATGAGGTCAATGTCCTTCCAGGATACCCGGGCCAGGTCGATTAGAAAGGCCTGCTCACAGAAGTGTTTTAGGGAGCGTTTGACAGTGATGAGGGGTGGTCGTTTGACTGCAGCTCCGTAGCGGATACAGGCAATGAGGCAGTGATCGCTGAGATCCTGGTTGAAAACAGCGGAGGTGTATTTGGAGGGCCAGTTGGTCAGGATGACGTCTATGAGGGTGCCCTTGTTTACAGAGTTAGGGTTGTACCTGGTGGGTTCCTTGATGATTTGTGTGAGATTGAGGGCATCTATCTTAGATTGTAGGACTGCCGGGGTGTTAAGCATATCCCAGTTTAGGTCACCTAACAGAACAAACTCTGAAGCTAGATGGGGGGCGATCAATTCACAAATGGTGTCCAGGGCACAGCTGGGAGCTGAGGGGGGTCGGTAGTAGCAGGCGGCAACAGTGAGAGACTTATTTCTGGAGAGAGTAATTTTCAAAATTAGTAGTTCGAACTGTTTGGGTATGGACCTGGAAAGTATGACATTACTTTGCAGGCTATCTCTGCAGTAGACTGCAACTCCTCCCCCTTTGACAGTTCTATCTTGACGGAAGATGTTATAGTTGGGTATGGAAATCTCAGAATTTTTGGTTCCTGAGCCAGGATTCAGACACGGCAAGGACATCAGGGTTAGCAGAGTGTGCTAAAGCAGTGAGTAAAACAAACTTAGGGAGGAGGCTTCTGATGTTGACATGCATGAAACCAAGGCTTTTTCGATCACAGAAGTCAATAAATGAGGGTGCCTGGGGACATGCAGGGCCTGGGTTTACCTCCACATCACCCGCGGAGCAGAGAAGGAGTAGTATGAGGGTGCGGCTAAAGGCTATCAAAACTGGTCGCCTAGAGCGTTGGGGACAGAGAATAAGAGGAGCAGGTTTCTGGGCATGGGAGAATATATTCAGGGCATAATGCGCAGACAGGGGTATGGTGGGGTGCGGGTACAGCGGAGGTAAGCCCAGGCACTGGGTGATGATGAGAGCGGTTGTATCTCTGGACATGCTGGTTGTAATGGGTGAGATCACCGCATGTGTGGGAGGTGGGACAAAGGAGGTATCAGGGGTATGAAGAGTGGAGCTAGGGGCTCCATTGTGGACTAAAACAATGATAACTAACCTGAACAACAGTATACAAGGCATATTGACATTTGAGAGAGACATACAGCGAGGCATACAGTAATCACAGGTGTTGAATTGGGAGAGCTAGCTAAAACAGTAGGTGAGACAACAACAGCTAATCAGCTAGCACAACAACAGCAGGTAAAATGGTGTTGACTAGGCAATGGGGCTGATAGATAAAACATAAACAAGCAGAATGGAGTACCGTGATTAATGGACAGTCCAGCGTGCATCAGCTATGTAGCCAAGTGATCAGTGTCCAGGGGGCAGCGGTGGATGGGGCAGGGAAGCTGGACTGGCAAGTGTTATCCAGGTTTAAAAAAACTAACAATGACTAAATAGCTTGTAGCTAGTTAGCTGGTTAGCTTCTGGAGGTTCTTGAGTGTGTTCTAAAAATAATAGCGATTCCGTATCACATTGGGTGAGGCAGGTTACCGGAAGGCATAAACAAATTAAAAATCTAAAAGAGATAGAAAGTAAATATGGGTCCAGTAAGTGTTTGGGACGCGGCGATTCAGACGGTTAGCAGGCCTGTGCTAACAAGCTAACAGGGCTAAACAAGGTAGCAGTTAGCGGACCAGGGCTAAACAAGCTAGCAGTTAGCAGGCCGAGTTAGCAAGCAAGGAGATAGCAAGGGCTAGAGAGTTAGCCTTTGGGGGACGTCGCTATGGGGTGAGTCTGTTTATTCCTCTTCATGCGGTGACATCGATAGACCGGTCGTGGGTCCGGGTATTGTAGCCCAGGAGTATGCTACGGTGGTAGCACAGGGGCTCTGACCGGGCTAGCTTCAAGCTAAGTGGGTGGAAACGCTAGCCAGGACTAATCATCCGGGGTTGCGGTTTAGCTAGATAGCTAGTTGTGAAGATCCAGCTGAAAAATGTTCCGTTTGCGGTGGGAATCCGGGGATAAAAAAATAAATAGGTCCGTTATGCTCTGGTTAGAGTCGCGTTGTTCGAACTGGCGAGAGCTTTCCGAGCTAAAGGTTAGCTGATGACCGGTTAGCTGAAGACCGCTAGCATAGCTGGTAGTTAGCTGGCTAGCTTCAGTTGAGGGGTTCCGAGATCCGAAGTAAATATAAATACTTTAGGAAAAATAGCTACATTGGGTGAGGCGGGTTGCAGGAGAGTATTTAGAAGCTGAGGTTTAGCAAAATGTTTTAAAATATATGCGAAAAAAATATGTAAAAACGAAGAAAAAAAAAATGTATGTAAAAACGGAGAAAAAAAACGATATATACAAGGGACACGACATGACAGGATGTCTTACTGCTACGCCATCTTGGTTCGAAATATTTTTAGTAATTTCATTTGAATTTTGCGCTCTGCAATTCAGCGGATGTTGACAAAAATGATCCCGCTAACGGGATAGGTGTGTCAAGAAGTTTAAACACACCATTATTTGGAGTGGTATGCCTGAACCTTCCAAAATGTGCCTCATCTGACAAAACAATTACATGTGGGTCATTTGATTCAGTTGTCATAAAGCTTATGAATTCCTCATCTGATAAACCTCTACCACAACTTTGTCTTTGTGGTAGTATTAATTGGGTGTCTGAGATTTGATTGAGCTGTACCACTGACACTTCCTCATATGAATGGCTATCTCAGGATTGAAATCAGAAGCAGGTTCTTTATACTCGAAAGTGTGTACGTTTAGCATATCAAGTTGGCAGTCTGAGGGTCTTCTCTAAGCAGTTGACATTCGTTCCCTCATTTAAACTCTCCACAGAGAATAGGTTTTGAACCTGAGCCTCATTTACATTCTCTGTTTGCACCATTTTGTTGAATTTCACCTTGTTGTCACAAGCAATAGAATGTATAAATGTGTCACAGTCCCCTTTAAGACTAAATCCATTTTTGCTGTACTTGAACTCAACATGATTCTGGGTTGCACAGAAAAGCGGCATATTCTACATCCGTTTGACTATCAGGAGATGTGTTGCACTGACTTAAGTTTGTGCTGTCACCCTTATCTCATGAAATATCGGTGACAGGCTCAAAAGGTTGGTCAACTCAATTGGATTAACAAGACTTTGAATGTTACCTCTATTCTTGTTCCAAATAATCGTATGTATTTTGACACTACGATGGTTGTTTCAGTTGGCCATTGCAAAGTTTTGGCAGCTTCCTCACAAAATTGTAAATCAAATGTTTCATTATGCTACACGATGCCATGTATTGTCATTGAAATAGCATGATAATCCAAACATGTATAATTTTTTCCCCTTTCTTTGGCAAGTCTTAACTTTCTGGTGCTCCCCAACATCATGACCACCCCCATACAATTTATGTGTTAAATTTGGTGGGTCAACAGCATTTATAATCTGTTTATTATTAAGATCTATGCCTTTATCAGTCCGGTCAACTCCACAGTTAACTCTATCACCCCAGACAACAGTGTCACTATCAGTACAGTCATCTCCTACTATAGCATTAGGTCCATGCTTTACTACTCCTTCCTGTGACTCTAATTGAAGCACCTTATTAACACCAGTGTCCGGCACAGATTACGTAGTTCTTGCCGCACCACCTTTACTATCCCCGTTTTCTCCTTCCTTTAGCTGCATAACACGAGCGCATAGACCTATATCACCATTCTCATCTTTCCAAAGCCACTTAAGCCACCTGAAAAAAAACCTGTTGGGTTTTTTGTAGCAGTTGGCCATTGCAGAATTTGAAGGGGGTACTGTCACGTGTGCTCCCTCTCCGGCCTCTAGGTCACCAGGCTGCTCGTTATGGCGCACACCTGTCACCATCGTTACGTGCACCTGCGCATCTTCAGACTCACCTGGATTCCATCACTTCCCTGATTACCTTCCCTATATATGTCACTCCCTTTGGTTCCTTCCCCAGGCGTCATTGTTTCTGTTTCATGTCTGTGCATTCGTGTTTGTTTTGTTTTATGTTTAGTTTATTAATTAAATCACTCACTCCCTGAACTTGCTTCCCGACTGTCAGCACACATCGTTACAGCATTCCCTAAGGGAGGATGGCTTTCACTTCAGCAGTGATAAATTCATGAACTTCTTTGAGGAAAAGATCATGATCATTAGAAAGCAAATTACGGACTCCTCTTTAAATCTGCGTATTTCCCCAAAGCTCAGATGTCCTGAGTCTGCACAACACTCCCAGGACCTAGGATCAAGGGAGACACTCAAGTTTTTAAATATTATATCTCTTGACACATTGATGAAAATAGTCATGGCCTCTAAACCTCCAAGCTGCATACTGGACCCTATTCCAACTAAACTACTGAAAGAGCTGCTTCCTGTGCTTGGCCCTCCTATGTTGAACATAATAAATGGCCCGCTATCCACCGGATGTGTATCAAACTCACAAAAAGTGTCAGCCACTCTTGAAAAAGTCCAACCTTGACCCAGAAATTATAAAAAACGAACAGCCTATATCGAATCTCCCATTCCGATCAATTTTTTTTTAACTGTTGTGCAGCAACTCACTGCCTTCCTGAAGACAAACAACATATATGAAACACTTCAGTCTGGTTTTAGACCCCATCATAGCACTGAGACTGCACTCATGAAGGTGGTAAATTACCTTTTAATGGTGTCTGCCAAGGCTCTGCATCTGTTCTCGTACTCCTAGACCTTAGTGCTGCTTTTGATACCATCGATCATCACATTCTTTTGGAGAGATTGGAAACCCAAATTGGTCTACACGGACAAGTTCTGGCCTGGTTTAGATCTGTCAGAAAGATATCAGTTTGTCTTTGTGGATGGTTTGTCCTCTGACAAATCAACTGCAAATTCCGGTGTTCCTCAAGGTTCCGTTTTAGGACCACTATTGTTTTCACTATATATTTTACCTCTTGGTGATGTAATTTGGAAACATACTGTTAACTTTCATTGCTATGCGGACAATACACAGCTGTACATTTGATGAAACATGGTGAAGCCCCAAAATTGCCCTCCCTGGAAGCCTGTGTTTCAGGCATAAGGAAGTGGATGGCGGCATGTTTTACATTTAAACTCGGACAAAACAGAGATGCTAGTTCTAGGTCTCAGGAAAGAAAGAGATCTTCTGTTGGATCTGACAATTAATCTTGATGGTTGTACAGTAGTCTCAAATAAAACTGTGAAGGACCTCAGCATTTCTCTGGACCCTGATCTCTCTTTTGACAAATATATCAAGACTGTTTCAAGGACAGCTTTTTTCCATCTACGTAACATTGCAAAATAAAAAACTTTCTGTCCAAAAATTATGCATAAAAATGTATCCATGTTTTTGTCATTTCTAGATTAGACTACTGCAATGCTCTACTTTCCGGCTACCCAGATAAAGCACTAAATAAACTTGAGAAAAACACAGCTGAAAGAATCTTGACTAGAACCTATAAAATGTATCATATTACTACAGCGCTAGCCTCTCTACACTGGCTTCCCGTTAATGCTAGGGCTGATTTAAAAGGTTTTACTGCTAACCTACAAGGCATTACATGGGCTTGCTCCTACCTATTTTTCTGATTTGGTCCTGCCGTACATACCTACACTTACGCTACGGCCACAAGACTCAGGCCTCCTTATTGTCCCTAGAATTTCTAAGCAAACAACTGGAGGCAGGGCTTTCTCCTATAGAGTGCAATTTTTATGGAATTGTCTGCCTATCCATGTGAGAGACACAGACTCTGTCTCGACCTTTAAGTCTTTATTGAAGAGTCATCTCTTCAGTTGGTCCTATGACTGAGTGTAGTCTGGCCCAGTGGTGTGAAGGTGAACGGAAAAACACTGGAGCGACGAACCACCCTTGCTGTCTCTGCCTGGCCGGTTCCCCTCTCTCCACTGGGATTCTCTGCCTCTAACCCTATTATGGGGGCTGAGTCACTGGCTTACTGGTGCTCTTCCATGCCGTCCCTAGGAGGGGTGCGTCACTTGAGTGGGTTGAGTCACTGGGTTGTGCCATGAAGGAGATCTTCATGGGCTATACACGGCCTTGTCTCAAAATGGTAAGTTGGTGGTTGAGGTTGCGCTTTGGCAAAGTGGGTGCCTGGTTGGCCCTGTCCGAGGGTATCGTTGGACAGGGCCACAGTGTCTCCCGACCCCTCCTGTCTCACACTCCAGTATTTATGCTGCAACAGTTTGTGTCAGGGTCAGTCTGTTATATCTGGAGTATTTCAGATATCCGGTGTCCTGTGTGAATTTAAGTATGCTCCCTCTAATTCTCTCTTCTCTCTGAGGTCCTGAGTCCTAGGACCATGCCTCAGGACTACCTGGCCTGATGACTCCTTGCTGTCCACAGTCCACCTGGTCGTGCTGCTGCTCCAGTTTCAACTGTTCTGGAACCCTGATCTGTTCACCGGACGTGCTACCTTGTCCCGGACCTGCTGTTTTCGACTCTCTCTCTCTACTTTCTCACCTGCTGTCTATAACTCTGAATGATCGGCTATGAAAAGCCAACTGACAGTTACTCCTGAGGTGCACCCTCGACAACTACTGTGATTATTATTATTTGACCATGCTGGTAATTTATGAACATTTGAACATCTTGGCCATGTTCTATTATAATCTCCACCCGGCACAGCCAGAAGAGGACTGGCCGCCCCTCATAGCCGATTTTAATTGTAATAATGACAATTACAACAATACTGAATGAACACTTTTAACTAAATATAATACATAAAATCGATTTAGCCTCAAATAAATAATTAAACATGTTCAATTTGGTTTAAATAATGCAAAAACAAAGTGTTGGAGAAGAAAGTAAAAGTGCAATGTGAGCCATGTATGAAAGCTAACGTTTAAGTTCCTTGTTCAGAACATGAGAACAAATGAAAGCTGGTGGTTCCTTTTAACAAGAGTTTAAACGTTTATTCTTTCAGTGAAATATGGAACCGTTCCGTATTTTATCTAACGGATGGCATCCCTAAGTCTAAATATTGCTGTTACATTGCACAACCTTCAATGCTATGTCATAATTACGTACAATTCTGTCAAATTAGTTCGCAATGAGCCAGGCACAATAAGAGCCCTGGAGAAATAGAAAAAATAGCCAAGCTCCTTGGCTACTCCCCTGCAAAGATAGACAAGATTGTCCAGCAATGGCATGCCATCCATCTTAGTAAATGGAATGAGACAAAAAACACACTGAGCTTCTGGAGTGAGATTTGGAAGTTCAGGGATGCAACTGATATCAACCCGTTTCAAGAACTTGCCATGGCTGCTGTGTCTGTGTTATCCTTGTCACACTCGAATGCTGAAGTCGAGAGAGTATTCAGCCAGATGAATGTGGTAAAAAGCAAACTTAGAAATCGTATGTCCTTGCAGACCCTTAACTCCATCCTGTACATTCGATATGGACTGATGCTGTCTGGTGAGGCTTATGAGCACCAGCTGCCTGATAATGTTTTGCAGCTTTTTGGCACATCAGCTTTTTACTCATTTTAGTCCAGACTAGTTACCATAATTTTCTCACATTGCCATTGATAGTTTTTTCTATTGTCTCTTTTTGGTCCATTTAGATTGTTCATGTAGATTGTATACAATATATATATATATATATATATTTATTACGGTTAAAAATGTTCATGTTTTACTGTGATGTGTTGTAGGCTCCTAAGTGGACCATAAGGTTACAAACCAAATTAAGAAAAATAAACTCCGCCAGAGTGTCTCTTTTGGGTCACTTTTGCCAGTCCCAAGCCCGGATGAAGGAGGAGGGTTGGAATTGTGACATTAAAAAAACAAGAATCGACAGAAGAAAGTTCATTTGTAGTTTTAAACATATTTAGGGTGTTTTTACTCACTTTTTGTCTGTCCCACGACGTTATTCCTCTCTCAACTGCATTGTTGGTTAGGGGCTCGTAAGTAAGCATTTCACTGTTTGTATTCGGCGCGTGCGACCAATACAATTTGATAAAATAACATACCATGAGATGTTGAGGGAAAAACAGATTATCTATAGATTAGGCATCATCTTTTCTAGGCCATTAGCGATAACAGGAAATACACAACCATAGGCTACACTATAGTTCAAGGTGGCTACGTTGGAATGTTTGCTTCCACGGGAAAAATTGTACATTTCTAACATTTATGGTTGAGATTTAATTAGTATAAATATAAACTATGCACGTTTTGATTTTCATTAACACGCGATGCAGGCGTAAGGCGTTGGTATCATGTCATGTCAAATCTGACAACGCAGGAGTCAAGCAGACATTAGTAAGGCGTTGGTAATCATGTCTTACTTGCACGTTCATCTTCTGCACTTCTATCACTCCCGTGTTTAATTGCTAAATTGTAATTATTTTTCCACTATGGCCTATTTATTGCCTTACCTCCCTAATCTTACTACATTTACACACACTGTATATATATTTTTTTTCTATAGTGTTATTGACTACGTTTGTTTATATCCATGTGTAACTCTGCAGTTGTAAAAGAGAACTTGTTCTCGACTGGCCTACCTGGTTAAATAAAGGTAAAATACATTTCAGGTCAGGTGGTACGGTTGCCTCGGCTTTTATATGTCCCTTATCACCCTCCATAGCATGGGACTAAACCAGGTCAAACGAAGGCGTTGTAAATGTAGACACGTTATGCTATAAGGAATCCTTGGGACGTCACTATGCCGGTGAAATAAAACATGTTTGGGGGGTGTATGGACGTCCCAATGACCCTTTATAGCACTAACATACTGTAGGATTTGACAGTGAATGACTGGACTGCGGACGAATCAAAACACGATTTGTTCTTGCGTAGTGGGTTGCGTAATTATGTCAGTCTTTTCTCTAATATTCACTCCGGCGACACTTGGCATAGGCGGTTGGGTCATTTGTGGGCTAGCCTAAAACGTGTTTTTCTTGCATTGCGTCGTCTGTTTTTTACTGCGGGTCAGACTGGACAGCCTTATCTCTATTATATTATTCCACCAGTGCAACGAATAAAAAAACGCTGTATATCAACCCTCTCCAATCGCGTCCAGTCGGCGAGAAACGTCCACCCACTTCACCGCATTGCCAGACAAGGAGCTTCTCAATGATGTCATCATATTATCATTCGGGAAAGGAAACAGACATGGCGACGATGACCGAGCCGCTCTGTCTAGAAAGAGGTAACTACACAGAAGAGCTTTTGTCAATAGCACAACATGAGCGTATCATCGTGCCACAATCAGACGCGTCTTGAGATAAACACTCTGGTGTTTTATATGACATTTGTTGTGGGTTTATTTAGATGGAGTCCTATTACGAACATTGCGGATTAGCGACCAGTCGAAGCGTAGGCTATTAACTGACGTATGTATATAGGCTTAGCCTAACAACTTTGGCGTATGTTATTTGCGTTATCAGTGTATATAGTAGGTGAATAGCATAGCCATATCACATCCACGCCGATGACACCTGGAGTTGTCATGCGTAATAGTGCGCATTTTTATTTCACTACTTTTTTATGCACAAATTGGGTGGAAAAGCTCTGCAGGCTTTGTCATAGAACCCCCTTGTTTGGTCGATTCATGGGGGATTCCCGTTTGAAATATTTGATTGAATAATGGGTGCCACAAAGTATTACATTGTTCATCTGATCTGTTGCTAATAAATCCGTTTAATAACCACTGTTGGAATGAAACAACATTTTTACAGTAACACTATGTATGAGTAACGTTAGTGTTCATTTACGGGCTACACTATGTATTCCAGTGCTCCACAGATCCTCAAATGGAGGGACCCACTCACTGTAATATATTCCCGCATGTGTTTAATTGTTAAAATGTTTAGTCATGAGACATATTGAGGAGCATATCAGTGTGCAGATTCCTCTCCTTTGTGGCCATTCATACAGTACATGCACAAATCATTGGAAGTAGGGGTATGCAGGCTTTTGCTCCAACCCTGATCAGTTGCTTGTCAGGTATGTGATTAGCCAGATCAGGTGTGTCAGAGCAGGGCTGAAGCGAAAGCCTCTGAAGCAAAAGCCTGGACACCCAGTAGCTCTCCAGGAGAAGGGGTATTCTACCCCTTTTCAACTCACCCTCTCCTCGCTCCTCTCTAGATGTGTGCAGGGTGATAGAGCTGCTGGACCGGCTGCAGAGAAGCGGTGAGCTGCCTCCTCCCAAACTCCAGGCCCTGCAGAGAGTCCTGCAGAGCAAGTTCTGTGCTGCCATCAGGGAGGTAGATATTAGAATAACTTACCCACTATGTCTGATCTAGTTGTAGCCTATATCCATCAGAGGTAGGACAGGCTACCTAAACCCAGCATGTCTGATCTAGATACTGTAGCCTATATCGATCAGAGAAGTAGGATAGGCTACCTAAACCCACCATGTCTGATCTAGCAATATAGTTTATATTGTTTTTAGATTGGTTTGTATAGATGTGTATATAGCATGTATTCTTTGGTACTGAATTCCAAACAGACAAGGTTTATCATGATGTCACAAAAAAATTATATTATGTAACAGTATACGTATTTACAATAAATAAAAGGTTTCATATTTACAGTGGTTACAACTAGGGTTGTTGTGACCATATTACACCGCCACACTGGCAGTCATAAGTCATGACCGCAGAAAAATGACACGTGAACGTTGAGTCACAGTAATCTCCTCTTATGCACCCTGGACATGTTTTGGTAGTTCCTAACTTTTTAATGACCATTAGGTCCTAATGGCCTGGTACTCAGGGCTCTATTGTCCCTCTAACCTAGCGTTTCCCAAACTCGGTCCTTGGGGTACACGTTTTGGCCCTAACACTACACAGCTGATTCAAATGATCGAAGCTTGATGATTTTGTTCAGCTAAGTTCAATTATATTCTTCTTACTATAATATCATATAAAATAATGGCACAGAACTTATAAGCATATTTTGTCAGCTAAATAAACAAGCCTAAAGCCTATTGCATGGAGCATAGCCAGATAACATACAGTAGGCCAGATCATATTCTGTTCTTCGGAAATACATTTTCTTCATATCATAATGTTTCTTTAGACCTGACTAAAGTAAGTAATGGATTTACTGTGATGGTGTTTATTAAATTGATTTGTTTAGACTTTTTTTTAATGTAGACATTCAAAAGGCATGCATCAGCGACTTGCTATGCATGGAGGCCTGGAGATGCTAAATGTTTTTATGTTTTATCATCTGTGATTTATACATTTTATAATATTGTGTTTTATAAACCGGTGAAACTCATTAAAGTGCCAATGTCTCCAATGATTTGGATGTTTCTTGGTTTCCCCTCATGTTCTCTCTACATTTTCCAACAGGTGTATGAACAGCTCTATGACACTCTTGACATCGTGGGAGGGCCTGAGGTTCGTGCCCAGGCAACTGCCAAGGTAATGACAACAAACATTTAACACACATACAGAAAATGTACACTCCGGGAAAGAATAAACATCACAAATCCCGTAACAGTCATATTAGTGTAATGGCGTCCAACTTCTCGTGCAATCTCACTTTCAACCTTTCCTCCAGGCCACAGTGGCTGCATTTGCAGCCAGCGAGGGACATGCCCACCCACGGGTGGTGGAGCTGCCCAAGACAGAGGAGGGCCTGGGATTCAACATCATGGGGGGAAAGGAGCAGAACTCCCCAATCTATATCTCCAGGGTCATCCCCGGGGGGGTGGCCGACCGGCAGGGGGGGCTGAAGAGGGGCGACCAACTGCTCTCTGTCAATGGAGTGGTAAGAGGGATTGGGAGGAGGGTGTGGTGTGTGTGTGTGTGTTTATGTTTACTCACATACACTATATATACAAAAGTATGTGGATACCCCTTTAAATGAGTGGATTGGGCTATTTCAGCCACACCCGTTGCATAAAATCGAGCACACAGCCATGCAATCTCCATAGACAAACACTGGCAGTAGAATGGCATTACTGAAGAGCTGAGTGACTTTCAACATATCATTGTCATAAGATGTCAGTTTGTCAAATTTCTGCCCTGGCAGAGCTGCCCCCTGTCAACTGTAAGTGCTGTTATTGTGAAGTGGAAAAGTCTAGGAGCAACAACTGCTCAGCCGCGAAGTGATAGGCCTACACAAGCTCACAATACGGGACCGCCGAGTGCTGTAGTGCGTAAATAAATGTCTGTCCTCGGTTGCTACACTCACTACTGAGTTCCAAACTTCCCCTGGAAGCAATGTCAGCACAAGAACTGTTGTCGGGAGCTTCATGAAATGGGTTTCCATGGCCGAGCAGCCGCACACAAGCCTAAGATGACCATGTGCAATGCCAAGCATCGGCTGGAGGGGTGTAAAGCACGTCGCCATTAGACTCTGGAGCAGTGCGTTCTCTGAAGTGATGAATCACGCTTCACCATCTGCTAGTCGGACGGACAAATCTGGGTTTGGCGGATGCCAGGAGAACGCTATCTGCCCCTGGTGTAGGAGGATTAATGGTCTGGGGCTGTTTTTCATGGTTTGGGCTAGGTCCCTTAATTCCAGTGAAGGGAAATCTTAAAGCTACAGCATACAATGACATTCTAGACGATTCTGTGCTTCTATATTTGTGGCAACAGTTTGGGGAAAGCCCTTTCCTGTTTCAGCAGGATAATGCCCCCGTCCATACAGAAATGGTTTGTCGAAATCTTTGTGGAAGAATTTGACTGGCCTGCACAAAGCCTTGACTTCAACCCTATCGAACACCTTTGGGATGAATTGGAATGTCGACTGAGAGCCAGGCCCAATCGCCCAACATCAGTGCCCGACCTCACTAATGTTCTTGTGGCTGAATGGAAGCAAGTCCCCTCAGCAATTTTCCAATATCTAGTGGAAAACCTTTGCAGAAGAGTGGAGGCTGTTTTAGCAGTAAAGGGGGGACCAACTCCATATTAATGCCAATGATTTTGGAATGAGATGCTTGACGAGCAGGTGTCCATATACTTTTGGTTGTGTGTGTGTATTGCAGAGTGTGGAGGGGGAGCACCACGAGAAGGCAGTGGAGCTGCTGAAGGCTGCCCAGGGCTCAGTGAAACTAGTGGTCAGGTACACGCCAAAGGTGCTGGAGGAGATGGAGGCCCGCTTTGAGAAGATGAGGAGCGCCAGAAGACGCCAGCAGCACACAAGCTACTCGTGAGGGAACACACACACACACAAACAAACAAGCAAGTACGTGAGCACGCTCACTCTCACAAGTCTGTTTTTTATGTAATTATTTTTCTCTGTCTCTCTCGCTCTCTTCTTCTCTCCCTCTCTTTCTCTATCATTTTCCCTAACACAGGTCTCTGGAGTCCCGAGGCTAGCCACTCCCACCCTCAGTCAAGCCTGTTGGACCCGCCACCTTAGTTCTAGGAGGTCAGATGATAGAGAAGAAGGAAGTAACCAAAGTAGCCAACTTAGATCTGTTATTTATATATGTTTGTGAAATGCATCTATTATCCCCCTCCACTGCCTAACTGTTAGCAGGGGACTGCCTAGCCCTAGGTCATCCTTTACCCTCTGTGATTTTCTCTCCCCGTGTGAAACCTGCATCCTAGCGTATGGCAACCATGTGTTTAGCGTAAGAACAGAGGAGAGTAAGCATGGTGGATGTAGTTTAAATGCATAGGTCTATTTACTTTTCTACTCTATAGTGAGATGATTCTGTATGTATGTATGTATGTATGTATGTATGTACACTTTAGGTAGGGTAAGCATTCCAAGGCTTTCATATTTACTATTTGTTTATTTATGTACTTATTTATTCATTAAATAAAGCCGGTAAAGGTTTGAACAGTCATTGTTTGTGATCATATTTGTGTAGCCATATGAGTTGAAAACAAATTGGAGTTGTATTAGAAATTAGTTCTTGGGGTGGCAGAACTCATGTCAGAAAGGGCTAGCTGATGATGTTTCATAGTCAGATTTGCTTCAGATTTTGACACTGCAGTCTGCAGAGTGCTTATCGCCACAATCAACTCTATTTCTTGCAGTTCAATGGTAATAGCAATTAAAGACCGTGCTTAACTTAGGCAAGAGCTCACTGGAGCTGATTTCCGGCACCTCAAATGTTCTACTGCTTGAGCCCCTGTTCCTCTTAAAGAATATATGTTCAAAAGTATTGTGGAGCTCCTGCACCTAAATATAAACTGTACAGGCACCCAAAATGAGTACCGGAACCTATTTTAGTCTAAGTCAAACACTGATTGAAGATAGTAATTTATTCTTGAAGAATTTCACTTGTAAATCATGAGGAGTCGCCAGGGCCGATATTCATAAAGTGTTTCAGACTGATCCGAACTGATACTAGATCAGCACTTAAACGCACCTCCCTTCTTACACCCGGGAAAGGTCTTTTTGACGATGCCCATAGGTCTGTCGTTTCTTTTTGCTTGTCTGTCTTTCAGCAACACAATGTCTTCTGGCTGGAGGTTGGGCTTCTCATTTTGCCACTTCTGACGACTCTGCAGTCACTGGTGTCAAGATGAGAGGGGAGTTTGGATCTGTAGACAGGAACCAGTGGACGAGCATTCACAATGGCTGAGACTTCTGCCATAAATGTGGTCAAGACTTTGAGTAAGTTTGGATGGACCCACCTTCAGCAACATGAAATCAAGGATGTGCCTCTTGACTCCGATCATTCTCTCCACGGGCAGGTCCAACATTCTGAGATTCCATCTTCCCATGTAGTCTTCGGCAAATGACGCATTGGTAGAGTGTGCTGCTAATGCAGCGTTTCCCAGCACTGACCCACAGACCAGCTTCTCTCAAAGCACCCTTAGTGAAGTGGCGCCCTTGATGGTGGACCTGCGCGTGGTGGTAGCGGTGGATGAGTAGAGTAGTCACATGGCCCATTCCAGGGAGGATGAGAGGGTTGATTTCCTCTTGACCAAGGTTTTTTTGGGACCGGCATCCTCCAATCCTCAGTAGGCCTGAATCATCCATGTAGGGGCACAGACCGAAGAGTGGGCTCTGCTTAGGAATGGCTTTACCTTCTCTGATGCATTCCATTTTCTTGTGAAAGGTGCTGTGTTGCAGACTGCGTATTATGATTGTCTTGGTGTGATCCAGGTCTTCGATGGAGCAGGGTTTGTCACAGATGTGCCATCCTTTGCAGCATTCTGCTTTGTTTAAAAGAGTGAGCAACGTGCACAAGCCAAGCTGTTGCATCTGTCAGTGCTCACCAGCTTGAGAACCTCTCAAAGCGTTTGGGGTCAAACTTCTTTCTGTAGACGTTGGTGGCGTGGCAGGCAACTTGAGGGCGGATCTCGAGATCATGTATTATATTAAGTTAAAATTGGTGTTCATTCAGTATTGTTGTAATTGTCATTATTACAAATAAACTGTTTTTAAAAATACAAATAAAAATCGGCTGATTAATCGGTATCGACTTTTTTTGGTCCGCCAATAATCAGTATCGGCGTTGAAAAATCATAATCGGTCGACCTCTAGTCCAAACACACCAATACAGTCGTGAAGAGGGCACAACAAAGCCTATTCCCCCTCAGGAGATTGAAAAGATTTGGCACGGTTCCTCAGATCCTTAAAAAGTTCTACAGCTGTACCATCGAGAGCATCCTGACTAGTTTCCATCAACCTCACGTGCAATGTAGATATCAAAGAACGCAGCAGTTCGCGGGTAGAGTAGTGAGTGAAACCATTCACTTCAGGAAAAGGTGTGATATAAAGTTTCCTTATGTTTTGTTGAATTCATAAGAATATTTGCTGCCATTGTAGTAAGGTTGGCAATACGAGAGGTCTTTGGACTTACCATTTTCTTGTCGGTTTTGAGTGCTTCTCCCCTATTTGGGAAGTTTGTCTGCCTGCTCCTCAGAGATATTCTGAGAGCAGGTTCAATGTCTCCTTCCTCTGTATATAAAAAACTGTATAACACAATAGTGTCTTTGGAAAACGGGTTCATATATCCTAAAGTCAATAGTGAATGTGACTATGTATATATTTATTTTGCCGTTAATGTATTTACACAGATGCACCTTGTACTGGGGACAAAAGGCAACTAAAATGTGCTGTTTCGTCGCAACAATGCCACAGATGTCTCAAGTTGAGGGAGCGTGCAATTGGCATGCTGACTGCAGGAATGTCTACCAGAGAATTGAATGTTAATTTCTCTACCATAAGCCGCCTCCATCGTTTTAGGGCATTTGGTAGTACGTCTGACCGGCAGCTCAACCGCAGATCACGTGTATGGCATTGTGTAAAATCAATGAAATTGTTACATGTTGCGTTTTATATTTTTGTTTAGTATATAAGCATATCATTATAATTATATCATTATACAATTCATGGTATCAGGCAAGATTGGGTCTAGGCTTCAGGTATTATGGGAATAGCTATTCAGGGTTGTCGCTGTTTTATTTAAATCTAGTTCGCTCACCCGCTCTGAGCAAACCTTTCACTACGGCTGGCAGTGGCTAGCTGGAACATTAGTCTTGCGATTCATTACATATCCATTTGGCTAGTCTGACAAGCCAACGTACTTCAAAATTGTCAGCCACGGGTCAATAATGTACAGATATTAGAAGTGTGTCAAACACATTTAATGACAAACCATGTAACTATTTAGGTAAACATATGAATTACCTGTTGCCCAAAGTTCAGCACAGGTGTTAGCAACTGGTTCGCCATGTTCAGAACATGTGGCCACAGTGAGAAAGATTTGCAGTGGTGACAGACCATCCGGTTAAGTAGCCAAAATAATATAAAGTTAATTGATTGGGTTAAGGTGAACCATCCCTCAAACTAGTGGAGACTCATTGTCTACACCTCCCTCTAAATTACCACCCTTCACATAAATACCAACCTTCACAAAAAAAGCCAAAACTTAATCAAACTGGCAGTGAAAGCAAAGAAATCGAGAGCCAAGATGTGAGTAGCATAAGCGTAGGCAAAGAGCGTAGGCAAAATGGAGCGTAGGCAAAATGGATTCAATAGGATTGGTTGTTGGGAAAGATTAACTGAAAACCTTTAAATAATTTCTGTTTTGCTCTCACTTTAAAATAGTGTTTGCAAGTTTTGGGGTTTTGCTTTTGATGTTAAATACATTTTGCTTTCAATTGTTTAGTTTCTGATTACCAAATTTCACTCTTCCTTGAAAATACGTTTACATTGGCAACTTTTATCGTGTTTACAATTTATTTTTGTCTAAATGCAATACATATGGCGTGAAATTTGCCACATAAAGTATGATTTAGTTTCTCCCAGTCATTGGCCCACACTCCAGTACAGTAGGTGGCAGCAATGCACCATAATGTCGGATGCCAACCGACGATAAACCTGGTAGTTTAGATTACTGAAAAGGATGACCGACTAAATGTTCAATATTTTAAAAAAACTTTATTTCAGAAGAATCAGAACAATTCCATTCAGGGGGTTCCCCCATCTTGCTTTACAGAATAAAAATGAGCAATATTGGCCAACTCGTAGACATGCACTTTGCAACACATTTCCCCCCCCCCCCCATTTTTAACCTTGTTCAATAACCAGGTTCCCATCCAACCTTTTTATGCAAGCAAAGTACGGCAGATAAAAAGTAATGACAGGCCTGACGGAAACAAATGTCAACTAGACAAGGTGGAATGTGTTGGTAAAATTAATTATGCGAGAAATGTCAGTGGAACTTATGCGCAAATATTGATACAATAACCATCATATCGACGTAAACTTGGGAGTCACGCGTTGACATGTGGTCCTCCCACTAACGACCAGTCGGGAAAGCGTGCGGTTCATTAAACTACAGATTAAATCAATTAATATAACTCGCAGGGTGGTGAACGTGCACGGTAATTAGCTTGATGTTACTTTCCAATAAATATCCAGGGTCTTATTCTGGTGACATGATAGTCAATGCTTGGCTGCTGTTTGAAAAATACTCACTCTTTTGTCCACATCTCATGTAGGCTATATGTGTGCTCTAGCCAACTTCGTGCTGTTGGTTAGAGGACATATGCCAATAACAAAGCTATTTAACACATTTTGTGGGGTTAAATGCGATAAGGAAAAGCTAGGTCAATGGGTTTCGATACATCGGAATTTAACCGCAAAATGCATTTTTATTTTCACTAGATCACGCACAGCCTTTTATTTGCAACAAGTCAATTGGATCTTTGGTGGGAAAATGCATATGCCTTATGCACATAAGAATATTTGCATGAAAATCTGTCGCCAATTGGATGGAAACCTAGCTATTGGTGTACATTTTCTTGAGAATAGATAGACATACGGGTCCAGGCAGTTGAGTAAGATGTTCTCAGGGTTGTACTTTAAAGTGAAAAAGGAACATATGAAGGCTCAAATATATATATTTTATTTTCTCATCTGCTTTTGTGGGATCATGGATTGATACAAATCACTTGGGGGGATGTTACAAAACCTAAACAACTTAACAACCCCCCAAAAAACAACCCAGGTTGAATTAACACCAATAGATATTTAAGAAAAAGAAATATTTGAACATAACTATGCAATCTCTGCCTCACTCGTTAAGGGATTGTAATCAGACAAGTACTTGACAGAGCAGAATGTCAGATTAAAGTTCCGGTTGGGGGAGAGCGTGAATGTCAAGGGACAGTGAGCACAGTTCTCAGTTTGGAACCGAGGGACGGGTTTGAAATAATTATTTTGCGATGTGGACCTTTTGTGGGGGTTCAAATACAGAAGAAACAAAACCCTACTTAACCAATAAAGACAGTTTGTTATACCTACACTGCTCTGTTGTGGCTTCTAACAGGGCAGCAGCTCATTACAGTATCATTCACACAAACAGGGAAGGGGTATGTGGGTTTGACGTATATATGAAATAAAAAAAACAGGAACTTAAAAATGGCAATGCCCCGCTTAGTACTCGTCTGCCTGGGTCTCCACCTTGTAGCCGTTCTCATTGGAAACGTAGCCCTCCCCCGACTGCACAGACTCCTGGTCCATCATCAACCCATCCTGGCTGTTCTCCTCTGGCTGGGGCGGTGCTTCCACCGCCTCCCCGTTACCCACGTCGTCCTGCTCGGCCGAGGGGGGCAGGAGAGAGCCATGCCGGTCCTCCCTGCGCTCCCCGCCACCCCGCTCCCTGTCTCTCTTATGCTCCCTGTCCTTCTCCCTGTCCCCCCTGTGCCTCTCCCGGTCCCTCTCCCGGTCCTTGTCCCTGTGGCTGCGCCTCCGGTCACGGTCCCGCTCCCTGTCTCTGTCCCGCTCCCTCCCGCCGCGCTCCTCTCCCACCTCTCCCCCTTCCTCACCCACACTAGGCTCTTCAGGAATCTTCTCTCCTCCCTCCCCCATCATACCGTCTCCAAGCCCCATGCCCTCATCCCCCTCGCCACCCTTGCCCCTCTCCCGGTCTCGCTTGCGCTCTCTGCTGCGGCTCCTCCTCTTCCTTTCACCCTTGTCTCTGCTCCTCTCCCTGCTATGACTGTCTCCCCCTGGTCCTCCTCCCCCCCGCTCCCTCTCTCGATCTCTCCTCCTGCCACCCCCTACGCTCTCCTCTGCGGGCCCTGCCAGGCCCAGACCCCTGTCGCCCCTCTCCCTGGAGCGGGAGCTGCGCCTGCGTCTTTCCCGGGACCGGGACCGCCGTCTTTCGGCACCACGCTCTTTCTCCCCCCCACGTTCACGCTCACGGCTGCGCTCTCTGCGCTCCCCTCTGGGCTCCCCTCTGGGCTCAGGTCCACGTTCGCGCTCTCGTTCACTGAGGTGAAGAGAAGGGCAAAAATAACAGTCAACTGACAAACCCGTACAGAAAACTTCAAGTCAGTCACACCAAAATGTCCAATCCCAAGTCTACCGCTAGCCCATACCCTCTAGACTTGCATAGATCTAAAATAATTGGATTGATGTAACTAAGGAATATGGTAATAAATCCCCTTTGTCTTCAGATAATTTTTCTATATTGCTACATCTATCCATTTCTTTCAGGTCTAATGGATAGGGCCTATTTAGAATAGGGTAACATAACCCTCTTAGTGGACCACCCCAAGGGCCCAGTGTAGTTACTCACCCTCCAATTGGGGGGTGGTCATCGTAACGTGAGGTGTCGTCTCTTCCAGAGTGCTTGATGTTGACGTCAGCCCCGCCTCTCCTTGTCCCACCAAGACCACCGCCTGGTTGAGGATACATTAAATTGGTCTATGATTTGTATTTAAAACTGACTAACATTAAATGGATTCATAAAATGGCCAGTGCAACGAGAATCTGTCAATTATACTGTCACAGAAATCATGTGCAGTTCCTCACCTAGCCTGCGGGGATGCCATCCCTTCACAGTGCGGCCTCTCTCAACATCCACCAGCACTCTCCTTCCATCGATCTTCTTCCCGTCTGCATGCTTGTAGGCAGCTGGAGGAAAGGGGGGTTGAGAGAAAGGTAGAGAGGGGTAAGATGGAGCTCTGCAGTTTCAAAGGTAAGGTTAACAAAGAGTGCATGAATATACTGACCAGGAGCAGGTGAGGTGGTCTGTCTGCCCAGAGAGCAGCTCCACACTATGTAGTAGTAGACCTTTTTCCACCACTAAATGCTGCATTTACCTGCACATCGATCTTTTTTTGAGGATGTACCACAGTAAGTATTTTGTTCTGCAAATACTTTACTTCAGTAAATCTTTATTTTGAAAACTTTATACTGGGATAAAGAAAAGCATTCTAGCCGCAAATTACAAGTGAGCCGGTATAGCAGATAGAAATGTTTTTTTTTGTGAACTACGCATTCATCATTAAAATCTCAAAACATTCCATTTTATTATATGCATTATATAATATTTTAAAAAACATTGAAGTTTGGCCTATAATGATTGCTCTGTTTCACGTGGAGCACCAGAGACCGAAAAGTGAAACGCCGCTTAAAATAATTTAAATCTTACTTAGGTCAAGTGACCACACTGTCAGAGGGTCAACCTCTTACTGTTGCATGGCTCCTTTTACCTTGAAGCTAAAAGGTCATAGTTTAGACCAGGGGTACTCAACCTACGTGGCCCAGAGCCTGCTGCTTTTCTGTTCTGCCTCATAATTGCCAACCTGGTTTCCCAGGTCTAAATCAGGCCCTAATTAGAGGGGAACAATTGGGGGGGGGGGGTGGCTTCGAGGTCCAGAGTTGTGTTTGAGGAGATTAGACCAATCAACGGTCTTGACATTGCCCACGACTATAAGCTAATACATCTAAGGAAGCAAGCAAAAATGCTCAATATCAATTATTTACATTTAAGTCATTTAGCAGACGCTCTTATCCAGAGCGACTTACAAATTGGTGCGTTCACCTTAAGACATCCAGTGGAACAGCCACTTTACAATAGTGCATCTAAATCTTTTAAGGGGGGGTGAGAAGGATTACTTTATCCTATCCTAGGTATTCCTGAAAGAGGTGGGGTTTCAGGTGTCTCCGGAAGGTGGTGATTGACTCCGCTGTCCTGGCGTCGTGAGGGAGTTTGTTCCACAATTGGGGGGCAAGAGCAGCGAACAGTTTTGACTGGGCTGCGCGGGAACTGTACTTCCTCAGTGGTAGGGAGGCGAGCAGGCCAGAGGTGGATGAACGCAGTGCCCTTGTTTGGGTGTAGGGCCTGATCAGAGCCTGGAGGTACTGAGGTGCCGTTCCCCTCACAGCTCCGTAGGCAAGCACCATGGTCTTGTAGCGGATGCGAGCTTCAACTGGAAGCCAGTGGAGAGAGCGGAGGAGCGGGGTGACGTGAGAGAACTTGGGAAGGTTGAACACCAGACGGGCTGCGGCGTTCTGGATGAGTTGTAGGGGTTTAATGGCACAGGCAGGGAGCCCAGCCAACAGCGAGTTGCAGTAATCCAGATTAGGACCTGCGCTGCTTCCTGTGTGAGGCAGGGTCGTACTCTGCGGATGTTGTAGAGCATGAACCTACAAGAACGGGCCACCGCCATGATGTTAGTTGAGAACGACAGGGTGTTGTCCAGGATCACGCCAAGGTTCTTAGCGCTCTGGGAGGAGGACACAATGGAGTTGTCAACCGTGATGGCGAGATCATGGAACGGGCAGTCCTTCCCCGGGAGGAAGAGCAGCTCCGTCTTGCCGAGGTTCAATTATGTGCATACCCTTAAATTATAGTGTGACGCATGAAAGGCTCGGGTAGCTTTGGCTAAGATTTACCTACAACTATGCATTTAAATTGCTCCATAGTGATATTGAAAATACACAGCCTTTCTTAACTATAATCTCATGGGATTCTGTGTAAAAATGCATTAAAGCTACCAGTGTCAGCTAGAGACCATTACCAATAATGCATTATTACTGAATATTGCGTGTCCGTAGAGGTTAGCCTAGAGTTTAAGAGTGGTGGGACAGTAACCAAACGTTTGCTGGTTCAAATCCGAGCGGACTAGGTGAAAAATCTGTCAATGTGCCCTTGAGCAAAGCACTTATCCAGAGTGACTTACAGGAGCAATTAGGGTTAAGAGCGCCTGCTAAATGAATTAAATGTAAACAAGTGGTCCAAGCAGTTGACAGTTTGATGTGGAGTGCATTTGAGAGCATGTTGTGAAAAATGCTTGTGCACTTGAAATAAATCAAGACAGTAATTCATATAGCAACATACTATTTATTATATTACCCAACCTGACAAATTGATGAGAAATGCATTTGTGCATGTTCACCTAATTGTCACATCTACAACCTCTTACCCAGAAGGAACATCAAATAGGAGTCACCCCCATGGATCAAACAGCCACTCACTTCGTCTAGCCTCTTATAGGTGGAATTGGGGATTTTATACCAGTAGCCAGGTTTCCACCCAATTTGCGACAGATTTCAATGCAAATATTCTTAAATCCGCATTAAAGAAAACGTGAGTTTTCCCACCAAACCGAATTGTTGCAGATAAAAATCAGTGCGTGATGACGAAGTTCATGTATATTTATTTTTTATACAAACATTTAACAACCAATTGTCACAAACCGTTGCGTTTAATAGTAAATGTGCCTACGCTGGTCTTGGCGTGTGCTCTAGCCAACAGCTCGCATATACAGTAAGGGTAGGCTAGTCTACACAAGATAATGGATGAGAGAATATTTTGTCAAACAGCAGTCAAGCATCATGTCACCAGCATAAGAACAAACAGTTATTGGAAAGGAGAATCAAGCTCGTCGCCATGCACTTTCATCACCATGTGAAGTTCATCATTCATATATTTTATCTGTAGCCTATTAAACTGCATTGGTTGCCAGAGTTGTAGAATTGGAGTCGATAAGACATTTTACTTCGATAAGACAGTAATTACTATCAATATTTGCCCCTAAAAGCACTAACACCGCTATTTCACACAATTCATTTTACATAAAGATCCCACCTTGTCAAACTGCGCATTAATAAAATTGTACCGAAACTTCATGTTTCCATCACAGCTGTCGTGATTTGCTTTAATACGGTATGACTTTTCAAAAACTGGATTGAAACGTGGTTAGTGACAAACCAGGTGGATATTGCCCTGCAAATGTTGACACCTTAGGCACGTCCTGCAATAGCCATCATCACTGGCACGACCACTTCTGGTGTTCTTAGCCCCCAGTTCAGTGAGACATAAAATACCAGTGACATTGGTTTGAATATTTACTCCAATTGCCAGAATACACAACCTTGTATGACAATGCTGCTTATTACACAAACATATCTTCTTACCCCATACATGTTGTGCTTCAGACTATAGTGAAGCTAATGTAAATTAGGTTGCCTTACATACAACCTCTGACCTTGTAATACTTGTCTGGAGGGGGAGATATAGTGGAGGGAATCATCGCGATATGAGTAAATGTGTCAAGTTATATACACATACCTTAGTGGAGGCTTTATGGGCTGCTGTGTTTGTTTTGACCAACTATCTTACCACCACCTGGACAAGAGCGCAGTGTCGGACTCAGAACCGCCGGGAGCATAGGGCTTCCAGTTGCAAGCCAAATTGGCAGGCTCCAGCCACTGCCAGATTTAACACCACATAGTCTGCAGCTTCCGGGTCAAACTCAGAACACACACACACAAATATATACTCCCTTGGGCCAGACAGTCTTGGGATCAGTCTCTTATGACCGAAGAATTCGGCAGGATCCATGATGACCCATCCTGGCCTCTACACTGGTCTGCTCTGCTGTGGTAGACGATCCAATGGGAAACGGCAGAGGACTCTTTCCTCTTTATATCCAATTAGAGGGCCTTACCAGAACCACTCGCTTTTATAGCCAGAGGGCCTTACCAGAACCCCCTCTAGATCATAGCAGATCATCACTGTACTTTCATGACACCTCACAGGTTTATACTACCAGGGGGCCTTACCACAACCCCTCACTAATCAAGCCGGGTTTGTCTTACCACAAACCATAACCTTCTCAACCAATCAGAGGACTTCACTCAAAGGGGGGTGGGGTTGCCTTAACTCAACCCCAAAAAGAAGGCCCAATACATTCTTACTATACTAGCACACATGGTGCATATAAAAAAAATAATAATAATTAAGAAACAAAAGGTATGCACCTAGAGAAAATTAGATAAGTGTTTGGTGTAGGCTAGAATAAATGTAGGCAAGTTCAAGTGGTGACATGTTTCCTCACTTGACTGGCTCTATTAGCTATATACACCGGATCCTTACAATCAGCTGTGGTAAAGAGATCTGGGGGTGAGATGACTGCCATGTCTGAATGAGCTATCACTATCTGCTTTTGCCTAGTTATATAGTAGGGACAAAGCTACATATGTGCATAAGTATGTGCCTTCCTGTAAAAGTGTTGAGTCCCCTCGTAAGCCTATTCCATTAAAGCCAGCTCGACGCACACAAGAAAAGACCTTAACTTACAATGCTAGGGGATTTTGTTTTGGGCGTGTGGTCTTTTTGATGCAATGTTATGCAAAAAAAATCATTTTTGTAATGATTATGCAAGAGAACCTGATAAAATACTGTTTCAGACAACAAATACTAAAATAGTAAAAGCACCTAGGCCTATATGGAAAAGTATTAAAAGGGATACATCTGAGGTGGCTTTAACACAAAAGGAAAACTCAAAAGGCACCCATTAACTGACTAATGGCCTGGGGGTGCGTTCAATGGTCAAAGCACCAGATCCGTCTTATCAATGTCAGTATTGTTCAAGCAACATTTAAGCAGCTTCAAAAAAAATGTGCTTTGCCCATTGAACGTAGCTCCTCTTCCCTAAATAGGAGGATGGAGGGTGGAAAGAAAGCTTACCCATCATACAAACCCATCATACCAACCATATACTGAGCTGTGGTAGTAGGGTGTAGATGTATCATAACCATCATCATCTGCAAGCCAGCTCTGGCCAATAGCCATCACAGATAGGCGGCTGCAGTGGCAATGAGAACAACAAACAGTTAATACACTGCAGAGCCAGCATTGACATCCCCTCACAAGTCAACCCTCACCTGAGTCACATCATACCAAGGGTGGGCGACCTTGGTCCTGGGGAACACTATTCCCTGCCTGTTCATTGCACCCTGGGTGCATGACCCTAAGTGTTCCAGCAATGAATCAGCAGCCACATTCCAGGCCAGCTACACTGCAGTCGCGCTGTGCGGACTTGCCTCATCACCAACTAGCAGTCAGGCGTCAGATTATTATTTTATATGATTTTTAGCTGACATGTAAAACACCTACCCAGGTGTTGTGAGATCTGGCAAGTAGTCGGCCTGGAAGGTGGCCAGTAAATAGCAATCTTAGAGAGCAACTGATTTACACCTGGAACACCCTTCTGCCTGATAATTTGTTTAAATTCAATCAATGAGAATAATACCAGCTGGCATGGTAGCTCGCCAGGACCAGGGTGGAGGACCACTGATATGAGCTGATAGAAATGGCCTAGTGTCACAAAAGCACAGAGATGAGGGTACCCAAGTTAACCAGACAAGTTAGGGGGAAGAACTACCCTGTTGGTGACCTGTAGCTTACCGTTGGTTGTCCAACCAGGAAACCTACCTGTTCCACTGATGACTTAACACTCCTAACTATTACAGGCCTAACCTACAGCAAGCAAAGACATTCAAGGTGACCAGAAGAACAAGGCTTAGAAGTTGCTTATACATACAAAAACATAGGCCAAACCTTCCCACCAAATGGCATCGCCACATACAAGTGTCATGGCTGGACTAACTGCACTCACTCAGACAAGTGCAGTACAGAAACCCTTTCGTAGCCTTACTTGAGTTAGTCAAGAGGACATCATGCGCCACACAAGACAGACATCACGCAAAACTCACTCAGCACCTTGTTTCCCCTAATTAATAACATATCGCCATTCCAAACTCAGTTGTAAAAATATAAAGGATGGATGGATTTTGGGGACCCTTGTGTTCAGAGTTTTAATCTTTAACTCGTATGGACTGTGGGTCCATATTTTTAACCACCTTCCCAATAGGCTTGGGCAGTATACCGTATACCGGGGTATTTGGAAAAAGACACAGGATGGTTTTTCCATACTGTCAACACCGTTTAAACTATTTGAGGTTCATTAATACATTTTATTTGTAGCTACTTAAGTAAACACCCACAATCAACTTGTGCAATACGTTAGGAGACAAAGAACAGAGTTCTTCATTTCACCTGTCACATTATTATGAAGCTTACAGTAGTCCCCAGTCATGTGGTGCTTGTTCACAGGCACACAACTACGAGAGAGACCGGAGCCATGGGAGTGACTCACTGTTGTGCAGCATGCGCCAGGTGATTTAATTACACTATGGGAAGTCTAAAAGTTAACTGCCTAAAATGTGCCAACTTCTGCATTTGGTTTGCTAATTTAGTAGCTAGTTAGCCAACTAGCTAAGTGGTTAGCTTCTTCTAAATCAAGCATTCACTTGGTAAAAGCAGAGAATAACCTCCTGGATCAAGAGCCTCGCTGGCAAATATTGGTTTTGTGCTTGCAACAAACTATCATTTGAGTTACAAAATGTTAGCAATTCGGTCGTTAGCATTCTAACCAGCAATACCGAATATCCCAGTATGACAAGGTCGGTATGAGGGTATGACAATCTGGATACCGCCCAAGCCTACTTTCCAGCTAGTTCTCTGTCTCTGACCCTTTTCATACCATTGTGCCAATCCAAACCATACTCTGCTGGCTTGGATACTTTCCATTCATGTCCTCGCAGCATAATCAGGCCAGCGCAGTACAGCTCGGTGTGGCTCAGCAGTGTGAACACTTTTTTCCGTTTTTTTTATACATTTGGCAGATATTAAGAGTGGCCCTAGGACTATGGATAAATGTGAAACCGTCGCTGATCCTGGCCCTTCAAAGGGAAATCACACCAAGGACAGCATAAGCTGCTTGTGCAGTACAGAAAATAGCTACATTTTAAAAACAGAGCCTAGCCAGTTTGCTCCATAAAAGGTGCTATTCAGTCAAGAGGGTTCCTCCTGCACTGGGCAAGAGTACAAGGTGCGGATGTTCACTAAAATTCAGTAACCCCAACTGGTACAACTTGTAAAGCTATAGTGAAATTCTAACCATTTGTATGGTCGTAAAATTGCTCTAGTGAATTTTTTTGGGTACCTTTCTTTTCAGTCCTTCAAAAAAATACTATCCCACCCACGTACCCTCCCAGCATTCAGACTCATTTGAGATGAGGTGGGTTATGAGGGGGTTGGTCTCTCGTGGTACTCACAGTGCATGTCTCTCTCGTGCTCGTACTCTATGAAGGCGTAGCCTCTGGGCTTCCCTGACCTCTTGTTGTAGACGATGTAGATCTGGAAGAGAGAGACTATAATAACGCTAGCTGAACAAGCTGTGTGGGGGGGGGGGGGGCACACAGAGGACCAATTGCCACTAACAAATGTCTCATAAGTTGTATTATAAAACCAAAGGGTGGTTTAGGAGACAAAGACTAAACTTACCCGTTTGATGGGTCCGTAGACCTCAAACTCACGGCGAAGCTTGGATTCCGTGGTGTCATAATTCTGCAGCAATGATAACACAGTTAACATCGATCCCATCAGAACTAAGCGGAAAACCCCTTTTCAAATCAAATTTTACTTGTCACATGCTCCAAATACAACAGTGTAGAGTTTACTGACAAGCCTGGTCTTAGAGTTGTCTTCAGAACACACTTCTGGGCTTCATACCATTCAATAAAAAATGTAAGTTATGCTTCAAGAAGTGGCTGCCTGGTTTTCATTTTATTGCGGAGAATGTATGCTTAATTTGTTATTAATCACTACCTGGCTTTAGTATCAGTGGCCAAGACAGGATGGAAGAGAAGGTAAAGATGCCATGGAACATGGAAGGTAGCCTGTATAATGCACACTTACCACACGAGCCACAAACAGGGTCTTGAAGGCATCCCCCTGAGCATTGGGGTCATTGTGTGGATCCCCTAGAAGGCAGAAGAAAATATTACAACCCGACTTCCATCAATATTCAGTAAATCGTATGAAGGTCACAAAAGCTCATCCATGTCAACTTACAGAGCTTCAGTTCTGTCTCCACAACCGTCTGCCTCCTCTCGATCTTCTCCCTCCTCTGTAAAAACAGACAGGTTAGCTAGGCCCCTCAGACTCAAACCCCAAATGGTTACTTTATATCTACATCAGAGCCATGTACTAGTACACCCCGCGGAAGATTTCCAGTCTTATTCAGATACGCATTGAGGTTTGACTAAAAAAGTCGAAAGAAATGGCCACAAAGGGAAGCGACCGCTCTACCAATTCTCACCTTCCTCTCCAACCTCTCATCGCGAGTTTCTGCCCTAGTGGGGGGAGGGGCATCTCTGGGGTCCTATCAAAACAGTCCAAAAGTTAGAGGGCCAAAGGCATTCAATCAAATAATATACAAAACAGCCAACTATCCATCTCATTCACAAAGAGTTTAATTGCACAAGAGCTAGGTAGGTTTGCCTTACCTCAAAGTGCCTGATGAAGGGAGCGATGCCACAGTATGGCTGGTTGTGGTGTTTTTCATGGGGAAGCTTCTCCAACTGGGTCAGAAATGGTATGGGGTCCCGGGGCGCAAATAGGGCCAGCAGATTGGGGGGTAAAAACTGGGTCATCTTTCACCTGCAGCGAGAAAAATAGATGTTTAGTTCATAAACTACGTAGCTACTAATAATATGCAGACGGAGTTGCATCAGTGTTGCCATTAAACAGTGTGGATAAAGCCACAAAGGCTTGGAGGACCATTGTGACAACCATGTGCAGCTCAATTTCTTCTGCAAAGTTAAGGCAACATCTTACTTTCATGTGTGGACCTAGCTTCGAAGCTAGTGTCTAGGAGAACTGATCAATGTTACCAAACAAAGCTCAATCTTTCCTTACCTGGGGCCTGTTGCACAAAAGTAGAATTAAGACATCCGGGATAAATGACTCAGCTGAGCTCAATGAAGCCAAAACATGTGCGTCCAGGCTTAATTGGTTGCACAAAGACCAAGCCAGGATGAGCAGACACGGATTCATTAAGCCAGGTGAAACCAATCCTGGATAGGTGCGCGCTCACGGCTCACTCAAATAGACCCCGCCACAGATCACAGATTAACTGATTTACCATGGCAACTAGAGCCGCGTACTTTTCCCCGTCGGAAGCACAAATCCTCATGGAGGCATACGAGGAGGTAAAAGATATAATTAAGAAGAAAGGCAACACCGCCACAGTGATAAAGCAAAGAGAAAAAGCGTGGCAAAGTATTGCAGACCGCCTGAATGCGTAAGTAGTGCACAATTACACACTCACCGCTCCGCTGAAACATCACAATTACAATTCAAATATTTAATTCACATCTCCAAAAATGCAGTTGTACTGTAATTATGAAACGGTTAAATTTTTAATTGAAATACACTGCAGATATGAGTGAAATTGTGTAAAGTAACTCCATCACACTGTATAAAGCTATGATACATTTTTTGATATTTTTACTGAAAACAAGACAAAAATACCAAGTAATTTTTTGCAGTGTGACTCCATTAAATGTGTGTGTGTGTGTGTGTGTGTGTGTGTGTGTGTGTGTGTGTGTAGATTAAACATGAACGGGCCAAAACGGACATGGCAGCAGGTCAAAATCAAATACAAGAACATTCTGCAGAATGGTATGGTCCCTGACTAATATTTAACAAAGCACAAGCATATATTGTACCCAGAAGGTGCCTGCTCACACATTGTCTGTACTGTTTTAGCAGTGAAAAAGAATACCCACAGACAAGGCACGGGTGGTGGGTCACCAAAGGCTGACCTTACCCCAGCAGAGGACATGGCCTTGGAGCTAAATAAAGGCAGGCCCGTCTTAGAGGGGATCCCTGGGGGGAAAGAGACGAGCATAGGTTCCTCCCAAGATGCCACCCGCTTCATTCAAGGTATGTCCTTCCATCTCTACATGGGATACAACCACATTCATATTGAATCAATTTGGACTGTCTGACTTTGGTTTACCTATTGCCTGGCAGCACTGTGTTCCTGTTAGAGCCACCAGCACAAGCACCAGACGATGCTGATCCAGTGAGTACTCCATCAAAGGCATACTGTAGGCCTGGCATGTCTTGTCTACTAGCTTCAATATGAATCCGATTAAATGTGATAGGGTGAAGGCCCCAGTGCAGCAGCAACAGCACATGATGGAGACGATGATGAGGAGGAGACCATCTCTCTGGATTCCAGAAGGCATGAGGTATCATGTTAAGACTGTGAAAGTACTATTTACTCTACAATGGTGAGGAGTCCTCATCAAAATCAAAAAATCTAATTTATTTTACAGGACCCAGATGCTATACAGTGGGAAAACCAGCCTGGCAACATAGTGCGTATTAATAAAAGGACACCACATCCTGCCAAATTCCAGCTGCGCTAATTGTATTGTGTTCACAGAGCTCACAAGCTATCAGAAAGTTGTATGGCAACCACCTCCGGCGCCAAATAGAACTGGCAGACATAGACATTCAGTACAAGAAGAAAAAGATGGAAAATCTTGCACTGGAGTCCGAAATAAAAAAGAGGACAATTAGGAAACTGGACCTTGAAATAAAAAAACTTGAGAGGGAGGTGAGATATGCCTTCAATGTACACTGTATGCTAACTGTAACACAAATGTATTAATCATTATTTTTCTTTCCTCCCCAGCTCCAAGAAGATGACACAGCTCAAAATAAAAATTAGGTATATTCTCGTAAAGTCAAGTGAGCCATGACATATGAGCTCTTATTGTGAGCACACAGGACGGTGGCATCTTTCTAAGGTTTTTTTATTTTCCCAGCAATCAGTACAACCAAGTCATCGTTATAAGGCATCGCCCTCTTTTGCCCACCCCCAGCACCAGGTGTGGCCACTAGCCTATATGAAGGCCCAAAATTGTGTGTTCCTTTCTGCTCTGACAATGGCATGCCCATTCGTGCGAGATGTGGTGGATGAAGAAGCACTTGTGCTGAGGAGAGCCTTCAGGCGAGAAAGGGTCTTCAGGGACCGGTTGGACCCACTGGCCTTCCCTGATGACCATCTATATGAAAGATACAGGTTTTCTGCAGATGGCATCAGGTATCTATGCAGACTACTGGGTCCCAGGATTAAGCACCGCACTGCACGGAGCCATGCACTGAGTGTGGAGCAAATGGTTTGTGTGGCCTTGCGCTTTTTTGCTAGTGGAGCCTTCCTGTACTCAGTGGGGGATGCAGAACAGCTGAACAAGGCCACAATTTGCTGCACAATAAGGAGTGTGTGTCTGGCTATCAAAGCATTAGCAGATGTCTTCATCTCCTTCCCTGGCCACAGAAGACTCTGTGACATCAAAGAGGAGTTCTATAGGATTGCAGGTAAGAGGATCTACAAATTACAGGACAACTGTTAACACATAGTAGGATACTCATTACTTTGTGTGACAGGTTTCCCCAATGTCATTGGTGCAGTGGACTGCACACACATAAGGATAAAAGCCCCCTCAGGTGCCCATGAGGCCGATTTTGTGAATAGGAAATCCTTTCACAGCATTAATGTTCAGGTGAACATAACTTTTTGATATTGTCCATTGACGAACACTCTGCATTGCCAGTGATGTGCATTGATTGGTGTAATATTCCTCATCTTATGATTTCAGATGGTCTGCAATGCTGACTGTGTGATCAGCAATGTTGTGGCAAAATGGCCTGGCTCAGTCCATGACTCCAGAATCTTTCGGGCCTCTGAAATCTATCAGTGCCTATCACAAGGTAAGCCACACAACCCCTATTTATAACCATCATGGCTGTGTCAAGAATATCACTGTGTTTATGAGGTAGTAATGATGAGATTTTGTGTTGACAGGTGAATTCTCTGGTGTGTTGCTGGGAGACAGGGGTATGGCTGCCAGCCTTTTCTCCTGACACCTTTCACAGACCCCCAGGAAGCACAGCAGGCCTACAACCATGCCCATGCCAGGACCAGGGCCAGAGTTGAAATGACCTTTGGCCTCCTGAAGGCACGCTTTCACTGCCTTCACAAATTAAGGGTCAGCCCTGTTAGGGCATGTGATATTACTGTGGCTTGTGCTGTCCTCCACAATGTGGCCTGCCTGAGGAAGGAGAGGGCCCCCAGAGTGCCACCAGCCATGGACTGGGACAATCCGGCAATCTTCCCTGATGACGACAGTGGTCGGCTGCTGAGGGACCAATATGTGTTGAATTATTTTAGTTAGTATGTGTGCTTTCAATTTTGGTTAAATATGTCCTGCGGTGGCAGAGGAATTTGTTTTTTTTTTGTTCGTTTTTTGACGAATTTGGCCTCTTATGATGTTTGTGCGGTATACTGTGTGTAATACAAGGCTGCAGGGAGGCTACTGCATCCATTCATTTGTCTGTTCAGTTGATGTGTATGGATTTGTCCTGCATTTATTTTAGTGTGCAGACATGCAGGGTGTGTTATATACAGACCTTTGAATGTGTATGTATCATTTTGTATAATATGCTTGGATTCTGTGCTTTCCATCTTGTAGAGTCACTGTGACTTCAGTTTCGAAAGGAGCTGATGGTTTACCTGCTTTGTTTTGTCCTTATTCAATAAAGGAACATAATGTTACACATTGTGTTTTTATATTCATATGGAATGTGTATTTGTTTATATGACAGAGTACTAGGGCCACACTGAAGAAAAAGGATAAAGTCATAAATTTATGAGGCTGGTTCTTTCTGCAGAAAAGCTACATATTGTTTTTACAGTTTTGATACTTATGACAATGTGATACTTAATATTCTGGCACATCAGCATGTCTTTGTTTATGAAACCATACTGAAGTACAATTTCACGAAATGCCCCACATCTGTCATTTTAACAACTGTCCTCCTTTAAAACAACTGGTTACAATATTATGACTTGTGTTTTTTTTCCCTCTGTGGCCCTAATATTCTATCATTTTATATATAGCCTTATAGTCTATGGGAAACTGTAAATTATCTAATGATAGCAACATCATCTAAAAATCATTTTTTATCCAAAATCATTGAAATTAATGATCACAAACGTTTAAATAATAACAGTGGGTCTAGTTATATGTGATAACAATGTATAGTGAGCAGTGAAATAACTATTGGTTTCCATTTGTGGTGACTGCTGACTGACATTAGGGATGAGATTAAATAGATCCTGGAATTTAGCCTGGTCTGGAGCAGGCTAGCTCCACAGAATAAATCTCCATGGTAATTTATACCATAACATATCCTCCTGCCCCCTATCCATCTTTAGTGCAACCGGATTACGGATCAATTGAGCCAGGATCACCAAGATATCCTGGCTTAATCCCTTATCCTAGTTTTGTGCAACAGGCCCCAGGAAGCTTCAAGGAAAATAACATTTACAAGGATAGCTAGCTAGAATAGTGAATGGTTTAGGCTGACTGCTGGTTATTCATATACACACAAATATAAAAAGCAAAAATGTCATTGAGTTGATCAGGCCTGTGGAATGTTGTCCCACTCTTCAATGGCTGTGCGAAGTGGCTGGATATTGGCGGGAAATGGCAACGATCCAGAGCATCCCACACGTGCTCAATGGATGACATGTCAGGTGAGATTGCAGGCCATGGAAGAACTGGGACATTGTCAGCTTCTAGGAATTGTGTACAGATCCTTGTGACATGGGGCCATGCATTATCATGCCGAAACATGAGGTGATGGATGAATGGCACGACAACGGGCCTCAAGATCTTCACGGTATTTGTGCATGAAAATTGTCATCGATAAAATGCATTCGTGACAGACAAATGTTAGTTGTTTGTAGCGAATGCCTGCCCCTAACGTAACCCCCCCCCCAGGCAATGGTATAGATATTGCATGCATGGCTGTGTGCACTCTCTATAGACGTAGGATGGCCTTACTGAAGAATTCAGTGACTTAACATGGCACCATCACAGGATGCCCACCTTTCCAACAAGTCAGTGTGGCAAATTCCTGCCCTGCTAGAGCTGTCCCGGTCAACTATAAGTGCTGTTAATGTGAAGTGGATAGGGGTTCTTGCAGTTGCAGGAATGCCCATATGCAGGAACGCCCCGAATTTCGGGAAGCAATTGCAGCTTTCTCTAGACTAAAACGAACAACGTCACAAAATGTAATCATAATATGCGCACGAACTGTTCCAAACAGTTTCGGATGAGGACGCCTTTAGAGCTAGTTGTCTGGCTTCCGACTAGACACCTCAGTGTTGGGCAAACGTTAACTAACAACGCAGTCAAACAATGGACCACCCTGGATAACGTTAGCTAGCCAATCCACCAAAGCATTTAAGTTAATTAAATGCAGGAAGACCAGATACCTACAACGAAATATGGTACATTTTAACATGCCTATTTTAGTTAACGTTACATAATCCAGTTTAGTTAACGTTACATATTCCAGTCTACCTAACGACTGTCCACCATAGCATAGGCCTCGTGCCGCCACTCAGGGGTACTATACATTTATACCCTACTCACCTCAGCTCTTCATTCAATCCCTTTAAAACTTCGAGAGCCCGAATCAGGCAACGTGGAATAAGAGCGTGCGCTCTATTTGTTCAAAGCAAGATGATTTCCCACAGATGAATATATTTCATCAACCGCGAGATACAGAGGATTCAGCTTGGTTAGCTTCTTGCCAGGGGGAGGGAAACGATCTGTCCTCAACTTAAAATGGCGGTACGCCGTAAAGGGACGGCAATATCGCAACAGTTCCTCTAATGTTTCGCGACACTTCGGGCTAACTTACGTGATACCTGGTTTCTCAGAGAGGAAGGGGAAGAATCTCAGGTTTGGCTGTCAATCCATCAGATTGTAACATCTCTGAAAAAAATACTGTAACCTACCTCGGTGTAAAGATCACCAAAAATCTTAAGGCTGTGAATTATCTTAATTTGAACCCTGTAACAGATTCACTGTCTACAAAAAAATTATCCTCATGGTTAGGGAGGGATTTAAATCTCCAAGGAAGAGTGGTTTTATCCAAAGCTGAGGGGCTATCTCGAGCATCCTATCTTTTTTCATCTATTGACATTCCCAAATTTACTTGCTGTACCTTAGATATGAAGTTGTATAAAAGCCTATGGAAAAACAAGCCACATAAGATAAAAAGAGATGTTATCACCAACAGGGTTTGTGATGGCGGTCTAAATGTCTTCGACTTCACTCTCTTCAATCAGATATCAAAGGTCAACTGGATTAAAAGGTACATAAAAATCCTCATAGTTTCTGGAATATTATACCTCATTTTGTTTTTCAGAAGTTCAGAGGGCTTAATTCTTTACTTCAATGTCCATATATTGTGGGTAAACTTCCGTGAAACTGGCGGCTTTTCACAAGCAGGCTTTAATGTGCTGGGCTTTGTTGTATAAAACACAACTTTTCACCTCATAAATGTTTTATATGGAACAATGGGTCGATATTACATAGAAACAAGATGTTATTTAACCATAAATGGTTCTCGAAAAACATTGTCCTTGTCAGCCAATTAGTTCATATTAGTGGGAATCTATTTACACGGAAAGAATTTATGGAAAGATACAACTTTGAGGTTTCAAGCAAGGAATATGACAGTTATTAAAGCTATACCTAGTGGGATAAAAACTTCACTTCAGAATAATGCATATTTTGGAATATCTCTGATTGTAAGCGATATCCAGGTGAATGGCATTGGTCTACTAGATACGAAATTCAACAATCGTTTATTAAGGGATATTTTCTACAGGAAGTCTATTCCCTCTGCGATATTTTGTTGGGCTTCATCGTTTGATGTAAACTGGCGCCGTGCTTATGTAACGGATGTGAAATAGCTAGCTAGTTAGCGTTGGTGCGCGCTAAATAGCGTTTCAATCGGTGACGTCACTTGCTCTGAGACCTTGAAGTAGTGGTTCCCCTTGCTCTGAAAGGGCCGCGGCTTTTGTGGGTGACTGTTGTTGATGTGTGCAGAGGGTCCCTGGTTCACGCCCGGGTATGGGCGAGGGGACGGTCTAAAGTTATACTGTTACACACAAATTTATGGTGACCAATAAAGTAAAGGAGATCTCCTTTAAGATTATCCATAGATTCTATCCGTGTAATAGCTTGATTTCTAAATATATACCAGATGTTACCAGTGAATGCAGTTTTTGTGAACTAGAAACTGAATCTAATGAACACTTATTCTGTCATTGTTTTTGTAGTGAAGTGTTTGGACTGATGTAAAACTATATCTTGGCCTCAAATTGCATACAACCATTGAAATTTCTAAGTTTGACATATTATTTTACTACACTGATTTCATAAATCTCTTTATTTTATTTGGAAAAAGGTTCATACACAAATCAAAATTTATGAAGAAAAAGCCCCTTTTCTTATTTTTTTAATCTGATTTGGAAAACTATTTAGAGTCTTTAAAACATATTCAAACAAAATGTTTAAAAAATGTATTCGCTTTATGTCTGTATTTGAATTGATATAATGTGGATTCTTTTTTTTCTAATTTCTTTGTGGAATCCCTCTGGCTGTTATGTTTTTGTTTTGCATGTTACTAAAATCTGCTGACATTTTTTTTTTAAATGTAAAAAAAGGGAAGAGAGAGGCCCAACTCAGGGGAAAATATGTCTCCCTCCAGCAGGTGGCGTTTTTCGTTGTTTCACCCATCAAGCAAGGAGTTTTTGTATGGAGGTCAATGAAAGAGTGTCGAATTTGGTCAATAAAAAATAATGGCTTATTTTCAACCTGAGGTTTATTTGATCTAATATATGTTTCGCAATGCTTAAGTTGTTACGAGTGTACTGATATAAGTAGGACACGTAACATCCTGACAACTTTGAGAAAAAACACTTTATATCGGGGTTGTCTCGAGATGGATATGCATATTCATGGTATAAGGCTAGTAGCATAGCATATCTCTCCATTAAATACAGGCGGCTGATGTCAACAACCCTCATCAAATTAAAAATGGTCAAAGACTAGCTCCAGCCTATCCTTTTTTTACGGTCGGATGCCAAGCAGTTGTCATACCAGGCGGTGATGCAACCGGTAAGGATGCTCTCAGTGGTGCAGCTGTATAACTTTTTTTAGATCTGGGGACCCATGCCAAATCTTTTCAGTCTCCTGAGGGGCAATAGGCATTGTCGTGCCCTCTTCACGACTGTCTTGATGTGTTTGGACCATGATAGTTTGTTGGTGATGTGGACACCAAGGAACTTGAAGCTCTCAACCCGCTCCACACCAGCCGCGTCGATGTGAATGGGGGCGTGTCCAGACCTCCTTTTCCTGTTGTCCACAATCAGCTCCTTTGTCTTGATCACGTTGAGAGAGAGGTTGTTATCCTGGCACCACAATGCCAGGTCTCTGACCTCCTCCCTATAGGGTGTCTCATTGTTGTCGGTGATCAGGCCAACCACTGTCATGTCGTCAACAAACTTAATGATGGTCTTGGAGTAGTGCTTGGCCACACAGTCGTGGGTGAACAGGGAGTAAAGGAGGGGACTAAGCACACACCCCTGAGGGGTCCCGTGTTGAGGATCAGCATGGCAGATGTGTTGTTGCCTACCCTTATCACCTGGGTGCCGCCCATCAGGAAGTCCAGGATCCAGTTGCAGAGGGAGGTGTTTAGTCCCAAGGTCCTTAGCTTAGTGATGAGCTTTGTGGGCTGTTGAACACTGAGCTGTAGTCAACAAACAGCATTCTCACATAGGTGTTCCTTTTGTCCAGGTGGGAAAGGGCAGTGTTGAGTGCAATTTAGTTTGTGTCATCTGTGGATCTGTTGGGGAGGTATGCGAATTTACATTTACATTACATTTAAGTCATTTAGCAGACGCTCTTATCCAGAGCGACTTACAAATTGGTGCGTTCACCTTAAGACATCCAGTGGAACAGCCACTTTACAATAGTGCATCTAAATCTTTTAAGGGGTGAGAAGGATTACTTTATCCTATCCTAGGTATTCCTGAAAGAGGTGGGGTTTCAGGTGTCTCCGGAAGGTGGTGATTGACTCCGCTGTCCTGGCGTCGTGAGGGAGTTTGTTCCACCATTGGGGGGCCAGAGCAGCGAACAGTTTTGACTGGGCTGCGCGGGAACTGTACTTCCTCAGTGGTAGGGAGGCGAGCAGGCCAGAGGTGGATGAACGCAGTGCCCTTGTTTGGGTGTAGGGCCTGATCAGAGCCTGGAGGTACTGAGGTGCCGTTCCCCTCACAGCTCCGTAGGCAAGCACCATGGTCTTGTAGCGGATGCGAGCTTCAACTGGAAGCCAGTGGAGAGAGCGGAGGAGCGGGGTGACGTGAGAGAACTTGGGAAAGGTTGAACACCAGACGGGCTGCGGCGTTCTGGATGAGTTGTAGGGTTTAATGGCACAGGCAGGAGCCCAGCCAACAGCGAGTTGCAGTAATCCAGACGGGAGATGACAAGTGCCTGGATTAGGACCTGCGCTGCTTCCTGTGTGAGGCAGGGTCGTACTCTGCGGATGTTGTAGAGCATGAACCTACAAGAACGGGCCACCGCCTTGATGTTAGTTGAGAACGACAGGGTGTTGTCCAGGATCACGCCAAGGTTCTTAGCGCTCTGGGAGGAGGACACAATGGAGTTGTCAACCGTGATGGCGAGATCATGGAATGGGCAGTCCTTCCCGGGAGGAAGAGCAGCTCCGTCTTGCCGAGGTTCAGCTTGAGGTGGTGATCCGTCATCCACACTGATATGTCTGCCAGACATGCAGAGATGCGATTCGCCACCTGGTCATCAGAAGGGGGAAAGGAGAAGATTAATTGTGTGTCGTCTGCATAGCAATGATAGGAGAGACCATGTGAGGTTATGACAGAGCCAAGCGACTTGGTGTATAGCGAGAATAGGAGAGGGCCTAGAACAGAGCCCTGGGGGACGCCAGTGGTGAGAGCGCGTGGTGAGGAGACAGATTCTCGCCACGCCACCTGGTAGGAGCGACCTGTCAGGTAGGACGCAATCCAAGCGTGGGCCGTGCCGGAGATGCCCAACTCGGAGAGGGTGGAGAGGAGGATCTGATGGTCCACAGTATCGAAGGCAGCCGATAGGTCTAGAAGGATGAGAGCAGAGGAGAGAGAGTTAGCTTTAGCAGTGCGGAGCGCCTCCGTGATACAGAGAAGAGCAGTCTCAGTTGAATGACTAGTCTTGAAACCTGACTGATTTGGATCAAGAAGGTCATTCTGAGAGAGATAGCGGGAGAGCTGGCCAAGGACGGCACGTTCAAGAGTTTTGGAGAGAAAAGAAAGAAGGGATACTGGTCTGTAGTTGTTGACATCGGAGGGATCGAGTGTAGAATTTTCAGAAGGGGTGCAACTCTCGCTCTCTTGAAGACGGAAGGGACGTAGCCAGCGGTCAGGGATGAGTTGATGAGCGAGGTGAGGTAAGGGAGAAGGTCTCCGGAAATGGTCTGGAGAAGAGAGGAGGGGATAGGGTCAAGCGGGCAGGTTGTTGGGCGGCCGGCCGTCACAAGACGCGAGATTTCATCTGGAGAGAGAGGGGAGAAAGAGGTCAGAGCACAGAGTAGGGCAGTGTGAGCAGAACCAGCGGTGTCGTTTGACTTAGCAAACGAGGATCGGATGTCGTCGACCTTCTTTTCAAAATGGTTGACGAAGTCATCTGCAGAGAGGGAGGAGGGGGGAGGGGGAGGAGGATTCAGGAGGGAGGAGAAGGTGGCAAAAGAGCTTCCTAGGGTTAGAGGCAGATGCTTGGAATTTAGAGTGGTAGAAAGTGGCTTTAGCAGCAGAGACAGAGGAGGAAAATGTAGAGAGGAGGGAGTGAAAGGATGCCAGGTCCGCAGGGAGGCGAGTTTTCCTCCATTTCCGCTCGGCTGCCCGGAGCCCTGTTCTGTGAGCTCGCAATGAGTCGTCGAGCCACGGAGCGGGAGGGGAGGACCGAGCCGGCCTGGAGGATAGGGGACATAGAGAGTCAAAGGATGCAGAAAGGGAGGAGAGGAGGGTTGAGGAGGCAGAATCAGGAGATAGGTTGGAGAAGGTTTGAGCAGAGGGAAGAGATGATAGGATGGAAGAGGAGAGAGTAGCGGGGGAGAGAGAGCGAAGGTTGGGACGGCGCGATACCATCCGAGTAGGGGCAGTGTGGGAAGTGTTGGATGAGAGCGAGAGGGAAAAGGATACAAGGTAGTGGTCGGAGACTTGGAGGGGAGTTGCAATGAGGTTAGTGGAAGAACAGCATCTAGTAAAGATGAGGTCGAGCGTATTTCCTGCCTTGTAAGTAGGGGGAAGGTGAGAGGGTGAGGTGAAAAGAGGAGAGGAGTGGAAAGAAGGAGGCAGAGAGGAATGAGTCAAAGGTAGACGTGGGGAGGTTAAAGTCGCCCAGAACTGTGAGAGGTGAGCCGTCCTCAGGAAAGGAGCTTATCAAGGCATCAAGCTCATTGATGAACTCTCCGAGGAACCTGGAGGGCGATAAATGATAAGGATGTTAAGCTTGAAAGGGCTGGTAACTGTGACAGCATGGAATTCAAAGGAGGCGATAGACAGATGGGTAAGGGGAGAAAGAGAGAATGACCACTTGGGAGAGATGAGGATCCCGTGCCACCACCCCGCTGACCAGAAGCTCTCGGGGTGTGCGAGAACACGTGGGCAGACGAAGAGAGAGCAGTAGGAGTAGCAGTGTTGTCTGTGGTGATCCATGTTTCCGTCAGTGCCAAGAAGTCGAGGGACTGGAGGGAGGCATAGGCTGAGATGAACTCTGCCTTGTTGGCCGCAGATCGGCAGTTCCAGAGGCTACCGGAGACCTGGAACTCCACGTGGGTCGTGCGCGCTGGGACCACCAGATTAGGGTGGCCGCGGCCACGCGGTGTGGAGCGTTTGTATGGTCTGTGCAGAGAGGAGAGAACAGGGATAGACAGACACATAGTTGACAGGCTACACAAGAGGCTACGCTAATGCAAAGGAGATTGGAATGACAAGTGGACTACACGTCTCGAGTGTTCAGAAAGTTAAGCTTACGTAGCAAGAATCTTATTGACTAAAATGATTAAAATGATACAGTACTGCTGAAGTAGGCTAGCTGGCAGAGGCTGCGTTGTTGACTATGTAGGCTAGCTGGCAGTGGCTGCGTTGTTGACACTACACTAATCAAGTCGTTCCGTTGAGTGTAATAGTTTCTACTGTGCTGCTATTCGGGGCTAGCTGGCTAGCTAGCAGTGTTGATTACGTTACGTTGCGTTAAAAGAACGACAATAGCTGGCTAGCTAACCTAGGAAATCGCTCTAGACTACACAATTATCTTTGATACAAAGACGGCTATGTAGCTAGCTATGTAGCTAGCTACGATCAAACAAATCAAGCCGTTGTACTGTAATGAAATGAAATGAAAAATGTGATACTACCTGTGGAGCGAAGCGAAATGCGACCGGATTGTTGAGTGCGGAAGTTCTGTTCGGTAGACGTTGGCTAGCTGTTGGCTAGCTAGCAGTGTCTCCTACGTTAAGGACGACAAATAGCTGGCTAGCTAACCTCGGTAAATTAAGATAATCACTCTAAAACTACACACTCTAAACTACACAATTATCTTGGATACGAAGATAATTACCAAAACAAACAACAACCAAACATGGCAGAGAGTAAACATGGAGTACCAATCCCCAAAAGAAAATGCAGCTCCTTGGCGGACACAGATCATTTATGCTTTTCACCACCCAGAATTGTAAGGGTGGAAACCAATCTGTTAATGTCGATAAATGATAACCTGGGCATACTTGAATTAGTCAGTAAAGATATAAAGGAGTTGAAGGCGAGCCTCGAGATTAGTGACGAAAAAACTGCGACAATGGAGATGGAAACAAACAAGCTAAAAGTCAATAAGATGGAAACGGACATTAATGAACTTAAAAAGGAAAACATGTTTTAAAGTGAAGCCTTGCTTGACATACAGACTCGATCTATGAGGTCAAATCTGGTACTTACTGGTATCGAAGAAAAAGAAAGCAAAAATCCTGAAATCGTGAAATAATT
Organism: Oncorhynchus nerka; assembly: GCF_034236695.1. Lineage (NCBI taxonomy): Eukaryota > Metazoa > Chordata > Actinopteri > Salmoniformes > Salmonidae > Oncorhynchus > Oncorhynchus nerka. The sequence continues at coordinate 1,923,984 of NC_088421.1, forward strand.
ATTTCTTACTTAACTACAGATCCCAGGCGATGTTGTCAGCAAAATCCAACTGAAGATGTACACCGTTTAGGACAGAGATATGAGCGCCCAATCGTTGCCAAATGTTCATTCTTTAAAGATAAAATTATGGTTAAAGCCTGGGTAAAAGACTCACTGGCACGAAAATAAACATGAATGATCAGTTCCAGAAAGAAATTGCAGAACGCGAAAAGTTCTGTACACACTCTTCAAGGAGAATAGATTAAAGGGGAAACGTATAGCTCTCATAGTCGATAAACTGTATATTGATAACCAAATGTTCCGAGACACCAAGAGTACTCCATGCTCCTCTAAATATTACAAAGTTCCAATAGAGGAGTCAGATAATAATACTATCCATGGTAGGGATTTTTATTTTAAAAATATATATATACATATATAGAGTTGAAGTCGGAAGTTTACATACACTTAGGTTGGAGTCATTAAAACTCGTTTTTCAACCACTCCACAAATTTCTTGTTAAACAAACTATAGTTCTGGTAAGTCAGTTAGGACATCTACTTCGTGCATGACACAATAAAATTTTCTAACAATTGTTTACAGACAGATTATTTCACTTACAGTTCACTGTATCACAATTCCAGTGGGTCAGAAGTTTACATACACTAAGTTGACTGTGCTTTTAAACAGCTTGGAAAATGACAGAAAATGATGTCAAGGCTTTAGAAGTTTCTGATAGGCTAATTGACATCATTTGAGTCCGTTGGAGGTGTACCTATGGATGTATTTCAAGGCCTACTTTCAACCTCAGTGCCTCTTTGCTTGACATCATGGGAAAATCAAAAGAAATCAGCCAAGACCGTTCATCTTTGCCATAATGACCATCGTTATGTTTGAAGGAAAAAGGGGAAGGCTTGCAAGCCGACGAACACCATCCCAACCGTGAAGCACGGGGGTGACAGCATCATGTTGTGTGGGTGCTTTGCTGCAGGAGGGACTGGTGCACTTCACAAAATAGATGGCATCATGAGGTAGGAAAATTATGTGGATATATTGAAGCAACAGCTCAAGACATCAATCAGGAAGTTACAGCTAGGTTGCAAATGGGTCTTCCAAATGGACAATGACCCCAAGCATACTTCCAAAATGGCTTAAGGACAACAACTTCAAGGTATTGGAGTGGCCAGCACAAAGCCCTGACCTCAATCCTATAGAAAATGTGTGGGCAGAACTGAAAAAGCGTGTGCGAGCAAGGAGGCCTACAAACCTGACTCAGTTACACCAGCTCTGTCAGGAGGAATGGGCCAAAATTCACCCAACTTATTGTGGGAAGCTTGTGGAAGGCTACCCAAAACGTTTGACCCAAGTTAAACAATTTAAAGGCAATGCTACCAAATACTAATTGAGTAACTTGAAAGAAATAAAAGCTGAAATAAATCATTCTCTCTACTATTATTCTGATTTTTCACATTCTTAAAATAAAGCGGTGACCCCAACTGACCTACGACAGGGAATTATTACTTCAGGATTTGTGAAAAAGTATAAAAGTGTTTGGCTAAAGGTGTATGTAAACTTCCGACTTTAACTGTATATAGGAAAACAATAACATACTACACTATACCATTCAAGACAGGGAATGTAAAATAATTAGTTTTCGACTTTCTATTTATAGTATTTTATAAATACATTAAGACAGCATTAGTAGAAAGGATAATTATGTGGGTATGTGCAAGTGTATTGTAATGGAAGATCGGGTGTGTGTTTTTGTGTCTGGAAAAGTGTGGAGTTAAGGTTTGAAAAATAAAATGGATGCGAATACCAGAGCCCATGTGTGTCTGTGAGCAGGGGTTGTGAGAGAGAGCTTTCAATTTTGTGCAGATAGGGGATATACATTTTTAAATAAATTACAAATATAGTTTAGTTATTTATTATCTTATCATGATGGAACGGTCCCCAACCCTATACCCTAGACACCCACCAGAGAGACCCACAAACTAAGGAGAAGTCCTTATCTGTTTTATGGGCTCTAAGTAGCCTATACACAGCCAAAACAGAAAGATAAATGCGGTCGGAGACCGCCCCCTCAAGAGTCTGAGCCTGCCTGGCAGGGTTGATCCTACAAAGCCAGAGCCCCCTGATGGGTGAGCATAATAAACAAGTAATTTCTCAAAGCTGTTCATTAGAACCTTGACGACCTTGTACCTAGCCGGTGGGGATTCCGGTGGGGTGCCCTCACCCAGGTAGTGGCAGAGTTGGTAACACAAGCTGCAGTAACCCATGGTAACCCACCGGACAATCAGAGAGGGGGCAAATTACTGTGGCCCTGGTGGCACGGAATTATTAAAGGTCTGACTGAACAGAAATACTTGGGAAAATGTTGCAAATGTGGGACCAGCGTGTGTGTTTCAGGGAAAGGGTACCTGATCTCCAACAGCTAGGACTTGAAATTGGTTAATCGAATTTCAATTTTTTTGCCCACATTTTCCTACATTTTGCATCCCTTTTCAAACAGCTGCAACTGTATTCACACATCAAGTCCTTTCTTGAGTTGGGTTTGGGAATGGAACAACTGTTGAACATCTGAGCTTGTGGTTGTTTGTGGGGGAGAGGGGTTGAGTGTGTACGAGTATGTGTGTGTATGTATCCCACATCTGTTGCTATTTGGTACGATGTTAGGGACAATATAGGGTGAATTACAATACGTGCTTGCCAAAAATGTAATCTTTGTAATGGCAATACTGGTTATAGGTAACAAACCTTCGCATGAACCACCTCCATTATTACGCATATTATTTGTGAATTGTGGAAAGTTTTTATATAAATGTATTGATAACTACACTACCGTTCAAAAGTTTGGGGTCACTTAGAAATGTCCTTGTTTTTGAAAGAAAAGCAAAAAATATTTCCATTAAATAACATCAAATTGATCAGAAATACAGTGTAGACATTGTTAATGTTGTAAATGACTATTGTAGCCAGAAACGTCCAAGATGGCATAGCAGTCAGACGTCCTTTGTGTGCTGCAAGGACAGACCTAGTTAAGCTGCAGCTGGCCCAGAACAGAGTGACACATTTTGCTCTTAATTGTAATCAGAGGGCTGATATAAATACTATGCATGCCAGTCTCTCTTGGCTAAGAGTTGAGGAGAGACTGACTGCATCACTTCTTCTTTTTATAAGAAACATTCATGTGTTGAAAATATCAAATTGTTTGCATAGTCGGCAGCGTAGCCTAGTGGTTAGAGCATTGGACTAGTAACCGGAAGGTTGCGAGTTCAAACCCCCGAGCTGACAAGGTACAAATCTGTCGTTCTGCCCCTGAACAGGCAGTTAACCCACTGTTCCCAGGCCGTCATTGAAAATAAGAATATGTTCTTAACTGACTTGCCTGGTTAAATAAAGGTAAAATTAAAAAATAGTCAACTTACACACAGCTCTGACACACACACTTATGCCACCAGGTTTTTTTTATTGTCCCCAAATCCAGAACAAATTCAAGAAAGTGTACAGTATTATAAAGAGCCCTAAATGCATGGAACTTCCTTCCATCTCATATTGCACAAATAAACAGCAAACCTGGTTTCAAAAAACAGATAAAGCAACACCTCACGGCACAACGCCTCTCCTCTATTTGACCTAGATAGTTTGTGTGTATGCATTGATATGTAGACTACGTGTGCCTTTAGCATTTTTTATGTAGTTCTGTCTTTGAGCTGTTCATGTCTATTGATGTTCTGTATTATGCCAACAGGTTCTGTATTATGTATTTCTGTATTATTTTTCATGTTTTGTGTGGACCCCAGTAAGAGAAGCTGCTGCTTTTGCAACAGCTAATGAGGATCCTAATAAAATACCAAAATACCAATTGGCAAGCGTCTTCACTGACATTTCCAACCTGTCCCTGACTGAATCTGTAATACCAACATATTTCAAGCAGACCACCATAGTCCCTGTGCCCAAGAACACTAAGATTTTTGTATTATTATTATTTTAAATGTAACCTTTATTTAACTAGGCAAGTCAGTTAAAAACAAATTCTTATTTACAATGATGGCCTACCCGCCATAGGTAACCTGCCTAAATGACTACCAACCCTTAGCACTCACGTCTGTAGCCATGAAGTGCTTTGAAAGGCTTGTCATGGCTCACATCAACACCATTATCCCAGAAACCCTAGATCCACTCCAATTTTCATATTGCCCCAACAGATCCACAGATGATGCAATCTCTATTGCATTCCACACTGCCCTTTGCCACCTGGACAACAAAAAAAGCATGTGAGAAGCATGCTATTCATTGACTACAGCTCAGTGTTCAACACCATAGTGCCCTCAAAGCCCATCACTAAGCTAAAGACCCTGGGACTAAACACCTCCCTCTGCAACTGGATCCTGGACTTCCTGACGGGCCACCCCCAGGTGGTAAGGGCAGGTAACAACACATCCGCCGCGTTGATCCTCAACATGGGGGCTCATCAGGGGTGCCTGCTCAGTCCCCTACTGTACTCCCTGTTCATTCACGACTGCATGGCCAGACACGACTCCAACACCATCATTAAGTTTGCCGATGACACAACAGTGTAGGCCTGATCACCGACAATGATGAGACAGCCTATAGGGAGGAGGTCAGTAACCTGGCCGTGTGGTGCCAGGATAACAACATCTCCCTCAACGTGACCAAGACAAAGGAGATGATTGTGGACAACAGGAAAAGGAGGACCAAGCACGCCCCCATTTTCATCGACGGGGCTGTAGTGGAGCAGGTTGAGAGCTTCAAGTTCCTTGGTGTCCACATCACCAACAAACTGTCATGGTCCAAACACACCAAGACAGTTGTGAAGAGGGCATGACAAAGCCTATTCCCCCTCAGAAGACTGAAAATATTTGGCATGGGTCCTCAGATCCTCAAAAGGTTCTACAGCTGCACCGTCGAGAGCATCCTGACTGGTACTTTACTGCCTGGTATGGCAACTGCTCAGCCTCCGACCGCAAGGCACTACAGAAGGTTGTGCGTACGGCCCAGTACATCACTGGGGCCAAGCTTCCTGCCATCTAGGACCTCGATACCAGGTGGTGTCAGAGGAAGGCCCTAAATAATACATATTACCTCAATTACCTCGACTAACCTGTGCCCCCGCACATTGACTCTGTACCGGTACCCCCTGTATATAGCCTCACTATTGTTATTTTACTGCTACTCTTTTTATTTTTTACTTATCTATCTTTTATTTAACACTTTTTTAAAACTGCATTGTTGGTTAAGTAAGCATTTCAATGCAGTCTATGCATAGTCACTTTAACTCTAACTACATGTACATATTACCTCGACTAACCGGTGCCCCCAAACATTGACTCTGTGCTGGTACCCCCTGTATATAGCCTCGCTATTGTTATTTTAACGCTGCTCTTTAATTATTTGTTACTTACATTTTTTTTTTTTTTTACTTAACACTTCTTTTTTCTTAAAACCGCATTGTTGGTTAAGGGCTGAAAGTAAGCATTTCACTGTAAGGTGAAATGCTGTTGTATTCGGCGCATGTGACAAATAAAATTTGATAGGCCTACTATTTGGTAGGGCCTACTATTTAAAAAGATCAATAACGATGTCAACTGAGTAAGATTTTCACAGGTTTCTGAATTGCCCAATTCATTTCAGGTTTTCGCTTTCAACAAAATTGTTCACATAAGGAGATCGATCACCTTTGGGGGTCTGGGAAAAATCTAAGAAAATGTTACGTTTTTTTGTGGAGTTACCCATTAAGTCTGCAGGAACCTAGCACTTTTTTTTGGTTAGTGGTGTTTGTGTAGCATGAGATGGCTTTTGCAAAACAAATGGCCATTTGATTGATGCAGATAATCATGTAATTTAGCCAGGTAGGCATAGGCTACTTTGTAGCTAGTTAACATTTAATTGAGAAGTTGTTTGGGAAAGCCTTTCTATCAAACAGAAGATGGTTAGGCTTTTCATTAGCATCGCTATATATTTTTCCTGTTCATTCCGTAATTGTTTGAAACCTGAACGTTTCAAACAATGGAGGCAATTATTTTGTAAAAACTTCCTATTGGTTTTCTTTCAGCTTTCTTTCATTATCTAGCAGCCAAAGGCAATATCCTAGTCATATTAGCAACCTGTGAGAGTTTTTGCATCTTTAGATCTCCCTCCTCTCTCTAAATTTTGGACGGGTATTTCCATCTGTCCATGAAACCACTCACATGTGAGGTTCACATTTTAGACAGGTGTTTGAGGTTTTAGGCTGGGTTTCTGTATAGCACTTTGTGACATTTGCTGATGTAAATAGGGCTTTATAAATACATGTGAATTTACACGCACAGTTCTAGGCCTTCTGCTGTGTGCACATTGCTGCACTGCACTGAAACACTAAACATTGTAATGTGTTCTATCAGCCAGCCTTACTGATACCTCCACTAGACTACTTTGATAATGCATCCTGGAGATTAAGGGAGTGTATGCAATGCCCACCAAAAAATAAATGTGTATCCCCTTCACTACATTTTGACAACCGGTCCTGTATAGCTTGCTGTAATGACAGCTCTAGCACTGAGATGCAGTGGCTTAGACTGCTGCGCCACTCGTGAGCCAAAATCTACACACAATAGCCCATAATGACAAATCATAAACAGGTTTTTCGAAATTTTAGCAGATTTCTTAAAAATACAATTCCTGAAATATCACATTTACATAAATATTCAGACCCTTTACTCAGTACTTTGTTGAAGCACCTTTGGCAGTGATTACAGTCTTGGGTATGACGCTACAAGCTTGGCACACCTGTATTTGGGGAGTCTCTCACATTCTTCTCTGCAGATCCTCTCAGGCTGTCTGGTTTGATGGGGAGCGTCACTGCACAGCTAGTTCAGGTCCGGGCTTTGGCTGATCATGTCAACATTAGCTAGCAAGCCAGACAAGCAGTTATCATCATGAATCACATCGACAATCTACCTGCAAATCCTTTTCAATCCTTGTCATATGAAGAGAAATTATAGATAAAACTTATCGGTCCTCTTGCATTAAACATCACACAAGTTGGAAATCACAAATTCAACAATGAGTGGTTTGGAAGGAATCAGTGGCAAGTGATGCAAAGCAATCACTATTTTGCTTCCCCTGCCTGCTATTCAGTGGAGAGGGTGTGTGGTCGAAGTCTGGGTTTAAGGGTCTCTTTTCCAAGCTTAAAATAATAAACATTCACACGCAACACCATGGGCCAGAAAATGTTGAACACATTGGCCATGCTATCAATCCAGCATGACTTTTGCCACGTTCAAAACAATTGGAAACTCAGAATTGGGAAATCTCAGACTTCAGTGAGTTCAAGACAACTGAGAACTCTGAAAAAATTTGCTCCGACTAGGAAAATAGGGTTTGAACGGTCATCCAACTCAGAATTACACGTTGGGAGCTCTGACCTGAAGATCACTGACATCATGATTCAATCTTATTTTTGAAAGCAACGTAAATCCAGAGAATGTCAGACTTTGATGAATAAGTAAATGTAATATGCCAGGGAGCTAAGTGTAGCTAAGAAAGTAATACTAAATGTATGTTGTGTAGTAAACTGTTAGTAGCCCATGTCTCTCACCCTAATAATTTGGTCACAGCCCAGAGCCTGAGAAATTTCATCATCGAATATTGTAAAAGCTTTCATTGTCTGCTTATATACCCCTTAATACTGTATCGCAAGGTTTGTTTTGTTTGCGCAACGCGCTGTTGGCATATTTTATATAAAAGTGTATCCTCATTTTACATTTACATTACATTTAAGTCATTTAGCAGACGCTCTTATCCAGAGCGACTTACTATTTTCCTTCCTTTTTAGACCACATAGGACTAAAATACTTCAAATGGTAAGCTAAGTGAATCTTTCTGTGTTAACTTCAAGCTGAATTAATCTGAACTAACATCTGAATCTGTCAAGTCCCCATTTTGAAAGTGCTGAATGAATAGGTCTACCTTGTCGCAGCTCGTTCGCATGCTTATACTTTGAGTTAAAGAATAAACATGAATTTACTGAACATAAGTGTAATGTTTGTGTATTGTTCAAAACTCATTTTGGCATTTATTGAACGAGAATGCAGTTCTTATCGACTTCAACAAATCCACAAGGAGTCAGAGGAAACCTCACTTGTCAGCCATGTTTCTTTAAAAAAAAAATGTATAGGCAGTAGATGAGGCTGAATGAACTGTTTCGCTGCCAGACAAGGCTCCGCTAATAGCCAGAGGAAGGGGTGGGAAGGATTCACTCCATGGTGCTGAGAAGAAAGCCATCTTTGGGACAGCTTTATGTAGGCCCTAACGTGTGTACCATTAATTGCACTGTGATTAACGTATTTAGTGGCTATGCTGGCATGCATTAAAAATAATTTGCCCCACCCAGATTCACATGCTAAAATCACCTGTCCACCCTACGCTGTAGACAATAAAAGGCCACTAAAATGTGCAGTTGTCACAAATCAAGTGAGTGTGCAATTTGCATGCTGCCTGCAGAAATGTCCAGAGCTGTTGCCAGAGAATTGAATGTTCATTACCCAACCATAAACCAACATTTTAGAGAGTTTGGCAGTAAGTCAACCCAGGAACTCCACATCTGGCTTCTTCACCTGCAGGATCGGTGCTAAGGAATATTCGTCTGTAATAAAGCCCTTGTGGGGGAGAACACATTCTGATAGGCTGGATCCAATTCCCCTGTGGGTAGGCCTATGCACTCCCAGGCCAACCATGGAAATCCATAGATTAGGGCCTAATACATTTATTTCAATTGGCTGATTTCCTTCAAAGAACTCAGTAAAATATTTGAAGTAATACATTTATTTGCTTAGAAAAGCAGGTTGAGACATCCACAGCTCGTCATTAACAAAATTATTCTCATACAAATCACCACCGTGTCAATGACAAATGGACTCAGATAAGCCAAGTAGTTTAATCAGTGACTCTACAAAGCTTGAAAGGTTTAAGCAAGACTATTTATGAAAATGTTTCTTCAGAGCTAACTATATCCCAATTGCCACAAAGACTCAATTTTACCTGAACAGAAGTGCAAAAATAGACAAGACTAATTATATTTTCCAGTTTTACTTTATTTTTAAAAAAGATGAATAAAAAAAAGTGATGGTCCACACTCAAAAAGTCATATAAAGCAGCAAGGACAAAAACATAACATGAAACAGTCCGGTCTAACTCATCTCCACCCTGCATGGCCCACACTGGAGATTACCAATCTCAGAGGTTGCCATCAGCTCCTTCTGGCTGGCGGTCTGGCCATACACTTGTTTCAGATGTGCTGCACTTTGCGCAAGAGGGCAAACCAGGCAGATAATCCAGCAAACAAGTGCCCCTGGGATTGGCTAAACAAATGCAACTGAATCCAGGCAGGGACGACAACAGGTTAGAGGGATCTCGTTTAGTCCAGCACTGGCAAGAGTGGATGCTTTGTGGTCCCAATAAAACATACATCTCCAGGTCTATCACTAAGGTACACTGGGCTTAACTCCCCTCTAATTTGCTTTTCTTAGTAGGGGGCTCTTATGAATTCTGATTGCTAGAACAGGGAACAGGTTGAGCAAAGACCGATCTGAATTGGGAAAATTATAACTGCTCCATGGTTAGACTACATCACCCACGGTATGAGAACTGCTTACAGTCAGTCTCGTGAAAGGAGAGGTCATCAGCACAGAGCTATCCAATCAGACATGATTCAAAGTGAGCTGAATGGTAGTCATCACAGCTACAACTGCTTTTTACAGCCTGGAGAGGATTTCCTTTAATCACGCTAATTTGGAATTTAAAATACACCAATGGCTGACTTGCCCCCCCCCAACAGACAATCTAATTGGCTGGCGGGGGGGGGACAAACCTGTCACAGGAGGCGCTTCTTATGAAAACAGAGAGGGGGGGGTCTGCCATGTCAACAAGATCCGTGACTGTACAACAGAGGCAAATGTGACTGAACAATAACACTATGTACAGGCAGGTGAGGGGGTCAGTGTGTGTGCGTTGAGTTTAAGCACAGGCTAAGATCAAGAGCGGAACTTAGACATAGGCACATGTAAAAACATGATTTCAGTGACTATTGCACAATGAGTCGCCATATCTTTCCACTGTTCTTTTAGTCGTTTTAAACCTCAGAACATCTGATCAAACATTGCAAGAAAGCAAGACAGAATATTTCAAACATTGCTTAGGAGTACTAGTCAAGTTCTGGAGGATGAGAATTAAGTGATCATACAGACACACACTGACCCCTGATCTTCCTTCAGCACTCCCCCGTTCACAAACACACAATGGGGTGTGGGAGAAGAGGGCACCTAACGCATTCTGTACTCTGAGGTCTTGGACACCTCACAGAGCTGACCTTTGAAGTCTATATCAACGGTGAAGTCCAGGTCTCTCTGCAAACGAAAAAGACATATAGAAACAGGTTAAAATGACACTGGATAAACACCCAGCTTTAAACCAAAGAACAGTACAGAACACCATGAGACAGAACAGAACTAATCATTTCTAGTTTGGGAAAATTATACCCAGGATAAATGGGAGGGGTAAACAGACTTACAAGACACTCAAACCAACAGACGGTAAAAAATAAAGGGTGAGATTGGAGACTAAAAAGGTGTCCCAACAAACTTAGACAGGGAGGTTTCTCCTCTTACGTTGTTTTTGACATTGGGCTTCATGTTGATGTTGCCGAAAATCTCCTCTCCAGTCTTCACAGTCAGATAGTCGTCCAGGTAGAATACAGTCTGCTTCCAGTGGGTATAGGGGGACTCCGGACCTGGGGAAGAGAAACAGGACAGGTTTAATGACTTCAGGTAACAAAAAAATATCCCTTAAATCAGATACTACAGCTCAGAAAGAGTCTTCCATTTATTCTCAATTATTGATGACTTGCGCTGTCATTTACTATAGACATTTATAAAGATTCAGTGAACAAATCTATTACGGTGGTGCAGACGGTTTACGGGGGGGGTTTGAGCCTAGACTCACTGGTGGAGAAGCCTGTCCTCTTGTGACAACGTGTGAATTCGATGTTGAAGTAGGTGACGAGAGCGTGGATGTAATCATTCCTTTTCACTTGCAGGCAGAAGGGTGAGGTGAAGGACAGGTCGTCGATCTTCACTGTGTAGATGTCCACCTCCTGGGGACAATGTAGAGGGGGGGGGGGTGGGGGGGGGGTGACAACGTGAGACTCAGATGACAAGGCAAAATCCTGTTTGAACTGGTGGGATTAAGTGGAGCCGACAAAAAAGTCACAATAGGTTCAGTCAAGTAATCAGATTTCAAGTGGGGTCACAGAACTGTGTGGATTGGGGGAGGCTGCTGAGTGTGATTGACTCACCTTGATGAGGCAGGCGCTGCTGACTAGCTGTTTGGGATCCACCACATCCACTAGGGGCTCCTTGATGGCCACCTCCTTGATGCAGGACATATCAAAACCGTATACATTCTCCCACCCTGTTACAGAGAAGATATGGGGTTACCACCACACCTGGGCAAATTAACTTGATATTAAATTGTCTGGGCATTAGTCTTTCATTAAAAAAAACATTGTTAGCTTTGCTATGTCTAGAAGTGCACACTTCAAAGTCAAGACTTGTTTGCTAGCTAGAGCAGAGCTGATATGATAACTATAACAGGGGTGGCCTAGCGATTAGAGGCAAACCAGCAACTGGAGGGTTGACAGTTCGATTCCTGGTATCAAATCCTAGATGTCATTGCGCAAGGCACGTAACTCCCCAGAGATCACGTGTGCCCCCCTCCAAAACCAACGCATCTTCCGGAGCAGTTGGATTAAAAGCGACAGTGAAATTTGGGTTGGACCTTGTGCAATTGACCAAAATAGTGATCTTAATAAAAGCACAGTACAAGTAAATGTTATTTCCAGAATTGTTGCTGTAAAATATGCTTTTGGCTCCTTTGACTGACTCAACTGTGAGCGTTCTGAATTTGCTTCGATAAGGGCCGCGACACTCCACCACAGAAACCAATGACTAAGCCCCTTTACTATCTCCACTCGAACCAAAAACATGGGTACAACGCTGGCCAATTCACACCAACTACATTACCCCAAAATTTAGAGGAATTCTCACAGTGGATTTTATAGTCCTTGTACTGCCTGTCCTCAATGGCTGTGACATACAGGGTAGCCCTGTCTGGGAAAATCAGGCCCTCTGGTTTCTGGGAGACAGAAAGAGAGAGGGAAAAGGAGCATGGCAGGTTAATACACTTAGGAATGACAGATTAGCAGGCTATTCAAAGACCTGACATTTAGTGGCTGTGTGGAATCATGGCACAATGACTGCTTGTGGTGTGTGCACGTCAGTCTGCGTGGGGTGTTGAGCCTCCAAAGGAGGACGCCAACTCCAGACAGAAAGAAACTAATCCAATACACTTCAAAACTGCATAATTTGATCCGACTGAATATGGTTACAGCACACGCATTTATCCATGGTAAGGAAAACAGTAGTTTTAGAGTTCACACCAGTGCTATATCTGAAATGTTCCCAATAAGTCAACCCAGCATGGTGTTTGGCGAGACCCACTGGAATGAGGATTACTTTATGGTCAATTCCACAGCAAGTCAGGAAATTAATCTCCTAAAAGCCTTGGCTATATGGCCAAAAAGTTTAACACATGCCACTTGTTCCTAAAGATTTCAATATAGAGAATGACAATTAAAGCCTTTCAAACAAGCATTAAAGTCTATTCCAAAAAGTACTAATTAAATATACTGACAGGAACATACCAGCCACTTGTCCCTGGCGTAGATGACAGTGTTGAGCATTGACTCATAGAAGAGGCAGTAGCCCATCCACTCTGAGATGATAATGTCCACTCCCTCTACAGGGAGGTCCACCTCCTCCACCTTCCCCTTGATGATGGTCACAACTGAATGGGGGGGGGAGATAGGGATGAGTTACAACTAAATAGCCATACCACATGGGTGACATGGTGACTGAAAACTGAAGTGGCAGGGGGAAGTATTGACTTACTATGATCCATTTTGTTGGCTTTGACGATCTTCACAGCATAGTCAGAAATACTGCTGCACTCAATCTGAAAATACAAAAGCAGAGGAGAGCAGGCCTTTGAGTATCTCAAGTAATGACAACTAACCAGAACCATGGTGTCCTTTTGTGAACCCATCAAAGCAACTGACGCCTACTGGGAATTATTGGGCTTTCTAGGTGTTCATTATAAAGCAAATAAAACAGGTCCCGATGCAAAGCATTCACATCTGTGAGATAAAAACAGGTATGCCTTACAATATGGTATGACAATGGGGACATGTCACACAAAGACTGGTGATGCTGCATCACAAGTTCTGAAAGTACTACAGACTTGACAGTGCATGGCAGTAAATGAGGTGTGAGTCTCCTCCCCGTTCACAAACAAGGTGGGGGTACTTACGCCTATGACTTTCTTAGCCCCGGCTTTGGCTGCAAACATGCAGAGGATGCCAGTCCCACTGCCCACGTCCAACACCACCTTGTCCTTGAACAGGTGCTTGTTGTGGAACATTGAGTTCCTGTAGGTCAGGGTACGCACCTCATCTTTCAGCATCTCCTACAGAGCAGGACATGAGATTAGTTAAGGCAACACTTACTGAAGATAGTCACTCCAACTGGGATATATACACCTGCTTGAACATTTGACAATGTCCCACCCATCTCAATTGCATCATTGTATTTTTCAGATGTGCTGACCACAATTCGGTTTATAGCAGTGTGGCATGGGTCTTTACATTTCAGCCATCTTGGTTGTGGAACCAATTTCCTCACCAAATAAACATTTAAATGACATTTCTCCTTTTTTCGAAAATACCTACCTCATGGATACCGAAGTGGGCATATGAGTCAAAGTAGTAGTCCTTAGAAGTCATGTCTTCTGCTGCAGGCTTGGCCGAGCTCTCCCCCTGAGAAATCTCACCAAAAGAGATACCAGTCACAACCAACCCCAGACTGGCAATGACCAAATAAAATAAAAAATGAAGGTTGTCCAGCCAAACCAGTTAATACAGCCAGGCAGAACATGCCGATATAAAATTACCATTGAATAGATGGTGTTTAGTATTGACTTTAAGTTGCTCAAAAAATTAACTTATGTTCATGGGACAATACTTCAAACGATTTAGTTTAATTTGCGAGTACGGGTGGTGTTAAATTCACGTAGTTGTAGCTAAGCCCAAGTTCAGTGTAGTGCATGAAGTATTATTTTTTTCCGAGCACAAAGGGGGGGAGAAAGCACATGGTGATTTAGGCCTTCACTTACTACATATAACGTTGAGTCAAAAACTTTAAAAAGGTATAAACAGGTAATCGAATGGGGCGCACTGAACATTACGTTACTAGCGAGCTCCACTAATTAAATGAGCTATGCTTTATTCAAGGATTGGCAGGACAAACTAGCTAAATCTAGTTAAAGTAGTGTTTAATATCTCCTCCCGGGCTGCCGGCTAGGTAACGTTAGAAGCCCAAATTAGAACCAACTAGTTAACACCAATGACTAACAATTATTAATGTATGTAGTTAACGAAACGCATTTGATGGATTAAAACGGACCTTGGGCTACATAAAATGCCGGCAAAGTGAGCCAGATTTGCTTTGTGAAACGCTAGTTAGCATTGCTAACCTAACACCCATGCGGTCTAACCCCGAAGTGCGAGCTAGCGATGGCTCACAACATATACTTCTGTCATTACTAATCAATTTCCCAAATGTATTCATAATTCGGTGACTAGAATTATATGACAACCGCGTATAGACAGTAAGAGTGTGCTGTGCTAGCAAACACGTGACTACAAATGAATGAGCCTTGCAGTGTAGGGTGCCTGGCTAAAATGGATGCTTTGATAGTGAAGTGCGTGTGTTCTCTGAACGAACAGGCGCCGCGGCCTACAGTGACATTAGAAATATAGTTACTTTAGCTTAGTGAAAATACTTCGATTTCAAGCTACAGAAACAAATCATACGTGGTTTAAAACGTGTTTACACCGCTACTCGACCACACCACTGCGCTTACCTCCATTCTGTCCGTAGTCTCCGCCATTTCAATTACGTGTGGGCATGGACGCAGACGTACAGTGGTATTAAAACGCACACCTTTGAGCCCCCACCCTTTGACGCAAAATACGGTTCCTGATTGGATCCGTGTTGCAGGCACCTCCCAAACGACAGCCCCAGTTTCGCATAAATATGTCTCATTGGTTCACACTTTAACCTCAAATTCAGCTATGATTGTGGTTGGCTAAAACTGCTACAATTCTGTCTCAGGGAAGGTTATTGGATTAAGATCTTTGCTTAATCGATCAAACAAACCAAATGTAGGCAGTGCTCGTCAATAACTAAGTATATGACCACTAGGGGCTCCCGAGTGGCGCAGCGGTCTTACGCTTCGAACACACCGACAGTGCCATTGCGCAAAATAAACCCAGAAAAAAGAAACGAATTGCAAAAATCGCTGAAGTTGGAGACTTTTATCTCCCTCACCAACTTCAAACATCTGCTATCTGAGCAGCTAACCGATCGCTGCAGCTGTAATAGTCTATCGGTAAATAGCCCACCCATTTTTACCTACCTCATCCCCATACTGTTTCTATTTATTTACTTTTCTGCTCGTTTGCACATCAATATCTCTACCTGTACATGACCATCTGATCATTTATCACTCCAGTGTTAATCTGCAAAATTGTAATTATTCGCCTACCTCCTCATGCCTTTTGCACACATATATATATATATATATATATAGACTCCCCTTTTTTTTCTACTGTGTTATTGACTTGTTAATTGTTTACTCCATGTGTAACTCTGTGTTGTCTGTTCACACTGCTATGCTTTATCTTGGCCAGGTCGCAGTTGCAAATGAGAACTTGTTCTCAACTAGCCTACCTGGTTAAATAAAGGTGTTCTCAACTAGCCTACCTGGTTAAATAAAGGTGTTCTCAACTAGCCTACCTGGTTAAATAAAGGTGTTCTCAACTAGCCTACCTGGTTAAATAAAGGTGAAAAAAAACAACAACAAAAAAAAACAACGTCCCTTTTTCAGGACCCTGTCTGTCTTTCAAAGATAATTCGTAAAAATCCAAATAACTTCACAGATCTTCATTGTAAAGGGGTTAAATACTGTTTCTCATGCTTATTCAATGAACCATAAACAATTAATGAACATGCACCTGTGGAACGGTTGTTAAGACACTAACAGCTTAGGCAATTAAGGTCACAGTTATGAAGGCCTTTCTACTGACTCTGAAATGCTCATCCGTGTGAACGTGCCTTAGGCATGCTGCAAGGAGGCATGAGGACTGCAGATGTGGCCAGGGCAATACATTGCAATGTCCATACTGTGGGACGCCTAAGACAGCGCTACAGGGAGACAGGACGGACAGCTGAACGTCCTCGCAGTGGCAGACCACGTCTAACAACACCTGCACAGGATCGATACATCACACCTGCGGGACAGGTACAGGATGGCAACAACTGCCAGAGTTACACCAGGAACGCACAATCCCTCCATCAGTGCTCAGACTGTCCGCCACAGGCTGAGAGAGGCTGGACTGAGGGCTTGTAGGCCTGTTGTAAGGCAGGTCCTCACCAGACATCACCGGCAATGACGTTGCCTATGGACACAAACCCACCATCGCTGGACCAGACAGGACCGGCAAACACTGTCTCACTAGGGGTGATGGTCAGATTCATGTTTATCGTTTAAGGAATGAGCGTTACACCGAGGCCTGTACTCTGTTCAGGGACACATTATTCAATTTCTGTTAGTCACATATGTCTCAGTTGTTGGCAAGTCAGTTAAGAACAAATTCTTATTTACAATGATGGCCTACCCCAGCCAAACCCTAACCCGGATGACACTGAGCCAATTGTGCACCGCACTACAGGACTCCCAATCACGGCCAGTTGTGAGACAGCCTGGAATCGAACCAGGGTCTGTAGTGACGCCTCTAAGCACTAAGATGCAGTACCTTAGACCGCTGCGCCACTCCGGAGCCCCACTTGCAATTGCAAATGTTCTTATGCAGCTTTATTTGAACAGGGAAACGTTGCAGTGGAGCCAACAGGCTAGGGACACTGAAGCAAATATGGTATCAGGGGGGTCAAGGGATTTTAAGTCCAACAATGCTCTGGAAAACTGGCCCTAAAAGAGTCAGAACAGATCTTCAGTTGGAGGTTTCATCTGAAAGATGGAAATATTGACCACCACCTTTCCCAGAGGACGATAACACTCACAAAAATAGATAATTAACCTGACCATGACACATCATCAAATCAATGTCTTTCACATTACAATTGGTAATAAATAAGTTTTTAAAAATGGGTTTCATTGGTATCCTCAATATTAGGCTTTAGTCAAGTCCTTCATTTGTTAAGTATTTGCAGAAAGTGCAGAGCAGACATTATTGATGAGGCTTAGCAGTAGTACTAGCTAGTAACATTGAGCTTACTGCTATGACTAGAGGAAAGTTAGGCCGTCATTGTAAATATGAATTTGTTCTTAAGTGGTTTGCCTAGTTAAATAAAACTTAAATAAGATTTTAAAAAAGGTGAAAGGCAAAGGATGGACACATTTATATGGGGGGGCAAGAAACCAACTTACTTCAGTTAAAAAGCCAGACTACATTTATAAAACAATTGTATTATTTCTCTCAAATCTTTGTCATTAAATTAATTTGCCATGTAAAAAATGCATTTCAACTAATTTACATATGGCAGATTTTGTGTCACCCAAGGGTCCAACTTTGAGATGAGCAAATCGTCAACATTCCACCAATCAGGTATTGTGTTTGTCGTGAACAACATTAGTGTGAGAAATAATAGTGAAATCGGCAGTTCGCCATCAAAATAAAAGTCCCCCAATTGAAACTGATTCAAACTGATAAAAATAGTATAGTCATGGCACAATTGGACTAGATAATTCAACAAAAAAAAGGTTGGAATGATGTTATGTATATATATATAATTGTATTTATTTTTTACCCCTTTTTCTCCTAATTGGTAGTTACAGTCCTGTCCCAACGCTGCAACTTCCGTACAGACTCAGGAGAGGCAAAGGTTGAGAGCCGTGCGTCCTCCGAAACACAACCCAACCAAGTCGCACTGCTTCTTGACACAACGCCCGCAAAACCCAGAAGCACCAATGTGTCAGAGGAAACATCTTACACCTGGTGACCGTGTCAGCGTGCATTGCGCCCGACCCGTCACAGGAGTTGCTAGTACACAATGTGACAGGAACATCCCTGCCGGCCAAACCCTCCCCTAACCCGGACGACGCTGGGCCAATTGTGCGCCGCCCCATGGATCTCCCGGTCGAAGCCAGCTGTGACAGAGCCTGGACTCGAACCAGGTTCTCTAGTGGAACAGCTAGTGCCTTAGGCCACTGCGCCCTTGGGAGGCCACTGTTATATATATATATATATATATATATCTTTATATATATATATATATATATCCATAGGTTAGGCTGAACAGTATATATAAGTATGCCCCCAATGCAATTCTGAATTGCAATTATATATAGGGACATATATATATATAATTGCAATTCAGAATTGCATTGGGGGCATACTTATATATACTGTTCAGCCTAACCTATGGATTGTGCACCTATGAAATGGTGTATCAACCTACTCAGTGACACCCACAGAACACATCTATGTAGAGTTTACACAAATATTAGCATCTTAGCTCTTATTGCAGGATTTTGATTGTGGGAAATCCCCTTTCCAGTCGGTCTATTGTGTGTATTGGCCATTCACATTGAACTGTACAGCCCAACCTATGGATTGTGTACCCATTAAATGGGATATCAGCCAACTCAATGACACTTACAGAACACAACTGTTAAGGGTCTACACAAATATCAGCGTTTTAGCGCTTATTGCAGGACTCTGAAACCACTCAAATGAGCAACATTAAGCTCACCAGTCAACCTATGTCTATTGAACATTCATATTGCAATGTACAGATTAACCTATATTTTGCACCCATGAAATGGGGTATCAGCCTACTCGGTGACACCCACAGAACACAACTATGTAGAGTTTATACAAATATTAGCGTCTTACCTCTTATTGGGGAATGTTAACTGTGGGAAATCAGCTCACTATACAGCCTATTGTGCCTATTTAACGTTCATATTGGACTGTAGAGCCTAAGCTACAGATTGTGCAACCATGCGCCTACTCGGTGACAGCAACAGAACACAACTATGTAGAGTTTACACAAATATTTGCGTCTTCAATGACCATTTAAAGCAATTTTTCCCAGTTGGATCTAGTTTTTTTCTGAGTTCCCAGTTGTCTTGATCACTCGGAAGTCGGAAATGTCCAGCATTATGCCGCATTCAAGAAATCTCAGACTTCCGAGTGTTCAAGACAACTGGGGAACCCGGGAAAAAATTATCTCCGATCATCATCAAACTCGGAATTCCAAGTCGGGAACTCTGGCCTTTTTCTAGAGCTCCGACTTTCCCGACCTGAAGATCACTGACATCATGATTTGATCTTGTTTGTTTCTGTGTTCCCAGTTGAACCATACATCTCAGCGGAGGGAGAGAGACATGGTCCCTGCTCTCTCCTTCCTTTCCTCAGGTGAGACTGACCAGAGAGAGGGAACACCGTTTTTCACCTGATGGCAAAACTTGAGTCGCTCTGGCTCTGTATCTGCCTCAAGCACAAATTCATGTTGTTCCTACAACCAAAGTATGTGAATATTCTTCAGTATTAAAAAAAAAGCTGCTAATAATAATAAAAATGCATGGCTATTGATACACTTGGCTACTCATTCAATGCAGCTGCAACGCAAGTCTCCTGACCCCTCCTGTCTCAGCCTCCAGTATTTATGCTGCAGTAGTTTATGTGTCGGGGGGCTAGGGTCAGTTTGTTATATCTGGAGTACTTCTCCTGTCCTATTCGGTGTCCTGTGTGAATCTAAGTGTGCGTTCTCTAATTCTCTCCTTCTCTCTTTCTTTCTCTCTCTCGGAGGACCTGAGCCCTAGGACCATGCCCCAGGACTACCTGACATGATGACTCCTTGCTGTCCCCAGTCCACCTGGCCGTGCTGCTGCTCCAGTTTCAACTGTTCTGCCTTATTATTATTCGACCATGCTGGTCATTTATGAACGTTTGAACATGTTCTGTTATAATCTCCACCCGGCACAGCCATTACATTACATTTACATTTAAGTCATTTAGCAGACGCTCTTATCCAGAGCGACTTACAAATTGGCCTGGCCACCCCACATAGCCTGGTTCCTCTCTAGGTTTCTTCCTAGGTTTTGGCCTTTCTAGGGAGTTTTTCCTAGCCACCGTGCTTCTACACCTGCATTGCTTGCTGTTTGGGGTTTTAGGCTGGGTTTCTGTACAGCACTTTGAGATATCAGCTGATGTACGAAGGGCTATATAAATAAATTTGATTTGATTTGAAGTGGAAGTAAGGACATGAGCGTTTTATGTTTTGTAATAGTGTTGAATAAAAACAGTGCTGAATAGAAACTTAAACATGAACTCACTCATAAAAACAGCAGCTCTTGCTGTATTCTTTGACAGTCTCCCTCTGGTCATTGTTTTAAAAGCTGTAGGCAGTGTGATTTGAGCTATGCGATTGGCCAACGCAGTAGGCACACTCGATTTACCCACAGATCTCCCGGTCCTCCAGGCAGGCAGAGTTAGTCATGAAATGGTTAAATAATGGGAACACTTTGCCTACCAGGGCTTCTGAATCAAGTGCACTGACCGCCAACAGTGAAACACAAATAAGAAAAAAAAGGAGCGCAAGCCTTTATCATTGGCTTTTCTACAGAAATGTTTGATGATCGACTAGGAATGCCTTAAAGAATGATAAGGTAATTGATGACCACTGGTTTCGGCTGTACATTGCAATATGAATGTCCAATACACACAATAGACAGACTGGGAAGTTGATTTCCCACATTCAAAGTCCTGCAATAAGAGCTAAGACGCTAATATTTGTGTAAACTCTACCCAGTTGTGTTCTGTGAGTGTCACTGAATAGGCTGATAGATTAGATTACATTAGTTTATTAGTCAGATGCACAGGAAGTTTGGGGGGCAGGAGGGGGACAGGGGCAGCATGTAGCTGCCTAGTGGTGACTATTCAGCAGCCTGGTGGTCTGGGGGTAGAAGCTATTGGCCAGTCTCACAGTTTTTGCCATGATGCTACTATACTGCCCACGTCTGAGTAATGGAACAGGCTGTGGCTTGGGTTTTAAGGTCCTTGATGATCTTCTTTGCCTTCCTGCGACACCTGGTGTTGTAGGGGTTTTGGAGGTTCAGGCAATGTGCACCCAATGGTGCATTTGGCTGAGCGTACCACACTCTGTACATCCTTGCGGTCAACAGCGGTAGAGTTGCCGTACCAGGCTGTGATGCAGCCCGACAATATGCTCTCGATGGAGATCCTGTAGAAAATTGTGAGGGCCCTCGGGACAGGCCAAATTTCTTCAGCTTCCTGACGTTGAAGTGTCGCTGTCGCGCCTTCTTAACCACGATGTCCGTCTGGTTTGACCGTTTCAGTTCCTCTGAGATTTGTACGTCAAGGAACTTCACATTTTTGACCATCTGTAGGTGGCTTCATTGATGAGGATGGAGCAGCCTGGTTCCTTCTGAAGACCACAATCAGGAGACGGCCCCGCCAGGAAGCCCAGGACCCAGTTGCATTGGGAAGAGTTCAGTCCCGGGCTGTGAGCTTTGTGGTGAGCTTAGAGGGCACTATGGTGATACCCCATTTCATGGGTGTACAATCCATAGGTTAGGCTGCACAGTGCAATATGAATTTTCATTATACAGGCTGACTAGTGAGCTTAATGTTGCTCATTTCAGTGGTTTCAGAGTCCCACAATAAGAGCTAAGATGCTAATATTTTTGTCAACTTTTTGGGGTCAAATTAACTAATAATTGTCTTTTGTTGAATTTATATAACAACATTCCGACCTTGTTTAGCATTATCTAGTCCATAACTGAGGCATGAGTTAACAATTTGTATCTGTTTTCATCAGTTTCAATGGGGGACTTTTATTTTGAAGGCGAACCGCTGATTCCACTATTGTTGCTCACGTGAATGTTGTTCACAACACACTGGTGAGTACGAGACAAGAGAAAAAAGAAGCGCCAGAGTCTGCGCAAAACGAACACGTCTAGTGGTCGCGCTGCTTGTGCTGTCACGAGCCTTGTCCAAGGCTACCGAGTAGCGAATTGACATAAATTATTGACGACATCGAATTCTCTTCGTTTAGCCATCAGACACACGTCATTATTGGTATAGATACATCGTGGAAATACGATTGTGTGCTGACTGATCACGGTCAACTGGTGATGTTTTCCAACATTTGATATAGCTAGCTAGCCAGCTAACGTAGCTGTTTAGCTAGCTTGCCGTGCGTGACTCACTGACAGTCAAAGATCAGACCGAGTCGCTATTTTTTGGTATTCTGCTTTTACTCTGATACCTGTATATATACATTTAATACATTTAGCGGGTAAATATAGTTAGTTACAACTGAGTGTACTTTAACGGTCATTTGGTCGTGAACGAAGGGAAGGTTTGAATGAATTTGCTAGCCAGCGGAAACGTCGGCTAGTTAACACGGATACATTTGGAGTAACCAATACTGCTAGCCTGCTGAGTTGATCCACGGCACGGCCATCCAAACTAGCTAATCTACATAGCTAGCAAATGTGCTAGCAAGCTATTATAAACGTGCTGTCTTTGGTAAAACGCCAAGGAAAGAAACTGTTGAGTTGGTTAGCTGGCTAACTAGCTAGGAAACAAGGTAACATACACTGTACTGATAGCTGACCGTCGTCAATTCATTTTCTACGAGAAAGGCCGGAGTGAGGACAGAGAAACGAGTAAAAATGCCGGCTGTGTCGAAGGGAGATGGGATGCGCGGATTAGCGGTGTTCATTTCGGACATACGGAATTGTAAGTGTATTTTTTTCCCATCATTGATTAGCTTTTCAACGTGCCATGTTATTATAAACATTTGCACGGTGGACGACATTTGGTCTACAGACATTTGTTTGCAAGTGTGCCCTGAAATGTAGTGGTGTAAAGTGAAACATCTTGCTAACCTAGATGGTAAGGAGATAGGAGGGGGTTACTGCTATGGAGAGGTCATTCGCGGTCACAGTTGCTGCGGCACCTCATCCCTTTTCAATTTGCGCTGCCTACTAGTGTGCTTGTGATGATACACGGTCGACCGTGATGATGTGTTGTGTGTCCGACTCGTAGCATACTACTAGGCCGCTACTCATTAGATGTTGCCACTGCTGTTCACGTCACCTGCACCAGAACAGAAGCAGGGTAGCTGACTGTTGATATCGCGACGGGCCACCAGGGTCAATTGTGTTCTGTTTTTTTTGTGATAATACATTTATCAGGCAGTCGCATAGGGCGAAATGAAGCAGGACTGGATGGACAGTTATGTTGTATCGCTGTTCAGATATAACGTTACAGTAGCTAAACCGGCCAGTTGAATGACTGGGTCGATTAGAATTGGTCGCCACACGCTGCATAGTAGTCGATCTTGTGTTTGCGCCTACCTAGTTTAATTCCATTAATGTATTGTTAATAGTTGGAATAATATACACATGTTGCTAATCCAGTTTTTCTAATTATAGGCCTGGCCTATGCTGAGTGCATTGCCTGTCATAGCGCACACATACACACATTATCCATACATTATACATTTATTGTGCGTGACACTGCCATTTTTCATAGCCACTGTCATGAAGGGGCAGAAGACTCTTTCTCACTCACTCAAAATACACACACAAACACCACACATGAATTGTGAGGACAGAGAATAGGAGGACAGAGAAACCAATATATCCATGGGATATACCTTGTGCACATTAACCCTTATGAAAAAAGATTGCAGTCAGAGTGCAGTATAACTGTCGTAAGAGTGCAGTATAACTGCATTATGCTGCAAATACTGGGTCCAATATATATTTTTTTACTGCAGTTATTCTGCAATAAAAATACCACAGTCGACTGCAGTTAGTTTACTTTTA
Source organism: Oncorhynchus nerka (assembly GCF_034236695.1). NCBI lineage: Eukaryota > Metazoa > Chordata > Actinopteri > Salmoniformes > Salmonidae > Oncorhynchus > Oncorhynchus nerka. The sequence continues at coordinate 1,948,023 of NC_088421.1, forward strand.
CTGCAGTTTCAAAACGGCAATCTTTTTTTGTAAGGGAAAATGCAAGCGTTTAGAATACTAGACAGTGTCTCGCTTACAGCCTCCAACTGTTGCATGTAAAGCTGGCCCTTGCAAAACAAGTGCAGTGACAGCAGTCAACTGTGGTATTTTGGACGCAGTTATACTGCAGTCTAACTGCAGTTACACGTCAAAATTATTGCAGTAAATAAAAATGTTATTTTGGACGTGGTATACTGCAGTTATACTGTGCTCCGACTGCAATCTTTTTTCGTAAGGGGGCATTTAGGGTACCTTGCCCCTCTTTCAAACATGATAAACAACAAAAAAACAAAAACCGGACCTGAAAAGGTTGCAAGACTGCTAGTGTTGTTGTGGGGTTAACATGAGATTAATTTGGAATAGACTGCTGTCTGAGATCACAATATGACATAGTAGTCTAGATCAAAAAGTTGGAACACACACCTTACCTTAGTCTAGTGTCTAAACTGCAATGGCAAGGACTGCCTCTATTTGAAATGGACACACAGTCACACACTAATATCTTGACTTTCACCCTTATTCACACCCTCCCCGTCCCTCCTCTGTCCCACCTCTTGTCCTTTTCCCATCAGTCCCCCTGATTTGTACAGTATGGCTTTTCTCTCTTCAACACAATCAACACTAGTAATGACATAGTGTATGAGTATCTTTTTAATTACAGATGCAAAGGCCTACACAATGCAACCCTGTATAAAGCTAGCTCAGCCATGATATTTTTATTGTCCAATCGCAGTTGTTGTCTATGTAAAGGATTTTCATTTTTTCATCCTCCCTAGGGCCAGGAGTTTGTCCACGTTTTTGTTTTACCATATGACATAATTAGAAAAAATCTGGTCCCATCATAGCTCATATAAAACCACTTTTTACAGCTGATTTATTACTATGACATATGCTACAACTACTGTCGAGAGTTGGTTATCTTAGCCTACTAGCTTACTGGGTTCAAATGCCTTCTGTTTAATTTTTCTGTATTTATTTATATATGTATATTCTTTTACTGCTCTAGGGATATAATTATTGTTTGGATAGCCTTATTTACTATAATGTATTGATTTATACCTGACATTTTTTCACTCTTTATGCAATGCACACTGCAGAGAACACCAGAAGAAGAATTGTCACTGAATTACCACAGTGAATTATTGTAATGTTTGTTTGTGTCAATTAATCCCATAAGGGATGGGTTGCCAATTGGCGAATTGACACAAAATGACATTTCATTCATTGACCAGATCAGTAAAAACTGGGCCCAAGGAAAACTATTTCCCCCCAACCACCCTGGGACCTATGGTGCCACCTCTGAAATCATCACGCAATGTTACAAATGAAAAAACATATCCTGTTTGTATGATCTACATACATTGGTGGTGGGGATGGGCTTTGATAGTTTTATGTGGCTCAGTGCAGCTGGTGGCTGCTGCGACAATTTAAAAAATGTAATGGGCTGTTACTGTAATTTCAGGTAAAACTCAATAAAACAAGTCTCATATTAGGATAATGCCTACACATTTCAACAGTTTCAAAAATATTGCTCTGCTATTACCATTTAGACTGTAGGAGTGTTGGCTCAAGGAAACAATGTTTACGCTGCCCTGCTTCATGGGGGCAACTGTCGGGCGAGTGCCGTGCGCTACCTCTGGGGGTAGAGGTTAAGATGTAGCAAGTATGCAAGTTTACATTTGAGTAATATGTGTAGCCAATGTTATTTTTACTAACATTGTAGGAAGTGTGAAGAGGCTCCAAGAGCATTTTACCCCTCCCCTCACTCTTGAAAACAGTCGCTCGCCTCTTGACACACAACTTTTCTTTTGTTATTAGCGTTCCTTAAATTTACGTCTCAAATTATGAACGGTGTGATTTCCTCATAACCTTATTGGTCATGCATGGGACCTGCATATTTGTGTCCACTTGCTCATGTTCTATGCAGTATATTATTATTGTTTCCAGACATTTTGTGAGTCAGTTTTAGTCAAATAATGTAGGCTAAACCTTTAGATTAACCTTGGATTATATAGGCCTACTATATAAAATGCAGATTCTGTGACTTGGATCTGTTAGCCAAAATTTAGCCATAGTTCAAGAGCATATTAAGATGAATCCAATAAACCATGAATCCAATTGAATTCAATCACTTTTTGACAGCACCCCTTATGATTTAAACACAACTTGTTTGCCCGTGGAAGAAGTGGTCAGTGACTTTTTGGACCTGAATTCCAAAACATTCAGCAGTTAAAGGTTCTTGAAGTTTACTCATTTTGCATACCATACCATGAGACATCCATGTCTTCATCCCTGGAAAATATAAACTTTTGAGTTTGATATCATTAAAATAAACAATTATTGATTTAACAACAATTATCTAAAAACGCGTAAACTCATAGGTATTTGTGTTGTGCCTGCCATCGGTTGAGACGCAACATGCTCTCGAATACAGGGTGGGTGTCATTTCAGTCATAGAAATGTAATTCATAGAATGGACCTATCCTTTCAGACCACTGGAATTCAGCTGGTACAGCATTGACATTTAAATTGAACTGACCTTTTAACTTCTTATTATAACCACAAACTGCCGGTCCACCCACCGTCGAATGTAAACTTAATGGTCATGTCTATTCAATTATCTATATTTCTATGATTTCAATAGGATTCCTATGGAGGCTTGACTGTATAATTTAAAACGACATATATTCCCATTCATGTCAACATTCTCTTATGTGCGGACCTCCAACCATCTTTGTGGTACCAGTTGAAATGTCAATTTCTATTCAAATGTTAGTACATTTATGGGCACAACACAACCTTAGATTATAGGGCTGCATGATTAATCGAATTCAGATTTGAAATTGCCGTATTGACGTGCAATAACCATATCGCAAGAATTGGAAACCTCATATCCTGATGCCCCATTTATTGTAGCTGGGGATTTTAACTTCTTATGGCTGGGGGCAGTATTGAATAGCTTGGATGAATAAGATGCCCAGAGTAAACCGCCTGCAACTCAGGCCCAGTTGCTAATGTATGCATATTATAAGTAGATTTGGATAGAAAACACTGAAGTTTCTAAAACCGTTTGAATGATGTCTGTGAGTATAACAGAACTCATATGGTAGGCAAAAACCTGAGAAAAAATCCAACCAGGAAGTGGGAAATCTGAGGTTTGTAGTTTTTCAAGTCATTGCCTATCGAATATACAGTGTCTATGGGGTCATATTGCACTTCCTACGGCTTCCACTAGATGTCAACAGTCTTTAGAACGTTGTTTGACGCTTCTACTGAGAAGGATGAGAGCTGATTGAGTCAGGGGTCTGGCAGAGTGCCATGAGCTGATCACGCGCGCTCACATGAGAGTTAGCTGCGTTCCATCACATTTCTACAGACAAAGGAATTCTCCGGTTGAAACATTGAAGATTTATGATAACATCCTAAAGATTGATTATATACTTTGTTTAACATGTTTCTACGAACTGTAATATGACTTTTCGTCTGAACTTTTGCCTGGACTTGCCTGCGCCTCCTGAGTTTGGATTGTGTACTAACCGTACAAACAAAAAGGAGGATTTGGATATAAATGATGGACTTTATCGAACAAATCAAACATTTATTATGGAACTGGGATTCCTGGGAGTGCTTTTTCGGTAAAGCTTTTTTGAAATCTGACCGGTTGCATTAAAGAGAAGTTTATCTAAAGTTCCATGCATACCACTTCTATTTTCATCAACATTTATGATGAGTATTTCTGTAAATTACCGGATGTTTTGGAAGCAAAACATTACTGAACGTAACGCGCCAATGTAAACTGAGATTTTTTGATAAACATGAACTTTATTGAACAAAACATACATGTATTGTATAACATGAAGTCCTATGAGTGTCATCTGATGAAGATCATCAAAGTTTAGTGATCAATTTTATCTCTATTTCTGCTTTTTGTGACTCCTCTCTTTGTCTGGAAAAATGGCTGGGTTTTTCTGTGACCCGGTGCAGACCTAACATAATCATTTGGGTGTGCTTTCGTCGTAAAGCCTTTTTGAAATCTGACACTGTGCTGGGATTAACAACAAGTTTATCTTTAAAATGATGTAAAATACTTGTATGTTTGAGGAATTTTTATTTTGAGATTTCTGTTGTTTTTAATTTGGCACCCGGCACTTTCACTGGCTGTTGTCATATCGATCCCATTAGTGGGATCTAAGCCATAAGAAGTTTTTAAACAAAGCAAATTTAAGGAAAAGGCTACCTGAAGTTCTATCAACGCATTTCCTGTAGTACTCGCCGTTCAAAAACTCTGGACCATTGTTACTCTTCCTTCCGAGATGGCTACAAGGCACTCCCCTGCCCTCCATTCAGAAAATCGGATCACGAATCCATTCTGCTCATCGCTTCTTATAGACAGAAACTGAAACAGATAGTACCCGTGCTAATGTCTATTCAACGCTAGTCTGACCAATCGGAATTCATGAACACAAGTCACTTTAATAATGTTTATATACTGTTTTACTAATTTCATATATGTATATACTTTATTCTACTGTATTTTGGTCAATGCCACTCCGACATTGCTCGTCCTAATATTGATATATTTCTTCATTATTATTATTATTTCTTTTTTAGATTTGTGTGTATCTGTTATGAATTGTTAGATACTACTGCACTGTTGGGGTTAGGAACACAAGCATTTCACTTTACCAACAGTAGCATATGCTAAATATGTGTATGTGACCAATAAAATACATTTTGATTTGTTGGCTTCAACTAGGTTTTCCATACAAAGCGTTCCATTACAAAGGTAATCCGATTTTTGTTTGCTTTCTCGTTTAAAAACACAATACAATAACCCCTCAATAACTCTTCAGCATCTCAAATTGAGAGATTGACTAGCCACCACATGGACAGACTTCAATAGTGTGCCTGTGTTGAGTGCAAGATCGTCCTCATCATTAGGTCGAAATGTTTTTAAAAGTATTGTGTGTGCCAAACAGTTGCTGTTAGTTTACAATATTAAAAAATGTTCTGACCATGAATGAATGATTCATTGATACAGTAGTTTATATATTTAAATATATCCCTAAGTAAGTTATGGTGTTAATACTAAACAGGACGCACTCTTAGGCCTACAGCTGGTGGTTATGCAAGGCTACTGTACTAATGACATGCCACTGGCTTTGAGTAAGGCCGGTGTTTCTATGCATGCGGATGACTCAACACTATACACGTCAGCTTCTACAGCAACTGAAATAACTGCAACACTTAACAAAGTTCTGCAGTTAGTTTTGGAATGGGTAGCAAGGAATAACTTAGTCCTAAATATTTCCAAAACTAAAAGGGTTGTATTTGGGACAAATGTTTCACTGAACCCTAAACCTCAACTACATCTCGTAATGATTAATGTTGAAATTGACTAAGTTGAGGTGACTAAACTGCTTGGAGTAACCCGCGATTGTAAACTGTCAAAACATATTGACACAACAGTAGCTAAAAGGGGGAGAAGTCTGGCCATAATAAAGCACTGCTCCTGCCTTAACAACACTATCAACAAGGCAGGTCCAACAGGCCCTGGTTTTGTCACACCTGGACTACTGTTCAGTCGTGTGGTCAGGTACCACAAAGAGGAACTTGGCAAAATTGCAGTTGGCTCAGAACAGGGCAGCATGGCTGGCCCTTAAAAGTACACACAGAGAGCTAACATTAATGACATGCATGTCAATCTTTCATGGCTCAAAGTGGAAGAGAGATTGACTTATTTTTGTAAGAGGTGTTGACAAGCTGACACCCACAGCTCGGACACCCATGCATAACCCACAAGACATGCCACCAGAGGTGGCAGGTAAAAATACACCTTATGGAACAGCAGGGACTGAGAAGTAACAAAAACAGTGTTTTTCCCATTCTTCTCTGCAGATCCTCTCAAGCTCTGTCAGGTTGAATGTGGAGTGTCGCTGCACAGCTATTTTCAGGTCTCCAGAGATGTTTGATCGGGTTCAAGTCTGGGCTCTGGCTGAGCCACTCAAGGACATTCAGAGACTTGTCCCAAAGCCACTCCTGCTTTGTCTTGGCTGTGTGCTTAGGGTCATTGTCTTGTTGGCAGGTGAACCTTCGCCCCCAGTGTGAGGTCCTGAGCGCTCTGGAGCAGGTTTTCATCAAGGATCCCTCGATCCTGACTAGTCTCCCAGTTCCTGCTGCTGATGCTGCCACCACCATTCTTCACCGTAGGGATGGTGTCAGGTTTGCTCCAGACGTGACGCTTTGATTCAGGCCAAAGAGTTCAATCTTGGTTTCAGTCTTTAAGTGCCTTTTGGCAAACTCCAAGCGGGCTGTCATGTGCCTTTTACTGAGGAGTGGTTTCTGTCAGTGACCATCGGGTTCTTGGTCACCTCCCCGACCAAGGTCCTTCTCCCCTGATTGCTCAGTTTGGCAGGTTGGTCTTGGTGGTTCCAAACTTCTTCAATTTAAGAATGATGAAGGCCACTGTGTTCTTGGGGACCTTCAATGCTGCTGAAATGTTTAGGTACCATTTCCCAGATCTGTGCCCCAACACAATCCTGTCTCGGAGCTCAACAGGCATTTCCTTCGACCTCATGGCTTGGTTTTTGCTCTGACATGCACTGTAAACTGTGGGACCTTTTATATAGACAGGTGTGTGCCTTTCCAAATCATGTCCAATCATTTGAATTTACCACAGGTGGACTCTACGTTGTAGAAACATCTCTAGGACGATCAATGGAAACAGGATGCACCTGAGCTCAATTTTGAGTCTCATAGCAAAGGGTCTGAATACTTATGTAAAAAAAGGTACTTAAAAAAAAAAAAAGGGTCTAAAAATCTGTTTTCTCTTTTTCATTATGGGGTATTGTGTGTAGATTAATGAGGCAAAAAGTCTTATTTAATCGATTTTAGAATAAGGCTGTCATGTAACAAAATGTGGCTAAAGGGAAGTGGTCTGAATACTTTCCAAATATGCTGTATATGGATGATTTATTAATTGTTAGGCTATTGATTATAGACCTAATTCAATTGGGGTTTCCCATCTCCTGAATTTTCTTAGACAATTAGGCTAAAGCAAGGGCTGTTTCCTCGTTTCTGCTGCTTCTGCCTCCGACACGTTGTTCTCAATTCCAATATGATGGTTAACTTTGCTATTATGCAAATAGCAACATAGGGAAAGGCAGCAATTCTACGGTGCACTGAAGATTCTTTCAGAACCGCGAACAGCGACCCTATCCAAAAAGCGCATTTGTTATACAATAATATTAGATTGATTAGTGTTGCACCATTATTTTTACATAATAACCGAATACAATTTCAGTATCACATGACTTCGAGTGACTGTGCCATCCCTGTGGCCTCAGCAATGGATTAGTCCACTGAGACAGGCGCAAATCATACCGGTGTATTTTCTGACCATTAAAGAAATATAATCAATTAGGCCCGCTCGACTAAAGAAATCTTGTTCGACCCACAGCCTATCCACAAAACAATCGACCAGTCGACTAAATGGGGCCAGCCCTACTGTTTATTTAGCCAGGCCATGCCCACATTGTTCTGACATTCTAAAATATAAAAAATGTGAATTTCAACGCATAATGCCATTGGGATGGCCTAATAAATGTTTTTAGTTGTAATGCATACGAATGTAGGTGGGGGGGTTCTATAGGCTAGTACAACAATTCAATATATAATTTAGGTCCTTGAAAATTACAATGAAGCACTTGAAAAAGTCCTTCAATTTGACTTGCCAATGTCTGTATGAACTCTATAGACTACTTGATCAGCCCAGAAATTAAAGATTAAAATCACCTGCTATTGAAATTACTCGCGTTATTCACATTCTCGTGGTGTGCCACTGGCAAATTTACCTGAATGTCGATCCCTGGTATGTATATGTGTATTTTTTTTGTCCTTGTTTTTAATGAGTTGCATTAAATCTAATTCCTTATGACTTTGGTTGGTATGGCAATAAAGTATTAACTTGAATCCAAACTTAAATTGCTACCCTACTTCCTCCTCAGGCAAGAGCAAGGAGGCGGAGATCAAGCGGATCAATAAGGAGCTGGCCAACATCCGCTCCAAGTTCAAGGGGGACAAGGCACTGGATGGCTATAGTAAGAAGAAGTATGTCTGCAAGCTGCTCTTCATCTTCCTGCTGGGACATGACATCGATTTTGGACACATGGAGGCTGTCAACCTGCTCAGCTCCAACAAGTACACAGAGAAACAGATCGTAAGTGAAGTGTGCATATGTGAGAGAGAGAGCACCCAACTTGTATGAATGAAAAATGTATGTGTGCTGTGCCCTTGTGGCTATGTCTGTGTGTGGGTTGTCTGTATATTTTCAGTTTGTGGCACTCCATTTCTCATTGTCTGTCTGTCTCTGTTTTGTCAGTTGGTTGTACTGGTTGCCTGCCACTGTATTTCTTTTTCTCTTAAACTGCTCTGTCAATGTTGATACTAAACCTACACTGGTGCATTTACTGAACCCATTCTGGGGTCTATATTTGCAGTACAACAGATCATTGAACTTAGTGTCATTCATTCGAATGTCAAGCTCTGCTTTGGTATTCAGCTATTCTGACCTGAACATTCAATTGCCAGATCAAAGACTTTAAAAGTCTTATAAGTAGTCTTAAAAATGTCATTATGTATGACTGTTGTGTTATACGATATGTATATAAAAAGATTTAAGTCTAAGGTTGACCTGACAGGGCGTGTTTCAGTACAAACTCTTTCACAATGGTAGCCTTTGGTCTGGTTTGAGTACTTTGAAAATGTGTCCTCCTTCCTTTCCTTCCTTGATAATCTTGTGGAAACCACACATTCACTCTAGCCATGTCAGATTAGTGGTTTCATTTTTACATGCCACATTGCACATTCAGTTGGGTACAACATTGTGGAACATTCTCATAGAAAACTACTGTGGAGACTTGCCTCTGTTTACAGTAAGAAATATGTCATCTATTTATTTTTTTAAATAACAAAAATTTGCCTTTATTTAACCAGGAAAGCTAGTTGAGAACACGTTCTCATTTACAACTGCTACCTGGCCAAGATAAAGCAAAGCAGTGCGACACAAACAACAACAAAGAGTTACACATGGAATGAACAAACCACAATAACAAAATAGAGAAGTACAATCTATATACAGTGTATGCAAATGAGGTAAGTTAATGGAGGTAAGGCAATAAATAGGCCATAGTGGCAAAAATAATTACAATTTAGCAATTAAACACTGGAGTGATAAATGTGCAGACGATGAATGTGCAAGTAGAGTTACTGGGGTGCAAAAGAATAAATAACAGTATGGGGATGAGGTAGTTGGATGGGCTAATTACAGATGGGCTATGTGCAGTGATCTGTGAGCTGCTCTGACAGCTAATGCTTAAAGTTAGTGAGGGAGATATGGGTCTCCAGCTTCGGAATGAATTTCAAAAATCACTGGTCATTGGCAGCAGAGAACTGGAAGGAAAGGCGGCCAAAGTAGGTGTTGGCTTTGGGGGTGACCAGTGAAATATACCTGCTGGAGCGTGTGCTACGGGTGGGTGCTGCTATGGTGACCAGTGAGCTGAGAAAAGCCGGGGCTTTACCGAGCAAAGACTTATAGATGTCCTGGAGCCAGTGGGTTTGGTGACGAATATGAAGTGAGGGTCAGCCAATGAGAGCATACAGGTCGCAGTGGTGGGTAGTATATGGGGTTTGGTGACAAAACGGATGGCACTGTGATAGACTACATCTAATTTGCTGAGTAGAGTGTTGGAGGCTATTTTGTAAATGACATCGCTGAAGTCCAGTATCGACAGGATAGTCAGTTTTAGGGTATGTTCGGCAGCATGAGTGAAGGATGCTTTGTTGCGAAATAGGAAGCCGATTCTAGATTTAATTTTAGATTAGTGTGAGTCTGGAAGGATAGTTTACAGTCTAACCAGACACCTAGGTATTTGTCTAAGTCAGAACCGTCCAGAGTAGTGATGCTGGACGGGCGGGCAGGTGCGGGCAGCGATCGGTTGAAAAGCATGCATTTAGTTTTACTAGCATTTAAGAGCAGGTGGAGGCCACGGAAGGAGAGTTGTATGGCATTGAAGCTCATCTGGAGGTTTGTTAACACAGTGTCCAAAGAAGGGCCAAAAGTATACAGAATGGTGTTGTCTGTGTAGAGATGGATCAGAGAATCACCAGCAGCAAGAGCGACATCATTGATGTATACAGAGAAAAGAGTCGGCCTGAGAATTGAGCCCTGTGGCATCCCCATAGAGACTGCCAGATGTCCGGACAACCGTCCCTCTGATTTGACACACTGGACTCTGACTAAGAAGTAGTGGTGAACCAGGCGAGGCAGTCCTTTGAGAAACCAAGGCTATTGAATCTGCCGATAAGAATGTGGTGATTTACAGAGTCGAAAGCCTTGACCAGGTCGATGAATAGAGCTGCACAGTATTGTCTCTTATCGATGGCGGTTATGATATCGTTTAGGACCTTGAGCGTGGCTGAGGTGCACCCATGACCAGCTCAGAAACCAGATTGCATAGCGGACAAGGTAGGGTGAGATTCGAAATGGTCGGTAATCTGTTTGTTAACTTGGCTTTTGAAAACTTTAGAAAGGCAGGGTAGAATAGATATAGGTCTGTAGCAGTTTGGGTCTAGAGTGTCTTCCCCCTTTGAAGAGGGGGATGACCGCGGCAGCTTTCCAGTCTTTGTGTATCTCAGACGATGCGATAAAGAGGTTGAACAGGCTAGTAATAGGGGTTGTGACAATTTCGGCTGATAATTGTAGAAAGAGAGGGTCCACATTATCTAGCTCAGCTGATTTGTTGGGGTCCAGATTGTACAGCTCTTTCAGAATGTCAGCTATCTGGGTTTGGGTGAAGGAGAAATGAAGGAGGCTTGGACAAGTTGATGTGGGGGGTGCAGGGCTGTTGACCAGGGTAGTGGTGGCCAGGTGGAAAGCATGGCCAGCCGTAGAAAAATGCTTGTTGAAATGATCAATTATAGTGGCTTTATCGGTGGTGACGGTGTTTACCAGCCGCAGTGCAGTGGGCAGCTGGGGGGAGGTGCTCTTATTCTCCATGGACTTTAGTGTCCCAGAACTTTTCGGAGTTTGTGCTGCAGGATGTACATTTCTGTTTGAAAAAGCTAGCCATTGCTTTCCTAACTGCTTGCGTATATTGGTTCCTAACTTCCCTGAAATGTTGCATATCGGGGGGGCTATTTGATGCTAGTGCCGTACGCCACAGAATGTCTTTTTGCTGGTCAAGGGCAGTCAGGTCTGGAGTGAACCACGGGCTATATCTGTTCCTGTTTTTTTTAAATGAATGGGGCATGCTTATTTAAGATGGCGAGGAAAGCACTTTTAAAGAATAACCAGGCATCTTCTACTGACAGAATGAGGTCAATATCATAACAGCACGGGCTCTGAATATAGATGGGGGGCGATCAATTCATATATGGTGTCCAGGGCACAGCTGGTGCAAGAAGGTGATCACTTTAACTCTATTCACTCTAACACAACCCAGGTTCAGGGGGATATAATTTAAATGATTATATCATGCCTCTTTCGTGTTTGGTGGAGGAACTCTCCAATGCACCTTAAGACAAAACAATGTTTACGTCTCAAATTACAGCTGAGAACGTTTTAGGGATGACCCCAACTAGTCGACTGGTCAATTGTTTGGTTGATGGGCTGTTAGTAGACCGAGATTTGTTTTTAGTTGAGCAGTAGCAAATATATATGTATTTTTTTATGGCACACGAGACACCTGTCTGATTCACGCCCATCTCAGTGAACTAATCCATTGCAGAGGCTGCATGGATGGCACAATCCAAGAAGGTCAATGTGGCTAAAATGCACAATGCACGTCTCTCTCCAGAATGCGCTCTCTCCTGCGAATTTGTGCACGTTCATTGTTTCATAACTTCATTGTTTGAATTGTTTGCCTTAGTGTCTATCAATTCCCCATTACATGCAGTACCAGTCAAAAGATGGACACACCTTTTCATACCAGGGTTTTTCTTTATTTTTACTACACTGCTCAGAAAAATAAAGGGAACACTTAAACAACACAATGTAACTCCAAGTCAATCACACTTCTGTGAAATCAAACTGTCCACTTAGGAAGCAACACTGATTGACAATAAATTTCACATGCTGTTGTGAAAATGGAATAGACAACAGGTGGAAATTATAGGCAATTAGCAAGACACCCCCAATAAAGGAGTGGTTCTGCAGGTGGTGACCACAGACCACTTCTCAGTTCCTATGCTTCCTGGCTGATGTTTTGGTCACTTTTGAATGCTGGCGGTGCTTTCACTCTAGTGGTAGCATGAGAAGGAGTCTACAACCCACACAAGTGGCTCAGGTAGTGCATCCAGGATGGCACATCAATGCGAGATGTGGCAAGAAGGTTTGCTGTGTCTGTCAGCGTAGTGTCCAGAGCATGGAGGCGCTACCAGGAGACAGGCCAGTATATCAGGAGATGTGGAGAAGGCCGTAGGAGGGCAACAACCCAGCAGCAGGATCGCTACCTCCACCTTTGTGCAAGGAGGAGCACTGCCAGAGCCCTGCAAAATGACCTCCAGCATGCCACAAATGTGCATGCGTCTGCTCAAACGGTCAGAAACAGACTCCATGAGGGTGGTATGAGGGCCCGACGTCTACAGGTGGGGGTTGTGCTTACAGCCCAACACCGTGCAGGACGTTTGGCATTTGCCAGAGAACACCAAGATTGGCAAATTCGCCTTTGGCGCCCTGTGCTCTTCACACATGAAAGCAGGTTCACACTGAGCATGTGACAGTCTGGAGACGCTGTGGAGAACGTTCTGCTGCCTGCAACATCCTCCAGCATGACCGGTTTGGTGGTGGGTCAGTCATGGTGTGGGGTGGCATTTCTTTGGGGGGCCGCACAGCCAGAGGTAGCCTGACTGCCATTAGGTACCGAGATGAGATCCTCAGACCCCTTGTGAGACCATATGCTGGTGTGGTTTGCCCTGGGTTCCTCCTAATGCAAGACAATGCTAGACCTCATGTGGCTGGAGTGTGTCAGCAGTTCCTGCAAGAGGAAGGCATTGATGCTATAGACTGACCCGCCCGTTCCCCAGACCTGAATCCAATTGAGCACATCTGGGACATCATGTCTCGCTCCATCCACCACACTGCTCAACGTGCCACGTTGCACCACAGACTGTCCAGGAGTTGGCGGATGCTTTTGTCCAGGTCTGGGAGGAGATCCCTCAGGAGACCATCTGCCACCTCATCAGGAGCATGCCCAGGCATTGTAGGGAGGTCATACAGGCACGTGGAGGCCACACACTACTGAGCCTCATTTTGACTTGTTTTAAGAACATTACATCAAAGTTGGATCAGCCTGTAGTGTGGTTTTCCACTTTAATTTTGAGTGTGACTCCAAATCCAGACCTCCATGGGTTGATACATTTGATTTCCATTGATAATTTTTGTGTGATTTGTTGTCAGCACATTCAACTATGTAAAGAAAAAAGTTTTTAATAAGAATATTTCATTCATTCAGATCTAGGATGTGTTATTTTAGTGTTCCCTTTATTTTTTTGAGCAGTGTGTGTATATATATAATTATGACAATTACAACAATACTGAATGAACAATGAACACTTTTATTTTAACTTAATATAATACATCAATACAATCTGTTTAGTCTCAAATAAATAATGAAACATTATCAATTTGGTTTAAATAATGCAAAAACAGTGTTAGAGAAGGAAGTAAAAGTGCAATATGTACCATGTAAAAAAAGCTAACGTTTAAGTTCCTTGCTCAGAACATGAGAACATATGAAAGCTGGTGGTTCAATATTCCCAGATCTTCAATATTCCCAGTTACAACATTTTAGGTTGTAGTTATTATAGGAATGTTGACGCGTCTACTATTTCTGTCTATACCATTTGTATTTCATATACCTTTGACTATTGGAACTTCTAATATGCGCTTTAGTATTGCCAGCCTAATCTCAGCAGTTGATAGGCTTGAAGTCATAAACAGCGCTGTGAAGCAAGCATTGCTAAGAGGTGCTGGCAAACGCTGTAAAGTTTGAATGAATGCTTATGATCCTGCTGCCCACTACCACCACTCAGTCAGACTGCTCTATCAAATCATAGACCTAATTGTAACATAATAAACACAGAAATACGAGCTATTGGCAATTGATATGGTCAAATCCGGAAACTATAATTTTGAAAACAAAATGTTTATTCTTTCCGTGAAATACGGAACTGTTCCGTATTTTATCAAACGGGTGGCAACCTTAAGTCTAAATATTGCTGTTACATTGCACAACCTTCAATGTAATGCCATAATTATGTAAATATCTGGCAAATTAGTTCACAACGAGCCGGGCGGCCCAAACTGTTGCAAATACCCTGACTCTGTGTGCAATGAACGCAAGAGAAGTGACACAATTTCCCTAGTTAATATTGCCTGCTAACATTAATTTATTTTAACTAAATATGCAGTTTAAAAAAAGATATACTTCTGTCTATTGATTTTAAGAAAGGCATTGATGTTTGTTAAATCACTTTTGTTAAATCACTTGTTAAATCATCCCCCGTTTGGCGATGATTAGATGATAAATGAACAGGCACCGCATTGATTATATGCAACGCAGGACAAGCTAGTTAACCTAGTAATATCATCAACCATGGGTAGTTAACTAGTTATTATGTGAAGATTGATTGTTTTCTATAAGATAAGTTTAATGCTAGCGAGCAACTTACCGTGGCTCCTTGCTGCACTCTCGTGGTCAGCCTGCCACGCAGTTTCCTCGTGGAATGCAATGTAATCGGCCATAGTCGGCGTCCAAAAATTCTGATTACCGATTGTTATAACTTGAAATCGGCCCTAATTATTTTGGTCGACCTCTAGTTGCAATTCTATTGAATTGGGCATAGTTTAACCAAAATATGCCACAAGACCTGGAATTGCCTCATGTGTATCTCACAAAAAAGGTTCACTGTTATAAGCTAACTTTTTGAAGAATTTAAGCAAAATTCCCAGGCTTCACTTCCCATGGAACATTTTTGGAAAGTTTCCGGAATTTTACTGAAAAGTTACTAACGAAGGCTCTGGGAAACACCTTCGATACTAAATTTAACGATGATCTTAATGTCACAAAGGCTCTGGGAAATGAAGCCCTGGTGAAGAGGAGTGCACTGTATAAGGAATAGGGTGCCATTTGGGACATGGACAATGGCTACACAACACAACTTTGTCATGATGTGGAGGCATGTAGGCTACCTCCCAGTCTCTCGTTCTCCTCGGGTCATTGTTACAGTATCTGTTTCCTTCTTTCTTCTGTACCCAACTCTAAAGGACCACAAGCCTCTTGGACTGGAATGGCCCTCCATGTGAAAGCATTTGAGAAGACTTTCTATTCGGAAGAGGACGAGAGGAGAATTTGAGAGAGAAGAGAGTAGAGTGGCAGAGAATCATATAGCTTTATTAACAGAATAAATCTATGCAAATATCTGTCATCATATAGCCTAGGAAAATATGACTAATAATTTGCATCCAAGTAGGTCAGTCAGAATCTTCTTAGTGCACAGTACTCAACTTGATCAAATCTGTATCAAAGCATCACTCAAGTTGATCAATAATCTAAGTGAATAACCTTGATAATGATGATTTTGTGGTTGCATGTTGCATGTAAAGACTCACAAAGCATATCTTATGAGGCATAATGAAGCCTTGTAATAAGGCCTTCAGATGCATTAGGTTGGGCCAATATCAATCCAGTGACGATATATGTAGGCCCCTAACACTATTACGTAAGCCTGTGATAGCAATCACTACAAATGAAGTGCTATTGAACTTTCTCACCCTCGTCAATGTAGAACATACATTAAGTGGCAGCCAGTGGGAGGCACTAGTCGACAGCCGTAGGGAGTTCTGCCATTTTTGCGCCATTGAACATTAAATTGATCAATTCATGACAAGTATTTTGGATTCGAATTCTCAAACTCTCTAAATAAATGGCTTGACAGCATTAGAAACAAAGTGTGGCCAAGTCCCAATTCTCTACCCTTCTCCCGAAGTGTGCAATTTCACAGTTTCTCACATGCATTTGACAATAGTGGAAACTCCCTCCAGCCAATGCGTACACCAATTCCATGCTTTTAAATCAGTGACTGGGAGTGTGCAAGTGCACATTTCTGGAAAAGAGTGGAGAATTGGGACGTAGCCATAGTGACACAGGAGACGAGCATTAGGCCCCCAACAGCATAGCAATTCACTCAATCAGGACCATATTTAGCATTAGAGTACATTAGCCTACAGTCACAATACACTCCAAACATTCTGGGTCACGTCTTTCTATGCTGCTGCTCGACAAAATGAAATGCCTCTCCTCTGCAGTTTATTCTGCTGTGTAATGGCTGAGAGTGTTTTCTGTCTGAGGAGAGGGTGTCTGGCTAATTAAGGGAGGGATGGGTGAATGGATAGATGAGCGAATAGATATGTAGAAATACTTAATTCTATTACAATCAAGTAACACATTTGGGAACGAGTTTTATTTTATATAATTGGTTAGTTTAAGTTTAAGGCTGTTTGAAAACTGCTGTATACAGTGCCTTCGGAATGTATTAAGACCATTGCCTTTCCCCCCATTTTCTTATGTTACAGCCTGAATTTAAAATGGATTAAATAATGTTTCCCCCTCATCAATCTACACACTACACCATAATGTGAAAGCAAAAGACAGGTTTTGGGAAACTTTTGCTAATAACATTTTAAAAAGTAAATATCACATTTACTTAAGTATTCAGTACTTTGTTGAAGCAGTGATTACAGCATCGAGTCTTCTTGGGCATGACGCTACAAGCTTGGCACAACTGTATTTGGGGAGTTTCTCCCATTCACTGCACACTGCCCTAACCCATCTGGACAAGAGGAATACCTATGTAAGAATGCTGTTCATCGACTTCAGCTCGGCATTTAACACCATAGTACCCTCCAAACTCGTCATTAACCCTGGGTCTCGACCTCGCCCCTTGCAACTGGGTCCTGGACTTCCTGACGGGCCGCCCCCGGGTGGTGAGGGTAGGTAAGAACATCTCCACCCTGCTGATCCTCAACACTGGGGCCCCACAAGGGTGCGTTCTCAGCCCTCTCCTGTACTCCCTGTTCACCCATGACTGCGTGGCCATGCACGCCTCTAACTCAATAATCAAGTTTGCAGACTACACTACAGTGGTATGCTTGATTACCAACAACGACGAGGTGGCCTACAGGAAGGAGGTGAGAGCCCTCGGAGTGTGGTGTCAGGAAAATAACCTCACACTCAACGTCAACAAAACAAGGGAGATTATCGTGGACTTCAGGAAACAGCAGAGGGAGCAGCCCCCTATTCACATCGACGGGACAGTAGTGGAAAGTTTTAAGTTCCTCGGCGTACACATCACGGACAAGCTGAAATGGTCCACCCACACAGACAGCGTGGTGAAGAAGGCACAGCAACGCAAGTTCAATCTTGGTTTCATCAGGCCAGAGAATCTTGTTTATCATGGTCTGAGAGTCCTTTAGGTGCCTTTCTCCCATCTCCACAGAGGAACTCTGGAGATCTGTCAGTGACCATTGGGTTCTTGGTCACCTCCGTGCCCTTCTCCCTAATTGCTCAGTTTCGCTGGGGGACCAGCTCTAGGAAGAGTCTTGGTGGTTCCAAACTTCATCTATTTAAGAATGATGGAAGTCACTGTTTTTGGGGACCTTCAATGCTGCAGACTTTTTCTGGTACCCTTCCTCAGATCTGTGCCTCGACACAATCCTGTCTCGGAGCTCTATGGACAATTCCTTTGACCTAATGGCTTGGATTTCGCTGAGGATATATTTTATTTATTTATTTTATAAATCCATTTTAGAATAAGGCTGTAACATAACAAAGTGTGGGAAAAGTAAAGGGGAAGGAATATGATGTGAGAGGTAGTGGCAGGCAGCCACGGTTCAGGCTCAGGCCGTGCGACTGCATTGTAATGATGGCCCAGGCCGTCTCTGAGTCTCAGCTACATGAAAGAGTGTCTCAATTGCGTCCCCATATAGTGTACTACCTTTGACCAGGGCCCATAGGGTGCCATTTGGGACGCACACGAATACTGTAGGGAGGGATGAACCCTCCACAATGCATCCTGCCATCACTCCCTACAACTCACTTTCTATTATTTTTCTCCGCCCTTCCCCTCCTTCCCTTCTTTCTGTCTCTGCTTCCCTACACACGTTTCCTCTTTCACTCCCCGCCCGCTCCACTCTTCATCATATTCACCTCTATTCCGATGACGCAACTCCCTCCTTTACCTCCATCCTGCATCCTCTGTCCCCTACACTTCATCCCTCTAAAATATCGCCTCACCCCCTCTCTCCTCCCTCCCCCCATTTGAGTCTGGTTCCTCTCAAGGCTTCTTCCTTTTAGGAATTAACACGTTACCTCGCCACTGTGCTGCTGCTTGTCGGGTTACTGTGAACCACTTTGTGTCAAATGTTGTTGTATAAAGGCTATACAAATCAAATATGATTGCCTGATCTCTCCCGCTCTCTCTTCCCTCCCTCTCTCTCTCTTTCCCCTCTTAGGGCTACCTGTTCATCTCGGTGCTGGTGAACAGCAACAGCGAGCTGATCCGCCTCATCAACAACGCCATCAAGAACGACCTGTCTAGCCGCAACCCCACCTTCATGTGCCTGGCCCTGCACTGCATCGCCAACGTGGGCAGCCGTGAGATGGCCGAGGCCTTTGCTGGAGAGATCCCACGCATTCTGGTGGCCGGGTAAGAATGGAGGGGATGGAGAGGGAGGAGTAATGAGGGAGAGGGAGAGCGCAATTAGTCAGTCAAATTGTATTCTTGTAGGCCTTTTTACAACAACATTTGTCAAAGGGAGAGGTTGGGAAGGGAAGGATGGATGGATGAAGGGAAGGGAGGGTGAGGAAACCGGAGAGGGAAATGGAGGAAAGGGGACTGAGGACATGATTTTCTTTGTATTAATATGCTATAACAGCATGATTAGACAAAATCTGCGGTACAGACAATATCTTTCCACGACCAGAGTTGTTGCAGACTGGTAGTCCTTTATAGTGAGCATTGTGTTGTTTGTGATGTGATTGCCAGGGACACCATGGACAGTGTGAAGCAGTCTGCTGCCCTGTGTCTTCTGCGTCTGTACAAGGCCTCCCCAGACCTGGTTCTGATGGGGGAGTGGACCTCCCGAGTGGTGCACCTCCTCAACGACCAGCACATGGTGAGAGACAGGCCATACATTTTTTCTCTAGCCCAACACTAGCACACCTGTGGTGTATTCACTAGGAAGCCAACAGTAAAAACGGGGAGCGACTAAACTGAATTGTCTAATTAGAAACATTTGCTTTTGTTGCAAAACGTTTGCTTTCACAATACGTTTTCCATTGCAAAGCAGTTTGTTACACTAAGGAATACACCTCTGATTTATCAGGTATGCTAGTGCATTTATCTTCCAGGCCAATAGGTGGCACTAGCTGGCTCTGTTACAATATCCACACTAGTCTAGAATACCACTCTTTGGCACAAGTCAACCCAATTCAGATCAAAAGACAAATTGCTGGGAAAAAAGCAGAATTGGGCTTCCTGTCTAAATGCAGCCAGTGTAACCTAACGTAAAGAAAATGCCTGAAAATAGATGCCTCAGATACTGGTCTTGACGAGAGAAAAAAAATTGTTAGGAGAGGTTATCTTCTGCACTGTCCAGTAAATGTGGAGGAGGCGTTAAGATGGAGTGTCGCCTTGTTAATGTCCAAAAGCTAATGTTGAACGCAACAGGCTCTCTTCCATTTCGCCTAAAAACTGTATGCATCCGGTTGCTGGTATGGATGTTGGAACCTAACTACTGACTTCATTGAGACTAAGGTTATGCCGTTTAGGTGTTACTGTTGTTTCTGATGATGAGCGTGTGTCTCTCTCTCTCTCGCAGGGTGTTGTCACGGCAGCCATCTCCCTCATCACCTGTCTCAGCTCGAAGAACCCTGATGAGTTCAAAACCTGTGTGTCCCTGGCTGTTTCTCGTCTGAGCAGGGTGTGTGTGTGCGTGTGTATGTGCGCATGTGTTCATGTATACCTATAAAATCATGCATGTCAGTCCAGCGATCCATTCTCCCTTTGCCTCACTGTCTCTATCTCCAGGATTTCAACCCATCTCTCTTTTGCCTCCTCCCGTTCTTCTTCTCCAGATTGTGTCTTCAGCCTCCACTGACCTGCAGGACTACACCTACTACTTTGTCCCGGCCCCGTGGCTGTCCTGTAAACTGCTGCGCCTGCTGCAGTGCTACCCCCCACCAGAGGATGGCGCCGTGAAGGGCCGCTTGGTGGAGTGTCTGGAGACCATCCTGAACAAGGCCCAGGAACCACCCAAGTCCAAAAAGGTTCAGCACTCCAACGCCAAGAACGCCATCCTGTTCGAGGCCATCTCACTCATCATCCACTACGACAGGTGAGGAGGATATCTGTCACTCTCGGTGTCTGTCTTAATCATCTCGCTCTCACTTTTTCCTGTATCTCTTTTTCTCACACTCTTTCAGTAGCTCTCTCTCTTGCTCTCTGTGTGTGTGTGTGTGTTTCTCTCTTTCTCATATATACACTGAACAAAAATATAAACGCAACAATGTTACAATTCCAAAGATTTTACCGACTTAAAGTTCATGTAAGGAAACCAGAAAATTGAAATAAATTCATTAGACCCTAATCTATGGATTTCACATGACTGGGAATACAGATATGCATCTGTTGGTCACAGATACCTTTAAAAAAAAAGGTAGGGGCGTGGATCGGAAAACCAGTCCTTATCTGGTGTGGCCACCATTTGCCTCAAGCAGCGCGACACATCTCCTTCGCATACAGTTGATCAGGCTGTTGATTGTGGCCTGTGGAATGTTGTCCCACTCCTCTTCAATGACTGTGCGAAGTTGTTGTATATTGGAGGGAACTGGAACACGCTGTTGTACACTATCCAGAGCATCCCAAATATGCTCAATGGGTGAGTATGCAGGCCATGGAAGAACTGGAATATTTTCAGCTTCCATGAATTGTGTATAGATCCTTGCGACATGGGGACGTGCATTATCATGCTGAAACATGAGGTGATGGCAGCGGATGAATGGCACAACAATGGGCATCAGGTTCTTGTCATGGTATATCGGTGTATTCAAATTGTCATCGATAAAATGCCATCGTGTTCGTTGTCCGTAGCTTATGCCTGCCCATACCACAACCCCACCGCCACCATGGGGCACTCTGTTCACAACCTTTATATCGCCCACACGACGCTGTAGACGCTGTCCTCCATCTGCCCGTTACAGTTGAAAACGGGATTCTTCTGTAAAGAAGACACTTCCCCAACGTGCCTGTGGCCATCAAAAGGGAGCATTTTCCCACTTGTCTGTTACGACGCCAAACTGCAGTCAGGTCAAGACCCTGGGGAGGACGACGAGCACGCAGATGAGCTTCCCTGAGACTGTTTCTGACAGTTTGTGCATAAATTCTTTGTTTGTGCAAACCCACAGTTTCATCAGCTGTCCAGGTGGCTGGTCTTGGACGATCCAGCAAGTGAAGAATCCGGATGTGGAGGTCCTGGGCTGGCGTGGTTACACGTGGTTTGTGGTTGTTAGGCTGGTTGGACGTCCTGCCAAATTGTCTAAAACGATGTTGGAGTCGGCTTATGGTAGATACATGTACATTAAACTCTCTGGCAACAGCTCTTATGGATATTCCTGCATTCAGCATGCCAATTGCACGTTCCCTCGACTTGAGACATCTGTAGCATTATTGTGTGACAAAACTGTACATTTTAGAGAGGCCTTTTAGTGCCCCCAGCACAAGGTGCACCTGTGTAAAAAATCATGCTGTTTAACCAGCTTCTTGATATGCCACACCTGTCAGGTGGATGGATTATCTTGGCAAAGTAGAAATGCTCATTTAACAGGGATGCACAAAATTTGAGAGAAAAGCTTTTTGCGCGTATGTAAAATGTCTGGGATCTTTTCTTTCAGCTCATGAAACACATGGGTCAACACTTTGTATTTATATTTTGTTCAGTATGTATATATACACCTTCCTAATATTGAGGTATGCTCAGAACAGCTTCAATTCTTTGGGGCATGGACTCTACAAGGCATTGAATGTTTTCCACAGGGATGCTTGCCCATGTTGACCATAATGCTTCCCACAATTGCGTCAAGTTGACTGTATGTCCTTTACGTGGCGGGCCATTGTTGATGCACACGGAGAACTGTTGAGCGTGAAAAACCCAGCAGCGTTGCTGTTCTTGACACAAACCGGTGCGCCTGGCACCTACTACCATACCCAGTTCAAATGCAAATCTTTTGTCTTGCTCATTCACCCTCCAAATGGCATGTCTGAATTGTCTCAAGGCACAAATGTACAGTAATAACACAATAGAAAAAGTCTATGTACAGTGTGTGCAAATGTAAGATTAGGGAGGTAAAGCAATAAATAGGCCATATAGGTGAAATAATGACAATTTAGGATTAACACTGGAGTGATAATGTGCAGATGATGATGTGCAAGTAGAGATCCTGGGGTGCAAAAGAGCAACAACAAAAAATATGGGGATGAGGTAGTTGGGTGTGCTATTGACAGATGGGCTGTGTACAGGTACAGTGATCGGTAAGCTGCTCTGACAGCTGATGCTTAAATTTAGAGAGAAATCTCCAGCTTCAGTGAATTTTGCAATTCGTTCCAGTCATTGGCAGCAGGGAACTGGAAGGAAAGGCGGCCAAAGAGGTGATGGCTTTGGGGATCACCAGTGAGATATATCTGCTGGAGTTGCGTTCTACGGGTGGGTGTTGCTATGGTGACCAGTGAGCTAAGATAAGGCAGGGCTTTACCTAGCAAAGACTTTTCGATGACCTGGAGCCAGTGGGTTTGGCGACGAATATGTAGCGAGATCCAGCCAACGAGAGCATACAGGTCGCAGTGGTGGGTAGTATATGGGGCTTTGGTGACAAAACGGAGGGCACTGTGATAGACTACATCTAATTTGCTGAGTAGTGTGTTGGAGGCTATTTTGTAAATGACATCGCCGAAGTCAAGGATCGATAGGATACTCTGTTTAACGAGGGTATGTTTGGCAGCATGAGTGGAGGAGGCTTTGTTGCGAAATAGGAATTTTGGATTGGAGATGTTTGATGTGAGTCTGGAAGGAGAGTTTACTGTCTAACCAGACACCTAGGTATTTGTAGTTGTCCACATATTCTAAATCCGAACCGTGCAGAGCAGCAATGCTAGTCAGGCGGGCGGGTGCGGGCAGCAATCGGTTGAAGAGCATGCATTTAGTTTTACTAGCGTTCAAAATCAGGTGGAGGCCACGGAAGGAGTGTTGTATGGCATCGAATCTCGTTTGGAGGTTTGTAAACACAGTGTCCAAACAAGGGCCAGATGTATACAGAATGGTGTCGTCTGCGTAGAGGTGGATCAGAGAATCACCAGCAGCAAGAGCGGCATCATTGATATATATACAGAGAAAAGGGTAGGCCCGAGCATTGAACCCTGTGGCACCCCCATAGAGACTGCCAGAGGTCCGGACAACAGGGCCTCCGATTTGACACACTGAACTCTGACTGAGAAGTAGTTGGTGAACCAGGCGAGGCAGTCATTTGAGAAGCCAAGGCTTTTGAGTCTGCTGATAAGAATGTGGTGATTGAGTCGAAAGCTTTGGCCAGGTCGATGAAGACGGCTGCACAGTGCTTTTATCGATGGCGGTTATGATGTCGTTTAGGACCTTGAGCGTAGCTGAGGTGCACCCTTGACCAGCTCGGAAACCAGATTGCATAGTGGAGAAGGTACGGTGGGATTCGGTCGGTAATCTGTTTGTTGACTTTGCTTTCGAAAATTTTTGAAAAGCAGGGCAGAATGGATATGGGTCTATAACAGTTTGGGTCTAGAGTCCCCCCCCCCCCCCCCCCCTTTGAAGAGAGGTATGAACCCTGCAGCTTTCCAATCTTTGGGGATCTCAGACGATACGAAAGAGAGGTTGAACAGGCTAGTAATAGGGGTTGCAACAATTTCGGCAGATCATTTTAGAGAGGGTTTGATACGCCCAGCTGATTTGTAGGGATCCAGATTTTGCAGCTCTTTCAGAACATCAGCTGTCTGGATTTGGGTGAAGAAGAAGCGGGGGGGGAAGTTTGTGCGGGGGGTGCAGAGCTTTTGGCCGGGGTAGGGGTAGCCAGGTGGAAAGCATGGCCAGCCGTAGAAAAATGCTTATTGAAATGATCGATTATCGTAGATTTATTGGTGGTGAAAGTGTTTACCAGCCGCAGTGCAGTGGGCAGCTGGGAGGAGGTGTTCTTATTCTCCATGGACTTTAGTGTCCCAAAACTTTTTGGAATTAGAGCTACAGGATGCAAATTTCTGTTTGAAAAAGCTGGCCTTTACTTTCCTAACTGACTGTGTATATTGGTTCCTGACTTCACTGAGAAGTTGCATATCGCGGTGGCTATTTGATGCTAATGCAGTACGCCACAGGATGTTTTTGTGCTGGTCAAGGGCAGTCAAGTCTGGGGTGAACCAAGCTCTATATCTGTTCTTAGTTCTACATTTTTTGAATGGGGCATACTTATTTAAGATGGTGAGGAAAGCACCAGGCATCCTCTACTGATGGGATGAGGTCAATATGCTTCCAGGATACCCGGGCCATGTCGATTAGAAAGTGTTTTAGGGAGCGTTTGACAGTGATGAGGGGTGGTTGTTTGACCGCGGACCCATTACGCACGCATGTAGTGATCGCTGAGATCCTGGTTGAAGACAGCATAGGTGTATTTAGAGGACAAGTTGGTCAGGATGATATCTATGAGGGGGCCCATGGTTACGGATTTAGGGTTGTACCTGGTAGGTTCCTTGATAATTTGTGTGAGATTGAGGGCATCAAGCTTAGTTTGTAGGACGGCCGGGGTGTTAAGCGTATCCCAGTTTAGGTCACCTAACAGTACAAACTCTGAAGATAGATTGTGGGCAATCAATTCACATATGGTGTCCAGCGCACAGCTGGGGGCTGAGGGGGGTCTATAACAAGCGGCAGCGGTGAGAGACTTATTTCTGAAAAGGTGGATTTTTAAAAGTAGAAGCTAAACTTGTTTGGGCACAGGCCTGGATTGTATGACAGGCTATATCTGCAGTAGATTGCAACTCCGCCTACTTTGGCAGTTCTATCTTTTTGGAAAATGTTATAGTTGGGGATTGAAATTTCAGAGTTTTTGGTGACCTTTCTAAGCCAGGATTCAGACACGGCTAGGACATCAGGGTTGGCAGAGTGTGCTAAAGCAGTGAATTAAACAAATTTAGGGAGGAGGCTTCTGCTGTTAACATGCATGAAACCATGGCTTTT
The DNA here is from genome assembly GCF_034236695.1 of Oncorhynchus nerka. NCBI lineage: Eukaryota > Metazoa > Chordata > Actinopteri > Salmoniformes > Salmonidae > Oncorhynchus > Oncorhynchus nerka. The sequence continues at coordinate 1,973,428 of NC_088421.1, forward strand.
ACAGTTACAGAAGTCAACAAATGAGGGCACCTTGGGAATAGGTGTGGTGCTGGGGGCAACAGGGCCTTGGTTAACCTCTACATTATCAGAGGAACAGAGAAGGAGTAGGATAAGAGTACGGCTAAATTATATATTTAATGTAGACAAACAAAATACAATAATTTGTATGTTATTAGTTTAAGCACACTATGTTTGTCTATTGTTGTAACTTAGATGAAGATTAGATCAAATTTGATGACCAATTTATGAAGAAAACCAAGTAATTCCAAAGGGTTCATATACTTTTTCTTGCCACTAGTTATTCACTCCACAAGGCAATCAAACAAGCTAAACGTTAGTATAGAGACAAAGTGGAGTCGCAATTCAACGGCTCAGACACGAGACTTATGTGGCAGGGGCTACAGACAGGGTCTACAGACAATCACAGACTACAAAAGGAAAACCAGCCACGTCACCGAGACCGACATCTTGCTTCCGGACAGGCTAAACACATTCTTCACATGCTTTGAGGATAACACTGTGCCACCGACGCGGCCCACTACCAAGTACTGTGGGCTCTCCTTCTACATAAGTAAAACATTTAAGTGTTAACCCTTGCAAGCCTGCCCAGACGGCATCCCACGCCGCGTCCTCAGAGCTTGCGCAGACCAGCTGGCTGGTGTGTTTACAGGCATATTCAATCTCTCCCTATCCCAGTCTGCTGTCCCCACATGATTCAAGATGGCCACCATTGTTCCTGTACCCAAGAAGGCAAAGGTACCTGAGCTTAATGACTATTGCCTCATAGCACTCACCTCTGTCATCATGAAAGTGCTTTGAGATTAGTCAAGGATCATATCAACTCTACCATACTGCCACCCTAGACCCACTTCAATTTGCTTACCACCCCAATAGATCCAGAGACGATGCAATCGCCATCACTCTGTACACTGCCTTATCCCATCTGGACAAGAGAAATACTTATGTAAGAATGTTGTTCATTGAGTATAGCTCAGCATTCAACAACATAGTACCCTCCAAGCTCATCATTAAGCTTGAGGCCCTGGGTCTGAACCCCGCCCTGTGCATCTGGGTCCTGGACTTCCTGACAGGCCACCCTCGGGTAGTGAAGGTAGGAAACAACAACTCCACTTCGCTGATCCTCACAACACAGGGGCCCCACAAGGGTGCGTGCTCAGCCTCCTCCTGTACTACTTGTTCACCCATGACTGCGTGGCCAAACACGCCTCTAACTCAATCAACAAGTTTGCAGACAACAACAGTAGTAGGCTTGATTACCAACGATGATGAGACCGCCTACAGGGAGGAGGTGAGGGCTCTGGGAGTGTGGTGCCTGGAAAACAACCTCTCACTCAATGTCAACAATACAAAGGAAATGATTGTGGACTTTAGGAAACAGCCGAGGGTGCACCCCCCTATCTACATCGATGGGATGGCAGTGGAGAAGGTGGAAAACTTCAAGTTCCTTGGTGTATACATCACTGACAAACTGAAATGGACCACCTGCACAGACAGTGTGGTGAAGGCACAACAAAGCCTCTTCAACCTCAGGAGGCTGAAGAAATTTGGCTCGTCTCCTAAAGCCCTCACAAACCTTTACAGATGCACAATTGAGAGCGTCCTGTCAGACTGTATCACCGCCTGGTACAGCAACTGCACCGCCCACAACCGCAAGGCTCTCCAGAGGGTGGTGCGGTCTGCCCAACGCATTACCGGGGCAAACTACCCGCCCTCCAGGACAACTACAGTACCCGCTGTCACAGGAATGCCAAAACGATCATCAAGGACATCAACCACCCGAGCCACTGACTGTTCACACCACTATCATCCAGAAGGCGAGGTCAGTACAGGTGCATCAAAGCCGGGACCAAGAAACTGAAAAACAGCTTATATCGCAAGGCCATCACTGTTAAACAGCCATCACTAGCACATTAGAGGCTGCTGCCTATAGGGATAGACTAGAAATCACTTTCAGAATGGAACACTAGTCACTTTAATAATGTTTACATATCTGGCATTACTTATGTCTTATGTACAGTTGAAGTCGGAAGTTTACATACACTTAGGTTGGAGTCATTAGAACTAATTTTTCAACCACTCCACCAATTTCTTGTTAACAAATTATAGTTTTGGAAAGTCAGTTAGGACATCTACTTTGCGCATGACACAAGTCATTTTTCCAACAGTTGTTTACATACAGATTATTTCACTTATAATTCACTATTTCACATTTTCAGTGGGTCAGACGTTTACATACACTAAGTTGACTGTGCCTTTAAACAGTTTGGAAAATTCCAGAAAATGATGTCATGGCTTTAGAAGCTTCTGATAGACTAATTGACATCATTTGAGTCAATTGGAGATGTACCTGTGGATGTATTTCAAGGCCTACCTTCAAACTCACTGCCTCTTTGCTTGACATCATGGGAAAATCAAACGAAATCAGCCAAGTCTTCAGAAAGAAAATTGTAGACTTCCACAAGTCTTCATCCTTGGGAGCAATTTCCAAACGCCTGAAGGTACCATGTTCAAATGAACAATGGCCCCAAGCATACTTCCAAAGTTGTGTCAAAATGGCTTAAGACAACAAAGTCAAGGTATTGGAGTGGCCATCACAAAGCCCTGACCTCAACCCTATAGAAGATTTGTGGGCAGAACTGAAAAAGTGTGTGCGAGCAAAGAGGCCTACAAACCTGACTCAGTTACACCAGCTCTGTTAGGAGGAATGGGCCACAATTCACCCAACTTATTGTGGAAAGCTACCCGAAACAGTTGACCCAAGTTAAACAATTTGAAGGCAATGCTACCAAATACTAATTGAGTGTATGTAAAATTCTGACCCACTGGGAATGTGATGAAAGAAATAAAAGCTGAAATAAATCATTCTCTCAACTATCGACCTGACCTAAGACAGAGAATTTTTACTAGGATTAAATGTCAGGAATTGTGAAAAACTGAGTTTAAATGGGTTTGACTAAGGTGTATGCAAACCTCCGACTTCAACTGTATATACTGTATTCTATACTATTCTACTGTATCCTTTTTCGTTCCGCTCTGACATCGCTCGTCAATGTGTATTTCGTCTTAATTCATTCCTACTTAGATTTGTGTGTATTGGGTATATGTTGTGTAATTTGTTAGATATTACTTCACTGTCCGAGCTAGAAGCACAAGCATTTCGCTACACCCGCAATAACATCTGCTAATCATGTGTATGTGACCAATACATTTTGATTTGAATACAAAAACGTTATCTTTGGGACATATCCCACATTACTGAGTACCGTTATTCATATTTTCAATCATGGTGGTGGCTGCATCATGTTATGGGTGTGCTTATCTTTGGCAAGGAGTTTTCTGGGGGATAAAAATAAATGGAATAGAGCTATGTACAGGCAAAATCCTATAGGAAAACCTGGTTCAGTTTTCCGAGAGACAAATTCACCTTTCAGCAGGATAATAACCTAAACACAAGGCCAAATATACACTGTAGTTGCTTACCAAGACGACATTGAATGTTCCTGAGTTGCCTAGTTACGGGTTTGCCTTAAATAGGAATGAAAATGTATGGCAAGACTTGAAAATGGCTGTCTAGCAATAATCAACTTGGTATTTGACAGAGCTTGAAGAAATTTAAAAAGAATGTGTAAATATTGTACAATCGAGGTGTGCAAAGCTCTTAGAGACTAAACCAGAAGGACTAAGATGCAATCAATGCCAAAGGTGATTCTAACATGTTTTGAATATTTTATTGAATAGTGTTTTTCATGGGGTATTGTGTGTAGATGGGTGAGAGAAAAATATGTATCATACATTTTCAGCCTGTAACGCAACATAATGTGGAATACTTTTACACACACACACACACACACAGTATATTCCTCTTTCTACTCTCCCTCTCTGTGTGTCTCTGTCTCTGTTTCTCTCTTCCTCATCCTAAACCTAAAGAGTGGCAATTGGACTGTTTTCTCAATTTAAGGTTGATTTGATTATGGTGTGGCTTACTCTTAATTTCTCCCTCCTTCAACTTCCCCCTCTCCAGTGAGCCCAACCTGCTGGTGCGTGCCTGTAACCAGCTGGGTCAGTTTCTGCAGCACAGAGAAACCAACCTGCGCTACCTGGCTCTGGAGAGCATGTGTACCCTGGCCAGCTCCGAGTTCTCCCATGAGGCCGTCAAGACCCACATCGAGACCGTCATCAACGCACTCAAGGTCTGTCTCTGTCATGCACACGTTACACACACACTCAGATGAGACACTGCTTTTAAAAAAAATTATTTACACTTTGTTTTAAGTACTTTGCTGGTGTTTGTAACACATTTTATACCTTATCTTCTTCTCTCCAGACTGAAAGGGATGTGAGTGTTCGCCAGAGGGCTGCTGACCTGCTCTACGCCATGTGTGACCGTAGCAACGCCAAGCAGATAGTTGCCGAGATGCTCAGCTACCTGGAGACAGCCGACTACTCCATCAGAGAGGAGATGGTACGTGTCTGCTTGTGTGTATATTGTATGTTTTCCCCCTCTGAGTGCCTCTGGGTTTATGCCTGCATGTGTGTCTTTGCGCTTATGTGTCTGTCTGTGTTAGTGTAACCCAGCGGTCCCAAAACTGTGGGTCACTTGACGTGAAAATGGTGTCGTCGGGAGAATTTCTAAAATCCTAAATTCAATGTCTCAAAATCATTATAATGTGGTTAACCTTAATCTAAATAGGAATGATTAGAATCTAAAAGATCAAATTAAACTAGAGAGCGCCCTTAGATCATGGGAAAAGGCCGCACTTTCTCATCAATCATTCCCACCGCACTTCAATCATTCCCACCATGAATGGCTGGGCACGCTACGCTATGAAACCACACACTATTGCAGAGACTGGTACAGTTGAAGTCGGAAGTTTACATACACCTTAGCCAAATACATTATTGAAACTCCGTCTTAGGTCAGTTAGGATCACCACTTTATTTTAAGAATGTGAAATGTCAGAATAGTAGTGGAGAGAATGATTTATTTCAGCTTTTATTTCTTTCATTACATTCCCAGTGGGTCAGATGTTTACATACACTCAATTAGTATTTGGTAGCATTGCCTTCAAATTGTTTAACTTGGGTCAAACGTTTCGGATAACTTTCCACAATAAGTCAGGTTTGTAGGCCTCCTTGCTCGCATATGCTTTTTCAGTTCTGCCCACACATTTTCTATAGGATTGAGGTCAGGGCTTTGTGATGGCCACTCCAATACCTTGACTTTGTTGTCCTTAAGCCATTCATTTATGGTTTCATTAGACCAGAGGACATTTCTCCAAAAAGTACGATTTTTGTCCCCATATTGCAAACCGTAGTCTGGCTTTATGGCGGTTTTGGAGCAGTAGCTTCTTCCTTGCTGAGCGACCTTTCAGGTTATGTCGATATATGACTCGTTTTACTGTGGATATAGACACTTTTGTACCTGTTTCCTCCAGCATCTTCACAAGGTCCTTTGCTGTTGTTCTGGGATTGATTTGCACTTTTCGCACCAAAGTACGTTCATCTCCAGGAGACAGAACCCTTCTCCTTCCGGAGCGGTATGGCGGCTGTGTGGTCCCATGGTGTTTATACTTGAGTACTATTGTTTGTACAGATGAACGTGGTACCTTCAGGCGTTTGGAAATTGCTCCCAAGGATGAACCAGACTTGTGGAGGTCTACACATTTTTTTCTGAAGTCTTGGCTGATTCCTTTTGATTTTCCCATGATGTCAAGCAAAGAGGCACTGAGATTGAAGGTAGGCCTTGAAATACATTTTCTGGATTTTTCCAAGCTGTTTAAAGGCACAGTCAACTTAGCGTATGTAAACTTCTGACCCACTGGAATTGTGATACAGTGAATGATAAGTGAAATAATCGGTCTCTAAACAATTGTTTGAAAAATTACTTGTGTCATGCACAAAGTAGATGTCCTAACTGAATTGCCAAAGTTATAGTTTGTTAACAAGAAATTGGTAGAGTTGTTGAAAAATGAGTTTTAGTGACTCCAACCTAAGTGTATGTAAACTTCTGACTTCAACTGTACCGTCCGCAATTGATATAATAAAAACAGTATATGGGGAGGCACAGAAACTCACATCAATTCCTTTGTCAGATAACACTGTTAAATTAAGAATTTATGCTATTGCTAGCAATCAAGAGGAAACTCTGACTGAACGACTCAAACTCCCAAGCTTATGCTTTCCAAATGGACATTAGCTGTGAGGGCTGAGATGCCCATGCATTGACTTTTGTTCGCTATACATGTTGTGGGATGCTATTCACAAGGACATATTTTTCTGTCTCAATTCCCAAGCATGAAACAGCATAGAGGATGTTCAGTGTGCTGCGTGGCTATTTTGACCAAAAACAGATTCCCTATGGGATCGAATGGTGGGCTTTTGCACAGATGGGGCTCCGTCTATCAGGGAACAGGGGGCAGGCCTCTGCACTCTAGTTAGTAATGTGTCTCCCTCTGCCTTATGGACACATTGTATGATACACTGAGCGCAAATGGCGGGAGAAGAGCTAAGCACAGATCTCTGAGATATTTATTTATTTTTTATTTTATTTCACCTTTATTTAACCATGTAGGCAAGTTGATGAGTTCTCATTTACAATTGCGACCTGGCCAAGATAAAGCAAAGCAGTTCGACACGAACAACAACACAGAGTTACACATGGAGTAAAACAAACATACAGTCAATAATAGAAGAAAAATGAGTCTATATACAATGTGAGCAAATGAGGTGAGATAAGGGAGGTAAAGACAAAAAAAGGCCATGGTGGCGAAGTAAATACAATATAGCAAGTAAAAAATATAAAAAATACACTGGAATGGTAGATTTGCAGTGGGAAGAATGTGCAAAGTAGAGAGATAAATAATGGGGGTGCAACGAAGCAAAATAAATAAATACAGTAGGGGGGGAGGTAGTTGTTTGGGCTAAATTATAGATGGGCTATGTACAGGTGCAGTAATCTGTGAGCTGCTCTGACAGCTGGTGCTTAAAGCTAGTGAGGGGGATAAGTGTTTCCAGTTTCAGAGATTTTTGCACTTCGTTCCAGTCATTGGCAGCAGAGAACTGGAAGGTGAGGGGGCCAATGTAAGAATTGGTTTTGGGGGTGACCAGAGAGATATACCAGCTGGAGCGCGTGCTACAGGTGGGTGCTGCTATGGTGACCAGCGAGGTGAGATAAGGGGGTCTTTACCTAGCAGGGTCTTATAGATGACCTGGAGCCAGTGGGTTTGGCGACGAGTATGAAGCGAGGGCCAGCCAACGAGAGCGTACAGGTTGCAATGGTGGGTAGTATATGGGGCTTTGGTGACAAAACGGATGGCACTGTGATAGACTGCATCCAATTTATTGAGTAGGGTATTGGAGGCTTTTTTTGTAAATGATGTCGCCGAAGTCTAGGATCGGTAGGATGGTCAGTTTTACAAGGGTATGTTTGGCAGCATGAGTGAAGGAGGCTTTGTTGAGAAATAGGAAGCCAAATTTTAGATTTAACTTTGGATTGGAGATATTTGATGTCTGGAAGGAGAGTTTACAGTCTAACCAGACACCTAAGTATTTGTAGTTGTCCACATATTTTAAGACCGAACCGTCCAGAGTAGTGATGTTGGACGGGCGGGCAGGTGCAGGCAGCGATCGGTTGAAGAGCATGCATTTAGTTTTACTTGTATTTAAGAGCAATTGGAGGCCACGGAAGGAGAGTTGTATGGCATTGAAGCTTACCTGGAGGGTTGTTAACACAGTGTCCAAAGAAGGGCCAGAAGTATACAGAATGGTGTCGTCTGCGTAGAGGTGGATCAGAGACTCACCAGCAGCAAGAGCAACATCATTGATGTATACAGAGAAGAGTCGGTCCAAGAATTGAACCCTGTGGCACCCCCATAGAGACTGCCAGAGGCCCAGACAACAGGCCCTCCGATTTGACACTGAACTCTATCAGAGAAATCACTGACGTCATGATCCGAGTTCCCAGTTGTCTTGAAAGCACCATAAAACTCATGGTAGGCTACCCTTCGCCAGCTCATATCTGTGTGAAGCTGGATTGAGTTCTCTCGTCTGCATTAAAACCAAATATCAATCCAGGTTGGATGTGAAAGCAGAGATGAGGTGCGCACTGTCGACCACGCCCCTTGACTTTGAGAAGTTCCGATGCGACATGCAACACAGAGGGTGTTCTTTAATGGAAGCCAGCTAATGGGCATCCATAATAAATACAAGTACGAACAAGCACACCCATCTCATTAGTGGTGGTAATACGAGATGCATTTTGTCAGACTAATTTGCAATTGACTGCTCTACATTGAAAGTATGTGATGGTGAGTTATTGAAAGTATGTGATGGTGAGTTGAGAAGACCATCAAATACTGTTAGAATGTTCTTCAATTGACTGCAATAGCTAAAAAAAAAGTAAACTTGGCTGTTATAAAACATTTTAGAACTCACATGGGTGGGGCTGCGAGAATTTTCAGATATCAATATGGGGTCATGGGCCAAAAAAGTTTGAGAACCCCTGGTGTAACCTCTCTGCTCCCTTCTCTCCCAGGTGTTGAAGGTGGCCATCCTGGCTGAGAAGTATGCGGTGGACTACTCATGGTATGTTGACACCATCCTTAACCTCATCCGCATTGCCGGGGACTACGTCAGTGAGGAGGTGTGGTACCGCGTCATCCAGATTGTCATCAACCGCGACGATGTGCAGGGCTACGCCGCCAAGACCGTCTTCGAGGTAGGGGCTGCCCAAGCCGGATACGTCTGGATCCAATGTGCTCTTTTTGTCTCAACTTGGAAATTCCTCAATCATATTCCCTGGTTGAGTACATTAGGGTGAAAACGTTTTTAAAACTATTGCAAAGGAAATCAAAACCTTTTTAATTAAAATACACTGCTCAAAAAAATAAAGGGAACACTAAAATAACACATCCTAGATCTGGATGAATGAAATATTCTTATTAAATACTTTTTTCTTTACATAGTTGAATGTGCTGACAACAAAATCACACAAATTATCAATGGAAATCAAATTTATCAACCCATGGAGGTCTGGATTTGGAGTCACACTCAAAATTAAAGTGGAAAACCATACTACAGGCTGATCCAACTTTGATATAATGTCCTTAAAACAAGTCAAAATTAGGCTCAGTAGTGTGTGTGGCCTCCACATGCCTGTATGACCTCCCTACAATGCCTGGGCATGCTCCTGATGAGGTGGCGGATGGTCTCCTGAGGGATCTCCAACTCCTGGACAGTCTGTGGTGCAACATGGCGTTGGTGGATGGAGCGAGACATGATGTTCTCAATTGGATTCAGGTCTGGGGAACGGGCGGGCCAGTCCATAGCATCAATGCCTTCCTCTTGCAGGAACTGCTGACACACTCCAGCCACATGAGGTCTAGCATTGTCTTGCATTAGGAGGAACCCAGGGCCAACCGCACCAGCATATGGTCTCAGAAGGGGTCTGAGGATCTCATCTCGGTACCTAATGGCAGTCAGGCTACCTCTGGCGAGCACATGTAAGGCTGTGTGGCCCCCCCAAAGAAAGGCCACACCACACCATGACTGACCCACTGCCAAACCGGTCATGCTGGAGGATGTTGCAGGCAGCAGAACGTTCTCCACGGTGTCTCCAGACTGTCGCGTCTGTCACATGTGCTTAGTGTGAACCTGCTTTCTTCTGTGAAGAGTACAGGGCGCCAGTGGCGAATTTGCCAATCTTGGTGTTCTCTGGCAAATGCCAAACGTCCTGCACTGTGTTGGGCTGTAAGCACAACCCCCACCTGTGGACGTCGGGCCCTCATACCACCCTCATGGAGTCTGTTTCTGACCGTTTGAGCAGACACATGCACATTTGTGGCCTGCTGGAGGTCATTTTGCAGTGCTTCTCCTGCTCCTCCTTGCACAAAGGCGGAGGTAGCGGTCCTGCTGCTGGGTTGTTGCCCTCCTACGGCCACCACGTCTCCTGATGTACTGGCCTGTCTCCTGGTAGCGCCTCCATGCTCTGGACACTACGCTGACAGACACAGCAAACCTTCTTGCCATAGCTCGCATTGATGTGCCATCCTGGATGAGCTGCACTACATGAGCCACTTGTGTGGGTTGTAGACTCCTTCTCATGCTACCACTAGAGTGAAAGCACAGCCAGCATTCAAAAGTGACCAAAACATCAGCCAGGAAGCATAGGAACTGAGAAGTGGTGTGTGGTCACCACCTGCAGAACCACTCCTTTATTGGGGGTGTCTTGCTAATTGCCTATATTTTCCACCTGTTGTCTATTCCATTTGCACAACAGCATGTGAAATTTATTGTCAATCAGTGTTGCTTCCTAAGTGGACAGTTTGATTTCACAGAAGTGTGATTGACTTGGAGTTACATTGTGTTGTTTAAGTGTTCCCTTTATTTTTTTGAGCAGTGTATGTATGTGTGTGTGTGTGTGTGTGTGTGAAGTTCTCCCTGTTTGAGTAATTTTGTTTTTGTTTGGTGCCTAATGAACTCGGCTCTGAAGACCCATTGCATTTGGCTATCATAAAATCTGTTCAATATACTTACGTTTTTAACTGTCCCCCTCTCCAGGCTCTACAGGCCCCAGCCTGTCATGAGAACATGGTGAAGGTGGGGGGGTACATCCTGGGAGAGTTTGGAAACCTCATTGCCGGGGACCCCCGCTCCAGGTGAGTGGTGGCCTCTCCCACACCAGTGACATCAACCTGAGACGTGCACAAATATACAACTGCTCTTATTTTCAGATGTATTAATTAGGTTTTTCCCTTTTCTTTTTATGGTTCTACCTTTTTGTCATCCTTCTCTCTCCCTCCTCTTCTCCATTCTCATCCTCTCTTCCCACTATCATTTTAACTCTACCACTCCTCTCACTCCTCCCTCCCTCTCTCCTCACTCCTCCCTCTCTCCTCACTCTCTCTCCTCCCTCTTTCTTATCCCTCTCTCCTCCCCCTGTCTTATCCCTCTCTCCAGCCCTCTGGTCCAGTTCAACCTGCTCCACTCTAAGTTCCACCTGTGTTCGGTGCCCACGCGCGCCCTGCTGCTCTCCGCCTACATCAAGTTCATCAACCTGTTCCCCGAGACCAAGGCCACGATCCAGGAGGTGCTTCGCTCCGACAGCCAGATCAGGAACTCTGACGTGGAGCTGCAGCAAAGGGCCGTGGAGTATCTCAAGCTCTCCTCCATCGCCAGCACCGACGTCCTGGTGAGGACTGGGGATTTTGAGACAGGTTTATTAAGACAGTTTGGAAGGGTAGGCACGGGGATTGAACCCTGGTCTCCAGTGGAGAGACGTATATGTGACTGTGCCAGGGAGTGTTACCACTGCACACACAGCTCTTGCCTGGCTACCCCTCCATATCGCTCTGACCAACTGACGTTTATTTTCCAAAATGAATCTGGATTTGCCACTCTCCCCGATGATTTCTAGAATGTGAACACGTTCTTACCATTCTGATTGGTCCCAGAAACTGATGGGTTGGGTCAGAGCCTGTCTACAAGATGTTATCAACTTAGATACTCTGATTGGTTAGATTTGTTCGACTTCTACAGTAGCCGTTTCAGACTCTCTGTAGTGAGCAGAGGAAGAATTTAGTGTGAGGCGTCAGGCTACCACAGCTCTGCATGTGTTTTTGTTATTTTACTGATCTCTTTCACTTTTTATTGTTTACTACAAATTATGTTGGCATTTTAAAATGCACTTACTGTGCCTTCGGAAGGTATTCATATCCCTTCACTTATTCTGCATTTTGTTGTTACAGCCTGAATTCAAAATGGATTTTCTCACCCATTTACACACAATACCCCATAAGGGCAATGTGAAATGTTTTTATATATCTTTGCAAATTCACACCCCTGGGTCAATACATTTTAGAATCACCTTTGGCAGCGATTACAGCTGTGAGCCTTTCTGCGTATGTCTGTAAGATATTTGCACTCCTGGATTGTACAATATTTTCCCTTTATTCTTTTCAAAATTCTTCAAGCTCTGTCAAATTGGTTGTTGATCATTGCTAGACAGCCATTTTCAAGTTTTGTCATAGATTTTCAAGCAGATTTAAGTCAAAACTGTAACTCGGCCACTGTCTTCTTGGTAAGCAACTCTAGAGTAGATTTGGCCTTGTGTTTTAGGTTATTGTCCTGTCTGGTGGAACTGGAAAGCAGACTTAAACAGCTTTTCCTCTTGGATTTTGCCTGTGCTTAGCTACATTCCGTTTATTTTTTAATCCTGAAAAACTCTGCAGTTCTTAATGATTGCAAGAATACCCATGACATGATGCAGCCACTACTATCCCTGAAAATATGGAGAGTGGTACTGCGTAATGTGTTGTATTGGATTTGCCCCCCCAAAAAACATTTTGTGTTCTGTATAAAAAGTTGGAGTTTGCCACATTTTTTGCAGTATTATTTTAGTGCGTTGTTGGCAACAGAATGCATTTATTTAATGTCTGCATTTTAAAGATCTACCAATAGGTGCCATTCTTTCCGAGGTATTGGAAATCCTCCCTGGTCTTTGTGGTTGAATCTGGGTTTGAAATTCACTGCTCGACTGAGGGACCTTGGAGATAATTGCATGAGTGGGTTACAGAAATTAGGTAGTCATTCAAAAAAATGTTAAACACAATTATTGCACACAGAGTGAGTCCTTGCAATTCATTATGTGACTTGTTAAGCACATTTTTACTCCTGAACTGAATTAGGCTTGCCATAACAAAAGGTATGAATACTTATTGGCTCAAGTTATTTCAGCTTTTCACTTTTAATTAATTTTGTAAGAATGTTGCTGTAACACAACAAAATGTGGAGAAAGTCAAAGGTTATGAATAATTTCTGAAGGCACTATAGAATACATTTCAGGCCACAGAGCAGCAACAATATAACCTTGCAGTGTTCAGCTGTGGTTGTGTTCCAAATGTAAACCATAACTGTGACTGGTTTAGTCACATTGTCATAACTGTAACTACATAACAACAGCTACCATTAGCCTTGTTTATTTACTTGCCTGGTCAAATAATCTCTCCTTCCCCTCTTCCTCTCCCTCCTTCCCCCTCTTCAGGCTACTGTGCTGGAGGAGATGCCTCCCTTCCCAGAGAGGGAGTCATCCATCTTGGCCAAGCTGAAGAAGAAGAAGGGTCCTGGTGCCGTGTCGGTAGAGCTGGAGGACGGCAAGGAGAGAGGAGAGCTCAACGGTGGAGGGGACAGGGGGAGTGACGCTGCCATCGCAGCCTCTAACGCTGTGAGCATCCAATTCAATATACTTTATCTACATCCCAAATGGCACCTATTCTCTACAAAAAAAAGTGCATTAACCCCCTAGAGTCAATGTCTACGCACCCTCGGTAAATCTAATTCGCTTTTTATTTTAAACCCCCATCAAAATCTGTCTTAAGTTTTTTGCACGGGCTGCGTCTCAATCCACCGCATCCGCCAATGGCGGCCTTCTGCAGTGGAAGGTGGCCAAGCTACGGCGGTGTTGGTCAGACCATGAGACACCCCGAAAACGTCTGTAGAGTCCGAACCACTCTACGGAAAGATGAGACTTAAATATGGGTCAAAATAAATAAATACTAAATCCTGATCTTTCTTATACACTATATATACAAAGGTATGTGGACACCCCTTCAAATGATTGGATTCGGCTATTTCAGCCACACCCATTGCTGACAGGTGTATAAAATGCAGCACACCGCCATGCAATCTCCAAAGACACACATTGGAAGTAGAATGGCCTTACTGAAGAGCTCAGTGACTTTCAATGTGGCACTGGCATAGGATGCCATCTTTCCAAGTCAGTTCGTCCCCCAAAAATTCTAACAAATCGTCGGCCCTCGGTTGCAACACTCCGTTACGGATTACAAACTGCCTCTGGAAGCAACGTCAGCACAATAACTGTTCGTCGGGAGCTTCATGAAATGGGTTTCCATGGCCGAGCAACCGCACACAAACCTAAGATCATCATGTGCAATGCCAAGCGTCTGCTGGAGTTGTGTAAAAATCTGCGCCATTGGACTCTGGAGCGGTGGAAACACATTCTCTGGAGTGATGAACCATCTGGCAGTCCGACGGACTAATCTGGGTTTGGCGGATGCCAGTGGAATGCTACCTGCCGGACTGTATAGTGCCAACTGTAAAGTTTGTTGGAGGTGGAATATGGTCTGGGCTGTTTTTCATGCTTCAGGCTCGGCCCCTTAGTTCAAATGAAGGGAAAACAGATTTAAGTCAACTGTGATTCTGTGCTTCCAACTTTGTGGCAACAGTTTGGGCAAGTCCCTTTCCCGTTTCAGCATGACAGTACCCCCGTGCACAAAGCGAGGTCCATACAGAAATGGTTTGTTGGGATTGGTGTGGAAGAACTTGACAGGCCTGCAGAGAGCCCTGACCTCAACTCCATCAAACACCTTTGGGATGAATTGAAACGCCAACTGCGAGCCAGGCCGAATTGCCCAACATCTGTGCCCGACCTCACTACATTACATTTACATTTAAGTCATTTAGCAGACGCTCTTATCCAGAGCGACTTACAAATTGGTGCATTCACCTTATGACATCCAGTGGAACAGCCACTTTACAATAGTGCATCTAAATCTTTTAAGGGGGGTGAGAAGGATTACTTTATCCTATCCTAGGTATTCCTTAAAGAGGTGGGGTTTCAGGTGTCTCCGGAAGGTGGTGATTGACTCCGCTGTCCTGGCGTCGTGAGGGAGTTTGTTCCACCATTGGGGGGCCAGAGCAGCGAACAGTTTTGACTGGGCTGAGCGGGAACTGTACTTCCTCAGTGATAGGGAGGCGAGCAGGCCAGAGGTGGATGAACGCAGTGCCCTTGTTTGGGTGTAGGGCCTGATCAGAGCCTGGAGGTACTGAGGTGCCGTTCCCCTCACAGCTCCGTAGGCAAGCACCATGGTCTTGTAGCGGATGCGAGCTTCAACTGGAAGCCAGTGGAGGGAGCGGAGGAGCGGGGTGACGTGAGAGAACTTGGGAAGGTTGAACACCAGACGGGCTGCGGCGTTCTGGATGAGTTGTAGGGGTTTAATGGCACAGGCAGGGAGCCCAGCCAACAGCGAGTTGCAGTAATCCAGACGGGAGATGACAAGTGCCTGGATTAGGACCTGCGCCGCTTCCTGTGTGAGGCAGGGTCGTACTCTGCGGATGTTGTAGAGCATGAACCTACAGGAACGGGCCACCGCCTTGATGTTAGTTGAGAACGACAGGGTGTTGTCCAGGATCACGCCAAGGTTCTTAGTGCTCTGGGAGGAGGACACAATGGAGTTGTCAACCGTGATGGCGAGATCATGGAACGGGCAGTCCTTCCCCGGGAGGAAGAGCAGGTTCAGCTTGAGGTGGTGATCCGTCATCCACACGGATATGTCTGCCAGACATGCAGAGATGCGATTCGCCACCTGGTCATCAGAAGGGGGAAAGGAGAAGATTAATTGTGTGTCGTCTGCATAGCAATGATAGGAGAGACCATGTGAGGTTATGACAGAGCCAAGTGACTTGGTGTATAGCGAGAATAGGAGAGGGCCTAGAACAGAGCCCTGGGGGACACCAGTGGTGAGAGCGCGTGGTGAGGAGACGGATTCTCGCCACGCCACCTGGTAGGAGCGACCTGTCAGGTAGGACGCAATCCAAGCGTGGGCCGCGCCGGAGATGCCCAACTCGGAGAGGGTGGAGAGGAGGATCTGATGGTTCACAGTATCGAAGGCAGCCGATAGGTCTAGAAGGATGAGAGCAGAGGAGAGAGAGTTAGCTTTAGCAGTGCGGAGCGCTCCGTGATACAGAGAAGAGCAGTCTCAGTTGAATGACTAGTCTTGAAACCTGACTGATTTGGATCAAGAAGGTCATTCTGAGAGAGATAGCGGGAGAGCTGGCCAAGGACGGCACGTTCAAGAGTTTTGGAGAGAAAAGAAAGAAGGGATAATGGTCTGTAGTTGTTGACATCGGAGGGATCGAGTGTAGGTTTTTTCAGAAGGGGTGCAACTCTCGCTCTCTTGAAGACGGAAGGGACGTAGCCAGCGGTCAGGGATGAGTTGATGAGCGAGGTGAGGTAAGGGAGAAGGTCTCCGGAAATGGTCTGGAGAAGAGAGGAGGGGATAGGGTCAAGCGGGCAGGTTGTTGGGCGGCCGGCCGTCACAAGACGCGAGATTTCATCTGGAGAGAGAGGGGAGAAAGAGGTCAGAGCACAGGGTAGGGCAGTGTGAGCAGAACCAGCGGTGTCGTTTGACTTAGCAAACGAGGATCGGATGTCGTCGACCTTCTTTTCAAAATGGTTGACGAAGTCATCTGCAGAGAGGGGGGGGGGGGAATGCTTTTGTGACTGAATGGAAGCAAGTCCTCGCAGCAATATTCCAACATCTTGTGGAAAGCCTTCCCAGAAGACTGGAGGCTGTAGCAAAGGGGGGACCAACTCCATATTAATGCTCATGGAATGAGATGTTCGACAAGCAGGTGTCCACCTATCTCTCAGATACAAGACAGACACTTTTAAACAAATTTCCTTTTTGATGTTTTTTTTTCATGCATTAATCTGTTATTCAATGTGTTTCTATGGGCTAATAGCAGTAAGGCCAAATTCAATGTTTCATAAAAATAATTTAAAATAATAATTATACCTGAAGGGGTCCTAAAATTCAAAATCAAATAGCTGAATGATCCTTGGTTTGACCATCTTAATAGATCGCTTAGTAGACCCCTTCGGCCCTTGTCTTCTTTGTTGTTAGTTTGTAGCAATTGCAAAACGCAGCACAATGACATAAATCACTTGTGTTCAATAAACTGGCACCAGTTGAAAGAGATGGTGATCGCTTTAGAAAAAAACAATCACTGTCATGGATTTAGTTTAATATTGAGCAATATATTCTCAAAGCATTGCTATTATACAATTGTTGTTTATCTCGCCCTCTCTCTCTCTCTCTCTCCATCTTTCTCTTTGTCTTCCAGTCCACCCCATCCCCTTCAGCGGATTTGCTTGGCCTTCGTTCGGCCGCTCCCGTTAGTGGGGCCGCTCCCAGTGCAGGCAGCCTATTGGTTGATGTGTTTTCAGAGGCTGGGCCTGCTGCCTCCTCTGCCGGCGTGAACGACGACGGCTTCCTGAGGTGAATGTTCACCCTGTGACTAGAAGACTCTCATAGATTCCCCTCCATGGGGGAGAAATTCAAAACGGACCTTAGATTATTGGCAACTTGGATGTTTGTGGTGTGGTTATGTTTCTTAGTTATCCAGATGCACTGTGGTAGAATATGAAGCTAGCTCTTGAAAATGAGCGTTGTTGTTTTATTCTTGTGGTGCTTGCAGTCTGTGATATGTGCGGGTCCTCTGTCTTGGTCTTTCTATCAGTCATTCTTCTTGTTTCTTCTGTGTCTTATATGTGTAATCTTGTCTGTTCTCTTTTTATCTTGCTGTGTATGTGACTGTCTTTCTCTTTTCTTACTTTCTCTCCTTCCCTTTTTCTATTTCCCACTCTCTGTGTTTTTGCGTGTGTGTGTGTGCGCGCGTGCGTGTGGTCCGGCAATGTGCGTGCTTGTGTGTCTCTTGTCTTCGATTGTGATTGGACATTGGCAGCGCTCTTCACGCTCCCGAGGCCTCTGACTCCCCATTGGTGGAGGGTCCTGGTGACTCGGAGTAAGGGGCCAGTAATAAGATGGCTGAATGTCATGTTGCACCCAAACACACATGAACACTGTCGTTCTTATCTAAACTAAAGCTATTTAGGGAGGCTGAATGGGCATCTCAACCTTAGACTAGTCACATGGACACACACACCCTCTATTGCATGTGGGTTGTTGGATTATGTAATTGTAGCCTACCTATGCTGTGTGTTTATTCAAACATACATGTACCACACTTTTTTTTTACCAGCAAAATACTTCTCATTGTTTATGTTAATGCTGTCAGTTTTGGTGAATTGGATCTAAGTGCTCATACTAACCCACCTCTGCTTTTTCTCTTCTCCTTCTTCCTCCATTTTGTTTGTCATGCCTCACTGCTTTGGGTCTCTCTCTTCCACCCTCTCTCTTTATTCCTTTTTCGATCTGTAATTCATTTTGTCCCCTTCAAACACATTTTACATTCTATCACACCCCCGTCTTTTCTGTTGGTGCTCTCATCCACCTTTCCTTATTCATCCTTTCTCCATCCCTCCTTACTCCTCTCAGCTCTGCTCCCCCTTCTGCGGCCTCTGAGGATCCTGCCCCTCCTCTGCCCGAGTCAGACGAGCTTCTCAACAAGTAAGAGCTTTAGCTCGCTCGCTCCTCCTCTCTCCCTATCTCTCTCTTTCCGGCGGGGCTACCTTGTTTTTGGTTCTATCACTCTTGAGCAAAGGTATCTAACAACCTACTGGATTGACAAAAACATAAACTGTGTAGATGTCAATGACATTTGTTATGTTAAGTCATTCACGTGTGGTAAGATACATCTACAGTTGAAGTCGGACGTTTACATACACTTAGGTTGGAGTCAATTAAAACTCGTTTTTCAACCACTCCACAAATTTCTTGTTCACAAACTATAGTTTTGGCAAGTAGGTTAGGACATCTACTTTGTGCATGACACAAGTCATTTTTCCAAAAATTGTTTACAGACAGATTATTTAACTTATAATTCACTGTATCACAATTCCAATGAGTCAGAAGTTTACATACACTTAGTTGACTGTGCCTTTAAACAGCTTGGAAAATTCCAGAAAATTATGTCATGGCTTTTGAAGCTTCTGATAAGCAGTGCCTCTTTGCTTGACATCATGGGAAAATCAAAAGAAATCAGCCAAGACCTCAGAAAGAAAATTGTAGAGCTCCACAAGTCTGGTTCATCCTTGGGAGCAATTTCCAAATGCCTGAAGGTACCATGTTCATCTGTACAAACAATAGTGCGCAAGTATAAACGTACAAACAATAGTGCTCAGGAAGGAGACGTGTTCTGTCTCCTAGAGATGAATGTACTTTGGTGCGAAAAGTGCAAATCAATCCCAGAACAACAGCAAAGGACCTTGTGAAGATGCTGGAGGAAACGGGTACAAAAGTATCTATAGTATTGCAACTGCACATGGAGACAAAGATCGTACTTTTTGGAGAAATGTCCTCTGGTCTGATGAAACAAAAATATAACTGTTTGGCTATAATGACCATCGTTATGTTTAGAGGAAAAAGGGGGAGGCTTGCAAGCCGAAGAACATCATCCCAACCGTGAAGCACGGGGGTGGCAGCATCTGTGGGCAGAACTGAAAAAGCGTGTGCGAGCAAGGAGGCCTACAAATCTGACTCAGTTACACCAGCTCTGTCAGGAGGAATGGGCCAAAATTCACCCAACTTATTGTGGGAAGCTTGTGGAAGGCAACCCAAAATGTTTGACCCAAGTTAAACCATTTTAAAGGCAATGCTACCAAATACTAATTGAGTATATGTAAACTTCTGATCCACTGGGAATGTGATGAAAGAAATACAAACTGAAATAAATAACTCTCTCCAATATTATTCTGACATTTCACATTCTTAAAATAAAGCGGTGATCCTAACTGACCTACAACAAGGAATCTTTACTAGGATTAAATGTCAGGAATTGTGGAAAAACTGAGTTTATATGTATTTGGCAAAGGTGTATGTAAACTTCCGACTTCAACTGTATATGTTTGCCTGCAAAGTGAATTGATATTGCGATAGCGTGGCATGACTGAAGAGTTACAGTAACTTATACATAGTGTATGTACCACCACATGATTGACATTTTTATAAACAGCTAATGATACATGATGATAAATCCTAACACTTTCATTCTCCCTCCCGCACGCACACACTCACTTTCTCCCTCTCTCTCTCTCCTGTCAGATTTGTGTGTAAGAACAACGGTGTGTTGTTTGAGAACCAGCTGCTTCAGATCGGCATCAAGTCTGAGTACCGCCAGAACCTGGGTGAGTTTGGGCTACTAGACAATGCGGGGAGATGCTTGAATCCTTAGTCACATTTGTCACATTGATGTGAGTTCTGGGAGATTGCATTATGTGTGGGTTTCAAGTTAGGATTCTTCCCTTGAAGTATAAACCCTTTTCATGCAGATCAGTTCCATGTGAAATACGTTAGCCTAAATGCTGCAACCTTATTGATCTGATGTCTGTTCTATTCTATAGCTTTGGTAAGTACGTCTGAGCGTGCACAGAATGTAATAGATTGCGTCATTTAGTATTTGTGTTCACATCCCAGCTTTGTCATGTCCATTTTAGTATACAGAATGTTTTATTCAGTGGTAAGGTACGCTTCAGTTTCTATAATGCATTCAATGCTGGGTGAGTGAGCATAATGCATAACTTGGCTACTGTGTGTGTACAGTGCTTTTACTGATGGGATGGGTGAGTTACCGACTGTATCCATACATGTTGTACTGTAGGTATGAAGAATTATGAATTATAATGCATTATAAACTGGAATGAGTTGGTGTGTAATGCTGCATTATAACCTGAATGAGGGAGTATACATAATACATAATGCATTTTAACATGTATGTGTTATTTTGGAAATGTCACCTAAATGTGTCCACTTGACATAATATCTTCTAACGTGTGTGTGTGTGTGTGTGTGTGTGTGTGTGTGTGTGTTTTGCTTTTTCTAGGGAGGATGTATCTGTTCTATGGCAATAAGACCTCGGTGCAGTTTGTCAGCTTTAGCACCACAGTCAGCTGCCCAGGGGAGCTGCAGTCTCATATCC
Source organism: Oncorhynchus nerka (assembly GCF_034236695.1). Lineage (NCBI taxonomy): Eukaryota > Metazoa > Chordata > Actinopteri > Salmoniformes > Salmonidae > Oncorhynchus > Oncorhynchus nerka. The sequence continues at coordinate 1,994,122 of NC_088421.1, forward strand.
TTCAATGCATTCACTTACTGTTGTCACACACACACACACACACACACACACACACACACACACACATATCTTGCACACTATGTGTTAATGTTGTCATGATAGCAGAATACTGATGCCAGGTTTAGTATCACAATACGCGGTACCACCAAATGATACCACAGCTATAAAAAAAGTAGGCATATTAGCCAAAATTTCAGTTGATCCAGACAGATTGAACAAAGCAGTAGCAGAGTTAGTACTTGAACACATTTTAAGATCAATTTCATTACATTTGTATTTTTTTTACCCGAACATTTTTCAGAGACAGACATGTATGCATTAAAGGGGAATGGAAACAATAGGCTTTAGAACACCAGCTAACTGTAAATCGCCATATTGGCATTTTTGTTGCATCACTGGCAGGAATTCCTGAATTTATTGGCCAGCTTTACGAGGTAGTCACCTGGAATGCATTTCAATTAACAGGTGTGCCTTGTAAAAAGTTAATTTGAGGAATTTCTTTCCTTAATGCGTTTGAGCCAATCAGTTGTGTTGTGACAAGGTAGGGGTGGGATACAGAAGATGGCCCTATTTGGTAAAATACCAAGTTCATATTATGGCAAGAACAGCTCAAATAAGCAAAGACAAATGACAGTCCATCATTACTTTAAGACATGAAGGTCAGTCAATCTGGAAAATGTAGAGGGATAAGTTCATTAGAATGAACAGCCTCTCTGAAATTACAGCCCAAATAAATGCTTCACAGAGTTCAAGTAACAGACACATCTCGACATCAACTGTTCAGAGGAGACTGCGTGAATCAGGCCTTCATCGTCAAATTGCTGCAAAGAAACCACTACTAAAGGACACAAAAAAATAAGAAGAGACTTGCTTGGGCCAAGAAACATGAGCAATGAACATTAGACCGGTGGAAATGTGTCCGTTGGTCTGATGAGTCCAAATTTCAGATTTTTGGTGCTAAAGGTGTCAATTACCATGAGACCGACAGTTCTTTGCTTGACAATCACCGTCTGACAAAATGTCATGACTGCCACAGCCCTAGGCCTACCCATACCTCTAATAAACATGGTTCAAGATCAAAATCCTAACAGTAGAGATGTTTCCATGTTAAATGCAGATGTTTAGTGTTAGTGTTTTCATTCCCCTTTAATGAATCAATTACACAATCATACATGAATGTGACATTGGTAAAAAAAAACAATCTAACTACATATCGACGTAATGGTAATCATTTATTTGAATGGTAAATCTCGATTGATAAACTGGGTAAATCATGATGTAGCCTATTCACAATACAGGGGAATGCGTATTCAAAATGAATGTGTGCGTGCATTGAGTTGTCGAGTTTGTTTTGGCTGATTTCATGAGGCTACAGATGATAAACAATCGGTTTCCCTTACATTTGGGACTTATTGTACTGATCAACAAAACTTGCATAGAAGTAGCGCATCTTTTTATAAAATAAGCTGTCTCTTTAACCAGTAAAGTAACATATTCTAGTACTGAACCGTTTTTCATGTTCTAGTATCAAAGTTTCCGTATACTGTGCAACACTACTATGTGTGTCCCTTGGGTTGCAGGCTATACTTGCATGTATTTAACACTCATAGCTATATTCAATATGCAGTCCCCCCTGTGTGGTCTCTAGTCCCGGCTCTGTTCCTCTCCTTGACTGGCTTTCCCACAGCTCAACGTGCAGACCAAAACAGTGGAACCCCTAGTGGAGGGAGGAGCACAGGTGCAGCAGGTCATCAACATCGAGTGTCTGACTGACTTTATTGATGCTCCGCTGCTCAACATCAAGTTCAGGTACACACGCGCACCCACCCAGATTATTACACAGGACATACAATACAAACACCTCGCAATCACGCACTCAAGATCAGTAGTATCCCAAACATACACACGCACACACACATTTTGTTTTGTCGTCTTCAGTTTATAAAGGTGTGTGTGTTCCACTCAGGTATGGGGGAGCCCTGCAGAACATTTCTCTCAAGCTGCCTGTCACCATCAACAAGTTCTTCCAACCCACAGAGATGGCCGCCGCAGACTTCTTCCAGCGCTGGAAACAACTCAGCCAGTGAGCGAGATTGTGTGTGTAGGGTGCGAGCATTTAAGGGGGTTCTGTGTGTGTGTTTCTGACTTTTCTTCTCTTTTCAGGCCCCAGCAAGAAGCACAAAAGATCTTCAAGGCCAGCCATGGCATGGACACAGAAGTGCTCAAGGCCAAGGTAGACACACACACTTTGAGGCATATTCATTTAATTCCCTTTCTTGCTGAATGTCTACCACATCCTACTCCCTCCCATTCCCCCTCCCCTCTCTTGTCTCTAGTTGCTGGGCCTGGGGACAGCCCTGTTGGAGAATGTGGATCCTAACCCAGAGAACTATGTGTGTGCCGGAGTCATCCAGACCAAGGCCCAACAGGTCGGCTGCCTGCTGAGACTGGAACCCAATGCGCAGGCCCAGGTACGCACGCGCGCGCACACACAATGTGCACACACAAATGTACATGCATACAGACACACACACACACAAATGTACATGCATAAACACACAGAGTCCGTCTGTCCTTCTCTGTGCTGCTCTCATTGCATCACTCACTGCTGTCTGTGTCTTTCTGTGTGCTGCTGCAAATCAAGCCTGGCGAGCAGGTAACACACAACTGTCCCTGTTCTTTTTCGCTCTCTTTCTTTCTCCTCTTTCCCCTCTTCTCTCTTTCACACCCTTTACACTTTCTCATTCACTTTTCCCTCCACATTGATTCTTCTGCACTTTCTCACTGACACCCCAAAATTGAACACTTGAATCTCCACATTCTCTCTCGCTCTCTCTGTCTCTGTCTCTCTCTCTCTCTCTCTGTGTGTGCGCAGTGTTAAACTCCAGGTTTATAATGTGTCATCAGTGTAACTTCATTCTACCCTCGTCTCGTGTTAAACTTTTAGATGATCCAAAATATATAGTGCCTTCAGAAAGTATTCATACCCCTTGACTTATCCTACACGTTATTGTTACAGCTTGAATTCAAAAGGGATTACATTTTTTTTTTTTCCCATACACACACAATGCCCCATAAAATCATAAAGTGATTTTATTTTTTTATACAGAAATATCTAATTTACATAAGTATTCACACCCCTGAGTCTATACTTTATAGTAGCACTTTTGGCAGCGATTACAGCTTTGAGTCATCTTGGGTATGTCATCAGCTTTGCACTTCAGTATTTGGGGATTTTCTCCCATTCTTCTTTGCAGATTTTCCCAAGCTCTTAAATTAAATTGGAGCTGCGGTGAACAGCAATCTTCAAGTCTTTCCACAGCTTTTCAATGGGATTCAAGTCTAGGCTTTGGTTGGGCCACTCAAGGACTTTCACATTCTTGTTCTGAAGCCATTCCAGTGTTGCTTTCTCTGAATGCTTAGGGTCATTGTCCTGTTGGAATGTAAATCTTCGCACCGATCTAAAATATTTTGCACTCTTGAAGCAGGTTCTCATCAAGGATTTTCCTGTATTTGGCGCCATTCATTGTTCCATCTATCCTTAGCAGTCTCCCAGTCCATGCTGCTGAAATGCATTCGCATAGCATGATGCTGCCTGATTTTCTCCAGACATAACACTTTCCATTCAGGCCAAAGAGATACATTTTTGTCTCATCAGAATCATCTTTTGCCTCATGCTCTGAGTATTTCAAGTGCCTTTTTGCAGACTGCAGGTGTGCTGTCATGTGCCTTTTTCTTAAGAGTGGCTTCCTTCTGGCCACTCCTATAAAGCCCAGATTGGTGTAGTGCTGTAGAGACCGTTGTCCTTCTGTCAGGTTCTCCCATCTCAGCCAAGGAACTCTGTAGTTCTTTCAGATTGGTCATTGGGTTCTTGGTCACCTCCCTTGCCCAGTTGCTCAGTTTGGTCGGACAGCCAGCTCAGGCAGAGTATGACTGTGTGGGTAGTTCAATATTTTTTTTATACATTTCCCAATGTTGGAGACCACTGCTCTTGCAAACTTTCAACACCCTAGAAATAGTTGTATACCCTTCCCCAGATATATACCTCATCACAGTCTCGGAGATCTACGGACAGTTCCTTGGACTTCATGGTATAGTTTCTGCTCTGACATGAGCTGTCAACTGTGGGACCTTGTATAGAGTGTTTCTTTCTAAATCATGTCCAAACTGAGTTGGCCACAGGTGGACTCCAACCAAGTTGTAGTGACATCAAGGATGATCAAAGGAAATGTAATACACCTGAGCTCAATTTGGAGTGTCCTAGCAAAGGGGTGTGAATACTTATATAAGTGAGAGCTTTCATTTTCTATCAATTTGCAAACATTTAAAACATTTTTTATTTATATATATATATTTTAAAATTCATTATGGGGTATTGTGTGTAGATAGGTTTGAAAAAACAATATTTAATCAATTTTGAATTCAGGCTGTAACAACAAAATGTGGAGTAAGTCAAGGGGTATGAATGCTTTCTGAAGGCACTTATATATTATGTGGTTTGAACTTTACTGACCCCCCTGTATGTTAATTCATGTTTAAGGGTGTATGTGTGTTTACGTTTACCCATGTTAAATCTGTGTCTGCTCTCTCTGTCAGATGTACCGGCTGACTCTGCGCAGCAGCAAGGACACTGTCTCCCAGCGTGTCTGTGACCTCCTGGCAGAACAGTTCTAAAACCCTGAGTCTAGAACCCACCCAACGCGACCCAGGCCATCATCATCATCACGCTCTAGACACCCAACACACCGAGACTAGCGTTTCAACTCCCCCCACCCACTTCATCCCCCCCCCCCACTCCCCGATCCTGAGGTTGCCAAGAACAAAGAATCAACGAGAAGGAAAAATACCTACATAAGGGGGGGGGGGAGCAGTCGTTGCCACTTACACGACTGCCCAATCATTGACATTTATTATTATTGTCACGATTATAATTCTGATTCTTATTATTATTACTGTTTATTATCATCGGCGCTACAATTCTTTTTTCTTCTTCTGTGTTTACCTGTGAACGTAAGTGTATGACTGTGTGTGTTTCAGAATCGTGCTGGTGTGTGTGTCCTGTTTTTCTCCGTCCTGTCTATTTAAGCCCCGACTGCTCATGGATGACAGCTGGTGTGTGTCCGTGCGTGTGTGATGCATGGGGAAGGGTGGGAAATTCTGTGCATCGATTCCGCGACATTTCAACCTTAGACTATTCCTAGGAGTTGCATGGGAGGACCAGTTCTACATACACATACACACACACGCATTCATGTGTAATACACACCCAGATACTCTCACATGTAGGCACATACATGCGTATATTTGTACATGCTTAAGTGTCTGTGTAAAGTATCTGAATAGGGTCCTCCTTTAGTGGGAGGGAGGGGTAAAACGAAATCACTAAAGAAATGTGACTCTTCTAAACCCCCACCTTCACCTTAACCCCATCTCTTCTCCACCCTCTGCTGTCCCAGACCCCCACCGGTTATACATCCCAAGGGCCTCTCAGTATAATCCCTGAGATATAATATTCCATAAAATAATTCCGGCACATTCCCAAGTCTACAGTTCCCGCTTTATTCCAGTGGAAATGGCCAGTGCACTTTAGGTGGTTCCAAGAGACCTCAGTCCATCAATACCCCTCACACTTACCCCATCTTTCTGGCTTGTAACCATACTTTATATATAAACTCAAATGATTCTGTACCTGTTTGTGGAATATATATATACTTTATATATATACTTATCTATATATATATATATATAAAGTGTAATGAATTACCCCTTTTTATCTTTTTTTTTATTGTCTCATCTTTCCTTTTATTAGTAGTGGAGTTATTGAAGTTTTTGTATGTTTCTTTAATGGTGTAATGTTGTGTTGCTTCTGTTTGTGTGTGTGTGTGTGTGTGTGTGTGTGTGTGTGTATGTGAAAGGTAGTGTGAGAAAGTAGGGCCAGCAGTGTGTACCCCGAGAATAGGGTAAAGGGTCAGCTAAAAGGAGAGCGAGATGGAAGGAGAGTAGCAGGGTAGCTGGTCTTGTTTACAATGTTAATCAGACAGCGATGAGGTTGATACTTGACTTAAACCTGTCATAAATCCTACTTACCACCACAGTCAGTATGACAACAGATAAGGAATTATAAGATGTCGTTAAAACTGTTTATTTCAGATTAGCAATGTTTTTTGACACTTGAGGCAGGGAACATTGGTTGAGAGCTGACATGGGGTGTTTTACGATGGCTTATGAAATGTTTATGTCGTGCATAAGTAAGCATTGGGCAAGCCCCATTGATGGGGAGTTAGAGGGCAGTGGGCCAGTCCGTGTTCACATGAAGAGTGAAGCGGCAGAGCAGAGGCCTAGTATTCGTTATTTTTTATTTTTCCGTGTTGAAAAGAGGGATGGGATTGGAGTGCTGCTTGATACTGGGATTGACTGAAAAAAAGAGGAGTACCTCAGAACTTGATCTCTAAACACGCACAGGCTTGTGTACACACACATCACAAATACTTAACTTGTGGTATTACTTGGGAGAAGATTGCAATCTGCAGATAGATTGATTCTAATCTTTGAAAACACAACCAACAACAAAGGCACTAGACAGCACTTATCTGTAAACTCACATTTCAGACACACGCACCCACATGTCCATTCTTAGAGATGAGAGGGAGGAGGAGAGAACTCAAAAGACCAACTGTCAATCACAACTACCGGGATCGAGTCATCAGGGGTGGGCATTGCGTGTGTGTGTGTTTGAGTGTGTCGGTGTACCACGTGATAAAAATATCCTAAATTATCTTTGAGACATGGTCATATTAGTTTCAGCAGGAGTCACTTATACGTCTAACCCATGCAGCATTGGTGGAACAGTCTGATCATTGTAGTGGAAACTGTAGAATCATTGTGTGTGTGTGTGTGTGTGTGTGCACGTCTATGCAGTATCCGCTAGCTAATGCAGCCCCGTGTATCGGTGTTAAACCTGTGAGATACCTGTGTTAGATTTAAGATTTACTCTGTACTGAATAATGTGAAAGTAAAACTATGCCATATACTCTACCACTGGCTCTCTTTTTCTTGATGGGAAAGTGTGTGTCTGTGTGTGATGGTGATTATGATGTCCGTCAAGAGGAAATTCTTTCCAAAGCTCACCACAGTTCCACGTCCGCAACAAGAAACTGATATGTGTAAGTGCTGGGCTTGAACAAAAGCCTGTACACACAGCAGCTCTCCAGAACCGTAGTTGGATGTATCGCAGAGTCCTATCAATAAGAACTCATCACGTTGACCAAGTAGTAGATGTAATGTGAATAATTGAATAAACATTGAGCATTAAATAAAGATCCTGTTGTAGTTCAACTAGTACTTTAATTATATTTTCCAGTAGATTGGTGGTAGTTGAACTAAATTCAAATCTAAGTAGTGTTTTAACTTGTTTGCCATGCCACGGTGTAGCTAACTACTGGAACTAGACACTTCTGATTTTGCAAAAATAAAATGTGGGTGAAGTAGGCAATAAGTTCCTTTTTCGGCATCAGACTAGCCTAACTCTCACTTGAAACTGTTTGTTTAATTGGCTAAATAACACATTGTAAACATATGACCCCAAAGTGAACTGTTCTTGCGATTTGTAATTTGACATATTGGATTTACATTTGATGCTTTTTCATGATGTAGTTTGGATATAGTGAACTACTTCTTCAAAGTAACTTTAGTCAAGTAAACTATATTTTTATTGAGGGTAGCATTAGTGTAGCTTAACTTCCAGTGTGAAGTAATTGGTAGCTTGGTAAACTAGATTTTCAGAGTAGCTTCCCAAAACACTGCATGTTACCAACCTGTAACAACTGTACTGCAGCGCCAGCTGTGCCACCAGAGACCCTGGGGGAGGGCTTGGCCGGTAGGGATATCCTTGTCTCATCGCGCACCAGCGACTCCTGTGGCGGGCCGGGCGCAGTGCGCGCTAACCAAGGTTGCCAGGTGCACGGTGTTTCCTCCGACACATTGGTGCAGCTGGCTTCCGGGTTGGATGCGCGCTGTGTTAAGAAGCAGTGCGGCTTGGTTGGGTTGTGTATCGGAGGACGCATGACTTTCAACCTTCGTCTCAATGAGACAAGATAGTAGCTACTAAAACAATTGGATACCACGAAATTGGGGAGAAAAAGGGGTAAAATTCACAAAAAAAAAAAAAAGCCAAACCTTGACCCAGAAAATATTTTTTTAAACTGTCGGCCTATATCGAATCTTCCATTCCTGTCAACTTTTAGAAAAGGCTGTTGCGCAGCAACTCACTGCCTTCCTGAAGACAATGTATACGAAATGCTTCAGTCTGGTTTTAGACCCCATCATAGCACCGAGACTGCATTTGTGAAGGTGGTAAATTACCTTTTAATGGCATCAGACCGAGGCTCTGCATCTGTCCTCGTGCTCCTAGACCTTAGTGCTGCTTTTGATACCATCGATCACCACATTCTTTTGGAGAGATTGGAAACTCAAATTGGTCTACACAGACAAGTTCTGGCCTGGTTTAGATCTTATCTGTCGGAAAGATATCAGTTAGTCTCTGTGAATGGTTTGTCCTCTGACAAATCAACTGTAAATTTCGGTGTTCCTCAAGGTTCCGTTTTAGGACCACTATTGTTTTCACTATATATTTTACCTCTTGGGGATGTCATTCGAAAACAAAATGTTAGTTTTCACTGCTATGCGGATGACACACAGCTGTACATTTCAATGAAACATGAAGCCCCAAAATTGCCCTCGCTAGAAGCATGTGTTTCAGACATAAGGAAGTGGATGGCTGCAAACTTTGTACTTTTAAACTCGGACAAAACAGAGATGCTTGTTCTAGGTCCCAAGAAACAAAGAGATCTTCTGTTGAATCTGACAATTAATCTTAATGGTTGTACAGTCGTCTCAAATAAAACTGTGAAGGACCTCGGCGTTACTCTGGACCCTGATCTCTCTTTTGACGAACATATCAAGACCATTTCAAGGACAGCTTTTTTCCGTCTACGTAACATTGCAAAAATCAGAAACTTTCTGTCCCAAAATGATGCAGAAAAATGTATCCATGCTTTTGTTACTTCTAGGTTAGATTACTGCAATGCTCTACTTTCCGGCTACCCGGATAAAGCACTAAATAAACTTCAGTTAGTGCTAAATACGGCTGCTAGAATCCTGACTAGAACAAAAAAAAATTATCATATTACTCCAGTGCTAGCCTCCCTACAGTGGCTTCCTGTCAAGGCAAGGGCTGATTTCAAGGTTTTACTGCTAACCTACAAAGCATTATACATGGGCTTGCTCCTACCCATCTCTCTGATTTGGTCCTGCCGTACATACCTACACGTACGCTACGGTCACAAGACGAAGGCCTCCTAATTGTCCCTAGAATTTCTAAGCAAACAGCTGGAGGCAGGCCTTTCTCCTATAGAGCTCCATTTTTATGGAATGGAGCTCTATAGGAGCCAGTCTGTTATATCTGGAGTATTTCTCCTGTCTTATCCGGTGTCCTGTGTGAATTTAAGTATGCTCTCTCTGTCTCTTTCTTTCTCTCTCTCAGAGGACCTGAGCCCTAGGACCATGCCTCAGGACTACCTGGCCTGATTAATCCGTGCTGCTGCTCCAGTTTCAACTGTTCTGCCTGCGGCTATGGAATCCTGACCTGTTCACCGGACGTGCTACCTGTCCCAGACCTGCTGTTTTCAACTCTCTAGAGACAGCAGGAGTGGTAGAGATACTCTGAATGATCGGCTATGAAAACCCAACTGACATTTACTCCTGACGTGCTGACCTGTTGCACCCTCGACATCCACTGTGATTATTATTATCTGACCCTGCTGATCATCTATGAACATTTGAACATCTTGGCCATGTTCTGTTATAATCTCCACCCGGCACAGCCAGAAGAGGACTGGCCACCCCTCATAGCTTGGTTCCTCTCTAGGTTTCTTCCTAGGTTCTGGCCTTTCTAGGGAGTTTTTCCTAGCCACCGTGCTTCTACACCTGCATTGCTTGCTGTTAGGGGTTTTAGGCTGGGTTTCTGTACAGCACTTTGAAATATCAGCTGATGTAAGAAGGGCTTTATAAATTTATTTGATTTGATATTACGAGCTTCCGCCAAAGAAAGCGGCATTTTATCCCTCAATCAAAACAACAACAGACAAGTTCTAGAGTCATATTTCTATTTTCCTAATTCAACACCATGTTAAAATGGCCTTCAAGCACAGGTTTAGGATCAGCAAATCTTCCCCCAGTCATAAACCTGAACTTTTAACAGGGTTAATGCAGAACTGGATTGAGATTAGATTAATTATTTATTATTCTTAATTTGTCCCAAATGGGAATATAGGGCTTCAGGGAGAAGAGTAACTCATCCATTGCGCCAATGGAACGAACTAGGCCGTCTCCTAGGCTACAGTGAACATTGCAAAGCAAAGATCAGCATTGATGCAGAAATAAAACATTAACTAAATATAAAATGTCCATGTACTTCCCATGTTAACCCATTTATCTTGAGTTGTGCAATATTATGTGAGTTTTCTCCCCTCTTGCAACTGTGGGTCACTAAATATAGGCTATGATTGAATGATTACGTTATTTGTAATTGTATTTATTATGATCCCTATTAGCAGCTACCAAGGCAGTTATACACATTATTACATGACATTACATTTCATAACACTTTTCACAATACATTAAGTGTGTACCCTCAGGCAACTACTCTACCACATATCTACAATACAAAATCAATGTGTGTGTACAGTCGTGGTCAAAAGTTTTGAGAATGACCAAATATTAATTTTCACAAAGTCTGCTGCCTCAGTTTGTATGATGGCAATTTGCATATACTTCAGAATGTTATGAAGAGTGATCAGATGAAGTCCCTCTTTGCCATGCAAATGAACTGAATCCCAAAAAAAACATTTCCACTGCATTTCAGCCCTGCCACAAAAGTACCAGCTGACATCATGTCAATGATTCTCTTGTTAACACAGGTGTGTGTGTTGACGAGGACAAGGCTGGAGATCACTCTGTCATGCTGATTGAGTTTGAATAACAGACTGGAAGCTTCAAAAGGAGGGTGGTGCTTGGAATCATTGTTCTTCCCCTGTCAACCATGGTTACCTGCAAGGAAATCCGTGCCGTCATCATTGCTTTGCACAAAAAGGGCTTCACAGGCAAGGATATTGCTGTCAGTAAGATTGCACCTAAATCATCCATTTATCATCAAGAACTTCAAGGAGAGTGGTTCAATTGTTGTGAAGAAAGCTTCAGGGCGCCCAAGAAAGTCCAGCAAATTTGATTCAGCTGCGGGATCAGGGCACCACCAGTACAGAGCTTGCTCAGGAATGGCAGCAGGCAGGTGTGAGTGCATCTGCACGCAGAGTGAGGTGAAGACTTTTGGAGGATGGACTGGTGTCAAGAAGGGCAGCAAAGAACCAACTTCTCTCCAGGAAAAACATCAGGGACAGGCTGATATTCTGCAAAAGATACAGGGATTGGACTGCTGAGGACTGGGGTCAAGTCATTTTCTCTGATGATTCCCCGTTCCGATTGTTTGGGGCATCCGGAAAAAATCTTGTCCGGAGAAGACAAGGTGAGCGCTACCATCAGTCCTGTGTCATGCCAACAGTAAAGTATCCCGAAACCATTCATTGTGTGGGGTTGCTTCTCAGCCAAGGGAGTGGGCTCACAATTTTGCCTGAGAACACAGCCATGAATAAAGAATGGTATCAACACATCCTCCGAGAGCAACTTCTCCCAACAGTTTGGTGACAAACAATGCCCTTTCCAGCATGATGGAGCACCTTGCCATAAGGCAAAAGTAATAACTAAGTGGCTCGGGGACCAAAACATCAATATTTTGGGTCCACAGCCAGGAAATTCCCCAGACCTTAATCCCATTGAGAACTTGTGGTCAATCCTCAAGAGGCGGGTGGACAAACAAAAACCCACAAATTCTGACAAACTCCATTCCATGTGTAACAACTCTGTTGTTGTTTGTGGTGTTTGTGTCACACTGCTTTGCTTTATCTTATCAGGTCGCAGTTGTAAATGAGAACTTGTTCTCAACTGACTTACCTGAAATAATTTTTGTAAAAAAAAAAGGTTCAAGTTCGGACTCTGGCTGGGCTACTCAAGGACATCCAGAGACTTGTTCTGAAGCCACTCCTGCATTGTCTTGGCTGTGTGTTTAGGGTCGTTGTCCTGTTGGAAGGTGAACCTTCGCCCCAGTCTGAGGTCGTTGGCGCTCTGGATCCGATTTTCATCAAGGATCTCTCTGTACTTTGCTCTGTTCATATTTCCCTCGAACCTGACAAGTCTCTCAGTCCCTGCCGCTGAAAGACATCCCCACAGTATGATGCTGCCACCACCATGCTTCACCATATGGATGGTGCCAGGTTTCCTCCATTTGTGACGTTCTTTTTATTCAGTTTAGTCACATGATTTCTCAATTTGCAGTACATTTGCCAAACAATCGAGCAGCCAGACTTATTTTCCATCCCTTTTGCCTCATCCATCTCCACCATATCATTTTTAAATTCCTCATTAATCCACAGGGATTTATCAGTTATTTGTCATTTTCTGAATGGGTGCATGCTTATTAGTAACTGGAATAAGCAATTTCATATACAGTGCCTTCTGAAAATATTCAGAACCCTTGACTTTTTCGACATGTTACGTTATAGCCTTGTTCTAAAATTGATTAAATAAATAAAAACCGTCAGCAATGTACACACAATACCCCATAATGACAAAGCGAAAACAGGTTTTTAGAAATGTTTGCAAATGTATTTAAAAAAATACAGAAATACCTTATTTACATAAGTATTCAGACCCTTTGCTATGAGTCTCAAAAAGGAGCTCAGGTGCATCCTGTTTCCATTGATCATCCTTGAGATGTGCCTACAACTTGTTTGGAGTCCACCTGGGGTAAATTCAATTGATTGGACATGATTTGGAATGACACACACCTGTCTATATAAGGTCCCACAGTTGACAATGCATGTCAGAGCAAAAACCAGGCCATGAGGCCAAAGGAATTCTCCACCAAGACTCTTCCTAGAGCTGGTCGCCCGGCCAAACTGAGCAATCGGGGGAGAAGGGCCTTGGTCAGGAAGGTGACCGATGGTCACTCTGACCGAGTTCCAGAGTTCCTCTGTGGAGATGAGAGAAACTTCCAGAAGGACAACCATCTCTGCAGCACTCAACCAATCAGGCCTTTATGGTAGTGTCCAGACGGAATCCACTCATCAGTATAAGGCAAATGACAGCCCGCTTGGAGTTTGCCAAAAGGCACCTAAAGACTCTCAGACCATGAGAAACAAGATTCTCAAAGTACAGAGAAATCCTTGATGAAAACCTGCTCCAGAGTGTTCAGAACCTCAGACTGGGGCGAAGGCACACAGCCAAGACAATGCAGGACTGGCTTCAGGACAAGTCTCTGAATGTCCTTGAGTGGTCCAGCTAGAGCCCGGATTTGAACCCGATCAAACATCTCCTGAGAGACCTGAAAATAGCTGTACAGCAACGCTCCACATCCAACCTGACAGAGCTTGAGAGGATCTACAGAGAAGAATGGGAGAAACTCCCCAAATACAGCTGTGCCAAGCTTGTATCGTCATACCCAAAAAGACTTGAGGCTGTAATCGCTGAAAAAGGTGCTTCAACAAAGTACTGGGTAAAGCATCTGAAACTTATCTAAATGTGATATTTCTGTTTTTTTTTGTGTGTTTTTTTTACAAATGAGCAAAAATGTATAAAACCTGTTTTTTCTTTGTCTTTGTGGGGTATTGTGTGTAGATTGATGAGGGAAAAAAAACAATTGAATACATTTTAGAATAAGGCTGTAACTTAACAAAATGTGGAAAAAGTCAAGGGGTCTGAATACTTTCCAAATGCACTGTATGTGTCAAGTGCAGTGTCTGCTTGCTCCTCATTACACACCACAGACCATCAAATATTCTTTACATCAACATAGCAATCACTACAAAACATATTGTAGGACCTCATATAAACTATATTAGGCCCAGCCTTTGGAACTTTGGTTATCCAACATATGGCTACTATATTGTGATCACTACATACAATGGATATGGATACAGCTTGAAAGCAGATGTCTGCAGTATTAGTAAATATATGATCAATACATGTTGATTATTTAATTCCTGTACTGTTTGTAAATACCCTGGTAGGTTGACTGATAACCTGAACCAGATTACAGGCACTGGTTACAGTTTGAAGCTTTTTCTCGAGTGGGAAGCTTGATGGAAGCCAGTCAATATTAAGGTCACCCAGAAAATATACCTTTCTGTTGATATCACATACATTATCATGCATTTCGCACATACACTACATGACCAAAAGTATGTGGACACCTGCTCGTCAAGCATCTCATTCCAAAATCATGGGCATTAATATGGGGTTGCCCCCCCCCCCCCTAATTTAACACACCTGATTCCACTAATTAGCTGCTCAACAAGACCTTAACTATCTGAATCAGATATGTTAAATTAGGGTTGGACTGTAAACCTACAGGACAGTAGATCACCAGGAAGAGGGTTGGGCAGCCCTGCACTAGATGTTGCAACATTGCTGCGGGACTTGCTTCTATTCAGCCATAAGAGCATTAGCGAGGTCGGCACTGATGTTGGGCGATTAGGCCTGACTCGCAGTCGGCATTCCAATTCATCCCAAAGATTTGATGGGGTTGAGGTCAGGGCTCTCTGCAGGCCAGTCAAGTTCTTCCACACTGATCTCGACAAATGATATCTGTTTGGACTTTGCTTTTTGCACTGGGGGCATTGTCATGCTGAAACAGGAAAGTACCTTCCCCAAACTGTTGCCACAAAGTTGGAAGCAGAGAATCGTCTAATGTCATTGCATGTTGTAGCATTAAGATTTTCCTTCACTGGAACTAAGGTGCCTAGCCCGAGCCATGAAAAACAGCCCAGACCATTATTCTTCCTCAAACTAGCTTTACAGTTGACACTATGCATTCGGGCAGGTAGCATTGTCCTGGCATCCGCCAGTTCTGTGAGCTTGAGCTTATGTGGCCTACCACTTCGCGGCTGAGCCGTTGTTGCTCCTTGGCGTTTCCATTTCCCAATAACAGCACTTACAATTGACTGGGGCAGTTCTAAAAGCAGTGGGATGCATGCCAACAAAGCCACAACACAGCACAACACTAAACAATACATCAATTGCACTATAACGGTGACAAACGGTGCCCACAAAGAAAGTAATACTAAGTGTATGTTGTGTCGTAAGCTGTTATTAGGTCATGTGCCTCACCCTAATAATTTGGTATATTTCACCTCTTAATTTCACCTACTGTTCTGACTTGGTGGTGCACATGTAGCCTATAACCTGTTTTTGAGAAATGTAATCATTGAATATTGTAAGAGCTTTCATTGTCTGCTTATGTGCCACCTTTATTTATCCCACGGTTCTGACTTGGTATACAGGGAGCACATTGCAAGATCGCCCATGTTCAGAATTATGTTGCTGTACATTTAGAAGTGCTGAACAAATAGTTATATTGACTGCGTCCGTCCTAGCTCGCTCATTAAGGTCTTAATCGAAATTACGTATTGCCTCTTATCTGCTTGTCGTCCCCTTATGCCATAGTTTGTACATCTCAATTGTCATTAGAAACCGCATTTATTTAAGCAAGTCAGCCATATCAGCTGTTTTTTTTTAAAGGCAGTAAATAAGGCTGAATGAACTGTTTCGCTACCAGACAAGGACGGCTCCGCTGATAGCCAGGTGTAGCAGTGGACATGTTTTGGGATTGCTGTTGGGACAGCTTTATGTAGGACCTAACCGTTTGTGGGCACCGTTTGTCACCGTAATGGTGCAATTAATGTATTGTTTAGTGTTGTGTAGTGGCTGGCTTTGCTGGCATGCATCCCACTTTTTTTTTGCCACACCAAGATGTACATGCTAAAATCGCCACTGGATGAGATTATAGGATTTTGGACAAATAAATGCTTTTCGCACACGGGGTATTGCAGCTGCGTGTTGTTTTTAAACGGCTCTGCAACAATAGCGTCAGAAAAGGTACGATTCATCACAATAAAAAGCCAAGGTCTTCAGGCGAATTGATGATGATGAACAAATGGAGCGCGTGCGCGCGCACGCGTCAGAGTCCGGCATGGGTGCTGATTGGTTGAAAATGACATCACATACAATTGTACTATTCTTAGCTTGTAGAAAACGCATTACCTCATCCTTTTCCCCTCGCGCAGGTATAGACATACAACAACAAATAATGTTACAGTCGCAGACAGGACGAGGACGAGATTAGAAGTCGAGAGAGTGCTGTACTCTACTGATTATTAGTTAAGCATAACATATCCTTTTGGATTCTTCATCCATTTGCTTTGAGACCATTCGTTTGATTATATTATTTGGTGTGCAAGTTGATTTGTGCGATATTTCCAGTATCTTCGTTTGGATTGAAAATCGTCACTGTAAGTACAATGTAATATTTTTTGCATTTTGCTTGCATCATTTATGTCTGATCTTATATTCTCTTATGATCATCTAATGTATGTGAACTTGCAAAATCCATGACGTAATACAAAGACAACATCATTCTGCAGCAGCAATTGACCAGAGTAATGTTTTCTTAATTAACATTCATGGCAATAATAATGCTAATATATTTCATGCAACTGTTAAAATGATTTTCAAAGTTCCATGCATTCTTTTTTCGATTCCTATGTATTGTACCCCAATACATAATTGTAATCCCTTGATATTGAAATGAGCAAAGTTTTCTCTCATGTTTCGGTTCCAGACACAAAGAACAGAGATGGTGTTCTACAGGGAGAGAGAGAACGGGACACGCGAACGTCCACCGCTGTCTCTCATCCTACCGCATCTTTACCTAGGTGCAGAGACGGACGTCACGCAGGTAATACTGTTTTCATTCAGTAGGTCAGTCTATAGAATTGATAGTCTAGCTCTCGTCATTGGCCAAAGCGTTGTATTTTCACAATGCACCGAAAATGCAGCTCTTCCAGAAGACTAGAATGTATTAATATTGCCTGTCTTTTCCCGGTGCTATCCCTGCTCGGCTGCAGGATTGCCTCGGCGCTCGCGGGATCTCCTACGTGCTAAGCGTGAGCCGCTGCAGCCCGCAGCCTACTTTCCTTCCCCGTTCCCAGTACCTTCGCATCCCCATCGACGACTCTCTCCGAGATGACCTGCTGCCCTATATCCCGGAGGCACTGCGTTTTATCGGTGAGAATAGTGATGAGATTGGGTCAGTTATGTGTCAAATGGATGTCAACCTAGTACAACTGCACTATTTTCGACAAGACAGAGAGCTAGTGCACTATAGAGCTAGTGCACTATAAGGGGAAAGTGCACTATAAGGGGAACATATACGCGTCATTGGACATTTTACCAGGGCAAATCCTACAGGTTAGGTGATAGGACATTCCTGCATGTCATCATTATGCCACAGTCTGCATCATCATGGATGCATTACACACTGGCGACTGTCTGTCTGGAAGAAACGCAGATGACTCAGTTCAAGTGATGAGCAGTTATTGATCAGGGTTTCATGCAGGCCAGTTATGCTCCTATGGTTTCAGAAATATTGAATGCTGTTACAGCCCATTCAGTATCACGGACAATTGATACAAGCCTACTGTTGCAGGAAGCCCATTCATGACAGTTGATATAAGCTGTGTGTCCTTTGCACAGTTTGCAGTCTGGCTTAATGATGTCATGCAATACAGTATGGATGATTTCAACAAAAAACAAACAAAAAAGCCTTTATCTATCTCTTCTCGCTCTCTCAGATGGGGCTATGTCATCAGATGGATCTGTGATAGTTCATTGTGCTGCAGGAATCTCTCGCTCCCCTGCCCTGGCTGTGGCCTACATTATGTACAACCTGGGGATGGACCTTGACCATGCCTACAGGTGTGTTTGTCTGTGCTATATGTATTCATGCATTTTAATGATTGTGTGTGTGTATGCGTATATAAAGCATCCAAATCTAATCTTGTCTGTTCCTCACTTTCAGGTTTGTGAAAGAGCGCAGGCCTTCAATCTCCCCTAACTTCAATTTTCTGGGTCAGCTACAACACTTCCAGGGAACCCTCGCTCAGAAGGCCTCTAATGGCAACCCCACTATCCACCCAATCAGATCACTGGACACATGCCTGCAGTCAAGCAATGAAAACATTAGCTGCGGTTCCTCTGTCCCCCTGTCAGCCAATCAGATCATGAATATTCAGGACAATGGCTATGTTGCTAAGGACTTTTTAGGGGTTGCTAAAGTGCATAATATGTACAATGAGATTTCCACTTGTAACACAGAGAACATAGAGCAAAGGTGCTCATATTCATGTGAAACTCAGAGTCTATCAGAGAAGCCACAGCAAGACCAGAGGAGTGTGCCTTCACAACTGACGCTGGCTCTCTCTAGCAAACTCAGAACGCTCACTCTCAACCTGAACCATAACCACAACCAGAACCAGAGGGAGGCCCAGAACTCGTGTGGACCAATGACTCCAAGCCCCAACGAACCAGCGACACCAACACCAAAGCCCAACACACTACAAATCCCAACAGGCATTGCATCTCTCTCTGAGAAGCGCAAGAGCCTCACCCTCTCCCTGTCTCCCGTTGGTGCAATTCTCCCAACCCCCCACCAGAATGAGCCACAAAGCAACAACAGGCACAGCATTAGCCACAAGCCAACACGCTCCAGCGCTTCCAACACCATCCACAAGAGGGAGTCAGAAGGCACCAGTGGTTCAAAAAGGCACGGTAGAAAGCCTTCGGCGGTGGCCCTTTCCTCCTCACAGACAGACGTACAACAGAGAGAAAGGAGCACATCCTGTGGCAAAGCAGCAGGTCGGCCCAATCACTGCTCCTCCCGAACCCAGGTGAAAGTAGAGAGAGCTGGAAGAGGCCAGGGTAAAAGAGAGCCCAGCCGCTGTCAGAGCGTGGAGAAGGGGAGGCCTAACTCAACTCCAAAGACAGGGAAGGACCACAGCAAGGGAAGAGCAGAGAGGGAGACGCTAACTGGGAGCCTGAGCAGCAGTTCTGTTTTGAATCAGCTCAGTATCATAGTTGACCAGCAGGTGTCGCCAGCAGCTAAACTGTCTGCATCTGCAGTGGAGGCTGAGGAAGGAGTGGATGCTGAACAGGGCCTCCTGTCTCCTCTCAACCTGACTGTCAACAAGCTGCTGGGCTGGGGGGAGAAGATGCTGTTGGGGGTTCTGCTTGGCCCCCGGATCAAAGTGGGACAGGCTGTTCTGCCCTATAGGTGCTGATGCGGTAAGAGACCACTGGTGAGGACAGAGAGAGGGCTGGTAAATGCCAGGAGATTGATTTGTGTGTGTGTGTGTGTGTGTGTGTGTGTGTGTGTGTGTGTGTGCGCATGCATGTGAGGAACTGAAGAACATAACTGCATGTAAAATATTTGTCTGCCCATACCATGTTCACAGAGCTCTGAGTGAATGCTTTGTCCTATAAATACCAATTTATTGTTGACTTCCTTCAAAAGCACTATATATATTACATATAGGAGCAGTTTATGCCTCCAACACAATGCTCATGGATTTAGGCTTGATTATGTTGATTTTTATTTATTGATTGATGTGAATAAAGTGATCCGTTTATTGTTGTTATTTATAAAATGAATATTTTGAGGATGCTATTTTGACACTGTTGTTTGTAATGGGATCATAGTGTTCATTAAAGTACATATTTTACTCATGTTCTCTCCTGGCTTTTCTATTCTGACTAATCTCCGATGAATTTCACCAGACATTTACAATAATTTAGGCCTATGAGGAAAACATCTGATTCACAATTCAGACTGATATGGTTATTCACTTATTTGATAAAATATTACAAGAATGCAGTCTGCCCTTGAACATCAACAAATTGTTTGGGTTAATAAGGAGGGGTTGTGGGTGAATGTGGGTGTGGTAAAAATGAGCAACATGCCCATGTAAATGAGTCACATCCGGTTGAGGGGATGGGCAAATCAGGAAGAGAAAGGAAGACAAGAATGCTTTACCTGTCATAAACTATTAGTATAAAATACTGTACACTAGGAGTTTTCCCTCCAATATCTCCTCATATTCTCAACAGGTAGGCTAAAGTCGTTTGAGGGTAATCATACAATACACTCAAATGCATAAGCTAAAGTACTAAACGTGAAAAATAAATAAATAACGGGGTTATAAAACATTCCATGTGCCAAGGATCAATACACCCCACAATACATTGCAAAAGTATCTTTATAGGTCTACTCCCCTGCTCTAGCTCTATGTTCACCCTGCTGTAAAATTCCCCACTAACCAAATGACTGACTAGACCTACATACAACTGGGCTCAATGGCCAAATAAGGTAGTACACGATGTGTGAATACTATGGTTCACTCGTTTAAAATCTGGTTAAACCATATTGTTTCAGTTTAATGAATAAACGTGCAGTGTTGATTAAAGACACATTTTAGAATGTATCTCATTCTAATAGAGCCTTTGTTAATTAATGAAAAGAGGGAGAAGCGTGAAAATTTATACAATGAGGAAACGTGTCGTTAAGACACGCCTGGTTTTACATACGCATGAGATTTCGAGAAACCCTTCTCGGTTGAGAAAAAAAAGTTGCCTTGGAGCGATGAAAAAATAAGTCAGTGAAGACGAGGAAAAAATGAAGACTTCGCCAAGAATAACCCAGTAACTTAGATATCACAAAAGCTGTTATATAATGCTCCTGCAGAGATATGTAGATTAATCAATCTAGAGATAATGAAAGTTAGACAAGCGTGTTAAAGTTTGACGGGGTAGTTGATAATCAAGCTCATTTTTTCTTCTTCTGGAGTCAAAGTTGGCATCGATAGCCTAATTTACTTGAGGCGGGTGCGGAAGGCTTTTCACCCGACAAAAAATTATGAGAGATAGTCCGATAAACCATTAGATTTTTTAACAATAATACTTTATTTCTATTTTACCGGGTTATGTAGCGACCTATACATTTTAGGAGCAGTGGTACGAAACTCTATTGGGGTTAGACTACTTTTGAGGATAGTTTACAACACTGGGCCAGACTACAACCGTAAGCTTTTCAATGTTATGAAATAGTATCAGAAAACTAATTATACATTTTTACATTTGAGATATTGTAAACCTATCGTAGGTAATTCAAGTTAAATATATTTGCGTAACACCGAGGTAAAACCAAACTCTGCTTCCTTCTCGGACTTTTCTTTGAGCTACTTTGATAAAAGTAGTTTGCTCAATCGTTGAAGTGGACTTTCATTTTTCCCCCCTGTGTATTACAACATTTCACGTCATAAATAGATCCTATCAGCTACTCAGTTTTATCATTTCGTTTTTCAAAAGATAGACAACCGTTGAAAGTATTTTACGAAACGAATCATGTCTGCTGAGGAGGAGAGATTCAAACTGGTCGTCGTGGGCGGGGGCGGTGTGGGGAAAAGCGCCTTGACCATACAATTCATTCAGGTGAGAAAGAATCCCCCAACTGTTTGGACATTGTCAACTGTGTGTTTGTCTTGAATTTGTCATATCTTCTGACATGACGAGTATGTTGTAGTGGTAATTGAATATGTGCATATTAACCCATATAGGCCAAATAGTGTAAACTATTCTGGCTGTGTAGGCTATTTTGTTAAAAACATTTCTTTCCTCATAACCACCAAATCGCAAATTTTACCAGAAAACAAATACACACAGTATTCACCCATGCTCTCCTATCTCTTTTGCAGTCATACTTTGTATCGGATTATGACCCCACCATCGAGGACTCCTACACCAAAATATGCACAGTGGATGGGAAAGAGACACGGTTAGACAGTAAGTCATACTTGTATGTAGGTTTACTGACGTTCTTTGCTCCAAGAATAGAGGGAAAGCGTAAACTACTTGAGCGAGCAAGGCCAAATCTGTCTGTACGATTCACCCACATCTGCTCTGTTATAACTTGCAGTTGGCAGATGTTGATGCTCTAAGCCAAGGTGTAGTCTTTTCACTATGCCATAGAAAAAGTGTTTGTGTTCATATTCAAGGGATATAACAATATGTAAGTGTACTATGGCCTCTGTTGAGTCAGTTAACCCTGGGCATTTACATATTTTTTTCTAAATGAAGACATATACACTTAACTATTTTCCATCCTAAAAATAAGGAATAATCAAGGCTTTGATTTCTGGTCGAACAGATGGAAAAGGGGTCTTAAACAACATCTACCAGATTTTTTTAAAGGTATTATTGATATATCAAAACCCAATAATGTTGAAGTAAAGACCCCAGCTAACTAATATCAACACTTATATTTAGTTCACAATAAATTATTTGCCTTTTCTTGTAATTCCGTTACCAGAAACCCACATATCTTTAAGATATTTTCTAAGGAGGATAATGAAAGTTCACATAAGTAACAAGCAAAGGTAGACCTAATAATTAGTTGTAGGGGTTTTACTGCTATCAAGTTTGTTTATGAATTATTAAGTGATTCAAACTAGTAATTCTGTTACCAAATCCGAACAATCAGTAACGGAATTACTGCGATTGAATTGGCTAAAATGGGAAATAATAGAAGTCACAAACCTTTTACATTTGAATAATTTAGCAGACGTTCTTTATCCTTTCCCATGCTGATCCCCCGTGGGAATCAAACCCACAATCCTGGCGTTGCAAGCACCATGCTCTACCAACTGAGCCACACGGGACATTTGGGTCCACATTTGGGTCACCTGCTACTGTCCTCCCTTCCACTGGCATTCTGTTATCTTCAGCTCATGTTTTATTTCTCAACTGTTTTATTTCTCTTTCTGTTGTCTGGTGGTCAAAGCAAGACTGTGTAAACAGTCTGGACAACCCCTCTCTCTCTCTCTATCTTTCTGCCACACTCTCTCTTCTTTCTCTCTACAGTTAATGTCACCTCTCACAACTCTTACATGCTGACCAAACTGGGCTTGCGTGTACGTCCGTGTTCACCCACACCAGAAGCGATCAGGACACGCAGGTTGAAATATCAAAAAACTCTCAACCAATTATATTAATTTGGGGACAGGTCGAAAAGCATTAACCATTTATGGCAATTTAGCTAGCTAGCTTGCTGTTGCTAGCTAATTTGTCCTGGGTTGGGTTATTATTTTACCTGAAATGCACAAAGATCTCTATTCCGACAATTAGTCCACAGATAAAACAGTAAACCAAATTCATTTCTCGTCATCACTCCTCCTTCCTCAGGCATCTTCTTATTTTGGACTTAATATCGCGTTTAGCAACCAACTTTACAGCATTACTACAACCTACTGGAGTGTGGACCTAAGTTCATCTTTCAATCACCCATATGGGTATATGCTCCTAAAAACCTATGAGAAGATGGCACGTGGGCATATGCTTCTAAAAACCAATGAGGAGATGGGAGTGGCTGGACTTGCAGTACGTTGAGTGTCACAAATGGAACCAATTTCTATTTTGGAGCCTGGCCACCCAGCCGCTCTCTGACACCCGCGAGCAGTGTGGGTGCAATGATTGAATAACATGTATGTGTACATTTATTTTGCAATGGTCACGCACGCAATGTGTCCGGTCTGGTCAGCATGTTACTGACACCTACCATGACACCTAACCACCTACCCTCTTTCCATATACTGTAACAAGCATCCTCAACCACTGAACACCAACTGATATCGGACCTTTGTGGATGTTGAAAAGTAATTGAAATTTGGTCATTGAAATTTGGTCAGTCCACCCTGGCCAGACCAAATCTGAACGACTCATAGACGTCTATGTTTCACAAGTTTTGACAGTAAAGTAGTAGCACTTTAGTACAGCAGAGCACACTAGAGTACTGTATACTGTACTGAACATATCTACTGTGCTGTACCATAATGTCCAAACTTGAGAAAAATAGACGTCTATGATTGGTTCAGATTTGGTCTGGTCTGGACCAACCAAATCTGGTCTTGTTTGGGGGGTAGAGCTCATTAGAATAATACCCAGTGTGTAGGATAATACCCAACAATGCAAAATAAGGATATTGAATATTTATTTTTGTGTACTGTGATCGGTTCAGTCGAGTTCCGATCTATGCGGTAGCGAGGGGTGGTGTAAATGGAGAAAGAGTTGGCTTTGTAAGTTGCAAAAATAGAAATTATATATTTAATGTTCCCCGGATGGCACTCGGCCGGTTCAAAATCCACTGTGTTGCGGCAGGATAGCGCGCATGCATTTCCGTGATGGACCCCGGATCTGTGGATGATGGAGGGATTGCAAGCTGAAAAACCATCTAGATACCCTACTGTTATTCTCTTTGTTTCTTGCCATCCAGGTGAGTGCGCATGATCAGTCACGAGAGTGAATATTCTTCCCAACAGATAATATCTGAGGTAGGTGAGTGCCCATTTTATAGCCAGCCCTTCTCGGTCAACTGTGGCATATTTATTTTCCCTCTCTGGGAGCTTACAGCTGATGTAGTCTATTGGGTGTTTGACCTTTCCTACTCCCTGGGAGAGCACCGCTCCGATGCCGACATCATAGGCATCCGTCTGGACAATGAAGTCCGAAGTCTGGTGCTCTTAGTCCTTGTTTTGCGAACAGGGCTTCTTTTAGCTTTTGGAAAGCTAGCTCTGCTGCTTGAGTCCATCTCACCAGTGCGGGTAGGTCTTTCTTGGTCAGGTTGGACAATGGAGCAGCTATAAAGACATAGTTGGGTATAAAGCGCCGATAGTAACTTGTGAGCCATAAGAAGGAGCGCACCTACTTTTTACGCACCGGCGTTCGCCACTCCCGGATAGCCGCCACTTTCTTTGTCTGGGGGTGAATGACACCACTCCCAATAGTGTACCCAATATATTCTTCCTCACTTAACCCGAACCTGCATTTCTTAGGGTTAGCTGTCAAGCCTGCTCTCCTTAGGCTCCCCAGCACGGCCCGTACCTGTTGTAGGTGCATCTCCCTTTCTTCACTATGGATCACCATGTCGTAGATGTAAGTGGCCACGTAGGCTTGGTGGGGTCTGAGTAGCTGTTCCATTAACCTCTGTGACATGGCGGCCTCACCATGAAACCCGACGAGTAATTTAGTGTAATGGAAAAGTCCGCCTGGCGTAGAGCGCCTTTTTCTCCCTGTCTTCTGTGGCCAGGGGCACCTGCTAATAGCCTTTCGTGAGATCTAGCATAGTTGTGTAGCTTGCCTTTCCCAATCGTTCTAGCAGCTCATCTACCCTGGGCATTGTGTTCGAATTTGGAGATGTCGTTCAGGCTTCGGAAGTCGTTACAGATTACAGAATTTCTGGCTTCAGAACGAGAACTAACAGACTTGACCAGGCACTGTGAGACGCCTCTAACTCCCCAACCCAGCATCTCTCTCACCACCTCTGACTATTGTTTGTCCCGCAGCATGGATTCTGTAAGGCCTTAACCTCTTCAGTCGACCCTCTACTTTTTTGAACATTTTGTTAAAAATCGCGCAACATTTCAGCGCCCTGCTACTCATGCCAGGAATATAGTATGTTCATATGGTTAGAATGTGTGGATAGGAAACCCTCGGACGTTTTTAAAACTGGTTAAATCACGACTGTGGCTATAACATAACGTGCGTTACATCGGAAAGCGCAGGAAAACCTGATCACAGAAAATGGAAATAAATATCCTTGTGCCACTTCCAGCAATTGTTAACAGTGAGCCAAATTAGATAAGACCGAGCATTCAACTCCCACAGCATCCCCATGTTGTCTAGAGTCTTGTGAATTGAATCATCTTTGATTCTTGGTTGAACCGAAAGAGGGGCACGACTTACCTCCGGTCTCCGCCCAGATCATTCCGGAAGAGCTCTCTCCTGAAATTTTTTCCAAGACGACAGCTAATGATATTTACATCGCCTACGGATGATTTTTATCGCTTATTAACGTTTACTAATACCTAAAGTAGCATTACAAACGTATTTCGAAGTGTTTTGTGAAAGTTTATCGTCTACTTTTTGAATTTTAAAAAATGACGTTACGTTGTGAAATCGCTGTTTTTTTCGTTTATCACACAGTCTACATATAACGATATCTTGGCTTTATATGGCCCGATTTAATCGAAATAAAGACCCAATAGTGTTTATGGGACATCTAGGAGTGCCAACAAAGAAGATGGTGAAAGGTAATGACTGTTTTCTATTTTATTGTGCGGTTTGTGTAACGCCGAAATGCTAATTATTTTGTTTACGTCCCCTGCTGTGCTTTTCTGTTGTAGTGTATTGGTGCATGCTATCAGATAATAGCTTCTCATGCTGTTGCCGAAAAGCATTTTAAAAATCTGACTTGTTGCCTGGATTCACAACGAGTGTAGCTTTAATTTGATACCCTGCATGCGTATTTTAATGAACTTTTGAGTTTTAACTATTAGCATTTAGCGTAGCGCATTTGCATTTCCAGAGCTCTAGTTGGGACGCAAGCGTCCCAAGTAGAGGCAAGAGGTTAAGTTCACTCTTGCCTGGCTCTGTGTATATATGATGCTGGAGGAGATTTGTATTCCCTGTGAGGGAAGAGAATACTTCCCGGTGTCAGACCACAAGGGTCCGTAGGTCTTGCTGGTGCGTCAGCGACTTCACTACCTGCACCTCTAGCGGGGGTTGATTTTGTTGGGCTGCGGGTAGGGAGCAGAACATCACATCTTAACTTATCTCATGGTACTCTAGGTTGATGTGATATGGCTGTTCAGGTTTTCTCCTACCTGGCTGCCTAACTGTAGTTTACAGGGCATACTCTTGCCTTTACTACGTATGGACCCCTCAAGTGCGCTAAGAGCCGATGTTCCGCTGTCGGAATTAAAAGGAGTACCTTATCTCCTGCATTAAAACTTTGGGTCTGGGCAGTCCTGTTGCAGGCTTTGTTGCGCTTGCTGCACGCTCTCCATGTGTTCCTCCACTATTGGCTACACCGCGGCCATCCGTTCTTCTATTAGGATGACATGCTCAATCAGTTCTGTGGGGAATCCGACGCCTCCTTGGCGAGGTCCAGAATCCCTCGGCACGGCCTCCCATATAACAGTTTAAACAGGAAGAAGCGCGGTGGCAACTGGGGCACCTCCCTAAGAGCAAACAAGTGAGGTAATATGTCCCAGTTCCTCCCGTCCCGTTCCACAACCTTCTTTATTATCGACTTTACAGTTTTATTCAAGCGTTCGCATAAACCATCACATCGCATAAACCATCTGTCTGAGGATGTGATATGCTCGTGTGTATCTGTTTAACCTGGTACAAGGCACAAAAGTCTTTCATTATGCGGAACATAAACACAATCCCTGGTCGGTCAAAATAGAGGAGGGTATGCCGACTCGGGAAAACATCAAACAACTCTTTAGCAATACCTTTTTAGTAGACATTATTTAATTTTTTTAATGTTAAAATATTTAACCTTTTTATTTGACTAGGCAAGTCAGTTAGGAACAAATTCTTAATTACAATGACGGCCTACCGGGGAACAGTGGGTTAACTGCCTTGTTCAGGGGCAGAACAACTTTTTATTTTTTATTTTTACCTTGTCAGCTCGTGAATTTGATCCAGCATTTCGGTTACTGGCCCAACGCTCTAACTCTAGACAACCTGCAGACCCAAAGTTACGCAAAGCATATTATGCAGGGGTATGGCTTTGGGGTAGCATGTGGCAAAATCAATTACCACTAGTATTAGAAGTCGACCGACTATGATTTTTCCAACGCCGATACCGATTATTGGAGGACCAAAAAAAGCTGATACCGATTAATCGGACGATTACCTTTTTAAATGTTTTATTTGTAATGATGACAATTATAACTACTGAATGAACACTTATTTTAACTTAATATAATACATAAATTAAATCAATTTAGCCTCAAATAAATAATGAAACATGTTCAATTTGGTTTAAATAATGCAAAAACAAAGTGTTGGAGAGGAAAATAAAAGCGGAATATGTGCCATGTAAGAAAGCTAACGTTTCAGTTCCTTGTTCAGAACATGAGAACATATGAAAGCTGGTGCTTCCTTTTAACATGGGTCTTCAATATTCCCAGGTAAGAAGTTTTAGGTTGTAGTTATTATAGGAATTATAGGACTATTTCTCTCTATACCATTTGTATTTCATTAACCTTTGACTATTGGATGTTCTTATAGGCACTTTAGTATTGCCAGTGTAACAGTATAGCTTCCGTCCCTCTCCTCGCTCTTCCCTGGGCTCGAACCAGCAACACAACGACAGCAGCCACCATCGAAGCCGAATTACCCATGCAGAGCAAGGGGAATAACTACTTGAAGGCTCAGAGCGAGTGACGTTTGATACACTATTAGCGTGCACTAACTAGCTAGCCATTTCACTTCGGTTACACCAGCCTCAACCTGGTGAGTTGATAGGCTTGAAGTCATAAACAGCGCAATGCTTGACTCACAACGAAGAGCTGCTGGCAAAACGCATGAAAGTGCTGTTTGAATGAATGTTTACGCGCCTGCTTCTGCCTACCACTGCTCAGTCAGATACTTAGATGCTTGTATGCTCAGTCAGATTATATGCAACGCAGGACACGCTAGATAATATATATAGTAATATCAACCATGTGTAGTTAACTAGTGATTATGATTGATTGTTTTTTATAAGATATGTTTTTAATGCTAGCTAGCAACTTACCTTGGCTTACTGCATTCGCGTTACAGGCAGTCTCCTTGTGGAGTGCAAGGAGAGAGAGAGAGAGAGGCAGGTCGTTATTGCGTTGGACTAGTTAACTGTAAGGTTGCAAGATTGGAACCCCCGAGCTGACAAGGTGAAAATCTGTTGTTCTGCCCCTGAACGAGGCAGTTAACCCCCTGTTCCTAGGCAGTCATTGAAAATAAGAACGTGTTCTTAACTGACTTGCCTAGTTAAATAAAGGTATATTTTTAAAAAATCGGCAAATTGGCGCCCAAAAATACCGATTTCCGATTGTTATGAAAGCTTGAAATCGGCCCTAATTAATCGGCCATTCCGATTAATCGGTCGACCTCTAATAATAACATACAGAAATACGAGCTTTAGGTCATTAATATGGTCGAATCCGGAAACTATCATCTCGAAAACAAGACGTTTATTCTTTGAGTGAAATACGGAACCGTTCCGTATTTTATCTAACCGTGGCATCCATTAGTCTAAATATTGCCGTTACATTGCACAACCTTCAATGTTATGTCATAATTACGTAAATTCTGGAAAATTAGGCGTCCCAAACTGTTGCATATACACTGACTCTGCGTGCAATGAACGCAAGAGAAGTGACACAATTTCACCTGGTTAATATTGCCTGCTAACCTGAATTTATTTTAGTTAAATATGTAGGTTTAAAAATATATACTTCTGTGTATTGATTTTAAGAAAGGCATTGATGTTCATGGTTAGGTACACATTGGAGCAACGATACACACCGCATCGATTCTATGCAATGCAGGACACGCTAGATAAACTAGTAATATCATCAACCATGTGTAGTCAACTAGTGATTGATTGTTTTTTTATGATACGTTTAATGCTAGCTAGCAACTTACCTGGGCTTCTACTGCATTTGCGTAACAGGCAGTCTCCTGCATTTGCAATAAGGCAGGTGGTTAGACCGTTGGACTAGTTAACGGTAAGGTTGCAAGATTGAATCCTCCGAGCTGACAAGGTGAAAATCTGTCGTTTAACTGCCCTGAACGAGGCAGTTAACCCACCGTTCCTAGGCCGTCATTAAAAATAAGAATATGTTCTTAACTGACTTGCCTAGTTAAATAAAGGTGTATTTAAAAAAAAATGTAATGAAAACTTGAAATCTGCCCTAATTAATCGGCCTTTCCGATTAATCGGTCGACCTCTAACTAGTATATAATTGTGCCCCCAGGATATTTTCAAAATAGGACCTACCAGATCCATGGCTATCTGCTCAAAGGGCGTTTCAATGATGGGGAGTGGGATGAGTGTGTTTCTGTAATTGGCTTTGGGGGCATTCTTTTGGCACTTGTCACATGACTTGCAGTATTTCTCTACATCACTTGTAATGCAGGGCCAGTAGAATCTACTCATAATGTGCTCTTTAGTTTTGTCTACTGCCAAGTGGCCTCTCAACACATGAATGTGCCAGGTACAGTACCTTAGCTCTAGCACTTTGCCCCTTATCTTAAACACCAGTACAGTAAGCCCTCTAGTAATAAGGGGGATTTGATGTCCTCCATGTGCTTCCCATCCGTCACCTTCACTCTGCGCTGTGCTGAGACCAGGTCCGGGTCCTGTAGCTGTGCGGTGCCAAACTGTCTTGTCAACTCATCAGGTAAATGAAAGAATTGTCTGTCTATTCTTACCAGGGCACGGGCCTTGGTCTCCTCCGCTCTCCGTTGAGAGACCTGAGCATGTATCCTCTGTATTTTCTTGAAACAGCTGCCTGAGCCTCTGATTTTGAATTTCCTTTTCTTCCTCCCCTGCACTCCATCTGGGTGAAAGAGACTTCTCCCAGTAGTGCCAGTGGGGCACGGCGGGTGTGCGCCTTTTGAGGATGTGTTTTCTATGAGTGCGCCAGTGACTGCTTCGCATTGCTTATGCTCGCCGGTGTGGGCTTGGGGCGGTTCTGTTTAATCTGCAACGAACTCTCAAACAGATTTGTCTCTCCATAGCAGTACCGATACCAGTAAGTGATTCACCACCCACACCTTCATAGTCTACTTGCCTCGGCGTAACTAACTTAACCTGCTCCACTGTGTCCCCATGGATACAGGAGACTGACATCTGTTCCTGACACATCTCTCTCCTGTGACCGAACTAGGGTAATCTTACTACCCGAGTCGAGCATTGCTTCTGCATCCTCTCCTTGGACTTTTATGGCCGGGGCTCCCTCTATGGTCCAACACTGCGGGGATAGATTACATGGATGTGCGCCCCTTGATCCGGAGTAAGGCTCGGTGGGCATGGGTTCGTCATTAAATGGACACTGCCATGATGTATGCCCAAGCTCCCAGCACCGGAAACGCCATCTCTCGCCAACCCTTGGTCAGCCGTGTTAGTTTGTACGTTTGGGCTATTGCTGATTCGTTGCTATCGAAGGTCCACTCGTAGAAACCCTTGGCCTGTGGATTCAGACAGTACCCGGGATAAGACTTTGGCTTTTATTTTCTTAGTCCTCTGCTTCAGCAGGATCCAGGTTGAAATACGCAGCCTGCGCACACCCGGACAGAAATGGGGCCAGCATTCCTGCCCACCGCTCCGGGGCCCATAGTCCTCTTACTGCTGACCTCCTTGAATGAAAGCAGATAGGCCTCAATGTCATCATCCTATTCTTGTAGCCTAGGTATATGAGTCCCCACTCTGGGCTTACTCTCCTTCCCTGCCTGAGCCAGCATGGCCACTTAAATTCTCGATGTCTGTGCTTTCCTTTTGCGCAATGGTGCACATAGCCATCCATTTTAACAATTTGTCACCACTTCTGGTGCCCGCATTCCCCACCACTGTGATCGGTCCAGTGGGGTTCCAATGTATACGGCAGCGAGGGGTGGTGTAAACAGAGGAAGAGTTGGCTTTTTAAGTTGAAAAATCTAAATGATATTTAATGTTCATCGAATGGCGCTCAGCCGTTTCAAGAAAGGGGAAACAATATCCAAGCCTGGTTCAGAGCACTACACTTACAAACCAAAGATCCTTTCGAAAATCGCCAAATTAGCTTTGGCTCGCAGCTACGGGAATCACTCATGCAAGCAGTAGTGTAAAGTAATTAAGTAAAAATACTTGAAAGTACTACTTAATTTTTGGTGGTATCTATACTTCACTATTTATATTTTTGACTACTTTTAAATAATGTACCTTTTACTCTACGTTTTTCCTGACACCCAAAATTACTCGTTACATTTTAAATGCTTAGCAGGACAGGAAAATGTTCAAATTCATGCGCTTATCATGAACACCCCTGGTCATCCCTACTGCCTCTGATCTGACGGATTCAATAAACATGAATGCCTCGTTTGTAAATGATGTCAGTGTTGGAGAGAGCCAGGGGCACTCTATACGTTTATTTATTTTTTACATGAAAATTGTGCTGTTTGCTTAATATAAGGAATTTGAAATGATTTTTCTACATTTTATACTTGCTTATATTTGCAATTACATTTACTTTTGATACTTAAGTATATTTACAACCCAAATACCTTTAGACTTTACTCAAGTAGTATTTTACTGGGTGACTCAGTTTTACTTGAGGCATTTTCTATTAAGGTATCTTTTACTCAAGTATGTCAATTGGGTATTTTTTCCACCACTGCACGCAAGCTCTTCCTCTTTTTGATCTGTTCTTTGTCGTTCTATGTCCTCCTCTGTTGTTTTATCCTCCCTTTGTTCTATATTTGTTCCCCACACCTCTGAATGGTTCAGGATACATCATTATGAAGAGAATTATATTTATATCCATAATTATGTATTTCTGTATAGTACAGATCAGGGCTCCCAAGTGGTGCAGCGGTCTGAAGCACTGCATCTCAGTGCTAAAGTCGTCACTACAGACGCCCTGGTTCGATTCCAGGCTGTATCACAACCAGCCATGATTGGGAGTCCTATAGGGCGGTGCACAATTGGCCCATCGTCATCCGAGTTTGGCCGGTGTAGGCCGTCATTGTAAATAAGAACTCGTTCTTAACTGACTTGCCTAGTTAAGTAAAGGTTCATTTTAAAACATGTACATCCAATTCTACTGTAGTTCAATAACCTAAATATTTATTTATTTTAAACTCAAGGTGTCATGTCATAACTTGACACCCTACTCTTTCTGCAGACATCTTTGAATCTTAATTGGGAGCAGATATTTAACAGTTTTTGGAAAACATGGTCGCATAATAAAACCGATTTACCATAATTGTTTTAGAAACTTTGCACCCGCACAGTTCTTTCAGTGAATGTGTTTTTATTAAATGTTCTGTGTAAATTGTGCATAGAGTTGTATTGTTTGAACTTTGAAATCAATGGCTGTTTGGCATACATTTTAAAGTGAAAATTTGAGTCAGTGTAATTTCTACTGGAACAAATATGTCACATCTACAGTGCATTCCGAAAGTATTCAAACCCCCTGACTTTTTCCACATGTTTAAAAAAAAAAAAAACGAAATACCTTATAAATATTCAAACCCTTTGCTATTAGACTCGAAATTGAGCTCCGGTGCATCCTGTTTCCATTGATCATCCTTGAGATGTTTCTTCAACTTGATTGGAGTCCACCTGTGGTAAATTCAATTGATTTGGTAAGAGGCACACCTGTCTATATAAGGTCCCACAGTTGACAGTGCATGTCAGAGCAAAAACCAAGCCATGAGGTCGAAATAATTGTACGTAGAGCTCCGAGACAACAGGCTTGTGTCTAGGCACATATCTGGGGAAGAGTACCGAACAATCTCTGCAGCATTTGAATGTCCCCAAGAACATAGTGGCCTCCATCATTCTTAAATGGGAGAAGTTTGGAACCACCAAAACTCTCCCTAGAGCTGGCCATCCGGCCAAACTGAGCAATCGGGGGAGAAGGGCCTTGGTCGGGGAGGTGACCAAGAACCCAATGGTCACTGACAGATCTCTAGAGTTCCTCTCTGGAGATGGGAGATCCTTCCAGAAGGACAACAATGCAGCATGCCACCAACAGGTCTTTATGGTAGAGTGGCCAGGCAGAAGCCATTCCTCAGTTAAAGGCACATGACAGCCTTTTTTTTTGAGTTTGCCAAAAGTTTGCCAAAAGGCACCTAAAGGACTCTGACCATGAGAAACAAGATTCTCTGGTCTGATGAAACCGAGATTGAACTCCTTGGCCTGAATGCCAAGCGTCACATCTGGAGGAAACCTGGCACTACGGTGAAGCATGGTGGTGGCAGCATCATACTGTGGGGATGTTTTTCAGCAGCAGGGACTGGGAGACCTAGTCAGGATCAAGGGAAAGATGAATGGAGTAAAGTACTGAGATCCTAGATCCAAAACCTGCTTTGGACCTCAGAATGGGGCAAAGGTTCACCATCCAACAGGACAACAAAAAACTTGTTTTTGCTTTGTCATTATGGTGTATTGTGTGTAGATTGAGGAACACAAAATGTTGAAAAGGTCTGAAAACTTTCTGAATATACTGTTTTGTCACTATCCATATTCATCCCTGTGTATGTACATCTGAATCTCTTTGTGTGTGTGTGTGTCTGTCAGTCTTGGACACAGCAGGTCAGGAGGAGTTTGGGGCAATGAGGGAGCAGTACATGCGCTCAGGGGAAGGCTTCTTGCTGGTGTTCGCTCTGAATGACACTGGCAGGTAAGAATTTTGTGTGTCTGTTTGGGTGGATGCATGTACACAGTTTATCTCAAGTCACAGGCAAACTGTAGATTCAAACCAGTGTTCCCAACTACACAACATACTCTGAAGTCCTCAGAGCTAAAGCATTTGTCAGGGCTACAGTACTCAAGGTTTCAGGAAGGCAACGTCACTGTTTGTGATTAGGGATGCACATTTTGGTAAATAAGCTGCCGACTAACTGACCCTCATTAACCGGTCAACGAACGGTTACATTTTTTCCAAACAGTAAAATGACGTGACCAACAGAAACTATCAGTATCTATGTATGTATGTATGTATGTAATGACGAGATGCGTATGTTTCTGTTTTAACAATGGGAGTCGTCCCAAGCCAGGAAGGCAGGCGACAAGTTTAGGCCCAAAATAAGCCCATAGAAATGCTTTGGACAGATTTTGGCGCTTCGCCTCTTCTGATACCATGCATGCGTACCATACACGGGCATTTTTCATTAAGAACTCATGGCGAATGGGAGGCTTTCCAAGTTGAGATTGAGAAATAAAGAATATCTCCTTTTTAATCAGGGCCACAAGTTTTTAACACGCGGTTGCATTTAGAAATGTTATTTGTTGTGCATTGACTGGGCTCACAAAAGCAGGTTTCACTCCAGTAGCCTACAGGCTTTTTGAGGAGTTACTCTCGCGCTGTCTGGAAGGCTATTCCTCTCCTCTGTGCACTTGTAATAAATAGAATGCGTGAAGACTAATGAAAATACACATGCACAATTTCAATGTAGAAAAATTACGCAAAGTAACCTAAACACCTGGGTTCCCAAACTGCCGGCCTGAATTTGGCCTGTGGGTGTTTTTATTTGCCCACCCCCAAGTTTTCTGAGCAAAAAATACATTAAAAAAAACAATCTTTGTTGGACATGACTGTAAAAACACCAGGAAATCAGCTCCAAGTGATTTTTAATTTTGGATATATATTCTCTTGCATTATAGAGAGACATATGTTATCGTATACAAATAATAATAATGACTAATAATTGATTGGATTTATATAGCACTTTTCTACCAACTGAGGTACTGAAAGTGCTTTTTATAGTAGGGGGAAACTCACCTCATCCACCTCAGTGATGCAAGGCGACCATTTTTTTGTACAAGAACTCTCACTACACATCAGGTGAGGAGTGATATATGCCAATTAGGAATGAAAGGGATGATTGGTTGGCCATGATGGAGCGTTGCCAGGTAGAACATTTTGCCATGACACCAGGGTGAACACCCCTACTCTTACAATAAGCGCCAAAGGATTTTGAATAACCACAGAGTCAGGATACGCGTTTAACTTCCCATCCAAAAGACAGCACCCTACGCAGGGCAATGTTCCCTAATGTAATCAAGGTTTGAAATGATTATTTTAGTCAAACATATCTGTTTTGGCTTCTTGTGATCAATTTGCAGTCTAACTTTTTAAATGTTTTATGATCTCTCCCCCCGACCATCCACTCTAGATGAAATTGGTGATCCCTGATAAGCATGACTTGTCAAATGAATTTTCAGATATAACGGTTAACCGCTAACGTCCCTATTTGCGGTACACTCATGATCATTCATTCCTTCAAGTGTCGAGGCGTTCAAGCCATGGTCAGTATTACACTAGTGTTTTCTGTGTGCAACCCTAATCACAGAGTGATGCTACAGTAACTAGGGGAAGTGAGACTTGTTATAGGCATTCATCTCATAAGAGTTGCATTCATGACATGGTGTCAAATACAGTTAGTATAATGAGCTGCTGTAGTAGTTCTCTATGAGTTGAAAGGTGGATTGGTGCAATTGCACCTAAACAGAATTCACATTCTATGAACATATGTAAACCATAGAGCATAGCCTAATATAACAATTATCCATATTTATTTATGAACTGTAGCCCCCCCAAGACTTGACTCCTGACAGATTATACAGGATGCCTGGCTTGCTTTGGTAGGGCTCGATGGGTGTCCTTTGTGTCCTGGTAGGACCCAGTCTGCCCCTCTCACTTCTATTGTTTGTTGTCATGTTTGAATGAATGTTTGTCACTGTGCTGTTGTCTTTGTACATTTAAAATAAGAGTATATAATAAAACAACTAAGTAGTTGGATTTATGCCAATGAATATGCCCATTTGCTTTAAGGGGC
Organism: Oncorhynchus nerka; assembly: GCF_034236695.1. Classification (NCBI taxonomy): domain Eukaryota; kingdom Metazoa; phylum Chordata; class Actinopteri; order Salmoniformes; family Salmonidae; genus Oncorhynchus; species Oncorhynchus nerka. The sequence goes on from NC_088421.1 coordinate 2,030,551, forward strand.
ATATACACTCGCAAAGAGTCTCCTGACAGTCCTCCACAAGGCTGCTTTTTTTATTATTATTTTTTTAACAGTAAATTGAACTAATGGATTGCACCTTTTTAAGGACATAGAGCACTTATGATCAGTTCCTAATGTGTTCTCGTTTCGGCCACTTTCCTTCCCTTTTTTTTAGTTACAATGAGATCCACAAGTTCCACACCCAGATACTGAGAGTGAAGGACCGGGATGACTTCCCCATGGTGCTGGTGGGGAACAAGGCTGACCTGGACCAGTCGAGAGCGGTACTGGCTTTCACTCTCACTCTCAGTCATGTTAAAGGAGATCTTCTGCTAGCTATAATAATGCCAATTTAGATCCTACTGGTTCAAATTCTCCGGCCTCAAATACCTTTGAGTTGCCAACAGGTGGCGAGTGGCTACAAGTGTTTCTTTGGCTAGATCAAATACCACCACCTTACTCTTAACTCAGTTTACCGGAATAAGGAAATGAAACTGCTGTTGGCCTGGCAGGTGCTTTTTAACCTGAGTGCATGTACCTCTCTCTCTGTACTGTCTGTAGATCTCCAGAGAGGAGGCCCAGGGCTTTGCCAGAGAGAACAGGATCCATTACATGGAGGCCTCTGCTAAGAACCGCTACAACGTAGACGAAGCCTTCCTGGAGGTGGTGCGAGCTATAAGGTAACGTTAACAGCTAGAAAGCTGTAAGCTACTTTATTATAGGTCATCAAGTTTATAGCTAGATGATTAGAAGAGTTGGTGACCAGAGGCAGAGTTGAGGGACATACATTTTAGTGTCCATTATAGCCTACTCCTGAGTCAAAGTATCCAATGCTCTCTCTTTTTCTCTCTCTTTTAAAAACACAGAAAGTTTCAGGAGACTGAGAGTCCCCCTCTACCTGCAAACCACACAGGAAAACGGAAGAGCGGTGGCTGCCCCTGCACCCTCCTTTAACTGCCCCCTCCCATGGCATAGCACTGTTGTCACAGAGACCAAAACCCCCTCACCTCACCACTGATACAAGTCTTGTCTGACTTACCTGGAGGGAAATGGGAGGATTTGGCAAGGGAGGGAAGAGATATACACTTGGAAATGCAAAAACTGTATGGTGAGGTTTGGGTAATTGGGCAGGGATGCTTACGGCAATGGTGGGCAAAGTGGTGGAGTGATATGTTTTCATTCACACTTATAAATTAGCATCTTCAAACTTTTTTTATATACTTTTTTTGTATTTGTGGTATTATTTCATTATTGTGCAAGGATGTAAAGGGAGAGGCCTTGGGCTAGATGAGAAGAGAGTGAGAGATGAGTCTATAGACTGAAGAAAGAAAGAGTAGGGATGGTAAAAGAGTGAGATCTCACAGATACTGTGTTTTGGGTAGCTTCCTACATTGGGTCAACCTGATGGAAGTCACTGATTTGACATTGCTGGAAGGAATGGATAATTTAGGAACTAGAGGGCGCTATCATTCATACCTACAACAGAAAATGAAAGGAGCCCAGTTAAACTGAATCAACAAATTAGATTTTTAAGAGGGAAAGCTGAAGCAAAATGAGAGTGAAACGATGTGTTTGAAAGAATGGTACTTTTCACAGTGTGGTATACAGAATATATCATATTTTTTTGCACAACTTCAACGTAGGCAAAAGTAGTTTGACACTAAAGTGCTATTGTTTATTTTAAAATGACTGGGTGGATGTTTAGGCATGTCCAGGTTCTTTTGTCTATGCATACAGGTGTAGGCCTGCTTTTTAAGTCATTTTTATTGTTATGCTCTTTGCAAATGTTTAAATGTCACACCGCTACCAACCATGTACATCAATGAGTTCGTTTTTGAATGGTATTAAATGAATGAGTCAAAGCTAATGAAAATCTGTTGAAAAGCTTCAGACAAGGCATCAACTGTCGACAACTGTTGATGAAAAACAGAAAGTGACAGAACATGGGTAAGTTGACATATAAATACATCCCAAGATTTACGCCCATTGGTTGAGAGAGATGATGGTGATAATTGCAAGAGTGAGCCCATAGGCTGAACAGCAAGCATGAGGAATGGACATTACTGTGCGGTGCTGATAGGCTATACGGTAAATGGGTGAATTACATTCCGGACGTGGCTAATAGGAAAGAGAAGACTCTATGCTGATAACACGTTCGTATTCATTCCCACTATGTCCATACAATAGGAAGCTAAGTAAGTTATGTTTTGCTTACTTGAAGTTACCTGAGCAGTCAGACCAGCCTTCCTGATTTAACTTTTGTAAACTACATGTGTCTGTCATGAAATAACTTGTTTGTTTAGAGGATATATAGCACTGGTCTTGCAAACCTTCATATAGATGTAATTAACACATGACAATCCCTTGGGCGATATTTCACGCAAAGCAGGATAGCCATCTAACGTTCTGAAATATTCTGAATCTGCTCCAAATTTGTGAGTTGAGTCGGACTCAACTCTGACCCTAAAAATATTTGAGCTGTTTGATTAATCATTTGAGTTATTGATGATTGGTTCTCACAAGCTGGCTATCTTATTTTCTTTGTGAACGGGAACCGTGTTGATGTTGGATCCACATTTGTCCCACATTGTTCTTTACCTAATTATAAAATAATGCATTGACTCAGTGCTATTAATGCAGTGTAATAAACCACAAAAAAAAGTATTGTACTTAAATCTGTTATGTAGTTATTTTTAACAGCAGAAAGCCGTTTGTAATTCTTATACCAATTAATCTCAAACTATATCAAACTTGCACCCTGTAATCCATCAGTATCTGCCATGTGTATTTTGTACTGAAATAAACCAAATACCTTTTGTACACGTCACAATTTTAAAAAACAAACATTATTACTCTAATCAAGTCTGGACACAACTTCTTTTTCTACTTTACTATTTCTCATCAACAGTATTGGTGAAGGCTTGGTGACAGGAAAGTAGCGAGAGGAAAGCAATGAGAAAAAGGAGCATGTAAATGTACAGATCAATAAAAAGGACTGTTTGAATTGGGATGTTCATGCTCAAAAATATGATGGTAGCCTGTGGGGTTCATGGGTTCGAATCCAGCCCACTGCCCTTTGATTCGCCCTCTCCATCTTCCCATTCTTTCCAACATTGTTCTATGCTTAAATAAAAGCTAAACAAATATATCAAATAAAAGACCTTTTAACCCTTTTGTAGTGTTTGGGTCTGTGGGATGAATTTTTCAATGTTTACTAAAATAATTAATTGTATTATTTTCATTTTTTTCAACCTGAGACTCATTGGCCTTGGCTCATTTTCTATGAAGAACATGCAAAATAACACATTTTCATTGAGTGCACCCCCCTGCACATTTATATTACATATGTGGTGTTGGGATCCACTGGACCCGAGGGTAATAAAAGTGTAGGTGTGTGTAGGTGAAAACAAGTCATACTTAAACAAGAAGGTTGTCTTCCTCCTCCTTGGGCCTGCTGTTTCAATATAGCACCAAGAACCTGTCTGTCTCCCGCTTTTCTCGCATTCTATACCCTTTGTTGTGTGTGAAAATACACACTGTTATTACATTACATTATTTCGATACATTGTAAAAAATAAAATAAAAAGCTGTATTTTCCCACACTATCCCAGCCAGGTGCAAATTGGGGGAGGGACACAACAAATAGCTTTGCATGTGTGGCTCCTTACCACAATCAATCAGCATGGCAAAAATAATCTCTGTTCAGAGGGCCTTAGAAATATTTTTTGCAGAGAGAGAGGCTAGTGTGGAAAGAGCGTCTTCCACTTGAAGATGAAGAATTTTCAGAAATATGAGGATCTTTTCTCTGTCAATTTGGAGTCTGACAGTGAGTTGGACGGAGAGGATGAGAATGACCCTCAGCCAGCCCTTCAGCAGCCAGCCCTAGGACCAGCCCTTCAGCAGTCAGCCCCAGCCCTTCAGGAGTCAGGACCAGCCCTTCAGGAGTCAGGACCAGCCCTTCAGCAGCCAGGACCAGCCCTTCAGCAGTCAGGACCAGCCCTTCAGCAGCCAGCCCCAGGACCAGCCCTTCAGCAGCCAGGACCAGCCCTTCAGCAGCCAGCCCCAGGACCAGCCCTTCAGCAGCCAGGACCAGCCCGTCAGCAGTCAGGACCAGCCCTTCAGCAGCCAGGACCAGCCCTTCAGCAGTCAGGACCAGCCCTTCAGCAGCCAGCCCCAGGACCAGCCCTTCAGCAGCCAGGACCAGCCCTTCAGCAGTCAGGACCAGCCCTTCAGCAGCCAGCCCCAGGACCAGCCCTTCAGCAGCCAGGACCAGCCCTTCAGCAGTCAGGACCAGCCCTTCAGAAGCCAGCCCCAGGACCAGCCCTTCAGCAGTCAGGACCAGCCCTTCAGCAGCCAGCCCCAGGACCAGCCCTTCAGCAGCCAGGACCAGCCCATCAGCAGCCTACAGGGGGAGAAATATGGATGCCAGAAAATTGTGAAATTGAATGGTCTTCTTGCCCAAAGGAATGACCCGCCGCATGGCTGCCAATGTGATAAGGATGCAACCTGGGCCGATGCGGATGGCGGTTACTCAGGTGCAGGACATAAAGTCTTCTTTTGAACTGTTCATCTCAGACACCATCCAGAAAATCATTCTGGACTGCACTAATTTGGAGGGAAGGCATGTTTTTGGAGAGAGATGGAAGGATATGGACCATTTACATGCATACTTTGGGGTTCTTATCCTTGCTGGTGTTTTCAGATCCAATGAGGAATCCACAGAAACCCTGTGGGATGCAAAAACTGTGCAACAATGTCTCTGGAAAACTTCCCCATTCTTTCCAGGATCATCCACTTCGATAACCGAGACACCAGACCAGCTCTGCAGCAAAGAGACAAGTTTGCTGCAATCAGGTCAGTGGGGGACAAGTGGGTTGACCACCTTCCCCTGTTTTATAACGCTGGGCCCAACATTACTGTTGATGAGCAGCTTATGCCATTTAGGGGCTGCTTTTATTGATAAATGTCAAATATGAACCATGTATGCTGTCTATATTGCTTGTAATTTATATAAGTCAACATCTAAGTATTAAGTATACAATACCAAAGTCCACTGCCCCAAGGGTTATCTATTTTACCATCATACCCATGAATGGATGATAAGGCTCCTGTTTCAATGACAGGGCCCAGGGGTCATACATTCCTCACCTTAGCCACCTGCCTGTGGCTATAGCATAGTATTGAATGTCGTTACAATGGTAAACATAACAAATCTGTAACGTTTTAATTTACAGAAAATTCTAGTTTTATCATAGGCTAAGGTGACATGATGGCAACTGTTTGCATGTGGGATATGTGTACCCAAGATCCTGGTTGATCTCTCTTCCTCTCTTTCACACACTGACGCGCACACAATTTCGGGAAACTCCCCCTTTCTGCCCTCACACCCCCATGAGCATAAGGCATGTTGTAAAACAGGTATGTCATGTCGTGTGACGTTTTGGCAGGGTGTTTGCCTGACAGGTACATTTGGGTAGATGTTTTACCTGTCGTAAATTAGCACAATTTTTTTTATAATAAACAATTGAATTAGCATATAATAGCTCATAGTAATTGTTTAAGTTAAGGGAAGCCTGGGTGAGCGAGCTGTAAATAGAGGATTAAATATTTTTTCACAAGTTTCGAGGCGGAAACACCAAAGACACAAGGTAAGCATAATATTTTCTTGTTTTAACGAATTAGGCTAAACGATCAATTATTTTCGACCAAAATTATTGGGCTGGCATCACTGGCCATTTGTTTAATATCGATATGACTACAGCTATGCTAGTTAATTGTCGTTAATTGTACTTTCTCTTTTCCCAATGCAGCCGAACAAATATTTTGTTAAAATAGATAAATAAAATGTGATTTCTTTATATTTCTTATTATTAAGTAGGCCTACCTACTATAATTAGGGCTACGATACGCTACAATGTAGGTGTTTGTTCCTATGTGATTCAATTCTGTTACATAGAAACGTTCTAAAAGTAGCTCTTGTTTCGTTTTAACCTGCGCCTCTAGAGGGCGACATAGTCAAACAAAATGGCTGTTTTTCAGGATCACCTTTTTCTGGTGTGGGTGTGCGCCCTTTTTACATAAAAAAAATCACTGAATAATGTGTTGAGTATTGGATATTAATTTAGAGCAATAATTAATAAATACATTTTGTTGCAGTTGTCGCTCCTGCTTGAGAAATGCCAGGCTTGGCAGAGATATGTATTGGCATGCTGTCGCTGCTCCCCCTGGCTTGGGCCAGAGTAGTCTACAGCCACAATGAAGGTAAACACACATCTGTTCAGTAGCAGTGTGTGGGTAAAATCACTGGGGAAGCCAAGCCAGAAAAAAAAATCCATATTACAACCTATGTGTTGTGATAATTGTGATGTTTGCTGTATAACCTGTTAGTTCATATGCCTTGCCACCGTGATACATAGGCTTAAGGCTGAGACAAAATAAGGAGACAGTGACAGAATAAATTCGACCACACAAATCATCACAAACCCGGAGAGTAACCTCTGTCTGATGAAGTCCACAAAGCATATTGCATGTAACAAACAGTTACATGACCTACAGCATCGTCAAGCAAGTTAATGTTTCTGACATTTTCTGACTACTAAACAACTATTGATTTAGAACCACGGACAGTTACCGCAAGTTGCAAAGAAACAGGAGCTGCCTCCACCTATTCCAGTGCCATTTCAGCTTCAACATCATCAAATCACCTATGCTTAGTCTAATACAGTGACAACTAAAAGATAACAATAAACAACTTTGTTCAATCAACGTAAGCTAAATATGATGTGGCTGTCCATGGTTCTGATTTCTCTGTGTGTGTGTGTGTAAGTAGAAAAAACATATTGACTCACCCTCCTCCTCTCTTTGATGTTGATGATATTGTCTATGACTCTGTCATACACTACACATTTTTAGTTTTTGTTCTAGGCTACCTGGCTAAAATGCTTGCTCGCTAACTTCATGGGCAACAATGAGCCAGCTAGTTAACATTAGCCTACTACATCTAGCTACATATTGAACTTTCATCCTCTCGGACCAGGGGCACAATGTATGAATTTATAGTTGGATCAGAATCTCTGTTATAATCATTGGCCAGTACGGAGAATGAAGTAAAACCACAAGTCCAAATCCCTTTCTCCATCCATGGGTAAGTTAGGAAAGGGCCAATTTTAGCTAGCTAGCCACCGGAGGACAACGACAACAATTCACATTTTCCTGTCAGTGATTGGTGTGAAGCCAAATCCAAACGGGCTTCCCTTGACACTTTTTTTGTTGTTGTGCCAGGACCATTCATTTACATTTACATTATATTTAAGTAATTTAGCAGACGCTCTTATCCAGAGCGACTTACAAATTGGCGCGTTCACCTTATGACATCCAGTGGAACAGCCACTTTACAATAGTGCATCTAAATCTTTTAAGGGGGGGGGTGAGAAGGATTACTTTATCCTATCCTAGGTATTCCTTAAAGAGGTGGGGTTTCAGGTGTCTCCGGAAGGTGGTGATTGACTCCGCTGTCCTGGCGTCGTGAGGGAGTTTGTTCCACCATTGGGGGCCAGAGCAGCGAACAGTTTTGACTGGGCTGAGCGGGAACTGTACTTCCTCAGTGGTAGGGAGGCGAGCAGGCCAGAGGTGGATGAACGCAGTGCCCTTGTTTGGGTGTAGGGCCTGATCAGAGCCTGGAGGTACTGAGGTGCCGTTCCCCTCACAGCTCCGTGGGCAAGCACCATGGTCTTGTAGCGGATGCGAGCTTCAACTGGAAGCCAGTGGAGGGAGCGGAGGAGCGGGGTGACGTGAGAGAACTTGGGAAGGTTGAACACCAGACGGGCTGCGGCGTTCTGGATGAGTTGTAGGGGTTTGATGGCACAGGCAGGGAGCCCAGCCAACAGCGAGTTGCAGTAATCCAGACGGGAGATGACAAGTGCCTGGATTAGGACCTGCGCCGCTTCCTGTGTGAGGCAGGGTCGTACTCTGCGGATGTTGTAGAGCATGAACCTACAGGAACGGGCCACCGCCTTGATGTTAGTTGAGAACGACAGGGTGTTGTCCAGGATCACGCCAAGGTTCTTAGCGCTCTGGGAGGAGGACACAATGGAGTTGTCAACCGTGATGGCGAGATCATGGAACGGGCAGTCCTTCCCCGGGAGGAAGAGCAGCTCCGTCTTGCCGAGGTTCAGCTTGAGGTGGTGATCCGTCATCCACACTGATATGTCTGCCAGACATGCAGAGATGCGATTCGCCACCTGGTCATCAGAAGGGGGAAAGGAGAAGATTAATTGTGTGTCGTCTGCATAGCAATGATAGGAGAGACAATGTGAGGTTATGACAGAGCCAAGTGACTTGGTGTATAGCGAGAATAGGAGAGGGCCTAGAACAGAGCCCTGGGGGACGCCAGTGGTGAGAGCGCGTGGTGAGGAGACAGATTCTCGCCACGCCACCTGGTAGGAGTGACCTGTCAGGTAGGACGCAATCCAAGCGTGGGCCGTGCCGGAGATGCCCAACTCGGAGAGGGTGGAGAGGAGGATCTGATGGTTCACAGTATCCAAGGCAGCCGATAGGTCTAGAAGGATGAGAGCAGAGGAGAGAGAGTTAGCTTTAGCAGTGCGGAGCGCCTCCGTGATACAGAGAAGAGCAGTCTCAGTTGAATGACTAGTCTTGAAACCTGACTGATTTGGATCAAGAAGGTCATTCTGAGAGAGATAGCGGGAGAGCTGGCCAAGGACGGCACGTTCAAGAGTTTTGGAGAGAAAAGAAAGAAGGGATACTGGTCTGTAGTTGTTGACATCGGAGGGATCGAGTGTAGGTTTTTTCAGAAGGGGTGCAACTCTCGCTCTCTTGAAGACGGAAGGGACGTAGCCAGCGGTCAGGGATGAGTTGATGAGCGAGGTGAGGTAAGGGAGAAGGTCTCCGGAAATGGTCTGGAGAAGAGAGGAGGGGATAGGGTCAAGCGGGCAGGTTGTTGGGCGGCCGGCCGTCACAAGACGCGAGATTTCATCTGGAGAGAGAGGGGAGAAAGAGGTCAGAGCACAAGGTAGGGCAGTGTGAGCAGAACCAGCGGTGTCGTTTGACTTAGCAAACGAGGATCGGATGTCGTCGACCTTCTTTTCAAAATGGTTGACGAAGTCATCTGCAGAGAGGGAGGAGGGGGGGGGGAGGGGGAGGAGGATTCAGGAGGGAGGAGAAAGTGGCAAAGAGCTTCCTAGGGTTAGAGGCAGATGCTTGGAATTTAGAGTGGAAGAAAGTGACTTTAGCAGCAGAGACAGAAGAGGAAAATGTAGAGAGGAGGGAGTGAAAGGATGCCAGGTCCGCAGGGAGGCGAGTTTTCCTCCATTTCCGCTCGGCTGCCCGGAGCCTTGTTCTGTGAGCTCGCAATGAGTCGTCGAGCCACGGAGCGGGAGGGGAGGACCGAGCCGGACTGGAGGATAGGGGACATAGAGAGTCAAAGGATGCAGAAAGGGAGGAGAGGAGGGTTGAGGAGGCAGAATCAGGAGATAGGTTGGAGAAGGTTTGAGCAGAGGGAAGAGATGATAGGATGGAAGAGGAGAGAGTAGCGGGGGAGAGAGAGCGAAGGTTGGGACGGCGCGATACCATCCGAGTAGGGGCAGTGTGGGAAGTGTTGGATGAGAGCGAGAGGGAAAAGGATACAAGGTAGTGGTCGGAGACTTGGAGGGGAGTTGCAATGAGGTTAGTGGAAGAACAGCATCTAGTAAAGATGAGGTCGAGTGTATTGCCTGCCTTGTGAGTAGGGGGGAAGGTGAGAGGGTGAGGTCAAAAGAGGAGAGGAGTGGAGTGGAAAGAAGGAGGCAGAGAGGAATGAGTCAAAGGTAGACGTGGGGAGGTTAAAGTCGCCCAGAACTGTGAGAGGTGAGCCGTCCTCAGGAAAGGAGCTTATCAAGGCATCAAGCTCATTGATGAACTCTCCGAGGGAACCTGGAGGGCGATAAATGATAAGGATGTTAAGCTTGAAAGGGCTGGTAACTGTGACAGCATGGAATTCAAAGGAGGCGATAGACAGATGGGTAAGGGGAGAAAGAGAGAATGACCACTTGGGAGGGATGAGGATCCCGGTGCCACCACCCCGCTGACCAGAAGCTCTCGGGGTGTGCGAGAACACGTGGGCGGACGAAGAGAGAGCAGTAGGAGTAGCAGTGTTATCTGTGGTGATCCATGTTTCCGTCAGTGCCAAGAAGTCGAGGGACTGGAGGGAGGCATAGGCTGAGATGAACTCTGCCTTGTTGGCCGCAGATCGGCAGTTCCAGAGGCTACCGGAGACCTGGAACTCCACGTGGGTCGTGCGCGCTGGGATCACCAGATTAGGGTGGCCGCGGCCACGCGGTGTGGAGCGTTTGTATGGTCTGTGCAGAGAGGAGAGAACAGGGATAGACAGACACATAGTTGACAGGCTACAGAAGAGGCTACGCTAATGCAAAGGAGATGGGAATGACAAGTGGACTACACGTCTCGAATGTTCAGAAAGTTAAGCTTACATTCACAATTGATCTCACTCAGTTTAGCTTAGCGCTGATTTGCTATTTGCTATTGTTTTATACATCATTTTTTTTCAAGGGAGGACAAATGTTTGCTGGCTTCCCTTGCGTTCAATGCTACGGGCGACAACAATGTCATACACTTTTTGACCAGACAGCATCAAATAGATGGGCACCACATACAGAGACAAAGAGGCACTGTTTCTGATGCTTTCTCCGATGATGTACATTCAGCCTCTTCTTGCAAATTGAAAGAAAATTATGAAACACAGAGCCTAAAGGTGAATTATTTAATGTTTGTTTTTTTTTGTCAATTTTTGGGGGGGGATTGCCTGGTTTCCCTTGGCATCAATGAATACATGCCACTGAGTCTGTTTGTCCTTAACACTCAAGTGTGCACACTAGCATTGAGAGGGAGAGAATGTGTCTGTCCAAATGTGCATTCTGTTCAAACTATTTTGGAGGCAAGTTTACCCCCTTTCACCTTATTTTCATGTAGGGTCATATTAGGCTAGTGGTTCCCAAGCTGTGAGGCATTAAGGAACTATGTTGGGCTTTCAACTTACTCTTGAAAGTTGTAATGGCAGAATGCTAAATGTGCAATTTTGTGATTGGATAGTGAATCAGCAATTTTCCTATTGTCATGTCAGTCATTGCAAACCTTTAGAGAGCTATTTATAACATGTCAGAAACGTTTTCTTTTAGCCCATTGATTTTGTTATAATGTTTGTCACTCAGTTATCACATGAACATATACAAGACATGGCAAAATGTGTAGAATTGCAAGAATGTGCTTTAAAATGTCCAAAAAGTCACCACCCCATGGAATAATGTATAGAATTGCAGGAAATAAGTTTGAAATGTGCAAAATTCTCTCAAACAAGAGGGGTGTGACCAGTTTGTGTCATGGACGGTGTAGGGGAGGAGGTGTTCCCCAATGATAGAAGAGTGAAAAAGATTGGGAACCACTGTGTTAGGCAATTGTTATTTTGCTTCACTCTTTCTATTTCTATCTGATTGTGAGGTTATCTATTCAATACTGACTTTTCTCTTGTCTGTCGAAGTCAGACTTGTGATAAATGATTGCTAGTGTGTGTGTGAGAAAGAGGCTCTGTCTCTATCTCTGACACCATTGCGATTTATATCAACCTCAATCTCATTTTCATGAATATCCTCTCTCTCTCGGTCTGTCTTATTCCTTCTCTGTCTCTCGCACGATGTCTCTCTCTCTTTTTCTCTCTCTTTCTGGGTCCAGTGTTCCTGGGACAACAGTCTGCGTCCTCGTACCTGTCTCGCTCGCTGCTCTGGAACAAATGGGACCTGGAGCTGGTGACGCCAGACAGCCTTGAGAGGGAGTGCATAGAGGAGGTGTGCACCTACGAGGAGGCCAGGGAGGTGTTTGAGGACACACCCCAAACGGTGAGGGAAGGGGGCAGTGAATGTGTTTGTACCTTTCATGAAAGTCTGTTGGAAATTGTTTTATTTACGCACATTAAGAATACTGTAAGCTTGTTCAATTAATTGACTAATTGAATTTTCTATTTTCCCCAGAATGTATTTTGGAACACATATTCCAGCAGTCACAGTAAGATATTTTTTGGGGGTCATTTATAAACCTATACGAAGTCAATGTTGACATTTACATTCTCACTACTGTCCTCATGTTTTTCTATGGATGATGCTAGCATTGATGATTTATCATCGCACAGGCTATAATATTAATATAATGTACATTGCAAATGTATTTATTGTGTTGGTTCTTTAGATACAGCTCCCAGAGTGGATGTGTCGGGTCTAGTGGCAGGAATCTTGGCTATTCTAGTGTCTGCTGTCATAGCCACGGTACTGGGCTGCTACTGTTACAAGAACAAAGCTGGTAGGACGGCAGGCAGGTAAGATTGAGTGTGTGTGTTGTGTCTATGTATGTTAGTGTGTCGATCTTAGAGTGTAAGTCTGTATAGTATAGCCTACCTAACCTAAGGCATCTATTGCCTGGTTGCCCTACCTGTCAGCAAATTTAATACGATAAAGTAGGCCTACGTAATCCCTGGTAACACTACATTGTAGCAACATATATGATGAAGTACATTGTATTTTATTATTTTTTAATTACAGTAGCCTATATAAGGTAGTAGCAACATGATAAAATAGGCCTATGTAATCCTGGATAGCCCTACATAGCAGAAACAATATTTCAGAAATTAACAATGGACTCTTGAGTCTTCCCATTATTTGGTGTGTGTGTGGGCAAAATTACTTGTGTGTAGCCTAACCTAGTATGACTTTTATGTAATGTTTCAGTGCTCCAGTGAGGATGGTTGTGGATGGCCAGCCTGCCCCAGAGACAGTGCCTCTGGCTGGGATCATCGCTCCAGGACTGCCCTCCTACGGCGAAGCCCTGACACGCAGTGGGCAGCATGACGCGCCCCCGCCACCTTACTCTGGGTAGGTCTGTGTGTGTGTGTATCACAGGAGGTTGGTGGCACCATAATTAGGGAGGCCGGGCTCATGGTAATGGCTGGAGCAGAATGAGTTGAATGGTATCAAACACATGGTTTTAAGCAAACCAGACTGCACAATTTAAAAAATGTTTATTGATGGATAGCCAGGGGCACACTGCAACACTCAGACATAATTTACAAACAAAGCATTTGTGTTTAGTGAGTCTGCCAGGTCAGAGGCAGTAGGGATGACCAGGGATGTTCACTCGTGTGAATTGGACGATTTTCCTATCAAAATGTAACAAGTACTTTTGGGTGTCAGGGAAAATGTATGGAGTAAAAAGTACATTTATTTTCTTTAGGAATGTAGTGAAGTAAAAGTTGCCGAAAATATTAATAGTAAAGTACAGATACCCCCCCAACAACTAATTTAGGGGTACTTTTTTTCCACAGGGGGGCGCCATCAGTACCTCCTGACCCAGCTGACAATACTGAGATTACTGCAAATACTGAGGACACTGAGTGAAAAGGAGGAAAAGGACATTTTAAAAAAGGGCCATTCATGAAGAGTGGGTGTGTGTGTGTTACAAGCATCAATTGGAGTTCTGGACAGTTATAAGTGAGCACAGCTGTGAACATTTCAACTCCTGTGAGTTGTTGAAATAGATACGGGAAATGTCCATATAATAGGAGAGCATTTCAATTTATTTATTTTTCGGAGGGAGAGGGGAGTTCATAGGGGGGCAAGGCTGAAGGATGTTATAGATAGAGAAATTAGGGGAATGGGATGAAAACTTGTTAAGAGGTTACCTGTGAGAAAGAGAAGCAATCCCTTGATTGCAAAATGCATCATATGGGGATGATTCCTGTATTTTGAAAGTTGACAACTTGATTGATGACAAGCAAAACATTTTGGGACTATTTCAACAATGGGCTAATGGAATTTCCTTTAATATGTATAAACTAGCAGATGGTATAGAATTTAGGTCAACATGTTTGTTTTATCTCGGTTGTTTCTATCTGTATTGGTACATGACAGACCGCTCTGAAATTAAGTCTATATTTATACACATTTCTTATTCAAAACATTTGAATAAAACGTTTTGCACCTAGCCCACTGGTCAATCAGACAGTCATCTAGATTCCATAGAGTTGCACGTTTATTTTTTCCCCCGATTCAGAAATTAGTCATCCAAAATGTTACGGTACTGATTACTTTATTGTTTGTTTAACCTTAATCAGTAACGGCTACATTTGAAGTAATCCGCCCAACCCTGTATATATCTGCACTCTTTAATCGAAATGTACCCTTTTGGCCTGTGCTACACTGTATTCTGTCTGAGAATATTCTCTGTGTATATGACTAAAGGCTGGCCAGTCTGCATCTGAGGTGACCGTATAGCATTTACTACGATGCTGCCTCCGAAGACATCAGGGCCTTCATACTTCTTGTGCTTAGCTGAGCCGAGCTATTGTGAAGGAATTTGTCAAGGAAGTGAGTTCGTGTTTATACTGGACCTCCCGCTCCCACCTACCCTCAACCAATCATGTCAATGCGGAGCTATACAGAGCCCTTCGCTTTGTTACAAATTTTGAGAGGCGCACGGCGGGTACAGCGCATGATTTGGCCTCTGCATTCCTCTGGTGGCTCCGCAATTGCGTCACACCCGTCATACGAAGTCTCTGACCACATTTCGGATCAAACATAAATTGGCTTTTAGAAAGAGTTGGATTTAGCAGACACTGCGTATGTGTGTGCGCACTGGAGAGGGAGAGAAAGCGAGTGAGTGGGGAGAGGGAGGGAGTGTGCTAACATGCGATCCAACCAGCCGCTCTAAAAAATGGCGTCTTAAGAAGAAAATGATGTGTAACCCTCACATCAAGATTCTAGTATGGCCGCGAAACCTCTCTTCAATTCTCTCAGGTCTATTCATAATTGGTTTTTACAAAAGAACGCGAGGAACAATACAATATATGTTGATGCGCGGTACGAATATTGTAGTCGTTGCCAAAGTCAGAAGGCCCGCCTACTTGACCAATCAGATGAGGGAGTGGATTACGCGTATGCTGACCAGTTTGCAGGGGCAGACGAGAGACATGCATTTTATGCTGCGTTCAAATGGTAGTCGGATCTAGGATACTGACATTTCTGGCTTGCTAAATGGTTGTAGATATGCACGTGCCGCGTTCAACGAATCATCAAGTCGGAAATTCTAGTTCCGACTAGTAAGTGAACGCGGCACCATTTTTATCACAATGATTTCTTTATTTATTAGCTGTAATAAAACCAACCGTTTTAAATGTAAAGTGGTAATCGGATGTCTTTTTCAAACTCAGCTTGAAAGCTTATCTTTCTTTGAAAATCAGCTTGTTTTCCCTTACTCAGTTACTTGTTTTAACCCAAAATAGGTTTACTCCAATATCAGCATTGTTTTTAAAATGGCATGTAAAGACAGACAAATTGACACACCTTGAAAACGTACACAGTTTCACATAAAATGTTTTTTTTATTTTTAAATGTTTTTTTGTTGTTGTTGCCTGATTTAAGATAAACTTCAACCCTTTTACTTTATTTGGCACCTAGGAACGTACTATAGTCATTTATTTAACTTGACAGTACACCTTTTTGGTATTTTGTACCAGTTTTTGTCTCAGTACAAAGGCATGGTCTTCAAACATTTAATAATTATTATGATTAATTGGACTTACATGGCACTTTAGACACCCAAAGCTCTTTACAGTGTAAGGGGAAACTCACCACCCTAACCCCACTTGGTGCCTTCAGAAAGTATTAAAACCCCTTGACTTATTCCACATTTTGTTGTGCTTTTTTTATACCCATCAGAACAGGTGCCCTTCTTTGCGAGGCTTTGGGAAACCTCCCTGGTCTTTGCGGTTGAATCTGTGTTAGAAATTCACTGCTCGACTGAGTGACCTTACAGATAATTGTATATATGGTGTACAGAGAAGAGGTAGTCATTCAAAAATCATGTTAAACACTATTATTGCATTCAGAGTGAGTCCATGCAACTTATTATGTGACTTGTTAGGCACATTTTTACTACTGAGCTTATTTAGGCTTGCCATAATCAAGGGGTTGTATACCTATTGACTCGACATTTCAGCTTTTCATTTTTTATTAATTTGTAAAAAAAAATATATATATATATATGATAATTCCACTTTTGACATTATGAGGTATTGTGTGTAGGCCAGTGACACAAGCTACATTTAAACCATTTTAAATTCAGTCTGTAGCACAACAAAATGTGGAAAAAGTCAAGGGGTGTGAATATTGTCTAAAGGCCCTGTACATACTCTTTATTTGTATTTATTTTATTGGCCCATCCACTCCCCTCTTTGGATGACAAAGGTAACCTTGTTTTTCTTTTTAATTGAAATAATTGTACAGATATTCTTTCATATACTGTACATTATTCATAAACTTCACATACATGGTCATTTTATACACAGTATAACATGATAGGAATACAGTTTTATATACACATTACACATAAAATGGTACTCATCATTACATAAAGCCCCATCTTTATATTTTATTGAGGTACACTCCATTGTTGGTTGGTTGGTACTTTAACATTATTAAAATGAAATTAATGTAAAAGTGTATGGTATAAATTACAGTGATCGGTCTTTGAACTTACTGCCTTCATGTTCATTTCAGCAGCATATTTATATTTGGCTTTTGTTTGTCTGTCTTTTCCATGGTGGCATTCATGTCTTTGTGCTCACAACTTCAAGTTGGGAGACTTTTACTCTCCCAACTGAGTTTTTTTTCCCCCTGCCAAAGGCTGAGCATCTGTTGAAGCTCAAGAATATTAGAATGAAAGGCTTGTAGGGAAACTAGCAATGTTGCTCCATCAAATAGAATAACTTCTATGTGCTTGGAATGGAATCCCATATGCTTGCTAAGCTAGCTCATTTTACATGAGCGTAACAAAAGTTACCTACTTGTTATCGAAAAAAGAAAAGCCAATTTACCCTTTTGCCCAAAACTTTTGTCCTTTCTCAATGTTATGCATTTGAGTGACGTTGTGTATTTGGATATCACCCTCCTTCATCTGATTGGTCGTGTAGGCGGGCTTTCTGAGCCGGTTAGAGATGATCCAATCGCTGAATACTTTTTGTCCATCACGCCTGGCAGTCTCCGACTGAAGTATGCTGCGAACAGAGACCAGTCAAATAATTCCGTTTGATTCGTCAGGCACGCACGGTGTATACGAGTGCATTACGGTCTGTGAACATAAATTCTACACAATTAGTGCAGATCTAGCGCCCACTATCGGCTGCCTATGCTACCAATATTAGGGAGGAGGTGTGTGTAAATGTATTTTGAAGAGGGAACTGGCATGCCAAAATATAAACAATAGACACTGTCGCTATAATAGAATCGCCACATTTTATATATATATATATATTCCAAATAAATGTAGAAATGCAATACTTCAACAACGTAGGGGACAGGGGATTGTAAGAGAGCGTACATCATTCTAGAGTGAAACATGGGCACCAAATATTTTGCTTTGCACAGACTGGTTTAGGCTACGCGCTAGCATCAGCTGAATCGCTGGTGGTGCCGAGAAGGACAATAGACATTGAAATATATAGCGAGTTGAAGAGGGGAGGGAAGGAAGAAACCGGATTTTTGTGGTGGTGGTTGGTGATTCATGTCTTTGTGCTCACAACTTCAAGTTGGGAGACTTTTACTCTCCCAACTGAGTTTTTTTTCCCCCTGCCAAAGGCTGAGCATCTGTTGAAGCTCAAGAATATTAGAATGAAAGGCTTGTAGGGAAACTAGCAATGTTGCTCCATCAAATAGAATAACTTCTATGTGCTTGGAATGGAATCCCATATGCTTGCTAAGCTAGCTCATTTTACATGAGCGTAACAAAAGTTACCTACTTGTTATCGAAAAAAGAAAAGCCAATTTACCCTTTTGCCCAAAACTTTTGTCCTTTCTCAATGTTATGCATTTGAGTGACGTTGTGTATTTGGATATCACCCTCCTTCATCTGATTGGTCGTGTAGGCGGGCTTTCTGAGCCGGTTAGAGATGATCCAATCGCTGAATACTTTTTGTCCATCACGCCTGGCAGTCTCCGACTGAAGTATGCTGCGAACAGAGACCAGTCAAATAATTCCGTTTGATTCGTCAGGCACGCACGGTGTATACGAGTGCATTACGGTCTGTGAACATAAATTCTACACAATTAGTGCAGATCTAGCGCCCACTATCGGCTGCCTATGCTACCAATATTAGGGAGGAGGTGTGTGTAAATGTATTTTGAAGAGGGAACTGGCATGCCAAAATATAAACAATAGACACTGTCGCTATAATAGAATCGCCACATTTTATATATATATATATATTCCAAATAAATGTAGAAATGCAATACTTCAACAACGTAGGGGACAGGGGATTGTAAGAGAGCGTACATCATTCTAGAGTGAAACATGGGCACCAAATATTTTGCTTTGCACAGACTGGTTTAGGCTACGCGCTAGCATCAGCTGAATCGCTGGTGGTGCCGAGAAGGACAATAGACATTGAAATATATAGCGAGTTGAAGAGGGGAGGGAAGGAAGAAACCGGATTTTTGTGGTGGTGGTTGGTGTGACCCCCCCACCCACCCCCTCCTTCCCTCTGTATCCTCCATTATCCCCCTCCTCCTTCTCCTCCCCTCCATTCCTCTCCCCCTCGGTGCTGGTCTCAGTCTTGAGGACTTGCTAG
This sequence comes from Oncorhynchus nerka, assembly GCF_034236695.1. Classification (NCBI taxonomy): domain Eukaryota; kingdom Metazoa; phylum Chordata; class Actinopteri; order Salmoniformes; family Salmonidae; genus Oncorhynchus; species Oncorhynchus nerka. Next base: position 2,049,224 of record NC_088421.1, read on the forward strand.
TGAATCGGGAGAAATAAACAGACACTGAGCAGAGGGGGAAAAAAGGACACAGGGAGTGATAGCGTGCGAGAATTTAAGACATCTCCTCCCTCCCCTACCCCCTCACTATCTCTCCATCTTCATCTCTTTTCTTTAATGGAAAGAAATTATCCTGGTACAGGGTTCGGTGATTTGGGCGCTGGTACGGGATGGAGTTACGAGAGATCGGCCAAGGCAAGGTAAGCATTTGTACCCGTACATGTGCGCCCTCATACATTGGATGCATAAATATGCTTAGCTTGCTGTAACAATGCCCATGCCGATAGAGGCAATGCAATCTGTGCTCCCTCTATCGCTCCGATTATATATATAGATTACATTGTTTGCAAGCGCCAGGTAGACTATAGCAAGGCTATCAGTATTGTCATTAGCAAGATTGGGGGGGGGGGGGGGGGTCTTGAAGATGCAAGGAACGCGATTGAGAGTTAATACGCGATACGGAAGGTAGACCGAGACAGAAAAAAAGAGGGGCGAAAAGAGGGGGGATGGGTTGTACTTGGGAGGATACAGCTAGCTTTAGCTGGCTAGTGAATAATCAGAAATGAAGAAAAATAATCATGTAATGATATTTGCAAAGAACTTTAGCATTTTTCACAATATTCCATAATTATATGAATGCATACGGGGTTGTCTTTACTAATGCATTGATTGCGTAATACGTTTACAAAGCAATGGTTGGTGCTAATTAGCTATACAAACCAAATGTATTTGACGATGCAAAATGCAATGTTTGTAGCTAGGCTACTGTCGGCAGATTACTGTAGCTAGCACACTGTCTACAAATGAAATTGCCTTTATGCTAGAAATGGTGGTGCTGCAGGGTTGCTTTTTCATCGTCTCACATTCTCGCAAATACACTGTAAGATGAGTGTAGGCTAAATCAAATCAAGATATGCAGCTATATCATCAAACAATTAAGAGTAAACACTTTCCATAACTTAAACTAATAACAGTGACAATTTTGTGACAGCTAGCTAGTGAATTGTAAGGTATTTTAATTAACTCACTCTGCAAGCACGAGTACATTTAAATCCCATTATTAAAGCAGCAGCAGTTGCAGCATGGATGTTAGTGCAAATGTTTTTCTATATTGGGATAATAACTCCAAGATAGCTTTAAGCCTAGAAATTGTATTGATGGAAACTTGAATAAATTGGTAACGGTACACCGTGTGTAATACAGTAACTGTCTAACTTCACTCTCAAGTTTAGGTGATAGGCGTATTATTAACAGGTGCAATGATAGGTGTATTACTTTTTTGTGTGCACCAACTGCATTTTCATTCATGCGAGAAAAACCTCTACTAGCTATAGCCATTTTGGGGTAAAGTTAGCTAGCTTAAAGGTTACAGGTAACTGTTGTCCTTGCTAGCTAACGTTAGTTGTTCTGTTCAAGTTAAATTATTCTGCATTGACTCAAGGCTGCAGGTCTTTGGCTACAAAGTAAAATGTATAAGAATCGATCATAAACACCAACGAATGCCATTAGCTAAAACGATGGCTTGTGTGATGTTTGCCAGAACTCACTACCCAGCTAGCTAACTCATGTTATGCGGTATTGAGAGACAGTTGCTTAACCGAACGTTAGCCAGCTAACATTAACGCGTTAGCTACTGGTAAAATATCTCAAATCATCTCTAATTTCCGTTAACGCATGAATTAAAACGGGAATGATATATCATGTTAGAACGTTATTAATGTAACGAAATGTTACCATGTTTGACATTGTCTGTCTTAAAATGCCCCGTCTCCTGTGTTTTTAATGATTTGGGGCCTACTTACATTTCAAAGGCTACGCACATTACCAGTCGTCGCCGGGACAACCAAATCAATCTTGCTACAGAGTACGTTTACATGTAGCAACAGTGTAGCTCGCAGTAAACACCAGTTTATTTGGATAATTTGTTTTTAAAATGCAGATACTGTGAAATTCCCGATTGGCGATAAGATTTAATATGAGCAAAATACCATTGCATAATGGTTGTAAGGGACATAACTCTCAAGTATTAGTCCCACAGGCAAATAAATGTTGCATTCTGACTGAGCGTGTGCATGGAGCAATTGCATAAAGCCCTAACCGTGCCCTCTATTACAGTGTCATTCACTGGTAGTGCCACTTATTATATTCTTCTTATAAAGTGTTACCATATTTTCTATTTTGGGCCTGAATACTCATTGGTTCCACCGAGATGCAAATGATCAAATCACTGCAAAAACTATTTCAAAGCTATAGTAATTGCTTATGCAGAATAGGCTATTGTACGTAACCTTGGTAACTGACAGTTTTGAGATACATACAATGTTTTATGTAGTCTACTACTGTATTTTATCTTTGAACCGTATATATATACACACACACACATACGTTCTTTTGCGGGTCAGCTGATCTAGCCTAGCCAGCAGTTTTTTTTTTGATGGCTGAATCCCAGAGTCAAGGGCATCTCCAAGCCCACAGGCAGATTGATGTAGTCCTGGTGTTCTTATGATGACCTCATGCTCCCTAATGTGGGATTGTCTGGCTGCCTTTATTGATAAAGGTAAATGAACAGAAACTACTACTACTTTACTGTTCTACTACTGTTCTAGGGTAATGAACCTAACCAACATTGGATGACAGTTACAAAATATTTTATCTTCAGCCATATTAATTGAAGTGAATACGTTTATAGAAACCTTTTATTTTAATGTGCAATTAATGAACATATTCCAATATGTATGAGTCATTTAATCATTTGTATGATTATATGAGACTGTATAGTGGTTACATCTATTTTGGTATCATACCTGTACATGCTTGCAGGTAGCCTTGACAACATTTTGGTAGTCTTGCCCATTTATAGTCTGAATCATATTGTATTGTAAATACAGCGGAGTTCCAAAAAATGCCCTCTGCTGCACTCAACTAACCATAGCAATAATACCAGTAGAATACATTTGTTTAGCTCAGAATCTCCATACCAAGCTCTTACCAGCTCTTACTAGTACCAGGACATGTCTGTAGAAGACAAATGTCTAGTGTATTAAACTACGGAGCCTATTATCATCATACACCTGCCTGGACAGAACGGCAGGGTGAAATGAACAGTGGTTGATTGCGAAAGCAGTCTTAATGAAGGATTAATAGCTCCCCCTCCTTTATTCATCCCCTCTTTCACAATCTTGAGGACTGCAGCTCACTCCATCATGGTTATATGGCCCGACAGAGAGTTGGAGAGGAGGGTAGGGGGTGGGAGAAGAGATGTAGAGGAGAGAAGAAAAGGAGGAAGGAATGGTTGAATTTAGAGGAGAGGAGATGTGGAGAGGAGAGAAGATGACAGGTTGAAGGAGGAGAGGAGGTGATGGAGAGAGAACAGGATGGGAAGAGGTGGAGAGGTGGTGCGCTCATTTGAAAATTGCATCTGAGCAGTACAAGAGATTAGCACTCAACTAAATACATACTATTGACTCATTTGCTTAGCCCATTGAATTCTCAATGTACATATATTCTGGGAAAGTGGAAGTACTGAACCTGACTGCGTCTGGTTCTAGAATATAGTGTCTAGTTCCAGAACCATTCTTTTCAATGGAACCAATTTCTTAAACATAGAAATCGACATTTAGGGATTATGGTTTAGTTTGATATTTTAGCACTTAGCCATGAATATTTCTATTGTTAACATATTATAAAGATTTCAGTAGAATATATGGATGTGTCAAACTCAAGAATGCTGAACACGCTGACGCGTCATATTCAGAGAAAATTACCCCTGATTCCTGAGTCAGATAGTGGCGTATGCTAACCGAGCCGTAGCTAAACTTAGCACGGCTGCAGAGGAGGAGGAGGAGTCAGCGACCGATACACTCAGACAGTCACCACGCTTTTATCAATGAAACCACTATGGGTCTCGCCTCATCTCGCCTTTGTTGTCCAGTCATAACCGCTCGCCTCTGCTGCTAGCTTTCTATGCATGACTGGGGAACAGCAATTCCAATCAGCTAAGGTGGCTAGTCACAGTCACATGATTGGTTGAATGGTGACAGAGTGGTGGCCAATCAACATCACATTACACTGAAGATAACCAAAGGGTGATATGCCGGTTTTCTCGTTGCAGCAAAAAAGACTGTCCTCTCTCCTCCGTCCTCTCTCCTCCGTCCTCTCTCCTCCGTCCTCTCTCCTCCGTGACCCGGAAACCGATGAGTGGTCGAAGAGTGTGTAAATTCGTTAACAAGCAAACAGAATTACAGTCCTCCCCTCCTTGATGTCCTCCTTTTGGCAAGGAAGCACACGTGTATCCTACCTGAGTCCTTCATGGAAATGTTTTGAAATCTGCCAAACCCCCTTTAAGAAAAAGCATGCAAACATTTCAAAATAATATGATACTTATCATTTTATTGATAAAAGGTTGTGCACTAGCTTAATCATTTTGGTCAGTTTATACATTTGATTTGGGCTTCCGGATTCCAACCTCTAAACTTGATTTGCCTGATGACGTGCGATTGGAGAAGGAGAGTCTCATTTCATTACAAGCCATTTCCGTCGACTTTCCATCTCCTTGCCGCCTCTCCTCAATTACCTTTGGCGAGAGAGGACAGAGGAGAGAGGACGCAGGAGGTGAGCACATCTAATTGATAAAAGACCATGGTTATCGGGCAGTTCAACAATAGAATCACAGGACCTCATAAGTAAACAGTCAATAATAACTGTCTTTATGCATAATAGTTTTGAGTGTATTCCACATGAATGAATGAAGGAAATAATATAATTTAAATGTGGTGACTTCGTGAAAATGCCCAACCTTTGATTTCTTGACTCTAATGGAGATTTTCTGTTCTCCGAGACTGACTGCATCCTAAAAGGTACCCTACTGCATCCCAAATGGCACCCTATTCCTACATAGTGCCCTACTTTTGACCAGGCCATTTGGGACACTGTCTCTGTTTGGGTGTTGTTTTTCCCTTCTGTGCAAGTAAGTGATTAGAAGTGGGAGTGATTGTTGAAAATCTTTCTTTTCATTCAGACTTTCATGTGAATGTTGCTCCCAGTTCTATTTAGCGGCTGATATTGATGAGCAATACCTTATTTTGAGTGTTAGGTTACCCTGTGTAAAGTGCAAGACTGGCTCATATTTTATGGTGTGGGCTGGAAAGGGCGATATTGACCTTATACAGTATGGAGTATACCTAAGTAAACAACTCTACAAGAGAGTATAGGTAGATTAGAAAGGTAATCCATCACCAAAACCTGGGAGACACTGTCAACCGGACTAGAATGCATTGTTGTTGTTTAGGCTTTGTGGTTAGAACAGGATTTGATCGATGCAGAAAGCCTTGCATTTGCTGATTCCCTCACACTACTACCATTTTGTTGGATGTTTACAGTTGTTTTGTTTGGGAAATTAACTATTTCTTTGTTATTTGATAATTCTGTAGGCTTTCAAGAAAATAGCCTTATCTAGGCTTAATTGACGATGATGGGTTCCTTGTGGACCTCAGTCAGTTTTACTGCTTTTTTGTTGTTGTTCTTCTCCTAGTAATCAGGGACTGATTTAGACCTGGGACATCAGGTCGGTGCAATCAGGTAGACAATAAAACCAGCAGTACTCTGGACTTCGTAGAGTAAGATTTGAACACCCCTGGTATACAACATGAGCATCCCAATTCGGATGTATCAAGTCTGCAGCACTTCTGGTTTTCATAATTGATTGATTGAATGACTATTTGACGATTGAAAAGAAATATAAAGTCAATGCTGCCTGAGACAAAATGACATACATTCACCCTATAATCAGAGACTGATTCCGACCTAAGTGAGTGGACTCTCTGGCCAATCAATTAGGCTACATTAATCAATCAATTATCTACCAAAGAGAAAAGAAAAACAGCTGTACTGCAGATCTCGATTTAGATATCCCCGATATAGAAGAATAATCCAACTTTTTATTAATGAATGATTTCTCACCCCTTCCTCCCTTTTTCCTCAGCCTGGTGTATGGGAGTTCTAGGTCCTCCCATCCGGACTCAGAGCTGCTCCATCGCCAGGCTTATGGCACCCCCCACCCTCTGCAGGGCTACGCAACCAATCACCATCCTGGCAGCTCTGGACAGGGCGGGGCATGGGGGGCTGGGCGGAGTCTAGGTAAGGGGCCGGGCTAATATGAACCTCGATTCAAATATGAAATTGAGGTCTCTGCTTGATACCAAAAGGTTGTCATATAGAATGTTAGAATACATGTTATTACAGTACAATATTGTCTTAACCTATACACACAGTCAGGGATAGAGGTCGACTGATTATGATGTTTCAACGCCGATACCGATTATTGGAGGACCAAAAAATCAGATACCAATTAATCGGCCGATTATTATTATTTTTTAAAATTAATTTATTTGTAATAATGACAATTACAACAATACTGAATGAATACTTATTTTAAATGCAAAAACAAAGTGTTGGAGAAGAAAGTAAAAGTGCAATATGTGCTAACGTTTCAGTTCCTTGCTCAGAACATGAGAACATATGAAAGCTGGTGCTTCCTTTTAACATGAGTCTTCAATATTCCCAGGTAAGAAGTTTTAGGTTGTAGTTATTATAGGAATTATAGGACTATTTCCCTCTATACCATTTGTATTTCATTAACGTTTGACTATTGGATGTTCTTATAGGCACTTTAGTATTGCCAAGTGTAACAGTATAGCTTCCGTCCCTCTCCTCGCTCCTCCCTGGGCTCGAACCAGCAACACAACGACAACAGCCATCATCAAAGCAGCGTTACCCATGCAGAGCAAGGGGAACAACTACTAGAAGGCTCAGAGCGAGTAACGTTTGAAACGCTATTAGCGCGTGCTAACTAGCTAGCCATTTCACTTCGGTTACACCAGCCTCATCTCGGGAGTTGATAGGCTTGAAGTCATAAATAGCGCAATGCTTAACGCACAACGAAGAGCTGCTGGCAAAACGCATGAAACTGCTGTTTGAATGAATGTTTACGCGCCTGCTTCTGCCTACCACCGCTCAGTCAGATACTTAGATACTTGTATGTTTTTATGCTCAGTCAGATTATATGCAACGCAGGACACGCTAGATAATATCTAGTAATATCATCAACCATGTGTAGTTAACTAGTGATTATGATTGATTGTTTTTTATAAGATAAGTTTAATGCTAGCTAGCAACTTACCTTGGCATTCGCGTAACATGCAGTCTCCTTGTGGAGTGCAACGAGAGAAAGGCAGGTCGTTATTGCGTTGGACTAGTTAACTGTAAGGTTGCAAGATTGGATCCCCTGAGCTGACAAGGTGAAAATCTGTTGTTCTGCCCCTGAACGAGGCAGTTAACCCACCGTTCCTAGGCCTTCATTGAAAATAAGAATGTGTTCTTAACTGACTTGCCTAGTTAAATAAAGGTATAAAAAAATATTTAAAAATCGACAAATCGGCGCCCAAAAATGCCGATTACCGATTGTTATGAAAACTTGAAATCGGCCCTAATTAATCGGCCATTTCGATTAATCGCTCGACCTCTAGTCAGGGAGCATGTACATTTTCCTCTCTATCAAAGTGTTTTTGTTTAGACTAGACTGTTGTTTAGATGAGTCACTATAAACAGAAAAATGTGTGTGGTTGAGTAAATGCTTTTGTGTCTATGTCCTCTAGGCTTATCTGGGCTGTTTGATACTGGGCTACACCATGCCAGTCCCTCTGGTCCAGACCCATCTGTCATGAACCTGATTTCAGCACTAGAGTCCCAGGGTCGGCAGCCACCCCCCTCAGCCTCCTCCCTCCTCTCCCAGTTCCGAACACCCTCCTGGCAGACTGGTGAGTGCAGGAGCCAGTCTTGAGTCATGTTCAAGTACAACTGAGTCGTGTTCATCATTTTCTAAGTGTTATGAAGGACAGCAGCACATTTATAATAATATCTGTTACTTGTCTTTCTCTCCATCTCCATTTCCCATAGCGATGCACACTCAGCCAGAGCTCTTCATCGGGTCTGGCTCCTTCCCCTCCTCCTCCCTCTCGGCCTACCAGCACCCAGCCTCTTTCTCTGGGCGGTCCTTTCCTGGCGCCTCGCTCTCCCTCCAGGACTCCCCCACCTTCAGCCCCACGTCCAACGGCCTCCTGTCCCCCCATGATCCCCTGCTGCACATCAAGACGCCCTCGCAGTCTAGCCTGGGCTTCGACCGCTTACTCTCCTCACAGGGCGCCGCCTACCGAGGGTCGCAGGACCCCACAGGCCCGCCGCAAACCTCCTCCTCCTCCTCAGGCCGCCACCTACCCCCTCCCCAGTTTAACCTGCTGTCCTCCCAGCTCCAGGACCAGTCCTCCCAGTTGTACAATGCCTCTGTGTTCTCATCGGCACCCGCCCCCCCTCCGCCCCAGCCACCCCAGGAAAGGGCCATCCCCCGGCAGGACAGCGTGATCAAGCACTACCAGCGCTCTTCTCCGGCTCAGTCCCAGCTCTCCTCCTCAGCCCCTCACCCCCTGCAGCACTACCTCAGCTGTGGGGCATCGGGTTACCAGCAGATCTCCCACCACCGGCATGGAGGGGTGTCCTGCAGTCCGCTGGGAGAGCAGAGCCCTTCTGCAGACCCCAAACCCTCCCCCGGTCAGACCAAGTGTACCGCCCCATCATCCAGACCCCGTACACCTCTTCAGCCGCCTCCTCGTCAGGATCAGGTGGAGGTCTAGGGAAGGGGGCTAAGAACTCCAGCTCCAGTAGCGGCTACTCCTCCTCGGGCTCCTCGTCTTCCCGCACTCCCCACACCCCGCCCTCAGCCTCCTCGTCCTCCTCAAACTCCAACCCTAACCCTTCCTCCAGCTCCTCGTCAGCCCCATCCAGACAGCAGCCCCCAATTCAGTCTGCGCCCCCTCCCCCACCTCCCCCTCCAGTCTCCTCCGCCCCGGCCCAGCAGCCTCCTCCTAAACCCTGCCTGTCAGCATACGGGTCCCCTGTGGCCCCCGCCAAGCCTACCGCAGGCCTCCCTGGACAGACACCTCCCCAGCAGCAGTCCTACTCCCCCAGCCAGCCCCCTCCCTCACACCTCCCCTCTCACCAGCCCTATGGGGGCTTCAGCTCCCCCCAGGCCCAGGACCTGACCTCTGGCCCTGGGAGTTCTGGGAAAGGGTATGGAGGATTGGGGCCAGGAGGCCGCTCCTTCTCTGCCGAGGTGGTCTACGGGACGGACTCAGGATACAGCTCGCTGCCTACCTCCCTCGGGGGAGCAGGCAGTCCCTCGTTGGGGTACGGTGGCCCAAGGCACTCCCCTGCCCTCCTGGGGTCTGGGGGGGGTGGAGGGGGGTCAGCCGGCAGCGGGGCAGGGTCCGGGGCTGGTGGAGGTGGTTCAGGAGGTGGGGGTGCAGGATCAGGTGGTAGCAGTGGAGCTGGAGGAGGCAGCTCATACCACCTCCCTGACTCCAGCCCCTCTCCCTCCAGCAACTCTGGCATCATTCGACCTGGGCTGCACTCCCCTGCTCCCGCCCGCCCTGCCCAGTCCCCCGGGGGAGCCGGGGGGAACAAATACCTATCCTCCGTCCTCTCCCCTGCCTTCCTGTCCTCTCCGCAGGGCTACCCCGACACCCGAGGCCCCCAGCCTCAGTCTTACCACCCCACACCCCCCAAGCCCAAGCCAGACACTGACATGCTGGGAGTGGAGCGCTCTCAAGACGAGGAGGATGACGATGACGATGACTTCCTGATCCAGCACTTGCTGCATGCCCAGAGCCCTGTGCCTCACCCGTCCCAGCACCACCCCCAGCAGCAGCCGCCACAGTCCATCCCTCAGGCCAGGGATGGGGGCAAAGGTCTGGCCTACGACCTGAGTAAGGCCTCTGAGGAGCGCTACCACCTGCAGAGTGTCATCCGCACCAACAGCGCCACCAACAGCTCGGTCCCCGGTACTGCAGGTAACGTCAGCGGGGGTGGCCTGGAGAGCCAGTTGGAGATGTCGCTGAAGAAACAGCAGCAGCAGGCCAAGAACGAACGTGGGCTGTCTGGAGCAGGAGCCAGTGGAGGAAGGGGGGGGGCAGACTCCCTCTCCCACCCCAACCCGCACGTCCCCTATCCGCAGCAACACGACTCCCTCGGCTCAGTGGTGCACTACGGCAGGAGCGACCCTTACTCCCAACACCCTCACTCCCAGCACCCCCACCATCCCTCGCAGGCCCCCTCACACACCCAGCACTCCCGACACGCCCACCCCCACTCCCATAGCCACCCTCACATGGAGCTCAAAAAGCCTCCCGACTCGTCCGAGCTGCCATACCTGCGGAAGACACCCGAACTGCAGCAGCAGCCCCGACAGTCCCAGCCCTCCCTTTCCCTCATGGACTCCCCTCCAAACCAGCCCCAGCAGCCTCCCTCTGCCCACATGCTCCAGTCTGTTCTGTCCCACACTACCCGCAACAAGATGGACACCCAGCAAGCTGCTTCTCAGCAGCAGCAGCACTCCATGAGTCAGCAGGCCATGATGGGGGCAGGTGGAGAGGCAGAGCCTGGGGGGGGACAAGCAGGGGTGGATCCCCAGCCCCAGTCTCAATCCCAGCTGCAGCTCCAACTCCAGTCCCAGGCTATGGAGGCCCACTACGGCCAGGCCAGCCAGAACTCGGTTTCTCCGCTGGACATGCTGGAGCGCACCCTGTCTCGTGCCAACAGCAGAGACAGTGGAGGGGCCGTGGAGAGAAGTGGGGTGGGGGGAGGAGATGGGGGCAGTGGTGACGGACACAGGCAACAACAGCAGCAGCACAGGCTGCCGTCTCATCACCACTCCCAACAAACTGCCTCCAAGCTTCACGACTTCCTCTCCGAGCCAGACCTGGGCATAACCACACCCTCCCACCTGCACCACCTCAACCCACACCACCCCCACGTCCATCACCAACAGCAGACCCACCCGCACCACCCTCCCGCACACCCATGCCCACCCCCATTCCCACCACCTGGCAACCAACGCAGGGCCGCAGCAGCAGCCTCCGCCCCATCAGAGGGACCAGGAGCCCCAGCTCTGTCAATCCCAGTTGGACCAGCTCAAAGAGCACCAGTTTGACACTGTGAGCCCTGTGGGGAAAGCGGGCCAGATCCAAGGCCAGCAGCAAAGGTTTGTGCCTCTGACCTCCATCTGTTTCCCAGACTCCCTCTTACAGGATGAGGATCGCTCCTTCTTCCCCGGCATGGAGGATATGTTCTGCTCTGACGACTACTCCAAGTCGAGCTGCGCCGGGGTTCCCGGGGCAGGCCAAGGGGTGCAGGAAGGTATGTCTGAGGCACGTGTACAGGGACCAGACAGCATGGAGGACGTCAAGACCAGTGATGGAGGAGGTGGCTATGACATGATGGGTCACCATGGCGACCAGGGGTATGGGTACTGCCACAGCCTCACGGAAACAGAAAACAGCACCATGCATCTGGACCTGGACTCTCTGAAAACCCATGAGCTCCCGTCCACTGTGAACACAGAGCAGCTCGGCCTCATCCAGTCCCAGACCCCAGGCCTTGGCTTGGGGGTTCCAGGGGGAGTTCCTGGGGACGGCTCCGCCAACAAGATGATTGGGGGTACGGGCGTGGGTGGAGGTTCTGGTCTGGCCGGGCTGACGTCACCCATCTTCTGCTCCTCCCGACCCAAGAAGCTGCTGAAGACCAGCTCCTTTCACCTGCTGAAGCAGCGCCGCGACCCGCAGCCGCAGGCCAAGAAGAACTACGCCCAGGAGTATGAGTTCGAGGATGACGAGGACAAGGCTGATGTTCCCGCTGACATCCGCCTGAACAGCCGGCGGCTCCCTGACCTCCTCCCCGACCTGGTGTCCAGCTGCAGGAAGGCTGGAGGAGGAGGGACCTCAGGGGTGGGCTCCCTCAGCCCTCTGATGGGCGACCTGGACTTCTGCCACCCGTCCGGCTACCCCTCCCTTGGCCCCCCTCCCCAGCTCCTACCCCACGACGGGCCCAAGAAGAGGGGCAGGAAACCGACCAAACCCAAACGTGAAGGGCCGCCTCGGCCCAGAGGGCGCCCTCGCATCCGCCCGCTCCCGGAGCCGCCCTACTGTAGGGGGCTGATGGGAAATGTAGGCGGGGAGACCCGCAGGGGTCGTGGGCGGGGTAGGGGGCGTGGCAGGAAAGAGGAAGGGATGATAGAGATGCACCGAGAAATGAACAAAGTACCCGACCTCCAATATCAACAACAACAACAGCAGTTCCACCAACAACAGCACTTTCAACAACAGCAGCACCAACACCATCACCTCCAACAGCAGCAAAATATACAACCTCAACAGCAGCAGCACCTACAACACCTTCATCAACAGCATCCACAGCACCAGAAACCTTTCAAGCCTATCAAGGTAAGCGAGACATGAGCAGAGTGATATCATGTTTAGATAGCGAGTTGTATGGACTCCGTAAGTGCCTTCAGTATTCATACCCCTTGACTTATTCCTTATTTTGTGTTACAGCCTGAATTATACACACAATGCCCCATAATGACAAAGTGAAAACATGTTTTTAGAAATCTTAGCAAATGTATTGAAAATGAAATACAGACACATCTAATTTACATAACTATTCACACCGCTGAGTCAATACATGTTAGAACCACATTTGGCAAGGTTTACATCTGAGTCTTTTGGGGAAAATCTCTAAGAGCTTTGCACATCTGGATTGTACAATATTTGCACATTATTATTTTTGTCAAATTGGTTTATAATTACTAGACAGCCATTTCCAAGTCTTGCCATAGATTTTGACGGCGATTTAAGACAACTGTAACTAGGCCACTCAGGAACATTCAATATCTTTTTGGTAAGTAACTCCAGGAAATATTTGGCCTTGTGTTTTAGGTTATTGTCCTTCTGAAAGGTGTATTTGTCTCCCAATGTCTGTTGGAAAGCAGACCAAACCAGGTTTTCCTCTGTGCTTAGCACTATTCCGTTTATTTTTAACCCTCAAAAAACTCCAAGTGCTTGTCGATGACAAACATACCCATAACATGATGCAGCCACCACCATGCTTGAAAATAGGAAGAGTGGTACTCAGTGATGTGTTGTGTCCATGCAACTTATTGTGTGACTTGTTAAGCACATTTTTACCCTTGAACTAATTTAGGCTTGCCTTAACAAAGGGGTCGAATATTTATTGACTCAAGACATTTCAGCTTTTCATTTTTTATTAATATGTAAATATGTCTAAAAACACAAATCCACTTGGACTTTATGGGGTATTGTCTGTAGGCCAGCGACACAACACCTCAATTTAATCAATTTTAAGTTCAGCCTTTAACACAACAACATTTTAAAAGGTCAAGGGGTGTGAATACTTTCTGAAGGCACTGTAAATGATGTGGACAATTTGGGAGTTTAAGAAACAAACATGCATGTAAATAATTATCTTCTCAATGAGACATTAAATAAGAACAATACAATCATAGCAATTTCAAATGAACATCGAAATGAAAACCCTTATTTTAGCCTATTAGTATTCTACCATGTGTGTTTTCACTTTACCTATAGAGTTCAGTTTAAACATAATGCACTAATCAGTTGTGTTATTTCCTCTCTTACCCCACTAACTCTATACCCCCCCCCCTCTACTATCCCTATACCCCTCACTTCAACTATCCCTTTCTTTTCCCCCCTCACCATTCCCCTAATTCCCTCATTCCTCCTTCTCTCTTTTCCTCTTTTCCCTACACCCATCACTCTCCTCCATCCCCTCGTTACATCTCTCAGATCAAGCTGCCTATCCCCTCTATGTCTCCCTCGGACTCCTTGCTAAGGACAGACTCCCTGTCCAGCACCGACCCGGTTCTCTCTGACGGGTCGGTGGGCTCGGCTCCCTCCCTGGGCCTGAGTCCTGGACCCACTGCTGGGATGGACATGAACATCCCCAGGAGCCAGGAGAAGATGAAGCAGAAAGCTCAAGCCCAGGAGGTGAGTGCATCTGCCTTTGTCTTTTTTGGGTTCTACCTGCTGTTTTTTATTTGGTCAATCGTACTGTCGTGTCTTTGGCTATGCCGGATTAATTGCTATAACATGCTATTCTATAAAATAATTTCTCCGTAATTAATATCACCTGATTGAGCTAATCATGTAAATGTAATTAACTATAGAGTCGGGCACCACGAAATAATATTTATAGACCTGTTATCTTCCGAATAAACTCTTAAAGATTTAGTAATATTTTACATCAATAGCAGTCAACATTAATCGTCATTTTACTTCAGTCTCATAATCTGAAAGTTGTAAATTCTTGGTTATCTTCAAGAACCCTGGCTGACAATTTGAATCAGCAATACAAAATTGGGCTTAATTATTTATTTACTAAATACCTAACTAATCACTCAGAATTACATATACAAAGAATGAATTATACCTAGATGATTCTTTACGTCATAGGAAAACGTCCCTAGAGGGCGGAACAGATATGACAGTTTGTTACCCAAAGGAAAAGGGGCGGGGTTTGAGTGAAAGAGCGGGAGACTGGGGAACAAAGGGAAGAAGCTGTGCTATCGTAAATACAGTATCTTATGCATTCCAAATTACCACCCATTTGGAAAAGGAAAATGCAATAAATATTTACTCTGAGCTGCGCTTCAGTAGGTTGGTGGTAGATGGAAGACCGTGTTGCCAAACCGAGTCCTCTGTCCTTTGAAGAATGTCTCTGGTGGTCACTTGGATAAGTTGTAGTAACGTCCTTGTGTGGTAGATGGGATACTCTGTCTGTTCCTTCCTAACCTGCGTTTGCAGCTGCGGTCGCTAACTCAACGGCTAGGAGGTATCACTTCTGTCGTGAATAAGAGTTCAAAGGTCATACCATTCGCAACCAAAGCTCATGCTGATGTCGGCTTCGTTCTGTAGTTTTATCGGAACCATTCTGACATAGGATCATCATCCTACCTCATTGGAACAGGTAGTTATGTCGTCGTCAAGAGCTTATATAGGAAGGAAGAGGAGGGTGTGTTTGAAAAGTTTTATTACCTCTGTCTCTTCACGTGGGCGGGCCAATGAGGGAGCAGCCCTAACTTAATGAAAACCCACATCTCACATTTTAGAAGCTAAAATCACATTTCATCCCATCACAAATAATTTCATATTCAAACATTTAAATTGAACAACAATTCCATGTGACTCTGATAACTCTGATGTATAGACTTTCCACTGTAGAGTTTATGTCATCTTATCATTGATGAGAATGTCTCAGATGACAACCGAACTGACATCATATTCATTAAGTACCACCGCATATGTTCAATTGTTCGGATTACCAGAATATAGTTCATTCCCCCCACCTTCTGACGTTCCCAGAATCTCTATGTTAACCAAGGGGTTTTGCAAATGTAACCTTAGTAGGGTAGAGAGAGGAAAAAGGGGGGAAGAGGTATTTATGACTGTCATAAACCAACCCCCAGGCCAACATCATGACAGTACCTATTACGTTATTGTTTGCTTTAATGTTTACGTCACTCACCATCTGTCATTTTGACCAGTGTTCAGCTTTATCCAAACTTATTTACCACTACCTGTACATCCTTGGGCAAGGGTGATAGGTAGGCCTCTCTCTATAAGACACTAAAGGATAGTTTCAGAGAATCAGTAGTGATGCATTGCTTTGATTTAAAAAAAAAAAAGATGTTTTTAAAATATATTTCATCAGCAAATGATGTTTATTTTTCTACTGAACTCCCTGGTCAGTACTTCACTGTTGATTTGTTGTTATGCACTGTAGCTACAGTATCTGAGGTTTCGAAAGAGATTCCTTCTCATTAGTGGGTGTACCTGATATCTTTTTAAATTATTCATGTTCGGCAGAGCTTCTCACTTCAAAGTGGTGAATTTGGGATTCGTCTCTGAGAATGACAAAGGTATTTGAAGTGTGTTTTGGGGGATTGACGCTCTGTGGTGTGTGACTAAACCTGAGAGTTTTCTCCTCTTTCCTGTCACATTATACACACCAGCTTGGGAGGGAGGGATCACTTGTCTCTCTTTCAGAGGGGAAATTAAAACTGACAAACATTTTGCAAAGAAAACTGAAATATTTCTGATATGAACAATTAGGCCCAAAAAATAACTTGGACATCTGCCAGATGTGATAATGAGTGTTTTTAATCTACAACTGACTTTATATAATTTAAAATCAACATATATAGTATTCAGTATTTACAGTGCCTTCAGAAAATATTAATGCCCCTTATTCCACATTTTGTTGTGTTACAGCCTGAATTCAGAATGGATTAAATATTTTTTAATATCTCACCCATATACACAAAATATCCCATAATGACAAAGTGAAAACATGTTTTTAGAAATGTTGGCAAATGTATTGAAAATGAAATACAGAAATATCTAATTTATATTAGGTATTCATACCCCTGAGTCAATATATGTTAGAATCACCTTTGGCAACGATTACAGCTGTGGGTCTTTCTGGGTAAGACAGCCATTTTCAAGAATTGCCATATTTTTAAGACGATTTAAGTCGAAACTGTAACTCGGCCACTCAGGAACATTGTGTCTTCTTGGTAAGCAGCCCCAGTGTAGATTTGACCTTGTGTTTTAGGTTATTCTCCTGCTGAGAGGTTAATTTGTCTCCCAGTGTCTGTTGGAAAGCAGACTGAACCATGTTATCCTCTAGGATTTTGCCTGTATTTAGCTCTATTCCGTTTATTTTTATCCCCAAGAAATCTCTAGCCGATGACAAGCATACCCATAACATAATGCAGCCACCACTATGCTTGAAAATATGAAGAGTGGTACTCAGTGATGTGTTGGATTTGCCCCAAACATAACGCTTTGTATTCAGGACATAAAGTTAATTTCTTTGCCAAAGGTTAGTATTGTGGAGTAACTACAATGTTGTTGATCCATCCTCAGTTTTCTCCTATCACAGCCACTAAACTCTGTAACTGTTTTAAAGTCACCATTGGCCTCATGGTAAAATCCCTGAGCGGTTTCCTTCCTCTCTGGCAACTGAGTTAGGAAGGATGCCTGTATCTTTTTAGTGACTGGGTGTATTGATATACCATCCAAAGTGGAATTAATAACTTCACTATGCTCAAAGAGATATTCAATGTCTGCTTTCTTTTTATTTTATTTTGACCCATCTACCAATATGTGCCCTCCTTTTTGCGAGGTATTGGAAAACCTCCCTGGTCTTTGTGGTTGAATCTGTGTTTGAAATGTACTGCTCGACTTAGGGACCTTACAGATAATTGTATGTGTGGGGTACAGAGATGAGGTAGTCATTCCAAATCATGTTAAACACTATTATTTCACAGAGTGAGTACATTCAACTTCTTATGTGACTTTTAGAGCACATTTGTAGTCCTGAACTTGCAGTATTTAGGCTTGACATAACAAACTGTTTAAATATTTATTGACTATTAATTTGTAAACACTTCGAAAAACACAATTCCACTTTGACATTATGGGTTATTGTTAACATCTCAATTGAATCAATTTTAAATTCATACTGTAACACAACAAAATGTCAAGGGGTTTGAATACTTTCTGAAGGCACTGTATATTTATTTATATGCGTTATTTTGTATAATAATGGTCGGAATCTCATAGGAAGTCATTAAGATTGTACACTGCCCTTTTCCAGGTGCTCTAAGCACTTAGTCACCTCATCCTCTATCAATATGTGATTGTAGTCTGAGCGTTAAGTGTAACAGCTGCCAGCCATGTATGGTATTGGGGGGGCTTTTGAATGTATTTCTTATGTTGGGCTAGAGATAGATAAGATGGAGTCTTTTTGTGTGAGTTTGATGTTCTGGATTCCATCTGTTGATGTCTGCTGGTTGGTCATGGTAAAAGTAAAATGGCGGCTGTTGCCTCAGCAACAGGGAGAGTGTGGACACAGGAAAGTGGCCAATGAAATGAACAGTGTAGATTTCTGTGCGATTTGCAGGGGTAGGGGGGTGAGGAGCGGAATCCCCCATCTAATTCAATCCCTCCCTAACTCTCATCACTTGCCTTTTACTCATTGTAAAGCGGTTGTAATTACAAATATATACTGGTATCAATCGACTGTAATGCCCTTTTAACATAATGCAGTAAGTTTAATTGACGAGAGAGAACATTTTCACAGGGGTGCCACAGAGACTGTTGTTTTGTCTTATTCAAGTGTGTTCAGATGTCCATATTGACGTTGAACAGCCGAAACGGTGGCGACCGGTTTCCTCACATCACTCTATAGAACCGGGAATATGACCTCAACTAAACAACAATGCAAAGTCAATCAATCAATCAATTCATCAGTCATCAATTGAATCATTCGTTAAAACCTCTCTTGTAGCGCACAGCAGTGCCGATATGCCAGAAATGTAAATGTTACCCCATGAAACAAGCGGGCCGGACACTGCTTTTAATTGAATGTGGGGTTTCGTTTTTTGGAACGTGTGATTAATGTCATTGCTTTGTGGCCGCCACAGATGACGTGGGAAAGGGACATGGATGAGCAGCTGACCCCAGAGGCCTGGGCTGCCATGCAGAAGCTCTCCAACACGGTGAGAAACCTCAATCCGTTCCTACCTTATGCCTCCGAATAACTCACAGTGTCATCTATAATTCATTACTCATATTTCACAAGTCATATAACTCAGAGATCCCTTCAGCGCTGGGTAACTCGTCAGGCAAGAAGGCCTTCAGGGTAACTCGTCAGGCAAGAAGGCCTTCAGGGTAACTCGTCAGGCAAGAAGGCCTTCAGGGTAACTCGTCAGGCAAGAAGGCCTTCAGGGTAACTCGTCAGGCAAGAAGGCTGCAGGGAAGGCTCTACCTCAGTCAGAACAGTGGTAGGCTAACGTTGACTGGAACACGAACATCCAGAGGAGAGCTTGTGTGTGTAGTTAGAGTTTGTGGTTAGCGGGGCGAATAAGATAGAGGGGCATAAGGCTCCACAAGTGATGTTTCAAGTCGGGGAAGGACAAAAGAGAACACATTGGCGTGTGTTTAGTTTTATTTTCAACATTTTGGTGCAATTTTCACAAGTATGTGGGTCATTTTCACAACTCTAGGCATTTTTGATTGACTGAGTCCAACACAGACCTTCACAAAGTCACTTGTTCACTGCACCAAATCAGTCTTTCAATTTGGACACATTCAATCTAAGTATCTGGTTTTCGAAATGCAATGTTCACTTGCCTTTAGATAATGATTTTCTTGTCATTTTTTAACAATACAACTATCACTTAATCGAAGTGCTCCAAACATAACTACTGAACCAAAAGATTGCTTACTGTAACGTCTATAGTTTGATAACTTCTGAGCACTACATTTCTATATTTTCCCCTCCGTAAATGTATCAAATTTGACCTCAATTTATGTTGGAAGGTAAAACCGAATCATATATATGGATGTGTCTGTAAATCCTACATCATCACTCCATCAGCTAGTGTGCTTCAATAGGACAAAGTAGAAAGAGTCACTCTGTGCTACCATTTGGAATTATAGTGTAGTGTACAATGCACTGCTGAAATACCTGGGTTGTATATAACAATATACAGTGAGCTCCAAAGCTATTTGGACAGTTACACACATTTGAATTTTTTTGTTGACTCTGTACTCCAGTACTTTGGATTTGAAATGATACAATGAATATGAGACTATGAAGTGCAGACAATCCGCTTTAATTTGAGGGTATTCATCCATATCGGGTGAACCGTTTAGAATTTACAGCACTTGTTGTACATCGTCCCCCCTTGAGGGGACTAAAAGTATTGGGACAGATTCACTTATGTGTGTTAAAGTAGTCAAAAGATGAGTATTTGGTCCCATAGTCCTAGCACGCAATGTGTACATCAAGCTTGGGACTCTAGAAACTTGTTGGATGCATTTGCTGTTTTGTCTTTTGTTGTTTCAGATTATTTTGTGCCGGATAGAAACGAGTGGTAAATAATGCACTGTGTCGTTTTGGAGTCACTTTAATTGTAAATACAAGTAAGACTATAATATGTTTCTAAACAATCCTACGTTAATATGGTATTAGCTGCTATTATTACGGAGAGTGCCGGGTGAATTGCGAGTAATGATAAGTGAGAAAGTTACAGACGCACAAATATTATACCCCCAAAGACATGCTAACCTCTCACCATTAAAATAACAAGGGAGGTTAGTCTTATTTTTGGAGGGGTATGATATTTGTAAGTCTTACTTTCTCACTCATCATTATTCATTCAGGACTATCCGTAATCCTGGTATAGCATCGCCATTAATGTAGAAGTGTGTAGAAACATATTCTTATTTACAATAAAAGTGACTCCAAAATGGCAGAATACATTCTTTATCATTTCTTTCTATTGGGCACAAAATAGAAATGAAACAAAATACCCTCAAATTAAAGCTGACATAGAGGTCATTGCAGGTCCGTGGAGATTTTGCTGTAATAATCTCAGCAGAATCTCAAACGGCATTGAGCACTTGCACCATGTACTTTTAATGTAATCTCAACCGCAATCTAGGTAATTTGGTTCTGCTATTACGAGGAAGCACAGTGATATCACAATTGTATAAATAAACAAAATATCTGACTTTGTAGTCCCATTTGAACTTTGCTGTGCAGTTTATATGGTTGAAAGCGCGGTGATGGGTATTTGGGTGACGGCTAAACCAAAAATCAGACACAGTTTATTATTTTGGGATTTGGTTGTGCTTTTAGATGGTTGAAAGCATAGTGATCACACGTTGGAAATTCAACAAACTTTTTTTTTCTTTTTCGAGTGGGTGAATAGAGGTTGTAATCTCATTGATCAACGTCTCCACCAAATATTAGCCAATTATCCACGTTGAAATGACGCAGTGTGCCCAGAGGGATACCGATTACATCTGAAAAATGTCCCAAAGTGATTTTTTTAAAAATGTCAGGACAGCCAAAACAGATGACCTCTCCATTTGGCTTTGCTTTGAAGATGCATTAGAGCTGTGTGTATGTGAGGCTGTGTGTGTGTATCAACATTGAGCTGTGTTTGTGAGGCTGTGTAATGCTGTGTGTGTGTGTGTGTGTGTGTGTGTGTGTGTGTGTGTGTGTGTGTGTGTGTGTGTGTGTGCATATCGGCAGCCTATAGAGGGCGGAGCGGAGACGTGAGTCTGAGGTGATTGACAGCCAGCCTCTCTGACTGACAATAAAACAGAGAGAAAGGGAGAGAGGAGAGAGGCTGTTGCCAGGGTAGCTGTTGCCATGGTTACCCAATTATATTTTCTTACCACCCTCAGACCCCCCCTGCTGTTGGTAAGGTGAACTACCTCTATTCAGAGGAAGAGAAAGGTTTCTAAAGGTACACCCCAACACGAAGCATGGAAAAATACAGTTATATAGCATTTAGGGAGATTTTACCATTGGTTTCTGTCCAAGCTTTATTATAATATATACAAATCACCCTCCCATATACCCTTTTTTTTTCACTTTTCCCATTCACACCCTTTTCTCATTTCTCCTGCTATTAATTTTCTTATTTCTTTCCTCCCCGGTCTTATCTGCACCTCACCTTTCCTCTCCCCTCTTTTTTTCTCCTCTCCTTATCTCCTCTCTCCCCCCCCTCCTCCCTCTTAGACGGAGGACAAGCCCCCGGAGCTGAAGTCTAATTTCATGGCCTCCTTCCTGGACTTCCTCAAGACGGGGAAGAAGCAGCCTGAATCTGGACCTGGTGGACCACAAGACCTCGGAGGGCCAGTGGAAGGAGCTGAAACCACAGACTCTTCCTCCCTGAAGGGCAGGATCCTGTCCCCGCCTCCCCCTCCACCGCCCCCTCCTCCACCCCCTCCGTTTGGGGACAGTAGCGAGGGCGAGGACGGGCTGAGCCCCTGTAAGCGTCTGGACGACGAGCTGAAGAGGAACCTGGAGACGCTGCCGTCCTTCTCCTCCGACGAGGAGGAGGACTCTGTCAGTAAGAACCAGGACCTGCAGAAGAGCATCTCCTCGGCCATATCTGCCCTTTATGACACGCCCCATACGCTGACTGCAGCCGTGGCCCCACTCCCACCCAGCCCATCTCCGCCCCAGAGCCCATCGCTTCCACCAACGCCGCCACCCCTGGCCCAAATGCAGGAGGACGTAGCCGATCTGGAGGAGCAGGACGATGACGTAGAGACAAACATGCAACTTCACAACACACAGGCCAACGCACAGGCAAATACACCGCCCCCAGAACAGGAAGGACTGGAAGGGATGGACGGAGAGGACGAACGACAAGAGGAGATGGAGAAAGAGGAGGAGATGGAGAAAGAAGAGAGGGTAAAGGAAGACCTGAATGTAGAGTGCAGGGGTGTGGAGAAAGAGGTAGAGGAGAGGGAAGAGGAGGAGGTGAGAGAGCCTGAGTTTGAGATGCTGGCTGCTCCAAAAGTAGAAGGTGAGTAGCCTACAATCCCAGATGTTCTGAAATGGTCTGACAAGCAGTTGTTCATTTCCAAAGATGTAATATACTCTGAACCCCCCCCCAGATTCTCCATCCGGGCCTCCCCTCGCCACCGTACCCCCTCGCCCCCATCCCTCTCCCCGTCCCCTCTCACTTCTTCCTCCCCTCCCCCTATCTCCCCCACCCCTCTCCCCACCCTCCCCTCTGCCCTTCCAGCATGAGGATGATGAAGAGGAGCAGCAGGAGCCGTCCCCCAACAAACCCACCACCCTCCGCCTCTCCTCCCCCAGCTCCTCTCCCCCTGCCCTTCCCTCTCCACCATCCCCTTCCCCTGCAATGCCCCCTCCACTACCCCCTCCCTCCTCCTCCCCTCCGCTTTCGGATGCTCCAGAGTTGGCCCAGCCTTCCTCCTCACCCTCCTCTTCCCCACCCTCACCCCCCACCCCTGAGGATGCGCCAGCCCCCAAGATCACCTCTCTGCACCTGGCCAAAAAGCAGGACAATGCGGCCATTGCTGGAGAGAGCGAGGAGGAGGACAGCGAGAGTGGCGGCGAGGGCATCTTCCGGGAGAGAGATGAGTTTGTGGTGCGGACCGAGGACATTGGCACGCTCAAGGTGAGGGCTTCTGGCATTTACTGTGGGAGGTGGTATGTCTTGTCTTCTCAAAAAGAAAAGAGGGAAGCCTGTACAGAATACAAATATTCCACAACATGCATCCTGTTTGCAGTAAGGCACGGAAGTAAAACTGCAAATAATGTGGCAAAGAAATTAAGTTAATATCCTGAATATTCAGTCTGTAACACAACAAAATGTGGAGTAAATCAAGGGGTATGAATACTTTCTGAAGGCCCTGTGCATACTCTCTTTGTCTCTCAAGATGGCCCTGCAGACCGGCCGCGAGCCACCACCCATCTGGAGAGTGCAGAAAGCCCTGCTGCAGAAGTTCAGCCCTGAGATCAAAGACGGACAGAGGCAGTTCTGTGCCACCAGTAACGTGAGTTACTCACATCCCCTTTAAGACAGGAGACTCTCTCCTTCTCGTTCATCTCAAAGTACAATCCAACAATGGATGCAAGGATTTACAATCCAGCATGAGATCGTCATGATAGTTGTACACATTTTGAAGCTACACATTGTTTGTTTATAATGACTCAAATGATTATGTCTCTTTAAATATTTCTCTCCCTTTCTCTGTCTCTCTCACAGTACCTGGGCTACTTTGGCGATGCCAAGATGCGGTACCAGCGTCTCTATGTCAAGTTCCTGGAGAATTTCAATAAAAAGGATTATGTCCGTGTGTGCTCACGTAAACCCTGGCACAGACCTGGACTCATGTTGAGGTAGGTTTGTCCCTGCGTGTTTGCCGTACTCCTCTGGGTCTTGATTCATACGTGCCCAACCCCATGTAGAACTGAAGCCCCTACGCCCATGCACTTGTATAGATCTGAAAATATTAACTGTAAGCAATAACCTGCAAAATTACAACAACAAAAATTGTACCTTGACAGGCGTCAATCACTCCCATCGCTCCCCAAACCACCTCCCCCTGCCATCAGTCAAACTCCACCACGACTGGAGCGAGATGAGAGGGAGCGGAAGGAGAAAGAGAAGGAGCAGAAAGAGAAGGAGCAGAAAGAGAAGTTGCAAAAGGAAAAAGAGAAGGAGCAGAAAGAGAGGAGGCAAAAGGAAAAAGAGAAGGAGCAGAAAGAGAGGAAGCAAAAGGAAAAAGAGAAGGAGCAGAAAGAGAGGAAGCAAAAGGAAAAAGAGAAGGAGCAGAAAGAGAGGAAGGAAAAAGAGAAGGAGCAGAAAGAGAGAAAGGAAAAGGAGCAAAAAGAGAAAGAGAGGGAACAAAAGGAGAAAGATGGGGAGAAAGAAAGGAAACAAAAGGAAAAAGTGAGGGAGCAAAAAGAGAAAGCGAGAGAGCAAAAGGAGAAAGCGAGAGAGCAGAAAGAACGAGAGCAAAAGGACAAAGCAAGAGAGCAGAAAGAGAGAGATCAAAAGGACAAAGCAAGAGAGCAGAAAGAGAGAGAGCAAAAGGACAAAGAGAAGGAGAAAGAGAGGGAGCAAAAGGACAAAGTGAGAGAGCAGAAAGAGAAGGAGAGGGAGCAGAAGGAGCGAGAGAGGAGGGAAAAAGAAAAGGAGCGAGAGAGGGAGAGGGAAAAAGAGAAACAGCGAGAGAGGGAGAGAGAGGAGGAGAAGGAGAGAGAAGAAAAAGAGAAGAGGCATCCACCACCTCAGGAGAAGGTGGAGAGAAGGAGCAGTGAAGAGGACCGAAAGAGACTGAGGGAGGAGAAGAGAGGAGGAGGAGGAGAGAAGAAGACAGAGCGCCCTTCGAGGGCGAGGCCAGTGAAGGCAGAGCCTCCACCCAAGAAGAGGAAGAAGTGGCAGAAGGAAGTCCCCTCTGACTCAGACTCCTCCACTGATGGGCCCAGTGAGGACCAAGGTGAGGGACTGTGTGTGTGTGTTTGTGTAACTGTGTGTTAATACAATTTTGCTATGTACAGTGGGGCAAAAAAAGTATTTAGTCAGCCACCAATTGTGCAAGTTCTCCCACTTAAAAAGATGAGAGAGGCCTGTAAATTTTCATCATAGGTACACTTCAACTATGACAGACAAAATGAGAGAGAAAAATCCAGAAAATCACATTATAGGATTTTTAATGAATTTATTTGCAAATTATGGTGGAAAATAAGTATTTGGTCAATAACAAATGTTTATCTCAATACTTTGTTATATACCCTTTGTTGGCAATGACAGAGGTCAAACGTTTTCTGTAAGTCTTCACAAGGTTTTCACACACTGTTGCTGGTATTTTGGCCCATTCCTCCATGCAGATGTCCTCTAGAGCAGTGATGTTTTGGGGCTGTTGCTGGGCAACATGGACTTTCAACTCCCTCCAAAGATTTTCTATGGGTTTGAGATCTGGAGACTGGCTAGGCCACTCCAGCACCTTGAAATGCTTCTTACGAAGCCACTCCTTCGTTGCCCGGGCGTTGTGTTTGGGATCATTGTCATGCTGAAAGACCCAGCCACGTTTCATCTTCAATGCCCTTTGCTGATGGAAGGAGTTTTTCACTCAAAATCTCACGATACATGGCCCCATTCATTCTTTCCTTTACACGGATCAGTCGTCCTGGTCCCTTTGCAGAAAAACAGCCTCAAAGCATGATGTTTCCACCCCCATGCTTCACAGTAGGAATGGTGTTCTTTGGATGCAACTCAGCATTCTTTGTCCTCCAAACACGACGAGTTGAGTTTTTACCAAAAAGTTATATTTTGGTTTCATCTGACCATATGACATTCTCCCAATCTTCTTCTGGATCATCCAAATGCTCTCTAGCAAACTTCAGACGGGCCTGGACATGTACTGGCTTAAGCAGGGGGACACGTCTGGCACTGCAGGATTTGAGTCCCTGGCGGCGTAGTGTGTTACTGATGGTAGGCTTTGTTACTTTGGTTCCAGCTCTCTGCAGGTCATTCACTAGGTCCCCCCGTGTGGTTCTGGGATTTTTGCTCACCAGATCGAGGGAGATTATCAGTGGTCTTGTATGTCTTCCATTTCCTAATAATTGCCTCCACAGTTGATTTCTTCAAACCAAGCTGCTTACCTATTGCAGACTCAGTCTTCCCAGCCTAGTGCAGGTCTACAATTTTGTTTCTGGTGTCTTTTGACAGCTCTTTGGTCTTGGCCATAGTGGAGTTTGGAGTGTGACTGTTTGAGGTTCTGGACAGGTGTCTTTTATACTGATAACAAGTTCAAACAGGTGCCATTAATACAGGTAACGAGTGGAGGACAGAGGAGCCTCTTAAAGAAGAAGTTACAGGTCTGTGAGAGCCAGAAATCTTGCTTGTTTGTAGGTGACCAAATACTTATTTTCCACCATAATTTGCAAATAAATTCATAAAAACTCCTACAATGTGATTTTCTGGATTTTTTTCTTCTAATTTTGTCTGTCATAGTTTAAGTGTATCTATGATGAAAATTACAGGCCTCTCTCATCTTTTTAAGTGGGAGAACTTGCACAATTGGTGGCTGACTAAATACTTTTTTGCCCCACTGTATATTTATATGTAATGCCTTGGTTCTAGGTTCAAATCCACTCAGTGACATATTCTATGTCTCTCCCCCCCCCCCCCCCCCCCCCCTCTCTCTCTCTCTCTCGGTGTGTCTCTCCCCTGTAGCACCAGTGAGAGGGGGGATGAACAGTCGAGCCATGAGGGAGATGTTCAGGAGTTACATAGAGATGCTGGTCAGTACAGCACTTGACCCCGACATGATTCAAGCCCTGGAGGACACAGACGGTGAGAGGGATGGGGTCGTGGTGTGAGCAAATGAGTGGGTGATGATTTGGTCAGGTTTGGGGTCAATTCAGGAATTTCGAGAAGTAAAATTTTTAACATCAATCAGTCGCTATGCTTCTCTATGATCATTTGGAATTAGAATTTCAGTTGACTTTGTGAATTGAGGGAATTGACCCCAGCCCTGGGTGTGAGAGAAAGAGAGTATTGATCAAAAGTAAAGGCTTGAGAATAGGATTGAGGAAGAACGATGTCATGAGATGAGTCATACGGACTCTATGTCCCTCCCACTCTGGCCCCCAGACGAGTTGTACCTCCCGCCCATGAGGAAGATTGACAGCCTCCTCAACGAACAAAAGAGGAGACTGTTAAGGAGAGTCAACATGAGTGGCCAACACCAGGTACGTCTGTCTGTTTAGTTGTAAAAATGCTGAAACCTGATTATGAAAAGGGCCTGATGTGTTTGAAAGGGGAGATATGGTACAATTCCCATCTTCATCCAACTTTCTCACTATCATATTGACAAGTGAAAACTTTAAAACAGTCGAAATGACTACTTCTCGCTCCCTCCATCTTCTACATGTTTCTTCTTTAGGAGACTCTGCATACGTTCCCCAAAATGACGGCGGACCCCCTGGACTCTGGCGCAGTCAAATTGCACCTCGGCGGCGAGTGCTACAACCGTAAAACCCTCAACCGCGTCAAGAAGAGCACCGCGCCCAAACAGCAGGTGAGTGAACCACACCCAGTCATGAAACGCCTTGACTTTAGTTTCCCGCCGCTGACGCCAATGTATCCAATCAGCTGCACCGTGGCTAACCCTGGGCCTCGAAGAATTGTGTCTAGGTGTTGTAGAAGCCGAGTAGAAGAGATCATTCTGTCTCACAAGAACTGGAGTAATAAAGTCCAGACCTGTTTTGTCACTTTTGCTTTGTACATAAAACGTGTATCTCGGTGGGTTTAACTCGGCCCGGATGATGTTTGCCCCATGTACAAACAAAGCTAAACCATGACACCGTCCTTATTTACTCTTTGAGTTGTTTCGTCTCGCGTAGCCACACCCCCCCCCCCCCCCCAAAAAAAAAACTTTGTTGTCACGTCCTTTGGAAACGGTTCGAATGGTCCATTGGCTTCCGGAGGCTCCATTTTTTAGGGATTTTACATTTCAAGAACCCTCCCCCCCACGTGCCCGTTGAAGGAGTGCTGTGTGTTAAGCCCCGCCCAAGCAATGCATTCGATCGGTTTGACGTGTTGCAAGGCGCCACTGATTTACACCGGGGTCTTCACCCTTATTTAGCCCCTTTTGGCCATAGACTTCACCAGGCTTCCCGATCAGGGAAACCGGGTTTTCCACGAGGCTAATGTTTCTTCTTTTAGCGTTGTTCAAGTGCATTTTGTATTTTTAGTGGTCCTCTGAAAGTATGTGAGGTTGTGAATACATAGTAGACTGGGCCTTTTCCCTGTTCCTCCTTAGCCAAAGAGAACCCGGGGAGATTCCCTAATAAATGATTTCCTCTCTCTCCTTTCCCTCCATCCCTTTTCCCCCGTCTCTCTGCGACTCGCAGGACCTCAAGCTGTCCACAGAGACGTGTCGTGTCTATAGCCTTTATCATTCTCTCCATCACTACAAGTATCACACCTTCCTGAACTGCAAGAAGGAGGTAAGAGTCAGGAGCACAATCGCTTTTCACAACACTGACTTTCCAACACCCCTCTTTCCTCTACGGCATTGTTGTTCTTCTCTACTTTCTTTCTGTTCTGTTTCTCTTTCTCTCCCCCCTCTCTCTGTTTCCATTGTGGTCAGAATAATTCAAATGGAGCACTGTGTATTCAGTGCTTTTGTTGTGGAACGTTGGCTGTCATTTGTGAGTGGCTGTGTTGTGCTTATATGAAAAATAATAACTTTATTATCCATCCTAGAGTGGATATTTGACTTGCATAACATCGATTAATGTTAGATGTATTTGCAACATGTCTATACTCTGGCCTTGAAGACGGAATACATATATTTACAGCTTTAGAGAAATATAATTGAGAATAAAGGTTTTGTACTATGGTAAAATACACTACATGACCAAAATTATGTGGACACTTGCTCGTCTAACATCTCATTCCAAAATCACGGGCATTAATATGGAGTTGGTCCCCCCTTTGCTGCTATAACAGCCTCCACTCTTCTGGGACGGCTTTCCACTAGATGTTGGAACATAACTGTGGGGACTTGCTTCCTTTCAAGAGCATTAGTGAGGTCGGGCACTGATGTTGGGCGATTAGGCCTGGCTTGCAGTCGGCTTTCCAATTCATCCCAAAGGTGTTCGATGGGGTTAAGGTCAGGGCTCTGCAGGCCAGTCAAGTTCTTCCACACCCATCCCGACAAATCATTTCTCTATAGACCTCGCTTTGTGCATGGTGGCATTGTCATGCTGAAACAGGAAAGAGCCTTCCCCAAACTGTTGCCACAAAGTTGGAAGCACAGAATCGTCTAGCATGTCATTGTGTGCTGTAGCGTTAAGATTTCCCTTCACTGGAATTAAGGGGCCGAGCCCGAACCATGAAAAACAGCCCCAGACCATTATTCCTCCTCCACCAAACTTTACAGTTGACCCTATACATTGGGGCAGGTAGCGTTCTGTTGGCATCCGCCAAACCCAGATTTGTCAGTCGGACTGCCAAATGGTGAAACGTGATTCATCACTCCAGAGAACGCGTTTCCACTGCTCCGGAGTACAAAGGCGACGAGCTTTACACCACTCCAGCCGACGCTTGGCATTGCGCATGGTGATCTTGAAGCTCCCGACGAAGAGTTCTTGTGCTGATGTTGGTTCCAGAGGCAGTTTGGAACCGAGGACTAATGATTTTTACGCACTACACGCTTCAGCATTTGGTGGTCCCGTTCTGTGAGCTTGTGTGACCTACCACTTCGCGGCTGAGCCGTTGTTGTCCTAGACGTTTCCACTTCACAATAACAGCACTTAAGAGTTGACCGGGGCAGCTCTAGCAGAGCAAAAATTTGACAAACTGACTTGTTGGAAAGGTGGCATCCTATGACGGTGCCACGTTGAAAGTCACTGAGCTCTTCAATAAGGCCATTATACTGCCAATGTTTGTCTATGGAGATTGCCTGCCTGTGTGCTCGATTTTATACACCTGTCAGCAACGGGTGGGGCTGAAATAGCCAAATTCACTCATTTGAATTTGAAGATCCACATACTTTTGTATATATACTGTAAATAAGCAAGTGAATATAATCTGTTCTCTTTCTCTATTCCCTCCAGACGGACAGTATAGAGCAGGCAGCGGAGGACCCTGGTCAGGAGGAGGTGGTGCAGCAGTGTATGGCCAACCAGGGCTGGCTGGAGACCCTCTTCAACTCCTTCATCGACCTGCTGACCCTCAGCACCAAAGCCTGATGAGGGAGGAGGGGGCACAGTCCGAAATAGTGCACTACAATTGGCCTAAGCCATAGGGCCTATATGGAGATTAGGGTGCCATTTGGAAAGCAGAATGTGGGTTGAAGAAGGGAGGGGTGGGGAGGGAGGAGGTATACAGTATTTGGGAGACATAGCAAGAGAGTTGGAGTGGAGAACACTGGACTGTACCAAGATGGAGGGGGGTTCAGACCCTACCACTCTAGTTCTTGCCCAGCGAGAAAGACCGAACAGTCAATGTTCAGTCTGTGAGTACGGTTGAGTTTTAACTTAAAATGGATGCTACAAATGAACTGTTTTTAGCGCTTTTGTTTAGTTTTTCTCTCACAAAGTATCTCTTGACTAAAGAAAAGAGAAGGACGGAGGAGAGCGGAGGAGGCGGATTGAAAATAGTGAATGTGTGAAAGGGTACGACGTCTGCCACTTGACCTGAACAGGGAAAGCAGGGGACCACGGTGAATCAGTCAGCACTACAGAAAAGATTGCGATCTACATCCAAACATGCACGGGCACACACACACACCAACATACAAACACTATATATATATACGTATATGTATTAATAATTATGATTTGTATTATTTATACAAGGAAATGACCCTCCCTAGCTGGGATTGTTTGCTGTTGTTATTTTAAATAATAATGTTTCGTTAGGGTTATACATGAAATGGCCCAAAATCCTTTGCTCAGTCCCCCTTTTATTGCTGAAGGTAAAAAAGAGTGGAGGGGAGAAAAACTGAGGTGAAGGGAGGGAGGGAGGTTAGAGGAGTGTGTGATGTTCCCTTTTTTCTGTCTGCCTAAATAAATTGTGAGGGGGGAAAAATGTATTTAAAACCTAAGCAAACTGTGTTCTTTATGTTTGTTCTTCAAAAGACAATGAGAGCAGAGTTTACACCTGAAGTTAATAAATTAAAATAAATATCTGTTCGCTTTCTAAAAGAAAGCGCTGTGGTTTTAGGGAGGTGTAACTGTTAAAAAGCGTATAAAATCTGTGTTGACTGTTTTTATTTGAATTGTTTGTTGTTTATGATAATTATTATTTTTGGAGGTTTACCTATTTGTTCAAGCTCTCTTATCTGTAAATATTGTACAGTTACTTGAGTCTCTAAAGCCCAGTTCCTCTTCTGTACATGCTATTCCTGTATTTGACAAAAGCAAATAAAAATTTGAAAATGACAGCGAAAATGTTTGTTTTTCCTCCTACAACTTTATAAGAGAATGCATTATAGTAAGGGTGTGGTTGACCACATATCGGGGTTGGGGTCAAATCCATTTCGATTCCAGTCAATTAAAATTGTACACTGAAATTGCAATTCCAATGAGGGACATTTGGTGTCCTTTTGATTTGACTATGGAACCCTGGACAACATGTACTATTGTTAAGTACACTATATATACAAAAGTATGTGGACACCCCTTCAAATTAGTGGCTTCGTCGATTTCAGCCACACCTGTTGCTGACAGGTGTATAAAATCAAGCACACAGCAATCTCCATAGACAAACATTGGCAGTAGAATGGCCTTACTAAAAAGCTCAGTGACTTTCAACGTGGCACCGTCATAGGATGCCACCTTTCCAACAAGTCAGTTTGTCAAATTTCTGCCCTGCTAGAGGTGCCACAGTTAACTGTAAGTAGTGTTATGTCTCGGACATCAACGTCTCAGCCACAGGTCACGTAAGCTCACAGAACAGGACCGCCAAGTGCTGAAGCGCATAAAAAAGTGTCTGTCCTCGGTTGCAACACTCACTACAGAGCTCCAAACCATACAGAAATGGTTTGTTGAGATCGGTGTGGAAGAACTTGACTGACCTGCACAGAGCCCTGACCTCAACCCCATCGAACACCTTTGAGATGAACTGGAACGCCGACTGAGAGCCAGGCCTAATCGCCCAACATCAGTGCCCGACCTCACTAATGCTCCTGTGGCTGAAGCAAGTCCCCGCAGCAATGTTCCAACATCTCTAGTGGAAAGCCTTCCCAGAAGAGTGGAGGCTGTTATAGCAGTAAAGGGGGAACGAACTCCATATTAATGCCCATGATCTTGGCATGAGATGTTTGACGTGTCCACATACTTTTGGTCATGTAGTGTATGTTGACCTGAAATTGTCTGAAAAAATACAGAGGAATGAAACAGCTCAGATTGGGCAGGAGGGGATATACGAAAATGGGTAGGAGTTCAGAGGTACATACTGACCCAAGAGAAAGGACTATAAAGACAGAAGAAAATAAAGAAATCTGTAAAAGGAGATGCTGTGTATGAGTGAGTCCCCAGCAAACCAAAATTGGTTATTTGAAAGTTCCCAGAACATTCGTTACGTTGAGGCAAATGTTCTCATATCAGAAACGGTCCAGTTGTGCGGATGATTATACAATGTTTGTCTAAAACATTCGCCTGATGTCGCATGAACGTTCCCTCCCACATTTAGTTGCGGCAGTATGTTCTAAAGACATAACTGCTACATTGTGTTATTACATGAACTGGAAACCTAATGGGAATGTTTGGTGGTAGTGATTACAGATGACAGAACATTTTAGTGAATGAGAACATTCCAAGGATATTTCATTTAAAACATTTAAAGGAAGACAGAAATCATTTTAAACATTATTTGAATGCTTTTGGTATGTTATCATCCTAATGTTAGATCAACTCTTAACTAGAACTTAATGGGAATCTTAGCTAATGTCCCGGCAATGTTCCCGGTTACGTCAGTTAAAAGTCTGTGCCTGTGAAGTTTCTGATCCAATCAAGTTCATATTTTATTCTGCGTGAAAATGCTGACAAAACATATTCTCTCTGACAGCCCCAGAAGAGTTTCAGAGGATTTTTTAACCCTATTGATTCTTTTCTCCTATCCAAAGCAGACACGGTGACAGTGCAGTACAGCAGGAATGGTTTATTTCTATTTCAACGCGAGAAACCATAGGCATTTTACACTACAGCAAATGTTGGAGGGGAAAGGAAGTCTATACGCAGAGGAATGAATGACAACATGTTGGACGAGGAAAAAGCATGTTACTCAAAAGTAGTGATACCCTTTCACCATCACATGACAGGGACAGACACCTGCACAATAACTGCTCCCACATCATTGATTACAATCACCATGGACCTGTTATTCCCTCTCCAGTCCAATTGTGATATCTGAACATAAGTGGGGTTATCTCCAGGAGAGGAACCAGAGTGGGAAAATATAGGATATGGAAGCTAAACAACACTACGATTGCCAAGGAATCTGAGGACTCTGTTCTCTGCTTCTTGTCCTTTTTCTAGTGTTTTTTTAATTGACATTTTCTTCTCAGGGAATGTACCTGGCTAAACAGTGATTCTAAGA
Source organism: Oncorhynchus nerka (assembly GCF_034236695.1). Lineage (NCBI taxonomy): Eukaryota > Metazoa > Chordata > Actinopteri > Salmoniformes > Salmonidae > Oncorhynchus > Oncorhynchus nerka. The sequence continues at coordinate 2,082,630 of NC_088421.1, forward strand.
GTGGTGTTTTGGTGGGTGATGCTACCGTATACAGTACATTCAGACTAGCGCTACACATAGTGACAGATGAGGTGGGGTACAGACACACGCTCCAAAGTAAAGTGCTTTCAGGTAAATGGAGGAAAGGTGCTATATCAGTGGTGTAAAGTAACTAAGCAAAAAATACTTTGAAGTACTACTTAAGTATTTTTTTGGGGGGGGGAGGGTATCGGTACTTTATTCTTGATATTTTATACAACTTTTACTTTTACTCCACCACATTCCTAAATAAAATATGTAGTTTTTGACTCCCATACATTTTCCCTGACACCCAAAAGTACTTGTTACATTTCGAATGCTAATTCAATTCACACACTTATCAAGAAAACACGTGGTCATCCCTACAGCTTCTGATCTGGTGGACTCATTAAACACAAATGCTTCGTTTGTGAATTATGTCTGACTGTTGGAGTGTGTCCCTGGCTATCCATAAATAAATACAAATCAATTGTTCAGTCTGGTTTGCTTAATATAAGGAATTTGAAAGGATTTATAACATTTACCTTTAATTTTGATACTTAAGTGTATTTTTAGCATTGTATTTTACTTTTGATACTTGATAAACCAGATACTTTTTACTGGGTGACTTTCACTTCAGTCATTTTCAAGGTATCTTCACTTTTACTCAAGTATGACAATTGGGTACTTTTTCCACAACTGTGCTATATAAATACAAACCAACCTCTATCTCTCTTACTCTTTCTGTCTCTTCACCATCCTATGCTGTAAATTCTTGTAATCACCCTCCCATCTCTCACTTTTATTTTCTAACCTCCCTACTTTTCCCTCTCTTCCTCACTCTCCCCCTCTGATTCCACCTCTTCCACAGTGCTCCCCCTCATCTGACCACACAGGGGCTCCAGTCCCCCCCCTGTCATCACTCCCACGGGTTGGATGATCTTGTCCCTGAGAGAGACAGAGGGAGAAAGAGAGAAATTGGAAACATCCATCTATTTCACACACTTGGATAGTCACTAGCTGAAACAGATATGTATTCACAGACACACACACACACCCACACACACACACACACACACACACACACACACAAATACACACACACACACACACACACACACACACACACACACAAATACACACACACACAAATACACACACCGTGAGAGCCTGTTGAACAGGCTGATGAGTCTTAGTGCCTCCTGCTCTTTCTCCTGCTCCGTCATTCCCTCCATGGGGTCTGGCTGCTCCTCCTCCACCCTCCCCGTCACTGGGTTGATGCGCCTCTTAGCTTCCCTGTGGAACACAGTTACAAACACCTCCCTTGTAAATACTGTCCACTCCTAACAATCTAAGGTTGCTTCTGTTGCATGCTCCGATTTATGCCGTTTTGATAGTTCCAAGTCCAATCTATCAGTCAGAGTATTGCGACACAAGCCTAAAGATGCATTGTGTCCCTATACAGTATTACAAAGTGTTGTATTTGTGACATTATCGATGGTTGTTTTACACACCTGTATTCCTCTGTGTCAGAGTCTGAGTCGCTAGAGTACTGGGCGTGGGTCACCTGACCTCCACTCAGCAAGCCCCTCGCTGCCAGCAAACCTGCTGCATTACCGTAGCCTGTGTACTTCACAAAACGACTCACTGAGAGACAGACAGAGAGGGAGAAACATAAGATGGCAACATCCATCTATTTCACACACTTGGATTGGATTGTCACTAACTGAAACGGAGATGAAGTGTGGGGGGTTATATGAGTTACTACATGTGCTATGAGGGGTTAGTAAGTATGCTGTGATACGATTGGGTCCTTCTAACCAAGAGTTACTTGGAAATGAGGAGCTAGTAAGTGTGACAGGTGTGTGATATGATGTGGGCACCGTTCTCTTTGCAGAGCACAAAGAGGAGCTCGGCAGCACAGTGCTTGATGTCCGTGTCCATGTGGGTCATCAGGCGCACCAGACGTCCCCTCACTGTGGCCCCCTGCTCCGGCCTCAAGGCCACGTCCCTCAGAGGGGGGAGGATCTGTAGCGGTGGACAGTGGCAGAGGCAGGTGTTAGTGCTGGGTGGGAGCAGAAACCTGCTCAACCAGTTAGCTGCTATCCAGAACCCATGTAGGGAGGGGACAGACAGAGGCCCCAATATCACAAGTTGAAGCAGGCTTCTCCAACATAACAATGTAAACCGAACATCAGACTAACATTATCATACTGTATTAAAGCCACAATAATCAGTTGGAGTTTCAGCCCAACAGTTGAGAAGGGTACCTGTTGTCTGAGGTAGTGGCGTGTCTCGCGGTGCGCGCGGCAGCTCTCAGTCAACAGATTCAGGACTGGAGTCAGTTTCTCCTTCAACTTCTGACCCTTCATAACAAATTCATAGGTGATTTTGTCAGCTTATGACCCTTTATACACACCCGGTATGCTTCCATAGCTATGCTCTATTGAGATGCAACCCTCCACTGTACACCATGGGGAAGCAAGCAGCATCCTCATATGAGATAGGTGCCTCCTTTCCTCCCTCCTTTCCTCCCCACTTTCCTCTCTCTCTTAGTCCCTTCCTCCCTCTTCCTCTGCCTCACCCTGTCCAGGCGTCTCTCCATGAAGGTGAGTAGGGTGTGGACAGTGTCCATGTTGACCCCTTCCCACTCCTGTGAACCCTCCGTCAGACGCACAGACAGCAGCACGTCCAGACATTGTAGGGGTAGGGCAGAGAGCACATTCACTGTGTGCCTATGGAGGGTTATAGGTTAAACGTCAGGGGTTAAGGGTCAGGGATCAGAGGTAAGGAGACATGGGGCAAACCTGAAATGGCCCCCATTTCAAAATGATTCAGAACATATCTTTTCTACTTCGCAGTGAAAAAGTAAACATTTTGACAACACCTAGAATGGCCACCATTACTTTCAAAATAAAGATGCAAATACAAATGCATGGATATACAAGAGAAGAGGGGACAGCAGAAGCCCTCGTGCATACCCCTGTATCTCCTCAGTGAGTTCTTCTCCGTCACAGGTCAGCAGCAGGCAGTGACGTAGCACTGCAGCCAGGCGGCGATAGAGAGCTGCATCCTCCTGAGAGGGACACAAAGAAAAGATATCTCCTAGCTACCTACTCTTACCTACTCACAAACTAAAGCCAAGGATGCCCCATAGAAGACGGACAAGGTACAGATATTGGAATAGATCATGCTATTTGGGACAAAGCCACATTTGAATTCTATGGGACTCTCCTCCACCCACCTCGTCTGGCTCCTGTCTGTGGAAGCTGTATGTGATGTTGAACAGGGTCTTGAGGATCTCCACAGCTCGCTGTGACACCTCCTTAGAGACAGGGGGCGCACTGTGGTCACTCAGCACCTCGTACTCTTCCCCCCACCGCGCAGACAGACACTGCTCCAGAGCTGCAGTCAGCATGGACACCCCTCGCTCCTGACAAAGAGAGACAGGGGGATATGGAGAGAGAGAGAGAGAAAAGAAAGAGAGATGGAGAGATGGCAGGAGAGAGGGGCATACAGTAGACCTACCCATCCCAAATCATTAGCAGGGAAACCACAACTCCATCCTCCTCTAGGCTGTTACCTGCTGCAGTTGCACCCTGAGCTCTGGTCTCAGAGCCGTCAGCAGGAAGAGCAGCCGTAGTTCATAAAACTGACCACTGGGAAGAGCTTTGGCACTGATCCCCTGCTTCAGCTTGTCAGATAGACCAGAGAGCAGTCTGAGAGAGAGAGAGAGAGAGAGAGAGAGAGAGAGAGAGAGAGAGAGAGAGAGAGAGAGCGAGAGAGATGAGGGAAGTGATGCCATACTAGATATAGTTTTTGCTGTACTCCAACAGTTGCTCTCCCTCACCTCAGAGCGCTGACCCTCTCTTGCGCCCTCTGACTGTTGTAGATTATATTACAAAGAGCTTTCAGGGCCTCCCTCCTCCCCACCTGGTCATCTTCCTCTTTATCTTCTTTGTCCTCCTCTTCATCCATCTCTTCCCGGGCATCCTTCTTTCCGCGCACCAGAGCTCCATGACCCGGAGAGCAGGGGTGCTCGGCAGTGCAGATTTCCGTGGAGACAGAGCGCAGGTTGTCATGGCAGGTTTCTGTACTGAGAGTGCAGCAGGGGTCCATGGTCACTGATGGCGATGTCGTTGCTCCACCTTGGCTGTTGTTGGCCGTATCCAGGGCTGGACAGGTCTGAGTGGAAGCCTGGGCCAAGGAGTGCTGGGTCGGGCTAGCACCGACAACGTTAGCATCCACATTGCTAACTGCTAACACGCTAGCATTAGCATTAGCGCCCCTACTGCACTCACTGGCCTCTGTGTCACTCTGTTTACAGGCATCCGAACTGACGTCACCGAGGACATAGCCGTAATCTTCTCTCTCGGCATCATCACCTTCCTCCTCGTCTTCCTCCTGGCCTTCGGGGATGGGCAGGGAGTTTATGCCGCCCAGGTGGGCTAGGGTGAGGAGGGCGGTGTCGGTCACCAGGGGCGCCAGAGCCTGCCGGTCGCGGGACAGGATACGTAGCGTACGCAGGGTCACTCTCAGAACCCCCGGCTGGAGCTGGGTACGGATAAACCACACCAGGGCTGCAGCCAGCCTCTGGGGAGAGGAGAGGAGAATTCAGTTTAACTGAAAAGAGCAACAGGTAGAAATAGAGAAATCCATGCACACACACACACACACCCTGACTCACCCGTCTGAGAAGGAGATCCTGGTCCTCAGCGTCATCTGAGTCTGAGTTGAAATCAGAGTCCGAGTCGGGAACAAAGTCCCTCATTTTGTTCTTCCTGAACTGGTGAGGGTTAATGGGGGGAGTAGGTTGAGTCATTACACACAACAATTAGCTTTGGAGTACACACACACGCACACACACACACACACACACACACACACACACACACACACACACACACACACACACACACACACACACACACACAGGCACGCACTTACACACACACACCCACCCACATACACCCACTAATGAAACACTGCGCTGAATGGAGATTAGTGTAATGTAGAGTAAGGACCTGTCAGCTCAGCTTCGCCCTCCCTCTCTCTTCCCTTTTCTCTCTATTCTTTTCTCTCGGTCTCTCTCTCCCCCCTGTATTCCTATCTCTCTCTCTTACTGATGGTGTAATGAGTTAGTCTTTTTTTACCTCATCCAGCTCTTTTTGCTGCAGTCATTTGCACAGCCATTATAGTAGAGCCATTATAGGTGGAAGAAAGAAGACATAGAAATGATGAATAATGACATCATTAACATTATGAAGAGATATGACAGAGAGAGAAGAGAGGAGCTGAAGGGAATGACAGAAGAGAGGGAAAGAAGGGGATGATTACTGTAGGGGAGGGAGGTGGAAAAGAACCATCCCACTGGACAAAAACTGGTTGAATCAACATTGTTTCTACTTCAATAAAAAAAAATATTCAATGTGATAACGTTGAATCAACATGGAAAACTGATTGGATTTTCAAGAAGTCATCAACATAAGGGAATTTTGTATTCTCTTTTACCCAACTCAATGACATGGTGATCTTTTTTGTTGATGTCACATTCAATTCACGTTATTTGACAACACAACCAAATGTAAATCAAAACTGGAAATTGAAATGACGTCTGTGCCCAGTTGGAAGTGAGAAAGAGAGAGAAGGAAAGAAGGAAAGAAAGAAAAAAAAGAGGACATGAAGATAGATAGGACAGCGAGACAGGGAGGGGAGGAGAAGGACAGGGATGGAGTGTGAGCGAAAGAGAGAGATAAAGATGAGTGGCGGGGGATGAGCAGGATTTTGTCTAATTACATGGTTAATCTGAGCCTCTGGTGGCCTGACACTGAGAGGGCAGGGACAGGCCAGGGGAATAGACAGAGAGAGAGAGAGATGGGAAAGGACAGAGGGCGAAAGAAATAGAAATGAAGGGATGATGGAAGAATGAAATAGAGAGGCAGCGGAGAAACGATGCAAAGGAATGACAGAAATAAAGAGTAGTTCAAGTCTTTTCCTCATCCTCACCTTTCTTCTTTCCCTCTCCTCAATATTGAAGAAGAAGCATTCAGCATACTGGGGAGAAGATGTGTGGGAGGGAGGGAGAAAGAGAATTGGAAAGAGAAGGAGAAGGAGAGGGTATAAGAAAACAGTCAAGGATACATGGTGCAGTCATGGAGAATTGTAGTCATGGAAACAGACAGCCACACGGTGTGGTAGTCATGGTTACAGACAGCTGTTTACAGTAGTGTGGTAGTCATAGTAACACAGGTAGTGTAGTACCTGAGTGTTGTAGTGGTCCAGGTGTATCTGGACACTGTCCTGGTCTCCTTGTTTGATGCACTGAATGATCCTCTCCAAGTCCATATCCATATCCATGCTTTCACACACACACACACACACACACACACACACACACACACACACACGCACACGCACACACACACAATTACAATGCAGAGTGATCAAGCATGACTTTTCATCCTAACGTACAATATTCAATAATAACACCTTCAGTCATGCAATAGCAGCACCCATTCTACCTACATCTACACCCCACAAACCTGGTGTCCCCTACAATGGCAGGATACAGACAGCAACCTTGGTCTTGTCTCTTTGTCTCCCTGTGTTTCTCTGTGCAGTTTCTGTCTCCTAAAACCCTGTATGTAATCTAATCTAATCTCCCTCACCTCTTTCTCTCTCTCTCTCCCCCTCTCTCTCTTTTCACAGTGCAATGGGCCACGGATTATATTGTGAACAGTGACTAGTAAATGGACAGAGATAGACAGCAAAATAAGGAATGTTTCAAAGATTAGAAATAGGAACAATACAGAGAAGATAGCCTGGTAGTGAAAGGAAAGCAAAAACATGAGGAAATGAAGAGATGCTTCACAAATGAGAATGTTTGAATATATTATCTTCCTCATAGACAGGCAGACAGACATGCAATGAGAGACAGGCAGGCAGACTTTGGGGAGAGTAAGTGGTCACCATCAAAGAGATAGAGGGAAGACAGAGAAAAAGAGAAAATACAATTTTTTTAAAAATGAGAGGAGTGCATGTTGACAAGGTACTGATGTTTGTCATACCTGTTAAAGAATGGCGAAGATGAAAAGAGAGTTGTGGAAAGAGGGAGTTGGAGAGATGAAAGCCTGTGAGCCTATTTACTAATAAGGGTAATTAACAAATGCATGGATAGGTGGAGGGAGGGATGAGGGGAAATATAAATGCTCTTAGTGAAAAGGACAGATCTTAGTGATATGTCCTTTTCAGCCATCTATTTCCTGTGTTTGAGTGGCGCAAAATCCACTTCTCACTTAAACCTTGATAGATCGCTTGCTTTCATTTTAGTCCTGTGAGTCTGATACTCTTGCATGTGCCTGTCGTTTTTTCCTGTTAACTAATACGACCGTGGAAATCTTTCCGTTGCATCCAAAAACGCTAATCCTTCATTGAGGATTTAACACATCTTCTTGAGACTTACATTAGAACGAAAGAGAAGAACGTATGTAGGTAAAGTGCATTTTACCATGACAAAAATACGTGTAGAGGTGCAAACAGCGATTTGCAAGGAAGGAGGGAGAGAGAGAGAGAAAGTCCCTTTTCTTTTGGAACGTTTGTGAGTGTAATGTTTATTTTTTATTGATTATTTTGTTTATTATCCATTTCACTTGCTTGGGCAATGTAAAAATACGATTCCCATGCATGCCAATAAAACCCTTTGCATTTAATTTAATTGAATTACATTGAGAGAGAGAGCAGGAGCTCTTGGAAGTGGAACCTGTGTCTTCTAACCAATCAGATTAGGTTTTAATAGACCAGTTTGGCTACTCTAATCTGGTTGGTTACAGCTCACATGGGCGTGTGGTCTGGCGCAACCACCTGTCAATTGAGACGTGCGTTACCAGGTTACCACTTGCGCAATGTCCACCAAAGTGCAGCTGTTACTTGTCATGGAGGTAAGTTTAAATGTCTTTCTTATATGGCTAGTTAGCCAGCTTTTTTTCCCTTTGTAAAACTTTTTGGGAAGCTATTGTCCAAGTCTCCCTCTCCTTGCTTGCACATCTCTGTTTGCCCAAATATACATATTTTTCTCATGGTAGAGCGCAAAGCACTGCATTGCTCGCAAATATTGGCCTTGTTCAAGAGGATCAAAACCGCATTATAAATGGGTGGTTCCAGCCCTGAAAGCTGACAGCTGTGGTATATCAGACTATATACCATGTATGACAAAACATTTATTTGTACTGCTCTACGTTGGTAACCAGTTTATAATAGCAATAAGGCACCTTGGGGGGTTGTGATATATGGCCAATATGCCACTGCTAGGGGCTGTATCCAGGCACTCCGCGTTGCGTTGTGCATAAGAACAGTCCTTAGATGTGGTATATTTAATTATTATTTTATTTTTTATTTAACCTTTATATAACTAAACAAGTCAGTTAAGAACAAATTATTATTTACAATGACGGCCTACCCCGGCCAAACCTGGGTGACCCTGGGCCAATCGCGGCCGGATGTGATGCAGCCTGGATTCGAACCAGGGACTGCAGTGACTCCTCTTGCACTGAGATGCAGTACCTTAGACCACTGTGACTTAGACCACTGCGACACTTGGGAGAAGAAAATATATATATATAATAACAAAAAAAAAATAATATTGGCGATGTACCACAACCCCTCTTGCCTTATTGCTTAATTATACAATGGGGGGTTCTAATCCTGAATGCTGATTGGTTACCACAGGCTAAATCTTTGATGCTAAAATCCCTATTTTAGAATTTTTTGCAAATGTTTAAAAAAAAAACAAAGTGAAGTACCTTATTTACATAAGTATTCAGACCCTTTGCTATGAGACTCAAAATTGAGTTCTGGTGCATCCTGTTTCCATTGATCACTTTGATATGTTTATACAACTTGATTGGAGTCCACCTGTGGTAAATTTAATTAATTGGACATGATTTGGAAAGGACACAGCTGTCTATATAAGGTCCCACAGCTGACAGTAGCTATGGAGCTCCGAGACAGGATTGTGTCGAGGCACAAATCTGGGGAAGGGTACCAAAAACATTCTGCAGCATTGAAGGTCCCCAAGAACATCATTCTTAAATGTAAAAAGTTTGGAACCACCAAGACTCTTCCTAGAGCTGGCCGCCTGGCCAAACTGAGCATTCAGGAGAGAGGAGCCTTGGTTAGGAAGGTGACCAAGAACCCGATGGTCACTCTGACAGAGATCCAGAGTTCCTCTGTGGAGATGGGAGAAGGACAACCATCTCTGCAGCAGTCCATCAATCGGCCCGTTATGGTAGATTGGCCAGACGGCTTGGAGTTTGCCAAAAGTCACCTAAAGGACTCTCATGATTAACAAGATTCTCTGGTCTGATGAAACAAAGATTAAACTCTTTGGCCTGAATTCCAAGTGTCACGTCTGGAGGAAACCAGGCACCAATCCTTAAGGTGAAGCATGGTGGCTGCAGCATCACGCTGTGGAGATGTTGTTCAGCGGCAAAGACTGGGAGACTAGTCAGGATCGAGGGAAAGATGAACGGAGCAAAGAACAGAGAGATCCTTGATGAAAACCTGCTCAGGACCTCAGACTGGGGCGAAGGTTCACCGTCCAACAGGACAACGACCCTAAGCACACAGCCAAGACAACGCAAAAGTGGCTTTGGGACATGTCTCTGAATGTCCTTGAGTGGCCCAGCCAGAGCCCAGACTTGAACCCGATGAAACACCTGCAAATAGCTGTGCAGTGTCGCTCCCCATCCAACCTTACAGAGCTTGAGAGGATATGCAGAGAAGAATGGGAGAAACTCCCCAAATACACTTGTGCTAAGCTTGTTGTGCAAAACCCAAGAAGACTCCAGGCTGTAATCGCTGCCAAAGGTGCTTCAACAAACTACTGAGTAAAGGGTCTAAATACTAATGCAATTGTGATATTTCCTTTTTTTTTTTTATATACATTTGCAAAAATGTATAAAAAGCTGTTTTTGCTTTGTCGTTATGAGGTATTGTGTGTAGATTGATAAGGGGGAAAAAATAATTTAATCAATTTTGGAATAAGGCTGTAATGTAACAAAATGTGGAAAAGTCAAGGGGTCTAAATAGTTTCCGAATGCACTGGAGGTGTTCAATAAATACAATATGGGTTAGACAAATGCATCAATCGTTTTGTATATGATATGATAACGAACATGGGAAAACAGCAGCCCCCTATGAGCAGAACACATTTTATGGAAAGGTTTTATGTCTAGTTTCTTGTTTAGACCTCTTGGAGACAGTGTTGAAGAAATGTATCCAAAAGGACTCTAGTCTCAGGAGGAAATTGTCGATAATTGTCGATTTTGCTGTTGATTTGAAACCTCATTTCCTGCTTACTTAAAGGCAGATGTGGAAAAGGCAAAATGGGGAGGATACTACATGAATTGCTACACCAATTGGCCTACTTTTCTGAAATGTATACCTACCACCTTTCAGAGTGGCTGAAAATAAATTATATGGAGTCTTATTCAACCATTTTAGATGAACTTGTGTGGAAAAAGGACTGGTGAGGTGAAATATACTTCTCCCATGGGCAAAGAAACTCAAAAGGGGTGATGATATTAATTACAATAATTTTGATCCGAATGTGCAAATTGTCCAAACAGATACGCAAGGTAGATGGATGATTTTTTGTATGTTATTGGACCATTAACAGACATGGCTCCAGTGGTGATTTCAGCATGCAAAAAAAAAAAGAATGTGGGATGCATGCCAGCAAAGCCACTACACAACACTAAACAATACATTAATTGCACTATAACGGTGACAAACGGTGCCCACAAACTGTTATGGCCTAAATAAAGCTGTCCCAACAGCAGAGTCCCAACACCTTACCACTACTACACCTTGGTACCAGCGGAGCCTTGTCTGGCAGTGAAACAGTTCATTCAGCCTCATTTACTGCCTTTTAAAAACAGCTGATGTGGCTGACTTGCTTAAACAACTGTGATTTCTACTGACATTTGAGATGTACAAATTATGGCATAAGGGGACGACGAGCGGATGAGTCAATCCGTAATTTCGATTAGGCATAAATGAGCGAGCTAAGATGAACATAGTCAATATAACTATTTGTTCAGCACTTTTGAAATGTACAGCAACAGAATTCAGAACTCTGAATTCTTACAGTGTTCTCCCTGTACACCAAGTCAGAACCGTTCGTAGGATAAATACAGGGGGCATATAAGCAGACCATGAAAGCTCTTACAATATTCGATGATTACATTTCTCAAAAACAGGAAGGCTACATATACACCACCAAGTCAGAACAGTAGGCGAAATGAAGAGGTGAAAATAGACCAAATTATTAGGGTGAGGCACAAGGGCTACTAACAGCTTACTACACAACATGCACTTAGTATTATTTGCTTAGCTACAGTATACATATCTCCCTGGCATATTTCAACATTTATGCAGCAGCATACAAGACATTTTTGGACTCACCTTGAACAGGAAAGTGGTGCGGTGGTCTTTCGTGGACAAATTTTGTCATCAAAGTCTGGCATTCTCTGGATTGATGGTGCTTTCAAGACAACTGGGAACTCTGGGGGAAAAAAGTAGAATCGTGATGACGTCAGTGATCTTCAGGTCATAGATCTAGAAAGAGGCCCGAGTTCCAAATGTACAATTCCAAGTTGGATGAAAGTTCAACAAACTTATTTTCCCAGTCGTAGCTCGTTTTTTTACAGAGTTCCCAGTTGTTTTGAACTCACCAAAGTCAGATTTTGCAGTTCCGAGTTAACAGTTGTCTTGTGTGCGGCACAAATCATGCTTCATTGACAGCATGGCCAATGTTTGTCACGGATCCCCCCGGCGCTGCTGCTCATGCTGTTCACCAGTCCAGGAGGTCTACGTCACCGGCTTTCTAGGTTTCACTGAACGGGATTCAATATCATCAACCCCGGACTGTCTTCTCAAATAATTTCCCCTAATTAGCATGTTATATATGTGCCCTCTGTTCCCTCTGTCGGTTATTGTTCCCATGTCTGTTGGTCGTGTGAGTACCTATGCATTGGTGAAGCTCTTATGCTGTGTGCTTTATCGGAGGACGCATGACTTCAAGTTCCTCGGACAGTCCAGTACATTACTGGGGCCGAGCTCCCTGCCATCCAGGACCTCAATATCAGGCTGTGTGCAAAGAAGGTCTGGATAATTGTCAAAGACCCCAACCAGCCAAGCTATAGACTGTCTATGCTGCCGCATGGCAAGAGGTATAGGTGCATCAAGTTTGACACCAACAGGCTCTTGAACAGCTTCTATCCCCAAGCAATACGACTGATAAATAGCTAACAAAATAGCTACATGGACCGAGTTTACCTTATCTTTATTGGCCTTTTATTTCATTATTTGCACTGTCTCTATGCACACTCACAGGGCCCTACACACTTGTACACACTGTCACTCCAACACACACACACAAACACTCATTTTCTCACTCACACATAATATGCACATACATTTATACTGACTTTACACACCCGCACACCCACTCACATGCAAGCTGCTGCTACTCTTTTTATATTATATTCTGTTGCCTAGTCACCTTACCATTATACCGATCTACCTCCGTCACTCCAGTATCCCTGCACAGTTACAGTTAGTATTGGAACTGACTTTTTAAATATTTCCTGTATGTAGTATACTTACTTTATTGTGTATTTCTTATTTATTTTTCCCCCAATTTTTTTCTAGTAACACATAGTTTTTGATTATTGCATTGTTGGGTTTTGAGTTTGCAAGGAAGACATTTCACTACATGTGCATGTGACATCAACAATGTCAAACTTGAAATTACACAAATTTACTGGCCAACTACAGTGACTTGGATGAAGCTACATCTCCAGTAGTCTTTCACTCTCTCTCAGCTTTGTTTGACAGTACAGTCTGTCACCACTATAGGCCATATCAAGATGTATTGTCACAGCATTGATATCACTCAAAGATAAGTGTAGAATGGCCTTAATCTCCTGCACCTTGCTCTCTGCCCCTACTCATTTGGGCTGCTCAGTTATGCCACCTGCTGGATCATAAAATTACTGCTGCTGTAATTCATTTCATTAACACTCTTACGGTCATACTGTTGATCACAACCATCAAAGCAACATTCGTAATTCAAATTAAGGCAATTTCATTAATTTTGATATTTGCTCAGTACTTGAAGGATGTCATTTCCTGGAAGGTGAGTATTGAGCCAATATCTTCTCTGTATCTATCTGCAGATCCAGAGGCATCAGGCAGTCGGTCCTCTGTTATCCTGGTCAAATTATTTGTGGTAGAAAATTCCCATTACATTCTGATTCATAATTTAGCTTTACTGGGGAAATGGAACGTTTGGGCCAGCATAGTGCCCACTAAAATTCTAATGATAAAACACCATATGAGAGCTTTTGTAACTAAGCCGAGACAGGATTATGTCGAGGCACAGACCTGAGGAAGGGTATCAAAAAATGTCTGCATCGTTGAAGGTGCCCAAGAACACAGTGGCATCCATCATTCTTAAATGGAAGAAGTTTGGAACCACCAAGACTCTTCCTGGAGCTGGTTGCCTGGCCAAACTGAGCAATCGGGGGAGAAGAGCCTTGGTCAGGGGGGTGACCAGGAACCCGATGGTGACTCTGACCAAGCTCCAGAGTTCCTCTGTGGAGATAGGACAACCATCTCTGCAGCACTCCACCAATCAGGCCTTTATGGTAGAGTTGCCTCAGTAAAAGACATATGGAACGCCGACTGCAAGCCAGGCCTAATCGCCCAACATCAGTGCCCGACCACACTAATGCTCTTGTGGCTGAATGGAAGCAACTCCCCGCAGTTATGTTCCAACATCTAGTTGAAAGCCGTCCCAGAAGAGTGGAGGCTGTTATAGGAGCAAAGAGGGGACCAACTCCATATTAATGTCCATGATTTTGGAATGAGATGTTCGACGAGCAGGTTTCCATATACAGTTGGAGTCGGAAGTTTACATACACTTAGGTTAGAGTCATTAAAACTCGTTTTTCAACCACTCCACAAATTTCTTGTTAACAAACTATAGTTTTGGCAAGTCGGTTAGGACATCTACTTTGTGCATGACACAAGTCCATTTTTTCAACAATTGTTTACAGACAGATTATTTCACTTATAATTCACTATCACATTTCCAGTGGGTCAGAAGTTTACATACACTAAATTGACAGTGCCTTTAAACAGCTTGGAAAATTCCAGAAAAGGATGTCATGACTTTAGAAGCTTCTGATAGGCTAATTTACATAATTTGAGTCAATTGGAGGTGTACCTGTGGATGTATTTCAAGGCCTACCTTCAAACTCAGTACCTCTTTGCTTGACATCATGGGAAAATCAAAAGAAATCAGCCAAGACCTCAGAAAAATAATTGTAGACCTTCACAAGTCTGGTTCATTCTTGGGAGTCATTTCCAAATGCCTGAAGGTACCACATTCATCTGTACAAACAATAGTACACAAGTATAAACACCATGGGACCACGCACCGTCATACCGATCAGGGAGGAGACGCGTTCTGTCTCCTTGAGATGAACGTACTTTGGTGCGAAAAGTGCAAATCAATCCCAGTACAACAGCAAAGGACCTTGTGAAGATGCTGGAGGAAACAGGTACAAAAGTATCTATATCCATAGTAAAACAAGTCTTACATTGACATAACATGAAAGGACACTCGGCAAGGAAGAAGCCATAAAAAAGCCAGACTACGGTTTGCAACTGCATACAGGGTCTGATGAAACAAAAATAGAACTGTTTAGCCATAATGACCATTGTTGTGTTTGGAGGAAAAAGGGGGAGGCTTGTAAACCGAATAACACCATCCCAACCGTGAAGCATGGGGGTGGCAGCATCATGTTGTGGGGGTGCTTTGCTGCAGGAGGGACTGGTGCACTTCACAAAATTGATGCAACATGAGGAAGGAAAATTATGTGGATCTTGAAGCAACATCTCAAGACATCAGTCAGGAAGTTCAAGCTTTGTTGCAAATGGGTCTTCCAAATGGACAATGACCACAAGAATACTTCCAAAGTTGAGGCAAAATGGCTTAAGGACAACAAAGTCAAGGTATTGGATTAGCCATCACAAAACCCTGACCTCAATCCTATAGAAAATTTGTGGGCAGAACTGAAAGAGTGTGCGAGCAAGGAGACCTACAAACCTGACTCAGTTACACCAGCTCTGTCAGGAGGAATGGGCCAAAATTCACCCAACTTATTGTGGGAAGCTTGTCTAAGACTACCCAACATTTTTGACCCAAATTAAACAATTTGAAGGCAATGCTACCAAATACTAATTGAGTGTATGTAAACTTCTGACCCACTGAGAATGTGATGAAAGAAATAAAAGCTTAAATATATCACTCTCTACTTAAATGTCAGGAATTGTGAAAAACTGAGATTAAATGTATTTGGCCAAGGTGCATGTAAACGTCCGACTTCAACTGTACTTTTGGTCACGTAGTGTATGTGAAAGTGTCTAGGATTCATCTATAGGTAATACCACACAGCATGAGAAAGAGACACACATTGAGAGCATCATGCCAATCAGGAAGCATAAAGAAGGGGCTTTCCTTGAAAGAAGGAAAAGGAGAGGAGGATCTCAGCTGAGGTCCAAGAATTATGGTATGTTCTGTCCAGCTGTCCTTCAAACTGGCCTGTAGGTGCCATCAACTAGCAGAGAGAGCGAGAGAGATCAATTATCACTGTTAAGCATTCAATTAAAAAATAGTGTAATACTGTTCTGGAGTCAGATTGTCTCAGAAAAGTACTGTACAGCAGAGTTAGCGAGATATGCAAACTTACAGTCACGGGACAGGCTTTTTTCTTCTCATCAGTGTGTTGTAGGAGGTCAATTAATATTTCCTATTACATAACCAGATAAAAAACCGAGTAAAAGGTCATTCCTTGTTTATTTGAACTGTTTTGAGTTTTTATTGTCCAAAGGAAATATTAAATAATTACAAACGGAATAATGATTTGATTATTCAAATGTTGTGATTTTAATGATTGGTTCTGGTTCAACCCTTGCACCTTACGTTTTGGCCAATTAATATCCTGACAACACATAAAATTATAAATGTTTCGTTCCTCATGTTTTTGATCTGCATCATGTAATCGAATAAACAGAAACATTATTTATTGATATTTTTTGTTTCTCGTTCCAATGATTTGATGATGGACACTCACTGTAGTGGGTCATGTCCTGAGTTCAAATTCTCCTAGGTCAGTTAGACAGTCACTTCCACCACTTTTACCACCAAGAGCACTAAACTGTAGCCTAAGTAATTGTGGATAGGTTCAATAACTTGCCACCAATTACCACAAGTTTCAGTTTCTACTAGTTTAGAGCATGGGCAGGCAGATTAGACAACAACCATATGGGCAGGCAGCTGCGGTCCGGTGAAATTCATAAGTCATGACCCAAGGAGAACGGTTTCAAATTTTTCCTATGTCAGGATCTGGCCATTTGTGATAAGCCTATATGCTACTTCAAATAATAACATATGATATAGAAACTGAGCTCTGTTTACAGTCCTATAGCGCACAAAATGTCATTTGAAACTATCTGATGCGCAACCGTGCGTAAAGACCAGAGCACGGTTCCCCATCCTATGGTTCTAAGATGAACTTAGCCTTAAGATGCTTTTGGGAAACCGGGCCCTAGGCTTTGTTTTCCTGAGCCTTAGTAGTGTTAAGATAATCGTTAGAACGGTTTTACGATGGATCTTTAGTAGGCCGAGGTGTTTCCCAGTCTTCGTTAGTAACGTGGCTCATAATACTGATAGTTTTCAGAAACAGCTGAGATTTAATGATGCTCCTACAAAGGTTCTAAACAGCTGAGATTGAATGATGCTCCTACAAAGGTTCTAAACAGCTGAGATTGAATGATGCTCCTACGAAGGTTCTAAACAGCTGAGATTGAATGATGCTCCTACGAAGGTTCTAAACAGCTGAGATTGAATGATGCTCCTACAAAGGTTCTAAACAGCTGAGATTTAATGATGCTCCTACGAAGGTTCTAAACAGCTGAGATTGAATGATGCTCCTACAAAGGTTCTAAACAGCTGAGATTTAATGATGCTCCTACGAAGGTTCTAAACAGCTGAGATTTAATGGTGCTCCTACGAAGGTTCTAAACAGCTGAGATTGAATGATGCTCCTACGAAGGTTCTAAACAGCTGAGATTGAATGATGCTCCTACGAAGGTTCTAAACAGCTGAGATTTAATGATGCTCCTACGGAGGTTCTAATGGTGAACTACGCCTTAAGATGATTTTGGGAAACCTGGCCCTGATATATATATATATATATATATATATATATATTTACTGTATTGTTTTTCTGTTTTGTATATAATGTTTCCATGTCTAGATGTTCACATATGTATATGTTTTAGGGACTATAGATGGAAATTAGCTGTCAGCTAAATGTGGTACAACACATGCTTTCTTAGTGCTCTTTGACTTAGCCTATATTTTTGTTGTGCATTGTACCTGCCAAATAAACTACAAATAAAATCAATATCTGTCTCAGATAGTTTCCTTTCAGGTCACAAATATATACACTAACTAACCCTCTACTGCACACATTTTGTTTTTTCATTTAAAAAAAAATACAAATCTGAATGCTTGTCCAGTCCAAAGGACCTGGAAGAAGCTGCACCTCAGCACTCAGCGCAAAGTTGCAAGGGGTCGGCTGGCTGATTGAGGAAGACAAGGTCAAGCGGTCTGAGTATCTCCTCTCGCGAGATCCTGTATTTCAGAAGGATAGTCCCATCACTGTGAGTGCAAGGGGCTCAGGTTGTTGTGAATATGCAGCATTATAGAATATGCAACCGTCTGCGCGGCGGATGCTGCCCGGGTGATGTTGGAGAGATACAATATGCTGAATAAGCAGCTGTTTTATTGTTATACTTCCGACGTCTGACAATGGCATTGTATTTATATTGTTCCAGGAGTTGCCAATTTTTTTACTGGATAAGATTCAGCTTGGGACAAAACGAATCTTGACAAAATGTTACAAAGGCTACATATTTCAAATATTACATACAATTCTATACATTACACAAATGAAACATTTATCATCGTATGATCATACCCATTCACACAAAACACTTATAAACGGTTTTAGAATCATTGTGAGGTAAGGCAGAAAGTAAGCCTAACGATGCACTTTGGCTGCTCTACGAGTGGTCTGTGTTTCAGTATGATATGTTGGATAAAGTCGTTCTCAACTAACATCAAGGCGGTGGCCCGTTCTTGTAGGTTCATGCTCTACAACATCCGCAGAGTACGACCCTGCCTCACACAGGAAGCAGCGCAGGTCCTAATCCAGGCACTTGTCATCTCCCGTCTGGATTACTGCAACTCGCTGTTGGCTGGGCTCCCTGCCTGTGCCATTAAACCCCTACAACTCATCCAGAACGCCGCAGCCCGTCTGGTGTTCAACCTTCCCAAGTTCTCTCACGTCACCCCGCTCCTCCGCTCTCTCCACTGGCTTCCAGTTGAAGCTCGCATCCGCTACAAGACCATGGTGCTTGCCTACGGAGCTGTGAGGGGAACGGCACCTCAGTACCTCCAGGCTCTGATCAGGCCCTACACCCAAACAAGGGCACTGCGTTCATCCACCTCTGGCCTGCTCGCCTCCCTACCACTGAGGAAGTACAGTTCCCGCGCAGCCCAGTCAAAACTGTTCGCTGCTCTGGCCCCCCAATGGTGGAACAAACTCCCTCACGACGCCAGGACAGCGGAGTCAATCACCACCTTCCGGAGACACCTGAAACCCCACCTCTTTCAGGAATACCTAGGATAGGATAAAGTAATCCTTCTCAGCCCCCCTTAAAAGATTTAGATGCACTATTGTAAAGTGGCTGTTCCACTGGATGTCTTAAGGTGAACGCACCAATTTGTAAGTCGCTCTGGATAAGAGCGTCTGCTAAATGACTTAAATGTAATGTAAATGTAATAAAGGAATAAAGGCACACACCAATGTCAAGTTCAACAGCCTTGTTCAAGCATTGTACAAAATCTCTACAGCAGAGTTCGGGGAACAGTTCGGCTAGTCAATTACCTATCAACTAGACTCTGTAACAGTCTGGATCACTAATAGATATGCGAAGGCTATTAACGTTGCACTTGAAAACACTTGTAATCTAACGTCTGCCTCACATGCTGACTACAAATAGTCAGTTGCGTGTGTGAGCATTGCAAAATAAATGTAGAAATCTATATTATTCAATTATTGCACCCACACTGCTCGCACGCGCCAACGAGCATCTGCGTTGCCAAGGGCTAATATAGAAGTCAGTTCTATTTCTGACGCAGATCGTGCTGCAAGTCCTGCCTCTCCCATCTCCTCATTGGTTTATAGAAGCAGGTACCCACGTGCCATCTCCTCATTGGTTATACCCACGTGGGTGACTGAAAGATGAACGAGGTCAGTGGCGGTAATGCACCTAATTTATGAAACTTGCCAATCGCAATATAAAGTCAAGAGAAGAAAAAGCCTAGAAGGAGGAGAGATGACTAGAAACGATTCGGTGGACCGTTTTATGTGTGGATTAATTGTCGGAGTAGAGGACTTTGTGTATTTCAGGTAAAATAACAACTCAATGTTTATATCCCAGGACAAATTAGCTAGTAACAGCAAGCTAGCTAAATAGGACAAATTAGCTAGCAAGTGCAAGCTAGCTAGCTAAATTGCCATAAATGTTTAATGCTTTTCGACCTGTCCTCAAAGTAATGTAATTGGTTCAGAGTTTGTTTTGATATTTTAACCTGCGTGTTATGATCGCGTTTGGTGTGGGGGGACAAAGTACATTTATGCACGATGTTCTGTGTCCAACCACTCGTAGAACAGCTAAGTACGTAGTTAGATGCTTTTTTGACCCCCTCATCACTTTTTTCCCAGAAGATCTCCGCTATACATAGAATCACATGGTTTATCTGTTTCTCTGTGACCATGATAACTTCCGAACAAAGTTGACCACAAATACAAAGTTGCCAATTCCTTTGCATTTGATACAAACAAGCGACATGCTTCAAATGAAAACCGAGATGACTGCATTAACATACAAACAGTAGGCTATGCATGCCTATTTAAATCATGTAGAAATACATTTCATGTTCAATCAATTGAGTTCTATGTTGCTACTTGTAGGCTACTGTCTCTAATTTGTCTCGATATATTTCATAATGTGTAGCCTAAAATGTGATCAATGATGTGCCAAAATGGTGATTTAGTGCATTTTTATTGGGTAAGCATTACAATAAACCCACCTCAATATTCCAGCTATAGGTGATAATGTCTCTCCAGGAGCTGATTTCTCAATATTGTGAGATAATTATAATGTCAAGGAAAAATTTGAATGAAGAAAGCGTATCCTAGAGCAGCACTCCCTTTCTTTTGATCAGTATTGGCATGCTTCAACAACCCACTTAACCACCGTTTTCTCTGCATGGTGTTTTGGGAAACCCATGTTAGCCTACATCTTCGGCCTTGGTAGGAAAGTTCCATCGGTATGGGGAAACCAGGCCCAAGTCAAAACATTGTGGTGCACTGTGATGAGCACTGTGGAGGAAAGATAACCAGGATTCAAATCTTGAAATCAATTAACATCACATGGCAAAAGTGTTTCGTTTGTAGATTATGGTGTTATTTGTTTTTATTCATAAAAACGATTGATGCGAAATGTATAGGCCTAGCCTACCTTTTTATGTGAAATGTGGGCTATTAGTGGTGTTTGCCTATGATGCAAGAGGCATTGATTTAAGCACCAGGGAATTGGACAGTCCCCCCCCGAAGAGATCACGTAAAAAACAAAACATGCCACCAATAAATGCAAGTAAAACTAAATGTATGCTATTCAACCAATCGCTGCCTGCACCTGCCCGCCTGTCCAGCATCACTACTCTGGACGGTTCTGACTTAGAATATGTGGACCACTACAAATACCTAGGTGTCTGGTTAGACTGTAAACTCTCCTTCCAGACTCACATTAAGCATCTCCAATCCAAAATTAAATCCAGAATCGGCTTCCTATTTTGCAACAAAGCATCCTTCACTCATGCTGCCAAACATACCCTCGTAAAACTGACCATCCTACCGATCCTCGTCTTTGGCAATGTCATTTACAAAATATCTTCCAACACTCTACTCAACAAATTAGATGCAGTCTATCACAGTGCCATCCGTTTTGTCACCAAAGCCCCATATACTACCCACCACTGCGATCTGTACGCTCTCGTTGGCTGGCCCTCGCTTCATACTCGCCGCCAAACCCACTGGCTCCAGGTCATCTACAAGTCTCTGCTAGGTAAAGCTCTTGGTGATCTAATGGTTACAGCACCATATCATACAAAATATACAAGTAGATTTACCAAATATACAAGGGCAACAGCCCAAAAGAATTAGCCTCTGGATCAGGCTTAACCTATCTAAACATACATACATAGAGGGACAGACTGCACAGCCTTCCCTTGAGAAACCAAATCTAATCTGTCTAATAGAAGCTCAAACAGGTACATAATATAAGCACTTGGCCCCCAGGACCCTATAATTACCCAATTGGCAATTACAACCAATAAACTGGTTCTACAATGTAAAAGGCCATTTACATTGTTACATTGGTACATTAGTCTTAATATGCCTAATGATTGTTAATTATATTTCAACAACATGCATACCTAGAACAATCATTTTCTCTTATTCTGACTCCAAAGCATGGAGCGCAGGCCACGTAACCTATTTCTATGTGCACTGAGGCGTGCTCGCTCCCAACACGCATAACAAAAACGACAGAGACGTAGGATACAGACACACGAAACTCTGACATATCCCGGGAAATATGAACAAAGGAAACCATGCATTTAATGAAATAAACAGAACTAATACCTGGTGAATCTTGCGAATGTTCATGTGTACAATAAACATCCCTCCCACTCAGAGCAAGGTAAGTAATGGTTTGCTAAATGAAAATGTATCGTGGGCATATCGTCTTACAGGGATGGAATGATGAAATGCTAGAAGTTATTGTAGTATTAGATGGAATATAGATTTACTACATATTATGCATTTAAACGTGTGAAAGCAACAGCAAACATTCAAACAAGAGACAAAAGCACTCGCCACTGGCGGGGGTTTGGACAGTGCAAGTGGAGAGCCGCGCCTATGGTGCGTTTTCGCCACCGTAATAATTAACTTTTTTTTTTTTTTTAATTCTAAAGGCAAGCCTTATAAGTAAATTATAAATTTAAAGCAATTTTGCCATACCAAAAGACCAGTAGGCCTATGCTAGTAATTGTTGCTTGATGCCCCATTGCTGGTAAATTTTCAAAGTAAACAGTTAATATTCTTGAGCACCAAACAATTTTTGGAGCTGCATATTTATTATGGCAATCCTCTCTCCCTACAATTTGACGTTAGCACAGCACCCAGTCCTATAGCTGTAGGCCTACAGCAAATCAGCAATCTGTTCGCTAGCTCAGCCGATCCGTGTTGATTGATAGTTTGCTGGTCCAATTAGAGGCCGAGTGTGTGTTTCACTAGCCAATCTGTTCCAGGTTTTTTGGGGCGATACTGCAACTACTGTCTTTTGCTGCATGTAGAGTAATCCACGTAGACTGTGCCACAAAATGAGTGACAAAACTTTACAAAACCTGGCCAGATAATTTCAAGATAAGTCTCAAGTAAACGTAGTGTGCTGAGTCTTGAGGCTCCAAGTCAAATTATTTTATTTTCTATGAAGTTGAGTCTCAAGTCATCAAATTTGTGACTGGAGTCAGACCCGAGTCCAAGTCATGTGACTCAAATCCACAACTCTTCTTTCCTCTGCATCTCTCTGTGCTGCTCTTTCACTGACAACCAGCGCTGTTTTCTAGAAATCCACACTTGTGAAGCTCTGGGAGGAGTGTTATCATGATCAAACTACCATTCAGCTCCTCATGAGTCATTTGCTTGAAATCCAGAATAATGTCTAATCCCTCGAAAGGGATGCAGTTCACAGGATACAGTTCTGCTACAATGACACACGCAGGCAAACAAATTATCTTTCTGTATCTATAATCCACTCCAAGAAGAATCCCAGGCACCACACGGTATTGTCTGTAAGACAAAAAACTATTGTACAGTTTGAACTGTTCCACTATAACATCAATATTAGGGTAGACAAGTACATGTGCACAGGCACAGATATTACATTTACGACAAAATCTAGCTTAATAGAAAGAACAATGGCATAACCCTCAACCTTTGCACAGTGACCAGACCGTACAAATTATCCTAGGTAGGTAGGCAGACAGTATCTACTGTACCTACAACCATGTCTATCAGGCATGCTTAGGCAAATATTTTTTTATCGTAAAACCAGCTTCAGTTTTAGAGACTTACAAATTCGTTGGCGAATGGGTAACCCGCCTCTAACATCCGTCCTATTTGCCAACGTACAATTGGAGAATAAACTGGATGAGCTCCGTTCGAGACTGTCCTTCCAACGGGACATTAAAAACTGTAATATCTTATGTTTCACCGAGTCGTGGCTGAACAACAACATGGATAATATACAGTTGACTGGGTTTTCCGTGCATTGGCAAGACAGAACAGCTACCTCCGGTAAGATGAGGGGTGGTGGTCTCTGTCTACTTGTCAATAAGAGCTGGTGCGCGAAATGTAATATGAAAGAAGTCTCAAGGTTTTGCTCGGCTGCGGTATGGGGTAACTCATGATAAGCTGATGACCACACTATAATGCGCACGGTGGAGACCTGGTCTGGACTTTCCACCGTAGTAGCACCAATGGAAACCCCCAAACACCTCCCCGAGCACTCTCGCTACCACCCGTGAGAGCCCTCCGTTGCCATGAAACAGTGGGGTCATGACAGGCCGAGTACCACGGAAAACGCAGGAGAGTCAATAAGGAAGAGACTGATTCTCTCCCTGGTACCCCCTGCGTCATCATGACCAAAGGAGTGACCTTTGGTCAAAGCCGCACCCTAATGGTCGACTGTCCAACGCGTGAACTGGAAAGGGCCTAACCACTGAAACAATGGGGATCCTTAAACTACGGGCAACTGCTTTGTCGATAAAATTCCTAGCCACGCCTGAATCGACGAGCGCCTTATGCTGGGAATGCGGGGAAAACTCAGGAAAGTTGGCTTGCAAAAACAGGTGGGCAACAGAGGGCTCTGGGTGAGAATGGTGCAAGCTCACCTGGGATGACGCCAGAGCGCTCTGCCTGCTGCTTTCAACCCCCAGAGGAACCAACCCGACACCGACCGGCAGCGTGACCTCTGCGGCCACAGATGGTGCACGTGAAGGCCTCCCTGAGCGCAGCACCCCCCAGCTCCATAGGCACCGGAGCGGTGGTGCTGGGAGATAGAACCGATGGAACCGTCAGAGCCGCGTCTGAACGTCCGCGGGTGACCAGCAGGTTATCCAGCCGGATGGACAGGTCCACCAGAGGGTGGTGTCCCTGCAGGCCAACTCCTGATGGACATCCTCGCGCGAGCTGCAGCGATAGTGGTTGGTTAGGGCCCTGTCGTTCCATCCCGCTCTGGCTGCCAGGGTCCGGAAGTCAAGGGCGAACTCCTGGGTGCTCCTTGTCCCCTGCCTCAGGTAGAAGAGACGTGCACCCGCCGCTCTACCCTGCGGGCGGGTTGTCGAAGACTGCCCGGAAGCGGTGGGTGAACTCCTCGAAGTGGTCCAGCGCTGCATCTCCTTCTTCCCACACGGCGTTAGCCCAGGGCTTTCCCCGAGAGGCACGAGACGAGGGCGGACACCCTCTCACGTCCCGAAGGAGCTGGGTTGACGGTCCCCAGATACAGGTCCAGCTGCAGCAGGAACCCCTGGCAGCGTGCCGCCGTCCCATCAAACTCCCTGGGAATGGCGAGACGAATCCCACTGGGACCGAGAGCAGGGGAGTCGAGTAGTGGAAACCCCTGTTGTGCTGGTGGGGACACTGGAGGGACTCCCTGTGTCTCCCAGCTGTCCCGGTTGTTTCTAATTTTGTCTGGTCTTTTATTCATTATGTGCTATTGTTTTTACCATCGAGGACCACTTTGGAATAAGCGTTTTAATTCATACTTTCAAGTGATATCCTCTGTCCACATTGTACTTTTTGTTGTATATGTCTGTTGCTCAAAATTAATTCAATTCAATAAAAAATAAATAATAATCTCATTAGTGTTATGTTGCACATTTGATTTCATAACTGAAAGAGCCTACATTTCTCATTGTCCTCTTACTCTTTAGGGGTCTCATCAAGAGTACAAATACATTAGTGTCTAGTTTGAGAAACAGACGCTTCACAAGTCCTCAACTGGCAGCTTCATTAAATAGAACCCGCAAAACAAACGTCTCAACATCAACAGTGAAGAGGCGACTCCGGGATGCTGGCCTTCTTGGTAGAGTTACAAAGAAAAAGCCATATTTCAGACTGGCCAATAAAAAGAAAGATTAATATGGGCAAAAGACACTGACAAGAGTAACACTGCCTAGAAGGCCAGCATCCCGGAGTCGCCTCTTCACTGTTGACGTTGAGACTGATGTTTTGTGGGTACTATTTAATGAAGATTCCAGTTGAGGACCTGTGAGGCGTCTGTTTCTCAAACTAGACACTATAATGTACTTGTACTCTCGCTCAGTTGTGCACTGGGGCCTCCCACTCTTGTTTCTATTCTGGTTTGAGCCAGTTTGCACTGTTTTGTGAAGGGAGTTGTACACAGCGTTGTACGAGATCTTCAGTTTCTTGGCAATTTCTCGCATGGAATAGCCTTCATGTCTCAAAACAATAATTGACTGACGAGTTTCAGAAGAAAGTTCTTTGTTTCTGGACATTTTGAGCCTGTAATCGAACCCAGAAATGCTGATGCTCCAGATACTCAACTATTCTAAAGAAGGCCAGCTTCTTTAATCAGCACAACGGTTTTTAGCTGTGCAAACATAATTGCAAAAGGGCTTTCTACTGATCAATTAGCCTTTTCAAATTATAAACTTGGATTAGCTAACACAATGTGCCATTGGAACGCAGGAGGGATGCTTGCTGATAATGGGCCTCTGTACGCCTGTGTAGATATTCCATTAAAAATCAGCTGTTTCCAGCTACAATAGTCATTTACAACATTAACAATGTCTACACTGTATTTCTGATCAATCTGATGTTATTTTAATGGACAAAAAAATGTGCTTTTCTTTAAAAAACAAGGACATTTCTAAGTGACCCAAACTTTTGAACGGAAGTGTATATTTTTAGATAACTGATAGAATGCACTCATATATACAATTATATTATAATTATACAATTTGTTGTTGAAATCTTACAATAAATTGAAAACCCAAATCAGGGTGTGGGTCTATTCCCTTTCAATTCCAGTCAATTCAGGAAGTACACTGCAATTCCAATTATTTTCAATGCTTTGAAATTAGGATTTAAAAAAAAAAATGTGATAGATTTAAAATAATATATATATAGTTTGGAGTATCTTCATCCATTGTCCAACTGTTTCATTTATTATAATTGTTTTTAAAACATTTTTAAAATGTTGATGATTGTTGCTCAGGGACTGTTTGTAATTATGAATGCTCTTAGTGATGATTAATTGAAGGCCTCTGGTATTTGGTCTCTGATGGACCCGGACATTGGTCAGACAACATGATGCATTAGTTAATGTACAGTAGATGGAGATAAAGGAAGTGTGTGTGTGTTTGTCAAATCAAATCAAACTGTATTTGTCACATGCTTTGTAAACATCAGCTGTCGACTAACAGGGAAATACTTACTTTCTGGTTATTTCCTGACAATGCAGAGTTAATTATAAAAAAATATATAGAAATGTGTGTCTGTGTGTTAGTGTGTGTGAGAGAGAGGGCGAAGGGAATATCGAAATAAAAAGCCCTAACAGCCAGTCAACAGGGTAAGTTAACTCTACTTTAAAACTACTTAAAGCTCTACTTGCATTTCCGTCTTTGCCTTCACATCAACTTTTTTCTTCGTAGCATTTGTCATTCACCCTCAATCTCATCTCTCTTTTTCTCTCTCTCTGCCTTTGTGTCAGGTTACTTATTTTTCTACTCTTTCTTTCTTAATCTTTTTTTTCTGTCACTTCTTGCTAACAAATTGTTCCTCACCATCTTTTCCTCTCTTGTTCTTACATCTATCTAGCTAGTCCTTTGTCTTTCTTTCTTTCTCTCTCTCACAAACTGTCTCCCCACCGTGTAGCTCCTCTCTACTCCTCCTCTGTAGCAGAAGGATGCACCTTCTTGGTCTCCCTGTCATGGCCCTGCTCCCTGTGCCATCCCTGTGTGAGCGTTTGAGATCCGCAGTCCGTGTGGCATCCAGCTGGTCGAAGCTCTGCTGTTGGTCTGTGGAGAGAATGGGTCAGAGAGGAGAACATAGGCCTGCGTATGTTTTTGTGTGTGTCTATAGGTGCCTGTTTCTGTGTAACGGTACCCTGTTTTCAACCCAAACAGGTATCATCCAGTGGAGGCTGATGGGAGGGGCTATAGGAGTATGGGGTCATTGTAATGGCTGGAATGGACTTCATGGAACAGTATCCAACACATCAAACATATAGAAATCACATGTTTGACTCCGTTTAAATACACATCGAGATGTATAGGCGGGAAAAGTATTTATTTTGTTCAGGATCTTTCAAATAGCATTTGGTAGGTTGTCATACCCAACATTAGCCCGATCAACGAAAAACTTAATTTCCCGTCGGCCCTTGTTGACCGGTTTCAAGTGAAGGGAAATAAAATGTCGGCGATGGATGGGATGGGCCTCTTATTGTGCTTTTAAAATAACAATATCTCAACCTTTAATACTGTATTTTAAACGTAAATTGCATGTTTTAGAAAATAAAGGGTAGTTGCAGATTGTGGATTTACACGGACAAAACATATAACTGGATCTAAGGAATTTAGCGCATGTATTTGACTGGTGTAGCTAGGAGGTGAGCTAACATTAGCATTCCTGGCCAGCTAGCTAGTAACGTTAACGCTATTTCTGGCAGGTCTGGCTGGCTAGCTACGAATCTATTCCATTGAAAACATGTGACGATTGTAACTCGTTTTCAGTGATCAAGTGTATTTGCTAGTTAAGTTAGTTGATGTAGTTTGTTAGCCTAGTCAACTGACTGGTGCGGCCTGATCCAGGTATTTTGCAACATCTAACGTTAGCTAGCCACTGCCAGTTATAACTAATGCAATGGCTAATTAGATAGTTAGCTAGCATTAGTTAGCGCTCTCGTTCGCTGGCTGCAGTTTTCATTATAGATCTGTGGTCTTATTAGCCAGCTAGCATTACATAGTTACACAACGACGCGTATTTACGACCCAATCACTGAATGTCATTATCGTCTATCTTTCGTGTTTTTTCGCAGGAAACTGTGAAATTAGCTAAACGGCTAACCCCGATCAGTAATGATAGCTTGATGTCGAGACTAGCTAGACTACAATTTCACTATTGTTCTCACATAGATGGCCATAGAGGAAGAAACTGATGGAGACAGCCTGAATCCCAGAAACAAAGGATTGTGCTGTAACTGTGCTTCCTCAAATTAATTGAGGGGGTACCGTAGAAGTTGAAGGTTTTGGTTCAATCATTTTGTTTATGGTCATGCTGCAACTGATTTGAATTGAGGAATGCTTACATTTATTCACAGTCTACATTTTCTAATATACCTGAAGTGATAAGCGATGTGGCACAGAGGGAGGGTCACACACTGCACTACAATACAAGATTCTTCAAAACAAAATTTGATTTGCCTTATGTTGCTTCAGACAGAGAAAGACTCCAGCGAAGAGGAGACAGATAAGGATGAAGAAAGGAGTAGGACGAGGTTGAGGTGTTACCAATTGCGATAGGGAGAGCCCAGATGACGAGCCTAGCGAGCTGGTGAGTGTGATTGTGTGTTTTTTAAAGCTCTTCCACCGACTGTAGCAGCTATTAATGTGTGTGTTTTTCTGTCTGTCCCCTTCGTATAGGGAGCTGTCATTACTGCAACCCCCGAAACGCTTCCCTGCCTGGTCTATCTTCACTGCTCTCCACAGCATCTCCTTGATAGGTAATGCCGGCGTACACTACATTACTTTTAAAATCTTTGCTGTAATTTTTTTTGCCTTGCCAACATAGTGTTGCCGCTCTAAACGATGTGGCAGAGACCGGGGTCACACGCTATAAAATTCTTCCCTTGGCCGTGAGGATTCGCAACACCACGCTGTCTCGCAAAAACAATTATGTAATTAGATGAGCTAGAATGAGCTGTGGGTCAAAGCTGCCTCATAAACGTTTTCAGTCAGACATTCACGCATGCCATGCAGAGTTGAAATATCAAGCCAATACGTTTTTGGATTGAATAACATTGCTTGTCAACTTCAGAGCTGTGATGATATTACGCTTTGGTTAAAGAGTACACATTCTGGCAGACGCGATACATCATCATCACTGGTAGGATATCTTTGGCTATTGCTGATCACCGTTCTCAAAACTTATCGTTAAACATCTCACACTACAAGAGCATTGTAGATTTTTTTGAAAATATCGGGCTGTCTCAAAGACGGGATCGGTAGGCCTCAGATTTCTTCTCTGACCCACTCACATTTCAACAAGCATCGGTGACAGCCACGCGCCCCGAGTAGGCAACGACGTGTATTTTGTCTGCAATCTCAAACTTGTCAGGGACAGCTAAATTGGGGCCAAAATCATATGCCCGGCTAAAGAGAGGATGTCAGAGTGAAAAGTAAGCTGAAATGTATGGGAGAGGGAGACACCCAATATAATAAATGACATAACAGGGAATTTAGATGTGCCAGTTCCACTGTGCGTGGTCTCAGGAGTGATGTATTTGTATTCCAGTTCTGACCTTGAAGTGGAGTTGACAGCTGAGGTGAGAGTGGAAGGCTCGTCACTGCTCAGTATCTTGTCCACTGTCACTGCTGGTATAGGCAACAGGAAGTCAGGTAAATTATTGGTACCGACTCAAATACACACCTACAATACTCTACTTCCCCCAAACACACACACACTTCACAGATTGTGGACCCCAGGTGGTTGATTAAAGCCTAACATTTCTTGTCTCATCTTTCAGGGTTGCTCTTTTATCCCCGGCCCTCAGCATCCCTCCTCCAGCCACAACCCCAGGCTCCAGGGAGTACTGACTGGACTGCAGCTTGCCCCAAGCCCAGCTCCCATCCTGGCCATGGATTTAACTCGAATCCCAGGCCTTAAAGGGGTGCCTGCCGTCCCTCCTCCTCACGGGATCACAGAGACTGCCAAGAGCCCCCTGCCCTCCTCCACATCTCCCTCCTCTCCTTCCTCCTCTCCTGCCTCCCCACCTTCCTCTTCATCCTCCTCTCCTGGAGCTGTGGCAACCAGCTACCACAACGACATCCAAGAGGGAATGGCCAACAGCGTGATGATGGGTGACGTAGTGTCCTCCACTTCTGCCTCCCTGGCTCCCCCCTCCTCTCTCGCTGACCCCCCTTTCTCCTCCTCTGATCCCTTGTTATGTCTCTCCCCACCCCCTGTGGGCACCGACGGACAAAAAGAGGACGAGACGGAGATCTACGACCCTTTTCACCCCACGGAAGGAGAGAGGGAGGGAGGAGCGGCCGTGGAGGAGGAAGAAGGGGAAAAGTACGATCCCTTTGATCCGACCGGCTCTCCCCCCTCAGAGAGAGAGGAGGAGGAGCGAGCAACGGGGGGAGGGAGGGAGAGAGGGAACAGCGTGAGCAGCAAGGGGAGCGATGCCAGAGGGAAGAAAAGGAAGGCAGAGACGGGGGGGACAGGAGGAGAGGAGAAGGACAATGCTCCTCCAGACTCCACGGACACTCTCTCTGTTCCCCCGCTCTCCCCGCGCTCTCTCCCTCTACCCCTCCGGAGGAGGCTGGACCGAACCAAAGAGCCCCGGGTGAAAGTACGGGACAGGAGAGAGAAGGCGGACCACTCGGACCACTCTGAAATTGAGGAGGGTGAGATCGTGGGGGCCACCGAGAGGGACGGAGGGAATAGGGAGGAGAGAGGCCGGGAAGGAATCGTTCCTCTCCTCCTCCCCATCTCCTCCGGCAGTCCTTTCCTCCACGGGGGAGCTAAGCCGGAGAGGATCCTGAGGGTGTTGGATGGGGATAGCTTTGTGTCGGTGCGGGCTGATGGGGACTGGGCGGGGCCGGTGATGCCTGGCAGGGAGGATGGGGAGCCCATGGAGGAGGAGGAGGAAGAAGAGGAAGAGGTGGTGGTCGGGTTGGGAGATCTTAGGAGGAAGCTGGTCAGCCGGCGTAAGGCGAGATACCGTTCCTCCTTCCCTTCTTCCCTCTCACCTCAGCACCTCCCATCGTCTCCTCACACCCTCCTTCTGCCTCCCCCTCCACTGCCGAGAAGGACAAGAGCCGCAAGTCCTCCAAGAGTTCCAAGGAGAGGGAGCGGCGCAAGCGGAAGGAAAGAAAGGTAGGGGAGGAGGAGGAAAGTAGGAGGAGGAGGAAGAAAAGGAAAGAGAAGGATTGTGGAGGAGAGAAGAGTGGTGAGAGGAAGGAAAGACACAGGGAAAGGGAGAGGGGGCGGCGGAGTGAGAGAGAGAAGAAAAC
Organism: Oncorhynchus nerka; assembly: GCF_034236695.1. Lineage (NCBI taxonomy): Eukaryota > Metazoa > Chordata > Actinopteri > Salmoniformes > Salmonidae > Oncorhynchus > Oncorhynchus nerka. The sequence continues at coordinate 2,114,215 of NC_088421.1, forward strand.
AAAGGTGGAGGAGAGAGGGAGGAGCAGCAGAAGCGATAGCAGAAAGAGGAAGAAGAGACGATGGAGCACCCCGGAATCATCAGCACGCCCCCGCTCACAAAACTCCTCAGTGCGGCAAATGCACGGGGGTCGCTCCTGGTCAAACACTTCAGAGGACCAACACAGAGAGAGAGATAGGGACAGAGACAGAGAGAATAACAGAGACCGGTACAGAGACCAAGATGGAGATCGAGACAAGGACAGAAAGAAAGATGACACCCGGAGAAGGGAGAGGGATAGAGACTCGAGCCGGATAAAGAGGGAAAGAGAGCGAGACGGCATCCGCGAATCGACCAGCCGAGAAAGAGGCAGCTCCAAGAGGTCTAAAGCAAGCATAGAACGAAGGCAACGGGACAGGCACCGTGACAGGCACCGAGAAAGGGACAGAGAAACGGACAGGGACAGAGACAGAGACAGAGACAGAGAAAGGGACAGAGACAGAGAAAGGGACAGAGACAGAGAAAGGGACAGAGACAGAGAAAGGGACAGAGACAGAGAAAGGGACAGGGTCAGAGAAGGGGACAGGGAAAGACGTAGAGACGGTCGTCCCGTGGTGCCACCGTCCATCCAGGATCTCAATGGCTCTGACCTGTTCGCCATCAAGCGCACCATCACGGTCACCACGACCACCACCACCACTCTCCCCGGTTCCCCCCCGCTGGCTCCATCCTCCCCCCTCAGCCCCCCCCAGGGCTCGGACAAGCCCCACAAGAGGAAGAAGAAGAGGCGTCGGCGCTCGGGCGAAGAGTTGGAAGACGGCATGGGCCGGCGTGGGAGCCGCTCCCTCTCGCCGCCGTCACATTACCATGGCTATGACTCGGACCACTTTTCAGACAAACTGGAGATAAACATGCACTCTCTGGACGGGGAGGCCCTGGACTCAGACTACCCCTCTATAGAAGACTCCCCACCCCCTCCCCAGCTTCTGGAACCCGCTGCCCCCAGCGCCAAACCCAAGACCGCCACCAAACCTGGACGCCACCACTTCAAGAAGAAATCCCGAACGGGGAAGAAAGCTGGTCAGTCCGAGTCGTCCTCTTCCTCCTCGGTTCGACCCAAAGGCAAGGGGCTCTCCACTGCCTCACTCTCCCCAACCCAGGCCGCCCTAGCCACCCTCCCCTCGGCCAAACGAGGGCGGAAGATGGGGAAGGAGAAAGATCGTGGGGAAAAAGGGGGAAAGAAAGAGTCTGGTCGGTCTGGCAGGTCCAAGAAATTAAGCGGTGGTGGGAGGAAAGCCAAGCTGCAATCCAAAGTGTCAGTGCTCGTGCGTGAGGGCGTGAGCAGCACCACGGGGGGCCCGGTGGGCTCTGGGAAGCTGGGCATGGAGCTCCTCGGGGCAGGCGGGTCAGTAGGGGGCTCTGGTATGCCGGTGGTGGGAGGTTCCATTGCGGTGGTCTTTAGGAGGGACAATGAGAGCAGGTCTCCGTTCCTCAAGCCCTGCTCTGAGCCTCTATTGCTGAGTGGACGCAACAAGGACCTGGGGAAGGTGGGCAAACGCAGTTCCCTGGCCGCTCCCCCTTCCTCCTCGCTGGCCAATCCCACGGTGGCGACACTGAAGTCCAAGAAGGCCAAGCCCAGCTCCACCACCTCCACTTCCTCCTCGGCGTCTTCGCCCTCATCGTCCCTGGCAACCAAGCGTAGGCGGCGGCTGGCGAAGAAGACGCGGGGAGAGAAAGGCTTAGCCGCTGGTTTGACGGACGTGGATGGCGCCATGGCCAACTGTAGCTCTGAGGGCGGCGGCTGGGGTGGACCTTCCTCCGACATCCAATCAGGAGTCGGGACTAAACCATCCAGTCCACACTCTGGTCCAGCTGGTCCAACCCCTTCCTCATCCTCTTCTTCATCATCCTCCTCTTCCACCAGTGTCCTCCCCCCGTCCTCCTCACCCCCCCACACCCCTCCGCCCTCCTTCACCACCTCGCGTGATGCTCGGGAGTCGTCTCCCGACTCGCAGACTGTGGACAGCAGCTGTAAGACCCCTGAGCCCTCCTTCCTATCCGAGGACTGCCCCGCTCAGACCCAGAGCACCCCCAACCTGCCCCCTTCCAGTCCCACGTCCATACCATCCTCCCAGGGGGGAGGCCTCTCACAATACGGCCCCTCCAGCATAAAGCCCCTTCCTCTGGAAGAAGCCTCCAAATCCCTGGCCTCACCCCCTTGCTCCTCCTCATCTGGCTCTGCCCTCGCCTCTCTCTCCCTTCCTCCTTCCTCCACAGACCCCTCCTCCTCTTCCTCTTCTTCTGTTTCTTCATCCTCAGCCAACAAGCTGCCACCGCCTCCTCCTCCCCCTCCTGCTGCCCCTACCCTCCCCTGGAGTCTGCAGACAGGAGTGGACTGCACAGCCGGAGGAGTTTTAGCATGTAAGTCTCTGTCACGAGCATTCGTTATAATAATGTCAACTAGTAGATTTTTGGTGGAGGGGCATTAATTTTGGGGGGTATTCCTGTTGCTACTATGAAGTATATAATATCTATAAGATTTTACTAACCCCTTGCTCTCTGTATTTCAGTGACAGCTCTGCTGTTTAAGATGGAAGAGGCCAATATCGCAAGTAGAGCCAAAGCCCAAGAGTTCATTCATGCTACAAGCCAGGTGTGTGTGTGTGTCTTTGAGTAATTATATTCCTGTGTGTGTGTGTGTGTGTGTGTGTGTGTGTGTGTGTGTGTGTGTGTGTGGTACCAGTCAAAAGTTTCGACACCTACTCATTCCAGGATTTTTCTTTATTTTTACTTTTTATACATTGTAGAATAATAGTGAAGACATCAAAACTATGAAATGACACGTGGAATCATGTAGTAACCAAAAAAGTGTGAAACAAATCAAAATATATTTTATATTTGAGATTCTGCAAAGTAGCCACCCTTTGCCTTGATGACAGCTTTGCATACTCTTGGCATTTTCTCAACCAGCTCCATGAGGTTGTCACTTGGAATGCATTTCAATTAATATGTGTGCCTTGTTAAGAGTTAATTTGTGGAATTTCTTTCCTTAATGCGTTTGAGCCAATCAGTTGTCTTGTGACAAGGTAGGGGTGGTATACAGAAAATATCCCTATTTGGTAACCTCCCTCTACCATCCGTTCTATTGGCCAACGTGACATCACTGGAGAATAAACTGGATGAGTTCTGTTCAAGATTATCGTACCAACGGGACATTTAAAAACGGTAATATCGTATGTTTCACCGAGTCGTGGCTGAAGGACGGCACAGATAATAAACAGTTGGCTGGGTTTTCTGGGCATCTGCAGGATAGAACAGCTATGTCTGGTAAGACACGGGGTGGTGGTATGTGTATATTTGTCAATAACAGTTGGTGCGCGATGTTTAATATTAAAGTCTTGAGGTATTGCTCGCCTGAGGTAGAGTACCCCATGATAAGCTGTAGACCACACTACCAAGTTTTCATATTTTTCGTAGCTGTCTATTTACCACAACAAACCCATGCTAGCACTATGACCGCACTCAATGAGCTGTATAAGGCCATAAGCAAAAAAGAATATGCTCATCCAGAAGTGTCGCGCCTAGTGGCCGGAAACTTTAATGCAGGCAAACTTAAATCCATTTTCCATTATTTCTACAAGCATGACATATGTGCAACCAAAGGGGGAAAAAAACTCTAGACCACCTTTACTCCACACACAGAGACTCATGCAAAGCTCTCCCTCGCCCTCCCTTTTGCAAATCTGACCATGATTATATCCTCCAGATTCCTGCTTACAAGCAAAAACTAAAGCAGGAAGTATGTGACTCAATACTGAAGTGGTCAAATGATGCGAATGCTACGCTACAGACTCTTCCAGGATTCATCCAATGGCATTGAGGAGTTTATCACATCAGTTACCGGCTTCATCAATAAGTACATCGACGATGTCATCCCCACAGTGACCGTACCTCCATATCCCAACCAGAAGCCATGGATTACAGGCAACATCCGCACTGAGCTAAAGGCTAGAGCTGCCGCTTTCAAGGAGCGGGACACATCCACACGCGTATAAGAACCACTATGCCTTCAGATTATTTAAACAGGCAAAGCATCAATACAGGAACTAGGATTGAATCCTATTGAATGCCTACTGTGCCGGTTCTGACGCTTGTTGGATGTGGCAGTGCTTGCAAACTATTACGGAGTACAAAGGAAAACTCAGCCGAGAGCTGCCCAGTGACACGAGCCTACCAGACGGGCTAAATGCCTTTTGATACTTGCTTCGAGGCAAGCAACACTGAAGCATGTGTAACCGATGTGAAATGGCTAGCTAGTTATCGGGGTGCGCGCTAATAGCGTTTCAATCGGTGACGTCACTCGCTCTGAGACCTTGAAGTAGTTGTTCCCCTTGCTCTGCAAGAGCCGCGGCTTTTGTGGCGCGATGGGTAACGATGCTTCGAGGGTGGTTCGAGCCCAGGTAGGGGCGAGGAGAGGGAAGGAAGCTATACTGTTACACATGCATGAGAGCACCAGCTGTTCCGGACGACTGTATGATCAAGCTCTCCATAGCCTATGCAAGTAAGACTTTTTAAACAGGTCAACATTCACAAGGCCGCAGGGCCAGACGAATTACCAGGACGTGTACTCAGAGCATGCGTGGACCAACTGGCAAGTGTCTTCACTGACAATTTCAACCTCTCCCTGACCGAGTCTGTAATACCTTCATGTTTCAAGTAGACCTCCATAGTCCCTGTGCCCAAGAAAGTGTTGTTTGGACTTCCTAAACATGCCGCCCCCAGGTGGTAAGGTTAGGCAACAACACATCAGCCACGCTGATCTTTAACAGGGGGCACCTCGGGTGTATGCTTAGTCCCCTCTTGTACTCCCTTTTCACCTACGACTGTGTGGCCAAGCATGACTCCAACACCCTCATTAAGCTTTCTGATGACACGTGGCAGGCCTTATTACCGACAACAATAAGACCGCCTATAGGGAGGAGGTTGAAACCTGGAAGTGTGGTACCAGGACAACAACCTCTCCCTCATCGTGAGCAAGACAAAGGAGCTGATCGGGTACTACAGGAAAAGGAAGGCCGAACACACCCATTCACATCGATGGGGCTGTAGTGTAACGGGTCGAGAGCTTCAAGTCCCTTGGTGTCTACATCTTACCAACAAACTATCATGGTCCAAACACACCAAGAGGGTTGTGAAGAGGGCACGACAACACATTTTTCCCCTCAGGAGACTGAAAAGATTTGGCATGGGTCCCCAGATCCTCAAGGTTCTACAGCTGCACCATCGAGAGCATCCTGACTGGATGCATCCACGCCTGGTATGACAACTGCTTGGCATCCGACTGTAAGGTGCTACAGAGGGTAGTGCATACAGCCCAGTACTTCTCTGGAGTCAAGTTTCCTGCCATCCAGGACCTATATACTAGGCTGTGTCCGAGGATGGCCCAAAAAATGGACAGACTCCAGTCACCCAAGTCATAGACTGTTCTCTCTGCTACCGCACAGCAAGCGGTACCGGAGCGCCAAGTCTAGGTCCAAAAGGATCCTTAATAACAGCTTCTACCCCCAAGCCATAAGACTGCTGAACTATTAATAAAATGACCACCCGGACTGTTTACATTGACCCCCCCCTTTGTTTTTACACAACTGCTACTCGCTGTTTATTATCTATGCATAGCCACCTTACCCCTACCTACATGTGTAAACTACCTTTACTAACCTGTATCCCTTGGTACTGGTACCCCTTGTATATAGCCTTGTTATTGTTACTTTGTGTTACTTTTATTACATTTTTCACTTTTGTTTATTTAGTAAATATTTTCTCAACTCTATTTCTTGAATGGCATTGTTGGTTAAGGGCTTGTAAGTAAGCATTTTGCTGTAAGTTCTACACCATTGTATTCGGTGGATGTGATAATTAAGATTTCATTTGAATTTCAAGCAGATTTAAGTCAAAACTGTAACTAGGCCACTTGGGAACATTCAATGTTGTCTTGGTAAGCAATTCCAGGGTACATTTGGCCTGGTGTTTTAGATAATTGTCCTGCTGAAAGGTGAATGTCTCCAAGTGTCTGTTGGAATGCAGACTGAACCAGGTTGTCCTCTAAGATTTTGCCTGTGCTTAGCTCTATACAGTTTATTTTATACTCGAAAAATCCCTGGTCCTTGCCGATGACCAGCATACCCATAACATGATGCAGCCACCACCATGCTTGAAAATATGAAGAGTGGTACTCAGTGATGTGGTGTTTGCACCAACATAAATCTTTGTATTCAGGACAAAGTACATTTCTTTGCCACATTGTTTGCAGTTTTACTTTAAATCAAATCAAATTCATTGGTCACATACACGTGTTTAGCAGATGTTAATGCGGGTGTAGCGAAATGCTTGTACTTCTAGCTCCGACAGTGCAGTAATATCGAACACTTTCACAACATATTCTCTAAATACATGTACATCTAAGTAAGGAATGGATTATCACAGCCTGTAACTGTTTTAAAGTCACCATTGGCTGGGCCACCCGAGTGGTGCACCGGTCTAAGGCACTGCCTCGCCGTGCTAGAGGCGTCACTACATACTCAGGTTCGATCCCGGGCTGTATCACAACCGGCCATGATTGGGATTTACTTGGCTCATCACGCTCTAGCGACTTCTTGTGGCGGGCCGGGTGCCTGCAGACTGGGGGGAAAATAAAATTTCATAATCCCCTTTGGCCTCCTTCCTCTACGGCAACTGAGTTAGGAAGGATTCCTGTATCTTTGTAGTGATTGAGCGTATTGATGCACTGTTCAAAGTGTAATTAACAACTTCAATATGCTCAAAGGGATATTCAATGTCTGCTTTTTTTTCTACCAATTACGTGTCCTTCGCGAGGCATTGGAAAACCTTCCTGGTATTTGTGGTTGAAGCTGTGTTTGAAATTCACTGCTCGGCTGAGGGACCTTACAATTATCTGTATGTGTGGGTTACAGAGATGAGGTAGTCATTCAAAAATGGCACACAGTGAGTCCATGCAACTGATTGGGACTTAAGGAAAAATGTTTGTCCTGAACTTGTTTACGCTTACCATAACAAAGAGGTTGAATACTTATTGACTAAAGACACTTCAGCTTTTAATTTCTAAAAACACAATTCCACTTTGATTTTATTGGGGTATTGTGTGTAGGCCAGTGACACAAAATCTCAATTGAATCCATTTGACATTAAGGCTCTACAAACGCAACAAAATGTGGAAAAAGTCAAGGGAGATGAATACTTTCTGAAGACACGGTTTCCAGTTGAAGTCGGAAGTTTACATTCACCTCAACCAAATACAGTTTTTCACAATTCCTGACATTTAATTCTAGTAAATTTCAGTGTCTTAGGTCAGTTAGGCTCACCACTTTATTTTAAGTGTGTAAAATGTCAGAATAATAGTAGAGTGATTTATTTCCGCTTTTATTCAGAAGTTTACATACACTCAATTAGTATTTGGTAGCATTGCCTTTAAATTGTTTAACTTGGGTCAAATGTTTCGGGTAGCCTTCCACAAGCTTCCCACAATAAGTTGGGTGAATTTTGGCCCATTCCCCCTGACAGAGCTGGTGTAACTGAGTCAGGTTTTTTAGGCCTCCTTGCTCGCACACGCTTTTTTAGTTCTGCCCACACATTTTCTATAGGATTGAGGTCAGGGCTTTGTGATGGCCACTCCAATACCTTGACTTTGTTGGCGTCATTGTCCATTTGGAAGACCCATTTGCGACCAAGCTTTAACTTCCTGACTGATGTCTTGAGATGTGGATATATTGAAGCGACATCATTTTCCTACCTCATGACTCCATCTATTTTGTGAAGTGCACCAATCTCTCCTGCAGCAAAGCACCCCCACAGCATGATGCTGCCACCACGTGCTTCACATTTGGGATGGTGTTCTTAGGCCCGTTCTATATTTGTTTCATCAGACCAGAGGACATTTCTCCAAAAAGTACAAACTTTGTCTCCATGTGCAGTTGCAAACCGTAGTCTGGCTTTTTTATGGCGGTTTTGGAGTGGTGGCTTCTTCCTTGCTGAGCGGCCTTTCAGGTTATGTTGATGTAGGACTCGTTTTACTGTGTATATAGATTATTTTGTACCCGTTTCCTCCAGCATCTTCACAAGGTCTTTTGCTGTTGTTCTGGGATTGATTTGCACTTTTCGCACCAAAATACATTAATCTCTAGGAGACAGGACACGTCTCCTTCCTGAGCGGTGTGATGGCTGCGTGGTCCCATGGTGTTTATGCTTGCGTACTATTGTTTGTACAGATGAACATGGTACCTTCAGGCGTTTGGAAATTGCTCCCAAGGATGAACCAGACTTGTGAAGGTCTACAATTATTTTTCTGAGGTCTTGGCTGATTTCTTTTGATTTTCACATGATGTCAAGCAAAGAGGCACTGAGTTTGAAGCTGGGCCTTGAAGTACATCCACGGGTACACCTACAATTGACTCAAATGATGTCAATCAGAAGCTTCTAAAGCCATGACATTTTCTGGTATTTTCCAAGCTGTTTAAAGGCGCGGTCAACTTAGTGTATGTAAACCTCTGACCCACTGGAATTGTGATACAGTGAATTATAAGTGAAATAATCTGTCTGTAAACAATTGTTGGAAAAATTACTTGTGTCATGCACAAAGTAGATGTCCTAACCGACTTGCCAAAACTATAGTTTGTTAACAAGAAATGTGTGGAGTGGTTGAAAAACGCGTTTTAATGACTCCAACATAAGTGCATGTAAACGTCCGACTTCAACTGTATGTGTTACATATTTGTCTTGGATTGTTTTGAAGGTGTTCAATATCTGACCAAGCACTTCTGTTTCTCATCATACCTTCCGTCTCTCTCTCTCTTGCAGATTCTCTCCCAAACCAATCAGAACCATTCATCGCAGCATGCCCCTTCCTCTTCTTCCTCCTCCCAGGTTCCTCCCCCTGGCCCCACCCCTGCCCAGTTCATCCTGCACAGCTCTCTCCCAATGGTGGGCTGCACCAAAACCACGCCCAGCCACTTGCACCCTGGCATGTCTATGGGTGGAGGCTGTGCCCAGACCCCGCCCCCTCCCATGCCCTCTGGGTTCTCGGGAGGGTCCGGGGGCTCCAGTGACATAGGCTGGGACAACGAGAGCAAGGACCCTGACAAGGTAGCACCATTAAAAACCATATCTTTCTACCACTCCCATATCTTCCAATTACGGATGTGTGTGTGTGGAAAGGAAGGTCATCTGACTATCAGTACAGTACCTCATAGTGTTGTCACGATACCAGAATGTTGACTTCATTACCGATACCAGGTTTAGTATCACGATGCTCAATACCAAAACGGTTCCATGGCAACAACAAAAAAGGCATATTAGCCAAAGTCACCGAATGGCACTTTATCCAGACAGATATACTCCGCTACTGCTCTGTTCAATCGTTGGGCATCTTTTGAGTTCAATATCATTACATTTGCATTTTTTTACTAACAATTTTTCAGAGACAGCCATGTATGCATTAATTAATCAATTATACAATCATGCAATCAGTTTGACTTTGTTTTTACCAATCTAACTACATAATGGTAATAATTTATTTGAATAATCTGTTGGGTAAATAAATCTGTAGCATATGGACAATACAGGTGAATGCATATTCAATAGGAGTGTGTGCATGCATTGAGTTATTGGCCTTGTTTTTGGGTGATTCCATGGGGCTACAGATGACAAATTGTATTCAACAACATTTGCGTAGAAGTAGCTTTTTCATAAAAATGTGCGTTGTCTCTTAACGAGTAACAATGTCATTAACGAGGCAGTCAGGACACCAAGGAACTTGGGTCAATGGGTAGCCTTGTGGTTAGAGCTGGATCGAATCCCCGAACCCCCAAGCTGACAAGGTAAAAATCTGTCGTTCTGCCCCTGAACAAGGCAGTTAACCCACTGTTCCTCGGTAGGCCGTCATTGTAAATAAGAATTTGTTCCTAACTGATTTTCCTAGTTAAATGAAGGTTAAATAAAAAACAATAAAGTTTTTATTGATAATCAGCTTTGAAATGAACATACGCCTTTTTGCAGTTTGCATATCACAAAGTAAGTCTCGGATAGTGAATTGATGTTAGCTTAGCATCTCACCTAGCAAGGAAAGTTAGCCTACAAAGCTGGACACTGTATATTCTTCCATTGTAAAGGGTATCGACATTGTTTTGCTCACAGTAGTTAACAGTTTCAACATCTACATGCCTTGTCGCATTATTCAAGTCTGTTAACTTCTGTTCAGCATGAGTGGGGAGCTAACATGATGTTGCCCAGACTACCAGTGCAGGCTAGAAATAAGCAAGTGGAGCAGGCACTGTGTGCGCTATAATAAGGGGTCGGCTGCACTGATAAGAATGGCTTGATCCGTGAGGGACATTTGACAGAAGTACCCGAAAGTGACATTCTACTGCAAAACAATTTGCATGTTCTGGTATCTAAAAAGTACTGACGTTTCGGTATACCTTTCAACCCTAGTACTGCACCTCTTATTTAATTTTTCTCTCTCGCTCTCAGTACCTGAAGAAGCTCCACACTCAGGAGCGTGCGGTGGAGGAGGTGAAGCTGGCCATTAAGCCGTACTACCAGCGTAAAGACATTAACAAGGACGACTACAAGGACATCCTGAGGAAGGCAGTACACAAGGTAACCCAGCTCTCTAACCATAAACCTGCTTTAGCTGCATTACATTGTTATTACATGGTTTAAGTGCGCCGTTGCCACGCGGCTGAGTGCGCCGTTGTCACGAACGCTTTGTTCAGAGTTCTTAACGTTGTTATTCGAGGGTGTCAAACACCTTATTCTATGACTTGATAAACAGTTGAATCAGGTGTGTTAGTGCTGGGCTGGAACAAAAACGTCTGCTCTGCAATGGGCAGGCTTTTGGATTTAGGCTGTAGCGTCTCTCAGTAATGGAGTGTAGGTGCACCTTGTTCCATAGGAATAACAATTGCTGTTCAACCTGTTTGTGACTTGCACATTTTAAAATATTGGCTCACACAATTTAAAGATTGGCGTAATTACTAGACTGAGTGGTGTGGTGTCGATACAATTACTTTGACTTGTTTGTGAAGGTTTAAAGAATTTCCATAAACAGTTGTTGGCAGTTGTTGGAAGTAGACTTCATAAAGGCCAGAGGGAGTGTAGTATATTTAAGCAATAAGGCCTGAGGTATATTGGCCAATACACTGAACAAAAATATAAACACAACATGTTAAGTGTTGGTTTCATGAGCTGAAATAAAAGATTTTAAAAAATAACATATGCACAAAGAGCTTATTTCTCTCAAATTTTGTGCACAAATTTGTTTACATCCCTGTTAGTGAGCATTTCTCCTTTGCCAAGATAATCCATCCACCTGACAGGTGTGGCATATCAAGAAGCGTATTCAACAGCATGATCATTACACAGTTGCACCTTGTGCAGGGGACAATAAAAGGTCACTCTAAAATGTGCAGCTTTGTCACACCACACAATGCCACAGATGTCAAGTTTTGATGGAGCTTGCAATTGGCATGCTGACTGCAGGAATGTCCACCAGAGCTGTTTCCAGATAATGTCATGTTCATAAGCAACCTCCAATGCCGTTTTAGAGAATTTGACAGTATGTCTAACTGGCCTCACAACCGTAGACCATGTGTAACCTTGCCAGCCCGGGCGGCTTCATGTGCGGGATCGTCCGAGACCAGCCACCCGGACAGCTGATGAAACTGAGTATGCACAATTGAAGAATTTCTTCACTAACTATCAGAAACCGTCTCAGGGACGCTTGTCTGTGTGCTCGCCGTCCTCACCGGGATCTTGACCCGACTGCAGTTTGGTGTCGTAACTGACTTCAGTGGGCAAATACTCTCCTTCGATGGCCACTGGCACACTAGAGAAGTGTGCTTTTCACGGATGAATACCGGTTTCAATTGTACTGGGCAGACGGCGTTGTGTGGGAGAGCTGTTTGCTGATGTCAACATTGTGAACAGAGTGCCCGTGCTGGCAGTGTGGTGATAATATGGGGAGGCATAAGTAACACGATTGCATTTTCTCGAAGGCAATTTGAATGCACAGGGATACCATGACGAGATCCTGAGGCTCATTGTCGTGCCATTCATCCATCACCGCATTATAACGCACGGCCTCATGTCGCAAGGATCTGAACACAATTCCTGGAAGCTGAAAATGTCCCAGTTCTTCCATGGCCTGCACATCCATGTCACCCATTGAGCATGTTTGGGTTGCTCTGGATCAACGTTTACGACAGCATGTTCCGGGTTCCCGCCAATATCCAGCTACTTCGCACTGCCATTGAAGAGTGTGACAACATTCCACAGGCCACCATCAACAGCCTGATCAACTCTATGCGAAGGAGATGTGTGGCACTGCATGAGGCAGATGGTGGTCACACCAGATACTGACTGGTTTTCTGATCCACGTGCATAGATACGTATATGTATTCCCAGTCATGTGAAATCCATAGATTAGGGCCTAATTAATTAAATTTATTTCCTTATGAACTGTGACTCAGTAAAATCTTTGAAATTGTTGTATGTTGTGCTTTATCTTTTTGTTCAGTGTACCATGGCCAAGGGCTGTTCTTATGCACAACGCGGAGCTGTATATTGGCCATATACCACAAACCTCAGAGGTGCCATATTGCAATTATAAACTGGTTTCCAACATAAGGAGTATTTATGCATTATACCTGTGGTATATTGTACAATATCCACACGGCTGAAATGCTGTTTCAGCCAATCATCATCCAGGACGCAAACTAACCGGTTTATAATGCAGAATATGTTACTATGTTCCAGCAGTTACAATTGGAAGTTGTAATTACAGCCTAGTTAAACTGTAACTACACAGTAATTACGCTGTAACAGCCATTTGATATATAGTGTGTTTATGACTAATACCGACCTGTGTCTGCTTCTCAGATCTGCCACAGTCGAACGGGAGAGATCAACCCGGTCAAGGTGAGCAACCTGGTCAAGCTTTATGTTCAGAGGTACAAGTACTTCAGGAAGCACGGTCGAAAGATGGACGAGGAAGAGAGGGAGGACAGAGAGATGGATTCCTCCTATTGATTGGACCAGGGGTCGCACTCCCCCCTCGTTCCATTGGTTCTGCCACCCAAGGACCAGCCCTGCACTCCTTGCACGTGACTGGGCCCAATGAGGCCGTAGAGTGACATTTTGTTTTTATTCCCCTCCCTATTTGCTGTCCCCATGTAAACTCGTAACCCCCCCCCCCCCCCCCGTCTCCTGTGTGTCTTGCTGTACAGAAATGTTGAGTAGATATCTGCGAAATATACACACGCAGTATATGATTTTTTTTTTTTAAGTACAATGTTGTGGGAGAGATGCAGAATACATGTATACACACTTACACATGCGCGCACACACACACACTGTATATACTGTAAGTACACTACAATGACTCTCCTTTCTCTCTGTGGTATAAACCTGTCATAGTCAGGTGGTTGGTCTGTTGAATGGATGGATGGTTTAAATATAGAGATTTGACACTTGATATTCTGTCCCTGTCTTTTATTTTGAAGTCTGTACTCTGAAGGGTGGTTTCCTGAGCACAGGAGATTCTCTATCGAGTTTGCGTTTTAAATCCGGGACCAGGCTTAATCTGTGTCCGGGAAACCAACCCTGAAGGTGTGTGTACTCTGATCAGTGCTTAGGCAGAGAGAGAAATAAATGAAAGCAGGGTGTCACTGTCCTACAAGCTATGGATTTACAGGCTTGCAGCAGACTTTATACGGGCTGGTTCTGAACCAGGCTTAAATGCTGTAGGTAATGTTAGTTAAAAGAGCTACTTTGAAGCCTAAAGTAATTGCGTGTATCTCTGTGTATCCCTTTCTGTCATACACACAGGCAGATCTAGGATCAGTTTTATCCGCCACACAATCCTTACCCTACCCATTAAAGTAGGGAACTGCAAAACTTAGATTGGTTATTTGACACTACTACTCTGTGGTTAGCCTTCATTGGTTTATATTAGTGTTAGTGAGTCGTTTTTCTTAGTACATTATCCGTCAATAAACGGACATCAAATGAAACATTGAAAGCATATGACTTGTGACATCAGAGCTCACGTTAAAAGCAACCATGAAAATGAAGTCTTCTACACATTGGAAGTTGAAGCTATGTGGTGAGTCAATGCATGTTGGGTGCCTGGGATGTGTGAACTGTGTTGCATGTATCAACGCGCTTGTTCCTTTCATTGTCAGGTCTCCTGTAATCTCTGTTAGTGGGTGAACACGCCAGTCAGTTTATCTCTACAAGTGTTTGACAAGTCAGGCAGTCAGAATTGGAACCAATGGAATAGTCCCAAACGAGTTAACTCCAAGCAACATCAAGAGCACCTCAGAACTATGGAAGTATATAATTATTAGGGCTGTCAAGAGTTGATCAGTTTTTATAAATGTTTTGTAATGTTTAGTGCACCACTTTCTTTTTATCACGATTTAATGATATTTTCTGAAATTATAGAAAATAAATTGAAAACATCCAAAATACATTATCTATACAGCAGAAATCTAGATGTCACGGACACCGGCGTCACGCTTCCAGACAAACTAAACACATTCTTTGCCCGCTTTGAGGATAATACAGTGCTATTGTCGCGGCTCACTAACAAAGACTGCGTCCCCCCCCTCCTTCTCCATTGCTGATGTGAGTAAAACATTTAAACTTGTTAACCCTCGCAAGGTTTCTGGCCTGGACGGCATCCCTAGCCGTGTCATCGGAGCATGTGCAGACCAGCTGGCTGGTGTGTTTAAGGACATATTCAATCGCTCCCTATTGCAGTCTGTTGTCCCCACATGCTTCAAGATGGCTACCATTGTTCCTGTACCCAAGAAGGCAAAGATAACTGAACTAAATGATTACCGCCCTGTAAGCATTTACTTCTGTCCTCATGAGGTGCTTTGAGAGGCTAGTCAAGGATCATATCACCGCCACCTTACCGTCCACCCTACACCCACTTCAGTTTGCATACCGCCCCAACAGGTCAACAGATGACGCAATCGCCATCACACTGCACACTGCCCTACCCATCTGGACAAAAATAATACCTATGTAAGAATGCTGTTCATTTATTACAGCACAGCATTCAACACCATAGTACCCTCCAAGCTCATCATCAAGCTGGTGGCCCTGGGTCTCAACCCTGCCCTGTGCAACTGGGTCCTGGGCCGCCCCCAGGTGGTGAAGGTAGGAAACATCTCCACTTTGCTGACCCTCGACACTGGGGCCCCACAAGGGTGTGTGCTCAACCCTCTCCTGTACTCCTTGTTCACCCACGACTGCGTGTCCATGCATGCCTCCAACTCAATCATCAAGTTTGCAGACGACACAACAGTAGTGCGCCTGATCACCAACAACGACGAGACAGCCTACAGGGAGGAGGTGAGGGCACTCAAGAGTGTGGTGTCAGTAAAACAACCTCTTACTAAATGTCAACAAAACAAAGGAGATGATCGTGGACTTCAGGAAACAGCAGAGGGAGCACCCCCCTATCCACATCGAATGGCCAGCAGTGGAGAAGGTGGAAAGTTTTAAGTTCCTGGGTATACACATCACAGATAAACTGAAATAGTCCACCCTCAGAAATTGGCTTGTCATCCAAAACCCTGACAAACTTTTCCAGATGCACAATCGAGAGCATCCTGTCGATGGTCGGATTCGTATTACAGCCTGGTACGGCAAATGCACCGACTTCAACCGCAAGGCTTTCCAGAGGGTGGTGCGGTCTGCACAACACATCATCGGGGACAAACTACCTGCCCTCCATGACACCTACAGAACCCGATGTCACAGGAAGGCCAAAAAGATCATCAAGGACAACAACCACCTGAGCCACTGCCTGTTCACACCGCTATCATCCAGAAGGCGAGGTCAGTACAGGTGCATCAAAGCTTGGACTGAAAGATTGAAAAACAGCTTCTATCTCAAGGCCATCAGACTGCTAAACAGCAATCACTAACTCAGAGAGGCTGCTGCCTACATTGAGACCCAATCACTGGACACTTTAATAAATGGATCACTAGTCACTTTAATTAAACAACAAACTAGAAGCACAAGCATTTCGCTACACTCGCATTAACATCTGCTAACCATGTGTATGTGACCAATCAGATTTGATTTGATTTGAAATAAAGTGAGCTTTCTCAATTTACCTAATTTGCTAACCATTACTTTAGACAAACTCATAAGACAGCACTACTGGGAGACAAGACAGACAGCAGATCGTCCTCGTAGTGGCAGACCACGTGTAACAACACCTGCACTGGATCGGTACATCCGAACATCAAACCTGAGGGACCGGTACAGGATGGCAACAACTGCCCAAGTTACACCAGGAATGCACAGTCCCTCCATCAGTGCTCAGACAGTCTGCAATAGGCGGAGAGAGGCTGTACTGAAGGATTGTAGGACTGTTGTAAGGCAGGTCCTCACCAGACATCACCGGCAGCAACGTCGCCTATGGGCACAAACCCACCGTCGCTGGACCAGACAGGATCAGCAAAAAGTGCTCTTCACTGACGAGTCGCGGTTTTGTCTCACCAGGGGCGATGGTCGGATTCGCATTTATCGTTGAAGGAATGAGCACTACACCAAGGCCTGTACTCTGGAGCGGGATCGATTTGGAGGTGGAGGGTCCATCATGGTCTGGGGCGATGTGTCACAGCGTCATCTGACTGACCTTGTTGTCATTGCAGGTAATCTCAACGCTGTGCGTTACAGGGAAGACATCCTCCTCCCTCATGTGGTACCCTTCCTGCAGGCACATCCTGACATGACCCTCCAGCATGACAATGCCACCAGCCATACTGCTCGTTCTGTGTGTGATTTCTTGCAAGACAGGAATGCCAGTGTTCTGCCATGGCCAGCGAAGAGCCCGGATCTCAATCCCATTGAGCACATCTGGGACCTGTTGGATCGGAGGGTGAGGGCTAGGGCCATTCCCCCCAGAAATGTCCGGGAACTTGCAGGTGCCTTGGTGGAAGAGTAGGGTAACATCTCACAGCAATAACTGGCAAATCTGGTGCAGTCCATGAGGAGGAGATTCACTGCAGTACTTAATGTAGCTGGTGGCCACACCAGATACTGACTTACTTTTGATTTTGACCTCCCCCTTTGTTCAGGGACACAGTATTCAATTTCTGTTTAGTCACATGTCTGTGGAACTTGTTCAGTTTATGTCTGTTGTTGAATCTTATGTTCATACAAATATTTACACATGTTAACCTTTCTGGTGCAGGCGTTCCGCTAGCGACCCACCTCGACAACATCCGGTGAAATTCGGCCAAATTCAAAATACAGAAATAGTCATAATAAACATTCATAGAAAATATGTGTTGTACATCGGCTTAAAGATGAACTTCTTGTTAATCCAGCCGCTTTGTCAGATCTCCAAAAAGCTTTACGGCGAAAGCATACCATGCGATTATCTGAGGACTGCGCCCCGCTTACAAAAGCATACAAACATTTTACAACCAAGTAAAGGAATTACAGTCAAAGTCAAAAATAGCTATAAAATTAATCACTTAACTTTGAAGATCTTCATATGGTTGCAGTCACGAGAGTCCCAGCTACACAATAAATGTTTGTTTTTGTCCCCCTTTTTATCCCAAAAACTCAGTTTTGTTGGCGTGTTTTGTTCAGTAATTCACTGGCTCAAAGGCAGTCAAAACATGCAGACGAATACATCCTAATAGTACCGGTAAAGTTCGTCAAAACATGTCAAACGATGTTTTTAATTAATCCTCAGGTTGTCAATTGTCTAAATAATTGATCATATTTAAACTGGACAATAGCGTATTCAATAGAAAGGAAAAACAATGAAGGGCGCGCACTCGGTCATGCGCGCAAACCAGCACTGCATGATTCTACTCAAACTAGCAAAGGACTAGCAAACAAAATGTGCACATGCGGCTACATGCAGCTCTTGCTTTGATCTCAAAACAAGCGCATCTACTCATGACCACAGCTGTAAACACAGTCCAGTTCAACGTGAATGGCACAGATCCATATATGGAAATGGTCTATTTGCATATAGGCCTACTGCAGCTCTGATTGGTTATGCCGCACAGGTCTGTGTCGAGTATGGGCTGATTCATGCACAATAGAATCCTACTCTGATGCCTTCTGCCTACAACAAAATCTCTTGCAAATGTAGTTTTGTTTCGGTATGTTGCATTGAAAGTGGCTAATATTGCTTTGATTCTATCACAATTGACACAGTCAAGGGGAATGTTGATAGTGTTACCTAACAGAGAATATTCAAGTGAAGTTCAATCTCGTGTTTTTCTCTGTTGGCTGATATTTCTTCTGATCACCACCACTTCCATACTGATCACCACCCAAACCGTTACCTTACCCTAAACTGGGTTTGCATCCTTACCCCTAACCCACCCCTTACCTTAAATCAGGTTTGTATTCAAACCCCAACCCTACCCTCCCCAAACACAGATACATCACACTCTTTCCCTTCCTTGAGCCCACCCCTGTTGTTGTTCATGTTTTTGTTAAGTCTGCTGTTGTTTTGCTTGAAATGCACTGCAATGTGGAAAGAAAAACAAGTTTGAAGTGCTACGGGAAAATCGCTGTCAACTTTTGTTAATGATGGGCAGCTGGCAAGAAATCACATGTATTTGTCTGCGATTGTGTTAATCATCAAGGGGGACATTGGACGAGAGTCAAGAGGGGAGGGGGGCAGTGGACTTTTTCTGTCTATGATGGAAAATACTCTCTGAAACGACAAGGAGTTTGCCAAGGTGTTTAGCACCATACCCAACAATGCCACACACACGTCCCACGATATTCAAAATGAAAGGAGTGAGGCATCCTCAGCTACATGCGAGAACTAATTTTCCACTTTTACAAACTTGTTCAGTCAGCACAGAAGAAGCATGCTACACCAGGAAAGCTCAACTAATCCAACTGGAATTTGAGGGAGATCTTACAAGAAGATTTCGGGGAGAATGGAATGAAAGTTCCACAAAGCATCGAGGAGGCTGGAACTCTTCTGAAAAGGTAAGAAACAATCTAGCTGGTTGGTTTTGATCAAAGTCTTGGTGGCACAGCCAGTGGTGTCATTTCAGCAAAAATGTAGGGTATGGAACGTCAAAATGCATCCTTAGCCAGTGTCGTGTCTTTGGCATCATTTAAGGTGAAAACTGTTATTTTATCAAATAAATTCTCTCTAATTATTATTATTACGTGATTAAACTAATCATGTACATTTAATTAACTAGGAAGTCAGGGCACCACGGAAAATCTTTAGATTACAAAGTTATAATTTTCCGAATTCTTCAGAAATGTTAATATCTCATCAATTAGTCTTCTATTAATGAATTATTCTTTACCTCACGTTAGTCTCATCTGAACGTCGTAAATTGTTGTTTATCTGAACGAACCCAGCCTTTACTATAAATCATCCATACACCTATTGGCTTAATCATTTATTTACTAACTAACTAAATAATCACAGAAATGCATAAACAAACAAACAGTAGATATTGGTTACTAACAAAGATAGGGAAGATTCCCTAGTGGGCTAAACCGATATGATGGCTTGGTGGACAAAGGGAAGGGGGTGTGGACTGAGAAAGAGCGAGGAAGACAACATTGATTCATTACACAGTCTATAATTATATACAGTCATGGCAATAGTTTTGAGAATGACACAAATATACATTTTTCATAGTCTGCTGCCTGAGTTTGTATGATGGCAATTTGCATATACTCCAGAATGTTATGATTAGTGTTCGGATTAATTGAAATTAATTGCAATGTCCCTCTTTGCCATGCAAATATACTGAATCCCCAAAAACATTTACACTACATTTCAGCCCTGCCACAAAAGGACCAGCTGACATCATGTCTCATTAACACAGGTGTGAGTGTTGACGAGGACAAGGCTGGAGATCACTCTGTCATGCTGATTGAGTTCGAATAACAGATTGGAAGCTTCAAAAGGAGGGTAATGCTTGGAATCATTGTTCTTCCTCTGTCAATCATGGTTACCTGCAAGGAAACGTGCCGTCATCATTGCTTTGCACATAAAGTGCTTCACAGGCAAGGATATTGCTGCCAGTAAGATTGCACCTAAATCAACCATTTATGGAATCATCAAGAACTTCAAGGAGAGTGGTTCAATTGTTGAACCAATATTTTGGGTCCATGGCCAGGAAACTCCCCAGACCTTAATCCCATTGAGAACTTGTGCTCAATTCTCAAGAGGTGGGTGGACAAACAAAACCCCACAAATTCTGACAAACTCCAAGCATTGATTACGCAAGAATGGGCTGCCATTAGTCAGGATGTGGCCCAGAAGTTAATTGACAGCATGCCAGGGCAGATTGCAGAGGTCTTGAAAAAGAAGGGTCAACATTCCAAATATTCACTCTTTGCATCAACTTCATGTAATTGCCAATAAAAGCCTTTGACACATATGAAATGCTTGTAATTATACTTCAGTGTTCCATAGTAACATCTGACAAAAATATCTAAAGACACTGAAGCAGCAAACTTTGTGGAAATTAATATTTGTGTCATTCTCAAAACTTTTGTCCACGACTGTACATTGAAATGCTAATCCGCTCATTCGAGAATAATTGCAAGTACATAGTTACGGTGTATATCATTGTTGTCTTCTCTGTTGGAATCTGGTCCGTCTGCTGGAGAGTTCATCCGAGTCTCTCTCTCTTTCTGTTTTCTTGAAGATCAAAGTATTTCGTGGTTAGAGTACCATTCAGAAATGTTCTCATAGAATAGATGTTTCAGCGGTTGTCTGTATTCTCGTCCTCGGTTTAACAACCATTGCAACCTTAGCTTACACTGAGGTTTTTGGTCTTAACTATTCGCAATCACAGCTCACGCTGTGGGTTTGCTTAGTCTGGAGTGGATTTTCTTAGGAGGGGCTTGTATTCGTAACAGTATAAGAGGCGGTTCCATGACGCCAGATCATGTCTGTGCTCAAGGGAGTGTGGCCGCTGACTAGTTCAACTTTACAGGAAATACAATTCTCTCAAAATTAAAAAGGTTAACATCACATTACATAATTTCACAAATAGTTTCATCTTTACTCATTCATTTTATACAATAATTAGATGCAAACACCATAATTGAGAAATGTACACGTTCAGATATATAATTGTGTGTTTCCTGTCCTTCGTGAGGTCACCAAATGAAACACACTCAACATAATTGTCCCTTAAGTGTCCACGGACCCTTCCCACATTCTCACAAGTGGACATATAGTTTCATTTTCCCATTTTGGGGATTTAGGAGTTCGGCCACGTGAAATCCTTTGTTCACTCTGTGGTCTCTCTCTCTCTCTGCATGACCAGGTGGAGAGAGTCTCCGCCAGGAATTTATGACCTGAGACAACCGAACTGGGTGTAGGAGAGAGTGAGAGATGGGGAAGTCACGATCTACACCCAGAAAGGGCCACGTCATGACACCAGCATAGGTTTTCATCGGCTTTGCTTTAGTGTGTAGAGCGCTGTCCATGGCGTTAATAGAGCACAGTGGAGATTTCACGCCCACCTGTCACTTCTTGATCAAAAGCACTGGTGGCGGCATTTGAACTGTTATGTTTATTGTGGTGTAGCATGATATAAGCACCATTCAATATAATTCCAGTGCCTGAACCCAAATAACAACCCTGGGTATACAGTGTATTCGGGAAACTATTCAGACCTCTTAACATTTTCTACATGTGGAAAAATAAAAAATGTATTCAAAATAAAAAAACAGATTTTATTTACATAAGTGTTCAGACCCTTTACTCAATACTATGTTAAAGCACCTTTGGCAGAGATTACAGCCTCGAGTCTTCTTGGGTATGACGCTACAAGCTTGGCACTTGTATTTGGGGAGTTTCTCCCATTCTTCTCTGCAGATCCTCTCAAGCTCTGTCAGGTTGGATGGGGAGCGTCTCTAACACAGCTATTTTCAGATCTCTCCAGAGATGTTCGATAGGGTTCAAGTCTGGGCTCTGGCTGGCCACTCAAGGACATTCAGAGACATGTCCCAAAACCACTCCTGCGTTGTCTTGGCTGTCTGCTTAGGGTTGTTGTCCTGTTGGAAGGTGAACCTTCGCTCCAGTCTGAGGTCCTGAGCGCTTTTGAGAAAGGTTTTCATCAAGGATCTCTCTGTACTTTGCTCCATTCATATTTCCCTCGATCCTGACTAGTCTCCCAGTCCCTTCTGTTGAAAAACATCCCCACAGCATGCTGCTGCCACCTATACTTCATCGTAGGGATGGTGCCAGGTTTCCTCCAGACGTGACACTTGGTATTCAGGCCAAAGAGTTCAATCTTAGTTTCATCAGACCAGAGAATCTTGTTTCTCATGGTCTGAGAGTCTTTAGGTGCATTTTGGCAAACTCCAAGGGGGCTGTCATGTGCCTTTTACTGAGGAGTGACTTCCATCTGGCCAATCTACCATAAAGCCAAGTTTGGTGAAGTGCTATAGAGACTGTTTTCCTTCTGGCAGGTTCTCCCACCTTAGCCAAGGAACTCTGTAGTTCTGTCAGTGGCCATTGGATTTTTGGTCACTTTCCTGACCAAGGTCCTTCTTGCCCGGTTGTTCAGTTTGGTCAGATGGCCAGCTCTATGTAGAGTCCGGGTAGTTTCATATTTTTTTCAATTTCCTAATGATGGAGACCACTGGGCTCTTGAACACTTTCAACACTCTAGAAATGGTTTTATACCCTTCCACAGATATCTGCCACATTTCCTTGGACTTCGTGGTATAGTTTGTGCTCTGACATGCACTGTCCACTGTAGGACAGGATATAGACAGGTGTTTCTTTATAAATCAACCATTTATTGAATCATCAAGTGTTTGATAATCAATGTTTTTAAAATATTAAAACTTTTAATGATGTCATCGGGTAGAACTTTTGAATGTTATATTTTTCTGACATAAATTAGACATGCGTCGTTTTTGCAAATACAAAATACTGGTTTGGTGCTGGAGATAAATAATATAATGTTGCGGAGTGGCGGAGTTGTCTTTTAAATTTCAGGATATCCTGTAAGTAAAAAAAAAGACATTTAGTTATCGTTTGACAGCCCTAATAACTATGTATTTTAAAATCAGCAGCTCTGATCAGCTGATCAGGCACTGAATTAAATAGAACTAGACCTTTGTCTCAGGAATGTCTAATTTATACGATATGAGAAATATTTGAGATGAACAACCAGGAACGAAATCAAGAAACGGA
This sequence comes from Oncorhynchus nerka, assembly GCF_034236695.1. NCBI lineage: Eukaryota > Metazoa > Chordata > Actinopteri > Salmoniformes > Salmonidae > Oncorhynchus > Oncorhynchus nerka. The sequence continues at coordinate 2,137,459 of NC_088421.1, forward strand.
ACTCAAAACAGGTTTAAGCGGACAAGAGGCACTTTGCTCCAATAGGATCTAAATCGAATAAGTAATGTAGCCTTAGTCATATGAATATTAAATATGTCCCAGACCACGCCCTTACAGACCACTATTGACCTGCCCAGCAGTCTAAGGCACTGCATCTCAATGCAAGAGGCGTCACTACAGTCTCTGGTTCGGATCCAGGATGTATCACATCCGGCCGTAATTGGGAGTCCCATAGGGCGGCGCACAATTGGCCCACCGTTGGCCGGGGTAGGCCGTCATTGTAAATAAGAATTTGTTCTTAACTGACTTGCCTAGAGGCAAAGGTTCAAAAATAAAAAATAAAACACTGTGTTCTCTAATTACCTAGTGGGTGTGGCTAATCTGATGAAGAGAGGGAAATTGACACTACAAGGCCCTAAGTTAGCTGCCCCATCTGCAGGTCTACATCTCCTGCCCTGTACGGATCGGGTCTCCTACCTTATTGGGTATGCAGCTTCCTATCCTGCCAGGCTTAGAGCCCCCTGCCATGCCATGCTAGGCTATAAGTTACCTGCCCTGTTTTCAGGTCTGCTGTTTCCTGCTCTGCTCAGACCTCAGCCCTCTGTCTTAGTTGGTAGCCAGTTGCCTAGCCCACCAGGTTTAGGCTCCTGCCCTATTAAGCCCAGAGTTCGCTGCACAAACATAGTCAGCCTGCAGCTCCCTAGCCCGCCAGACTTTCAGCCTCCTGCCCTGCTAGGCCACAAGTTGCTGGTGCTAGGTTTTCAGTCCTCAGCCCTCCTAGGCCTTCAGTCCCTAGCACTAGGTCCTCAGTGTCCAGCTGTACTAGATATGTTGTCTCCAGCACTAGTCGGCCCTCAGTTCCTAGCCCAGGTGGGTTATCAGGTGGCTGCCCGGCTAGGCTCAGAGTTACCAGTTCCTGGAGTAGGCCCAGAGCTCTAATGCTCTCCTAGCACTCCGTGGTTTTTCCTATCAGGTCCAGAATCAGTTTCCCTGCCAATTTCAGAGTCGTTCTCCCTGTCAGCTCCAGTGTCAGTATCCTTGTCAGGTCCAGAGCCACTTTCCCTGTCAGGTCCAGAGCCACTTTCCCTGTCAGGTCCAGAGCCACTTTCCCTGTCAGGTCCAGAGCCAGTCTCCCTGTCAGGTCCAGAGCCAGTTTCACTGTCAGGTCCAGAGCCAGTTTCCCTGTTAGGTCCAGAGCCAGTTCCCTGTTAGGTCCAGAGCCAGTTTCCCTGTTAGGTCCAGAGCCAGTTTCCCTGTTAGGTCCAGAGCCAGTTTCCCTGTTAGGTCCAGAGCCAGTTTATCTGTCAGGTTCAGATTTGTTCTCCCTGTCAGCTCCAGTGTCAGTATCCTTGTCAGGTCCAAAGCCAGTTTCCCTGTCAGGTCCAAAGCCAGTTTCCCTGTCAGGTCCAGAGCCAGTTTCCCTGTCAGGTCCAGAGCCAGTTTCCCTGTCAGGTCCAGAGCCAGTTTCCCTGTCAGGTCCAGAGCCAGTTTGCCTGTCAGGTCCAGAGCCAGTTTGCCTGTCAGGTCCAGAGCCAGTTTACCTGTCAGGTTCAGAGTCGTTCTCCCTCTCAGGTTCAGATTCAGTTTCCACTAGGTTTTGGGTTGTCCGCAGCCTCTGCTCTCAGTTGATCCGCAGCCCCCAGCCTCAGCAAACAGTCAGCTCCCTTAGTGCTTCACACCAAACCTCCTACCCTGGTTCTACACCCTGTGTCTCCTGTTCTGCTAGGCTTCGAGTCCATGCCTCTAGCAAGTTTAGCTGCTAGGTTCTGAGTCCATGCCTCTAGCAGCCCCAAGCCACAGCCAGAGCCCAGTCTCCTGTCCTAGCGCCAGGTGCCAAGTTCCCTGCTCAGCTTAGTTCACAGTCTCCTGCCATACTTGGTTCTAAGCCTTAGTAGTAAATTCAAAGTCCCCTGTCAGGCCCTGAGATTCATACCCTGCTAGGCCCTCAGCCCCTGGCCTGGGGGACCCACCATTCCCTGACCTGAGAGTCCTACTGTCTCCAGTTCTGGGGGTCTACCCGCTTCCTGGGCTGGAAGACCATTTGGCCCTCGCACCTGGGGAACCACCTGACTTGTCTCTGGGGCCCAGGCAAGTCATGCCTTAAGATGACCTTTTTCAAGATGTTAAAATGTATAGTGTACATTTTTGGGCAGCTGTTAAAAAGGCCCTTAAAAACTATGATTGACCTGCCAACGAACAAATTGCTGCTCCCTTGTGTCCTCTAATTACTTTGCTGGTGCCCGCCTACTGGGCATGGCTAATCTATTAATAATGATCAGACCCTTTTTTTCAATGTAGCCTAAAATGACATACTCAAATCTAACTGCCTGTAGCTCAGGAAGCAAGGATATGACACCATTTATTTATTATTATTATTATTATTATTTATTTATTTATTGACACCATTTGAAGGAAACACTGATGTTTGTGGAAATGTGAAATTAACACATTAGATCCAGTAAAAGATAATACAAACAAAAAAAAAACATGCATTTTCTATTTTATGTTCCATCTTTGAAATCCAAGAAAACATTGTTTGTGCAAAGTTTCAGACTGATCCAGTGAAGAATTACATCACAACACAACATTTTGTATCAAGTCTGCCAGGAGTTTGCCCAAATGGGTCGGATTGGTCAATTTATACATTTTCAAGTACATAACTATAGAGAACATATAAAAATGCTATGGTAATACAAAAATAAAGTTTATCATTAGCTTCCCTACAGAAAATACACTAACCTTCACACATCTTGATGGCCGGGCGGGGGGTGGGTGTGGCGCCAGAGACAGCAGTGGGGTCAAACTGTAGAACCCAGTTCCTACATTTTAATATAAAAATGGATTTTTCAAACTACACTACATTTTTTCTCTGGGACCCACAAATCAGAGCAAGATCACTGAATGTAAGTACATTATTTACCTAGAGGTGAATGTATCAAACCAGTTTCCGTGATAAGTGTTTTGTTGTTGTGAACTATTCTCAAACAATAGCATGGTATTGTTTTTGTAATAGCTACTGTAAATCTGACACTGCATTTAGATTAACAAGAATTGAAGCTTTCTGCCCATATAAGACATGTCTATGTCCTGGAATTGGCTGTTGTTTACAACGTCCCGGTTTAGGGACACCGAACCCGTAGAGGTTAAAAAGAGGGAGATGGACACATGGGAGCAGAACTAGCAACAAAGAAGTTGTTTCGGTGTCACCGTGTGCGTAAAATAATAACGCACATTGTTGTAAAAGTACCTAAAATGATGATGTGTAGTGACAATAAAACCCCTTTACCCTGGCATCCCTGGGGTCCTTCACACATCCCTGAATCAGTACATAGTGTTTAGTAGAGGTCATTAAGACAGTTTCATTTTTACACCCATCTTAGTCATGACTGTCAGGAAGTGGGTTTCCTGAGTTGTCAGAATGCAGGGCTACAGTTTCCTGTACTGTGTCTTTATTTTGCCTCCTCCCAGAGCCTGCAGAGATCACACACACACCGGTTGTGTATGCTAGTTGTATTGACAGGATGTTTGTGTGCTATGCTATGGGTCAGGGGAGACGGCAACCGATAAAAGACCAAACATTTCCTTGGAAATGTGACAAAGGTTCTTCAATACACACACACACACACACACACAATGGCACACACATTCCCTCTGATTCAACACAACACACATTGCATTACTATACATGATGGTTGTTCTCCTGTGAATAACTACTACAGTCGTGTATGGAATGGAAAATGAACCTTTCCCCTGGAAAAGTAACAGGAGGTTTACATTGGGGTGGGTTCATTGGAAAGTATGGGCATCATTTCCAAGGAAAATCTACGTTTTATTTTTCAAGACCATTCTCGACTGTAGTTATTCACAGGAGATCAGCCATTATATATTGTAATGTACTGCATCTGTGATTCATCAATGCAACGGAATGTGTGTTGTGCTAAACAGAGGGTGTGTGAGTGTGTGTGTCTGGTGTACATGTGTGTATTGAAGAACGTCAGGAGATTGTACTGTGACTTCCTTGAGTTCAGGAAATAACACGACTCCAAATGGGTCTCCAAGACGTGACTAAGGCCCAGTTCCCTTTCAGTCCCTATCCCCTTCCCCTAGTGTCCACTCTCTACAGTGTTCACAGATCTGAGCTAGAGGACTTGATCAATTTAAGATATACGGAGCGGATCCCTACTAGTCTTTCAAAAGCCTGTGGAGTTCCAATTGCATTGCTTTTACCTATCAGATCTGTGAACACATAAAAGGGTAGAGAGCTTGGCGCCAAAGGAAAGGAACCAGTCCAGAGTTAGCGACTAACAATGCAGGATGCCTGAGGTCCCACCCAACGTTGACCCTGTTTGATAAAGAATGGAAGGAACCCAGCCCATGAAAACAAGTGTATCCATACCCAAATGGTTTCACTCTATCTCCCAGCCTGCTCCCCCTCCACCCTCGGACCCACCCTTTCTCTTCCAATCCACTATCACACCTTTCTACATTAAGTGTTAACTGAAATAGAGACCTGCCTTTATGCCAACAGACTTCCTGACAACTATAGGCCTAGCTCACTAAGCACACCCACGTCATTTCAACGTGGAAATGTGGGTAATATTTGAGATTACAACCTTTATTCACCCACTCAAAAATGACAGCCAGAAGTGTGTTGAATTGTGTGCTTTCAACCGTCTAAAAGCACAACCAAATTCCAACGGAAAAGCAATGTCTGATTGTTGGTTTCTTTGTCATCTAAATGTATTATCACTGTGCTTTCAACCATTTAAAAGCACAACAAAGTTAAAATGGGAATACAATGTCAGATATTTGGTATTTATACAACAATTTAATGTTTTATCACTGTTTTTTTTGTGTCATTTGTAACTTATTTTGTACATAATGTTTCTGCCGCCATCTTTTATGATCGAAAAGAGCTTCTGGATATCAGGACAGTGATCACTTACCTCGAACTGGACGAATATTTCTTTTTTAACGAGTCGGACGCGAAGGATTTACTTCAGACGCCCGACAAGGCCCACATTCTCGTCATTCGCGTGAGAAAGAGTCAGAGATATCTGGGACGTAGGTCGGGGTGCCTTGTAAGGATCTGACGCCGAGTGGGCTATCTGCCTCTACCATCAGTCCTATTAGCCAACGTACAATCATTGAATAACAAAATAGATGAGCTACGATCACGAATATCCTACCATCAAATCAAATGTATTTATATAGCCCTTCTTATATCTGCTGATATATCAAAGTGCTGTACAGAAACCCAGCCAAAAACCCCAAACAGCAAGCAATGCAGGTGTAGAAGCACAGTGGCTAGGAAAAACTCCCTAGAATGGCCAAAACCTAGGAAGAAACCTAGAGAGGAACCAGGCTATGAGGGGTGGCCAGTCCTCTTCTGGCTGTGCTGGATGCAGATTATAACAGAACATGGCCAAGATGTTCAAATATTAAGAAATGACCAGCATGGTCAAATAATAGTAATCACAGTGAACAGGTCAGGGTTCCATAGCCGCAGGCAGAACAGTTGAGACTGGAGCAGCAGCACGGCCAGGTGGACTGGGGACAGCAAGGAGTCATCATGCTTTTACACCTGCATTGTTTGCTGTTTGGGGTTTTAGGCTGGGTTTCTGTACAGCACTTTGAGATATCAGCTGATGTACGAAGGGCTATATAAATAAATTTGATTTGATTTGATTTGATCATGCCAGGTAGTCCCAAGGCATGGTCCTAGGGCTCAGGTCCTCCGAGAGAGAGATAGAAAGAGAGAATTAGAGAGAACATACTTAAATTCACACAGGACACCGGATAAGACAGGAGAAATACTCCAGATATAACAGACTGACCTTAGCCCCCCGACACAAACTACTGCAGCATAAATACTGGAGGCTGAGACAGGAGGGGTCAGGAGACACTGTGGCCCCATCTGATGATACCCCCGGACAGGGCCAAACAGGCCGGATATAACCCCACCCACTTTGCCAAAGCACAGCCCCCACACCACTAGAGGGATATCTCCAACCACCAACTTATCATCCTGAGACAAGGCTAAGTATAGCCCACAAAGATCTCTGCCACGGCACAACCCAAGGGGGGGGCGCCAACCCAGACAGGAAGACCACGTCAGTGACTCAAGCAACTCAAATCACGCACCACTCCTAGGGACGGCATGGAAGAGCACCAGTAAGCCAGTGACTCAGCCCCTGTGATAGAGTTAGAGGCAGAAAATCCTAGTGGAGAGAGGGGAACCGGTCAGGCAGAGACAGCAAGGGTGGTTTGTTGCTCCAGTGCCTTTTCGTTCACATTCACACTCCTGGGCCAGACTACACACAATCATAGGACCTAATAAAGACAAAGGTTGAGACTGAGTCTGCGTCTCTCACATGGGTAGGCATACCATTTCATAAAAATGGAGCTCTATAGGAGAAAGCCCTGCCTCCAGCTGTTTGCTTAGAAAGTCTAGGGGCAATTAGGAGGCCTGCATCTTGTGACTGTAGCGTACGTGTAGGTACAGTGGGGCAAAAAGGTATTTAGTCAGCCACCAATTGTGCAAGTTCTCCCACTTAAAAAGATGAGAGAGGCCTGTAATTTTCATCATAGGTACACTTCAACTATGACAGACAAAATGAGAGAAAAAAAATCCAGAAAATCACATTGTAGGATTTTTAATGAATTTATTTGCAAATTATGGTGGAAAATAAGTATTTGGTCAATAACAAAAGTTTATCTCAATACTTTGTTATATACCCTTTGTTGGCAATGACAGAGGTCAGACGTTTTCTGTAAGTCTTCACAAGGTTTTCACACACTGTAGCTGGTATTTTGGCCCATTTTGGCCCATCTGCTCTAGGAGCAGTGATGTTTTGGGCTGTTGCTGGGCAACACGGACTTTCAACTCCCTCCAAAGATTTTCTATGTGGTTGACTCGCTAGGCCACTCCAGGACCTTGAAATGCTTCTTACGAAGCCACTCCTTCGTTGCCCGGGCGGTGTGTTTGGGATCGTTGTCATGCTGAAAGACCCAGCCACGGTTCATCTTCAATGCCCTTGCTGATGGAAGGAGGTTTTCACTCAAAATCTCACGATACATGGCCCCATTCATTCTTTCCTTTACACGGATCAGTCTTCCTGGTCCCTTTGCAGAAAAACAGCCCCAAAGCATGATGTTTCCACATCCATGCTTCATAGTAGGTATGGTGTTCTTTGGATGCAACTCAGCATTCTTTGTCCTCCAAACACGACAAGTTGAGTTTTTACCAAAAAGTTATATTTTGGTTTCATCTGACCATGGCGGCCTGGCGGCGTAGTGTGTTACTGATGGTAGGCTTTGTTACTTTGATCTCAGCTCTCTGCAGGTCATTCACTAGGTCCCCCTGTGTGGTTATGGGATTTTTGCTCACCGTTCTTGTGATCATTTTGACCCCACGGGGTGAGATCTTGCGTGGAGCCCCAGATCGAGGGAGATTATCAGTGGTCTTGTATTTCATTTCCTAATAATTGCTCCCACAGTTGATTTCTTCAAACCAAGCTGCTTACCTATTGCAGATTCAGTCTTCCCAGCCTGGTGCAGGTATACAATTTTGTTTCTGGTGTCCTTTGACAGCTCTTTGGTCTTGGCCATAGTGGAGTTTGGAGTGTGACTGTTTGAGGTTGTGGACAGGTGTCTTTTATACTGATAACAAGTTCAAACAGGTGCCATTAATACAGGTAATGAGTGGAGGACAGAGGAGCCTCTTAAAGAAGAAGTTACAGGTATGTGAGAGCCAGAAATCTTGCTTGTTTGTAGGTGACCAAATACTTATTTTCCACCATAATTTGCAAATAAATTCATTAAAAATCCTACAGATTTTTTTTCTCATTTAGTCTGTCATAGTTGAAGTGTACCTATGATGAAAATTACAGACCTCTCTCATCTTTTTAAGTGGGAGAACTTGCACAATTGGTGGCTGACTAAATACTTTTTTGCCCCACTGTATGTACGGCAGGACAAAATTAGAAAGATAGGTAGGAGCAAGCCCATGTAATGCTTTGTAGGTCAGCAGTAAAACCATGAAATCAGCCCTTGCTTTAACAGGAAGCCAGTTTAGGGAGGCTAGCACTGGAGTAATATGATCAAATTTTTAGTTCTGGTCAGGATTCTAGCGGCCGTATTTAGCACTAACTGAAGTTCATTTGGTGCTTTATCTGGGTAGCGGGAAAGTAGAACATTGCAGTAGTCTCACCTAGAAGTAACACAAGCATGGATGAATTTTTCTGCATCATTTTTGGACAGAACATTTCTGATTTTTGCAATGTTACTTAAATGGGAAAAAGCTGTCCTTGAAACAGTCTTGATATGTTCGTCAAAAGAGAGATCAGGGTCCAGAGTAACGCGGAGGTCCTTCACAGTTGTATTTGAGACGACTGTACAACCATTAAGATTAATTGTCAGATTCAACAGAAGATCTCTTTGTTTCTTGGGACCTAGAACAAGCATCTCTGTTTTGTCCGAGTTTAAAAGTAGAACATTTGCAGCCATCCACTTCTGTATGTTTGAAACACAGGCTTCCAGCGAGGGCAATTTTGGGGCTTCACCATGTTTAATTGAAATGTACAGCTGTGTGTCATCCGCATAGCAGTGAAAGTTAACATTATGTTTTCGATTGACATCCCCAAGAGGTCAAATATATAGTGAAAACAATAGTGGTCCTAAAACGGAACCTTGAGGAACACTGAAATTTACGGTTGATTTGTCAGAGGACAAATCATTCACAGAGACTAACTGATATCTTTCCGACAGATAAGATCTAAACCAGGCCAGAACTTGTCCATGTAGACCAATTTTGGGTTTCCAATCTCTCCAAAAGAATGTGGTGATCGATGGTATCAAAAGCAGCACTAAGGTCTAGGAGCACGAGGATAGATGCAGAGCCTCGGTCTGACGCCATTAAAAGGTAATTTACCACCTTCACAAGTGCAGTCTCAGTGCTATGATGGGGTCTAAAACCAGACTGAAGCAATGAAAGCTCTTACAATATTCAAGGATTATATTTCTCTAAAACAGGCTATAGGCTACATGCGCACCACCACGTCAGAACAGTAGGCTAAGTTACGAAGGGGAAAGGGACCAAATGATTAGGGTGAGGCACATGGGCTACTACACAACACACACTTAGTATTACTTTCTTAGCTACAGTATACATATCTACCTGGCATATTACATCAATATGCAGCAACATACAAGACATTTTTGGACTCACCTTGTTGTTCTGTGCTCACTTGAACAGGAAAATGGTGCGGCGGTTCTTCTTGTGGTGTGATTTTGTCATCAAACTTGAAAGCACCATAAATCCAGAGAATGCCAGACTTTGATGACAAAAAACAGGTTAAATCATGACGTCAGTGATCTTCTGGTCGAAGCTCTAGGAAGAGGCCCGAATTCTGGACTTGGAATTCCTAGTTGGATGACCGTTCAAAACATATTTTCCCAGTCAAAGCTCGTTTTTTTCACAAGTTCCCAGTTGTCTTGAACTCACTGAAGTCTGAGATGTCCTAGTCCCGAGTTTCCAGTTGTTTTGAAAGCAGCAGAAATCATGTTGCATGGCCAATGTATGGAACCTTTTATGTGAATGTTTATCCTTTTAAGCTTGGAAAAGAGACCCTTAAACCCAGACTTGGACCACATACCCACTCCACTGAATAGCAGGAAGGGGATAGACACTGATTCCTTCCAACCCACTCATTGTTGAATTTGCGATTTCCAACTTGTTGTGTAATGTTTATGTCCAATGGACTGTGAGAACCGATACGTTTGATCTATAATTTATCTTCATATGACAACTACTGCATTGAAAAAGATTTGCCAGTAGATTGTCGACTTGATTCATGATGATGACTACTTGTCTAGCTTGCTAGCTAATATTTTGAAGGTATGATGTTGACATGATCAGTCCCATCAAAGCTTCGGTAGATATAACGTGATTTGCCATTTTATCTGTGGCCAATGACCTTGAGCCTTCTTGGATGGGCACATCTAATGTAAATCTATGGCATCACCCAAGGGGCTTGAATTTCCGAGTTCTCCCAGTAGATTTTGCAGTGACGTAGTGTCCCCCATGAGTGACAGAACACTGAGTGCAATCATGGAGCAACTACAGAACATGACCAACCCTTACGCTTCGTATTTTCCGCTGGCTGCCCCACCACCACAGAAAGCACTGAGCTAGGCTGAAACACCTGCCTTACTCAAGTAAGCAAAAAAAGAGACCATGTTTGTATGCGGCTTTAATAACTCAATTACAGTGCCTTGCGAAAGTATTCGGCCCCCTTGAACTTTGCGACCTAATGCCACATTTCAGGCTTCAAACATAAAGATATAAAACTGTATTTTTGTGTGAAGAATCAACAACAAGTGGGACACAATCATGAAGTGGAATGACATTTATTGGATATTTCAAACTTTTTTAACAAATCAAAAACTGAAAAATTGGGCGTGCAAAATTATTCAGCCCCCTTAAGTTAATACTTTGTAGTGCCACCTTTTGCTGCGATTACAGCTGTAAGTCTCTTGGGGTATGTCTCTATCAGTTTTGCACATCGAGAGACTGAATTTGTTTCCCATTCCTCCTTGCAAAACAGCTCGAGCTCAGTGAGGTTGGATGGAGAGCATTTGTGAACAGCACTTTTCAGTTCTTTCCACAGATTCTCGATTGGATTCAGGTCTGGACTTTGACTTGGCCATTCTAACACCTGGATATGTTTATTTTTGAACCATTCCATTGTAGATTTTGCTTTATGTTTTGGATCATTGTCTTGTTGGAAGACAAATCTCCGTCACAGTCTCAGGTCTTTTGCAGACTCCATCAGGTTTTCTTCCAGAATGGTTCTGTATTTAGCTCCATCCATCTTCCCATCAATTTTAACCATATTCCCTGTCCCTGCTGAAGAAAAGCAGGCCCAAACCATGATGCTGCCACCACCATGTTTGACAGTGGGGATGGTGTGTTCAGGGTGATGAGCTGTGTTGCTTTTACGCCAAACATAACATTTTGCATTGTTGCCAAAGAGTTCAATTTTGGTTTCATCTGACCAGAGCACCTTCTTCCACATGTTTGGTGTGTCTCCCAGGTGGCTTGTGGCAAACTTTAAACAACACTTTTTATGGATATCTTTAAGAAATGGCTTTCTTCTTGCCACTCTTCCATAAAGGCCAGATTTGTGCAATATATGACTGATTGTTGTCCTATGGACAGAGTCTCCCACCTCAGCTGTAGATCTCTGCAGTTCATCCAGAGTGATCATGGGCCTCTTGGCTGCATCTCTGATCAGTCTTCTCCTTGTATGAGCTGAAAGTTTATAGGGACGGCCAGGTCTTGGTAGATTTGCAGTGGTCTGATACTCCTTCCATTTCAATATTATCGCTTGCACAGTGCTCCTTGGGATGTTTAAACTTGGGATATCTTTTTTTTTTGTATCACAGTGCAGGTGCATTTATACGGAGACTTGATTACACACAGGTGGATTGTATTTATCATCATTAGTCATTTAGGTCAACATTGGATCATTCAGAGATCCTCACTGAACTTCTGGAGAGAGTTTGCTGCACTGAAAGTAAAGGGGCTGAATAATTTTGCACGCCCAATTTTCCAGTTTTTGATTTGTTAAAAAAGTTTGAAATATCCAATAAATGTCGTTCCACTTCATGATTGTGTCCCACTTGTTGTTGATTCTTCACAAAAAAATACAGTTTTATATCTTTATGTTTGAAGCCTGAAATGTGGCAAAAGGTCGCAAAGTTCAAGGGGGCCGAATACTTTTGCAAGGCACTGTATATATATTTCTTTACATTGTTTGCAAACTGATATGTGACACGTATTAATGCCAAAATAACATACAAAACAGGCAAAAGCCCCACCTGCCCAGAATGATGGGTTGCCACTGGTTACAACAATGGCATAATCCTTTGGTTGAAATTCCACCCTCAAAACGAAGTAATTCCAAAGGGTTGACTACTTTTTTCAAATCCAGTTTAATTTCCAAGTAGATTCCACGTCACAATAAGTTGACAAATTACATTGAAACAATGTTGATCCAACCAGCTTGTGCCCAGTTGGAGGCCTACTGCAGTTTCAATGCTGATTCATTCCAGTTTGCCAAATCCCTTCTAAAATCAATTAACATTGATGTGTTGGTGTGAGAAAAAAGTTGTCTTCTCTCCAATGTCGGTCTAAGCTCTACAGAACACTACAGTTTGCAGATTAGTTTTTCAAATATCCTATAAACCGAATTATAATTAAATATGTGTTTAATACATTGACCAAATTCAAATGGCAACAGTCTAAAGGATTCATCCAAATAATTCACACCTTATAATTTATCAATGTATGATCCTGGAATCAATTTATGCTTTCTGGACATGATGGGTAGCCTAATGTCATTCAAAACTAGGCTACTTTTGTCAGTTGACCTATTGAGAAAACGCAATCAAACATCCCAAAATGACATGAATTGTTGATTTTATGCTGGGTGACGTTGGCGACACACTGTTACATACTGTCCCGAGGTATATCCCAGGACTTCCCTAGAAAATGGTTGCGCCATGATTGAACACCACAAACCATGTTAAACAAAGGTTTATTTCTTTATGATTGTTGTTCAAAATATAGGAAAAACAGAATCCGCGAGGCAATGCACTCGAAACGCCCCGGAGCCCGGACACTGGACATTCTTTCCTGCCTGCCCTCCCTTCCCAAGTAGCTTAACCCTTTGGCCTCCTCCCATTACCCTGCTCTATATCATAGGCCCTACCATTTCTACACGGTGCCTCGAACATACTGTACATATTCCTTGCAGATGGGCTCGGCTATAAGGTCTATGTATTCACAGCACCAGCGAGCTATTGTACACTTCTTGAGATAGATCCTTGTGACTGGTTGTGGGCAGAACGCAGCGCAGCCGGAGGCAGCTACTCCAAATAGTTTTGCATCGCTCTGTCTGCAGTGCACATCCAGCAGTGAACTTCAAAATGGGGTTTTAGCTGTTTCTGTATCGACTTCGGACCTATTCGAGAATTATTTTAGCCGCTTGCCGGAGAAGGGCAGAGAGGGGATAGAGTGTGTAATGAACGACCCGGATAAAGAGCATGAAGGAGGCAGAGGGAGAAGGGAAACAAGAAAATCCGAGAAAGATCAGGTTTGGCTCATCTATTATAAACACGTGTGAGTTACTCAACTATCACTCAATTCCACACGTTATAAGCCTGTGTCATTTTGGGTAGTGCATGCCAAAATCGTGCGCGTAAATGGTACAGTAGGCTACTCACCAAGTGATTCCGTGTTAAATGTTTAACTGAAAGCAGCGGTATAGTGTTACTTCTATAATATAATAAAAACGTGTATCCCGAAAGATTACATTTCTTATCTTTATACATGTACATCAGTCTGGTTTTAGACCAGGTCATGCCACTATCTCTGTTGCATCCTTTAGTTATTAATGATGTGGTTCACTGAATGGATAAAAGGCAACATAGTGCTGCCCTCGTCATTGACCTGTCAAAGCTTTTCGATAATGTTGATCACCTAACTACGATTTCAAAGGCTTTCCTAAACATCATCTTAATGAACGCAGCTGCCGCTTCATTAAAGCTGTTAGATGCAGTTTATCATAGCGCACTGCCCTTTATTACTGGCAACAATTTTAGTACTCATCGCTGCATTCATTTTAGTAGAAGCTCTTATCCAGAGCAATTTGGGTTACGTGTCTTGCTCAAGGACATATACAGATTTATCATCTACGGGATTCAAACCAGCAACCTTTTGGGTACTGGCCCAACACGCTGAACCGCTAGGCTACTTACCGCCCATACCTGAGACCAGCATTTCCTACCAGAATGTTGTTTGGCCCTCTTTGATGTCGCATAAAAAAAGTCCCACTGCACCTAACATCAAACTTTAGACACGAGTTACCACTTAGGAATGGCTAACTCTGGAAATTCCGTTGGTTTCTACTGAGTTAGGCAAATAAGGTTTTAGTTTTCTTGCACCTTATTTGTGGAACAATCTTCAAAATGTTCTTAAATTTGATGACCTGGTGCCTCTGGGGCAACTGATAGAAAGCTGATTGAGGACCTTATTACTGATAAATGTGTTTGTTTTATGACCATGTTTTTCTTTATGCTTGCATTTTCTGTTTATATTTTGATGTGTGTATTTTCAGTAATTCATGTCATTCAGGGCTGTTTGTGAAAGAGACCTTGGTCCCAGTATGACTCCCTGATCAAATAAACAAAATAAACAAAAACATTTAGGGTTAAAATTGCAGTACCCTACTGTGGCAGCTTGACCCAAGTGGGTTTACGCAGCTATATGGAACAAGTGGATGGTCGTCAATTGCCAAAAACAACAGACTAGTTGGAAGAGTGATATCCTATAGGAAAGTGTGCCCACTTTGAAACTTTCCAACCAGACTACCCAGCTAACAATTCTAGGTAAAGAGAAGGTTTTTGTAATGTTACCTGTAATGTCCCCCTGATGTTTGAGCGTCCAGTTTTCCATTAGTTAGGGTAACAAAATAACATTTTATTTGTCACATGCTGAGAATACAGCAGGTCACCTTACAGTGGATTACTTACTTACAAGCCCTTAACCAACAATGCAGTTTTAAGAAAAATAAGTGTTAAGAAAGTATTTACTAAAATAAACTGAAGTAAATTTTTTTGCATTTTTTTAAAGAGCAACAATAAAATAACAGTAGCGAGGCTATGTACATGGGCTACCAGTACAGAGTCAATGTGTGGGGGCACAGGTTAGTCAAGTTAATTGAGGTACATCTACAAGGGGTTAGATGTAAAGTGACTATGCATAGATAATAAACAGAGTAGCAGCAGCGGTGGTGGTGGGGGGGGGGGGGGACAATGCAAATAGTCTGGGTAGCCATTTGATTAGCTGTTCAGGAGTCATATGACTTGGTGGTAGAAGCTGTTAAGAAGCCTTTTGGACCTAGACTTGGCGCTCCGGTACCGCTTGCCGTACGGTAGCAGAGAGAACAGTCCATGACTAGGGTGGCTGGAGTCTTTGGCAATGTGATTACCGCCTGGTATAGAGATCCTGGATGGCAGGAAGCTTGGCCCCATTGACGTACTGGGTCTTACGCACTACCCTCTGTAGTGCCTTGCGGTTGGAGGCCGAGCAGTTGTCATTCCGGGCGGTGATGCAACAAGTCAAGATGCTCTCGATGGTGCAGCTGTAGAACTTTTTGAGGATCTGAGGACCCATGACAAATATCTTCAGTCTCTTGAGGAGGAGTTTGGACCATGATAGTTGTTTGGTGATGTGGACACCAAGGAACTTGAAGCTCTCAACCTGCTCCACTACAGCCCCGTCGATGAGAATGCGGGTGTGCTCGGTCCTCCTTTTTCTGTAGTCCACAATCATCTCCTTTGTCTTGATCACGTTGAGGGAGAGGTTGTTATCCTGGCACCACACGGCCAGGTCTCTGACCTCCTCCTTATAGGCTGTATCGTCGTTGTCGGGTGATCAGGCCTGCCACTGTTGTGTCGTCGGCAAACTTAATGATGGTGTTGGAGTTGTGCTTGGCCATGAAAGCACAACTCTCTCTCTCTCGGAGAAGGACCTGAGCCCTAGGACCCTGATGAAAATTTTTTAACTGTTTGGCCATAATGACCATTGTTATGTTTGGAGGAAAAAGGGGGAGGCTTGCAAGCCAAAGAACACCATCCCAACCGTGAAGCACGGGGGTGGCATCATCATGTTGTGGGGGTGCTTTGCTGCAGGAGGTACTGGTGCACTTCACAAAATAGATGGCATCATGAGGGAGGAAAATTATGTGGATATGTTGAAGCAACATCTTAAGACATCAGTCAGGAAGTTCAAGCTTGGTCGCAAATGGGTCTTCTAAATGGACAATGACCCCAAGCATACTTCCAAAGTGACCCAAGTTAAACCATATAAAGGCAATGCTACCAATTACTAATTGAGTGTATGTAAACGTCTGTCCCACTGGGAATGTGATGAAAGAAATTAATCATTCTCTCTACTATTATTCTGACATTTCACATTCTTAAAATAAAGTGGTAATCTTATCTGACCTATGACAGGGAAGTTTTACTATGATTAAATGTCAGGAATTGTGAAAAATTGCTCTTATAACATGCTGGTAGAAATTTGGTAAAACTGATTTCAGTTTGCCTGCATTAAAATCCCCGGCAACAAGGAGCGCCGCTTCTGGATGAACATTTTCTTGTTTGCTTATGGCCTTATACAGCTCGTTGAGTGCGGTCTTAGTGCCAGCATCGGTTTGTGGTGGTAAATAGACAGCTACGAATAACTCTCTTGGTAAATAGTGTGGTCTACAGCGTATCATGGGATACTCTACCTCAGGCGAGCAAAACCTTGAGACTTCCCTAATATTAGATTTCGTGCACCAGCTGTTATTTACAAATAGATACAGACCACCACCTTTTGTCTTACAGGCAGCTGTTCTATCTTGCCGATGCGCCGAAAACACAGCCAGCTGTATTTTATCCATGTCATCGTTCGGCCAAGACTCTGTGAAACATAAGAGATTACAGTTTTTAATGTCCTGCTGATAGGATAGTCTTGATCGGAGCTCATCCATTTTATTATCCAATGATTGCACGTTGGCTAAAAGGACTGATGGTAGAGGTGGATTACACACTCATCGTCGGAACCTTACAAGGTACCCCAACCTACGTCCCCTATATCTCTGTCTTTTCTTTATGCAAATGGTGGGGATGTGGGCCTTGGTAGAATTAGGATAACATTCCCTTAATGTCAAACAAAACTTACCCAGAACATGGTAACCATGTTCTCAGAATATCCAATGTTAATGTTCTAGACATATTTCGTGGGACATTGCAAGAACATTTATGTCCAGTTGTCTGTTGTAAACTTGTTGTAACTTAGCCTACGGATAACTTTCATGCAATGCAGGAAATATACAATTTGTAGTGTATTCAAGGTTTAAAAAGGTTTTAAAAGTTTGTAAATACCACTTTGAAATGGCAAACTTGATTTTCCCTTAGAATTGTTTTTATCATCCCTACAAAAATAGCCATTAATTATAATCCACATAATATTTCACATTTCCTGTTGTCTCAGGATTATTTTCCTGCTGTTGGAAACTGGCTCAAATTAAGATCCTATATCTGTATGCAAATGCACAACTGCCATTGATCCGAGAAAAATAAACAAAGGAGAGATAATTGAAGACTGGAGAAGAGTCCGTTCAAGAGATCAAATAGAAAGACAGTGAAAGAGAAGGTATTACACTTGTCTTGTGACACCTTTTTAGCTTGTCCTCTCATTTGCCTTTCCTGTCTCTATCTCTAATGTACTCTGTTGAATAGTGGTGCTTGAGTGCACTAGCTCAATATTTGCATGGAGAGAGAGAGAGAGTGCGTGTGTGGACCTCGCTTTGTGCACGGGGGCATTGTCATGCAGAAACAGGAAAGGGCCTTCCTTAAACTGTTGCCACAAAGTTGGCAGCACAGAATCGTCTAGAATGTAATTGTATGCTGTACTGTTAAGATTTCCCTTCGTGGAAATAAGGAGCCTGAACCATGAAAAACAGCCCCAGACCATTATTTCTACTTCACCAAACTTTACAGTTGGCGCTATGCATCGGGGCAGGTAGCTCTCTCCTGGCATCCACCAAATCCAGATTCGTGCCGTCGGACTGCCAAATGGTGAAGCGTGATTTATCACCCCAGAGAACGTGTTTCCACTGCTCCAGAGTTCAACGCTGGTCTGAACAATCTGAATCCACCCTTCAAGATTGTTTTGATTACGGGGACTGGTACATGTTCCGGGTAACCTCGAAGAATAATATCAACGTATACGCTGATTCGGTGAGTGAGTTTATAAGGAAGTGCATAGGAGATGTTGTATCCACTGTGACCATTAAAACCTACCCTAACCAGAAACCGTGAATGGATGGCAGCATACGCGCAAAACTGAAAGCGCGAACCACCGCATTTAACCATGGAAAAGTGACTGAGATTACGGCCGAATACAAACAGTGTAGTTATTCCCTCTGCAAGGCAATCAAACAAGCGAAATGTCAGTATAGAGACAAAGTGGAGTCGCAATTCAACGGCTCAGACACTCAACGTATGTGGCAGGGTCTACAGACAATCACGGACTACAAAAAGAAAACCAGCCACGTCACGGACACCAACGTCTTGCTTCCAGACAAACTTAACACCTTCTTTGCCCGCTTTGAGGATAATACAGTGACACCGACGCGGCCCGCTACCAAGGACTGTGGGCTCTCCTTCTCCGTGGCCAAGTCGCTCTGGATAAGAGCGTCTGCTAAATGACTTAAATCAAATCAAATCAAATTTATTTATATAGCCCTTCGTACATCAGCTGATATCTCAAAGTGCTGTACAGAAACCCAGCCTAAAACCCCAAACAGCAAACAATGCAGGTGTAAAAGCACCTGTAAATGAGTAAGACATTTAAATGTGTTAACCCTCGCAAGGCTGCCGGCTCAGATGACATCCCTAGCTGCATCCTCAAAGCATGCGCAGACCAGCTGGCTGGTGTGTTTACGGACATATTCAATCTCGCCCTATCCCAGTCTGCTGTCCCCACATGCTTCAAGATGGCCACCATTGTTCCTGTACCCAAGAAGGCAAAGGTAACGGAACTAAATGACAGCGCAACAGCGCCTCTTCAACTTCAGGAGGCTGAAGAAATTTGGCTTAAGGTCACAGTTATGAAATCTAAGGACACTAAAGAGACCTTTCTACTGATTCTGAAAAGCACCAAAAGAAAGATGCCCAGGGTCCCTGCTCATCTTCATGAACGTGCCTTAGGCATGCTGCAAGGAGGCACGAGGACTGCAGATGTGGTCAGGGCAATACATTGCAATGTCCGTACTGTGAGACACCTAAGACAGTGCTACAGTGAGACAGGGCGGACAGCTGATCATCCTCGCAGTGGCAGACCATGTATAACAACACTTGCACAGGATCGGTACATCTGAACATCACACCTGCGGGACAGGTACAGGATGGCAACAACAACTGCCCGGCTTACAACAGGAATGCACAATCTCTCCATCAGTGCTCAGACAGTCTGCAATAGGCTGAGAGAGGCTGGACTAAGGGCTTGTAGGTCTGTTGTAAGACAGGTCCTCACCAGAAATCACCGGCAACAACGTCGCCTATGGGCACAAACCCACCATCGCTGGACCAGACAGGACTGGAAAAAAGTGCTCTTCACTGACGACTCGCGGTTTTGTCTCACCAGGGGTGATGGTCAGATTCGCATTTATCATAGAAGGAATGAGCGTTACACCGAGACCAGTACTCTGGAGATACTGACTGTTACTTTTGATTTTGACCCCCCTTTTGTTCAGGGACACGTTATTCCATTTCTGTTAGTCACATGTCTGTGGAACTTGTTCAGTTTATGTCTCAGTTGTTGAATCTTATGTTCATACAAATATTTACACGTTAAGTTTGCTGAAAATAAATGCAGTTGACTGTGAGATCACGTTTCTCTTTTTGTTGAGTTTAGGTAGAGTTATTAAAGTGACTATGCATAGATAATAACAACAGAGAGTATCAGCAGCTTAAAGGGGGAGGTGGCCATCTTGAATGCAAATAGTCTGGGTGGCCATTTGATTAGATTTTCAGGAGTCTTATGGCTTGGGGGTAGAAGCTGTTTTAGAAGCCTCTTGGACCTAGACTTGGCGCTCCGGTACCGCTTGCCGTGCGGTAGCAGAGAGAACAGTCTATGACTACGGTGGCTGAAGTCTTTGACAATTTTTAGGTCCTTCCTCTGACACCGCCCGGTATAGAGGTCCTGGATGGCAGGAAGCTTGGCCCCAGTGATGTACTGGGCGGTACATCACTGGGGACTTACTGGACTGTGGAGGCACACTGGAACCCTGATGCGTGGAACCGGTATAGGTGGCACCGGGCTGATGACACGCACCTCAGGGTGAGTGCGGAGAGGAGGCACAGGACGTACTGGACTGTGGAGGCGCACTGGAGACCTGGAGCGTAGAGCTGGCACAATGCGTCCTGGCTGGATCCTCACTTTAGCTCGATGCGTGCGGGGCGCTGGCACAGGACGCACTGTGCTGTGAAGGTGTACTGGCGATACAGTACGTAGAGCCGGCGCAGGATATCCTGGTCCGAAGAGGTGTACTGGAGACCAGGAGCGCTGAGCCGGCGCAACCCGTCCTGGCTGGATGCCCACTCTAGCGCGGCAAATGCGGGGTGCTGGAATAGAGCGCACCGGGCTATGAATGCACACTGGAGACACTGTGCGCATCACTGCATAACACGGTGCCTGATCAGTCACAAGCTCCCCACGGTAAGCACGAGGAGTTGGCTCAGGTCTAAACCCTACCTCCGCCAATCTCCCCGTGTGCCCCCCCAAAATATATTTTGGGGCTGCCTCTCGTGCTTGCCTCGTTGGTAATACTCCTCGGAACGTCGCCGTTCCGCTTTCGCTGCCTCAATTTCCTCCCTCGGACGGCGATACTCCCCAGCCTGTGTCTAGGATCTCCTCCCAAGTCCACTCCTCCTGTACACGCTGCTTGGTCCATTTGTGGTGGGATCTTCTGTCACGCTTGTCGTATGAGTGAGACCAAGGCGCAGCGTGAATAGAGTTCTACATATTTTTAATGAACTGAAACTCAACAAAACAACAAACAATCAAACGAACCGTGAAGCTACTAGTGTGCATACAGGCACCTAACTGTAGACAAGATCCCACACTAGAAAATGGGAAAAAGGGCTGCCTAAATATGATCCCCAATCAGAGACAACGATAAACAGCTGTCTCTGATTGGGAACCATATCAGGCCAACATAGACATACAAAACCCCTAGACGTACGAAAACCCTAGACATACACAAAAAACTAGAGTACCTACCCTAGTCACACCCTGACCTAACCAAAATATATAGAAAACATAGATATCTAAGGTCAGGGCGTGACAGTGACAAAACTCCACATTTTTGGGTGGCCTTTTATTGTCCCCAGCACAAGGTGCACCTGTGTAATGATCATACTGTTTAATCAGCTTCTTGATATGCCACACCTGTCAGGTGGATAGATGATCTTGGCGAAGGAGAAATGCTCAGTAACATGAATGTAAACCAAATGTGAGAGAAATAAGCTTTTTGTGCATATGAAAAATGTCTGGGATCATTTATTTCAGCTCATGAAACACTTTACATGTTGTCTTTATATTTTTGTTCAGTGTAGTTTTAAACTTATTTTGAGCAATAAAAAACAAAGAATATGCCTAGGCCTATTCAGGGAGAGAAGCATCAATCGGTCCTCTTGCTTGCTGAAAGGCTATGAAATAGACTACAACTGTGACATTGAACTAGCGGGGAAGTTTGAATGGCGAGAGCAACATGTAGCTCTGGTGTGATGTGATCACATTGGCTAAGTTGATCCATTGCTGCACTGATGCATTTCAAACGTTAAAAACTGGCAGTAAAAAATGCATTCGTTCATTGACACAACGAACCCACAGACCTGTCAGTGGCCATGCGCGAATAACAATTTATATTGGTCAACAGCCTATTTTCGGATGTCAAAAGACAGACAAATCAAACCTGTTCGAATATTGGTGTTAGCTGTGTCATAAACAAGATGTTCTCTTAATTTGTTTCGTCCGAGTTATTCAGATTAGAATAATGGAGGTCACTCTTGTCTTGACCAATTTTGGTAAAATCCTCCTTTAGTTTTACTGCCCTTCCCCCTCTCTTGTTTGGAATAACCTGCCAAATTCCTTGCATCTTTATTCCCTCGTGCTGGGAGGGCAGTTTAGGACTCAGGTGTTAAAGGAGAATTTTCCTATTTCCTATGTCCCACTACACTTACTTTTGAGAAATTTACCGCAGCCGCAATTCACTTTGTCATTGCTCGTTGTGCTGTATCAGGGCACGCAAAAGACTTGCTCCAAAAACACCCAAATACGTCCTTCTAGAAACAGACATGGTCTCAGTATAGTGATGTAGGTCTTTAGATGTTGTACACATTAAATTGTGCCATTCTGAACTTAATCTGCAACGTTATAGTCCATTTTATGCGAGCCGTTTCTTCTACAAGCTGTACTGCGCAGGATGTGTCTTGTACTATAGGGACACACTCGACTTGCACAGCTGTATGGGGGAAACAACGCAACTCGACCAAAATTGATATTTTGAAATCTCTCCCCCCTTTTTTCCTCTTTCTACCTCTGTATCTTATGATCTCTGTCATAAGTACTCTGTTACTGTACAAAACATTAGGAACACCTGCTTTTTCCATGACAGACTGACCAGGTGAAAGCTATGATCCCTTATTGATGTCACTTGTTAAATCCACTTCAGTCAGTGTAGATGAAGGGGAGGAGACGGGTTAAAGAAGGATTTAAAAAAATTGAGACATTTATTGTGTATGTGTGCCATTCAGAAGGTGAGTGGGCAAGACAGAAGATTTAAGCACCTTTGAACAGGGTATGGTAGTAGGTGCCAGGCACACCGGTTAGATTGTGTCAAGAACTGCATGGTTTTTCACGCTCAACAGTTTCCCGTGTGGATCAAGAATGGTCCACCATCCAAAGGACATCCAGCCAAATTGACACAACTGTGGGAAGCATTGGAGTCAACATGGGCCAGCATCCTTGTGGAACGCTTTCAACACCTTCCAGAGTCCATGCCTCGACAAATTGAGGGCAAAACGGGATGCAACTCAATATTAGGAAAATGTTCCTAATGTTTTGTGCACTCAGTTAAAGTCCTCAGATGACCCATAAATCCCTAGCAGCACTCGTACAATAGCGTGTGTTCAGTAGACACACACACACACACACACACACACACTACTTAGGTATTCCCCACATTTACTGCAGTTTGGTGCTATTTTCACAAGTATGTGGGGAATTTTCTATACAAAATTCTAAACTGGTAATGCATCCAGTTTGCATTCAAAACCTTTCTTTGTGCATTAATTTTGTTTGGAGACATCTTTCACCACACAACCATTGATCCAACATATACAGTTGAAGTCGGAAGTTTACATACACTTTAGCCAAATACATTTAAACTCAGTGTTTCACACTTCCTGACATTTAATCCTAGTAAAAATTCCCTGTCTTAGGTCAGTTAGGATCACCACTTTATTTGATGAATGTGAAATGTCAGAATAATACTAGAGAGAATTATTTATTTCAACTTTTATTTCTTTCATCATATTCCCAGTGGGTCAGAAGTTTACATACACTCAATTAGTATTTGTAGCAGTGCCTTTAAATTTTTTAACTTAGGTCAAATGTTTCAGGTAGCCTTCCACAAGCTTCCCACAATAAATTGGGTGAATTTTGGCCCATTCCTCCTTACAGAGCTGGTGTAACTGAGTCAGGTTTGTAGGCCTCCTTGCTCGCACACGCTTTTTCAGTTCTGCCCACAAATTTTCTATAGGATTGAGGTCAGGGCTTTGTGATGGCCACTCCAATACCTTGACTTTGTTGTCCTTATGCCATTTTGACACAACTTTGGAAGTATGCTTGGGGTCATTGTCCATTTGGAAGACCCATTTGTGACCAAGCTTGACTGATGTCTTGAGATGTTGCTTCAATATATCCACATAATTTTCCTCCCTCATGACGCCGTAAGTCGCTCTGGATAAGAGCGTCTGCTAAATGACTTAAATGTAAATGTAAAATCTATTTTGTGAAATGCACCAGTCCCTCATGTAGCGAAGCACCCCCACAACATGATGCTGCCACCCCCGTGCTTCACGGTTGGGAGCGGCCTTTCAGGTTATGTCGATATAGGACTCGTTTTACTGTGGATACAGATACTTTTGTACCCGTTTCCTCAAGCATCTTCACAAGGTCCTTTGCTGTTGTTCTGGGATTGATTAGCATTTTTCGCACCAAGGTACATTAATCTCTAGGAGACAGAATGCATCTCCTTCCTGAGCGGTATGACAGCTATGTGGTCCCATGGTGTTTATGCTTGCGTGCTATTGTTTGTACAGATAAACGTGGTACCTTCAGGCGTTTTGGAAATTGCTCCCAAGGATGAACCAGACTTGTGGAGGTCTACAATTATTTTTCTGAGGTCTTGGCTGATTTCTTTTGATTTTCCCATGACGTCAAGCAAGGAGGCACTGAGTTTGAAGGTAGGCCTTGAAATACATCCACAGGTACACCTCCAATTGACTCAAATGATGTCCATTAGCCTATCAGAAGCTTTTAAAGCCATGACATAATTTTCTGGAATTTTCCAAGCTGTTTAAAGGCACAGTCAACTTACTGTATGTAAACTTCTGACGCACTGGAATTGTGATACAGTGAATTATAAGTGAAATAATCTGTCTGTAAACAATTGTTGGAAAAATGACTTGTGTCATGCACAAAGTAGATGTCCTAACCGACTTGCCAAAACTATAGTTTGTTAGCAAGAAATTTGTGGAGTGGTTGAAAAACAAGTTTTAATGACTCCAACCTATGTGCATGTAAACTTCCGACTTCAACTGTATGTTTACTGTGAAATATAATGACTACATTGGTTTAATCACCAAAACATAACATGATGATATCTTCGCAATTTAGTTATTTTAACAACCAGTTAATCCAATAGCAAACAATATTAAATACATGTTTAAACAGAACCTTATACTGTTTTCACATTATCCAATAAATACACTTTCACCAACCATAAAAGTCTTCTAAACATCAAATGTCCATAATTTCCTTTTCATGTGTGATCATTGAAGGAATCTTTCACCATGTAATCAATTGAAAGACATTTAAGAAACATAATGTTTAGCAGACACAAGTTTGCATCAAGCCTGTCCTAAGCATTTGGCCACAGGTTCTCATTGAAATCGCAGGGAATATAACTGTTTATGCACCTGGGGGACAAAATCATCATAGTAGTACATTTGAGTGTATATTTCGTGTGTATGATTTTTTTTTTTTCAGACAGATTTTAATTATGAAGTTCTCAAAATCAATATTAGGCAAACTAGTTTACATGTAAAATCAATAGGTTTACAAAAGGTTTAGGTGATAATCAATTAAAAGTAGTTGGATTAAGTAAGAGAGAAGACTCATATCAAAAGTAATGTGAGCATTGCATTGTGAAAGGACCATATTTTATTTGAACATTTATTGCAATGTGAAACATGTATTTCTAGATGAAACTGTTTAAATTGGGTTCAAAAGTGACTGTATGATTTTGTGTGTTAATGTGCTTAGAGTTTTTAAACACATTTTTTTCTAAGAGTTGTGAAAATGGACTTGTGAAAATTGCACCAAAGCGATAAAAAAATATAACAAAGGGAAGCAGAGCTGAGAGCTGCCCAGTGACACGAGCCTACCAGACGAGCTAAATAACTTCTATACTCGCTTCGAGGCAAGTAACACTGATACATGGATGAGAGCATCAGTTGTTTCGGATGACTGTGTGATCACGCTCTCTGCAGCCGATGTGAGTAAGACCTTTAAACAGGTCAACATTCACAAGGCCGCAGGGCCAGACGGATTACCAGGACATGTACTCTGAGCATGCACTGACCAACTGGCAAGTGTCTTCACTGACATTTTCAACCTCTCCCTGTCTGTGTCTGTAATACCAACATGTTTCAAGCAGACCACCGTAGTCCCTGTGCCCAAGAACACTAAGGTAATCTGCCTAAATGACTGCCGACCCATACCACTCACGTCTGTAACCATGAAATGCTTTGAAAGGCTGGTCATGGCTCACATCAGCGCCAACTTTAGGTTCTTCTTAACAGCTTCTACAACCAAGCCATAAGACTCCTGAACAGCTAATCAAATGGCTACCCAGCTCATGTACAGAGTGTACATCCAGTTTAGCATGAAATTCAACATCTGTAGCTTGTTAGGTAACAGTGACTAACAGTTACCCAATGTCTTTCCCCCACAGAGTTGGATCTCCAAGATCATCAAGAAGAGAGTGTGCACCACATTCATAGAGGACTGCCTTAGGTACAGCCTCTCTCTGGGTCGCCGTGTGTCTGTGGCCTGTGTTTTTGATTTTGTGAATTGTCTGTTCACTGTAATGACTGGCTGTGTGTGTGTGTATATGTGTGTGTATTCATGTGTGTGTCTTTGTCTCTCTCTGCCCGTGTCAGTAATGGGGTGCTGTGCCAGTGCGGGGGTGAGCGTGAAACGCACGGCTCCATCGCTACGAGAGACTATTTTGGTGCAGCCATCGTCAGCCAGTGGGATAGCTCTCAGCACTCCTCAGAGTACCCCACTGACGCCTTCGGAGAGTTGGAGTTCGCAGAGGCTGGCAGGAGACACAGCCATGTGGGTAACACACACTCAACTGTGTGCATACACTCATGCACGGGCATGCTAAGAAATACACATGCTAAGACATACAGTACTAGTCAAAAGTTTGGACACACCTACTCATTCCAGAGTTTTTCTTTATTTCTACTATTTTCTCCATTGTAGAATAATAGTGAAGACATAAAAACTATGAAATAACACATATGGAATCATGTAGTAACCAAAAAAGTGTTAAACAAATGAAAATATATATTATATTTGAGATTCTTCAAAGTAACCACCCTTACCTTGCTCTAGGCATTCTTTCAACCAGCTTCTTGATGTAGTCACCTGGAATGCATTTCAATTAACAGGTGTGCCTTGTTAAAAGTTAATTTGTGAAATTTCTTTCCTTCTTATTGCGTTTGAGCCAATCATTTGTATTGTGACAAGGTAAGGGTGGTAAACAGAATATAGCCGTATTTGGTAAAAGTCGAAGTCCATATTATGGCAAGAACAGCTCAAATAAAACCCATCAAGCGCTATGATGAAACTGGCTCTCATGAGGACCGCCACAGGAAAGGAAGACCCAGAGTTACCTCTGCTGCAGAGGATAAGTTCATTAGAGTTACCAGCCTCAGAAATCGTGCTTTGCTGCTGACACGGTCAGTGATTTATTTAGAATTTAAGGCACACTTAACCAGCATGGCTACCACAACATTCTGCAGCGATATGCCATCCTATCTGGTTTGCGCTTAGTGGGACTATCATTTGTTTTTTAACAGAACCATGACCCAAAAACACACCTCCAGTCCAAGAAGGAGAGTGAAGAGAAGTAAACACACACACACACACGCAGAAGTGCTGCATCAGATGACCTGGCCTCCATAATCACCCAACCTCAACCCAGTTGAGATGGTTTGGGATGAGTCTGACTGCATAGTGAAGGAAAAGCAGCCAACAAGTGCTCAGCATATGTGGGAACTCCTTCAAAACTGTTGGAAAAGCATTCCTCATGAAGCTGGTTGAGAGAGTGCCAAGAGTGTGCAAAGCTGTCATAAAGGCAAAGGGTGGCTACTTTGAAGAATCTAAAATCTATTTAGATTTGTTCAACACTTGTTTGGTTACTACATGATTCCATATGTGTTATTTCATAGTTTTGATTTCTTCACTATTATTCTACAATGTAGAAAATAGTCAAAATAAAGAAAACACTTGAATGAGTAGGTGTGTCCAAATGTTTGACTGGTACTGTACATGAGATTGGTCTCTGTCCCTTGTTGAGGTCCTGATAGAGGACAGTGTATGTTTGCTCAGTTTGTCCAGCGCTCAATCAATCAGCCCAAGGTATTACTAAAGTATAAATTACACTAGGACACACACATTGCTCTGTCAGTTGCGGGAGGGTGGGTGATCAATGAATTAGATAGCTGGCTTACTGCCCGTCATCTCATAACCATTAAGTGACTCAGCTATACTATATGACCAAAGTATGTGGACACATTCTCGTCAAACATCTAATTCCAATATCATGGAGTTGGTCCCCTCTTTGTTGCTATAACAGCCTCCACTCTTCTGGGAAGGCTTTCCACTAGATGTTGGAACATTGGTGCGGGGACTTGCTTCTATTTAGCTACAAGAGCCCTAGTGAGGTCGGGCACTGATGTTGGGCGATTAGGCCAGGCTCTCAGTCGGATTTCCAATTCATCCCAAAGGTGTTCGATGAGGTTGAGGTCAGAGCTCCATGAAGGCCAGTCAAGTTCTTCCACACCAATCTCGACAAACCATTTCTACATGGACCCCGCTTTGTGCATGGGTACGTTGTCATGCTGAAACAGGAAAGGACCTTCCCCAAACTGTTGCCACAAAGTTGGAAGCACAGAATCATCTAGAATGTTATTGTATGATGTTGTGTTAAAATGTCCCTTCACTGGAACTAAAGAGCCTAGCCCGAACCACGAAAAAGCCCCAGACCATTATTCCCCCCCCCTACCTTTACAGTTGGCATAATGCATTGGGGCAGGTAGCGTTCTCCTGGCATCCGCCAAAACCAGATTCGTCCGTCAGACTTCCAGATGTTGAAGAGTGATTCATCACTCCAGAGAACGCGTTTCCACCCCTCCAGAGTCCAATGGCAGCGAGCTTTACACCACTCCAGCCGACGCTTGGCATTGTGCATAGAGATCATAGGCTTGTCTGCGGCTGCTCGGCCATGGAAACCCATTTCATTAAGCTCCCAACGAACAGTTCTTGTGCTGACGTTCCTTCCAGAGGCAATTTGGAACTCGGTAGTGAGTGATGCAACCGAGGACAGACTATTTTTTATGTGCTTCAGCACTCAGTGGTCCCGTTCTGTGAGCTTGTGTGACCTACCACTTCACGGCTGAGCCGTTGTTGCTCCTAGACGTTTCCACCCCCCAATATCAGCGCTTACAGTTGACTAGGGCAGCTCCAGCAGGGCAAAGTAACTCGTTGAAAGTAACTGAGCTCTTCAGTAAGGCCATTCTATTGCCAATTTTTGGAGATTGCATGGCTGTGTGCTCGTTATTATACAGTCGTGGCCAAAGGTTTTGAGAATGACACAAATATTAATTTCCACAAACTCTGCTGATTCAGTGTCTTTAGATATTTTGTCAGATGTTACTATGGAATACTGAAGCATAATTACAAGCATTTCATGAGTGTCAAAGGCTTTTATTGACAATTACATGAAGTTGATGCAAAGAGTCAATATTTGCAGTGTTGACCCTTCTTTTTCAAGACCTCTGTATTTCGCCCTGGCATCAATTAACTTCTGGGCCACATCCTGAATGATGGCAGCCCATTCTCGCATAATCAATGCTTGGAGTTTGTCAGAATTTGTGGGGTTTTGTTTGTCCACCCGCCTCTTGAGGATTGACCACAAGTTCTCAATGGGGTTAAGGTCTGGGGAGTTTCCTGGCCATGGACCCAAAATATTGATGTTTTGTTCCCCGAGCCACTTAATTATCACTTTTGCCTTATGGCAAGGTGCTCCATCATGCTGGAAAAGGCATTGTTCTTCACCAAACTGTTCCTGGATGGTTGGGAGAAGTTGCTCTCGGAGGATGTGTTGGTACCATTCTTTATTCATGGCTGTGTTCTTAGGCAAAATTGTGAGTGAGCCCACTCCCTTGGCTGAGAAGCAACCCCACACATGAATGGTCTCAGGATGCTTTACTGTTGGCATGACACAGAACTGATGGTCGCGCTCACCTGGTCTTCTCCAGTCAAGTTTTTTTCCGGATGCCCCAAACAAAGGGGATTCATCAGAGAAAATGAGAAAATCATCAGAGAAAATGACTTTACCCCAGGCCTCAGCAGTCCAATCCCTGTACCTTGTACAATATCAATCTGTCCCTTTTTCCTGGAGAGAAGTTGCTTCTTTGCTGCCTTTCTTGACACCAGGCCATCCTCCAAAAGTCTTCGCCTCACTGTGCGTGCAGATGCACTCACACCTGCCTGCTGCCATTCCTGAGCAAGCTCTGTACTGGTGGTGCCCCGATCCCACAGCTAAATCAACTTTAGGAGACTGTCCTGGCGCTTGCTGGACTTTCTTGGGCGCCCTGAAGCCTTCTTCACAACAATTTAACCCCTCTCCTTGAAGTTCTTGATGATCCGATAAACTGTTGATTTAGGTGCAATCTTACTGGCAGCAATATCCTTGCCTGTGAAGCCCTTTTTGTGCAAAGCAATGATGACGGCACGTGTTTCCTTGCAGTTAACCATGATTGACAGAAGAAGAACAATGATTCCAAGCACCACCCTCCTTTTGAAGCTTCCAGTCTGTTATTCGAACTCAATCAGCATGACAGAGTGATCTTCAGCCTTGTCCTCGTCAACACTCACACCTGTGTTAACGAGAGAATCACTGACATGATGTCAGCTGGTCCTATTGTGGCAGTGCTGAAATGCAGTGGAAATGTTTTTGGGGGATTCAGTTCATTTGCATGGCGAAGAGGGACTTTGCAATTAATTGCAATCCATCTAATCACTCTTCATAACATTCTGGCATATATGCTGCAAATTGCCATCATACAAACTGAGGCAGCAAACTTTGTGAAAATGTATATTTGTGACATTCTCAAAACTATTGGCCACGACTGTACACCTGTCAGCAACGGGTGTGGCCGAAAGAGCCCAATCCACTCATTTGAAGGGGTGTCCACATACTTTTGTATATATAGTGTATGTTACCATATAACCCTACTGAGTGATTGAATTTATGGAAATCTCATGATTTACCATTTTAGTGGCATTGTGGTAAGAATGTTAGTCTTAAAATTGGAAGATTGGGGGTTCGATCCCTTGTCAAATCATACCAAAGACTAATAAATGGGACCTGATGCCCCTGCTCTGCACTTAGCATTAAGTAGATGGATTGGGGGGTAAGGCTCTGCGACAGAATAGCATCAGGGTGTGTACTTGTACATCAAGCTGCCTCATGCTAAAGAAACAGGAGGCTCTTGCCCTGTGGGCCATTCTGGCTCAGACAAAGCATAATTGTCCAAGGCTTTACTTACTTACCTAATTTCATGATGTTATAAGATGCTATACGTTATGAAACTAACATGTCACTCAAGCATTCGTTGACACTAAATGACAACAATGTGAACGTATTTCATTTCAACCTCTGGCTCGTTTACGTCGGGCCTTGTTGCTCCGTCAGTTGCTGGTGAAGTGTCTTTCATATCGACAATGAGAGAGCTTTGACATAGCAGAGGTGAGGTATGAGCCTGTCGTGTTTATTCATTTCACAGCAGAACGCCTGTCTGGCATTCTATGGAACAATGGTAGAGGAGTTCTAGCATGTGCTGCCAGCCCTCACATCAGTCAGACGGAGTGTTCTCACCTGTACCGACATCTCTTTGCCACTGGTGAACTACACCATAGGCAGAATAACCAATTAGCAATTACTTGATGTAGCAGCACCAATTCACCACAGCTTCTTGATAATCATCCCTGTATTGCGATACTCGTTGTCCCCTCCTCCTCCTCCACCTCATCCATTCTTCTCTCTTCCTATTGGTCAGTTCCTGCGCCTGTCGTGCGACACCACCCCTCAGATGGTATACACCCTGATGACAGCCCACTGGGGGGTACCCTCCCCCAACCTGGTGGTTTCTGTGGTGGGGGGTGAGGGGTGCGAGAAAGTCAAGACCTGGGTCAGGGAGGTGCTGAGACAGGGGCTGGTCAGGGCAGCACAGAGCACAGGTGAGACACACATAGACACGGTACCCTGCACCTTAGAGACCGCAGTCCTGTGAACATAGTCATTGAACATCGGTCACTTTAATGTTTACATATTGTTTTACCCACTTTCTATGTATATACTGTATTCTAGTTATTACTCACCCTATATACAGTAACTAGTGCTATACACTAGATAATAGTAAAAATTAAGACAAATACTGGAATGAGTAGGTGTGTCCAAACTTTTGACTGGTGCGGTATATAAAAAATGACAAAATAACCGAGGAGGATGGTCCTCCCCTTCCTCCTCTGATATATGTATGTATATACTGTATATATATATATATTTCCGGACTCTGACATTGCTTGCTTTGATACTGTATTACCGTTTGGATTATGAGTGTATTGTTTTGTATGGCTAGGTATTACTGCACTGAAACACAAGCATTTCGCTGCACTTGCGATAACATCTGCAAATCTGTATACATGACAAATAAACTTTGATTGATTTGACACACACACACCCAGGTGTCCTGGGTTTGAGGTTGGTCAGTTCGGAATAGGGCACAGGTGAGAATAACGCCCACTCCGTTTAATCTATTTGTTTAATATATCATGAATTCATATATGTTATCCCATTAAGATGAACCACGGAACTGATGATTTTCTGGCAGAAATACTGTACATATCCCCAAGATTCACTGAGGACAAACAGCATGGTTGTTTTATAGATATGTATATACGATCCTATGACATCAATACATGAGGTATTTACTTTCATAACGTATTGTAGGGACAGAGCGGATCAGGTGGAATTAAAAGTATGTCCGTTCTACCAATTAGAGTTGCATTGCTGTTATAATTTACCCTCCTTCTCTTCCTCCTCCTCTTCCTTCTCATTCTCTTCCTCCTCCTCTTCCTTCTCATTCTCTTCCTCCTCTGGCTGTATGGGTTAAAAGTTTACAGGACACATGACCATCTAGGCCAGACAGTTGTTGATTAAAGCAAGGCAAGCCAATAAGCAGGTTGTCCATAGAGCATACAATTAGCAGACACAGCAATGGTAAGAGGCCAACCAGTAGAACAGGATATACTTTGAGTAAGTGTAAATAAGTGCATGTAGTTCAGCATTCAAATGAAGTATTTTAAACAAATCCTTCCTGGGCCTCATTCCAAAAAAATATAATTTATTTGATGTCATCTTTCACTGCCAGTTACATGTTTTCACGGTGCCCTTGACTCATAACCAACAAGCTTATGTTCCTTATCTGTCTATAGTCCATTGTCCATCCTGGTTGCTCAGTCGGTAAGAGTGTGGTGTTTGCTATCCCAAGGTTGTGGGGGTTCAATTCCTGCAGGGGTCACAGTTATGCAATCACTGTACTACAAGTCGCTTTGAATAGTGACATCTGCTAAGTGGCATATTATAATTGTGTCATAAACATTTCTCTCATGCTCTGTCTCACGCCCTCACTGCCCTTTCTTCCCATATCTCTCGCTCCCTCTTTTTTATTTTTCTCACTCACTCACTCCCTCCCTCCCTCTCTTCCTTCTCCTCTACCTCCCCCCTCTCTCCCAGGGGCATGGATAGTGACGGGGGGGCTGAGGGAGGGAGTGAGTCATTGTGTTGGGGAAGCAGTGAGGGATCATGCGGCGGCGGCCTCCTCCCTGTCCCAGAAGAAAGTCATCGCTGTGGGCGTGGCCCCCTGGGGGTTGGTGCACAACAGACAGCAGCTCATCAACACACAGGTACATTTACGCACACACAATGTTCAATGTATACAGTATTAAGCATGCACGTGACACAGACATAGAAACACACACACACAGGAATGCATAGGAACACGCTACTGTACACTGGCACTATATACAATTATAGAATTTTGTTCACTTTCATCTCTCCCCTCTTTGCTTCTCACTCACTTTCCTAATTTATTTATGTCCCCTTCCTTCTCCTTTTTATCCCTTCTCTCTTTCACTCTATTTCTTTCTCTCTTTCAATAAGATGTCCTTTTAGGTTGAGAAATCCAAAACCACAGGAAATCAAATTAATAACAACGAGGTATTTTTATTACATGGGATGAGAATCACAATGTCTTCTTCTCTCTCTCTCTTACTACGTCTCTCTCCCTCTCTCTCTCTACCCTGATCTCTCTCCCCTCTTCCTTTACCCCTTCTCTCCTCCTCTGATCCCATTCTCTACCCATAATTTCTCTCTCTCACACATTCTCTAACCCTCCCCCCCAGGGTAGTTTTCCAGCACGATATTATGTCCAGAACACATCCCGTGACTCGTGCTGCCTGGATAATAACTACCAGGCCTTCCTGCTGGTGGATGATGGGAGTGTAGGCCGGCGGGGGGGGGAGATGGTCTTCAGGGCCAAGATGGAGGACTACATCTCCCACCAACGCACAGGCATCTGGGGTGAGACACAGCCCAGCTAGCACATAACGTTCTGAGAACCATCTGTTTCTAAGAGCTTGGTGAGAGTGTAGTTGTTCTATGGTTATTTTGCATTCAACCTTCCTACAACTTTCTGGGAATAATGGAGGATAGTTGCTTGGCATTGGAACATTCTCAGCACATTTAAGGAACTTGACAAAAAAACGTTATTTTCATTCAAATATTTCATTGCTTCTAAAAGCTCAAACATGATTACATTTAATTTCAATTCTAGGAACGTTCTCCAACTGGTTTGACATTGTGAAAGTTCTCGAATAGTTCAAATAATGTTAAGAAACAATGTTCTTCTGTGGAAATTTTAGTACTTCAGCATAAAGTTTCCTACAGGTTTTCTCATGGTTTAGATTAAGACATGTTCTCAAATTGTTTCCGATAACGTTAAGAAAAAAGGTTTTCTGTGGAAATTGCAGAACTTCCACAGAACATTCCACACAAGTTCCTATGTGGTTAGATTTAATGTCATATTTTTACTATATTCTGGGAACGTTTGAAAAAATGGTGTAACTGAAACAATGTTTTCAGAACGTTCAGAGAATGTAAGGTCCTTGGCAATATTCTGGGAATGTATATATTTTATTATTGTACACATTAACATCAATAACCTCTAAATTCAGTTCTCAGAACATGAAGAAAACTTTTCATAAAAACCACAACACTATTGCAACTTTCAGAGAACGTTCTAATAATGTTATTTAAAAACATATACATTCTATTCTCAGCGTCAACAATACTCTCTATATCCTCTATCTTGTTAAATGAGTTCAGGTGTGTTGTTAGCATCACCTGATCTTAATGAGTGTTTGTTTCCTTTGAAATGGGGTCTGTTTGAACAGACTAAAATGAACAGCTTTGTTTGCGTAAAAAATCATAGCATGCTAGCTCCATCCTAGTGGTCTAATTCCATGACTAGAAAACAAAATATCATAGGTTTGAATTTCACTGATGCTCTATCACAATAAAAAGAAATGTGTTTGAACGATAATGCCTACGGAAATTAATTTCCATGTTTATCTGTGCTTGGAGTTCAAAAAAGTGAATCCCAAAAAATCTAGCAGTCTTATTGAAACATTCAGTCATAATTTTAAGGAAGTTGGTCAAAAACCTACATATAACCTAGAATTTCCATTCTCAGAGCGTTAATAAAATCTCCCAAGAAAATGTTCTCAGAACCTCCCTACAACCTAAAAATAAACTTTCACAGAACAGGCTAAATTGTCACTTCTGTTCTCTGAATGTTTAAAAAATGTTTTTGGCGGTCAGATACCTATGGCTTCGTTCCCACAACCAATGTGAAACCAAAAACATACGTTCCCACAACTTCCAAGGAACCAAATGTGATAGCTGTGTGTACAATAATAAATCACTCTGTGTGCAATAATATTGTTTAACCTGATTTTTGAATGACTACCTCATCTCTGTACCCCACACATACAATTATCTGTAAGGTCCCTGTCGAGCGGTGAATTTCAAACACAGATTCAACCACAAAGACCAGGGAGGTTTGGAATGCCTCGCAAAGAAGGGCTATTGGTAGATGGGAAAAAATAATAAAAAGCAGACATTAAATATCCAGTCACTAGATACAGGTGTCCTTCCTAACTTAAATTGCTGGATAGGAAGGAAACCGCTCAGGGATTTCACCATGAGGCCAATGGTGACTTTAAAAGAGGTACAGAGTTTATTAATGGCTGTGATGGGAGAAAACAGGATAGATCAACAACATTCTAGTTACTCCACAATACTAACCTAATTGACAGAGTGAAAATGAAGCCTGTACAGATACAAATGTTCCTAAACACATATTCTGTTTGCAACAAGGCACTGAAGTAATACTGCAAAAAATGTGGCTGTTTGGGGCAAATCCAATACAACACATCATGTTCAAGCATAGTGGTATGGGTATTCTTGTAATCATTAAGGACTGGGGAGTTTTTCAGGATAAAAACATGATGAATATAGCTAATTACAGGCAACATTATGGAGGAAAACCTGGCTCAGTCGTCTTTCTACCAGACACTTGGAGATGAATTCACCTTTCAGCAGGACAATAACCTAAAACACAAGGACAAGGCTTACCAAGAAGACAATGAATGTTCCTGAGGGGCCGAGTTACAGTTTTGACTTAAATCTACCTGAAAATGGTTATCTAGCAATGATCAACAACCAATTTGACAGACCTTTTGAAGAACTTTGAAAAGAATAATGGACACATGTTGCACAATCCTGGTGTGGAAAGCTCTTAAGAGACTTACCCAGAAAGAATCACAGCTGTAATCGCTACTCACAGCTGTAAGGTGCTTCTACAAAGTATTGACTCAGGGGAGTGAATACTTATGTAAATGAGATACTGTATGCCAAGTATGCTTGATAAATAGGGGAAATCAGCACACACGCAATAATGGCATTATAATGAATATACATGTCAATATGACAACAGTCAAAAATAATCAATTATCAGTTGGAGCAAGCCCGTGTCACATAAACAACGAAAGCTGGTGATTGCGTTGCTGATTTGTTTTTTTACTTGAGATGTAGGGCCTGCTTTCTCACTGGTAACATTTTGTGCTGATAATCGGTCTGTAGCATTGTCACCAGCTTGTTCTATCCAAACAGTGTTTTCCTTTCATTTGGTGGTGGTGCAAGCACCTTCTCAGTGCCCACCGTTCTGTCATTATTTTGCTTGGATTCGGTGGATATGTAGTGGGTAGGCTACATATCATTTTGAGATTATAATAGAATGAATCAATACAATAGAATGGCTCTACCCTACATAATAATGTGTCTTTCGTTTCCCCTCGCTCATCAATTCAATTCAATTAGCTTTATTGGCATGACGTAACAATGTACATATTGCCAAATCTTACTTTGGATACTTACAATATGAAAATAATAAGAATCAAAGTTGTCGACGGGACATCAGTAACAACAATAATCAAGGGTCAAAATAACCATACATTGAACAAAAGCAATAAGCATACAGTAGAGGACATGTGCAGGTTGATTGGTCTGTCAGACACTGTCCCTCATTTTATGGCAGGCAGCAACTCACCCATTCTCTCCCTTTCTCCTCATCATACTTTACATTTATTTAATCTGTCGTTAAAAGTGTGAAATTAGTTTCGGTATAGTTTAGGTTCAGTTTCGAGGCAATTACCAAGGTGATTATCAACAAGGTACGCCACCTTCAACTATCAATTATTTGAATATTTTATTTTGATGAGCAAGGAGTCCCGCCCATAACGCCAGCCCGGCTTTGCTAGCGTTTGGTAAATACGACTAGTTTAATGGAATTCAGTGACGCTTGTGTAACTTTTTCGTATCGCTAATATTTGATGGGTTATTTATATATTTCAGTAAGAAAGACTAACATTAACAATGTATGACAATTCATCCAAAGTTGAACTCCTCTGGTGAGCGAAACATGGACGTTTTTGTTGTTGACATCAACACTATAAATACTTGGCAATATTCTATTTTATTTTGTCATTGAGATCCGTTGGTACACATATTAAAATTAGATCGACACAGATGATTGGCATGGTCTCCCTACTCTCTAAAAGACGCAAGGATGACTTATCGTGAAGTGTTCAATTGTGTTTTTATTTTTTTGTAAGGAACTAACTTGTAAAAATACATAGTCTTATATTGGTTCGAATCCAGGCTGCATCACATCCGGCCGTGATTGGGAGTCCCGTAGCGCGGCGCACAATTGGCTCAGCATCATCCGGGTTAGGCCGTGGTAGGCCGTCATTGTAAAAATAATTTGTTCTTAAACGGACTTGCCTAGTTAAATGAAGGTTTAAAAAAAAAAAAATTATTCTATGAGTAGTAAATCATGAAATATTCACACATTGACATTCATATGATGGACATTCACAATGAGATCAATAACATTCACAATCTGATCACGTTTACATGCACACTAATAATTAGATATTATTAAACTGAGTATGGCATTAGTCCTGTAAACTCCTTACTCTGCTCATCTAATTCCGCGCACGGTCATAATCAAAGTAAGCATAAACTGATACGTCTGGTCCTCTGAGCAATCTTTAGAATTATTGGGGATATGGAAACGCCTCACTCAGAGTCAGCGGTGTATTTGATTTGTGCATGCTAGCCACGAGCAGCTCAAATTGAATTATTTTGCACGAGTGAAGGGAGTTCGGAAATATTGAAAGTATGCATCTTAGAAATAGTTTTTACATACAAACTTTATATGTTCGAACTCAGAATCAAATATGCTTCACAAAAATAACATGGTTGCTGTGGTAGAACATTTATTTTGAATGCAGATGTTTTGCATTTTTTCAAAGTCCCGTCAAATTGCCAGATTTCAGATGTATCCGAGTAAACAGGATTATAGGGGAAATCGTTCTTCTTGAAAGGCACGTAAACGTCAACACAAACTATTATTAATCTGACTATTCACAATAGTCACATTATTGTGTGTATTTAACCTTACTGAATATTGCAAAAGACTTGACAATAATTTGATACATTCGCAGTCTTCCATGATGCTTGTGGAAATACATATTCTTATAAATATTCTTATAAGTAGTAAATCATGAAACATTGATGGACATTGACTATGACATCTGATCAATGATTCATGACTTAAAAACGTGATTTTATGGACTTCTCCCATTTGTCCTACACCCCTTCCCTGTACCTGTTTTCCAGGCAGTGGCAGTATAGATGTCCCTGTATTGTGTATGCTCATCTCAGGGGACGCTGCCATGCTGGAGGTAAGCTATGGCAACATCACTATCATCACTATGACTTGCTTTACTTTTCATGACATCACTACATTTACATTACATTTAAGTCATTTAGCAGACGCTCTTATCCAGAGCGACTTACAAATTGGTGCTTTCACCTTATGACATCCAGTGGAACAGCCACTTTACAATAGTGCATCTAGGTCTTTTAAGGGGGGAGGGGAGAAGGATTACTTTATCCTATCCTAGGTATTCCTTAAAGAGGTGGGGTTTCAGGTGTCTCCGGAAGGTGGTGATTGACTCCGCTGTCCTGGCGTCGTGAGGGAGTTTGTTCCACCATTGGGGGCCAGAGCAGCGAACAGTTTTGACTGGGCTGAGCGGGAACTGTACTTCCTCAGTGGTAGGGAGGCGAGCAGGCCAGAGGTGGATGAACGCAGTGCCCTTGTTTGGGTGTAGGGCCTGATCAGAGCCTGGAGGTACTGAGGTGCCGTTCCCCTCACAGCTCCGTAGGCAAGCACCATGGTCTTGTAGCGGATGCGAGCTTCAACTGGAAGCCAGTGGAGAGAGCGGAGGAGCGGGGTGACGTGAGAGAACTTGGGAAGGTTGAACACCAGACGGGCTGCGGCGTTCTGGATGAGTTGTAGGGGTTTAATGGCACAGGCAGGGAGCCCAGCCAACAGCGAGTTGCAGTAATCCAGACGGGAGATGACAAGTGCCTGGATTAGGACCTGCGCCGCTTCCTGTGTGAGGCAGGGTCGTACTCTGCGGATGTTGTAGAGCATGAACCTACAGGAACGGGCCACCGCCTTGATGTTATTTGAGAACGACAGGGTGTTGTCCAGGATCACGCCAAGGTTCTTAGCGCTCTGGGACGAGGACACAATGGAGTTGTCAACCGTGATGGCGAGATCATGGAACGGGCAGTCCTTCCCGGGAGGAAGAGCAGCTCCGTCTTGCCGAGGTTCAGCTTGAGGTGATGATCCGTCATCCACACTGATATGTCTGCCAGACATGCAGAGATGCGATTCGCCACCTGGTCGTCAGAAGGGGGAAAGGAGAAGATTAATTGTGTGTCGTCTGCATAGCAATGATAGGAGAGACCATGTGAGGTTATGACAGAGCCAAGTGACTTGGTGTATAGCGAGAATAGGAGAGGGCCTAGAACAGAGCCCTGGGGGACACCAGTGGTGAGAGCACGTGGTGAGGAGACGGATTCTCGCCACGCCACCTGGTAGGAGCGACCTGTCAGGTAGGACGCAATCCAAGCGTGGGCCGCGCCGGAGATGCCCAACTCGGAGAGGGTGGAGAGGAGGATCTGATGGTTCACAGTATCGAAGGCAGCCGATAGGTCTAGAAGGATGAGAGCAGAGGAGAGAGAGTTAGCTTTAGCAGTGGGGAGCGCCTCCGTGATACAGAGAAGAGCAGTCTCAGTTGAATGACTAGACTTGAAACCTGACTGATTTGGATCAAGAAGGTCATTCTGAGAGAGATAGCGGGAGAGCTGGCCAAGGACGGCACGTTCAAGAGTTTTGGAGAGAAAAGAAAGAAGGGATACTGGTCTGTAGTTGTTGACATCGGAGGGATCGAGTGTAGGTTTTTTCAGAAGGGGTGCAACTCTCGCTCTCTTGAAGACGGGAGGGACGTAGCCAGCGGTCAGGGATGAGTTGATGAGCGAGGTGAGGTAAGGGAGAAGGTCACCGGAGATGGTCTGGAGAAGAGAGGAGGGGATAGGGTCAAGCGGGCAGGTTGTTGGGCGGCCGGCCGTCACAAGACGCGAGATGTCATCTGGAGAGAGAGGGAGAAAGAGGTCAGAGCACAGGGTAGGGCAGTGTGAGCAGAACCAGCGGTGTCGTTTGACTTAGCAAGCGAGGATCGGATGTCGTCGACCTTCTTTTCAAAATGGTTGACGAAGTCATCTGCAGAGAGGGAGGAGGGGGGGAGGGGGAGGAGGATTCAAGAGGGA
The DNA here is from genome assembly GCF_034236695.1 of Oncorhynchus nerka. Classification (NCBI taxonomy): domain Eukaryota; kingdom Metazoa; phylum Chordata; class Actinopteri; order Salmoniformes; family Salmonidae; genus Oncorhynchus; species Oncorhynchus nerka. The sequence goes on from NC_088421.1 coordinate 2,178,090, forward strand.
GGAGAAGGTGGCAAAGAGCTTCCTAGGGTTAGAGGCAGATGCTTGGAATTTAGAGTGGTAGAAAGTGGCTTTAGCAGCAGAGACAGAGGAGGAAAATGTAGAGGGAGGGAGTGAAAGGATGCCAGGTCTGCAGGGAGGCGAGTTTTCCTCCATTTCCGCTCGGCTGCCCGGAGCCCTGTTCTGTGAGCTCGCAATGAGTCGTCGAGCCACGGAGCGGGAGGGGAGGACCGAGCCGGCCTGGAGGATAGGGGACATAGAGAGTCAAAGGATGCAGAAAGGGAGGAGAGGAGGGTTGAGGAGGCATAATCAGGAGATAGGTTGGAGAAGGTTTGAGCAGAGGGAAGAGATGATAGGATGGAAGAGGAGAGAGTAGCGGGGGAGAGAGCGAAGGTTGGGACGGCGCGATACCATCCGAGTAGGGGCAGTGTGGGAAGTGTTGGATGAGAGCGAGAGGAAAAGGATACAAGGTAGTGGTCGGAGACTTGGAGGGGAGTTGCAATGAGGTTAGTGGAGGAACAGCATCTAGTAAAGATGAGGTCGAGCGTATTGCCTGCCTTGTGAGTAGGGGGAAGGTGAGAGGGTGAGGTCAAAAGAGGAGAGGAGTGGAAAGAAGGAGGCAGAGAGGAATGAGTCAAAGGTAGACGTGGGGAGGTTAAAGTCGCCCAGAACTGTGAGAGGTGAGCCGTCCTCAGGAAAGGAGCTTATCAAGGCATCAAGCTCATTGATGAACTCTCCGAGGAACCTGGAGGGCGATAAATGATAAGGATGTTAAGCTTGAAAGGGCTGGTAACTGTGACAGCATGGAATTCAAAGGAGGCGATAGACAGATGGGTAAGGGGAGAAAGAGAGAATGACCACTTGGGAGAGATGAGGATCCCGGTGCCACCACCCCGCTGACCAGAAGCTCTCGGGGTGTGCGAGAGCACGTGGGCGGACGAAGAGAGAGCAGTAGGAGTAGCGGTGTTGTCTGTGGTGATCCATGTTTCCGTCAGAGCCAAGAAGTCGAGGGACTGGAGGGAGACATAGGCTGAGATGAACTCTGCCTTGTTGGCCGCAGATCGGCAGTTCCAGAGGCTACCGGAGACCTGGAACTCCACGTGGGTCGTGCGCGCTGGGACCACCAGATTAGGTGGCTGCGGCCATGCGGTGTGGAGCGTTTGTATGGTCTGTGCAGAGAGGAGAGAACAGGGATAGACAGACACATAGTTGACAGGCTAGAGAAGAGGCTACGCTAATGCAGAGGAGATTGGAATGACAAGTGGACTACACGTCTCGAATGTTCAGAAAGTTAAGCTTACGTAGCAAGAATCTAATTGACTAAAATGATTAAAATGATAGAGTACTGCTGGGGTAGGCTAGCTGCGTTGTTGACACTACCCTAATCAAGTCGTACCGTTGAGTGTGAAGTTTCTACAATGCTGCTTATCGGGAGCTAGCTGGCTAGCTAGCAGTGTTGGTTACGTTACGTTGCGTTAGGAGAACGACAATAGCTGGCTAGCTAACCTAGAAAATCGCTCTAGACTACACAATTATCTTTGAAACAAAGACGGCTATGTAGCTAGCTATGTAGCTAGCTACGATCAAACAAATCACACCGTTGGGACTGTAATGAAATGAAGTGAAAAAGTGATACTACCTGTGGAGCGACGCGGAATGCGACCGGAATGCGAAAGTTCTATACACTAGGCCTATAGTACATTACTGTGCATGACCAGAACATTCTCATTAACCCCTCTTTCTCTCTCCTTCCATTTTGAATTTCCCTTTCCCTCTTATCTCTCCTTCTTTCACTTTCTCTCACTCTCTTCTGCTTTTCGCCCTCCCTCCCTCTCTCCCTCAGAGGGTGGATCTCTCTCTGAAGAAGGCTACTCCCTGGCTGGTGTTGAATGGTTCTGGTCCAGCTGCGGACCTTATCTGTGAGCTGCTGGATGCACTGTCAGCCGGGCCCATGAGCCCCCCCTCTCCCCAGCCAGAGGCTGAGGGGAGCAAGAGCCCCAGTGCTGAGCTGCGCGACAGGGCCCGTGAGAGGGTCCGGAGGCACTTCACTGCCGAGGCAGACCTGGAGAAGCTGGTGGACAGGGTGAGTGGGGGTGGGCTGGGATGTGTGTGTGTGGACGGGTGTGTGTGGGGGGAGGTGTGTGTGTGTGTCAGGGAGATCCTTCAAGATTGACTTCGAAATTGGAGGTATAGCTATGCACTGAGGACATCAGGAAATCCCTTCAAAACCGGTCAGTAGGGGCAACAGTGAGCACTATTACTATCAAGTAGTCTTGAGGTTTTTTTAGGGCATTGTGGCCGGGGATAGCAGATGTGCATAATCCTAGGATAGTAGATGGAAATATTCCCATTACTGTGGATCAGAAGGTTGTGTGTTTGATCCCAGTGGTGGGCACTGTTTCTGTTTTAACCCAATCCCGAACCTTAACCTTTAACCCTTACCATTTCCATTCGGAATGAGTGTCTAAACTTAACCATTAACTTACAAATTTTACTTCTGGAGAAATGGAATGATACAGAGCAGTAGGAGCAAACCAGGGTGTCAAAAACACTTGGATAAACGTTTAATTCTGCAGTGCGACTGTGAGAGCTTGCTTGTGTGTGGATGGGTGTGTTTGTGAAATGGCCAGCTAGTTAGCGATGCGCTAGTAGCGTTCAATTGGTGATGTCACCCGCTCTGAGGCATAGAAGTAGTTGTTTCCGTTGACTTTTGTGGAGCGATAAGTAACGTTGCTTCTTGGGTGGCAATTGGTGATGAGTTCAGAGGGTCCTGGGTTCAAGCCTGGTTTGGATAAGGAGAGGGACGGAAGTACTGCTACGTGTGTGTGTGTCTGTGAGAGAGAAAGCAAGCAAGTTTATGTAAGTGAGCACATAACCTTTTCTTTCTTCTTTACCCTTCTCTCTCTATACCTCCCTCCTCTCTCTCACCAGGCTCTGAGTATCTACCAGAACAGAGATCTGATCACAGTGTTCCATGGGGAGCAGGAGAGTTCTGATGATTTTGACACAGTGCTACTGAAGGCTCTCGTCAGAGGTAGAAGTGTGTGTGTGTGTATGCGCGTGCGTGCGTGCATGTATTCTTCCGTCTGCATGTCTATTTGTGTCTGTGCGCGTGTGTGTATGGTGTGTGTGTGTGTGCGCGTTTGCTATCTGTTGACAGATACAGTGGGGAGAACAAGTATTTGATACACTGCCGATTTTGCAGGTTTTCCTACTTACAAAGCATGTAGAGGTCTGTCATTTTTATCATTGGTACACTTCAACTGTGAGAGACGGAATCTAAAACAAAAATCCAGAAAATCACATTGTATGATTTTTAAGTAATTCATTTGCATTTTATTGCATGACATAAGTATTTGATCACCTACCAACCAGTAAGAATACCGGCTCTCACATACCTGTTGGTTTTTCTTTAAGGATCCCTCCTGTTCTCCACTCATTATCTGTATTAACTGCACCTGTTTGAACTCGTTACCTGTATAAAAGACACCTGTCTACACACTCAATCAAACAGACTCCAACCTCTCCACAATGGCAAAGACCAGAGAGCTGTGTAAAGACATCAGGGATAAAATTGTAGACCTGCACAAGGCTGGGATGGGCTACAGGACAATAGGCAAGCAGCTTGGTGAGAATGCAACAACTGTTGGCGCAATTATTAGCAAATGGAAGAAGTTCAAGATGACGGTCAATCACCCTCGGTCTGGGGCTCCATGCAAGATCTCACCTCGTGGGGCATCAATGATCATGAGGAAGGTGAGGGATCAGCCCAGAACTACACGGCAGGACCTGGTCAATGACCTGAAGAGAGCTGGGACCACAGTCTCAAAGAACCATTAGTAACACACTACGCCGTCATGGATTAAAATCCTGCAGCGCACGCAAGGTCCCCCTGCTCAAGCCAGCGCATGTCCATCTGAAGTTTGCCAATGACCATCTGGATGATCCAGAGAAGGAATGGGAGAAGCTCATGTGGTCTGATGAGACAAAAATAGAGCTTTTTGGTCTAAACTCCACTCGCCGTGTTTGGAGGAAGAAGAAGGATGAGTACAACCCCAAGAACACCATCCCAACCGTGAAGCATGTAGGTGGAAACATCATTCTTTGGGGATGCTTTTCTGCAAAGGGGACAGGACGACTGCACCGTATTGAGGGGAGGATGGATGGGGCCATGTATCGCAAGAACTTGGCCAACAACCTCCTTCCCTCAGTAAGAGCATTGAAGATGGGTCGTGGCTGGGTCTTCCAGCATGACAACGACCCGAAACACACAGCCAGGGCAACTAAGGAGTGGCTGCGTAAGAAACATCTCAAGGTCCTGGAGTGGCCTAGCCAGTCTCCAGACCTGAACCCAATAGAAAATCTTTGGATTGAGCTGAAAGTCCGTATTGCCCAGCGACAGCCCAGAAACCTGAAGGATCTGGAGAAGGTCTGTATGGAGGAGTGGGCCAAAATCCCTGCTGCAGTGTGTGCAAGAACTACAGGAAATGTATGATCTCTGTAATTGCAAACAAAGGTTTCTGTACCAAATATTAAGTTTTGCTTTTCTGATGTATCAAATACTTATGTCATGCAATACAATGCAAATTAATTACTTAATCATACAATGTGATTTTCTGGATTTTTGTTTTAGATTCTGTCTCTCACAGTTGAAGTGTACCTATGATAAAAATTACAGAACTCTACATGCTTTGTAAATAGGAAACACTGCCGATTTTGCAGGTTATCAAATACTTGTTCTCCCCACTGTATGTTAAACATGATCCTGGTCAAACTACTCATTCGTTCTATGTATTTGTCTGTCAGCCAGTAAACGTGTGTCCAGCGATGCCAGTGAGTACACAGAGGAGCTGAAGCTAGCAGTAGCCTGGAACAGGGTGGACATCGCTAAGAGTGAACTCTTCAATGGAGGCATCCAATGGCAGGTGAGCTGCTCTTCACGATCACCACTATCACCATTGTTTAACAGCATTTTTTTTTAATGTTATGTTATTTAGTTGACAGGGCATTTATCAGACTATGTTTTCAATATCTCTGTATCGGATAATATTAGGAAAATAAGGAACAATACAGAGAAGATGGAAATCAGAACAATTTAGAAAATGTTCAATTTCTGGAGCGTTTTTATTTTTATCACTCAGTACGATAGTATTGTTTTAATTTTGACAGACAGACGGATAGAGAGAGAGACAGAGACACAATTTTCTTTTAGATAGATCGACAAATGGATATGTTTTGAAAAACATCCTCCCGCAGTACGAGGACCTAGAGGATTCCATGACGGACGCGCTGATCAACGACAAGCCCCAGTTCGTGCGTCTCTTCACCGAGAATGGCCTCAACATCCTGGACTACCTGACATACCGGCGTCTGGAGGGCCTGTACCGCTCGCTTTCCGACAGCTCTCTGGCCTACACGCTGCTCCAGCGCCGCCTCACAGAGAGGCAGGGCTTGGCCGGGTCTCTGCCCACCGTCCCCTGCTCTCTGGACAGTGCCTCGCTCCTCAAGAGCCCCATATCAGAACCCTCGCCGGCCAAAGAGCTCAGCCTGTATGAGGTGAGGAGGGGTTGCACTTTATTTTATCGTAGTTGCTGCAGGTGTCTCCAGACTAAAGAGGCTTCTGCGCATGTGTCGATAACGTTCTGCGCAAAGTATTTATTCTCTACTTTACGCACAGTCTCTGCTCTACTCATAGAGAACAGGCTACTCTGGCAAATGCTGCTTGTTTAATAAAGTTAGATCATAGCTGAATCAAAGTCTGCAAGATCACATAATGATGGTATTCTACGCAACAGAACTGAATACAATGGCATGGTATTACGTTACTGTAAGAGAAAAACACCACAGCATTTTCTCTCATGTGTCCAAGACTAAACAGCGTGCACCACTAGACAAAATACACAGGTAGGCGATGCTACTGTACATATCCCCATGAAACTGATTGAGATCAAATTATTGGGATGCCTAAAACTTGAAAAATTATCATTCATGATTGGCAGTGAGAAATGTGAAGGGAAAGAGACCACAAAATGTGTGGGTAAAGTAGAGGTCAAGAAACACATGTGCAGAAGGTGATCCACACATGCACAGAAACTTCCTAATCTTTAGTAGGGAGAAAAAGAGGTCAGTCGGATATACAGCCACAGCCTTTTTTTTTAAAGTACTGATGTGATTAGGTATTTGTGGAGAAATGAAATGGTAAATTGATAAAAATAGGGAGGGGGAAAGGGGATGTATGGGGTCACTCACTGTGTGGAGTTGAGGAGCATTTGATCAAATGTTTTTATTTTTTTGAAAATCTGCTTCAACACATGAAAAAATACTATAGTATACTATTGTCACGTTCTGACCTTAGTTTCTTTGTTTTGTCTTTGTTTTAGTATGGTCAGGGCGTGAGTTGGGGTGGGCAGTCTATGTTCCTTTTTCTATAATTTGGGATTTCTGTGTTTGGCCTGGTATGGTTCTCAATCAGAGGCAGCTGTTTATCGTTGTCCCTGATTGAGAACCATATTTAGGTAGCCTGGTTTCACTTTTGAGTTGTGGGTGATTGTTTCCTGTTGTAATGTTTGTTTCACATTTCAGGACTGTTTCGGTTTTCGTTTGTATCATTCACTTTGTTATTTTGTGTTCTTTAGTGTTCAGTTTAATAAACTAAAATGGACACTTACCACGCTGCACATTGGTCTGATCTCTCCTACTCCTTCTCAGAGGAGGAAGAAGAAGACCGTTACAACTATGATATAAATACTATAGTATTCCCTGTAGTGTCTGGTTTTGCTTTGTCATTATGGGGTATTGTGTGTAGATTGATGAGAAAAAAAACATGTACTACATTTTAGAATAAGGCTGTAACGTAACAAAATGTGGAAAAAGGGAAGGGACCTGAATAGTTTCCGAATGCACTGTACTATAGTAATTCATGTAGTGTTTTTTGCTGATTGTAGTATATACTGTCGTGTTTTAGTTTTATTAACTTTGACATAGAAGTGGAGACTTTCTCCTTGAGGAAACCTAGTGGAGAAATAGCACTTTTTCCATAACCTAAAAGAGCAAATTTTCCATAATCTGAACAGATAGTTCAGCGCTTCTGCTATTTTCTATAACCTGTACGGAACACAATATATTGTCTATACTTGGCATTTGGTTTCTCACTTATGGTTGGCACAAATTGGGATATGGTGGAGGGGAATAGGCAGGGTATATGCTAATTAACTATGGTAATATTTACTATAGTTAGAAAAGTGTAGTGTTTTTACAGACTGTAGGGATTTTGCAGACATTACTGTTGTAAATATGCTACAGTGTACTACACATGATCGAGGGTTACTACCGTGTGTAGTATAGTATACTACATCATTCTATAGTTAGTATTCTATAGTATTTTCTCATGTGGGTAGTCATTTCAGTTCTATGTGACTTACTCTCGCCTCTCCCTTCAGATGTCAAGGCTTCTATGGGACATCCTGGGAGATGTGTGTGAGCCCTTCTACTACAGCCCTCTGAAGTTGGACCAGAGCACCAGCACCAGGAGAGCACTGAAGGTAGTGGTTGCATTCCAAATGACACTTTCTCCCCTATATATAAGTAGTGCACTACTTTTGACCAGGGCCCTGGTCAGAAGAAGGGAAAGGGGATACCTAGTCAGTTGCACAACTGAATGCATTCAACTAAAATGTGTCTTGCGCATTTAACCCAACCCTTCTAAATCAGAGAGCTGTGTGGGGCTGCAGTTGTTGTTGGGGGTTAACTGCCTTGCTCATCAGCAGATTTTTCCACTTTGCTGGCTCAGGGATTCGAACCAGCAACCTTTCGGTTATTGGCCCAACGCTCTTAACTACTAGGGTACCTGCCCAGTAGTGCACTATATAGGGGATAGGTGTCATTTAGGAGGCAGCTAGTGTTTGTAGTAGTGTCCCCTCACACCACTGTTCTACATAGACATGAATTACAAATGCCTTTGTTCTCAATGATACGGTACAGTGATGCAGTGATAGTGTAGACTCCACCAATATAGTTAAAATAATCAATGCTACTATGGTGATACATTCTATGGCCAGTAATGGAGTGGTAACTGACGACTTCACTCTCTCCCTCTCCTTCACCCCGTCCTCCTCTTTATATCCCTATTCCCCCTCTTATCCTCCCTCTCAGCACATGAAAAAGTTGTTGCTGGAGGAGTGTCCATACAAGGAGCAGCGCTGTCTCTCTCCCTGGGCCTCTCTGTTCATCTGGGCCGTGCTACAGAACCGCGGCGAGATGGCCGTCTACTTCTGGGAGATGGTAATTTATGAAATAACTATTTAGTTTAACCTCAGTTAAGAACAAATTCTTATTTACAATGACGGCCTACTCTGGCCAAACCCAGACGACGCTGGGCCAATTGTGCACCGCCCTATGGGACTCCCAATCACGGCCGGTTGTGATACAGCCTGGAATCGAACCAGGGTCTGTGGTGACGCCTCTAGCACTGAGATGCAGTGCCTTAGGCCACTCTGGAGTGGTCTGACCAGGTGAGTCAGTTAAGAATATATGGGACCAGGCAGCTGTAATGACAGTGTTAAACAATGTGCGCACTCAACAATCTCATCTGTAGAAAATGACATGGACTCCAAAGGCCATTCATTAAAGGTAGACTCCGTGAAATGACGTTGCCATGAGCAGCACCGCAGATATTTTGATGAGCATAATGCAAAACTCCTCACACAGTCACACAGAGTATCTGTGCATGTGCAGGGGTTCGCTTCAAGTTGCTACAACGTGGTAGCTACCAGACCCAAACAGTGGAGTGGTTTAGCCTCGTGCTTCTTAGTTGTTGTGGAAATTGACCCACTACTGCTATTTACTTTGTGCATCTGCATCATCTTGCTGAGTCTATCTTTAATTTACCAATGTACAATGCTTCTCTTTCTCTCTCTCTCTCTTCCCCACTCCCCTCCAGGCAGGGGAGTCTGTCCTCAGTGCTCTGGCAGGCTGTAAGATTCTGAGGGAGCTGTCTAAGCTGGAGAGTGAGACGGAGACCAAGCTCTCTATGAAGGAGCTGGCCCAGAAGTTTGAGAACTTGGCCCTTGGTGGGTTAGCGTTATCCTGGCTGTGTGTTTGTACTGTGAGGATGTCAATGTAGTGGTTATCAACTCTGTTATGCATACATGTGAGCAGCTTGTATTTTCTGAGTGAAGGTTACCCCATAATGCTTTGTAGCAGTTCCGCATCGGACCGCAAGGGACCACCTGTTCTGAAAGTCTGCTGCATCCCAGTCTGAGACCATTTGCAATACTTTCACACCTTTAAGATGAGGACTGAAGCAAACATATCCAGACTTCTAATGGGAAACTTAATTTTTAAAACCTGTGACCCATTTCCTCTCTCTCTAGAAGTCTTCAGTGAGTGAGTGTTAACCATTTAATCATCTCTCTAGATGTGTTCAGTGAGTGCTACCAGAGCAGTGAAAGACGCTCCTTCACCCTCCTTATAAGGAAGTCTCCTGTGTGGGGCGGAGCTACCTGTCTGCAGATGGCCACTGCAGCTGACGCCCGCCTCTTCTTCAGCCATGACGGCGTGCAGGTCCGTACTAAACCCAGGGGTCAGGGGTCAAGGTGTGTGTGTGTGTAGCTGAATCCCCTTCCCTTCGCCCCTCCGTCTTCCATTTGCGCATTCACACACGTCTCCTCCGTATGCATACAGCAAATTCTCCAGGAAAAAAGGCTTGGTTGTTGCATTCATTCATTTTCAGTTCTATGGACTTCACCAAGTGAAATCCTACTCGAATATGTTATCATAAAGTAGGCCTTATTTTGAGGGCCTAGTTTTACACTAATATAGGGGCCTGAAACTCATACACATCGCTTTGAACCAAAACCACACCTATCATTATCACATTTCCCAGCATCCTCTGTGCAGGTTGATTTTTAGAATAGTTTGTTTCAATATGTTAAACTACCGTTCAAAAGTTTGGGGTCACTTAGACATTTCCTATTTTTTTGAAAGAAAATACAATTTTGGGTCCATTAAAATAACATCAAATTGATCAGAAATACAGTGTCGTCATTGTTCATGTTGTAAATGACTATTGTAGCTGGAAACGGCTGATTTAAAAAAAAAAAGAAATATCTACATAGGTGTACCGAGGCCCATTATCAGCAATCATCACTCCTATGTTCCAATGGCATGATGTGTTAGCTAATCCAAGTTTATCATTTTAAAAGGCTAATTGATCATTAGAAAACCCTTTTGCAATTATGTTAGCACAGCTGAAAACTGTTGTCCTGATTAAAGACGCAATAAAACTGGCCTTCTTTAGACGAGTTGAGTATCTGGAGCATCATCATTTGTGGGTTTGATTACAGGCTCATAATGGCTCGAAACAAAGAACTTCTGAAACTCGTCAGTCTATTCTTGTTCTGAGAAATGAAGGCTATTCCATGCGAGACATTGCCAAGAAACTGAATATATGGTACAAGGCTGTGTACTACTCCCTTCACAGAACAGCGCAAACAGGCTCTAACCAGATTAGAAAGAGGTGTGGAAGGCCCCGGTGCACAACTCAGCAAGAGGACAAGTACATTAGAGTGTCTAGTTTGAGAAATAAACGCTTCACAAGTCCTCAGCTTCATTAAATAGTACCCGCAAATCACCAGTCTCAACGTCAACAGTGAAGAGATGACTCCAGGATGTTGCAAAGAAAAAGCCATATCTCAGACTGGCCAATAAAAAGAAAAGATTAAGATGGGCAAAAGAACCCTAGACACTGGACAGAGGAACTCTGCCTAGAAGGCCAGCATCCTGGAGTCGCCTCTTCAAGGAAATTTCTAAGTGACCCCAAACTTTTGAACGGTAGTGTATGTTTGTGCTTGTACAGTGATTTAATGAGTAATTAATTAATCTTATGCTACTGAAATATAAATTACAACATTTTCTAAATTAATCCCATGTCTTACTTGGATTTATTGCACCCATTACTGAAATGGTTGTTCCAATATAGATGTTTTAGGCTGTCTCATAGGTTAGTCTTCCTTACCTTTGCGGTCATTCTGAATACAGGTTGCGGGGGATTAAAAATGCCAGATATTGGCTATCCCCACATTGGCTGGATTCCAATAGAAATGTTACATCACCTTGCAAGAGAATCTTGTTTCTCATGGTCTGAGAGTCCTTTGGGTGCCTTTTGGCAAACTCCAAGTGGGCTGTCATGTGCCTTTTACTGAGGAGTGGTTTCCGTCTGGCCACTCTACCATAGAGGCCTAATTGGTGGAGTGCTGCAGAGATGGTTGCCCTTCTTGACGGTTCTCCCATCTCCACAGAGGAACTCAGAGTAACTATCGGGTTCTTAATGACAGATTTCTTGATTTATCTGAGAGGAAGTGTATTTTAGGAAGTGGCAATGCTGTTGCTATGGCGTCTCAAGAGGGACAAACAGTAATATTGCCTATTTTTTTCTCATTTTTCAAGCGAATGTCTTTTATTAAGGGAGTATGTGAAGCACAGACGTTCACTTCGCCTAGCCAAGTTCTGCTAAGAGGAAACTGAACCTAGTGTGCAGAGCCTTACCTTTGCTTCTACCTCTTCCTCTGACAGTCTCTGCTGTCTCAGATCTGGTGGGGAGACATGGAGAGGAGCACGAAAGTCTGGAAACTGGTCCTCACTTTCTTCTTACCCCCCCTCATCTACACCAACCTCATCACTTTCAGGTTAGTGGCTACCTGTCTGTCTGTCTGACAATTTTCAATCCATTAAGCTTTCCTTATGTTCCCCATGCAGTGCGCACATAGAAATTGGAATAATACGGAAAAGATTGACCGGCGCTGAAGAGAAAAAAGTTGATTCAGGAAAATGTCCAATACGTGATACGCCACTTTTCTTCTTCTCTCGGTACGAGAGTATCATTCCAAATTTCTCCTTTTTCACTATCAGCCAATCTTCTCTTGTATCAATCCAATTTTCAATATGTGGAATGTTAGAGAAATTGGAAGGATACAGAGAAGATGGTGATGAAGGAAAGTTTCCTCACTCTGCGCCTCTGTCTGTCTATCAGTCAGTCAGGTCTCTCTCGCTCTCTTTCAGAGAACAGGAGGAGGAGGGGAAGTCGGAGGAGGTGACTCATGGTCGGGACACAGACAGTCTGGATGGAGGAGATGCCACCGTGTTTTCCCTCGCCGACATCATGCAAACGTAAGCACACACACAGACAGACAGACAGACAGACACACACACACAATAATTATTCTCATTATTTTCCTCACAGGGAAGAGGATGCTGAGGAATATGCTGCTTTAAGGGCCAAACTGAAAGGTGCCTCCAATCCCAAGAGGCCCTTCATATTGCAGCGCTGGAGGGAGTTCTGGTTTGCGCCCGTCACCTCGTTCCTGGGCAACGTGCTGATGTACTTCCTGTTCCTCTCCCTGTTTGCTTACATCCTATTGGTGGACTTCAAGCCCCCGCCGCCTCACGGCCCGTCCACCTTAGAGTTTGTTCTCTACTTCTGGGTCTTCACCATGGTCTGTGAGGAGATTCGACAGGTAGGACGCATCACACGAACACACACACACATTTGACAGGTAAGAACATATAAATTCATATTAATGACCATCCTCTCTCGCAGACGTTCTTCGTGGGCAGCAACACTATATATCAGAGGATGAGTCTCTACATCCAGGACATGTGGAATAAGTGTGACATCTTGGCCATCTCACTCTTTGCCCTGGGCATGTGCTGCAGGTGTGTATATTTCATATTTAGATGTGTATATGTGGCCAGTTTATTAGGTTACACCCATCTAGCATCGGGTCGCACCCCTTTTTGCCTCAGACAGCCTGAATTATTCGGGGCATGTCGTTCAATCATTGCTCAGTTTGTATCAAGGGATGTAACGTGTGCCAGAAAAACAATCGCCACACCAGTACACCGCCGCCACCAGCCTGTACCGTTGACACCAGGCAAGATGGGGCCATGAACTAATGCTACTTACTCCAAATCCTCTAAATCCTGGCTCTGCCATCAGCAACAGGAAACAGGATTTGTCAGATCAGGCAATGTTTTTCCAATCCTCAATTGTCCAGTGTTGGTGATTGTGTGCCCACTAGAGCCGTTTCTTCTTGTTTTTAGCTGATAGGACCGAAACCCGGTGTGGTCGTCTGCTTCAATAGTCCCTCTGTGACAAGTATTGACGAGTTGTGCATTCCGAGATGCCATTCTGCACAACACTGTTGTTCTGACCCGTTATTTGTCTGTTTGTGGCCTACCTGTTAGCTTGCACGATTCTCCTTCGATTTCTCTCATAAATGAGCTGTTGTCACCCACAGAACTGCCGCTGACTGGATTTTTTTTGGTTTGTCTCAACATTCTCAGTAAACAGTGAAAAGCCCAGGAGGCCGGCCGTTTCTGAGATACTGGATGATGCGCGCCTGGTACCGGCAATCATGCCCAGCTCATAGTCGCTTAGGTCACTCGTTTTCCCCATTCTAATGTTCAATCGAACAGTAACTGAATGCCTTAATGTCTGCCTGCTTTATATAGTAAGCCACGGCTACGTGACTTGCTGTCTGTAGGAGTGATCCATTTTTGTGTACCTAATAAACGTGCCACTGACTGTATATGAGTGTGTCTATCTTCGTGAGTGTGTGTGACCCTATGACTATAACCAGGTGTTTGTTGTGTGTTCTAGAATGTTCCCGTGGTCCTATGAGTTTGGCCGTGCTGTGTTTGCTGTGGACTACATGGTGTTTACCCTTCGTCTCATCCACATCTTCGCCATCCACAAACAACTGGGACCCAAGATCATCATCGTCGGCAACATGGTAAGTGATTCTTTTAAGTATTTGTGATGATGATGGTCTTTGTCGACTGAAACATGATCTTGTGATGAAGACTGTGTAAACATTTCAAATGCTGGCCATAATGAGTGTACAAAACATTAAGAATACCTGCCTAATATCGAGTTGCACCCTCAAGGCTCAAAAATCCTTCTTTAACCTGCCTCCTCCCCTTCATCTACACTGATTGAAGTGGATTTAACAGGTGACATCAATGAGGGATCATAGCTTTCACCTGGTCAGTGTATGTCATGGAAAGAGCAGGTGTTCATAATGTTTTGTACACTGTGTATAAACACACTCATGTGGTGTGGTAAGGTAAGCTAACCACTGACGATATCTACTCCTGTTGAAGTATTTTAAAAGGAGAGTCTGTATTAAAGTCTGAGTCGACATCATTTAGGTCTGTGCAAACGTCCTTTAGTGTTATGTCAATGTTACCAATACTTTTTCTAATCCTCTGTTCCTGATTGGTAGATGAAGGACATCTTCTTCTTCCTCTTCTTCCTGGCGGTGTGGCTCCTGGCCTACGGCGTAGCCAATCAGGCGCTGCTCTACTCCTATGACCCCCGTCCCAATTGGATCTTTCGCAGAGTGTTCTACAGGCCATACCTACACATATTTGGACAGATCCCCATACACGAAATGGATGGTGCGTCAATGTTTGTGTACGAATGTGTTTTTTCATGTGAAGGTGTCTGTGTTGACTTTTCTCTTCACATCCCTCCCTCTGGTTTATCCCATCTGTACTGAACAAAACTATAAACACAACATGTAAAATATTAGTCCTGAGCTGAATTAGAAGATCCCCAAAATGTTTACGTGCCTGTTAGTGAGCATTTCTCCTTTGCCAAGATAATCCATCCACCTAACAGGTGTGGCATATCAAGAAGCTGATTAATCAGCATGATCATTACACAGGTGCACCTTGTGATGGGGACAATAAAAGGCCACTCTAAAATGTGCAGTTTTGTCACACAACACAATGCCACCGATGTCTCAAGTTTTGAGGGAGTGTCCAATTGGCATTCTGACTGCAGAAATGTCTACCAGAGCTGCCAGAGAATGTAATGTTAATTTGTCTACCATAAGCCGCCTCCAACGTCTTTTTAGAGAATTTGGCATTACATCCAACCGGCCTCACAACCGTAGACCACATGTAACCACACCACCCCAGGACCTCCACATCTGGCTTCTTCACCTGCAGAATTGTCTGAGACCAGCCACCCAGACAGCTGGTGAAACCAAGGGGTATTTCTGTCTGTAATAAAGCCATTTTGTGGATCATTCTGATTGGCTGGGCCTTGCTCCCTAGTGGATGGGCCAGTCTCCAAAATTGGTGGGCCTATGCTGCCCGAGGCCCACTCATGGCTGCGCCCTGCCCAGTCATCTGAAATCCATAGATTAGTGCCTAATGAATTCATTTCAATTGACTGATTTCCTTATATGAACTGTAACTCAGTAAAATCATTGAAATTGTTGCATGTTACCTTTATATTTTTGTTCAGTATATTTCAAACACTCACTCTCTCTCCCTCCATCCCCCCTTTTCTCACTGTCTCTCTGTCCTTAGCTGATAAACTAGAGGAGGGGATACAGTGCACCAATAACGCAACCCTGATCGAGGCGGGGGCAGAGCCCTGCATGAGTACCTACGCCAACTGGCTGGTGGTCATCCTACTGGTCATCTACCTGTTGGTCACCAACATCCTCCTGGTCAATCTGCTCATTGCCATGTTCAGGTAACGTACCTTCTCGCTCTGTCCTTCGTTCACCCTCTCTGTCCTTCCTTCACCCTCTCTGTTCTTCTTTTTCTCTCTGTCTCTCTTTTACTCGCTCTCTGTCCCGGTTTCACTTTCTGTCCCTCTTTCCCATCTAGCACACCCTCCATATCCCTGTTTCACTCTCTTTGTGTTCCCCTCAACATATCATCACTTATTCAATAGGCCCCTCCAATCAGTGGGCTGATTTCCTCTTATCTAGTTCCTCACTGGGTCTTGGCTAGTGTTGTTTATTCTCTCAGAACCACTGATTTGATAAATTATAGCTAATTCGATTTTATTTGAATTCAATCAACTTGATTGACATTTTAAGTGTCTTATTTGACACTATCATTGCGTGTTATCAAAATGCCAAGTGTTTTTCTGACTCTGCATTTATTTCTGCCCAAAACGTCAATAACCCAAAAATATAATAAAACCAATACAGTGCCTTTGGAAAGTATTCAGACCCTTTGACTTTTTCAAAATGTTGTTACGTTACAGCCTTATTCTAAAATGGATGAAATAGATTTTTTAATGAATCAGCAATCTACACACAATACCCCATAATGACAAAGCGAAAAGAGGTTTTTAGAAATGTTTGCAAATGTATAAAAAATAAAACGCGTACCTTATTTACATAAGTATTCAGACCCTTTGCTATTAGACTCAAAATTGAACTCCAGCTGCATCCAGTTTCCATTGATCATCCTTGAGATGTTTTGACAACTTGATTGGAGTCCACCGGTAGTAAATTAAATCGATTGGACATGATTTTGAAAGTCACACACCTGTCTATATAAGGTCCGACAGTGCATGCCAAAAACCAAGCCATGAGGTTGAAGGAATTGTCTGTAGAGCTCCAAGATAGGATTGTGTGGAGGCAATGATCAAGGGAAGGTTACCAAAAACGTTCTACAGCATTGAAGTACCCCAAGAACACAGTGACCTCCCTCATTCTTAAATGGAAGAAGTTTGAAACCACCAAGAATCTTCAGAGAACTGCCGCCAGGCCAAACTGAGCAATCAGGGGAGAAGGGCCTTGGTCAGGGAGGTGAACAAGAACCAGATGGTCACTCTGACAGCGCTCTAGAGTTCCTCTGTGGAGATGGAAGAACCTTCCAGAAGGACAACCATCTCTGCAGCACTCCACCAATCAGGCCTTTATGGTAGAGTGGTCAGACGGAAACCACTCCTCAGTAAAGGGCACATGACAGCCCACTTTGAGTTTGCCAAAAGGCACCTAAAGACTCTCAGACCATGAGAAACAATATTCTCTGGTCTGATGAAACCAAGATTGAACTCTTTGGCCTGAATGCCAAGCGTCACATCTGGAGGATACCTGGCACCATTCCTACGGTGAAGCATGCTGGTGGCAGCATCATGCTGTGGGGATGTTTTTCAGCGACAGGGACTGGGAGACTAGTGAGGATCGAGGGAAAGATGAACGGAGCAAAGTACAGAGATCCTTGATGAAAAGCTGCTCCAGAGCGCTCGGGACCTCAGACTGGGGGTGAAGATTCACCTTCCTACAGGACAACGACCCTAAGCACACAGCCAAGACAACGCAGGAGTGGCTTCGGGACAATTCTCTGAATGTCCTTGAGTGGCCCAGCCAGAGCCCGGACTTGAACCCGATCAAACATTTCTGGAGAGACCTGGAAAATAGTTGTGCAGTAACGCTCCCCGTCCAACGAGAGAGCTTGAGAGGATCTGCAGAGAAAAATGGGAGAAACTCCCCAAATACAGGTTTGCTAAGCTTGTAGCGTTATATGCAAAAAGACTCTAGGCTGTAATCGCTACCAAGGTGCTTCAACAAAGTACTGAGTAAAGGGTCTGAATATTTTGTCATTCTTAAATTTTACCCTCCTTTTTCCTCCCCAATTTCGTGGTATCCAATTGTTAGTAGTTACTATTTTGTCTCATCGCTACAACTCTAGTACGGACTACAGCTAGCGCTGCGATGCAGTGCCCTAGACCACCCGGGAGGCCCCGATTTACAGTTTTTTTAATATATTTTCTTCTTCTTCTAAAAACCCGTTTTTACATTGTTATTGTGTGTAGATTGAGGACATTTAAAAAATATATATTTTGCATTAAAGCTGTAATGTAACAAAATGTCAAGGGGTCAGAATGATTTCCGAATGCAATGTATTCGCTGATATTCTGGCTGGTAACATTTCACTCTGGCTGGCTCTCTCTCGTCACTGCAGTCATACGTTCTCAAAAGTGCAGGAGAACAGTGACATCTACTGGAAGTTTCAGCGCTACAAGCTTATCTTGGAGTACCATTCCAGACCCTGCCTGGCGCCACCCTTCATCATCATCTCCCACCTCCACCTCTTCATCAAGAGGCGCATCCGCAGGATCCCCTCCGTCAAGATCAAACACTTTGGTGAGAAGAGATGGGGAGGGAGGGGAGCCATTAGCGATGTGATGAATTGTGAAATTAAAATGCTCATAGTTGTATATTGCTAAATTACTAGCATTTTAGAAGTCCACTCCCATTGGTCGTCCAAGATTTATAGCTGAATATTTAAAAAAATATATATATATATTCTTCCAAATCCCCCTCTTTTCCTCTATCACTCCCTCAGTTCTGGAGATCCATGGTAGGCAGGCCAGTAAACTAAACATGTGGGAGGCCATCCAGAAGGAGAATATACTGTCTGCCCAGAACAAACGAGGGAGAGAGAGCGACTCGGAGAGACTCAAACGCACCTCCGTCAAGTGAGACATCTCTCCCCCCTCAGTCACTTATTTATGTCATATACTGAATACCAGATTGATTTAACAGCTTTAGTTTGTTTTGCTTTGGTGCTATTTTCAAAAGTATGTGGTGAATTTTCAAAACTCTTAGTACAACTCTCCAAACTGGTAACACTTGTAATGCAGCAAGTCTTATATTTAAAACCTTGATTTGTGCATTAATTTTGTTTGGACAGACCTTTCACCACACTACCATTGATCCAAAATATACGTTAACTGTGATATTCTATGAGAATATTGATTTTAAACACAAACACTACATAATGATATCTAACCAGTTTATCCAATGTTTCAAAATTGCCTTTTGAATGTAGTATGATTCAGTACTGTAAATTACAATACATTATACTGTTCTCACATTACACAATACACTTGCACTACCCATCAAAACTGAATTTCCATCATTTCTATCCCATGTGTGATCATCGAAGACATATTTCACAATCATTGATACAATTTTTTTTATGGATTGTTCATATATAATTACACTATAGGTGTACGTTAATCATATTAAATGAATGAAAGAAACAACATTTACCAGGCACTAGTTTGCATCAAGCCTGTGTTGAGCATGTGGCCATAGGTTCTTATTGTCCTCGTCGTTCATGCACCCTGACATAGATCTGGGTTGATGTCATTGGATGCCTCATCCAATGGCTTCATCACGAGGATGGCAGTCATACACCCTCCTCCATCTGTATTGTAATCATGTATTGTATTTACAATGTTGTGTCATACTTATGTATTGTAGTGGTCCTGTATGACTCGGTCAGTAAGAGCATGTGTGGACTTAACTGTTGTCACTTTCAGCCTCACATCATCAAGAGGCCCTGTAATCTTTAAAAAATATATATATATATCCGCTTGAGGCCCCCCCCCATGCTCCACATGAGGCCCCCCAACCCCCGCTGAAAAACAAACTGCTGTCGTGGGATGCTTAGCTCATCGCTCTCATTCTGTCTTACTTTAGCAGGTTGGTTCAGCAGCAGCAAAATCTGCTGGAAGCTTCAAAGTTGCAAAGGAAATGGGGAGGAAGGTTTTTTTTCCTGGCCACTGTACCCAGGTTAATGAGACTACATTGTTGACAAAAAAAGTCCTACACAAAAGTACATGAATCCATACAGCCAAATAATTAATAATATATCAATAATTTATTTCCATACATACACTACCATTTCAAAGTTTGAGGTCACTTAGAAATGTCCTTGTTTTTTAAAGAAAAGCACATTTTTTTTGTCCATTAAAATAACATCAAATTGATCAGAAATACAGTGTAGACATTGTTAATGTTGTAAATGACTATTGTAGCTGGAAACTGCTGATTTAAAAAAAAAAATGGAATATCTATGTAGGAATACAGAGGCCCATTATCAGCAACCGTCACTTCTGTGTTCCAGTGGCACGTTGTGTTAGCTAATCCAAGTTTATCATTTTAAAAGACGAATTGATCATTAGAAAACCCTTTTGCAATTATATTAGCACAACTGAAAACGGTTGTCCTTTATTAAAAAAGCAATAAAACTGGCCTTGTATCTGGGCATCAGCATTTGTGGGTTCGATTACAGGCTCAAAATGGCCAGAAACAAAGAACTTTCTTCTGAAATTTGTCTGCCTATTCTTGTTCTGAGAAATGAAGGCTATTCCATGTGAGAAATTGCCAAGAAACTGAAGATCTCGTACAACGCTGTGCACTACTCCCTTCACAGAACAGTGCAAACTGTCTCTAACCACAATAGAAAGAGTAGTGGGAGGCCCCGGTGCACAACTGAGCAAGAGGACAAGCACATTAGAGTGTCTAGTTTGAGAAACCGATGCCTCAAGTCCTCCACTGGCAGCTTCATTAAATCGTACCCGCAAAACACCAGTCTCAACGTCAACAGTGAAGAGGCGACTCCGGGATGCTGACCTTCTAGTCAGAGTTCCTCTGTCCTGTGTCTGTGTTCTTTTGCCTATCTTAATCTTTTCTTTTTATTGGCCAGTCTGAGAGCTTTTTCTTTGCAACTCTGCCTAGAAGGCCAGCAATTACTTTATAAGAACTGTATTGAAATGTGTACTTTTTGATGAAACACTGACTAAGTTTGGTGAAAAAGTGACTGATTTTGAGTGAACTTAGTAATTGAAAATGTGCTTAGTTTTGAAACAAATGCCTTTTTGATGATCTGTTTTGAGTTTTGTACTAAGTGTTGTGAAAGTGTGTGACATTCTTCTGAAAATTGCACCAAAGAGATTGGTACTCCTGTGTTAGGGATTGGTTCAATTCAGTTATTTTTTTCATGAATAGGACTTCAGTTCAATTCTTGAATTGACCCCTAACCTGTCTTGTGGTCCTATGTTGAAGGGTGGACAGTGTCCTAAAGCAGATGGTAAAGATCCAGGACCACAACCGCAGGCTGAGAATGCTAGAGACAGAGGTCAGTGTCAGCCTGGGCTGCTGCCACTGGTCACAGCATACACACACACAGCCTTATATGCCCAGTGGTAACAAGTTTCAGTGGTCCTTAAAGGGGGGGATGGCTTTGTGTGTGTGTGGAGGAGCGGAGCTATTGAGTCCTTACCCCATGACGCCTGTGCCTCTAGGTCCGCCACCTCGGTCGAATCCCCGGTCACCATCCGTTTAGGTTTAACTTTCCTTGTGGATACCAGAAGTCCTCACAAGAATAGTAAAACAAGGAAAATTCAGACAAGTGTGGATATTTTGCCTGTCCCCACGAGGAGAAATGCTATTTTAGGCTTAGGGGTAAGTTTTAGGGTTGGAACTTAAGGTTAGGGTTAGGTATAGTTTTAGATTTAGGGGTTAGGGAAAATAACCTCTCTCTCCTTCTCGCCCCCATCCCCTCTCTCTTGTTCCCAGTTGGAGTATTGTTCTAGTGCCCTCTCCTGGATGGTGGACGCTCTCTCTCAGAGTAACTTGATAAAACCCACACGTCCTCCGCCCGCTCTCAGAGGTAAGGTTGCATACAGACATACACTGAGTGTACAAAACATTAGGAACAAATTCCTAATATTGAGTTTCACCCCCTTTTGCCCTCAGAACAGCCTCAATTTGTCGGGGCATGGACTCTACAAGGTGTCTAAAGAGTACCACAGGCATGCTGGCCCATGTTGACTCAAATGCTTCCCACAGTTGTGTCAATTTGGCTGGATGTCCTTTGGGTGGTGGACCATTCTTGATAAGCACTGGAAACTGTTGAGCTTGAAAAACCCAGCAGCGTTGCAGTTCTTGACACACTCAAACCGGTGCAACTGGCACCTACTACCATACCTCGTTCAAAGGCACTTACATAGTTTGTCTTTCTTCTGAATAGCACACACACACAATATATGTCTCAATTTTCTCGAGTTAAAAATCGTTCTTTAATCTGTCTCTTTCCCTTCGTCTACACTGACTGAAGTGTAGGTGACATCATTAAGCGATTAACCTGGTCAGCTTTCACCTGTTCAGTCTATGTTCCTAATGTTTTGTACCCTCAGTGGTTCTTCAATCAAATGTTGCTTCACGGTACTGTTTGTAATGGTGCGTTACAGTGCTTGCCGTTAATGCTTATCCAAACCACCAGTGGGCATGTTTGAGCAAATATACTCTAATTACTAATGAGGGCATTTGAAGCTGAGCAGAGGTCATCATGCCACGCAATTGTGAATACACTTTAATACACAATTTAATTTAAATTGAATTATATATTTTTTATTATTATTATTATTATTATTATTAGGCTATCAAATACTATAATCTTCCAATTGTGAATTAAGAACTGGGCAGGAGTAGGCTACATACAGTACAATGACTATACCCGGGAAAGAAAGCAACATACTTCCTACTGTACAAATGTAACTCGTTCAGTCACATGCAGACCAGATGTTATGATTTTGTTGATGTCAAGGTTTGTAATAATATGCCAATCAAATATTCTCCAGCTTGTTGGTGCTTGCTTCTCTGCACAAATCATTTGACTTCTGCAGTTTGAGATGATGTACAGTGGGGCAAAAAAGTATTTAGTCAGCCACCAATTGTGCAAGTTCTCCCTCTTGAAAAGATGAGAGAGGCCTGTAACTTTCATCATAGGTACACTGGTAAATTCATTCTTAAAATAAAGTGGTGATCCTAACTGACCTAAAACAGGGAATTTTTTATTAGGATTAAATGCCAGGAATGGGGAAAAACTGAGTTTAAATGTATTTGGCTAAGGTGTATGTAAACTTCCGACTTCAACTATATGTTCTATTTCTATGTAAGGTCCTTCTCTACATCAGACCTTTCCAGTCTTTTAATATAACAATTTTCAAATTAACTTTATTGATCCCAGTAAATGTTATTACTTGGTTTTATGTACTCCAGTTTCCGTTGTGTTTTCTCTTTCAGATCTGACCCCTCTTTCTCCAACTAACTGTCCCATGTCTGATGGAGAATAGTGAAATCTAGACACACGTGCACACACGCCTACAATCACTGTCACTCAGTGTCAAAGAACGTCAAGAAATGCCAAAGACGGACTCGATGCTCATTCATCAATCATTTCAATGTCGTTTTTAAACTTTGATCATTTCAACTGCCGCCATTTTGTATGTGTACCATTGTTGCTCTTCTATGTTACACTTTGTTGTTCCTTTGTTCAATAAATATTTTTCCTGTGGGTTATAGAATGGATGGACAATCTGTTCCTAATGTAATATGTACAGTCATTGTAAAGGTCAAATATTATAATTTGACATGACCAAGTACAAACACATTAAACATTTTTTGTGTGTTGCTTTTTGGTTATTTTCATTGAATGCTCAATTGGGTTGTCAGTAAACACAACACTAATCTGTATTACCAAAGAGATCTAATTTTGTTTCATTGCTCCACAGAGCATTTCCCCAAGGATTAAGGCTTGTTTAGGTGGGTTTTTGACGAGTTCCATCAGGCTTTCTTGTGTCTCCTTCAGCTATATTAACAGAGGGGCTAGTCTGTATTAAGGCGGGCATAGGGTTATCTGCAGTTATTGGTACTCTGTTTGTGGTCAACATTTGCGGACTCTTTGCCAAGGTCCCTGGCCAAACAGGTGAGAGCAGAACAGACTGAGCATACGTTAGACTTCCCACAAGTCGCTGGACGCAGGGGCCAGGGGGAGAACTGGGCATACTGCTCTGGTGAGGGGCTCAGTATAGCTTCCTGTGCTTGGATGAGGCCCCTGCTGCAAAAGTGGAGCCACCACAGGTGGCCGAAGTGGCTGACAATTTAGTTAATAATGGCAGCCTGGGTGGATTGGTGCGGTTTTTCCAAACTCTGTTGCATTTGCCCCCTTAGTTTGGTTAGCTTGGACTGGTGTGAACACTATCTGCAAACAACGCACCATGGTTCGCTCAAAAGGGGTAGTCTGATTCAATTCGTACCGTAGTGCGTTTCTCTGCAGGTGAGAATGCAGTCCAGACCAAACACAGGAAAATAACCAGACTATTATTGGTTGTTTGACTGCGAGCATTTGATGAAATTCAAGTAGCATCATAACTTGAGATCTCTGAAACATGTTCTGAGTAGGAGGTCATTTGAGTGCATCTGATGCAGATTAGGGGAGATGGGGCTATACCGAGGATATAGGCTACTGGATACAGGCGATTCACGTCGCAGTTAATCGGCTATTGTGTGGTTTCCCCCGCATGTTGTTGGAAGACCAAAGTGAAACTAATATGAAGATTGGGACACAAGTGATGCATGATGATAATCATAAATGGATTTAACTCAGGGGCTGACAAAAAATATATAAAAATCGGCCCTAGCATTTCACCACATTTCTAGGAGCAGCAGTTCCAGTATCTCAGAAACGGCGTCCTGGGATTTTCACGCACAACAGTGTCTAGGGTTCACCGAGAAGGGTGCGACAAACAGAAAACATTAAGTCAGCGGCAGTCCTGTGGGCCAAAAAAAAGCTTGTTGATGAGAGAGGTCGAAGGAGAATGGAAATAATTGTGCAACCTAATAGGAAGAGCACAAACAAGGCAAATAATGGTGCAGTACAATAGTGTTGTGCAGAATTGCATCTCGGAACACACAACTAGTCGGTCCTTGTCACGGATGGGCTATTGCAGAAGACCACGACCACACAGGGTTCCACTCCTATCAGCTACAAACAAGAAGAAGCGGCTCCAGTGGGTAGCGATCACCAACACTGGACAACTGAGGAGTGGAAAAACATTGCTTGGTCCGATGAATACTTGTGCCTTTTGCATCATGCTGATGGCAGAGTCAGGATTTGGTGTAAACTGCATGAGTCAATGGCCCCATCCTTCCTGGTGTCAACGGTACAGGCTGATGGTGGTGTATAATATAGAGCCAAAATGGCAGTACATGTATCAGTGTGTGTCCCTATGCCCACTACACATGGCATCACTGGGACCAGAAGACCAGGGGAATACACTGCCTGTGCTGGGCCAAGCAACTCCTTTCCCCTTAGGGTAACACTTTATTTTAAGGGTCCTTACTAGGGCTGTGGCGGTTGTTACATTTTGTCAAGCAAATAACTGCCGGTCTCACGGTAATTTACTGTTAATTAACATAAACACACTTAGCATATCCTGGCTTCCACAGAAGCCTACAAGCCACTGATGCAGACCTTTAGAACATCTACATTTTAAAAAGTCTTAATAAATCCATTTAATATAGCCTACACCATCATGATAAATCCATTTAATATAGCCTACACCATCATGATAAATCCATTTAATATAGCCTACACCATCATGATAAATCCATTTAATATAGCCTACACCATCATGATAAATCCATTTAATATAGCCTACACCATCATGATAAATCCATTTAATATAGCCTACACCATCATGATAAATCCATTTAATATAGCCTACACCATCATGATAAATCCATTTAATATAGCCTACACCATCATGATAAATCCATTTAATATAGCCTACACCATCATGATAAATCCATTTAATATAGCCTCACACCATCATGATAAATCCATTTAATATAGCCTACACCATCATGATAAATCCATTTAATATAGCCTACACCATCATGATAAATCCATTTAATATAGCCTACACCATCATGATAAATCAATTTAATATAGCCTACACCATCATGATAAATCCATTTAATATAGCCTACACCATCATGATAAATCCATTTAATATAGCCTACACCATCATGATAAATCCATTTAATATAGCCTACACCATCATGATAAATCCATTTAATATAGCCTACACCATCATGATAAATCCATTTAATATAGCCTACACCATCATGATAAATCCATTTAATATAGCCTACACCATCATGATAAATCCATTTAATATAGCCTACACCATCATGATAAATCCATTCTTCATTTTAGACCGATCTAAAAAAACATGATATGAAGAAAATGTAGTCTATTAGTCTAGAAGAACAGAATAGCAGTTGTCCTTGTGGCCGTGATCTGGCTATGCCATTATTTTTTATTTATTTTACCTTTATTTAACTAGGCAAGTCAGTTAAGAACAAATTCTTATTTTCAATGACGGCCTATGTATGCCAGTTAGGCTCTACACCGGTTGTAAAGCAGATGTATGTGCTTCATTTTAAGAAGTTATTTGGCCACTTTAGTTGTGATACAAACCTTATCAAAACATGTGCGCTATACCACGCTAGGCTACATGAGGTGTGCGACTATGATTTGAAAAAGTCGCAAAAAAGGTATAAGGTCCCACAGTTGACAGTGCATGTCAGAGCAGAAACAATGCCATGAGGTTGAAAGAATTGTCCGTAGAGCTCCAAAACAGGATTGTGTTGAGGCACAAATCTGAGGAAGGGTGCCAAAAAAATGTCTGCAGCATTGAAGGTCCCCAAGAACACAGTGGCCTCCGTCATTCTTAAATTGAAGAAGTTTGGAGCCATCCTGCCAAACTCAGCAATTGTAGGAAAGGTCCTTGTTCAGGGACCAAGAACCAGATGGTCACTCTGACGGAGCTCCAGAGTTATTTTGTAGCGATAGGAAAACTTTCCAGAAGGACAACCATCTCTATAGCACTCCACCAATCAGGCCTTTATGGTAGAGTGGCCAGGCGGAAGCCACTCCTCAGTAAAAGGTACGACAGCCTGCTTGGAGTTTGCCAAAAGGCACCTAAAGGACTTTCAGACCATGAGAAACAAGATTCTCTGGTCTGATGAAACCAAGATTGAACTCTTTGGCCTGAATGCCAAGCGTCACGTCTGGAGGAAACCTGGCACCATCTCTACGGTGAAGCATGGTGGTGGCAGCATCATGCTGTGGGGATGTTTTTCAGCGGCAGGGACTGGGAAACTAGTGAGGATCGAGGGAAAGATGAACGGAGCAAAGTACAGAGGGATCCTTGATGAAAAGCTGCTCCAGAGCGCTCGGGACCTCAGACTGGGGTGAAGGTTCACTTTCCAACAGGACAACAACCCTAAGCACACAGCTAAGACAAAGCAGGAGTGGCTTTGGGACAAGTCTCTGAATGTCCTCGAGTGGCCCAGCCAGAGCCCAGACTTAAACCCGATCTAACATCTCTGGAGAGACCTGAAAATAGCTGTGCAGCGACGCTCCCCATCCAACCTGAGAGAGCTTGAGAGGATCTGCAGAGAAGGAACTCCCCAAATAAATGTGTGCAAAGCTTGTTGCGTCATACCCAAGAAGACTTGAGGCTGTAAGGTGCTTCAACAAAGTACAGAGTGAAGGGAATACTTACGTAAATGTGATATTTTCTGTTTTTGTTATACATTTGCAAACATTTCTAAACACATATATTTGCTTTATAATTATAGGGTATTGTGTGTAGATGAATGAGGGGAGAAAACGATTTAATCAATTTTAGAATAAGGCTGTAAAGTAACAACTCCTGGAAGAAGTCAAGGGGTCTGAATACATTCCGAATGCACTGTATATTTCCTTAAACATCCTATGTTGTGTGCTTGTTCTTTTACCAGGTAGAGCAGGAAAGTCTACCAATGCCATGCCCATCTTTTTGTGAGAAATTACACTGGTCACTCAAAACATTTATTTAGTATTTATACAATATAAATAGCTGCAAAAATACTTTACTAATGATTAGTGAATGGTTAATTGATGTGGGTGCAATGATTAATAAATGGTGACCACACAATTTATAGATACCTTATAAATGGTTTATTTCGGACCTTTAAAAGTGTTCTCCTGATTTCTTCTATTGAATTACATGTACCTAATATTTAAATACTCTAAAGTGGGCCGGGAGGAACATTTGAAATACACCAATTTGAAATATCTAGTTAGGCTGTTATAAGGTATTGTAGCGACCCGCACAGACAGCTGTGTGTTATGTGTTAGGCTAGGAGGTGGTTGTGTTGTACTGACCAGTACCCGGTGTTCGCGGGGTCCGACATGTCAATCAACCTGCTATCTGCCAATCACGGGAATGCCTGGAATGTTCTGATGCCGGGCATCCTGGTGGTTGGCGGAGTGGCGTGGAGGGGGGTTGGGCAGGGGGGTGGAGCATTGGAAGTTAAGACCAGGTTCAGCTTTTGTTCTCCCTCTTACGTCTGGGCTTCACAAGAGAAGGTCACGATTGGCTTGTGGGTTATCTGTCATCTTTTTGGCGTGTGCTACGGCCCAAACAGTAGCCTGTGTAAAGTTGGTTTAATAAACCGTCAATTCGCAAACTCAAGCCTCTGTCTGGACAATTGTTCATTTATGATCTAGTCAGGTCATTACAGTATTATATGAGCCAATGGTCATCTATAAGGCATTTATTCAGTGATTATTCTCATTTGTCTAATTATGTATTTATTCATTCCCAACTACTTTAACACTTTGAGTAACACGTTAAGGGCCCGTAATAAACCTTTTACCGATAAAAAACTAGTTCCTTAATGTTTGGGCTGCCAGACTTCCAGTTCCTTAATGTTTTGGCTGTAGCTTTCTCTCTTCCTCTCCTTTCTTCTATTTAATTAATTTATTGTGTTTGTCAAATAACGATGTCGGGACTAGTTTATGTGGATGCGGATAGATTTCCAGCGTTGTGTGCTTCGCCTATGTGTACATTTCTGTCAAGTTGTGACAGGCCTTTCAACAAATGAAATAAACGGGAGATAGGTGGGACATTCCAGCTTTCAGTGCTTTGACTATGTAATGTCATCCGACACCAGAGTCACTTGCTTCTCCAGCTCATAAACTCACTTGCTGGGCTGAAGAGACTAATTCAGAAGCGAATAAACTGATTAAACAATTAAAATACACAGACAGTCCACGAATGGATCTTTATTGTAATACATTTACGTTTAAAAGCACTCTATAAATGTGTAGAAGATGGCCATTGCCTTACTCGTGTGCTATAAAAGCCAATCTAACGACTCGTTAGGCTACATTGCAAGTAGACTAGTGTCCAAATGTTCCTCCGAATCCACCTTCCATAATTAGCCTACTATAGTAGGTATGAAATATATTTCATACAATATACAGGAAAAAATATTAGGCCTAACTGGCAGTAGTGGTAGTACATGATCTGTGTCAGTGTGCGTGACTGTCTTTCTGTTTTTTTCCTACCTCGACTACACCAGAGCAAATAATCTGTACATTTCTCCCAGACACAATTTTCGGACCAGCAGAACCAGAACATTTAGCAAAAAAAGTCTTAATTTCTCACTCTCTTTGATGGTACGCGTTTGCGTTTGAATGAGAACTTGCGCCACGATTGAACAGTAACACCACAAACAATGTTAAACATCCTAGGGCAGAGGTTTCATTCGTTCGCGATTGGTGGTCCAAAGATGGGGAAACACAGATACTGCCAATGTAATTGAATGCACTCGAGATGCCCCGGACATTCTTTCCTGCCCTCCCTTCCCAAACATCCCTTTGGAAGCCTCCCATTTCTACACCGTGCCTGCAACATACCTGTCGTGGGCTCGGCTATACTATACTACACAGAGCTACTGTACATCGAGCTCTGTAAACATCTTGAGGTTGCTCAGTGTGACAGGTTGTGGGCGGAGCGCAGCGCAGCTCGAGTTGACCATTCCGAATAGTTTTACATCGCTGTGTCCACCCCATACAGAACCAGTGTCCGCTTGCGGTGCACTTCCAGCGGTCAACTTCAAACTATTTGTTTTGCGGTTTCGGACCTATTCGAAAATTGTTTTATTCCCTTGCCAGAGAAGAGGCGAGAGGGAGGGGTATAGAGTGCACCATGAAGGATACGGATAAAAGGCATGAAGGAGGCGGAAGGAGAACGGGAACAGAAAAATCAGAGAAAGATCAGGTTTGGTCTACTATTATAAACTGCAATTTCGAACATGAAATAACCTTTGGGTATACGCATGGCAAACCCTTGCGTAAATTACGCTACAATATGTTATGCACCATGTGATTCTGTTTATTTGTTAAAAATGTTTCGCTGAATGCAACAAGTATAGCGTTAACCGATCATATAATAAATAAAACCTTTATTCCAAAATATACATTTCACTCGGATGTAATTTAGGGATCAAATTGCAGTAGCCTAGCCTACTCCGGGAGTTTGACCCAAGTGCGATTACGCAGATATTTGTAAAAAATTGACGCCCGTCAATTGTTAAAACAGACATCAAAACATAATAGACTAGCTGGGAGAGTGAAAGCCTATCCTATACTGACTGCCCTAGCAAGCAAAACAGCATTAGATGCACATTTTTGTCAAACATTGGTTATTTACACTTGTATACATTAAATACATGCTTTATAATGTGGACAAATATCCTGCCTCCATTGTGTTGTGTTATGGAGAAAATGGGAGTCATGTTTGCAGTAACTGCAAAAAGTTACAGTGAACCCAATAAAAAAGGCAGTAACTTTTTTATTGGTGCTTCTACACCTGCATTGCTTGCTGTTTGGGGTTTTAGGCTGGGTTTCTGTACAGCACTTTGAGATATCAGCTGATGTACGAAGGGCTATATAAATACATTTGATTTGATTTGAACTGCAAAAAGTTACAGTGAACCCAATAAAAAAGGCAGTAACTGCAAAAAGTTACAGTGAACCCAATAAAATAGGCAGTAACTGCAAAAAGTTACAGTGAACCCAATAAAATAGGCAGTAACTGCAAAAAGTTACAGTGAACCCAATAAAAAAGGCAGTAACTGCAAAGTTGGGCTGCAGTGTCTACTGTTTACCTTGGTTTCACTGAGCGTTGGGCTGCAGTGTCTACGGTTTACCTTGGTATTATTTATTGTTCTTTGCTGATACAAGTATCAAACTATATGACACTGACAGCCACATGCAAATAAATATATGAAAACAAGTTTGTGTAAACAAAACAAAAAAGGTAATGGAAACGTATTCCAGTGGGTGTACCAAGCAAGAAGGCAGTAACTGCAGTCTAGGGTCAAAGGTCACGTCAATGTCAATTTGAATAAAAAATAATCTCATAATAAGACAACAGATGACCACATCTCCAATGATATGCCTACAATTTTTTTTAAACGTTGAGGTCCTTTTTCTCAGTTTCACTCTATGATCAGTTACTGCTCTTTTGCCTTAACTCTCCAACCAGAGGTAAATTGCAGTAAATAGTCTGTGACCACGTCACCTCAATGCGAGTTGACTTGTGGTTGTCATTTAAATATAATTCCCTCAATCGCTTTAACCAATGACTGAAATTCAGTAGTCTAGAAGTGCTTACAAGCACCACTAAACTTTTTGTAACTTAATCTTGATCTTACAGTTCCACCAAACCTGTTGTAACCTAATCTTGATATAGCCTACATTCGTCTATGCCAGATGCTTTACATTCATTGCCAAAAATCTACAGACTCAGGGCTATAGCGAAAGGCCATTGTGTTTGGCAAATATTTTTTATATATCTGCACAACTGTAAATTGATCATAAATGGCACAGAATTCCTGTGGTGATTTGGATACAAGAATAACTTCATTTTCAACCCTTGTGACAATTACTTATTGACAATGACTATTCACCAGGAGTTTGGGGTGCTAAGAAGTATCTCAAATGTCAATAACAGAGCAGTTTGTTATCATTTACACTGAACAAAAATATAAATGCAACATGTAAAGTGTTGGTCACATGTTTCATGAGCTTAAATAAAAGTTCACCGTAATTGTCCATATGCACAAAAAGCTTATTTCTCTCACATATGTTGTGCACAAATGTTTACATCCCTGTTAGTGAGCATTTCTCCTTTGCCAAGATAATCCATCCACCTGACAGGTGTGATATATCAAGAAGCTGATTAAACAGCATGATCATTACACAGTTGCACCTTGTGTTGGGGGCAATAAATGGTCACTCTAAAATGTGCATTTTTGTCAAACAGCACAATGTCACCGATGTCTCAAGTTTTGAGCATGCAATTGGAATGCTGACTGCAGGAATGTCCACCAGAGCTGTTGCCAGATAATTGAATGTTAATTTATCTACCATAAGCCAATTTGGCAGTACGTCCAACCGGCGTCACAACCGCAGACCATGTGTAACCACACCAGCCCAGAACCTCCACATCTGTTTTCATCACCTGCAGGATCATCTGAGACCAGCCACTCAGACAGCTGATGAGGGTTGCCACAACTGAAGAATTTCTGCACAAACTGTCAGAAACTGACTCAGTGAAGCTCCTCTGCGTGCTCGTTGTCCTCACCAGGGTCTTGACTTGACTGCAGTTTGGCGTGGTAACTGACAGGCAAATTCCCACCTTCGAGGGCCACTGGCATGCTGGAGAAGTGTGCTCTTCATTAATGAATACCGGTTTCAACTGTACTGGGCAGATGGCAGTGTGGGCGAGCAGTTTCCTTATGTCAACATTGTGAACAAAGTGCCCCATGGTGGGGTTATGGCATGGACAGGCATAAACTACGGACAACAAACACAATTGTATTTTATCAATGGCAATTTGAATGCATTGAGATCCTGAGGCCCATTGTCGTGCCATTCATCCGCCGCCATCACCTCATGTTTCAGTATGATAAGGCAGGCCCCATGTCACAAGGTTTTGTACACAATTCCTGGAAGCTGAACATGTCCCAGTTCTTCCATGGCTTGCACACTCACCAGACATGTCACCCATTGAACATGTTTGGGATGCTCTGGATCGACGTGTACGACAGCGTGTTCCAGTTTCCGCCAATATCCATCAACTTCGCAACAGCCATTGAAGAGGAGTGGGACAACATTCCACAGGCCACAATCAGCACCCTGATGTGAAGGAGAAGTGTTGCGTTGCATGAAGCAAATGGTGATCAAAGCAGATACTGATTGGTTTCCTGATCCATGCCCCTACTGAGAATACAGATGCATATCTGTATTCCCAGTCATGTGAAATCCATAGATTAGGGCCTAATGAATTCATTTCAATTGACTGATTTCCTTATATGAACTGTATTTCAGTAAAATCTGTGAAATTGTTGCATGTTGCACATTTTTGTTCAGTGTAAGTATCCACAAGTTTGCACCTATACTTGCAATAACTGGGGACATGGGCTGGGAACCCTGTGAGGTGAGATGGAAGGTGTGTATGGTGAGACTTTGGAATAGACTGTTGGATATGCCAATTGCCAGAATAGCCAGGTGGGATCTACATAGGGGGAGCATGGGCAACCGAAATGTCTGACCTTTTCCAACAGTTGGACTGTGAACAGTTGTATGAAAATCAAATTAAGAGAGACAATGCTGTTTAAAAAAACAACTAATGATGCAAAACGGAAAGATATGGGTGGATTAATCATAAACCCAAATAGTGAACCTTTTGTTTCATTAAGGTTGCGTTTCTGTGTGAGCGATATTATATACAACCACCTAAAAGCAAGAGATTGCTATGTGCACAGGTAAGATCAGGGATATTGTTCCTGCGTATTGAAACAGGTGAGATCAGGGATATTGCTCCTGCATATTAAAACAGGTCGGTGTAATTGTGAAATGGAAGAGGAAAGACTATGTAACTTTTGTGACCTCAAAGAAATAGAGAATGAAATAGATTTTATCATCTATTGCCCTTTCTACCACGATATACCCTTGTCCTTATTCCTGAAAGCCCACCAGATATACTCTGGCATTGTGTGGTGAGTGATGAGTAGAAACTGAAAAGTTTTTCTGTCTATTTCCGTTCGCGGAATTTTTAGATAAAGCCTGTAATAAAATAAAAAGTGCAACCTATAATTAAATTATAAAAAGAATTAGCTCCTATAAAGCAAATGGCAGGTATTTATATAGATTGTAGGCCTGTCTCACACTTAAATCTTCCCTTTGTGCTAGATTGGGTTTAAACGCCTTCCATTTCATTTATCCGGATTATATATATATATATATATATATATATATATATTTTTTTTTACTGCCCTAGGGTTATAATTATTGCTCGGATAACCTTATTTACAATTATGTATTGATATCTTTTTCACTCTTTATGCGGCGCGCACTGCACAGAAAATTGGAAGAATTATCTCTGTGAATCATTGTCTATGAATCATTGTCTGTGAATCAAAAAATAAAATGTCCATTCATTCATTCACTTACAGACCATAAATGTAGGTTATGAGTAACAGTTGGCCCATAAATGTTGTCTGTATGCAGCCTCTCACAAACTAAACTTGTGACAATAAGACATGATAGCCCACATGCTGGTATATATGGTACTATGCATGAAAGTCATTGAGCCAAGAAAAATAAACAAAGGAGAGGCAAGCAATTGAAGGCTGGACATCTTCAAGAGAGCAAACAAAGAGACACTAGCCAGGTTTCCATTCAACCATTTCATCCGGGTGAATTACTGTACCTGACGCATTAAAAAAAGTCACGACCGGGTTGATGGAAACAGGAAATGTAGGGGCGTTTTCGTAAATGTCAACAGACAATTTGTTTGTTCGACATGGTGGGATCTTTTTTGTATCGGTCAAATGTATTATGCGCGAAATGGTGGTAGAAAACGCCTTTTATGCGCCAATATTGATTTAGTAACCATCATATTGAAGTTAACTTGGAGTCACGTGATGATATGTTGTGTGGTCCTCCCACTATGCCTTGGGAAAGCATGCAGTTTATTAGGCTACAGATGAAATAAGTTATGAACCTGGCAAAAATGCACGGTGATGAGTTTGATGCGCCATTCCAATAAATATTGAGGATCTTATTCTGGTGACATAATGATTCATGTGTGGCTGTTGTTTGTTATCAAATGTCTTTTATTCAGTCATCAGCAATCCCTCGAGGTGGAGGATCATTTTTTTTCACAGGTTGTTTTTAGGTGGCTTGCTTGTTGTGGGTCCTGCTGTGGCTGAGCAGGCCAATCCTGGAGCCACAGACCCATCTACAGACGCTGCGTGTGAGGTTGGAGGGGAGGGAAGTGTAGTTTTTCATTGGCCAGAGTTGTGAGGATGTCCTCATAGTCTATTGTAGCTTGGTGCGTAAATTGTTGCCATGTGGCTCTGTTTTGTGTAGAGTTCCCAGTTTGTTGTGTTAATATTGCATTTTTTGAGGTTGGTTTTAAGGATGTCTGTACCTTTTTTATTTTGCCCCCTTGTGTTCACCCCTGCCAGTTGCCAGTACAGCAGTTGTTTGGGCAGTGTCCTGTCCATCGGAGTTGATTTGGGATTCTATGCTTGGGATGTTGGCCTGGGTCAGGACGCAGGTCCGTCGATCCTCCCTCCTGATGTTCAGTATTTTCTTCAAGAACTGTTGCTGTCGACGCTCCAGTTTTCGAATGTGCTTTTTGCATGTCACCCACGTCTCACAGCCATAGAGAGGGTTGGGATTCTGACAGCCTTTGTACACTATGAGTTTCGTGTTGGTTCTGAGGTTGTGGTTTTTGGACACGTGATTTGTCTGTTCTCCAAAGGCTGTGCTGGCACAGCATTTCCTGATCTGTATTTCTTCCTCAATGGTGACTCGTTGTGAGAGGTGACTGCCAAGGTAAGCAAAGTGTTCCACGTTGTCAAGTGGTTCCCTTTCCAACGTGAGTTACTATCAGATTTGGTGGTTGTCCTTGGGCAGGTTGGTGGAGCACCTTTTTGTTTTCTGTAAGTTCAGGCTCAGTCCCAGGCTCTTGTATGCTTCGGAGATGCTTTTGAGGGCAGTTTGGGGTTCTGCTTTGGAGTGAGCGATAATTGCACAGTTGTCTACATATTGGAGGTCCTTGACTGTGGTAGTTATTTGATTCTGGTGGTCCTCACATATTTTGCTGTCTTAAAATGTAATCTAAAAGGAATGTAATCTAAAAGGAGATTACATTTAAAAACAAATCCTACATCTGTTGTGGAAGGGAAAACGCAAATGTCCTGCAATTCTATGCTTTTGCTGTTTTATAGGACTCCATTGGGCACAGACTTCAATTCAACGTCTATTCCAAGTTGGTTCAATGTTGAAACAATGTTGATTCAACCAGTGTGTGTCCAGTGGGCCATCTCAGGCATTTGTTCACATTTTGTAATGAGGCCGAGAATGTTTTTTGCAGTTTTACAGCTAGTTTCCTGCCATTCTACACATTTTTCTATCATATGCTATCTGGGGGCCCCATTCATTCTTAAATGGAAGAAGTTAGTAACCACCAAGAGTCCTCCTAGAGCTGGCCGCCCAGCCAAACTGAGCAACCAGGGGAGAAGGGCCTTGGTCAGGGAGGTGACCAAGAACCCGATGGTCACTCTAACAGAGAGAGAACCTTCCAGGGAGAACACTCCTCAGTAAAAGGCCCGCTTGGAGTTTGCCAAAAGGACTCTCAGACCATGAGAAACAAGATTCTCTGGTCTGATGAAGCCAATATTGAACTCTTTGGCCTGAAATTGTGGGGGAAATTCTAAAGAAGAGACTGTAGATTAGCAAAAATGGAGCAGTTAACCATGCACTGCAACAGTGCATAGTTAAGGCCCAACGAACATAGTTGGGTCTCAGCTTTTATAGAAAAAGTACAACCTCTTGTCTACAAGGCAGTTTAGCAGATGTGGGGAAACAGGGACGCAACATAGTGTAAAGGGCAATTGGTTTGTCTGTGCAGATTAAGATAGCCGAGGTTGATAGCACGAGGGCTCAAAAGTATAACTGCGTTTTGTCACAGTTCACACTATAATGTGCTCCTTTCTGCAAGGTTTTATACTGCTGACTTCCTACAGTAAACTCATGGGATGTCTCACATGCTGCTGTTGCACCTAAACGGATCTGAGCTATATGCCCAGTCTTCTGACTAAGTCACACAAAGACACGTTTAGAAAAAGCACTATATAACAAGAGACTATTATTTAAGCAGTTAAACACGGGATAACATGACTAATTATATAATTTTCCACGACAATGCCAAGCGTCACGTCTGGAAGAAACCTGCAGCATCATGCGGTGGGGATGTTTTTCAGCGGCAGGGACTGGGAAACT
Source organism: Oncorhynchus nerka (assembly GCF_034236695.1). NCBI lineage: Eukaryota > Metazoa > Chordata > Actinopteri > Salmoniformes > Salmonidae > Oncorhynchus > Oncorhynchus nerka. The sequence goes on from NC_088421.1 coordinate 2,214,741, forward strand.
AGTCAGGATCGAGGTAAAGATGAACGGTGCTAAGTACAGAAAGATCCTTGTTAAAAACCTGCTCCAGAGCACTCAGGACCTCAGACTGGGGTGAAGGTTCACCTTCCAACAGGACAACGACCCCTAAGCACACAGCCAAGGCAACACATGAGTGGCTTCAGGACAAGACTCTGAATGTCATTGCGTGGTCCAGCCAGATCCCGGACTTGAACCCGATCGAACATCTCTGGAGAGACCTGAAAATACCTTTGCAGCAACGCTCCCCATCCAACCTGACAGAGCTTGAGAGGATCTGCTGAGAGGAATGGGAGAAGCTCCCCAAATAGAGGTGTGCCAAGCTTGTAGCGTGATACCCAAGAAGACTCAAGGCTGTAATTGCTGCCAAAGGTACTGAGTAAATGGTCTGAATACTTATGTAAATGTGATATCAGTTTTTTATTTTTAATACATTTTCCAAAATGTATTTTTTTTTGTTGCTTTGTCATAATGGTGTATTATGTGTAGATTAATGAGGGGGGAAAAACAATTGTGGAAAAAGGCAAGGGGTCTGAATAATTTCCGAATGGACTGTAATGGCGAATGGAGGACGTTCTTCCCATGGTTAATTTCGTGCCAGCCAAGTAGGCTATACTCCTGTTGTAAAGATAAGCAATGTGCTTAATAGTAAAGAGAAGCAATGTGCTTAATATTAAGAAAGTTTAGTAATACATGTAATATGTACAGTGTATAAAGAGCTGATGGGATTCTCCTCTTTTTAATAGAGGCCATCACACTTTTTTCTCATGCAGTTGCATAGCCTATAGAAATGTTGTGCAACATGAGCTCATTGGCTCTCATGAAGTGTTTGATTTTCAAGTTTGGTAGGACACTAATGCACATCAGCAGAATCAGAGCTTGGAGAAGCCTAATTATTTACGGTGACTAAACGGTCACATGGAATTTGACTGCCTTCATGACTTGTGACCGCTGGTGTGGTGGTAATACGTTCACTGTAACAGCCCTAGCTGTGATAGGAGAAAACCGAGGAAGGATCAACAATATTGTAGTTACTCCACAATACTAACCTAATTGACAGAGTGAAAAGAAGGAAGCCTGTACATAATACAAATATTACAAAACATCCTGTTTGCAACCAGGCACTAAAGTAATACAGCAAAAAATGTGGCAAAGTAATACACTTTTTGTCCTGAATACAAAGTGTTATGTTTGGGGGAAATCCAATACAACACATTACTGAGTACCACTCTGTCACGTTCTGACCTTAGTTCTGTTATTATATCTTTGTTTTAGTATGGTTAGGGCGTGAGTTGGGTGGGCAGTCTATGTTGGTTTTTGAGTTCGGCCTAGTATGGTTCTCAATCAGAGGCAGCTGTCAATTGTTGTACCTGATTGAGAATCATACTTAGGTAGCCTGGGTTTCACTTTTGGGTTGTGGGTGTTTATTTTCCGTGTTAGTGTCTGTGCCACACGGGACTGTTTCGGTTTGATTTACTTCACGTTTATTGTTTTGTTCAGTGTTCGTTATTCATTAAAAAACATGAACACTTACCATGCTGCGTTTTGGTCCTCCGATCCTTCATACTACTCCTCTTCGTTAGAAAACCCTTACACACTCTCCATATTTTCGAGCATAGTGGTGGCTGCATCATGTATGCTTGTAATCGTTAAGGAGAGGGGAGTTTTTCAGGATAAGAAATAAATGGAATGGAGCTAAGCACAGGCAAAATCCTAGAGGAAAACCTGGTTCAGTCTGCTTTCCACCTGACACAGGGAGATGAATTCACCTTGCAGCAGTACAATAACCTGAGAAAAAAGGGGAAATGAGAAAAAAAAAGGAACCCGCACACTGCTCTTGATAGTATCACTGCTCTTTAATAAGCTTTTTGTATCGGCCTCAGAGCTCTGACGAAGGCCGATACGCAAAGCTTATTAAAGAGCAGTGATACTATCAAGAGCAGTGTGCGGGTTCCTTAATTTTTTCAAATTGTATTAAACTGTTACCATGCACCTGCAAAAAAAATAGCTCAGATGTGCGAGTTGAATTTAGCAGGACAATAACCTAAAATACCAGGCCAATTCTACACTGGAGCTGCTTACCAAGAAGATGGTGAATGTTCCTGAGTGGCCGAGTTACAGTTTTGACTTAAATTTGCTTGAAAATCTATGGCAACAACCAATTTCACAGAGCTTGAACATTTTTGAAAAGAAGAATGGGCAAATGTTGCACAATCCAGGTGTGGAAAGCTCAGGGGGTTGAATACTTATCTAAGATATATTTGTTTTATTTTTCCTATTTGTTTTTACAAATGTTCAAATTTTTCTTACACTTTAACATTACAGAGTATTTTGTTATAGATCATTGACAAAAAATAATACCCTTTTTTCTAAGAATCACAACGTGTATGTTGACTATTTCACTTACACTTCAACATCTGTAGGCTGTAGCCTGTTATATAACGTTAGAGAGTTCAGCAAGAGTATCTAATAGTGACAATCTCTTTCCCTCACAGAGCTGGATCCCCAAGATCATCAAAAAGAGAGTTTGCACCACGTTCGTAGAGGACTCATTAAGGTACAGCCTCTCTCTGGGTCACTGAGTGGTCCATCTGTCTGACACAATACAGTTACAGGATTGTTACAATACAGTTACCCGATGCAAATTGTAACTAGTCCATGCAAAGCAAATGATGTCAGTGTGTGTGTGTCTATGTGTTATTTGTTGACTGTTATGGCTGGTTGTGTGTGTGTGTGTGTGTGTGTGTGTGTGTCTGTGTGTATTCATGTGTATCTCTTTCTCCCTGTCAGCAATGGGGTGTTGTGTCAGTGTGGTGGTGTGCGGGAGACACACTGCTCCATCGCTACAGGAGACTTCTTCGGGGCAGCCATCGTCAGCCAGTGGGACAGCTCTCAGCACTCCTCAGAGTACCCCACCGACGCCTTCGGCGAGTTGGAGTTCGCAGGGGCCGGCAGGAGACACAGCCATGTGGGTAACACACACTCACACACATGTATGCGCATGCACATATCAACACATTTGCATACACACATGCACACACATCTCTGTCAGTATTTTGGCTGAGTGATTCATTCATTAGGTAGCTGGCTTAGTGCCCGGTGTCTTGTAAAAAAGCTCACAGTGTAAAATATTTCACAATCGATTATTATTGTGAGCATTTTTACGCTTATGATTGGCTCTGATTGTGACATCAAAGTGTGAAAAGCTCACAGCTTGAGAACTCTCAGTGGTCAATTGCTTCTGTTTCTGCTTCAATTCTGTTTCTGGGTTACCAGTGTTTCTCAGGTGGATAACGTCAGTGCCTGATTGAAATTGACACTGTAAACGTGAATAAATAAGCAATGATCACTTAAAAAATATATTATTGGCATGACGTGGCCCTTTTTGGGTATAGCTCGTGCCCCCCTCTCTCTCCTACACCCAGGTTCTGTTATCTCAGGTCATAAATTCCTGGAGGATACTCTCTCCTCCTGGCCATGCAGAAAGAGACACATAGAGAGAACAAAGGATTTCACATGGCGAACTCCTAAATCCCCAAAATAGAGATTTTATACAAAATGTCCACTTGTGAGAAGGTGGGAATGGTCCGTGGACACTTAAGGGACGGGTATGACGAGTGTGTTTCATTTGGTGACCTCAGGACAGGAAACACACATGACTATATCTCTGAATATGTACATTTCTCAGTTATGGGGTTTGCATCTAATTCTTGTATAAAATGAATGAGTAAAGATTCAACTATTTGTGAAATGATGTAATATGATGTTAAACCTTTAAAGTTTAACCAAGTCATTGGCCCGCCCTCGTGAGCACAGACATGATCTGGCGTCATGGAACAGTCCTTTTCTATTGTTACGAATAAAAACCCCTCCTGAAGAAATCCTCTTCAGACCACGCGTACCTCGATGGACACTGAGGGAGCACAGGTTGAGTTTAGACCACAAAAACCTCAGTATAAGCTAAGGTTGCAATGGTTGTTGAATTCCTAACCATACCACATGGAGCATTGGCTACACGGCTGGAAATGGTTCAACTCTGAGACTATCGATCCCGAAAGAATAAGAGCAAATCTTAGATACTAATTACTAGTCTGCAGCTAGAAATGATGTCAACCTGCGAAGCCCGACAACCGCCGTAAGAGAACATTTCTGAATGGTACTCTGAAGTATCCATTCTAACCACAAAAGACTTCAGGGAAGCAGAGAGAGACCCTCGGATGAACTTTCCAACAGTCTACTGTGTTGTTTGTTTATGCATTTCTGTGATTATTTAGTTAGTTAGTAAATAAATGATTAAGACAATTGATGTATGGATGATTCATAGTAAAGGCTGGGTTTGTGCAGATAACCAACAATTTACGACATTTGGAATGAGACTAACGTGAGGTTAGGAATAATTCATTAATTAGAAGACTGATCAGATATGAAAATATCTGAAGATTTTCCTTGGTGCCCCAACTTCCTAGTTAATTAAATTTACATGATTCGTTTAATCACGTAATAATAATTACAGAGAATTGATTTGATCAAATAACAGTCTTCACTTTAATGATGCCAAAGACACGACATATTATGACGCCCCTTGCAAGGAATCTAAGTGACTTTGCTGTTGAATTATATATATATCAATTGTGCAAACAGACTGTTGTATGCGGATAGAGAAAGATATTGCTTGTGTGTGTTTCCATTTGAACAAGCTAAGAAGAGTGCCTCCAGTCGTCTGCCGATAGTTAGGGCAATGAGTTGTAAATTCCAGATTTAGTCCGTTAAGGCCAAGCGGTACGATTTCTGTCTAATTTCTAGAGCAAGGGCAGAGCCAGTAAGGTTAGAAATAAGATAGATCTCTTCGGTGACTGAGCCGTCCGCCTACCGCGCTAAGACAGTGTGGTTAGGCCACAAGCGTATCTGTATTTATGTACCGTGTCGCTCCGGTCAACATAATGCTAGCAAAGTATGCCGAATGGGTTCATGTGAGACGTCACTAGTAAATCCCCCTTTCCATGGTGAAGGGGCCCTATTTTGTGCTTGGAAGTGAGATTTATTTTACAAAGTAGGATAAACTTGCCCAAGATGCTAAGCTAACAAAGGGAAACAGTATTTTATTTTTCCTGTGTCCCGTTGAAATTCCTCCGCCTTGCGCGGCGGAAGTCCCGCCCTTTTGTACTTCCGTTTGATTTCAGCTTTCTGCAATCACTCGTGGTGAAGAATCGCCAGTACATCACTTGAAAAATAATTAGGTGACACCCAAACGTGGATCACGTTAAGATATCCAGCAAACTGGATATCGATGTCTCATTCAATTTAACCTCTCTGGGATATGTGGGACGCTTAGCGTCCCACCTGGCCAAAAGCCAGGGAAAATGCAGAGCACCAAATTCAAATAAATTACTATAAAAATCCAACTTTAATTTAATCACACATGCAAGATAGAAAATTAAAGCTACACTTGTTGTGAATCCATCCAACATGTCAGATTTCAAAAAGGCTTTTCGGCACAAGCAAGCGATGCTATTATCTGAGGATAGCACCTCCATAAACAAAGAGAGAAACCATATTTCAACCCTGCAGGCGCGACACAAAATGCAGAAATAAGAATATAATTAATGTCTTACCTTTGACGAGCTTCTTCTGTTGGCACTCCAATATGTCCCATAAACATCACAAATGGTCCTTTTGCTCGATTAATTCCGTCGATATATATCCAAAATGTCAATTTATTTGGCGCGTTTGATCCAGAAAAACACCGGTTCCAACTTATGCAACGTGACTACAAAATATCTCAAAAGTTACCTGTAAACTTTGCCAAAACATTTCAAACTACTTTTGTAATACAACTTTAGGTATTTTTTTACGTAAATAATCAATAAAATTGAAGACGGGATGATCTGTGTTCAATATAGGAAGAAAACAAATTGTAGCATGCTTTCTGGTCACGTGCCTCTATCTAACAGTACACTTCAAATGACCCTCGTTCAAGATGGCCGTACTTCTTTATTACACAAAGGAATAACCTCAACCAATTTCTAAAGACTGTTGACATCCATTGGAAGCGATAGGAACTGCAAGAAGGTCCCTTAGGAATCTGGATTCCCAATTAAAACCCTATTGAAAGAGAGTGACCTCAAAAAAAAATCTGAATGGTTTGTCCTCTGGGTTTCGCCTGCTAAATAAGTTCTGTTATACTCACAGACATGATTCAAACAGTTTTTAGAAACTTCAGAGTGTTTTCTATCCAACTCTACTAATTATTACATTATCTGGTATTGGAGCGTTGAGAGATGACGCACAACAACGTTTTCTACCACAAAACCACGATTTCAATAACCTCCGCAGTCTAAATAACTGTAAAGTACGTCGTCATCAAAACGACTACCGCTACACTCGACCTGTTCGCTACGTTCCTGCACCCAACCCACACGAAGTGTCAGAGCACAAGGGTAACAAAGGGTTGAAGGACGATCAAAACGTAGACCAATGTTCTCCAGAAGTTCCACTATTTGAAGAACTAAAGCGAGAACATTTTGAGAAAAGGGTTAAAGATAAGTCACAAGGACTAGACGGGGAATTACCGGACACCAAGTCCGCAGGAATTAACACCCATAGCAAGGACGGTAAAATTCAAATTTCTCCCGCTCTCATTCGAGACCCTATCCAGGGCCCGCTTGATCAAGAAACAAGCCCACAGGCTTTGTCTATAGACTCTGATACAAAGGTTTCAAAGTTAAAGGTCAAACTCTTCATTAAAGCCAAGCCCACTCAAAATTTGAAAAGTTGATCTGCTTCCACCTTGAACAGAAATGGCACATCACGTCATTGTGAACGACCACTCCGCTTTGTGGGGAATATGTCCACTAAACACTAATCTAAACGCCCATACCTGGAAACAGTCCTGGAGGATTGCTTAACTTGTCATGCGCTAATTGATTCGGGCGCAACAATATCGTCCATCTCTCAAACAATGTTCAATGATCTCAAAAAAGCTTTGAACCCAACTAAACGTTGGTTAAAAGTGTAACGATGTGACACTACACTTCGAGGGGCCCCTCAGACTACTTTGCCTCTCACATTGAGAGTCATGCTGAAACTTCACTTCCAGGACATATCACTCATTCACCCTGTGTATGTTACCAGCCTCAACTGTACCCCTGCTACTTGGAGCAGACTTGATGGATCGGTTACTCCCATTGATGGATTGGAAGGCCACAGTGCCTTCTCCACTGACCACACTGTTCTCCCCTAACTCTAGCTGCAATGCAGTCATTCACGAGGGGTATATGTCGAAAGCACCCCTTGGGAAAAAGACGTTTAGAAACCTCTTGGTGCAGAATCCGATCCAAGGAGATATTACGACACATTACATCAGCCAACCTAATTGACCATTAGTTTCATGATTTCGAGCCAGCTGTCTCTGTGAATTAGCAACTTCCCTCCTCCTTGCAGTCGTGCAGTACGGTAGTTGAGATTAACTTATCTTGCCATTCGGACACTTCTGCAAGCACTGCGGTCGTCTCAGCAAGAAAAACATTGATGATACACCTTCGGCTTTGTGGGGGACTGTCACCCCTTACAATGACACTAATGGCTTCAGTCCAGCAACTGACCACTGGTGAAACACTTTGCGATATCACAGACCGATATCCTCGTCTCAGTTCACAGGTACTGAAGAGTTTGCCACATGCGGACGTGGTGGTGACTGACAGGCCTCCACAGCCACTGAGCGTTTTGAAGCACAAACACCAGGAGATTTGGTTGAAAGGTTACAGCCATTCTCATAACAACGTGGCCGTTGACAACTCGTACATAGGGTCCGACCTTTTCATTTGCGTCTCGGATACCAACCCCACCCGCTCACCTTCCAGGTTCACCTTCCAACAGGACAACGACCCTAAGCACACAGCCAAGACAACACAGGAGTGGCTTTGGGACAAGTCTCTGGATGTCCTTGAGTGGCCCAGGCAGAGCCCGGACTTGAAGCCGATCAAACATCTCTGGAGAGACTTGAAAAAAGCTGAGCAGTGATGCTCCCCATCCAACCTGACAGTACTTGAGAGGATATGCAGAGAATAATGGGATAAACTCCCAAAATACAGGTGTGCCAAGCTTCTAGCATCATATGCAAGAAGAATACCCAAGAAGAGTCGAGGCTGTAGTCGCTGACAAAGATGCTTCAACAAAGTACTGAGTGTCTGAATACTTATGTAAATGTTATATATCTGTCTGTATTTTTCTTTTTCTAGCAAAAATCTTTTAACACCTGTTTTTGCTTTGTCATAATGGGGTATTGTGTATAGACTGATGAGGGGGGAAAACTATTTAATCAATTTTAGAATAGGGCAGTAACGTAACAATGTGGAAAAAGTAAAGCGGTCTGAATACTTTCCAAATGCACTGTAAAAGTAAATTGAAGGGATAAGATCAGGGCAACATTGGAAATTATGGAAAATAATATTCCCATTTGGGGAAAAGTCAATTCCAGCAATATATTTACCCTACCATGGGCCCCTGCCAATGGAGGCTGGTGGGAGGAGCTATAGGAGGATGGGTCATTATAATAGCTATAATGGAATAAATGGAATGGTATCAAACATATGTAAACCACATGTTTGACTCTGTTCCATTAATTCCAATCCAGTAATTACAATGTGCCCATCCTCCTATATCTCCTCCCACCAGCATCCACTGGCCCCTGCCCATGATGGGCTACCACTTTATCTAAAGATAAGACTGGAACAAAAAGGGCTATTATTATGAACTACGAAAGCCTATGTCAGTGGAAGTCAGCTGTATTGAAAGTACTTAACTTATGACACACCTGATTGAAAAATGTGGGGGAAATGCAAGTGGCCCTGGTTTCTATACTATTTTGCTAGCTACGGTAGCGCTGCCCGGGCAACAACCCCTCTACAAAAATGATGAGGTGTCTCCAGGTGTGTTTATATTTTAACATTGTGAAGCACGCCGATGCGTATCCATTACATATTGAGGTACACCTTATGTGTGGTTTTATTTTACATTTTTAAATGTACCCCTTTTTCAGTCTTTCAGTCTTGTCTCATCGCTGCAACTCCCGTATGGACTCGGGCGAGGCGAAGGTCGAGAGCCGTGTGTCCGACGAAACACAACGCAACCAAGCCACGCTGCTTCTTGACACAATGCCCACTTAACCCGGAAGCCAGCCACACCAATGTGTCAGAAGAAACACCGTACACCTGGTGACCGTGTCAGCGTGCACTGCGCCCGGCCCACCACAGGAGTCGCTAGTGCGCAATGGGACAAGGACATCCCTGCCGGCCAAACCCTCCCCTATCTCGGACGAAACTGGGCAAATTGTGCACTGCCCCATGGGTCTCCCAGTCGCGGCTGGCTGCAACACCCTATGTGTGGCTTACCTTGACTTCCTCCTTGAGGTCATGGGGATCCACATAGACCTTAGGAAGATCCAGGGAGATGAAGCTAGAAATAGTTATGGAAAAAGATGCATGAATAACCAGTGATAATAACCCATTGTAATGAGTTACATTATGGACCAAGCTGATTGACTGTTTACTAGGAGTGAACAGTGGAACAGTATTTAATTTAATACGTTCCTTGGGACCCCCAGTTATTTTTGTTCAATTCCAACAGAAGTACAACTGAGGTATAGTCAGTGACATCTCAGGTGAAATGTACAGAACATTGCAAGTGCAAATGTAATGAATAGAGTTATTACAATTTCCTATTCTACTTGGCAGATAATTATATTTGTTCTAGACAAAACATTTATATCCCCCTGGACATCCCTCCTCAAGCAATTGATTAGTTGAATCAGGTGTGACAGGACAAAGATATGCAACAGCTAGTGGCCCTGGAGGAACGGAGAGACGCGGGGGGCTGCCTTAATCGACATCCACGCCATCGGCACCTGGGGAACATTGGGTTAACTGCCTTGCTCAGGGGCAGAACGACAGTTTTTTTTTTTACCTTGTCAGCTCGGGTATTCGGTTACTGACCCAAACCTCCTACCCACCAGGCTAGGAAAAGGGGGAGGGGGGTGTTGTTAATGTTTTGTTCGCACAGTGTATAATGGCAATATGAAGGCATGTAAGTTTGGCAGTGCTGATGAAGATTGGAGAGGGCCGATTCCCATTGCTGCCCTGTCGGCAAGCAACAGGGACTTGAATTTGATGCACACTGCTGATGGGAGCTAGTGGAGAGTGGTAGGGGGACACAATGGAGTTGTTAACCATGGCCGAGGTCTTGGAGCAGGCAAGCTTTTCCAGTGAGGAAGAGCAGATTATCTTGCTTGAGGTGGTAGGCTAACATCCAATCTGCTAGACATGCAGAGTTAAGTGTCTTTTCATTTAGAGGGAGAGAACAGAGAGATAACCATTACGCCTCGATCAGACCGACAGCGTAATTGCGTTTTGGTACACCAGAAGAACATTAATTTAGAACGGAATGCTGCGTTTGCCTTGCAGCATTGCGTTGCAGAGGCAGTTGCATTGCGTTCTGCATGGTGCATACATTGTATAAATCTGTCCCGTTGGTATAAGGATCGGGAGATAGGTGCAGGAATGCGTAATAGGGGTTATTATTTACCCAAATTACAGCATGCCATGTAAAGGCATGGGGACGAAGACCAAACAAACACTTATACAAAACACAAGGTTGAGACCCAAACAAAAGAGCCAGGAGTACCTCGAATAAATTCACAATGGCACAATGATTATCACACGGGACGAGATCCGTAATCATCTGCGCAATCCACAATGGCATGAAAGCCAAAACACACGACCAACGGACATTGGAACAATTATCGACAGGACAATGGTGAACAAAGGGCACACTTATACAATTACTAATCACTGGGAATAGGGACCAGGTGTGCGTAATGACAGTTCCGGAAGGATCCGTGACAAAATCTAACGTATGCATCAAATTGTATGCGTAGACTTCACATAAATAGTAGGAAAAAGGTGAATCTTTTTTTGCACACGTATCCCATAAACATGTTGAATTACATAATGAAACAGGTTTGAGTGCAGATCGAGGCGTTAGCGAAACTCGGTGTGATTGGGAAAGTCTCCTCAACATTTACGTCCGGTCTCAAATCGCTCCCTACCTCTTCCCTTGGCCCTAGCCACCTGTAAGGTGTGAGATCCATCATTGCACTGCTTTTAACCTACCTGCCCAGATCTGCAAACATCAAAGGATTGGGGGCAAGGGGGAGGGAGCGATTTAGGACTAGCGGAGGGAGCAATTTGGTACTGGCATTACAAAGCATTTAGATCCTGTATGGCAATACTTTGTGAAGTTCATTCAGAAGGTGGTGAAATGCAAACTTTGAGAGGCGGAATTGAGATACAGTAACGGTAGTAAAGGTGCAATTCTTTACCCTCTGAAAGAGACGCTCCATGAGACCCAAACCGTTGCTGGCAGCAGTGCAGGCCCCCAACAATGGACATAAGACATAAATTGTCACGAATCGCCCCCCCCCCGAAAAATGTGGGTGGATCAGGTTGTGGAGAAAAATCGGTCCTGATGTCAGATATCGGGTTGGGCTCGGAATTGATATTCTGCATTGTGAATTCACGTGGAATTTTATGAATCTTTCTTACCGTTTTAACAAGAAAAAAAGTAGTTTAAATGTTAAGAAAACACTTTTTTCCCATGTGTCACATGATTTAACAGTGGTGAGATACTGTATGAGGCTGTCGCAGCAGAACGTCTGTCTGGCATTTTATGGAACCATAGCAGAGAAGTCCGTGTTCTAGCAGTGCTGCCAGGCCTCACAACATTGGCTCAGTCAGACGGAATGTTCTCACCTGTACCGATATCTCTTCGCCTCTGAATAGCTACACCATAGGCAAAACAAGCAACTAGCTAGGAGCACTTTATGTAGCATAGGTATTCATAAACCACCACAGCCGCTTGATCATCATAACTTTATTGTGTGGCGATACTAATTGTCCATTTCTTCCCCTCTTCTCTTCCTATTGGTCAGTTCCTGCGTTTGTCATGCGACACCCCACCTCATATCATGTACAGCCTGATGACGACCCATTGGGGTGTGCCCTCCCCCAACCTGGTGGTTTCTGTGGTGGGTGGTCGCGAGAAGGTCAAGCCCTGGGTCAGGGAGGTGCTGAGACAGGGTCTGGTCAGGGCGGCACAGAGCACAGGTGAGACACACACACACACACACACACCCTGGTGTCCTGGGTCAGAGGCTGGTCAGGACGGCACAGAGCACAGGTGAGACACACACACACACACACACACACACACACACACACACACACCCTGGTGTCCTGGGTCAGAGGCTGGTCAGGACGGCACAGAGCACAGGTGAGGACAACGCCCACTGTTTAACCTATTTGTTTAAAATATCAATAATTCATATTGAGATGAATGGGTCCAGTCTCTTTAACATACAGGAATAATGCATCATGATGTGGTTATAATGCATTATACACAAGTATCTAAGAACCCCTTTTGATGTCTTGAGTTGTTTAGTAACCATTTGTGATGGGATTAAGGAAGCTGGTGCTAGTTCCTACTTCACAGTAGGGCTGTTATTTTTATTATGTATCCACTTTTTTGGTGACAACATGATTCCATTTGTGTTCTTTTTTTGATATATTCACAATTATTCTACAATGTAGAAAATAGTAGATAAAGAAATGTGTGTCCAAACTTTTGACTGGCACTGTAATGATGTGAAAAACAAATTACAAGCCTAGTTTAGCTAAGGAGAAAGCACTAAGCTATATAGGGGTGCATTCAGTTTGATTAAATGTTTGCTACATTGTGTGAACATTTGTACTACATGACAGATTTCCCCAAAATGTTCTTCAATGTTTTTAAACAGACTTTGAGGTACGTTTGCTCTGTTTGGCAGTTGTGGCTTGAAGCAATGAGCGACGTATTCTCAAGCATATTCATAATTTGTAAAGCGTAATTGAGCCATTCTGTAACAAAAGCGGTGAGGGAGGAGCGCCCGTCTCAAAAAGAACAGTAATCTGCGCCGCCCGGTCATGTTGTCAACAACTCATTTGGAAGGCAGAAAAAGCCTTTTTTTAATCAAAAGCAAACACTTTTGCATGTGGAAACAAAGAATCTTACTTATGTGCTTAACCTATGTCACTTTTGTTTTCAGCCGACTTCGTCGTCGGTCAAAACGGGGCACTTTGCTCATGCCCAGGAGGTGGCCCGATTCGAAATTAAATGCAATCAACGTTAACTCGCTTCACCCAGTGCATGCCTGGGTCATTGATAGAATCCCCTCACTTTTCAACCCACAACCCAACCCCTCCCCGTTTTACTGGCCGTTTAACTGAATGTTGCACACCGTTTTTTTTTACGTACTGAATGCAGCCAGGGAGAAAGACAGGATCCTTCCTGGCTTGCCCTGATTGGCTGAGCTAATGGAGTGGCTGGACATGCCGTGAGATGAGTCCTGATTGGTCTTTCATGCCACAGACTTCTGTCTATAACAGATTTGAGGCTTCCGGGGTTGCGTTCAGTGCGACAGAATGGTGTGCAAAGTTGAATACAATGGAAACGGTACTGTACTGAAGAACCAGTTGAAAAATGTTTCGATTATAGTGGCCCAGCTTCCATATGGTGTGTTGCACAAGTTTCAGATGCTCAAACTCATATTGGCCAGGCCACACCTAACAAACGGGAGCAAACGTACCTCAAAGGAAACGTGTCGTTCAGTTCAAACCGTCATGCAACGTAGAAAACGTTGAAGCAAACAGAACATACCGCTGGCCAGTATGTAGGTAATCTTTGTTGCTAGCGCTCAACAACATTGCTGCCCTGAATTTATCTGCCGCTATCGTCAAAGCTCAGTGGTAGAATGGTTTAACTTTTCATGTTGAAAAACAATATCCCACATACAGTATAAATACAGTAATGTATTAAATAAATCGCTCCGCCCATTACCTGGTAGCTAAAATTCTAATAGTTAGCCTAATTTCAGTTTATGTGACATATAAATCTTAACCGCTGTGAAATATATTTTCCATAACCAAAAATGTTGTATTTTCTGCTCTTTGAAGCTGGTGTACAAAATCAAAAATAAAAGACGCAAAAAAAGAATCTTAAAAATGGTAAGCATAGAAATAGCCAACATAGAATGGATCTACAGCTTCTTAGACTTGCTTTCAATGAGAATGAAATATCTATAACTCACATTTCTATGTGAATTTGGTCAGGTTGCCCATAAAGTTAAATATTGTGGCTTTAAGTGTAAAAACAAATGTTTTCAAGAAAAATAATGTTTTTTAGACACGTGCAAACTTCATGGAGTAGGCCATTCAAGAAGTTGGTCTGATAGTGCCCTCTGATGTTGTCAGCTTAAAAAACAAGGAGCAAAAGAAAAAAAGGAGCAAAAAACAAGCAATAGAGAACAAAAGAGGAAAGACTCAACAAAGACTCAACAATTAAACAGGAGTAGGAACTGGAGGTTAGTTTCTGGAGGACGCCTGTGGCGTACTGTACTAGCATTGAATAGTCGCCCGCGATATGCAACTTTTCAGGGATGTTAGGAACCAATACACACAGTCAGTTAGGAAAGCAAAGGTTAGCTTTTTCAAACAGAAATTTGCATCCTGCAGCTCTAACTCCAAAATGTACTGCGACACTGTAAAGTCCATGGAGAATAAGAGTACCTCCTCCTAGCTGCCCACTGCACTGAGGCTAGGAAACACTGTCACCACCGATAAATCCACGATAATTGAGAATTTCAATAAGCATTTCTCTATGGCTGGCCATGCTTTCCACCTGGACCCAAACTGTTACAAACCTATATCCATCCTGCCCTGCCTTTCCAAAGTCTTTGAAAGCCAAGTTAACAAACAGATTACTGACCATTTTGAATCACACCGTACCTTCTCCGCTGTTCAATCCGGGTTCCAAGCTGGTCATGGGTGCACCTCAGTCCCACTCAAGGTACTAAACAATATCATAATCGCCATCGATAAAATACTTTACTGTGCAGCCATCTTCATCGACCTGGCCAAGGCTTTCGACTCTGTCAATCACCGTATTCTTATCGGCAGACTCAACAGCCTTGGTTTCTCAAATGACTGCCTCGCCTGGTTCACCAACTACTTCTCAGATAGAGCTCAGTGTGTCAAATCGGAGGGCCTGTTGTCTGGACCTCTGGCAGTCTCTATGGGGGCACCACAAGGTTCAATTCTCGGGCCGACCCTTTTCACTGTATATATTAATGATGTCGCTCTTGCTGCGGGTGATTCCTTGATCCACCTCTACGCAGACGACCCCATTCTGTATACATCTGGCCCTTCTTTGGACACTGTGTTAACAAACCTCCAAACGAGCTTCAATGCCATTACAACTCTCCTTCCGTGGCCTCCACCTGCTCTTAAATGCTAGTAAAACTAAATGCATGCTCTTCAACCGATCGCTGCCCGCACCCGCCCGTTCCGACTAGCATCACTACTCTGGACGGTTCTGACTACAACTACTACAAATACCTAGGTGTCTGGCTAGACTGTAAACTCTCCTTCCAGACTTGTATTATGCATGTCCAATCCAAAATTAAATCTACAATTGGCTTCGCAAATAAAGCCTCCTTCACTCACGCTGCCAAACATGCCCTCGTAAAACTGACTATCCTACCGATCCTCGACTTCGGCGATGTCATTTACAAAATAGCCTCCCACACTCTACTCAGCAAACTGGATGCAGTCTATCACAGTGCCATCCGCTTTGTCACCAAAGCCCCATATACCACCCACCACTGCGACCTGTATGCTCTCGTCGGCTGGCCCTCGCTACATATTCGTTGCCAGACGAATATGGCTCCAGGTCATCTATAAGTCTTTGCTAGGTAAAGCTCCGCCTTATCTCAGCTAACTGGTCACCATAAAAACACCTACCCGTAGCACGCGCTCCAGCAGGTATAACTCACTGGTCATCCACAAAGCCAACATCTGCTTTGGCCGCTTTTCCTTCCAGTTCTCTGCTGCCAATGACCGGAACGAATTGCAAAAATCTCTGAAGTTGGAGACTTATATGCCCTCACTAACTTTAAGCGTATGCCATCTGAGCAGCTCACCGATCACTGCAGCTGTACACAGCCCATCTGTAAATAGCCCATCCAACTACCTACCTCATCCCCATATTGTTTTTATTAACTTTTTTTGCTCTTTTGCACACCAGTGTTTCTACTTGCACATCATCATTTGCACATCTAGTACTCCAGTGTTAATTTGCTAAATTAGAATTACTTCTCTACTATGGCCTATTTATTGGCTTACCTCCTTACTCCATTTGCACACACTGTATATAGATTGTTCTATTGTTATTGACTGTACTTTTGTTTATCCCATGTGTAACTCTGTGTTGTTTTTTGTCGCCCTGCTTTGCTTTATCTTGGCCAGGTTGTAGTTGTAAATGAGAACTTGTTCTCAACTGGCCTACCTGGTTAAATAAATACAAAAATGCCACGATGACTCACATGCTGACTCTGGGTGGGGTTAAGGTGCGTGGGTGGGGTGAGCTAAAGGGAACAATGCTGAATAGGTGTAAACAAAGAGGCTTTCAAAGGCTTTTTCTTCTACTTGTCTCCTAGTGGGTTAACAAGCTCATCAACTTTCAAAGCAGCATAACTTTCCCATGTTTCCTACATCTACAGTGTATATACAATTTCGAAGTTCAGACAAAGATGGTGAATAAATTAAGCCGTTTACCATTAGAAGAAAATGGTAAATTCTGGTCTACTTAACTGGGTGTGTCTCCCATAGACACCAGTTTAATAGCAGCTGAGTCTGGTCTACTTAGTTAATTCATTTTCATTGAACCATAAAAAAAGATAAATCCAGCTAGTGGGGTGTCTTGCTTCCTCTTCCATCTGTCTCCGAGTCTCCTTCTTCTCCTCTGGCTCTACTGGTTCGAAGTTCACAAAACACAAGACCATCTAAGCCAGACAGTTGTTTGTTAAAGCAAGGCAGGGAAATAAGCATGTTCAGCCATAAAGCATTATAAAGTTTGCAGACACAGCAGTCGTAAGAGGCAAACCAGTAGGTCAGATGAGAGCTGATCCAGAGAAGGAATAGAAGTGCGTAGGTGAGCAAACAAATTGAGTATTTGAAAGAAAACTATTCCGGGGCCTGATTCCAATACATGGTGGCATCTTTCACTGCCATTAAATGGACAAAATGGACTTTTGAAGGAAAGAGGGAGGAAAGTCATCTGTAGCACCTGTGGTCCTCTGCAGCTCAGTTGGTAGAGCTATGCGCTATGCTTGCAATGCCAAGATAGTGGGTTTGATTCCTGGGACCACGCCCATAAAATGTATGCATGCATGACTGTAAGTTGCTTTGGATGAAAGTGTCTGCTAAATGGCATATTATATTTATATACACTGCTCAAAAAAATAAAGGGAACACTTAAACAACACAATGTAACTCCAAGTCAATCACACTTCTGTGAAATCAAACTGTCCACTTAGGACGCAACACTGATTGACAATAAATTTCACATGCTGTTGTGCAAATGGAATAGACAACAGGTGGAAATTATAGGCAATTAGCAAGACACCCCCAATAAAAGAGTGGTTCTGCAGATGGTGACCACACACCACTTCTCAGTTCCTATGCTTCCTGGCTGATGTTTTGGTCACTTTTGAATGCTGGCGGTGCTTTCACTCTTGTGGTAGCATGAGACGGAGTCTACAACCCACGCAAGTGGCTCAGGTAGTGCAGCTCATCCAGCATGGCACATCAATGCGAGCTGTGGCAAGAAGGTTTGCTGTGTCTGTCAGTGTAGTGTCCAGAGCATGGAGGCGCTACCAGGAGACAGGCTAGTACATCAGGAGATGTGGAGGAGGCCGTAGGAGGGCAACAACCCAGCAGCAGGACCGCTACCTCCGACTTTGTGCAAGGAGGAGCAGGAGGAGGACTGCCAGAGCCCTGCAAAATGACCTCCAGCAGGCCACAAATGTGCATGTGTCTGCTCAAACGGTCAGACTCCATAAGGTGGTATGAGGGCCCGACGTCCACAGGTGGGGGTTGTGCTTCCAGCCCAACACCGTGCAGGACGTTTGGTATTTGCCAGAGAACACCAAGATTGGCAAATTCGCCACTGGCGCCCTGTGCTCTTCACAGATGAAAGCAGGTTCACACTGAGCACATGTGACAGACGTGACAGTCTGGAGACGCCGTGGAGAACGTTTTGCTGCCTGCAACATCCTCCAGCATGACCGGTTTGGCAGTGGGTCAGTCATGGTGTGGGGTGGCATTTCTTTGGGGGGCCGCACAGCCCTCCATGTGCTCGCCAGAGGTAGCCTGACTGCCATTAGGTACCGAGATGAGATCCTCAGACCCCTTGTGAGACCATATACTGGTGCGGTTGGCCCTGGATTCCTCCTAATGCAAGACAATGCTAAACCTCATGTGGCTGGAGTGTGTCAGCAGTTCCTGCTAGAGGAAGGCATTGATGCTATGGACTGACCCGCCCGTTCCCCAGACCTGAATCCAATTGAGCACATCTGGGACATGTCTCGCTCCATCCACCAACGCCACGTTGCACCACAGACGGTCCAGGAGTCGGCGGATGCTTTAGTCCAGGTCTGGGAGGAGATCCCCCAGGAAACCATCCGCCACCTCATCAGGAGCATGCCCAGGCATTGTAGGGGAGGTCATACAGGCACGTGGAGGCCACACACACTACTGAGCCTCACTTTGACTTGTTTTAAGGACATTACATCAAAGTTGGATCAGCCTGTAGTGTGGTTCTCCACTTTAATTTTTGTGTGATTTTGTTGTCAGCACATTCAACTATGCAAAGAAAAAAGTATTTAATAAGAATATTTAATTCATTCAGATCTAGGATGTGTTATTTTAGTGTTCGCCTTTTTTTTTGAGCAGTGTATTAGGAAAGGAAGGATGTGTAAGAGTACGTATTTGCACAGTTCCCTTGACTCATAACCAACAAACTCCTTATCTGTCTATTGTTTACTGTCCATTGTCTATGATCATGTGTTGCGCTGTTGGTAAGAAAGTGTGCTTGCTATTCCAAGGTTTTGGGTTCAATTCCCGCAAGTGTCACATACACATAAAACAAATGTATGCACTCACTGTCGCTTTAAATAAAGGCGTCTGCTGGCATATTATTATTGTGTCATAAACATTTCTCGCTCCCCACATTTCTCCCTCCTCTTCTCTTTCTCCCTCCATCCCTCTCCTCTCTTTTCAGGGGCGTGGATAGTGACGGGGGGGCTGAGGGAGGGGGTGGGACGTTGTGTTGGGGAAGCAGTGAGGGATCATGCGGCGGCGGCCTCCTCCCTGTCCCAGAAGAAAGTCATCGCTGTGGGCGTGGCCCCCTGGGGGTTGGTGCACAACAGACAGCAGCTCATCAACTCGGAGGTACACGCAGACATATGTGCACACGCAGACACACAAACACACACGCACACACACACACAAATGCACACACAAATGGTGTGACGTCACAGGCACACATACACATACACTGTTCAATGTATATAGAATTAAACATGCACAGACACATACACTCATACAGTAGCTCCCCTCTGCTTCTCACCCTTTCTCACTCAACAAAGCAAAGCCACAGGAAATCAAATAAATAACAATAACAAGGAAATTGTATTACACAAGGGAAGGTAATCACAATGTTCGCTCTCTCTCTCTCTCTGTCTCTCTCTCTCTCTACCCCCCTTTTACTTCCCCGATCTCACTCCCCCTCTGCCTTTATCCTTCTCTCCGCCTCTGATCCCCTTCTCTATCTCTGCTCTCTCGCTCTTTCTCTCTCTCACTCTCTAAATAAAATTGGATTTGATTTGAAAAAAAAAACAAGAAAAAAAAACACAAGCATTTCGCTACACTCGCACTAACATCTGCTAACCATGTGTATGTGACAAATAAAATTTGATTTGATACCCTCCTCCTCTTCCTCTCTCAGGGTAGTTTTCCAGCACGGTATTATGTCCAGAACACGTCCCATGACTCGTGCTGCCTGGATAGTAACTACCAGGCCTTCCTGTTGGTGGATGATGGGAGTGTAGGCCAGCGGGGAGGGGAAACGGCCTTCCGGGCCAAGATGGAGGACTACATCTCCCACCAGCGCACAGGCATCTGGGGTGAGACTCAGTAGTTACATGCACGCACACATGCGCATAGATACACACACCCACACTTATAAGACTAGCCCCCAGGTGTACAGGTGGCGTGCAATATGTTTAAGCCACCCATTTAATGTGTACTTCTGTATGTTCAGATCAACAATATTACTTTTCTTATCAGTGTTAAGCTAAGGCTTGAGGCTAAGCCGTAATGAGCATTAAAGGGGACCACTGAATGGTGACTCCTTGTTTGCGGTTGGAAAATGCGACTAGATGTAATTCAATCAGTAGAACCACAGTCATGTTGATAGCTAGATGCGATAAAGCCCATATCCTATTGCAACATATTTACAAAACTTGATTTCATTCTCATAACGTTCGAGTATGAGTTTTCACATGTACCAACGTCCTTTGCGATATGATATAACCTTTAATACTCTGTGATGCTCGTGTAACTCTTTTGTATTGCTTATATTCGGTGGGTGATTTATACATTTCAGGAAGTAAGACTAAAAGTTCATCCAAAGTTGAAGTCATCTGGCAAACAACCCATGGGAGTTTATTTTGTTTCTGTTGACATCATGACCATACAAGGCAATCTCCTCCTCTTTTTTGTGTAGCATCCCTTTTTTTTCTTTTTTTTAGGAAATACATTTGACTCACTGATCCAAACCCATGATGCCTGTGGAAAAATATATATTCTTATAAATATTCTTATGAGTGGTAAATCATGAAACATTTATGGACATTCACTATGACATCTGATCAATGACTCATGACTAAAAACTTGATTTTATGGACTTCTCCCATTTGTCCTACACCCCTTCCCTGTACCTGTTTTCCAGGCAGTGGCAGTATAGATGTCCCTGTATTGTGTATGCTCATCTCAGGGGACGCTGCCATGCTGGAGGTAAGCTATGGCAACATCACTATCATCACTATGACTTACTTTACTTTTCATGACATCACTAGGCCTATAGTACATTACTGTGCATGACCAGAACATTCTTGTTAATCCCTCTTTCTCTCTCTCCCTTCCCTTTTGAAATTCCCTTTCCCTCTTATCTCTCCTTCTTTGACTTTCTCTCACTCTCTTTTCTGCTTTTCGCCCTCCCTCCCTCAGAGGGTGGATCTCTCTCTGAAGAAGGCTACTCCCTGGCTGGTGTTGAATGGTTCTGGTCCAGCGGCGGATCTCATCTGTGAGCTGCTGGATGCACTGTCAGCCGGGCCCATGAGCCCCCCCTCTCCCCAACCAGAGGGTGAGGGGAGCGAGAAGACCAGTGCGGAGCTGCGCGACAGAGCCCGTGAGAGGGTCCGGAGACACTTCCCTGCCAAGGCAGACCTGGAGAAGCTTGTGGACAGGGTGAGTGTGTATGTGTGTGTGTTTTATGTTATTTGTCACGTGCACTGTTTACAGCAGGTATAAAAGGTACAGTGAAATGCTTGTTCGCTGGCTCCCACAACATTGCAGTACAATAATCAATAAGATGAAGTAACAAAAAAAAGTAATAGAAGAGGTAGTATGCATAGTAATGTGTGTGTTTGTGTGTGTCTGTATTTAAGCAAAAAGGCCTGGGGGATGTGGTATATGACCAAAATACCATGGCTAAGGGCTGTTCTTATGCACGACCCAACAGGGAGTGCCTGGACACAGCCCTTAGCTGTGGAATATTGGCCATATATCACAAACCCCCGAGGTGCCTTATTGGTATTATAAACTGGTTACTAACATTATTAGAGGAGTACAAATAAACGTTTTGTCATACCCATGGTATACGGTCTGATATAGCACGGCTTTCAGCCAATCAGCATTCTGGGCTCAAACCACCCAGTTTATAAAAGTGTGTATACATGTACAAGCATCCACACGCCTGTCTATGGGTGTTGGTGTGTGAAAGAGAAAGCAAGTTTGAGTGAGTAAGTGATTAAGTGACTGTCATACTGCTCATCTCTTTCTTTTTCTCTTCCTCCCCCAAGGCTCTGAGTATCTATAAAAACAGAGATCTGATCACAGTGTTCCACGGGGAGCAGGAGAGTTCTGATGATTTTGACACAGTGCTACTGAAGGCTCTCGTCAGAGGTAGGGGTGCGTGTGTGTGTGCGCGCGTGTGTGTATGGAGTGTGTGCATTTGCTATCTGTTGAGAGATATGTTGAACATGATCCTGGTCAAACTAATGTGGTGGTTAATTTCTTTACTATCAAATGAGGAGAGAAACTTATCACGCAAGTCAGAGTTATACTTAAACTAAATCTATATTTACTTATTAATAACGGAGCAGGTCAATACAACACACACATACAAAGTGAATTGATTGAGTGCTCTGGGATAATGATGGGTGGTCGATGAATCACCCTCAGATATTCCGTTGAGAGCCCAGAGAAAAAGAATACAACACCTTTTTATAGCAAAGTAACTACATCCTCCTGAATGTTCATGACAAACAACAGATGTATGGAATGGGTCACAAGGTTAAGGTTTGTATGAAAGATACTAATAATTCACATCAGACAGTGTCTGCTGTAAAGACTGTTCTCATTGTGTAGAAACCAGGGTCTGGCTCTAAGCCATCTCTTCCTCCCATGAATGGCATGTGGCCTCAGGCATCGTACATCTACTGTCAGCATTAAGCCCCCAGAGACCCATTCTCAGTAGAACACACATAGATTAAAGTGTTCTAAGAACCCCATATTCTGTTGCATAAAACAACCATTTGATGCAATAACAGTATTTATAACATCATCTTGTAATTTCTCTCACACTAATCATTCGTTCTATGTATTGTTCTGTCAGCCAGTAAACGTGTGTCCAGCGATGCCAGTGAGTACACAGAGGAGCTGAAGCTAGCAGTAGCCTGGAACAGGGTGGACATCGCTAAGAGTGAACTCTTCAACGGAGACATCCAATGGAAGGTGAACTGCTAATGCCCCTGTTTAAGGAATGTATTATATTCAAAACAGGCAGGCAGAACAGACAGACAGACAGGCAATCCGCTTCTCAAATTGGAAATGTAACAATATAGAGAAAATAGGCTGGTGGAGAAGGGAAGTTGGAAATCGATTCAATTCGTGAAGTGTTCCTTAATTTTCTCAATAGTATTGTTTAAACTTTGACAGACAGACAGATCGACAGATAGACATGTTTATAAAAAAACACCATTCTCTCCTCCCGCAGTACGAGGACCTGGAGGACTCCATGACGGATGCGCTGATCAACGACAAGCCCCAGTTCATACGTCTCTTCAACGAGAACGGCCTCAACATCCTGGACTACCTAACCTACAGGCATCTGGAGGTCCTGTACCGCTCGCTGCCCGACAGTTCTCTGGCCTTCACTCTGCTCCAGCGGCTTCTCACAGAGAGACAGGGCCTGGCCATATGCTCCCCGAAAGAGGCCTTAGCCCTCAAGAGCCCCCAGAACCCCCTATCAGGACCCTCCTCTGTCAAAGAGCTCAGCTTGTATGAGGTGAGGAGGGGTAAAGGCTGTTGCGGTGACTATATTACCCCCACACCGGCGGTCACGAGTCATGAAGGCTTTCCACGTGACCGTTTAGGTTTCTCCTAGCTCTGATGCTGCTGATGGTCATTAGTAGCCTACCAAACTTGCTAACTGCCTGGTACTCAGCACTCTATTGTCCCTCTAATTACTCTGACATCAATACAAATGTAATCAAAAATTGAATTAAACACTTCATGTTGCGCAACATTTATATAGTCTATGCAATTGTGAAAGAAAACAGAGTGGGCCTCTATTAAAAAGAGGAGGATCCCATCAGCTTTCTATAGGCTAGGCTAGACCTACTATATTTATTTCTTAACTTTCCTAATATTAAGCACATTGCTTGTCTTTACAGCAGGAGTATAGCCTACCTGGCTGGTATGAAAATGAACCACGGGAAAAGCGTCCTCCATTCGCTATTTAAGTGAATAGATTACATTTATTTTTTTCCCTGCCTGTGTTTCGAGACAGGTGCATGATAATGGTCCATTCTAAATCACATTTACATTACATTTAAGTCATTTAGCAGACGCTCTTATCCAGAGCGACTTACAAATTGGTGCGTTCACCTTATTTGACACATATATTATTTAGTATATGTAAAGACGAGATTAAATAGAATAGTCTGATGGGTGACAATATTAGCCTATCACTTGTGAATGATATGTTATCACTTCTGAATGATGCCCAATGTAAGGCAAGAAACAATGCCTTTTTTTGCGACTTTTTCGAATCATAGTCGCACATCGCATGTAGCCTAGCCCATAGGCCTATATGTGTCCAAATAACTTCTTAAAATTAAGCACATTAATTCGCTTTACGAATAGTGTAGAGCCTAACTGGCATACATAAGCAGCGCGTGAGTTTCGAGTTTCAAGTTTGGGGAAGATCATTTTCACCATTAAAATGCACCTTTATAATTAAAGCATTACATGCATAATCGCATTTGCGGTCACTTTTGATAATGGTTGTTTCCACTAATGGAACATTCGCGCTTATAGCCTACTGCAGTGTGCGCATTGCTGCGCGTATAATGTGAAGAAATAGCCTAATGTTGTATCACATTTTAAGCTAAACGTTCTGATCTGTTGCGTCAGCCTCATTGCATCATTTTTATTTATTTTTATTCTAGTGGTTGTATTCATTTGGTTCTATCGCATCCCACAACTGTCCCAGACTATGTTTGGAGTATTTATTTCTCGCACAGAATAGAATAGGTTAACTTTTGTACTATCGGGATAGTAGATTGATTTAGGCTAGTGCTTTTTCTGTTTGTTTAGGCTTACTCATCTTGTTGGCTGACGAAAAGGCATGGATTTTTTTTAGGGGGCATTACGACCACACAAAGGGGATGCCGCCGGGAAATGCGAGGCATTATCAAGTGCTTGTCAAATTGTGAATGAGAGACTGATGACGTGTGTACAGCCTGCACAATAAACAAAGCAGAGCTCATGCCTTTCAAGCTACTTTTTTCAAATCATCATTAGAGTCATATCATGCAGCATTACAATGTATTCAAAATGTAAATATATAGCCCAACTGAAGTTACATTAATAACTCTAAATTAAGCATACAGGAGTACCTATTTCTTTGTTAATCGCTCAACACAGAATAGCAGCAGGTGCGCACTCCCTCAAATCCTTTGGAGAAAATATCCTTTCTATTTTATTGAGCTTTGTTCAATTGTATTTTTCATACTATAAAATAAAATAATGCCACGGAATTCTAACCAAATCTTGTCTGCTAAATGAACTAGTGTAGCCCACAGCCATATGGCATAGCCAGATCAGGACCTAACCTAAGGACAATTCAGAGTAAGCAATTCTGTTCTTCTGAAATAGACAACATTTTCTTAATTTCATGTTTCTTTAGACCTGTCTAAAATAAATTATGGATTTATTATGGAGGTGTGGGCTATATTACATGGATGTATTAAACTTTTTTAAATGTAGATGTTCCAAAGATCTGCATCAGTGGCTTGTAGGCCCTGTGTGGAAGCCAGGAGATGCTAAATGTGTTATTTAATTAACGGTCAATTACCGTGAGACCGACAGTTATTTGCTTGACTATCACCGGCTGACGAAATTTCATGACCTCCACAGCATTTTATTTTATGCTATAGAAATTACTAGGTATTTATTGAGAAATTACATGGTCAATTGATAAAATAGGAGGGGTCAAAGGGAAGGTATGGCGTCATTCGCTGTGTATGGAGTTAAAACGCAGTTGATCGAATTTAGGTGTTTTGTTTGATAATCTGCTTGAACTATTTAGTCATCTCAGTTCTATGTGACTTCCTCTCGCCTCTCCCTCCAGGTGTCACGGCTTTTATGGGACATCCTGGGAGATGTGTGTGAGCCCTTCTACTACAGTCTTCTCGGTTTGGACCAGAGCGCCAGCACCAGGAGAGCACTGAAGGTAGTGTCTGCCCTAGCTGCATTCCAAATGGCACTCTATCCAAGCAGCGGACCTCGAAGCTAGTTCCACTGCTTTTTAAAAATTGTTCCCCTCTAATCAGGGACTGATTTAGACCTTGGACACCAGGTGGGTGCAACAAATTATCAGGTAGAACTATATTCTATTGGTAGAACAGAAAACCAGCCGGCTCCGGACCTCGTAGGGTAAGAGTTGAAAACCCCTGCCCTATACACTTCGATAAAAAGGTGCTAAATAGAACCATATAGGGTTCTTCGGCTTGTCTCCATAAGGTAACACTTTTTGGAGCAAAGGTAGAACCCTCTATGAAGGGTTATTCTTAGAACCTATAAATGGTTCTACCGAGAACCATTTTATCATCTAAATGTTCTCCTTAGAACCCTCGATGAAGGGTTCTACCGGGAACCCTTTCATTTTTTAAGGGTTCTTCCTAGAACCCTCTATGAACTGTTCTACCAAAACCCCTTTAATCTTTGAAGCTTAATTAAATAGTACCCATAAAACACCAGTCTCAACATCAACAGCGAAAAGGCGACTCCAGGATGCTGGCCTTCTAGGCAGAGTTGCAAAGAAAAAGCCATATCTCAGACTGGCCAATTAAAAGAAAAGATTAAGATAGGCCAGCATCCCAGAGTCGCCAGTTGACATTGAGACTGGTGTTTTGCGGGTACTATTTAATGAAGCTGCCAGTTGAGGACTTGTGAGGCGTCTGTTTTTCAAACTAGACACTCTAAAGTACTTGTCCTCCTGCTCAGTTGTGCACCGGGGCCTCCCACTCCTCTTTCTATTGTGGTTAGAGCCAGTTTGCGCTGTTCTGTGAAGGGAGTAGTACACAGCGTTGTACGAGATCGGCAGTTTCTTGGCAATATCTCGCCTGGAATAGCCTTCATTTCTCAGAACAAGAATAGACTGAAGAGTTTCAGAAGAAAGTCCTTTGTTTCTTGCCATTTTGAGCCTGTAATCGAACCCACAAATGCCGATGCTCCAGACACTCAACTAGTCTAAAGAAGGCCAGTTTTATTGCTTCTTTAATTAGGACAACAGTTTACAGCTGTGCTAACATAATTGCAAAAGCGTTTTCTAATGATCAATTAGCCTTTTAAAATGATAAACTTGGATTAGCTAACATAATGTGCCATTGGAACACAGGAGTGATGGTTGCTGATAATGGGCCTCTGTACGCCTATGTAGATATTCCATAAAAAATCTGCCGTTTCCAGCTACAATAGTAATTTACAACATTAACAATGTCTACACTGTATTTCGGATCAATTTGATGTTATTTTAATGTACAAAAAAAATGTATTTTCTTTCAAATACAAGGAAATTTCAAAGTGACCCCAAACTTTTGAACGGTAGTGTAGGTACAGTTAAAAAAAAATTCTCACACCTATCTTTTTAAACGTATCAGATTATTAAAACTCCTGATGTTGAAGATTTAACACTGAGGTAAACACTTGTGCTCAAGAACTATAAAACTATGAAAAATATATATAAAAAAGCTCATTTAGATTCAGAACAGTGTATGTAGAACCCTTCTTGCCTTTTAAATAATCACTCTTCCCATAAAGAATCATCAAAGAACCCTCTCTTCAAAAAACAGTTCTAGATAGAACCCTTTGCCTTACAAAGAACCCTCCGTTTCCAAAATGGGTCCTAAAGAGGAAAACAGTTCTTGGTAGAACCCAATCCCCCGACAAATAACTATTTAGAACCCTTTTTTTCTAAGTGCACTACTTTTGACCAGGATCCATGAATTACAAATGCATCTGTTCTCAATGACAAGGTCTACTTATTCATGTTATAGAGTAGACTCCACTCCACCAATATAGTTGAATTATCAACACTGCTAAAGTTATACCACTGCTTACCTTGCCATAGAATGTAACTGTGACTGCTGTGCTGTGCTAACCAAGCTGTATTCATCTCTCTCGATCTCCCACTCTTTATATCTCTCCCCACTCAGCAAGTGAATAAGTTGTTGCAGGGGGATTGTTCGTACAGGGAGCAGAGCTGTCTCTATCCGTGGGCCTCTCTGTTCATCTGGGCCGTGCTGCAGAACCGCAGCGAGATGGCCGTCTACTTCTGGGAGATGGTAATTTATTTATTCATTGTTTTATTTAACCTTTATCTGACCTGGTAAGTCAGTTAATAATGTATGGGAACAGGCAGCTGTAATGACAATGACAACCAGAGGGCTCCTGGCTATAGAATATTTCATGTATCATGTTTGTCTTTATCTGTTGCCTAGTACTGTCTTTTTGCCAGCTAGGTCCATCTACTTTAAGCACTGCCTTTCTTCCCAGTAGCCTACTTGGTGTGTGAACTGCTGACTGCTATTAACCTGAAGATGATTGTTCAAATCAAATGTTATTGGTCACATATTCAGCAGATGTTATTGCGGCTGTAGTGAAATGATTGAGTTCCTAGCTCCAACAGTGCAGTAGTATCTAACAATTCACAACAACGCACACACAATTCTAAAACTAAAAGAATGGAATTAAGAAATATATAAATATTAGGACGAGCAATGTCGGAGTGGCATTGACTAAAATACAGTAGAATAGAATACAGTATATACATATGAAATGAGTAAAGCAGTATGTAAATATTATTAAAGTGACTAGTGTTCCATTATTAAAGTGGCCAGTGATTTCATGTCTATGTATATAGGGCAGCAGCTTCTAAGATGCAGGGTTGAGTAACTGTGTGATACCCGGCTAGTGATGGCTATTTAGCAGTCTGATGGCCTTGAGATAGAAGCTGTTTTTCAGTCTCTTGGCCCCAGCTTTGATGCACCTGTACTGACCTCGCCTTCTGTATGGTAGCGGGGTGAACAGGCCGTGGCTCGTGTGGTTGATGTCCTTGATGATCTTTTTGGTCTTCCTGTGACATCGGGTGTTGTAGGTGTCTTGGAGGTTCGGCAGTGTGCTCCCTGTGATGCGTATGGCAGAACGCACCACCCTCTGGAGAGCCCTGAGGTTGCGGGCGGTACAGTTGCCGTTCCAGGTGGTGATACAGCCCGACAGGATGCTCTCAATTGTGCATCTGTAAAAGTTTGTGAGGGTCTTAGGGGCCAAGTCACATTTCTTCAGCCTCCTGAGGTTGAAGAGGCGCTGTTACGCCTTCTTCACCACATTGTCTGTGTGGGTGGACCATTTCAGATTTTCATTGATGTGTACGTAGAGGAACTTGAATCTTTCCACCTTCTCCACTGCGGTCCCATCGATGTGGATAGGGGCGTGCTCCCTCTGCTATTTCCTGAAGTCCATGATCAGCTCCTTTGTTTTGTTGACGTTGAGGGAGAGGTTAATTTTTCCTGGCACCACTCTGCCAAGGCCCTCACCTCCTCCCTGTAGGCTGTCTCGTCATTGTTGGTAATCAGGCCTTCTACTGTGTCATCTGCAACTTGATGATTGAGTTCGAGGCCTGCGTAGTCACGCAGTCATGGGTGAAGAGGGAGTACATGAAGGGGCTGAGCACGTACCCCGTTTGTGTTAAGGATCAGCGAAGTGGAGGTGTTGTTTCCTACGTTCACCACCTGGGGGCTGCCCGTCAGGAAGTCCAGGATCTAATTGCACAGGACGGGTTTCAGACCCAGGGCCCCAAGCTTCATGATGAGTTAGGAGGGTACTATGGTGTTGAAGGCTCAGCTATAGTCAATGAGCAGCATTCTTACATAGGTATTCTTCTTGTCCAGATGGGATAGGGCAGTGTGCAGTGCGATGGTGATTGCATCGTCTGTGGATCTATTGGGGCGGTAAAGCAAATTGAAGTGGGTCTACGGTGTCAGGTAAGGTAGAGGTGATATAATCCTTAACTTGCCTCTCAAAGCACTTCATAAAGACAGAAGTGAGAGCTACAGGGCGGTAGTCATTAAGTTCAGTTACCTGTTCTTTCTTGGGTACAGGAACAATCGTGGACATCTTGAATCAAGTGTGAACAGCTGACTGGGATAGGGAGAGATTGAATATGTCCGTAAACACCCCAGCCAGCTGGTTTGCCCATGCTCTGAGGATGCGGCTTGGGATGATGTCTGGGCCGGCAGCCTTGCGAGGGTTAACAAGCTTAAATCTCTTACTCACGCCAGCCATGGAGAACGAGAGCCCCCAGCCCTTGGGAGTGGGCCGCGCTGGGGGCACTGTGTTATCCAGGTGCCCTTAGAGAGTCCCTATATGAGCTTGATACCTTGATAAGCTCATTGCCTGACGATGTCTCACCTCTCTCCGTACTTCAACCTCCCGACGTCTGCCTTCGATTCATTTCTTTACAACTCCTTGCTTCTTTTGACTTCACCCTTTTCCAGTCCCCTCCCACTCACAAGGCAGGCAATACGCTTGACCTCATCTTTACTAGAGGCTGTTTGCCTACTAATCTCACTGCAACCCTCTCCAGGTATCTGATCACTACTTTGTTTCTTTTTCTGTCTCCCTTTCCTCCAACCCTAGCCACTCAGCCCCTGCCCAGATGCCCAAGTGCCATTACAATCTTCGCTCTGTATCTCGCACTATTCTCTCCTCTTCATCCTGTCTTCTCTCCCCTTTCTGCTAAATCCTTTTCCCTCCTGTCTCCTGACTCTACCTCTTCAAACCTCCTCTCCTCCCTTTATGCATCCTATGACTCGCACTGTCCCCTTTCCTCCCGGCCAGCTTGGCCTTTCCCTCCTGCTCCGTGGCTAAGTGCCTCATTGAGAGCTTACAGAACAGGGCTGCGGGCAGCTGAGCAAAAATGGATCCAAACTAAACTTCCGGAGGACCTATCATCCTTTCACTCTCTCCTATCTACCTTGTCTTCCTCTGTGTCCACTGCTGTGTCCACTTTCTATCACTCTAAATTTCAAGCTTCTGCCTCTACCAGGAGAGATGATGTGGAGAGGATGTACTCTCACTACTGGTGTCCCCCAGTGCTCGGTTCTAGGCCCTCTCTTCTTCTCTCTATATACCAAGTCACTTGGCTCTGTCATATCCTCACATGGTCTCTCCTATCATTAATATGCGGCTGGCACTCAACTACCTTTCTCCTTCCCCTCGTCTGACACTCAGGTGTCGACACGCATCTCTGCCTGGCAGATATCTCAGCTTAGATGTTGGCCCACCACCTCAAGCTCAACCTCAACAAGATTGAGCTGCTTTTCCTCCCGGGGAAGGCCTGCCTGCTCCAAGACCTCTCCATCACAGTTGACAACTCCACTGTGTCCCACTCCCAGAGTGCAAAGAACCTTGGCATAACCCTGGACAACACCCTGTCGTTCTCTACAAACATCAAAGCAGTGACTCACTCTTGCAGGTTAATGATCGACAACATCCCCGCTTGTGCCATCAAACCCCTGCATCTTACGTGAACACCAGCCCGCCTGGTGTTCAACCTTCCCAAGTTCTCCCATTTCACTCTACTCCTCCGCACACTTCACTGGCTTCCAGTTGAAGCCTGCATCCACTACAATACCATGGTACTTGCCTATTGAGCAGCAAGAGGAACTGCCCTTCCCTACCTTCCGGCTATGCTCAAACCCAACACCCCAAACCGAGCACTTCGTTCTGCCACATCTGGTCACTTGGCCCTCTCATCCCTATGGGAGGGCAGCTCCCGCTCAGCCCATTCCAAGCTCTTGTCTGTCTTGGCACCCCAATTGTGGAACCCTATCCATCTTTCCGAAAACATCGACCTCTTAAAAGTGTATCTTAAATACACTTTGTCCCATCTATCTATGTTAAGATGAATGCACTAACTGTAAGTCGCTCTGGATCAGTGTCTGTTAAATAACTAAAATGTCAATGTAAATACTTTAAGTTAAACTAATCTGTAGAAAAATGTATTAATTTATGAATGCACAGACTAATTTTAGCATTGATCTCTCCCCTTTTTATATCCACTTCCCTCTCTCTCTCGCTTTCTCTCCCTCTCCCCCATGCTCTCTCTGCTTCTCTCCCCCTCTCCTCCAGGCAGGGGAGTCTGTCCACAGTGCTCTGGCAGGCTGTAAGATTCTGAGGGAGCTGTCTAAGCTGGAGAGTGAGACAGAGACCAAGCTCTCTATGAAGGAGCTGGCCCAGAAGTTTGAGAACTTGGCCCTTGGTGGGTTAGCCTTGTCCTGGCTGTGTGTTTGTACTGTGAGGATGTCAATGTAGTGGTTATCAACTCTGTTATGCATACATGTGAGCTGCTTGTATTTTCTGAGTGACGGTTACCCCATAATGCTTTGTAGCAGTTCCGCATCGGACCGCAAGGGACCACCTGTTCTGAAAGTCTGCTGGACGGCATCCCAGTCTGGGACCATTCACATTGCTTTCACACTCAATGTCTTTAAGATGAGGACTGAAGCAAATCAATCCGCACTCCTAATGGGAAACCTAATGTGAAAACCTGTGACCCGTTTCTTCTCTCTTTAGAAGTCTTCAGTGAGTGAGTGTTAACCCTTTAATCCTCTCTCTAGACGTGTTCAGTGAGTGCTACCAGAGCAGTGAGAGCCGCTCTTTCACCCTCCTTATAAGGCAGTCTCCGGTGTGGGGCAAAGCTACCTGTCTACAGATGGCCACCTCAGCCGACGCCCGCCACTTCTTCAGCCACGATGGCGTGCAGGTCTGTACTAAACTCAGGGGTCAGAGGTCAAGGTGTGTGTGTTTGTGTGTGTGTGCATGCATACGTGTGTGTGAATCTTGAATCATATCAAATATTTATCACATACTTCGTAAACAACCGGTGTAGACTAACAGTGAAATGCTTACTTACGGGTCCTTTTCCAACAAGATGAAGAGTTAAAGATAAAACATGTAATAATCTGTGTGTGATCTGTGTTCACATTAATCTTTATAAAACTAACCAGCCCCTTAGATTTCCAAAGTGTGTGTGTTAGAACATGGAGGGGGGTTAATTGAAGTTTCTCAGTACCAACTCTGCTACTACCTCTTCCTCTGGCAGTCTCTGCTGTCTCAGATCTGGTGGGGAGACATGAAGAGGAGCACGAAGGTCTGGAAACTGGTCCTCTCCTTCTTCTTACCCCCCCTCATCTACACCAACCTCATCAGCTTTAGGTTAGTGTCTGTCTGTCTGAAAGTGTCCAATCCATTAAATGTGAAATATGTAGAAGTCACACCACCATTTTCTGGTTGCAGGAATTCTAATACTTAGCATAATTTCCGTTTATGTGACAAAACAAGCAATGTGTAGTGTAGAGAATCATTGTACCATCTAAACTGCTGTGAAATATATTTGAATTAACCAAAAATATAGTATTGTCAGCTGTTTGAAGCTGGAGTACAAAATGTAAAGTAAAATACGTAAAAACAAAACGGAAGAACGGGAAGCATAGAAATAGCGTACATAGATGAGATCTATCGCTTCTTAGACTTGCTTTCAATGAGAATTACATATCTATAACTCACATTTCTATGTGGATTTGGTCAGGTCACCCAAAAAGTTACATATTTATGCATAATAAGCATTAAGATACAGAGAAGAGATTGGTTACCCACATGACAAAATACTACAGTTTACTATAATATTTACTATAGAATTCGGCAGTAAACTTTAATATATTGTAGAATACTATATACAGTACTACACACTGTAGTATCCCTTGATCATGTGTAGTACTTAACTATATCATTTTGTTGTATAATGTAGACTACTATCGTAAATACTACAGTAATGTCCTCAAACAACAAAAGCACAGTCTGCAAAAACAAAGATAATAAAATATAAACACTACAGTATAATACAGTCTGCAAAAACACTACAGTAATTACTATAGTATAAACAAAAACATTTTACTACAGTATTTATACTATAGTAAACTGCGAATGGGGTGGCAGGTAGCCTAGTGGTTACAGCATTGGACCAGTAACCGAAAGGTTTGCTAGATCGAATCCCCGAGCTGACAAGGTAAAAATCTGTCGTTCTGCCCCTGAACAAGGCAGTTAACCCACTGTTAACTGTAAATAAGAATTTGTTCTTAACTGACTTGCCTAGTTAAATAAAGGTGAATAAAAATGACAAATATATTTAAAAAGTACTATCGTATACTACAGTTATATCTGCAAAAGCGCTATAGTCAAGGCCGAGACCGAAAAAATGTGAGTTCAAGACCATGATTGTAATTGTGTCAAATGTCACCATAATAACAGTTCAAAATGTCCAGTATTTATGTGTTCATACACAATATATACAAAATGATGTGGACACCCCTTCAAATTAGTGGATTCGGCTTGTTCAGCCACAATCGTTCCTGAAAAATCAAGCACAGCCATGCAATCTCCATAGAGCAGTAGAATGGCCTTACTGAAGAGCTCAGTGACTTTCAACGTGGCACTGTCATAGGATGCCACCTTTCCAACAAGTCAGTTTGTCAGATTTATGCCCTGCTAGAGCTGCCCCGGTCAACTGTAAGAGTTGTTATTGTGAAGAGCAAACGTCTAGGAGCAACAATGGCTCAGCCACGAAGTGGTAGACCACACAAGCCCACAGAACGGGACCGCCGAGTGCTGAAGCAGAGGAGAAATAATGGCCCGGGGCTTTTTTTCACTGTTTGAGCTAGGCCACTTAGTTCCAGTGAAGGAAAATCTTAATGCTACAGCATACAATGACATTCTAGACTATTCTGTGCTTCCAACTTTGTGACAACAATGTGGGGAAGGGACTTTCCTCTTTCAGCATGACAATGCCCCCGTGCACAAAGCGAGGTCCCTACAGAAATGGTTTGTCGAGATCGGTGTGGAAGAACTTGATTGGCTTGCACAGAGCCATGACCTCAACCCCATTGAACATCTTTGGGATGAATTGGAATGCAGACTGCGAGCTAGTTCTAATCGCCTAACATCAATGCTCTTGTGGCTGAATGGAAGCAAGTCCCCGCAGCATTGTTCCATCTAGCCTTCCCAGAAGAGTGGAGGCTGTTATAGCAGCAAAGGGGAGACCAACTCCATGTTAATGCCCTTAATTTTGTTATGAGATGCTCGACAAGCAGGTGTCCACATACTTTTGGTCGCATGTAGTGTATTTGACCGAGAACCTCGATCCGGTCTTATATTGCAAAATTAGAAATTGTGTTTGTTCTTTTTACATTGGAAAAAAGTATAGACTCATAGCTAAAAAATGGTATATCATACACTGCAGTTGAGGAACAATGGGAAAGTAATTCTGCTTTGAAAGTTGATAAACTTGTAAACTCACTTTTGAGAAAATTGCCCTTGAATGTTTGGTACACCTACTGGAGAGCTCTTTGTCTAAACCTATTCAGCATCTTTCACACCTTCTTAAGCCTTAGCCCCACCCATCTCATTAAGGATTCACATGTGAGGCCATGTAATAAACAGAGTGAGTAAGGTAGTGTAGCAAACAACCAAAGATTTCAAGACTAAAAGTGGTAAAAGTAGTAGTCTACAATAAGGAAAAACTCCAGGTAAAAATATACTTTATCTAGTCCTTGGCCTATATCCTAATCTGACTTTGGTGCAGGTCATTTTGTTCTTCATATTACCATCTCTGTTTTTTTTGTCACATGCACAGGATACAGAAGGTGTAAATGGTCAAGTGAAATGGTTACTTGCATATTTGCATAGTAGTAATATCAAAAATAGAAAGTGTCCAGATAATTAACAAACAAAAAAAATATTAGACAATGCTTACCCAGACACGCTTATCTAAATTATAACCACCCCTCAGCTACATCTAGCTAAATGGAGGGGGCACTTTTGTCTAGATCTAGACGTGTACACATGTTATTGTCTAGAAATGTACACATGTTCATGAAATACAATAGATGGCCGTAGTCACCCCCAGACACACCTGGCTAACTTGATGAGTCATGTAATCATCTGGCGAAGTAGAGTCTTTTGTTTAGATTTTTAGCTAGCTAAAATGTATGTGCAGGGCACATACAAAAATAAATAGACTTTTCCTTCACCACCTATCTTACAATATCGTTCAAATCTTCAATTTGCAATGCTGGCCTATTTTCATCTTTGCTTCCCTTTCACTACAGGCTATCATTCACATTTTTTATACGTGGAGCGTTCCTTATTTTCCTCATATGGGGTGAATGTGAGAAATTGGAAGCTGGCGGTGAAACTGTCTGTCAGTCTATAATTTATTTCTCTCTCTCTCTCTCTCTCTCTCTCTCTCTCTCTCTTCTCTCTCAGGGAACATGAGGAAGAGGTGAGTTCGGAGGAGGAGGTACCTCTTGGTCGAGACACAGAGAGTCTGGACGGAGGAGATGCCACTATGCTCTCCCTCTCCGACTGTTGTGAAGTAGATGCAAGACAAATGCCTCTGCTGTGAAGTAGATGCAAGACAAATGCCTCTGCTGTGAAGTAGATGCAAGACAAATGCCTCTGCTGTGAAGTAGATGCAAGACAAATGCCTCTGCTGTGAAGTAGATGCAAGACAAATGCCTCTGCTGTGAAGTAGATGCAAGACAAATGCCTCTGCTGTGAAGTAGATGCAAGACAAATGCCTCTGCTGTGAAGTAGATGCAAGACAAATGCCTCTGCTGTGAAGTAGATGCAAGACAAATGCCTCTGCTGTGAAGACAAATTTGCCTGTTGTGAAGTAGATGCAAGACAAATGCCTAAGGCATGCAAACGTAAACACACGCACGCACGCACACACACACATACTCATCCATGTACACACACTAAGTAATTATTCCCATTCTTATCCTCTCAGGGAAGAGGATGTCGAGGAATATGCTGCTCTAAGGGACAATCTGAAAAGTGCCCCCTCCTCCAATCCCAAGAGGCCCTTCATATTGCTGCGCTGGAGGGAGTTCTGGTTTGCGCCTGTCACCTCGTTCCTAGGCAACGTGCTGATGTACTTCCTGTTCCTCATCCTGTTTGCTTATATCCTATTGTTGGACTTCAAGCCCCCGCCGCCTCACGGCCCGTCCACCTTAGAGTTTGTTCTATACTTCTGGGTCTTCACCATGGTCTGTGAGGAGATTCGACAGGTAGGATGCATCACATGTAAACAAAACACACACTCAAATACACACAGACAAGCACAGAACGTGTACAGGCAAGAACCTATACAGTCACCTCTAAATCTATTGGCACCAGTGATAAAGATTAGCTAAATAAATAATAGAAATACTAAGATTATTGGATGGTCAAAAAAATTGAAAAATCTATTATTTTATACTAATACAATTTATCAGAACATTTTATTTAGTTTAATAATCTAAAACAGATAAGTCAAAATTATTAAAATGACACAAAATGTGTTTCCATTTCCATTATATTTTAGTCATTCTTATCCAGAGTGACTTACAGAGGCAATTAGGGTTGCTCAAGGGCACCTCTGCATTTTTTCACCTAGTTGGCTTGGGGATTCGAACCAGCCCAACGCTCTTAACCACTAGGCTACTTGCTGCTCTAGCAATAGGTAGTAATCGATATTAATAGATAGTAATAATGTATAGTAATTAAGTAGTATTAGATCGTAATTCTACTTTTTTAAATTAATCTCATTTTAAGGAAATGTATTGTGGCCTTTTCATGACTTTCTGTTTCACTAGGCTATAAAAATGAGGTAATACGCATGTAAAATCATTTTGTCATTCATCACCGTGGCATAGAACTCACAAATGAAATGAGACACGGTTGTTGACTTTCTTAAATTAGGCAATGGGTACAAGAAACTACTGAAAACCAAAATATACTACTTATCACTATTAGGGCAACTATTAAGAAGTTTAAAACAACTGGAACAGTGGTTAACTTGTCTGGTAGAGGACCCAAGTGTATCTTTTCCCCACGCACAGTGAGGAAGATGTTCAGCAGGTAAAGAAAAGTCCAAGGGCCACAGTTGGAGAATTACAGAACTTGGTAAAAGATTGCCATAAAAAAAGCCTTTATTAAGAGCAACCAACAAATGTAAACACATGGAGAAGGGAAAGGGGATACGTAGTCACTGAATGCATTCAACCGAAAAAATTGTAACCACCGAAAGCCACCAGATTATCTACAGCTGATTTCTTGTTAAACCATCAATATTGGCTAAAATCACCTCAAAGCTGATCTCAATTGCAACCAGCATTGGCTACCGATATGCCTGCTCCCTAACACGGATGTCGGGTTATCTTTTAGTCCCCTTTTAGTCCTCACCTGGCTACCTCTACCCCGGTCAACAGCCCTGCGCTCCCCACAGCAACTCGCCCAAACCTCCCCCACTTCTCCTTCACCCAAATCCAGAGAGCTGATGTTCTGAAAGAGCTGCAAAATCTGGACCCCTACAAATCAGCCGGGCTAGACAATCTGGACCCTCTCTTTCTAAAATGATCTGCCGAAATGGTTGCAACCCCTATTACTAGCCTGTTCAACCTCTCTTTCGTATCGTCTGAGATTCCCATAGATTAGAAAGCTGCCGCGGTCATCCCCCTCTTCAAAGGGGGAGACACTCTAGACCCAAACTGCTACAGACCTATATCTATTCTACCCTGCCTTTCTAAGGTCTCAACAAACAGATTACCGATCATTTCGAATCTCACCGTACCTTCTCCACTATGCAATCTGGTTTCAGAGCTGGTCATGGGTGCACCTCAGCCATGCTCAAGGTCCTAAACGATATCATAATCGCCATTGATAATAGACATTACTGTGCAGCTGTATTCATTGTCCTGGCTAAGGTTTTCGACTCTGTCAATCAGACTTAACAGCCTTGGTTTCTCAAATGATTGCCTCGCTTGGTTCACCAACTACTTCTCCGATAGAGTTCAGTATGTCAAATCGGAGGGCCTGTTGTCTGGACCTCTGGCAGTCTCTATGGGGATGCCACAGGGTTCAATTCTTGGGCCGACTCTCTTCTCTGTATACATCGTTGATGTCACTCTTGCTGCTGGTGATTATTTGATCCACCTCTACGCAGACAACACCATTCTGTGTACCTCTGGCCCTTCGTTGGACACTGTGTTAACTAACCT
Source organism: Oncorhynchus nerka (assembly GCF_034236695.1). NCBI lineage: Eukaryota > Metazoa > Chordata > Actinopteri > Salmoniformes > Salmonidae > Oncorhynchus > Oncorhynchus nerka. The sequence goes on from NC_088421.1 coordinate 2,253,691, forward strand.
CCAAATGAGCTTCAATGCCATTACAACTCTCCTTCCGTGCCTCCAACTGCTCTTAAATGCAAGTAAAACTAAATGCATGCTCTTCAACCGTTCGCTGCCCGCAGCTGCCCGGCCATCCAGCATCACTACTCTGGACGGTTCTGACATATAATATGTGGACAACTACAAATACCTAGGTGTCTGGTTAGACTGTAAACTCTCCTTCCAGACTCACATTAAACATCTCCAATCCAAAATTAAATCTAGAATCGGCTTCCTATTTTGCAACAAAGCATCCTTCACTCATGCTTCCAAACATACCCTCGTAAAACTGACCATCCTACCGATCCTCAACTTCGGCGATGTCATTTGCAAAATAGCCTCCAACACTCTACTCAACAAATTGGATGCAGTCTATCACAGTGCCATCCGTTTTGTCACCAAAGCCTCATATACTACCCACCACTGCGACCTGTATGCTCTCGTTGGCTGGCCCTCGCTTCATACTCGTCGCCAAATCCACTGGCTCCAGGTCATCTACAAGTCTCTGCTAGGTAAAGCCCCGCCTTATCTCAGCTCACTGGTCACCATAGCAGTACCCACCCGTAGCACGCACTCCAGCAGGTATATCTCACTGGTCACCCCCAAAGCCAATTCTTCCTTTGGCCGCCTCTCCTTCCAGTTCTCTGCTGCCAATGACTGGAACTAACTGCAAAAATCTCTGAAGCTGGAGACTCTTACCTCCCTCACTAGCTTTAAGCATCAGCTGTCAGAGCAGCTCACAGATCACTGCACTTGTACATAGCTCATCTGTAAATAGCCCATCCAATCTACCTCATCCCCATAATGTATTTATTTATTTATATATCTTGTTCCTTTGCACCCCAGTATCTCTACTTGCACATGCATCATCTGCTCATCCTACCATTCCAGTGTTTAATTGCTATATTGTAATTACTACGCCACCATGGCCTATTTAAATAAAGTTGAAATAAACAATTGCAACCAACATTTTAAGACAATTTCCACCTCTGGTGGGTATTATCATCGGGAACCATTTTGATCCTGCAATTTTATCTGACGAAAGGTCATTTATCTATTTGACTGTCATTCCATACAACTGAAATAAAGTATATCCTTGCTTACCATGGCAAATCTACTGTGGCAAAAGTGATACAGCCTGGATATATATAACAAGACTGTTAAAGGAGCATAGCGCTGTGCACCAGAACGCTTATCGATGCATGTTTATTCTTGTATATTGAAATGGGGAGGATTGGGAAACGTAGATATTATTGTGATGGCCTATGAAATATGGCTGAAGTGAATTCTACCACTGCAGCAGTAGAGGCTGGTGGGGGAAGCTATAGTAGGATGGGCTCATTGTAATAGCTGGAATGGAATTAATGGAACGATATGGAAACCACATGTTTGACTCATGTTTCATTTATTCCATTCCAGCCATTACAATGAGCCAGTCCTCCTATAGCGCCTCCCACCAGCCTCCTCTGAACTGAAGTTAGCATTGTCAATGTGGGTGACATGGAGCTATTGGACTGGACTTAGCAGGAAAGGCCTTGAAGGAGAAAGTTTCCCAAACTGCAGCATATTAAGACATGTCTTTGTACTGTGTCCAAATGGATTTCAGATGCATCCCCAGACCCAGAGAAACCTGATGAATGCACTGATGAGAAGGATGATGTTAAACTTACTGACAGTGTGTCCCAAACGTCCAGCCGCAAGTCTAACAGGAGTTCACGGTCAGTTTTATCCTCCACATCCTCAGCCTGAATTCAAGCTGAAAGAGCAGCAGTAGTAACAAAGGCTGCTGCTCTCAAGTTAAAATACCATCTAGAGCAGGGATGGGCAACTGGCAGCCCTTTTGTAGGCCCACGGATCAATGTCCCCCCGTAAAAATAAGTTAGGGTCTCAACTTACTGTTGAGGGTTAGAGTAGTAGAGTACGAAATTTGATTGTGCATTAGCAGTTCTTCTCTTCGGTCAGTCTCTGATAGTCACTCAATTAGCCCATGTCAACAAACATTTTTTAGAAGGTAAATTAATCTCCTTGGCCAGCTATCTAAACTTGTAGTAACAATGGTCAAATTACCGACCGGGGGCCCCCGATCATCAGATAAAAACTCCACCATATGGCTAAATGTGTAGAATTGCAGGAAATTAGCTGTAAAACGGCACATTTTTCAATCTGCCCCCATGGCAAAATTTGTAGAATTTAGGGTTGTGACGGTAGGCTTACACATATTCATACTGAACAGTTCGGTACAGGGACCTTGGTTCGGTCCACACTATGAACCCAAATAAATACATAAAAAAATGAAAACACTAGGACTATAGGCTATGCCTACGATGTGTTGTAGGCCTCTTGAGTAAACCTGAGCTGAAAAAAACATTTCAGGCTATTCTGTTAAAACTACAGCCTATGCACACATTATAATCAACATTCAAATCTTAATTGGCGCATTTGTGAGGCACAACCGGGAATTAGTTCTGTAAAATGCCGAGTGGTGGGGTCTGTAAACCAGGAGGATTCTCCATTGTTGTGCTTTGTTGATTAACTTTTACAAAACAAAATAACCAAGTGGGATGCAGGAGTACCATTTCAATTTGTTTACGGCCGGTGTAGGCCGTCATTGTAAATAATAATTTGTTCTTAACTGACTTGCCTAGTTAAATAAAGGTTACAATTAAAATATATATTTACATGATACATCCGGTGTCCAGTGTCAGTTCGTCCCGGCATTGATTGATAGTACTGAGCTTCTGTTGTGCATTCTGGACATTTTGTGTTGCGGAGTACAGCTGGGACAAAGTAGGGCTTTAGTCCCACCCATCTCTTTAAGGATTCACGTGATGCCATGTGCTAAGCAGAGTGAGAAGTTTAGTAAACAACCAAAGATTTCAAGACTAAAAGTGGTAAAAGTAGTAGTCTACAATAAGGAAAAACTCCAGGTAAAAATATACTTTATCTAATCCTTAACCTATATCCTAATCTGACTTTGGTGCAGGTCATGTTGTTCTTCACATTCCGTCTCTGGTAAACACACACTATATCAAATAAAATCTCATTTGGGTCATGTGAACTAATTTGGGTCATGTGAACTAATTTGGGTCATGTGAACTAATTTGGGTCATGTGAAGGAAATGCTATAACCACTCCCCAGCCACATCTCGCTAAGTGGATGGGTCACTATTGTCTAGACATGTGCACATATTCAGGACATACAATAGATGACCATAATTGCCCCAGGATACACCTGGCTAACTTGATGGGTCACGTAATCATCTGATGAAGTGGAGTCTTTTGTTTAGACATCTAGCCAGCTATCTGAACAATGAACCTGCAAAATCCCAACTCATACCACAACCAATACAAATATTGTCGTAGCTGTAGTATGAATCTGCAGGTAGCTAAAGCTAACAACTAGGTTCAATGTTAGCTAGCTAACATTAGGCTATAGCTAGCAATGCAACTGGATTTCTGAATCTAATAATATTACTACACAGATCATACACGTACTGTAACGTTAGCAAGCAAGCCAGCAAGCTAATGTTTGCTAGCTAGTTAACTTGCTAGCTTCAGTGTCTTTAGATATTTTTGTCAGATGTTACTATGGAATACTGAAGTACAATTACAAACATTTCATAAGTGTCAAATGCTTTTATTGACAATTACATGAAGTTGATGCAGAGTCAATATTTGCAGTGTTGACCCTTCTTTTTCAAGACCTCTGCAATCTGCCCTGGCATGTTGTTAATTAACTTCTTGGCCACATCCTGACTGATGGCAGCCCATTCTTGCATAATCAATGCTTGGAGTTTGTCAGAATTTGTAGGTTTTTGTTTGTCCACCCGCCTCTTGAGGATTGACCACAAGTTCTCAATGGGATAAAGGTCTGGGGAGTTTCCTGGCCATGGACACAAAATATCAATGTTTTGTTCCCCGGGCCACTTAGTTATCACTTTTGCCTTATGGCAAGGTGCTCCATCATGCTGGAAACGGTATTGTTCATCACCAAACTGTTCCTGGATGGTTGGGAGAAGTTGCTCTCGGAGGATGTGTTGGTAACATTCTTTACTCATGGCTGTGTTCTCAGGCAAAATTGTGAGTGAGCCCACTCCCTTGGCTGAGAAGCAACCCCACACATGAATGGTCTCAGGATGCTTTACTGATGGCATGACACAGGACTGATGGTAGCGCTCACCTTGTCTTCTCCAGACAATCAGAAAGGGGATTCATCAGAGAAAATAACTTTACCCCAGTCCTCAGCAGTCCAATCCCTGTACCTTGTAGAATATCAGTCTGTCCCTGATGTTTTTCCTGGAGAGAAATGGCTTCTTTGCTGCCCTTATTGACACCAGACCATCCTCCAAAAGTCTTCGCCTCACTCTGCGTGCAGATGCACTCACACCTGCCTGCTGCCATTCCTGAGCAAGCTCTGTACCGGTGGTGCCCCGATCCCGCAGCTGAATCAACTTTAGGAGACGGTCCTGGCTCTTGCTGGACTTTCTTGGGTGCCCTGAAGCCTTCTTCACAACAATTGAACCGCTCTCCTTGAAGTTCTTGATGATACGATAAACTGTTGATTTAGGTGCAATCTTACTGGCAGCAATATCCTTGCCTGTGAAGCCCTTTTTTTGTGCAAAGCAATGATGCACGTGTTTCCTTGCAGTTAACCATAGTTCACAGAGGAAGAACAATGATTCCAAGCACCACCCTCCTTTTGAAGCTTCCAGTCTGTTATTCAAACTCAATCTGCATGACAGAGTGATCTCCAGCCTTGTCATCGTCAACACTCATACCTGTCTTAGCGATAGAATCAGTGACATGATGTCAGCTGGTCCTTTTGTGGCCGGGCTGAAATGCAGTGGAAATGTTTTGGGGGGGATTCAGTTAATTTGCATGGCAAAGAGGGACTTTGCAATTAATTGCAATTCATCTTATCACTCTTCATAACATTCTGGAGTATATGCAAATTGCCATCATACAAACTGAGGCAGCAGACTTTGTGAAAATTAATATTTGTGTCATTCTCAAAACTTTTGGCCACGACTGTACATATGAGACGAGTAATGCAAAATATGTAAACATTATTAGTGACTAGTGTTCCATTATTAAAGTGGCCTGTGATTTCAAGTCTATGTATATAGGGCAGCAGCCTCTAACGTGCTAGTGATGGCTATTTAACAGTCTGATGGCTGTTTTTCAGTCTCTCAGTCCCATCTTTGATGCACCTGTACTGACCTCACCTTCTGGAAAATATAGGGGTGAACAGGTAGTGGCTCGGGTGGTTGTTGTCCTTGATGATCTTTTTGGCCTTCCTGTAACATCAGGTGCTGTAGGTGTATTGGATGGAAGATAGTTTGCCCCCGGTGATGCGTTGGGCAGACCGCACCACCCTCTGGAGAGCCTTGTGGTTGCAGGTGGTGCAGTTGCAGTACCAGGTGGCAATACAGCCCAACAGGATGCTCTCAATTGTGCATCTGTAGAAGTTTGTGAGGGTTTTAGGTGCTAAGCTAAATGTCTTCAGCCTCCTGAGTTTGAAGAGGAGCTGTTGCGCCTTCTTCACCACACTGTCTGTGTGGGTGGAGCATTTCAGTTTGGCCGTGATGTGTACACTGAGGCACTTGAAGCTTTCCACTTTCTCCACTGCGGTCCTGTTGATGTGGATAGGGGGGTGCTCCATCTTCTGTTTCCTGAAGTCCACGATCAGCCTCTTTGTTTTGTTGATGTTGAGGGAGAGGTTATTTTCCTGGCACCACACTCCCAGGGCCCTCACCTCCTCCCTGTAGACTGTCTCGTCATTGTTGGTAATCAGGCCTACTGCTGTTGTGTTGTCTGCAAACTTGATGATTGAGTTGGAGGTGTGCGTGGCCACGTAGTCATTGGTGAACAGGGAGTACAGGAGGTGGCTGAGCACGCACCCTTGTGGGGCCCCTGTGTTGTGGATCAGCAAAGTGGGGGTGTTGTTTTCTACCTTCACCACCTGGGGGCAGCCTGTCAGGAAGTCCAGAACCCAGTTGCACAGGGCGGGGTTCAGACCCAGGGCCCCGAGCTTAATGATGAGCTTGGAGTGTACTATGGTGTTGAATGCTGAGCTGTAGTCAATGACCAGCATTCTTACATAGGTATTCCTCTTGTCCAGATCGGATACGGCAGTATGCAATGCGATGGTGATTGCATTGTCTGTGGATCTATTGGGGGGCGGTAAGCAAATTGAAGTGGGTCTAGGGTGTCATGTAAGGTAGAGGTGATATGATCCTTGACTAGTTTCTCAAAGCACTTCATGATGATAGAAGTGAGTGCTATTGGGCAATAGTCATTTAGTTCAGTTACCTTTGCTTTCTTGGGTACAGGAACAATGGCGGACATCTTGAAGCATGAAGGGACAGCAGACTGCAATAGGGAGAGATTGAATATGTCCATAAACACTCCATCCAGCTAGTCTGCGCATGCTCTGAGGACTCCGCTGGGGATGCCTCTGTGCCGGAAGCCCTGCTAGGGTTAACACGCTTAAATGTCTTACTCACGTCAGCCACGGAGATGGAGAGCCTACAGTCCGTGGTAGCTGGCCATGTCGGTGGCACAGTGTTATCCTCAAAGCGGGGCGAAGAAGGTGTTTAGCTTATCCGGAAGCAAGACTTCGGTGGCTGGTTTTCCCTTTGTAGTCCGTGATTATCTGTAGACCCTGCCACATATGTCTCGTGTCTGAGCTGTTGAATTGCGACTCCACTATGTCTCTGTACTGATGCTTTGCTTTTCCTCTGTACTTTGATTGCCTTGTGGAGGGAACAACTACACTGTTTGTATTCTGCCATATTCCCAGTCACCTTGCCATGGTTAAATGTGGTGATTTGCGCTTTCAGTTTTGCGCAAATGCTGCCATTTATCTACGGTTTCTGGTTTTGGTAGGTTTTAATAGTCACAGTGGGTACAACATCTCCTATACATGTCCTGATAAACGTAGTCACAGTATCCGTGTATTCGTCAATATTATTCTGAGGCTACCCGGAACATATCCCAGTCCACATGATCAAAACAATCTTGAAGCATGGATTCCGATTGGTCAGACCAGCGTTGAATAGTCTGTAGCATGGGTACTTCCTGTTTGAGTTTTTGCCTATATGAAGGGAGGAGCAAAATAGAGTCGTGATCAGATTTCCTGAAGGGAGGGTGGGGGAGGGCCTTGTAGGCATTTTGAAAAGTTGAGGATCAGTGGTCCAATGTTTTCTCAGAGCGAGTGCTACAGTCAATGTGTTGGTAGAACTTCGGTAGCGTTATCCTCAGATTAACTTTGTTAAAATCCCTGGCTACAATAAATACGGTCTCAGGATATGTGATTTCCAGTTTGCATAGAGTCCAGTGTAGTTCTTTGAGGGCCGTTGTGGTATCGGCTTGAGGGTGAATATATACGGCTGTGACTATAATCAAAGACAATTCTCTTGGGAGGTATTACGATTGGCATTTGATTGTGAGGTATTCTAGAATGGGTGAACAAAAGGACTTAAGTTTCAATATGTTATCACAATCTCACCATGAGTAGTTAATCATGAAACATATACCCCCACCCTTCTTCTTCCCGGAGAGATCTTTATTCCTGTCTACGCAATGAACTGAGAACACAACTGGCTGTACGGACTCAGTATATCACGAGAGAGCCATGTTTCCATGAAACAGACTATGTTACAATCCCTTATTTCTTTCTGGAAGGAGAACCTCGCCCTGAGCTTGTCAACTTTACTATCCAGAGACTGAACATTAGCGAGTAATATACTCGGAAACGGTGTGTGGTGTGTGGGCCTCCTGAGTCGGACTAGGAGTCCACTCCGAATTCCTCTTGGATCAGCCTCTGGAATCAGTTCTTTCCCGGTTGTATGTAATAACACCAAAACATTTCTGGGCTAGTAATGTAAGAAATACATTTTTTAAAATACTGCAGTGGCTTAGGAGCTAGAAGCTGCCCTAACTGTCGGTACCATCTCAACACCATCTTAACTGAGTCACACGTGACAAATCACTTGCGGTACGGTTTGGAAAAATAAAACATTAATTGCAGTGCCTTAAGAAAGTATTCATACACGTTGACTTATTCCACATTTTGTTGTGTTACAGCCTGAATTCAAAATGGCTTAAATTAATCTACACAAAACTCCATAATGACAAAGTGAAAACATGTATTTTGACATTTTTGCTTATTGTTTGAAAATCAAATACAGAAAATATCTAATTTACATACAGTACCAGTCAAACTTTTGGACACACCTACTCATTCAAGGGTTTTTCTTTATTTTTTACTATTTTCTACATTGTAGAATAATATGGTAGACATCAAAACTATGAAATAACACATATGGAATCATGTAGTAACCAAAAAAGTGTGAAACAAATTATATTTAATATTTTAGATTATCCAAAGCTGCCTTGATGACAGCTTTGGACACTCTTGGCAGACCCTTTGCTATGAGACTCGAAATTGAGCTCAGGTTCATCCTGTTTCCATTGATCATCTTTGACATGTTTCTACAACTTGATTGGAGTCTCTACCTGTGTTAAATTCAATTGATTGGAAATTATTTGTAAAGGCACACACCTGTCTATATAAGGTCCCACAGTTGACAGTGCATGTCAGAGCAAAAAAAAAGGTTGAAGGAATCGTCTGTAGAGGTCCGAGACAGGATTGTGTCGAGGCACAGATCTGGGGAAGGGTACCAAAAAATGTCTGCAGTGTTGAAGGTCCCCAAGAACACAGTGGCTTCTATCATTCTTAAATGGAATACATTTGAAACCACCAAAACTCTTCCTAGAGCTGGCCGCCAAGCCGAACTGAGGAATCAGAGAAGAAGGGCCTTGGCCAGAGATTGTGACCAAGAACCTGACCGTCACTCCGACAGAGCTCCAGAGTTCCTCTGTGGAGATGGGCGAACCTTCCAGAAGGACAACCATCTCTGCATCACTTCACCAATCAGGCCTTTATGGTAGAGTGGCCAGACAGAAGCCACTCCTCAGTAAATGGCACATGACAGCCCACTTGGAGTTTGCCAACAGGCACCTAGAGAACTTTCAGACCATGAGAAACAAGATTAAACTTTTTGGCCTGAATTCCAAGCGTCATGTCTGGAGGAAACCTGGCACCTTCCCTACGGTGAAGGATGATGGTGGCAGCATGCTGTGGGGATGTTTTTCAGTGGCAGGGACTGGGAGACTAGTCAGGATCGATATAAAAATGAATGGAGCAAAGTACAGAGAGGTCCTTGATGAAAACCTGCTCCAGAGTGCTCAGGACCTCAGACTGGGGCAAAGGTTCACCTTTTCAACAGGACAGCGACCCTAACCACACAGCCAAGACAACGCAGGAGTGGCTTCGGGACTCTGAATGTCCTTGAGTGGTCCAGCCAGAGCTTGGACTTGAACCCATCCCAACATCTCTGGAGAGACCTGAAAATAGCTGTGCAGCAACACCCATCCAACCTGACAGAACTTGAGAGGAGAAACTCCACAAATGCAGATGTGCCAAGCTTGTAGCGTCATACCCAAGTATACTCAAGGCTGTAATCGCTGCCAATGGTGCTTCAACTAAGTACTGAGTAAGGGTCTGAATACTTATGTAAATGTGGTATTTCCATTTTATTTATTTTTTCAAACATTTCTGAAAACCTGTTTTTGCTTTGTCATTGTGGAGTATTGTGTGTAGATTGATGAGGGGGGAAAATGATTTAATCCATTTTAGAATAATGCTGTAACTTAACAAAATGTGGAAAATGTCAAGGGGTCTGAATACTTTCTGAATGCACTGTATAGGGTCCAACAGCTGACTGTGAATGTCAGAGCAGAAACTATACCTTGAAGTCTAAGGAACTGTCTGTAGATATCTGAGATATAATTGTGATGAGGCATATTTCTGGGGAAGGGTATAAAACAATTTCTAAAGTGTTGAAACTTTCATAATTGGGAAATGGAGAGAAAAAATATGGAACTACCCTGCCTAGAGCTGGCCGTTCGACCAAACTGAGCCACCAGACAAGAAGTACCTTGGTCAGGGAGGTGACCAAGAACACAATGAACACTCTGACAGAACTCCAGAGGTCCTTGGCTGAGATGGGAAAACCTGCCAGAAGGACAACAGCACTTCAGAAATCTAGGCTTTATGGGAGAGTGTCCAGACGGAAGCCACTCCTGAGAAAAATGCACATGACAGCACACCTGGAGTTTGCAAAAAAGGCATGTGAGACCTGAGATCTTAAGGCAAAAGATTCTGTGGTCTGATGAAACACTCTTTGGCCTGAATGCAAAGTCTGGAGAAAACCACGCACTGCTTATCACTCGTCTAACACCATCCCTACCGTGGTGGCAACATAATGCAATGGGATGCTTTTCAGCGGTAGGGAGACTTCTAAGGCTCGAGCCAAATACAGGCAAATCCTTGATGATAACCTGCTTCAGAGGGCAAACAAACTTAGACTGGGGGGCGAAGATTTACGTTCCAACAGGACAATGACCCCAAGCACACAGCCAAAGCAATGCTGGGATGACTTCAGAAGAAGAATGTGAAAGTCCGTGAGTGGCCCAGCTGGAGCCCAGACTTGGATCCGCCGCCAAAGGAGCTTCTACAAAGTATTGACCTGGGTGTAAATACTTACAGTTGAAGTCGGAGGTTTACATACACTTAGGTTGGAGTTATTAAAACTAGTTTTCAACCACTCCACAAATGTCTTGTTAACAAACTATATTTTTTTGGCAAGCTGGTTAGGACATCTACTTTGTGCATGACACAAGTAATTTCTCCAACAATTGTTTACAGACAGATTATTTCACTAATAATTCACTGTATCATAATTCCAGTGGGTCAGAAGTTTACATACACTAAGTTGACTGTGCCTTTAAACAGCTTGGAAAATTCCAGAAAATGATGTCATGGCTTTAGAAGCTTCTGATAGGCTAATTGACCTCATTTGAGTCAATTGGAAGTGTACCTGTGGATGTATTTCAAGGCCTACCTTCAAACTCAGTGCCTCTTTGCTTGACATCATGGGTAAATAAAAAAATCTGCCAAGACCTCGGAAAGAAATTGTAGACCTCCACAAGTCTGGTTCATACTTGGGAGCAATTTCCAAATGCCTGAAGGTACCACATTCATCTGTACAAACAATAGGTGTATAAACACCATGGGGCCACGCAGCCATCATACCGCTCAGGAATGAGACGCATTCTGTCTCCTAAAGATGAACAAACTTTGTTGCGAAAAGTGCAAATCAGTCTCAGAACAACAGCAAAGGACCTTGTGAAGATGCTGGAGGAAACGGGTACAAAAGGATCTATATCCACAGTAAACGAGTCCTATATCGACTTAACCTATATCAACAAAGATCGTACTATTTGGAGAAATGTCCTCTGTTCTGATGAAACAAAAATAGAACTGTTTGTCCATGATAACCATTGTTATGTTTGGAGGAAAAAGGGGGAGGCTTGCAAGCCGAAGAACACCATCCCAACCGTGAAGCACGGGGGTGGCAGCATCATGTTGTGTGGGTGCTTTGCTGCAGGAGGGACTGGCGCACTTCACAAATAGATGGCGTCATGAGGTAGGAAAATGTGGATATATTGAAGCAATTGAGTGTATGTAAACTTCTAACCCACTGGGAATGTGATGAATGAAATAAAAGCTGAAATAAATCAGTCTCTCTATTATTCTGACATTTCGCATTCTTAAAATAAAGTGGTGATCCTAACTGACCAAAGACAGGGAATTTTTATTATATTTCTGTATTTTATTTTCAATAAATTTGCAAACAATTCTAAAAACATGTTTTTGACTTTGTCATTCTGGGGTATTGTGTGTAGATGGGTGAGGGAAAAAAATATGTTTAATCAATTTTGAATTCAGGCTGTAACAACAAAATGTGGAATAAGTCAAGGGGTATGAATTTGTTCTGAAGGTACTGTATGTGTGCGATTGCCACTAATCTTCTGTGAAGTGTGTGTACCCCCCCTACTGGCTGAAGGGGAATACAGTTCAAAGGCCTACAGCAGGTGTTGGCAACAGGACAGGGTCCAAAAAGACTGTAAAATCACCAGAAAGTCACCCAAAAATTTGTTGAAGTATTCCCACAAAGTAATAACAAATACATAGATATTATTTTTCTACTTAAATTGAACTCTGGACATTGGATTTGTATGTGTCAAGACTAATCATTTACCACTCTCCATTGTGGCTAACGGATTAGGATGAAAATTGTATTGGTACTGTTCTATTTGACAATTTAGTCATTACAGCCGTTATCCTCGCTAGGGTAGGGTTCACAAAGTATTGAAAACAGGGACCCGTGCCAATCATTTCACGCCTATCACTTTGTTGTATTACTTGTTTAACACAATTGCTCTGAGGAAGAGATTTTATCCCTAGTCAAAAAATCCTGTAGGATTCCCCCCAAAAATTCTATAGAAAATCCTATCAGATTTTGAAACTTTGTATTGGTCATACTCCAAATGAACATGCAGCCTTGAATCACTCCCACATTGTGATAGTGTGTTAAAGAGGTTGAGAACCTCAGGGAATTATCACGGGTGTAGTTGAAGATTGTGCTCTGGAGACATCGGAGGGAGGCTGTTTCTCAGTTTAATCTTGATTGCAGTTTAATGTATGTGTTCAGGTTTCTGTCCCATATTTATCGCTGAGATGTCCAATTAAGCTGTGTTTATCCAGTTGTGTTGTCCATACAATGTGGTCTGAAATAACAATTAATAGAATTATATCCATACTATGGCTTGACAGGTTATAAGTATGCAGATCAAACAAACGGGCTGCTGCACAGTTGCTATGGAAGGTCTTTCTAGAGTGCCCGGTTAAATTGTGCAAAAATAATTGTTTTACTCTGTAAATGGTTAAACTAGTGATATGTGTAATGCTATCAGCCTAAATGAAAATATTGATTTATTTTTGACATATTCTATTATTTTAAATTGCGCTAACTTCCTGTACGTGGAAAGTATGTGTTAATACAGTACATTACACAACCTTACGTTTTGACCACATTGAATTGAGGGTACTTTGCACATCCTTTTTTACCTCAGATTAGTGATGTTATTATAAATGTTTATACTAATGACAATGACAATATCGATGGCTTAAAAACAGATCAATATATCATTGGTTTTGTACTGTTTTTGTCAAATGTGCTGGCAGGTCTTAGAGGACTTAGAATTATACTATAATTTTCAAACTGAAATGGCAGGGAAAAATTGCTGTCCTTACACCTACTGTATACATGGATTTGAGAGACAAACTATCGCTCAGATAACAGCCAACCGTTGTCACTGTTGATATCCTGTGCCTAGTTGTGAGTTGTTGAAAATAAATAACAAAGCAACTGATTTGTTTCCTTCCCTGTTTCGGCAGCCTCCCAAAACTGCCATGCGATGTTCTAGAATTTAGATCGTATGTCTTCAGCAAATTCTCTTCTAACCATTATTCTCAAATTCGGCGTGGCCTTTGAACAGTGTTTGTTTTAAACAGTGCATTACATCCCACACGTTTGCATCACTCCGACATGAAGCTGGTTGTCCTCTAAAGAGTGTCCAGTAGGATTCCAATAGGATTCTGATAGAGGTGACACAAATTCCTATAGGATTGTGAGAATCCTGTACGATTCTATTGGACTAGAAAAGTAATCCGATTGGATCCTTTAGGATTTTGTCACCCAAATCAGAATCCTATTATACTAATGCCTTTTGATTAGGGATTACTATAATACAAAAACATATTTTTTGCATACAATATAGCTCAGTATTTGTATTTGTTTTATACAGTCTTTTTTGCTCATCATTATCAAGGGAACCAATCATTTTGTAGGTGACTGTAGATATATATTAATGACCATCTACTCTCTCTCTCTCACACACACTTTCCCCCTCTCTTCACCAGACATTCTTCAGGGGCAACACCACTTTATATCAGAGAATGAAGCTCTACATCGAGGACATGTGGAATAAGTGTGACATCACAGCCATCTCACTCTTTGCACTGGGAATGTGCTGCAGGTGTGTGCATTTACAGTAGCTACAAGAAGATACTGAGTATATACGAAACATTAAGAACATGAAGCTCTTTCCATGACAGACTGATCAGGTGAATGAATCCAGGTGAACACTATGATCCCTTATTGATGTCACTTGTTAAATCCACTTCAATCAGTATAGATGAAGGGGAAGAGGACAGGTTAAAGAAGGATTTTTAAGTCTTAAAACAATTGAGACATGATTGTGTATCATTCAGATGGTGAATGGGCAAGGCACAAAATGTAAGTGCCTTTGAACAGGGTATGGTGTTAGGTGCCAGGCGCACTTGTTTGTGTCAAGAACTGCAACACTACTGGGTTGTGTATCAAGAATGATTCACCACCCAAAGGACATCCAGCCAACTTGACACAACTGTGGGAAGCATTGGAGTCAATATGGGTCAGCAAACCTGTGGTATGCTTTCGACACGTTGTAGAGTCCATGCCCCTACGAATTGAGGCTGTTCTGGGAGCAAAGGGGGGAGAGGTGCAACTCAATATTAGGAAGGTGTTCTCAGTGTAATGTGTTTCGATGTAAACAAAGCTGCATCAGCAACAGCTAATGTGTATCCTAATAAATAAACTGATAAATATATGGATTGTGTGTGTGTGTGTGTGTGTGTGTGTGTGTGTGTGTGTGTGTGTGTGTGTGTGTGTGTGTGTGTGTGTGTGTGTGTGTGTGTGTGTCTGTCTGGGGACTGTAACCAAGAAGTTAGTTGTGTGTTCTAGAATGTTCCCGTGGTCCTATGAGTTTGGCCGTGCTGTGTTGGCTGTGGACTACATGGTGTTTACCCTCCGTCTCATCCACATCTTCGCCATCCACAAACAACTGGGACCCAAGATAATCATTGTTGAAAAAATGGTGAGTGCTTTCTAAAAAGAAAGAGAAAACCCTGTGCACTGCAGTGTCTTAATAGTAGACTTAGACATTGCGTCGTTGTATCTGTCTCATTATGAGGACATGGGAGCATGGACAGTGCCATTGTGGCCATCTCCATTTTAAAGTAGTCAATTTTATTCTACTACTTCCATGAGTTGGCAGACAAACTGAAAGGTTGCCAAAGATGGTGGATAAATTACGATGAATGACTCCACGACTTCACCATTTCATTTTTTTTTTCAAGGTTTCTGTCTATGTAAATGGGGGTTCCCTCTCTCGTGTGAGAATGCTTTCATGAGCGCACGTTTCCTCTGTAACCGCTGGGATGCTCACATAAGAGAGGAAACAGCTGGATTTGGTCTACATATTGTCCCCTCCCCGCTCGGCTCGCCCCACCCGCCCTGCTCCAACATATCACTGGCACATTATTTGGGCAGTGAGATGTCCCTTTTCTCTACTGTCTCTGGGGCACACCCTCCGCGGGCGTGGGCAGTAAGTAGACCAAAGCAGCCCCGCCTCAATCAGAAAAAATAAGGGAGTGGGATGCCTCGCTTCATCTACTGTCTCTGAAGGTGCATAATGCCACCTAGAGTGTATTGTTATAACAGGTATGAAGCCAATGTTTGTGATTTATTGCCACCTGCAGTTATGGAATGTTTGCTCACAATTATAATTGGCTGATCCCTCCTGATGACCCGCATTGTGTTCCTTCCTTAGCCCATAGGAAGTCCCACCCAGTTGACTACTTAAAGATTGTGGAAGTTCATAATGGCACTGGCCATGCTAAAATGGGCTTTTGGGCACTAGAGTCCTCTATCTGTCTCAATGGTCTAGCTCCAGGTGCTGGTTTTGGCAGTAACAACTAGTATCAAAACTGAACACTAGATGGTGATGCCATTTTCCCCAATGAATATCTGTTCCCCTTCTGATTGGCAGATGAAAGACATCTTCTTCTTCCTGTTCTTCCTGGCGGTGTGGCTCCTGGCCTACGGCGTAGCCAATCAGGCGCTGCTCTACTCCTACGACCCCCGTCCTGGTTGGATCTTTCGCAGAGTGTTCTACAGGCCATACCTCCACATATTTGGACAGATCCCCATACACGAAATGGATGGTGCGTTGATGTTTGTGTATGAATGTGGTTTGCATGTGTATGTAACATAGTATAATCTCACCTAGATATTTTAAAATGAATGCACTAACTTTTAATCGCTCTGGAATAGAGAGTCTGCTAAATAAAAACATATATATATATATATTACTGGTTTCTCTCACTCTTTTTCTCTCTCTTTCTCTATTCTTTCACTCCTCTCTCTCTGAATCCCCTATCAATCCCTTACTTCAACCCCTACCCAATCTACCCTCTTTGCCCTACCATTTTAAACATTTATTTTCACACCCCTCCTTCTGCTTCTTCCCATCCTTTCAAACTCTCCTCCTCTCACTGCCTCCTGCCCTCGTCTCCCTGTCTCTCTGTCGGTAGCTGATAAACTGGCGGAGGGGATAGAGTGCACCAATAACGCCACTCTGGTCGAGGCGGGGGCAGAGCCCTGCATGAGTACCGACCACAATTGGCTGGTGGTCATCTTATTGGTCATCTTCCTGCTGGTCACCAACATCCTCCTGGTCAACCTGCTCATCGCCATGTTCAGGTAATGGACCCTCTGTCTGTCCCTCTTTTACTTTCTCTCCCTCTTCCACTCTCTGTCTACCTTTCACTCTTTCTAGCTCTTCACATTGACGAGTGTTGGGGAAGTTATCAAGAGAGAACTTAGAGATGTATTCATTCTCGAGACATTACTGTAATATTAATCAAACGTAGCCCTACCTCCAAATCACGTTTGTTGCCATGCTTCCCTTGGAGATCTGCAGAATGCTGTATAGCCAAAACAGTTTGAATCGTCCTCTGATTTTTATTAGAGGGCTCCCGAGTGGCGCAATGGTCTAAGGCACTGCATCTCAGTGCTAGAGGCGTCACTACAGACACCCTGGTTTGAATCCAGGCTGTATCACAACCAGCCATGATTGGGAGTCCCATAGGGCATTGTACAATTGGCCCAGCGACATTTCGTCCCGATACCTCTACTGCAACTCTCTTCAATGAGAATAAGCTCTCTGTCCTTCTTTCCCATCTAGCGCCCCCCTCCATATCCCTGTTTCACTCTCCTTGTGTTCCCCTCGACAGATCGTCACTCATTCAATAGGCCCCTCTAATCCGTGGGTTGAATTTCTTGTGTCTTGGAATAGTGTTGTTGGATTTAATTTAATCAACTTTTTTTATTTGAGTGTTGTCCTAATGGCATGTTTTTCTGGCTCTGCTTTATCTGTGTGTCATTGGGGCTCAAAATGTCATGAACTAAAAAATATAATAAAACCAACCTTTTTTTATATGAGCGAGAGTCACCTATTTCCTGATATTCAGCCTTTTCATTGTCTCCCTTTCTCTGCCTTTCCTCCAGTCACACGTTCTCCAAAGTGCAGGAGCACAGCGACAACTACTGGAAGTTCCAGCGCTACAATCTGATCGTGGAGTATCACTCCAGACCCTGCCTGGCACCACCCTTCATCCTCATCTCCCACCTCCACCTCATCTTCAAGAGACACATCCGCAAGATCCCCTCCACGAAGATCAAACACTTTGGTGAGAGAGGGAGGGAGATAGAGAGAGAGGGAGGGAATGGGAGGGAGAGCGTGAGAAGGGGAGGGAGGAAGAGGGAGGAAAATAGTGCCAGCGCCAGAACGAATCAGTTGGAAAGGCATTTGATTTCTATAGTGTGGCACTTTTTTTATGGGACCTCCTATGTATAAAAAAAAAGGCATGTAATTTAACTGTAAAAAGGTATAACCTTTTAATGTGCCATCAACACAAACAGTTATGTTTTCATTTGGTTGTCAAACAAATCACTTCAAAAAGTAGGATATCTTCGCACATTAGTCCCAAAATGATTCCAGAATCTTAACAGTACACTTTGCACCCACCAACTTTCCTTCAATTCGCAACTGGCTGGAACTATCTCCCCGGAGAATGCATCAGAGCGAGCGCCCCTCAGTCCTTACTATATACAGCTCATACATCTGATGCTGTCTCGCCAAAAAGAGTATGAGTATATGACATGTCATACTATTTTTGTCCAGACAACATCAGATACATGGACTTTACATGCATCTTTCTGTCTGTGCCCATCTCGGTCAAATAAATGATCATAATGCCGGTCCTGTAGGAAGACCAGTGATCAGATAATTCACTTCAAATATTGAACTTCAAGTATTTTAAAGTCCACTTCCATTTTCCTTCAAGAGTATTTTTCTTCAATTTTCTCTTCTTCCCAATTTCTTTGTTCTTCCCCTCCTCCTCTATCCCTCATTCAGTTCTGGAGATCCATGGTAGGGAGGCCAGTAGACTGAACACGTGGGAGGCCATCCAGAAGGAGAATATACTCTTTGCCCAGAACAAACGAGAGAGAGAGAAAGACTCAGAGAGACTCAAACGCACCTCCGTCAAGTGAGACATCTCACCTAGACTAAATGCCAGATTCATTTCACAGCTTCAGTTAACAGCTCGGCTTCTATCTGGCCTATGAATAGAATGGTTGAGATGCTGTAGCTGATGGATCCTCCTGTGTTAGGAATCGGGTCAATAACATTTTAAATTCATGAATCGGAACTTCAATTCACTTCCTGAATGGACTGAGAAGTGAATTGACCCCTAACCTTTGTTGTGGTCCTGTGTTGTGGTCATGTTTGAAGGGTGGACAGTGTATTAAAGCAGATGGCAGAGATTCGGGACCACGACCGCAGGCTGAGAATGTTGGAGACCGAGGTTAGTGTCACCCTGCTTTATCTGCCCAGTGGCAACCAGACACACGTCCCAGAAGTTTCAGTGCTCCTTAATGGGCGGGATGGTTTAGTGGGTGTGTGTGTGTGTCTGTGCACGCATGTGTGTTCGTTAGTGTGCAATCGTAAGTATGTGTGTGTCTGCATTTGGACTGCAGCTGTTGCATCTGCCTGCTCAGCACTGAACAGACCACATCCGTCATGGTTCTCTCTTTCTCTCTCCGTCCCTCTCACATTCCCAGTTGGAGTACTGTTCTAGTGCCCTCTCCTGGATGACGGAGGCTCTCTCTCAGAGTAACTTGGTAAAGACCACACGTCCTCCGCCCGCTCTCAGAGGTAAGGTTGCATACAGTTTACCTTATGATATAGGTTACATGTATGATCTATTTCTATGGAAGGTTGCCTCCTACCTCTCCAGTCATGGAATATAACATGTAAATTATTAGAATGTATTGATCCCCAGTACATTTTATTACTTGGACTTACAGTTGAAGTCGGAAGTTTACATACACCTTAGCCAAACACATTTAAACTCAGTTTTTCACAATTCCTGACATTTAATCCTAGTAAAAATTCCCTGTTTTAGGCCAGTTAGGATCACCACTTTATTTTAAGAATGTGAAATGTCAGAATAATAGCAGAGAGAATGTTTTATTTCAATCATCACATTCCCAGTGTGTCAGAAGTTTACATACACTCAATTAGTATTTGGTCGCATTGCCTTTAAATTGTTTAACTTGGGTCAAACGTTTCGGGTAGCCTTCCACAAGCTTCCCACAATAAGTTGGGTGAATTTTTGCCCATTCCTCCTGACAGAGCTGGTGTAACTGAGTCAGGTTTGTAGGCCTTGCTTGCACACACTTTTTCAGTTCTGTACACAAATTCTCTATGGGATTGAAGTCAGGGCTTTGTGATGGCCACTCCAATACCTTGACGCTGTTGTCTTTAGGCCATTTTGCCACAACTTTGGAAGTAAGCTTTAACTTGAACTGATGTCTTGAGATTTTGCTTCAATATATCCACATCATTTTCCTACCTCATGACGCCATCTATTTTGTGAAGTGCACCAGACCCTCCTGCAGCAAAGCACCCCCACAACATGATGCTGCCACCCCCATGCTTCACAGTTGGGATGGTGTTCTTCGGCCGGCTTGCAAACCTCCCCCTTTTTCCTCCAAACATAACGATGGTCATTATGGCCAAACAGTTCTATTTTTGTTTCATCAGACAGAGGATATTTCTCCAAAAAGGGCGATCTTTGTGCAGTTGCAAACCGTAGTCTGGCTTTTTTTATGGCGGTTGTGGAGCAGTGGCTTCTTCCTTGGTGAGCGATCCTTTCAGGTTATGTCGATATAGGACTCGTTTAACTGTGGATATAGATACTTTTGTACCCGTTTCCTCCAGCATCTTCACAAGGTCCTTTGCTGTTGTTCTGGGATTGATTTGCACTTTTCGCACCAAAGTGCTTTCTTCTCTAGGAGATAGAATGTGTCTCCTTCCTTAGCAGCGGTCCACAGAAACCCAAAATATGACGGATGTTCTGCGTGGTTCCATATGTGTTTATACTTGCACCAAAATTACTATTGTTTGTACAGATGAAAACTTCAAACCTTCAGGTGTTTGGAAATTGCTCCCAAGGATGAACCAGACTTGTCGTCTACAATTTTTTTCGGAGGTCTTGGCTGATTTCTTTTGATTTTTCAATGATGTCGAGCAAAGAGGCATTGAGTTTGAAGGTAGTCCTTGAAATACATCCACAGGTACACCTCCAATTGACTCAAATGATGTCAATTAGCTTATCAGAAGCTTCTAAAGCCATGATATCATTTTCTGGAATTTTCCAAGTTGTTTAAAGGCACAGTCAACTTAGTGTATGTAAACTTCTGACCCACTGGAATTGTGATACAGTGAATTATAAGTGAAATAACCTGTTGGAAACAATTGTTGGAAAAATGTATTGTGTCATGCACAAAGTAGATGTCCTAACTGACATGCTAAAACTATAGTTTGTTAACAAGAAATGTGTAGAGTGGTTGAAAAACGAGTGTTATTGACTCCAACCTAAGTGTATGTAAACTCTGACTTCAACTGTATGTAATAATTGCAGTTTCTGTTACGTTTTTACTTTCAGATCTGACCTCTCTCTCTCCAACTAGCTGACAAATGTCTGATGGAGAATAGTGAAATCTGGACTCGCACACATGACCTCTTAGCTGTCCCTCAAAGTCGATGATGACAAATGTTCCTCTTGTGGATTGGGGATATCGCTTTAAACACACACACACCTAGAATCACTGTCACTCAGGGCCAGTGGTGTGAAGTACTTAAGTAAAAATACTTGAAAGTACTGCTTAAGTCGTTTTTTGGGGTATCTGTACTTTACTTTACAATTTATATTTTTGGCAACTTTTACTCTTACTTTACTGCATTCCTAAAGAAAATGATATACCTTTTACTCAATACATTTCCCTGACACCCAAACGTACTCGTTACATGTTGAGTGCTTAGCAGGACAAGAAAATTGTCAAATTCACACACTTATCAAGAGAACATCCCTTGTCATCCCTACTGCCTCTGATCTGACGGACTCACTAAACACATGCTTTGTTTGTAAATTATGTCTGAGTGTGGGAGTGTAAAATAAACAGGAAAATAAACAGGACAATAATGCCATCTGGGGTGCTTAATATAAGGAATTTGAAATTATTTATACTTTTACTTTTATAGTATATTTTAGCAATTACATTTACTTTTGATACTTAAGTATATTTCAAACCAAATACTTTTAGACTTTTACTCAAGTAGTATTTTACTGGGGGACTTGAATCATTTTGTGTTAAGGTTTCTTTACTTTCACTCAAGTATGTCAATTGGGTACTTTTTCCACCACTGCTCAGGGCCAAGCAATGTCAAGCAATGCCAAACACGGACTCGATGCTCTTTCATCCATCCTTTCAATGTCGTTTTTAAGCGTTGATCATTTGAACTACTGTCATTTAATATGTGGACCATTGTTGCTCTTCTATGTCATACTTTGTTGTTCCTATGTTCTATACATCTTGTTCCTGTGGGTTATAGAATGTGAGGAGAACAGGACAATCTGTTCTTAATGTATAGACATTTTTAAAAGGTGTATTCAACCTGACACAATCACAAAAATGTTACTTTTTGGTTTGCAGTCAATGACCAAAAGCGCCCTCTTTGGGTGCATGGTATTAATGTTTTTCATAATTTCATAATTAATAAAGATTAAAACATACAACAAAAAGTCTGGTGTTTTTATGTCAAGGTATTGTTATATTTCAGTCTTCTGTGATGTATATAAAGTGCAATATTGGAATGCTAACTCAACATTCTATACATTTCAACTCTATATGTGACATGGTACAGGTGTCTTATTTTTTTAAGCATCGAGTAATTGTCTCTGGCCCCCTCCCAGTTAGCGGGAGTGATGAGCTCTACAGCAGTCTCACAGCTCAATCACTGGTTGAAAACTGTTTTCTGCCCCTCCCAAAATATATAATTTGTAGATAATTGGCCCTCTTTCTGGGACTCACCCACAAACAGGACCAAGCCTGGCCTGCTGAGGAGTGACAGACTCCATCCTAGCTGGAGGGGTGCTCTCATCTAATCTACGGACATAGACAGGGCTCTAACTGCCTTAGCTCCACAATGAGATAGGGTGCAGATCAGGCTGTTAGCCAGCCTGCCAGCTTAGTGGTCAATGTAGGAGAAAATTCATGACTATGGGTGATTTTCCAGTATCTAGACTGTTCTCCCAGAAGTTGTGAGCAGAATCAACATAGAGTTCATTCAGAATAAAAGCTGAGGCCAGGTGAATGAACAGAGCTGGATCAACATGGAGTTAATCACTAGACATGTAAAAACAGAACGTAAGCAGAAAACGTGCTGTTATAGGCCTGAGGGAAGTTATTGCCTGGTCCTGTGACTAGCTTTAATGCATGTGATTGTATTGCATATGTATGTCTGTGCCATTACAGGCTTGGGGAGAGCCATTGTGTAGTCCTATGAGTATCATTGGACAGACACCTGCATTATGTGTGTGTCTTGTTTTTTTGTATCATTGCTATGGATAGGCCACCAATATAATCTGTAAACAAGCAAGACTTGAGACAGAAAGATAATGGTGGCAAGAGGTGAAGGGGTGTTAATCATCTACATAGAGAGGAATGACCATGTGTGTTATCTGAAAGTGGGAACCTAAAACGCCTGAGGTCTGTAACAAGAGAAGGCAGTTATTCCATGGAATAGCTCGGCATTTTTACTTTTTGTAATAAAGTCTATTTGAATTCACAAGCTCCGGTATCTGAGAAATATTTCCAAGACATCTGCCACTAGCACAGTCAGTGTAGTCAACTCAGCTATCCCCATTGAGACCATGTCTGTGCCTCGATCTAGGTAGGGCAGTGTTCACTTTAGCAATCTCACTGGAAGAGAAAAAATCCTCCATTCCTGTCATCATTGAAAGAGATTGTGATACCTCACATCTCAAAATAGGGCTACTTAATGTTAGATCCCTCACTTCCAAAGCAGTTATAGTCAATGAACTAATCACTGATCATAATCTTGATGTGATTGGCCTGACTGAAACATGGCTTAAGCCTGATGAATTTACTGTGTTAAATGAGGCCTCACCTCCTGGTTACACTAGTGACCATATCCCCTGCGCATCCCGCAAAGGGTCTTGCTAACATTTACGATAGCAAATTTCAATTTACAAAAAAATCAACAACTGCCTTTTCGTCTTTTGAGGTTCTAGTCATGAAATCTATGCAGCCTACTCAATCACTTTTTTAGCTACTGTTTACAGGCCTCCTGGGCCATATACAGCATTCCTCACTGTTTTCCGTTAATTCCTATCGGACCTTGTAGTCATAGCAGATAATATTTTAAATTTGGTGATTTTAATATTCACATGGAAAAGTCCACAGACCCACTCAAAAATACTTTTGGAGTCATCATCGACTCAGTGGGTTTTGTCCAACATGTATGCGGACGTACTCACTGCCACAGTCATACTCTGGACCTAGATTTGTCCCGTGGAATAAATGTTGTGGATCTTAATGTTTTTCTGATAACTCCTTGCTTTCCCCAGTCCACCTGGTCGTGCTGTTTCTCCAGTTTCAACTGTTCTGCCTGCGACTATGGAACCCTGACCTGTACACCGGACGTGCTACCTGTCCCAGACCTGCTGTTTTCAACTTTCTAGAGACAGCAGGAGCGGTAGAAATACTCTGAATGATCGGCTATGTAAATCCAACTGACATTTACTCCTGAGTTGCTGACCTGTTGCACCCTCTACAACCACTGTGATTATTATTATTTGACCCTGCTGGTTATCTATGAACATTTGAACATCTTGGCCATGTTCTGTTATAATCTCCACCCGGCACAGCCAGAAGAGGTCTGGCCATCCCTCATAGCCTGGTTCCTCTCTAGGTTTCTTCCTAGGTTCTGGCCTTTCTATGGAGTTTTTCCTAGCCACTGTGCTTCTACACCTGCATTGCTTGCTGTTTGGGGTTATAAACTGGGTTTCTGTACAGCACTTTGTGACATCAGCTGATGTAAGAAGGGCTTTATAAATACATTTGATTGATTTGAGTTAAGGTAGGAGCAGGTTTACCGCTTGTGGTAGTTCCCATAGGGGTAAATATGACAACGCAAATGGACTTACTATTCTTAGTGGAGATGCCACATAACCCTGACCCTATGACGTTCTCCGCATTACACAACTGCACAGGCCCACCATCGTTTGCTAGACCACATAATACTTTGTTCCCAAGTATTTCAGTAGCAGGAGTTTTGACAGCCCCTTGGTGTATTAGAGGAGAAGGAGGTAATCATTTGGGTGAACTAGAAAGTCATTGTACAATGAATTGTACAGTACCTGTAAGTTAACTGTTAACAATGCCGACAGGGTAACCTGCTAATGTTACGTATGGTATTTCGGTCTATAATGTTGTTATCCCTTTCAGAGGTGCTCTGAATGGAATCTATTGGTTGTTTGGAAAAATGGCTTACTACAGCATTCCCTCGAACTGGGGAGGTACATGTACTGTAGGGTTTGTGGTGACAGCTTTGATAACTTTTCAGAATAATGAAAGTGCTGAGTAAAGGATCTGAATACTTATGCAAATGTGATGTATATATATATTTGTCTATTTTTATACATTTTCAAACATTTCTAAAAAAATGTTTTTTGCTTTGTCATTATGGGGTATTGTGCGTAGATTAATTGTTACAGCCTTATTTTAAGACATTTTTTAAGAAAGCTGTAACGTATCAAAATGTGGAAAAAGTCAAGGGGTTTGAATACTTTCTGAAGGCACTGTAGTTTCTGCTCTGACATGCACTTTCAACTGTGGGACCTTATATAGACAGGTGTGTTTCTTTCTAAATCATATCCAAACTATTGAATTGGCCACAGGTGGACTCCAATCAATTTGTAATTTGGCAAAGGGAAGCACAGAAAGTGTCTGTATGTCCAGATATGTTTTTGCTGTATATTAAAATCTCTTTGATGTAAAGACCCTGTTTAGGGGACCTGCGTGGTTCTGGTACTGGTTCCAGACAACATTTTTGCTTAGAAATCGATCTGTGGTCCCCGCAAGCCATTGGAAACATTTTTTGCACCTGTTTGACATAGGATCTGAAATTTGAAACCACTTGAAGCTGGGATGTCCCTCCTACCATTAATCTAAAATATCTAATAGATTTGAAACAAAAAAAACATTGTGTTTGTCATAGGAGGACAATATATAATATGAGATGAAAGGTGAGTTCCTAACGAGTTCAGGAAGGCAAGCTAGAGCTCTGTGTGATGTTCACAGAGTTGGGGGCAGATGTTTTGATCTAAAGATAAATCTTTAGAAAATATGTACATTTTCTCCAACACTAAACATACAAACATGTATTTTACAGTTATAAGGAAGGTCAAATGTTATAGTTAGTAATTTTATAATTTGATTATACTATATTTGGAAAGCATATTAGTATTCTCAAGCCTTATTCATACAGTTTTGTTGAACGTCATATAAGATTTCATATTTTCATCATATTTGTACTGTGTACTTGAACTTTGTCCTCAAAAGTGACTACACATCAGAAATGTATAACTATTTTTACCAGAAAGGTGAGATTTGAACCTTTCTTGTTATATGCAGCATTACCCGTTATTGTTTATGATCCTCTCGTGATAAATAATTACTGTAGTGGATTACATAAATGACATTTTAGATGACATGTAGTTACATTTAAGATCATCTATTAGCATTTCTAAGTATGTGAATAGGCACAGTCAAGTCTCAGTTCCTGGTAAAGTCAGGCTAGTTTCTGTGGAATTAGGGCAGGGAGAGATGTTCAACATTGAAGTGAGGACAACAGCTGAAGAAAGAAGAAACCCCTGGGAGGGAGGCTAGAGGGGCGCATCCCAACACTACTCCAACTGCAGTCTCATTTCTCTCACACACACACACACACACACACACGCACGCACGGAGGAACAGACTCACTTCTTGCCCAGAAACAGAGACTGATTGTTTATACTAGAAATACAAGGAGGTGACTCCGCCTAATCGGAAGGTATATATGGTTGTGTGAATTGTATGTGTGCTAAGCAGCTGTAGCATCCAGTTTGGGTATAATAAATCTAAATCTAAATCTTTTTTTGTCTAACTGGATTTATACCAGAATTTAGAACCTAATATTTGGCGTTGTCGGCAGGATTCAGCACAATCTGCAGTCAAACTAAAGAGTCCGAATCAGTGTAACAGGATCCGGCACAAAACAAGGTCAGCAAAGTTCCTACACCTGTTACCACTCATTCTGACATCTTGGGGAGACAAGCTTGGATTTATTCCGTAGTCCCATGTACCAGCCAGTAGGAGTGTGGGAGTCCTGGGTGACATTTTGTGTAGTTATCATTGTCATTTGTGAGGTCTGTCCTAGATGACTATTGCAAATTATGTCTAAAAGGGTTTAGCCCCCTTATAGGTTAGACTAGGCACTAGTGTGTGCCTAGGAAGGTTTAGCAACATACAGTAGGTTAGACTAAGCACTGTGGGCACTATATGCTTAGGAGGGTTTAGCCCCCTGATATGTTAGACTAGGAGTTGGAGTCCCCTAGGGGGATTGAGGGGAGTGGCCATCCCTTAGACATGTCTGTTTAATTGTCTGTATTGTCTGTGTGGTATATAGAGAAGTTCACACATACGTATACTAGTACAATTGGTTGTAGAAAAGTAGTCCATGTTGAAAGTCTCTGATGTATTAATAGCCGGAATGGGGTGTAGGTGTTTTCCGGCAGTAGTGTCAATGATGAGACATTGTCAGTAGGTGGTAATGTGTACAGTGATAGAAAGTTGCCTGTAAGTTCTGGAGAAGATCCACATCCACGGTTGGAAAAGAACAGCAGTCTTAAGAAGTTATTTGAAAGTGAACAGTGTGTATTGGCTGTGGTGATAAATACTGAAGATGGTTTGTGCCCTGTTGGGGCAGGTAATAGAGACCAATTGTGTAGCAGTAAAGTAATGTTGGTTGTCAATACTGGTAACGTGTTGTCGGAAACAGTGGTACTTGAAGCGTGACAGTGGTAATAGGACATTAGGTCTCCCGTATTCTTCATCTCAAGAATTTTGATTTGTGGGGACTGCTTGGGCTCAGTGCCTTCCTTGGCTATCTACCTGATGAGCTTATTAAAAAGAGATACAGTATGAGTCAAGGCAACATAAATAACATAAGAACCAATGTAATAACAACCAACGCAAAGCAACACAAAACAATTAGACCTAGCTAGCTAACTGGTTTCTAAGCTAGATTCACTTTCAATATGTCTTAATAAGGACCTGATTTTCCTCTCTGTTGTACTGCACAAACAGTGTCTGTAATAAAAAATGAAAGATTATTAGCCATAGCTAGAGACAACCTAGTACTCTTTCATTTACAAATCCCATGGTGTGGCTATGATACATGGCTATGACATACACTGCAGTTAATTATCTAGGGGGATTTTTATTTAGCTGAGCTTGCTAACTAGCTAGCTAAGTTTCGTATTGGTATAGCTAGCTAGCTACCTTATGCTGCTAACGTTAGCTAGCTAGCATGTCACGCCCTGACCTTAGATATCTCTGTTTTCTTTATATTTTGGTTAGGTCAGGGCGTGACATAGGTGGGTACGCCAATTTTTGTATTGTCTAGGGTTTTTTGTATGTCTAAAGTTTTTGTAGGTCTAGGTGATTTGTATGTCTATGGTGGCCTGATATGGTTCCCAATCAGAGGCAGCTGTTTATCGTTGTCTCTGATTGGGGATCATATTTAGGTAGCCATTTTCCCTTTGGTGTTTGTGGGATCTTGTCTATGTGTAGTTGCCTGTCAGCACTCGTTTGTATAGCTTCACGTTTCGTTTTGCTATTTTGTTATTTTGTTCAGTGTTCCTTCTTTTAATAAATAAGAATGTACGCATACCACGCTGCACCTTGGTCCGATCCTTATAGCGAACGTGACATAGCAGTTGCTGTGAAGTCACCTAAATTATTTGAAATAACGATTGAGGTAGCTACATAATCAAGAAAAACAATTAACATTTAAATGACTATAAATAAAGGTTAACTTACCTGTGTTTCACTGTCCACTGGCACCACAAGTGGACATTTGATTTGTGAACTATCTCACATGTGCGCTACAGAAACACTGCTAACTAGTGATGGGTCATTTGCAAATAAATTGCTATTTTTGAACATCTTTTTCACATCGGTGAAAGAGACGTTCATTTGGCTCCCTGATTTGCATACTGCTGCTACTACTGCTTTTTGAGTGCAACATTTTTTTGATTATATGACGTATTTCCTATTCAACAAAACTGTATGAATATGGCTTGAGATTACTAATATGCTTTCTAAATATAGTATAACTTGTTATGGCTGCAATCCCGCTAACGGAATCGATATGACAACTACCAGTGAAAGTAGAGGGCGCCAAATTCAAACCACAGAAATCTCATAATTACAATTCCTAAAACATACGTGTCTCATATTCCCGTCGTTAATCCCACCAAAGTGTCCAATTTCAAATATGCTTTTCAGCAAAAGCACTACAAACGATTATGTTAGGTCTCCACCAAACCACAATAAGCACAGCCATTTTCCAGCGAAATATAGCATTCACAAAAAGCAGAAATATAAAGATAAAATGAATCACTAACCTTGAATTATCTTCATCAGATGACACTCATAGGACTTCATGTTACACCATACATGCATGTTTTGTTTGATAAAGTTCATATTTATATAAATATATATGATAAGATTAAGATAAATGTTTCCTTACCTTTGATGCACTTCGTCAGAATGCAGTCCTAGGAATCGCAGGTCCACAATAAATGCTTGATTTGTTCGAAAATGTCCGTTATTTATGCCCAATTAGCTACTTTGGTTAGCGCGTTTGGTAAACAATTCCAAAGTCACAAGTAGAAACATGCAAACGATGTCCACTATAAAACAAGGGCACTGATCCACCTCTGGCCTGCTCGCCTCCCTAAATGTCCAAAAAACTGTTCCGGTGGAACAAACTCCCTCACGACGCCAGGACAGCGGAGTCAATCACCACCTTCCGTAAAACATGTCCTTCTCACCCCCCTTAAAAGACAGTGCACTATTGAAACATGAAACGATGTGAGTCAATCACCACCTTCCTGAGACACCTGAAACCCCACCTCTTTATGGAATACCTAGGATAGGATAAAGCAATCCTTCTCACCCCCTTAAAAGACCTAGATGCACTATTGTAAAGTGGCTGTTCTGAATCAATCTTTAGAATGTTGTTTACATATATCTTGAATAACGTTCCAACCGGAGAATTAGAATGACTTCAGATGACCGGTGGAACGCAGGTCCTTCCCCTGTGAACGCGCATGGTGAAAGCATGGTCAACTCGTGGCAGTGGTGACTATTTCCTGTCTCATTCGACCCCCGTCACATTAGAGTCATCAGACAAAGTTCTATTGACTGTTGACATCTAGTGGAAGGCGTAGGAAGTCAAAACTCATCCATATCTCGCTGTAATTTCAATGAGAGCTTGGTTGAAAATCTGCCACCCCCCCCTCACAAAAAAAACAGGAAGTGGAATTTCTCAGGTTTTTGCCTGCTATATGAGTTATTTTATACTCACAGACATAATTCTGTCACCAAGATGGCATAGCAGTCAGACGTCTTTTGTCCTCATCTTGTCATGTCCCATATATATATATATATATATATTTACAACTTTCTTCGCATGCCTTTTTATATATATATATTTATTTGACATAAACTCATCTTCAAAGCACTCTCCTGCAATCCGCTTCACCAATTTATATTTTAAAAAATAAGTATTATTTACCTCAAATCTGTAATCCTCCATAGAAGCTAACCAGAAGCTAGCCAGAAGCTAACCAGAAGCTAGCCCCAGGCGCTCTCTTTTGATGACTTCTGTAACCGTAATAGCCTTGGTTTCATGCATGTTAACATTAGAAGCCTCCTCCCTAAGCATAAGTTTGTTTTATTCACTGCTTTAGCACACTCTGCCAACCCGGATGTTCTAGCTTTGTCTGAATTCTGGCTTAGGAAGACCACCAAAAATTCTGACATTTTCATCCCAAACTACTTTTCAGACAAGATAGAACTGCCAAAGGGGGTGGTGTTGCAATCTACTGCAAAGATAGCCTGCAATTTGAACTTCTGCTTTTAAAAATCCACCTCTCTAAAAACAAGTCTCTCACCGTTGCCGCCTGCTATAGACCACCCTCTGCCCCCAGGTGTGCTCTGGACACCATATGTGAACTGATTGCCCCACATCTATCTTCAGAGCTCGTGCTGCTAGGCGACCTAAACTGGAACATGCTTAACACCCCAGCCATCCTACAACCTAAGCTTGATGCCCTCAATCTCACACAAATTATCAATGAACCTACCAGGTACCTCCCCAAAGCCGTAAACACGGGCACCCTCATATATATCATCCTAACCAACGTGCCCTCTAAATACACCTCTGCTGTCTTCAACCAAGATCTCAGCGATCACTGCCTCATTGCCTGCATCCGTAATGGGTCAGCGGTCAAACAACCTTCACTCATCACTGTCAAACGCTCCCTGAAACACTTCATCGAGCAGGCCTTTCTAATCGACCTGGCCGGGGTATCCTGGAAGGATATTGACCTCATCCCGTCAGTAGAGGATGCCTGGTTATTTTTTTAAAATGCCTTCCTAACCATCTTAAATAAGCATGCCCCATTCAAGAAATTTAGAACCAGGAACAGATATAGCCCTTGGTTCTCCCCAGACCTGACTGCCCTTAACCAACACAAAAACATCCTATGGCGTTCTGCATTACCATCGAACAGCCCCCGTGATATGCAGCTTTTCAGGGAAGCTAGAAACCATTATACACAGGCAGTTAGAAAAGCCAAGGCTAGCTTTTTCAAGCAGAATTTCAATAAGAATTTTTCTACGGCTAGCAATGCTTTCCACCTGGCTACTCCTACCCCGGTCAATAGCACTGCACCCCCCACAGCAACTCGCCCAAGCCTTCCCCATTTCTCCGTCTCCCAAATCCAGTCAGCTGATGTTCTGAAAGAGCTGCAAAATCTGGATCCCTACAAATCAGCCGGGCTAGACAATCTGGACCCTTTCTTTCTAAAATGATCTGCCGAAATTGTTGCCACCCCTACTACTAGCCTGTTCAACCTCTCTTTCGTGTCATCTGAGATTCCCAAAGATTGGAAAGCAGCTGCGGTCATCCCCCTCTTCAAAGGGGGGGACACTCTTGACCCAAACTGCTACCGACCTATATCTATCCTACCCTGCCTTACGAAGGTTTTCGAAAACAAAGTCAACAAACAGATTACCGACCATTTCGAATCTCACCATACCCTTTCTGCTATGCAATCTGGTTTCAGAGCTGGTCATGGGTGCACCTCAGCCACGCTCAAGGTCCTAAACGATATCTTAACCACCATCGATAAGAAACATTACTGTGCAGCCGTATTCATTGATCTGGCCAAGGCTTTTGACCCTGTCAATCACCACATCCTCATCGGCAGACTCGACAGCCTTTGTTTTATCAAATGATTGCCTCGCCTGGTTCACCAACTACTTCTCTGATAGAGTTCAGTGTGTCAAATCGGAGCGTATGCTGTCCGGACCTCTGGCAGTCTCTATGGGGGTGCCACAGGGTTCAATTCTAGGACCGACTCTCTTCTCTGTATACATCAATGATGTCGCTCTTGCTGCTGGTGAGTCTCTGATCCACCTCTACGTAGACAACACCATTCTGTATACTTCTGGCCCTTCTTTGGACACTGTGTTAACAACCCTCCAGGCAAGCTTCAATGCCATCCAACTCTCCTTCCGTGGCCTCCAATTGATCTTAAATACAAGTAAAACTAAATGCATGCTCTTCAACCGATCGCTGCCTGCACCTGCCCGCCTGTCCAACATCAATACTCTGGACGGCTCTGACTTAGAATGTGTGGACAACTACAAATACCTAGGTGTCTGGTTAGACTGTAAACTCTCCTTCCAGACCCACATCAAACATCTCCAATCCAAAGTTAAATCTAGAATTGGCTTCCTATTTCGCAATAAAGCATCCTTCACTCATGCAGCCAAAAATACCCTTGTAAAACTGACCATACTACCAATCCTCGATTTCGGCAATGTCATTTACAAAATAGCCTCCAATACCCTACTCAACAAATTGGATGCAGTCTTATCACAGTGCCATCCGTTTTGTCACCAAAGCCCCATATACTACCAACCATTGGGACCTGTACGCTCTCGTTGGCTGGCCCTCGCTTCATACTCGTCGCCAAACCCACTGGCTCCATGTCATCTACAAGACCCTGCTAGGTAAAGTCCCTCATTATCTCAGCTCGCTGGTCACCATAGCATCACCCACCTGTAGCACGCGCTCCAGCTGGTATATCTCTCTGGTCACCCCCAAAAACAATTCTTTCTTTGGCCGCTTCTCCTTCCAGTTCTCTGCTGCCAATGACTGGAACGAAGTACAAAAATTTCTTGAAACTGGAAACACTTATCTCTCTCACTAGCTTTAAGCACCAGCTGTCAGAGCAGCTCACAGATTACTGCACCTGTACATAGCCCACCTATAATTTAGACCAAACAACTACATCTTTCCCTACTGTATTTATTTTATTTTATTTATTTATTTATTAATTTTGCT
This sequence comes from Oncorhynchus nerka, assembly GCF_034236695.1. Lineage (NCBI taxonomy): Eukaryota > Metazoa > Chordata > Actinopteri > Salmoniformes > Salmonidae > Oncorhynchus > Oncorhynchus nerka. The sequence continues at coordinate 2,286,685 of NC_088421.1, forward strand.
CATTCTTCCACTGCAAATCTACCATTCCAGTTTTTTACTTTCTATATTGTATTTACTTTGCCACCATGGCCTTTTTTTGCTTTTACCTCCCTTTATCTCACCTCATTTGCTCACATTGTATATAGACTTGTTTCTACTGTATTATTGACTGTATGTTTGTTTTACTCCATGTGTAACTCTGTGTCGTTGTATGTGTCGAACTGCTTTGCTTTATCTTGGCCAGGTCGCAATTGTAAATGAGAACTTGTTCTCAACTTGCCGTAAATGGTTAAATAAAGGTGAAATAAAAATAAATAAATTCAAACAGTTTTAGAAACTTCAGAGTGTTTTCTATCCAATACGAATAATAATATGCAAATATGAGCAACTATGACTGAGGAGCAGGCCATTGAATATGGGCACCTCTGTGCACCTTTCATCCAAGCTACTCAATACTGCCCCTGCAGCCATAAGAAGATAATCAATTTATAAAATGACTAACTATAAGATTTCACCTTCTTTAAAACTGTAAAATACCTGTTTGTATGTTTAGTGTTAGAGAAAATCTGCATATTTTCTCTCTTGATCAAAACATCTGCCTCCAACTCTGTGAACATCACACAGAGCTCTAGCTTGCCTTCCTGAACTCGTTAGGAACTCACCTTTCATCTCATATTATATATTGTCCTCCTATGACAAACACAACGTTTTGTTGTTGTTTTAAATGTATTCATTATTTTAGATTAATGGTAGGAGGGACATCCCAGCTTCAAGTGGTTTCAAATTTCAGATCCTATGTCAAACAGGTGCAAAAAATGTGTGCAATGGCTTGCGGTGACCACAGATCGATTTCTAAGCAAAAATGTTGTCTGGAACCAGTACCAGAACCACGCAGGTCCCCTAAACAGGGTCTTTACATCTAAGAGGTTTTAATATACAGCAAAAACATATCTGGACATACAGACACTTTCTGTGCTTCCCTTTGCCGCTGTAATGACACTTTCCATCGACAACATCCTAAACAATAAGTTATTACTACTAAGAAGTGGATTATGCAATTATAAACAGGCTCATTATATAACTAAAACAGGCTCATGTCAAATAGTCTCCAATAGTCGCCTTCAGAAAGTATTCATACCTCTTGACTTATTCCACAAGAGCTGTTATTGTGAAGTGGTAAAATCTAGGAGCAACAAGGGCTCATCCGCGAAGTGGTGGGCCACACAAGCTCACAGAACGGAACCGCCAAGTGTTGAAGCACGCAGCGCGTACAAATCATCTGTCCTATGTTGTAACACTCACTACCGAGTTCCAAACTGCCTCTGGAAGCAACGTGAGCAAAATAACTGTTTGTCGGGAGCCTCATGAAATGGGTTTCCATGGCCGAGCAGCCGCACACAAGCATAAGATCACAATGCACAATACCACGCTGGAGTGGTGTTAAAGCTAGCCGCCATTGGACTCTGGAGCAGTGGAAACGCGTTCTCTGGAGTGATGATTCACTCTTCATCATCTGGCAGTCCGACAAATCTGGGTTTGGAGGATGCTAAGAGAATGCTAACTGCCCCAATGCAGAGTGCAAACTGTCAAGTTTGGTGGAGGAGGAATAATGATCTGGGGCTGTTTTTCATAGTTTGGGCTAGGCCCCTTAATTCCAGTGAAGGGAAATCTTTACGCAACAGCATACAATGACATTCTAGCTTCCAACTTTGTGACAACAGTTTTGGGGAAGGCCCTTTCCTGTTTGAGCATGACAATGCCCCCATGCACAAAGCAAGGTCCATACAGAAATGGTTTGTTGAGATCGGTGTGGAAGAACTTGACTGGACTGCACAGAGCCCTGATCTCAACCCCATCGAACACCTTTGGGATGAATTGGAACCAATGGTCTGTTCCTTATTTTCAATCAAATTTAACATGTACAACTGTGACATTAAAATGTTTAATGGTATTTTTCATCAGTTGTTTTATATGAAATGTATTTTCCACCACACTCTGCCATTACCACAACACTCATTACCATTACAGTACATATTTTTGAGGCAAAGGTGCATTAAATACAATTGATTGATGATTTTTCCCCCATATGTGAACCATATACGCTTGCTCTTAAGATATTTTCGAATGGAATGTAAAATATTAAGATTTTGATGTTGTAAATACATTTTTCTGACTATCATCAAGGCATATATGGACATTTAGACATGACAATGATGAATACATATAATTAACAATATGTCCAAATAGTAAATAAATAACAACAAAAAATACAATGAATGTGAAATGTTATATAAAATACCATTTGCACAATTTCTGTAATTTCATCTTCAACAAAAATAGCTAATTTTATGACGTGGCGGAAATGACATTACCCCTCGGGTTTTTGGGGAACTGATAAAACTCGTTATATTCTAAATAATATGATCTCAGCCAGTATTAGATATTGTTTCCAGACAGAGTGAAGAAAACATTTTTGATAGATAAAAAGCCGTTTCAAAAGGTTTCATTTTCCAAAACATTTAACATCCAAAAGTTCCCATATTTGCAAAATGAACCATATATTCAACCATGAGGATGTATTAATGCTAGATATAATAAAACAAAATAAATCATAATAGAGGACGACTGAAATTATATTATTTCAGTGTAGATAAGGGAAGGGCAGGTTAAATTAAAAACATGACAGCCAGACAAGCCAGTGTATGAATCAAATGGATTCGCATAGGAATGGAGTGGAAATTAACTTCGTGATCTGTAAGGTAAGTAACTTTATTGTGTCAAACAGATAACACATTTACTTTGCCATTTCTGAAGCGTAGCAACGTTTAAGACATGGATATCATGTTATAATATTAACAAGGCACCCAAAAGTAGTTTTCATTTTATTAGCTAAACAAAACTTGTTTTAACCGTAACATTGTCGCGGAAATCAGCCTTGTTTGCATAGCGATGATGAAAATAACGTAATTTAGGCTGTAATGATATCCAAAATTCAAATCATTAGGTCACCACACCTTTGATATAGCAATGGACGCTAATAGTTTCTCGAATCCCATTCTGACGCAGAGGGAGACACTATTTCCCCTGGTTTCTTCTTTGCATTTAGACTGCTCCTGTTGTATGTGCCTGCTCAGCACTGTACAGAGCCCATCCGTCATGGTCACCCCTCTCCCCACCCTCCCCCTCCTCTCTCGCCCCCGTTCTCTCTCACCCCCTCTCTCTCGCTCCCCCTCTCACTCACTCACCCACTCTCTTTCCCTCCTCTCTCCCCTCTCTCTCTCATTCCCAGTTGGAGTGCTGTTCTAGTGCCCTCCTAGATGACAGAGAATTTTCCAGTCAAAATGTAAATTAACTCCCCAGTCAATTGTATTACTTGGTTTTATGTACTAATTAAAGTTTCTGTTGTGTTTTCTCTTTCAGATCTGACTCCTCTCTCTCCAACTAGCTGACCTGTGTCTGATGGGGAACAGTGAAATTTAGACACACGCGCGCACACACACACAACTCTTAGCTTTCCATCGATGTCGATGATGACGAATGTTCCTCTTGTGGATCGGGGGTAAGGGTGTGCTAGCACTTTAAATAGACACACACACACACACACACACACACACACACACACACACACACACACACACACACACACACACACACACACACACACACACACACACACACACACACACACACACACCTACAATCACTCTCACTCAGGCATAAAGAATGTCAAGAAATGCCAAAGATGGACTCGATGCTCAGTCAGCCATCCTTTCAATGTTGTTTTTCAACTTTGATCATTTGACCTACTGCCATTTTGTATGTGTACCATTGTTGCACTTCTATGTCATACTTTGTTGTTCCTATGTTGGTCTAGAAATCTTGTTCCTGTGGGTTATAGAATGGATGGCCAATCTGTTCTTAATGTAATATGTACACACATTTCTAAAGGTGCAATTCAAAATTCTCTACCCCCATAATGACATGACACAATCACAAAAACATAGATTGTTTCTATGTTGCTTTTTGTTTTAACACTCAACAACAACAAAAAAGCGCTCCACTAAGGGATAGATTCAATCAGTTCTGCCTTAACCCGTAATAATCGACAACATTGTTTTTATTAAGGCGATGTCGGAGGTGTAACTGAGTTGGAGCTGTAAAATCAGAAAACGCCTCCCGGCATTATAGCTATTACGGACCCTGCCATTGGATGTGCAGTGACACAGTAGTAATAATCGTATGCAGCCTTGTTACGAGCTGTCACATCGGTGAGCAGCTGCTCTTGTGATCATTGTCAAAAAGCCACACCTGCCCAACTCTCATTATAAGTTCAGAACCAGGAAGTGTAGGCTATATAGAAATAATTACTCTCAATTGGAAAAATCAATAAGCTAAATAATGAGGATTTCTATCATCCTAATCGAGGTGTAGATTACAACTCACATTCCAGTGTTCAGAATAGTGAACGAGGCTGCATGGCATTTCTCTCAATGCCCCACTCCATGCAGCGAATGGCAATGTCTGCTTTAGGTACAATTTGATATTGAGATAAAAATGGCTGTATTGGACCTTTAAATGTAGCTATTTGGAGTCTTTGGACCCTTTCCCTCACTTTGAATAGCATACTATTTGTTTGCTAAATAAACTTTTAAGTACCTCCTGTAAATTCTTAGATTTTTCAATAGTGAATTTCTGTATACAGTTTAAGCACAGGAATTTCACCAATATCTGTTCAGACTGTTGCAACTGCTGCAACCGTTAATGCACTATCTTGGAAAATGGAAGTAATTTTCCTCTAGTACTTCAGTATATTTCAAACCAAATACTTTTAGACTTTCACTCAAGTAGTATTTTACTGTGTGACTTTCACTTTTACTTGAGTCATTTTCTATTAAGGTATCTTTACTTTTACTCAAGTATGTCAATTGGGTACTTTTTCCACCACTATTTCCCACTTCAGCCAATCCTTACAGGGAAAGAGCTTGGGTTATGTTGTTGGAGGTGAATGGATGGAGTTCTTTTACATATGTCCTGTTGCAGGATAACTTTCTTGCAATTCAGGAAATGTAAAACTTATTTATTTGAGGTTTAAAAATGGTTTCTGAGATTTGTTATCTCCACTTAGAAATTTCAGACTTGATTTTCCCGAAAAATGTATCAACCCCTACAAAAATGCCTGTTAATTATAATCCACATAATAATTCACATTTAATGTTGCTGCAGGATTATTTTCCTGATGTAGCAAACTGGCTCAAATTAAGATCCTACATCTGTAGCGTCAGATCTAACTAACTGACCGAAGCCTAAATGTGTACTTTAGGACTGGGTTTCACCGACTCTTACTGCCTTTTCACTCCATAACACCCATACTTCTACAACGGATATTAATAACCAGCTAATTTAAAATATCAGTTCGGAGTTATTAGCACCTATTGTCAGAGTAGACGTGCTGTTAACTGAGTTGAGGGAGGAAGGCTGCGGAGAGCTAGTGTCCACATTTGCCCTCAGCTGTAGCCTTTTCCCAGGGAGCACCTGGTAACCTGAAGGAAGGTTAGGTAAACAGCGTAAAAACACTTGCCCTCTGACATTCACTAATTTCAGAGTTAGAGAGCTTACATTTTCAGGGAACGTTGTACATTGAAGATGTTATTAAAGATGTGTTAAATATTTGCGTCAAGCGTTTCTAACCCAGCTTGAGAAAGGTCATGTATACTGCAGCTCATCCAAATGGAGAGAGAAATATGTCTTAGACACGTCTGCATACATCTCCACTTTCAGCTACATTGCAGTCTTCGACATGCAGTCTTCTGTGTTGCATATCTCTCCTCTTGTTCATCTGTATCTCATATCGCTCTCTTTCTCTCCTTTGGGGGTCTCAATCGTAACTGTTTCACACAGTTAGTAATACATACGTTTGGGATGGTAGAAGTGAGAAATGGAGTGGGGACCATAGGGCCAGATTCACTAATCATTGCAGAAAGTGTACACCTTTTATTTTGTTGAACGAAAGATGAAATAAAGGGAGGTGCAACAAGTGCAAAAACTTTGGGTAAATTTGGCCCTGATTGGTTGGGTTTGGCTTCATTTTGGAGGCTTTGCAGATATAATTTGCAGAGGTTCCTCTTGCGGATTTATCTCATGGGGAGCAGCTGGAGATGTAGAAGAGATGATTATAGAGAAAGAGAGAGAGAGTGAGAAATAGGGAGAGAGGGGTAGAAAGAGGGTGGTATAGAGTGTCAAAAGGGAGGGGAAGAAAGAGGGGGTAGACACAGGAGAGAGAGAGAAAGAGAGAGACGGTGGTAGCTTCAGAGTGTCAGTCAACTGCCAGGGAAGTGCCAGGGAAGGTCACATTACACTGACTCTGGGAGTGCAGGGTTTTAAATAGAGTGGCTATTTTAGGGGCTGAGGCGGGGCTGAGGGGTACGGGGGGGGGGGGGGTACTCAGAGGGAACGTAGTGAAAAGGCTATATGGGTTGAGTGTGAAGACCAAGCCATTCATTGTTGATCATTGTGCCTGCAATGCTTGGTAATGTGTGTGAGTAGCCAAGGGCTGGCTCATTGCTTGTTCCTCCAGTGATAGAATTGTGAGATTGGCGGGTTGGTGGGTATATAAAAAGGGTGGGTAAAAAACTGAGTGGAACATTTGGTACAAAACTAATTGGCATGGGCATTGACAATGGTAAATAGTTCCCAATTGATAGCTGATATTCCTTCTCTCAACACATGCATACCTGCCTGTTTGCTGGTCTCACCAACGTTCTCTTTTCTCCCTCCCTCGTTCCACTGATATAGTTCGGATATCACCCTTCTCCCTCTCTCCTTTGCTATTTCAACTCTTCCTCCTTACACCTCTCTTCTTTCACGATATATGGTCATCCTGGCCTGAGCCTCCTTCTCCCACCGTCCTCTCTAAAGTTAAATTTGAACATTTGATGACGGCAAAAAAGCAAGCAATATCTGCCCCTCTCTCTCTCTCTCCCTCCCTCTCGCTATCTGCCTCTGCCTCTCCCTGTTCATTCCATTTTAGATGGTGCATGGTCAACGGTGCTGCATTTGCCCCTGTCACTCAGCCTAATTGCCCCCCCCTCCTTCTCATCTTACCCCCCGGGTTGGTCTCTCTCTTCTGCTGCCCGTCCCACATTAGTGCCGTCTGTGTCGGGTCTGCAACGGGGTCTCTTCGAACTGTGCCATTTTTACAGCATTCTTAAACTTTAAAGGGTTGGGTAGACAAACACTATTTAAGGAGGACAAGAGGGTAACTTTTTTTCCAAAGGAGAAGGACACCTACCTTTTCCAGGAGTGATTTGATTCATCATTGTTTTGTGAGTTGAGAACAAGTGTCTGGATTTCTACTTGGAAATCATTCAACTGGGCATTACACAGGCCTATTGTGTGCACTTATTTATAACTGGGGCCTGTTCTTCCTAGGGTCTGTGTGTGTGTGTGTGTGTGGGTGGGTGTTTGTGTGTGTGTTGGACAGAAAGGCAACGAACTCTGGGGGTGTCCGTGTGCACGTGCTAAACCATTGCACTGGAAAGGGAGTGATCCCTCGTTTATCTGGTATCATCCCTCACTCTCCTTGTTTATCTATCGTCCCTCACTCTCAACCTTTTGCTCGGAGATTAATTATGGCCTCCTTTAAGACGTGGCTCTTGGGACTGTTCCTGGCCCTGCTCTGCACCTTCCAGACCCCTCTTGCCCCTGGCGTCAAGGCTCAAGACCTGCCGCTGGCCCCCCAACAGGATGTAGTAGCTGATGACGAGGGGGAGCATGCAGCGGAGGTAGGGGGAGATGACGATGATGACGATGACGATGATGATGATGATGATGATGATGGGGACAGTAAAGAGGACGATGATGATGACGATGATGATGATGACGACGATGATGATGACAATGATGACGATGATGACGACGACGATGATGACGACGATGATGATGACAATGATGATGATGACGATGATGATGATGATGATGACGATGATGATAATGATAACGACGATGACGACGATGATGACGACGACGATGATGACGACGACGACGACGACGATGATGATAACGACGATGATGATAACGACGATGACGACAACGATGATGATGATGATGATGATGACGATGATGACAAAGATGATGATGATGACGACGATGACGACGATGATGATGATGATGATGATGATGATGATGATGACGACGATGACGACGATGATGACCACACAGGTAAGTTCACTTAAATGATGCTGCATTCTTTATCCACCTTCCCTCGCCATCATCTTTGTGTGACCCTAACCCCACTCCTCTCTGCCTGTCTGAAACCATGTCCGTTGAAAAAGGGAGAGGGGAGGGGCTTAGCCACACCTTGGCCACTCCCCTCTCCTTACCTCTCCCTGCCCTGCAGAACCTCTCCTTGTCAGTTAGTTCTCAGCTCAGCCTGTCACTCAGTTCAGCTGTCCAATCAGAGTAGATATAGGAAAAGCTACTCGTACACAAGTCCCTCCTTCACACCTTTACAGCTGTCCATTACATTTGCTGTGTCTGTCTGACTCTCTCTGTGTTCTCTTCCCTGCTTAAATAGAGTTATGAACACTCTGGGGAAATTGAACTGGCCCGCCTGGAGTCCCAACTGTGTGTCATCCTACAGTAGATATGAACCTGGGGACTACAGAAGCATTGTAATGATGAGGAAAAAGGAAAAAATATATATATTTAAAAGTAACACAGAGACTTGATAGAGTCAATCATCGGATCATAATAAAATTCAGATCTTTTGATTTGTGTCTTGTTTGAAATAATGGTTTCTTCTTTTTCACTCCGTCCTTCCTTTCTCACGGTTATGGATTGGATTGACCTGTATTTGTGTCTCCTCCATGCTAACCTACAGAGAAAGAAAGAGAGACAGTGGTGTAGAAAGAGGAGGCTTGATAGAGATAGACAGACAGACAGACAGACAGACAGGAGGTGGAAGAGGTGAGGGGAGGCACACGAGGGCTAAAGAATGAATGAATTTAGTAGATAAGAGTAGTCAGGAGTGGTAATAGCAAAAGCGTCGATAGAGTTTCTCTCTTTCTCCACATCTCTCAATCTCTCTCTTTCCCTGTAGAGCTTCCTTCTTTGTCACTGTATGTTGAATAGTTCCAATGAAATGAATGTACTGTATATGCAACCCTGGTCTATGTTTTTACGTCATCTGTGAATGCATATTAATAACACATCTGTGAATGCATATTAATAAAACATCTGTGAATGTATCCATTCATATTTTGCAATACTCACTCAAGCGGTTCTCAGACAATTATATTTGTACAAAGATAGTCAATTCATGCTGAGAACAGAGTCTTCCGTTATTTTCAATATTTATATGGCCATTAGTCATTTTTCACTTTAGAGAGGATAAATTATTCTGAAAATACATTTGTTTGTATAATTGGGTATGATACCACTTTAGTTAGATTGTATGTCAGATATCAGAGATTTTTTGGGTGACGTTCGCTACACCAGATCAAGCCATGTTTGTTTGGGCTACCTCTAGCCTGGTACTCGACGTAGATGTTGAGGTTTTTCATATTTTGCATTGGGAAAAAGAGAGAAATATATCTGTTTTAGGTAGTCAACTGACAAGAGATGACAGTTACTCCAGGAGTTTGCTCTTATTTTGATGTGGATTTTCTTTCTTTCTTTTTCGTTGACTGTGAAACAACCCCTTTCTGTGAAAACTGTGACAAAATATCACCTCTGATCATGTCTCTCTAACCCTACTTTCAATCATAGAATAAATCAATTGATCATGATGAGTTGCATGGATGTACTTCTGTTGTTGCCTGGAGTCATGGGTTTGGTGACTGACTACATGCATGGAGTATGTTTGTGTAATATGAAAAAGGTGGGAGATTGTACTGAAACAAAGTCTGTTTGAGACAAATGAACAGGAAAAGTTCAAACGGTCATCTTAGTGTGGAATGGTTTATTGTATGGTCACGCTGAGTGTGAACCTATATATATCTTTAAAATGATTGGACTTTTCTTTATGGGCGTTTGTGATTTGAATCTACCTATGTGTATTTGTATGTACAAAGCTTCTGTGAGGTAGTCTGTACATTGTACTGGTTTGGGTATGCGGTTAGAATTTGTGTCTGTCTACAGTATATGAGCGTGTAGAACTAGTGTGTGCATGCGGGACTGTATGTAGGAAATTAGTTTTGTACAGTATGAATGAACTCTACACTGCCATTCTGTTACACTTGCTACACAAACAAAAATGCATTAATTAACACTATCACAGAAAATGTACAGATACACACATACGTGTTAGGATGGGAATGAACAACTTATTTTACAGAGGCTAATAACGACAATGATGATGATGTGCCGGCTGCAGCTGATGATAATGACGATAATGACGACGATGATGACGACGACGACGACGATGATGAGGATGATGATGAAGAGGAGGAAGATGACGGTCAACTGTATCACAAAGGATCCCTCTGTTCATATTGTGAATACTGTGAGGTAGGTCTCACCATCTAGATAGAAACACAAGTTTGGTGTTTGTGGATGTGGATGTGGTTACATTTATTGGTAAAAACAATTTGCACCCTTTTAATGCATTTTCCCCATCCTTGTTAAAAATGGCAAAAATTCTCTCCCTTGCTCTTCTTTTCCCTCACCTTTTCCCTCTCTCTCTCTCTCTCTCTCTCTCTCTCTCTCTCTCTCTCCCTCCCCATCTTTTTATCTCTCTCTCTCTCAGCACTGTGACACCTGCGACAAGTGCCCATGTGCAGAGGGAGATGAGTCTAAGCACTGTGACACCTGCCAGGTAAAATGACCTTCCCATTCAACCACTAGTAACCTACACTTTCAGAAAAAAGGGTTCCAAAAAAGTGATTAAGCTGTACCTGTAGGAGAACCCGTTTTTGGTTCCAGGGAGAACCCTTTTTTTGTTCGAAGGAGTACTGTTTGGGGTTCCAACTGTAGAACCCTTCCACAGAGGGTTCTACATGGAATCCAAAATGGTTCTACCTGGAACCAAAAGGGGTTCTCCCTGGAACCAAAGAAATGGGTTCTGACATCAAGAGGGCTGGTTATGATGCAACGACAAAGTCAGATCAGAGAAGCTACTCCCTCCAGTTACGTTCTATGATGTTATATACTCCTTTATTTCTTATCCTTCTCTAATGGCTTACCCCGTTTTCTGCTTATTTCTTTAGATCTGCAACTTCTGCTACGTGTGTCCCGTTTGCAGCACTCTTTGCCAACCAGGTAAGACAGGGGTGTGGGACTGTTTGATAAAGAATGATCGTTTGAACTGCTTGCCGCTATTCGAGGCATGTTTGAGCTTGAAAGCCAGGCAGCAGAAACACCAGGCTCACTGTATGTTTTTAATCCCCAAGGTGGTTTTCTGGACGAGCTGACTGGATCGATCTATAAGTAAGATACAGTTACACGTTCACAGTGACATAACACCTTTTGAATTCCTCAGTGTGAGCTATCAACATTCAATTTGACACAGAATTACGTGTATTCTCCAAATGGCAAATAATATCTATCTGCGAAATGCAGTTACCCCAAGGAGCACCCCACATGAAACACCCATTAGCATCGCTTCACTACATGCCGTGTCCACTGCCGATGAGGCTGCTTGTAATAGTACGGCCCGTATCGTATGGATGGAGAAACAATTATCCACACAATGTGGAAAGATGTCTTCGGCTACACACATATCAAAACAGACATTAAATGGCAGCCACTAGTTAAAAATAGTTCTGTTTATTTCACAGTGACATGCCAATTAGCTAACATTACTGCCTTCGGGAAGCTCAACGACAAGCAAATGACACCGGTGTTGAATCGAGGTGCCTGCCGACCTAAGGTGCTTCCCACTGGGCAGTTGTATCAGTATGTCGGCACGCGGTGTCTTGCGCCCCCCGCCTGCCGAGCACTGTTTTCTTTGCAGTTCTGTTAACGTTACGGCGAGGGAAGTAGCTTGCTACGGAGCTTTCAGAAAGTATTCATACCCCTGTGTTAGAGCCTGAATTCAAAATGGATTATATTGATTGTTTTTCTCACCCGTCTACACAACATACCCCGTAATGATAAACCTAAATATTTGCAATTGTATTACCATGAAGTCCAAGGAACTGTCCATAGATCTCTCAGATATAATTGTGATGAGGCATATATCTAGGGAAGGGTATACAACTATTTATAGAGTGTTGAAAGTTTCCAAGAGCCCAGTGGTCTCCATCATAGGGAAATTTAAAAAATATGGAACTGCCTAGAGGTTGCCGTCTGACCAAACTGAGCAACTGGGCAAGAACGACCTTGGTCAGGGAGGTAACCAAGAACCCAATGACCACTCTGACAGAACTACAGAGTTCCTTGGCTGAGATGGGAGAACCTGCCAGAAGGACAAGAGTCTCTACAGCACTACACCAATCTGGGCTTTATAGGAGAGTGGCCAGACAGAAGCAACTCCTGAGAAAAAGGCACATGACAGCACGCCTGTAGTTTGCAAAAAGGAACGTGAAAGATTGAGATCACAAGGCAAAATATTCTGTGGTCTGATGAGACAAAAATGTAACTCTTTGGTCTGAATGCCAAGCGCTGTCTGGAGAAAACCAGGCACAGCTCATCACCTGTCTAACACCATACATACCTACCGTGAAGCATGGTGTGGGCAGCACCATGGTATGGGGATGCTTTTCAGCAGCAGGGACTGGGAGACTGGTAGGAATAAAGAGGAACAATGAATTGAGCCAAATCCTTGTTGAGAACCTGCTTCTTCAGAGTGCAAACTACCTTAGACTGGGGTGAAGATTCACATTCCAACAGGAGCGTTAACTTAACAAAGTTTGAGAAAAGCTGCAAGGAAGAATGGTAGAAAATTCCCAAAACCAGATGTGCAAAGCTAATACAGACATACACAAGACGACTGAAATCTGTTATCGCCACCAAAGGTGCTTCTACAAAATATTGACTCAGGTGTGTGAATACTTAGCTAAATTAGATATTTTTGTATTTATTTTTCAATAGATTTGCAAAAATGTCTAAAAACATGTTTTCACTTTGTCATTGTGGGGTATTATGTGTAGATTGGTGAGAAAAAATATATAGTTAGCAAATCCAAATGGCAAGCTTATCACACCCAAATTCACATGCACCTCACCCTGTGCACTCACATGGGCCTACCCGTGTGAGTAGAAATGTGAAGACTGACGCGCAGTAAAATCAAAGATTGATGGAACATAAAACCAACCACTTGTCTCCCTTTATCCGTTAGGACTGTAGCCGACGTCTTCGAAGCTGACAAATAAGCCCCCTGTCGCCACCATGTGGCCAAGGAAGATACTGCAACCAAGGGATTGTATTCACTGTCATTATTTTCACTTTTAATAAGTTATAAGTTATTTTTCTGTCTTTTTTGTTGTTGACTGAGAACACCACAAACATGCACACTGGATGTAGAGATATTGGATATATTGGATATAATGGATAGCCTATGGAAGTTGTGATGAGAATAACTTTAATTGAGCTGTTTGTGTATAATTGTTAGATGACAGGTTCATGGTATTCTTCTCAGGAACATGCATTCATATTTTAAAGTCATATCTGTGTTTCTTAAACACAGTGGGGTTGTATGAAATAAACTAAAAGGGGACGTTTTAAACATTTGTGCTGTAATGTTTTTATGTGCACTGTCAAATTAAATGGAAAATGCAGCTAGAATTAGGCTATAACAGAACAAAATATATTGGCAGATATGAGCAAACATCGGGTATTTTATCATTTCAGCTTCAATTGGAAGATTCATATTGTGTAATGGGGAATATAAGCATAGAGTGTAAATTGTTGACTGTCATTGGGTAGAATTTACAATATATACTGAACAAAATATAAATGCAACATCAACATGTTGTGCCATGTTTCATGAGCTAAAATAAATTATCCCAGAAATGTTACATACACACAAAAAGCTTATTTCTCTCAAATTTGGTGCACAAATTTGTTTACGTCCATGTTGGTGAGCATTTCTCCTTTGCCAAGATAATCCATCCACCTGACAGGTGTGGCATATCAAAAAGCTGATAAAACAGCATGATCATTTCACCTTGTGCTGAAGGATAATAAAAGGCCACTCTAAAATGTGCAGTTTTGTCACGCAACATAATGACATAGATTGGCATGCTGACTGCAGGAATGTCCACCAGAGCTGTTGCCAGAGAATTGAATGTTCATTTCTCTACCATAAGTCGCCTCCAAAGTAGTTTTAGAGACTTTTGCCGTACGTCCAACCGGCCTCACAATCGCAGACCATGTGTATGGCGTCGTGTGAGCGAGCGGTTTGCTGATGTCAACCTTGTGAACAGAGTGCCCCGTGGTGGCGGTGGGGTTATGGTATGGTCAGGCATAAACTACAGACAACGAACACAATTGCATTTATATAGATGCCAATTTGAATGCACAAAATGTATCAAAAGGAATTTTAAAGGTTTCTGTGACCAACAGATGCATATCTGTATTCCCAGTCATGTGAAATCCATAGATTATGGCCTAATTCATTTTTATTCAATAGACTGATTTCCTCATATGAACTGTAACTCAGTATAATCTTTGAAAGTGTTGCGCTTATATTTATTTTCAGTATATTTATTTGTTCTTCACAGGTCAACATATTTGGAGTCGAATACTATTACTGCATAACATTTGAACATAACTCGAATATACACTACCATTCAAAAGTTTGGGGTCACTTCCTTGTTTTTGAAAGAAAAGCACATTTTTGTCCATTAAAATAACATCAAATTGATCAGAAATACAATGTGGACATTGTTAATGTTGTAAATGACCATTGTAGCTTGAAATGGCAGATTTGTTATGTAATATCTACATAGGCGGACAGAGGCCCATTATCAGCAACCATCACTCCTGAGTTCCAATGGCACATTGTGTTAGCTAATCCAAGTTTGTTGTTTTAAAAGGCTAATTGATCATTAGAAAACCCTTTTGCAATTATGGTAGCACAACTGCAAACTGTTGTTCTGATTAAAGAAACAATAAAACTGACCTTCTTTAGACGAGTTGAGTATCTGGAGAATCAGCATTTGTGGGTTCGATTAAAGGCTCAAAATGGCCAGAAAAATATGACTTTCTTCTGAAACTCGTCAGTCTATTCTTGTTCTGAGAAATGAAGGCTATTCCATGCGAGAAACTGCCAAGAAACTGAAGATCTTGTACAATGCTTTGTACTACTCCCGTCACAGAACAGCGCAAACTGAGTCTAACCAGAATAGAAAGAGGAGTGGGAGGCCCCGATGCACAACTGAGCAAGAGGACAAGTACATTAGAGTGTCTAGTTTGAGAAACAGACGCCTCCCAAGTCCTCAACTGGCAGCTTCATTAAATAGTACCCACAAAACACCAGTCTCAAAGTCAACAGTGAAGAGGTGACTCCGGGATGCTGGCCGCCTCCAACATCGTTTTAGAGAATTTGGCAGTACTCACCAGTCTCAATGTCAACTCTAAACAATGAAGAGTTTAATTCCAAAACGCTATAGATTTTCTGAAATTAATAAAGAAATTGTTGTGTTTTTTCAATATCTAATCATGGCATGACATGTATTTGTTTAAAATCTATCACTTGATGGTTTCATTTCAGGGAGACAAATACATTTTTAATAAAGAACTGTACAAATGATACATTTGTGACAAACATTTTTTAAATGTAAAAAAAAACGAAACAATTCAATACAATGATATGAGATCTGTATGTAAAACATTTACATTTGGCATTTTAGTAATTTAGCAGATGCTCTTATCCAGAGTGACTTACAGTAAGTGTTCTCATTTGAGACAACTACAGCTAGTTGAGACAACCGCATAACCCTAACATTACATGTACAGTGCCTTGGGAAAGTATTCAGACCCCTTTACTTTTCCCACATTTTGTTACATTACAGCCTTAATATAATATTGATTCCATATTTTTCCCCTCATCAATCTACACACAACACCCCACAACGAGAGCATAAACAACTTTTTAGACATTTTTGCAAATGTATAAACATTTAAAAAAAGATACCTTATTTACATAAGTATTCAGACCCTTTGCTACGAGACTCGAAATTGAGATCAGGTGCATCCTGTATCCGTTGATAATCCTTGCCATGTTTCTACAACTTGATTTGAGTCCACCTGTGGTAAATTCAGTTGATTGGGCATGATTAGAAAAGGCACATACCTGTCTATATAAGGTCCCACAGTACACTGTGCATGTCAGAGCATAAACCAAGCCATGAGGTCTGCATACACAGTGGAGCTGATGGCATTGCAGTGGGTTGAGGAAGTCAAGTCAGACAGAGTACCCAGCTAGCACATAACATTCTGAGAACCATATGTTTCTTAAGGCTTGGTGAGAGCGTGTCTGTCCTATGGTTATTTTGCATACAATCTTCCCACAACATTCTGGTAATGGTGCAGGATAGTTGCTTGGCATTGGAACATTCTCAGCGCATTTAAGGAACTTTACAAAGTCATGTTCTCAGAACATTATGAAAACCTTCCATAAAAAAACAAGAAAACATTAGTAACATTCAAAGAAAGATCTAAGAATGTTATTTAAAAACATATACATTCTGTTCTCAGCATCAATAAAACTCTCTATCCACTCTTGTTAACTGTGTTCAGCTTTGTTGGCTGTGCCCACTAATTGGCCACACCTGATCTTAATAAGTGTTTGTATTCTTTGAAATGGGGCACATTTGACTAGAATAAAATGCTCCATCCTGGTGTTGCAGTAGACTAATTCCATGGATAAAGAACAGAAGACACTGTTTTGAATTTCACTCATGCTGTGTCACTATAAGAAAGAAATGTGTTTGCATGATTAATACCTAATCAAAATCATTTCCATGTATCCTATCTGTTCAAAACAGAAACTAAGCTAGCTGTGATTTTTTTTAAACACTCAAAATAGCCTTTACATATCGTTCAAAACATTCACAACATTTAGAGAATGTTCCTAGAATGTTTACCTTAAAATAACTTTAAATTTGCATTCTCAGAATGTTATTAAAACTGATGTACTGGCTAAACACCCTTAGCAATGACGTGGTGGACATTGAAGTTTCAATGAGCAAGGCAGAGGCAAAAGGCCTGATGTGGTGGTGCAGTGATGGTAGGAGCAGTGTAACAGAGACCCTAAGGGCAGGCATCTATTCCAAGTACAGTGGAATGTCATGGAGGGGCGGACGGCAGGAAGAGACAAAAGAGAGGAGGCCATCTTTACAAGATTAAGGGCAGGACTCAGCCAGTTGAATAAGAAGTTAAATGTGATAGGAAAGCATCCAACAAGAAGGTGTGATTACTGCCAGGAAACAGAGGAGCATGTACTGATGGAGTATGAGAGGGAAAGAGAAAGAATATGTGTTTCAGTAAAGGTGGGATTTTTAGCATTCATAGCCATGGTTATCAATTGTACTGCAGGAATGGATTGGAAGTCACAGAAAAGAGGTTGTGGTGCCAGCGGCAGAGAAGTACTTGGGATTGCGGGGATTTTACTGCAGAACAGTTGCAAGGGGTGTGGAGTGGTAGTGTTCTGTCCTGTCAGACTGTTGGATTAGATAGGATTAAATAATGGAATGGGGGTAGTATTTATTTTTTGTTGAGGTTTAATAGTTGGCTGGGCAATTTTCCTTTTCCCCAATGTTGTATTACCGTATAAATAATTGAATGTAGGTAGGCCGTAAATGCCCTCATACACCAGTAGGGTGGCGGTGTATGCACCAAAAATTGGATGGGATCCAACAATCAACTCATGAAGAAGACGACTCGAACAATTTTCACTGGCGGTACTAACATCCGCAAGATTGACTTCGCTAGAAACGGACACCGTGTTGTAAACGTACATATTGTTTATAAAGAAGCTATTTTTTTTTTATAGTATTATTGTTCTTTAGATTCAACTACTACTCCGTTCCATGCAAAGAGGGTAATTATTATTATTTATTTACTATCAAAGCTTGGTGCTGACGTTTGGCCGTGGGACCAGTTGGCGTTGGTTAGCATTATCGTTGGCTAGCTAAGACTTGCATGTCAACCTACATGTTTTCTGGTAGTTAGCAAGTTGTTTAACGTTAGATAACTAGTCTTTCTAACGTCTTTTTACCTCTAGCGGACAATGACTCGGCATGGGAAAAATTGTACGGCGGGAGCCGTTTACACCTACCACGAGAAAAGGAAGGACACTGGTGAGTCTTTTACAACGTTGGTTAACGTTAACTGTTCATGCCAGCTAAGCGTCATCTGCTCTCTCTCTTATCTAGCGGCATCGGGTTATGGGACGCAAAGTGTGCGTTTAGGAAAGGATGCCATAAAGGATTTCGACTGCTGTTGCCTTTCTCTCCAGACTTGCAGGGACCCCGTTGTAACGTAAGCCGCAATCCCCTTGTCTCACACAAACACATCATTGTTGTGTAACTCGTTTGTAACCCGTTTGTGTGTCGTAAAAACGGTAATGTTGTATCTCCAGTCCAGATGGATACTTGTATGAAAAACAGGCCATCCTGGAGTACATCCTCCACCAGAAGACCGAGATCGCCAAGAAAATGAAGGTAACTGGCTTTAAAATGGTCCCGTTTGGGAAATAGTACAGAAAACACCGAGACTAGTTTTATTTCTCTCACTTGATAGATATTTAATTAATTAGTGGCCAATCGCATATTTTGACCAATGGGTATGTTAATTGTGTAATCCTTTAACGAAACCAATGGTTGTAGGATGGCCAGAATTGGGGTGACTAAATCAATGGAGGCCAGAGAAAAAAGTGAAACAAAATCTGGAAAATGTAATGCTTCAGCTAGGCTGGATTTTATGCAAGATTTAAGGCTACTGACAGGCTCACCTTCCCTTTAGACTTGTTATATTTCTTCTTGAATCCGCAGGATATTAAACAATATAAAGGTAAGATGGATATCGATTTTGAGACATGACATTTAGAATTTCAGTATACACTTTTTTCTGAAATGTCAATGGAGCACTGAGCGTGTACCAAGTTTGTTTTTCTAAGCCTTTTACATTTGAATTAGGCTCGTCGTGTTAATTTAGCTTCTGCGACCATCGGAAGCAACTTTGAAGATGATGACGACCACATGTGAAGTCCTCAAGTTGTTAATTGGAATCCTGTACCGCTATGTCAACGGTGCTCTGTGCTTATTATCGGATGTATTAGGTTACAAAATCCAACTTTAAAAAATATAATGTCAATGATATAATTCATAAGGCCGACAAATATGATTAGTCAGGTTCTGAATCATTCAGTGTAGTCTCTCTAACATATCATTAACATGATATGAAAAAAGTAGCATTTTGTAACCATACATCCCATAATAAGCACCGAGCTCTCTGTCTTCGTCTGACCCTCTCACTGTTCATCTTAGGCGTACGAGAAGCAGAAACAGACTCAGAAGAGTGACAGTCGTCTGGAGTCTAAATCTGAGGAGAGGGGGATAGCAGAGAGGTTCAAGACCCGGGAGAACAGCATCGTGTCCAAACCCATCAACCCCTTTACCTCTGGTAAGTGTGTGTCTACTAGCTTGGAAGGAACGTAGGACAGAGAACAGTAGATTGAGTTAACCTATCTCTTCAGGCCAGGCCAAAGAGTCAGACAGCCAGAGTGTTGTGGGTACATCAGCCAGTACATCAAAAGCTGACTCCTCTGCTCCTGCTGCCGGCACCAGCTCCTCCCAGGCCCTGCCCAGCTTCTGGATCCCCAGTCTCACCCCAGAGGCCAAACCCACCATACTCAAGAAACCTGTGAGTGAAAGCCAAAGTCCTAAAGTGTTGACTTACCCCATGCCCTTATCCCACATTTTCACTCTACTTCTTTCTCATTTCTCTCATTCAACACAGCTGGTCTGGTCACTTGCTTTTCTTTATTGAGGATCTGACCTTTGTCCTAGGGAAATAATTGTTGACTCTTCCACTGCCAAGAGCTTGTTAGGTTTCTTGTCCAAATGTCAATGTCATTGTGCTCCCTGTGTCTGTCCCCTCTTCTCCATCTCTCTATCTGTTATCTCTCTGAGGTCAGCTTGTCCCCAGGTGTTTGATCTGTTGGTCTTTCCTTCTCCCTCTCCACCATACATTTTAGCTGTTTGCTATTTCAATGGGTTTGTGCAAAGCAAATTATTGACCCAATAAAGGGGAGTTAAAATTCAATCATCGCTCGCTCTCTCCCCCTCAGAGTAAGACGGTGGTGTGTCCCATGTCTGGCCGGCCTCTGAAGATGAATGAGCTGACCAACGTACACTTCACTGCTCTGGACCCCAGTCTGGACCGAGTGGCCCTGCTCGCACGCCAGGTCAGTGCCTGACCACACCACAACCTCTGCACACTGTTACACATTGTTATCTCTAACTCCATGCATCTCCCTCTTTTACATAAATAGTTGCATTCATGAGTTTTCTTGACAAGTGTCAATAAAAAAAAAAGGTCCGCCAAAGTAAAAACCTGCGCAAAAGGAATTTGATTGCTGTAAATACAGAAATGTTTTGCTCACTGGGAAATAAATGTACAACTAGTCAGTGACTACTGTTTGGAGTTAGCAACTATATAAGCTTATTACACTGTCCTGGGATCTCCTATGATCTATGTAGAAAAACCCCTTACCTTCTAATGATGCTTGTGAGCATCCTAGAGCAGAGCATGTAACAGGTTCATGATTTTCATAAATGGTGTGTAGCTCAAACCATTCGGACCATCCTTGTCTCACAAACACTTTTCTAGCTCAGCCCCTGTTAATCACACATCTGTTGGTATCAACAGATGCAGAAGAAATGGACAAATCCAATACCCAGAAGTATATAGCTCAAAAGGGGTTAGAAATCCAAACCCCGTCTGCGTTAGTTGGGCTCATTGGGTTAATAGCTTGTGTAATGTTGTTCCCAGGAAAGGTACCTGTGTGCCGTGACTAAAGACACTCTGGGTAACAGTGTTCCCTGCTCCGTTCTCAAACCCTCGTAAGTATACCCCTCTTCGGTTCCTTTTTATTTACTGGACCACCTCTACTACCTGTCTCCCTCGCTTCTTCAGTTTCTTAAATCTATTTCCCTTCTCCCTCCTCTCAGTGGAGCAGTGGTGACTCAGGAGTGTGTGGAGAGGCTGATCAGGAAGGACATGACGGACCCGATTACCGGAGACAAACTCACAGAGAAGGACATCATCCCACTACAGAGGGTGAGTGTTGGAGCGTGTGTTCGAGTTTAAAGGAGTATGTACGTACAAGACCGAGCAGGGTACTTAGTTTGTAAGGGTAATCGAAGACCGTCTGACGTTAATATAATATTTTATTCCTTCCCAGGGTGGAACTGGGTTTGCAGGCTCTGGAGTGGGACTGAAAGCTAAAGAGGCTCGACCCGTAATGATGGTGTGATGGTTCAGAGACGACGGTCAACATGACAAAGGCATATACTTGATTATTTGTACATACGGTTGTCTGTTCTTGTATGGAGTCTGAGAATTCCAACTGCTATTTTGAAGCTTTGTTATACAGGGTTCTATTCTGAGAAGCACATAGGTGCACACATAAATTTAGAAGGTAAAATATTTGAGGTATTAATTTTAGGCACACTGGTGCTCCTAAATAAAAAATAATCCTGGCCACACAGTGTGTAGGTGCATATGCAAGTAAAATGGTCGTACTGTAGAGCCCTGAGAAATGTCATTTTTTATTTCTCTGGCACACGC
The DNA here is from genome assembly GCF_034236695.1 of Oncorhynchus nerka. Taxonomy (NCBI): domain Eukaryota; kingdom Metazoa; phylum Chordata; class Actinopteri; order Salmoniformes; family Salmonidae; genus Oncorhynchus; species Oncorhynchus nerka. Next base: position 2,308,399 of record NC_088421.1, read on the forward strand.
ATCAAACAGCCTACACACCAATTCATGCCTGTACCGTATATCAAGTTAAATTGGCTGTGTTGGGGTCAAGGAGGTCAGAGTTCTTGGTGACCCTCATTCGCCAACATACCTCCGTAGTCAGTCAGCGTGCTTGACTTAAAGAAGTCGACATTGTCCATGACCTCCGAGAGAGAGAGACGCCCATCCTAAGAGAGGAGAATGAGGGAATCTGGGTAAACTAACAGACCATTTAGCAGGTGGCAGTGGTAAACTCCATTCAAGCACCAGGAAACAAATTCGGTTGCTTAGGACAGTAAATGTCATGTCAAAGAAAAACAACTTTTTGTAGAAAAACCAACATGGCTTTATTTAAAATTCAGAGAAATGTTTCACCCCTCCCTTCCTCCCACCCTGTGAACCAAGTGTATATTCTATATGATGCTGTTAAAAAAATAAGCCTGTTGACTTGTGGAGTGTCTTTATTCACACTTGAGCATGATTGTGTTGTGTGTGTGAGGCTGTAGTTGTGTATCCGCGTGTGTAAACATCTCCATGTTACCAGTTACCATTACCGTTAACAGTATAAATATGACCTGTGACCTTTTCCCCTCAGAACTTCCCCCTACCCAACTCCATAATAGTAACAGTATTCTCCATTATAAGTGTATGGCCTTTCACAATACAAAACCCCAATATGTATTTTGGAAATCTCTCTCCAAACAGAGTACGTATACGGTCTGTTCCAAAAATGTGGCTGCACAAAAAGTACATAGAACTGCGCAAACGGAGTTCCATTTGCATGGAGCCCTTAAGCCTTCGCATGACTTCATCAAAGCTCGTCATGTCTCCTGGTGAGATCCTCTCCGTAATTGGTTGCCTGGCTCCCCACAAACATGTTCCAATTAGCCAGAATCTCCTTCTTGGTTATTTTGTCATCCTGTTTCGTCCAATCGCGGAGGAGGAGGCAAGTTTCAGGTCCCGCCCACCACCATTCATTGCGTCATGATTGAGAGAAGGATGAAAAAGAGGGAGAGTGGAATGAAATTGAGGGAGAAATGGATAGATAACGGTGAGAAAGGGAGAAAAGTGTGAATGAAGGACAGATGGAGAGAAAGATTCATTATAATTAACAGGTCATTACCCCCAATTAATTCCATTATGTTGATTATTAGCGGTGTTCAGGCTGACAGTGTGTGATGTGAGAGAGCCCTGAATCTGCTCCCAGGCTCATGTCTCTAGTGTCGCAAATGGCACCCTATTCCCTATAGTGCACTACTGTTGACCAGGGTCAATAGGGCTGAAGTACTGCACTACAGGGAATAGGTTGCCATTTGGGATGTAAACGTCTTTGTTTTAGCATAAAAGCTACTATTTTTCAAAGTTCCTAATTTAAACTGCTAGGAGACTGTTCTAGTGTTATTACCACAGATTAAATTTAATATTTACATAGGATAGGCCTATGCGTTGCACATGTCACCAAATACAGTGGTCAGTTGTAACACGATGTTATTTGGTTTTCATATGAGAAGTCGGTGAGGTTGGGGGAAGGTGTGAGGTCAGAGAGGAAGGGGAGATGCTACGGGGTGAGTTGGAAGGGGTGTGAACGGGTGGGGGTATGCACTGCACGATAGTTATAGCTATGGCGGTGGTTAGATGTGGGGTGAGGGTAGAAAGGGGAACACATGAGGTGTGAGTTGTAGAGGGGTACAGGGATGGGGAGGGGTGCTGCAGAGGGTATAAGATTGTGTGTGGAAGTGGATTAGGAAACATTTGTTGTAATGGGTGTACAGGTATGGTAAGTTTAGTTTGTGGTAAGGGTGAGATCAGGCAGTAGGACTGGGGAGATGCGTACCTTGTCTGTGTCTGTCTCGTGGATGAGGTGCTTAGCCTCATTGTCAGTATGGTCAATCTCTCCTGGCAGGATCCACTGAGCTACCTCATGGTTATCCAGGAAACCATCCTGACAACAACACGCATAGAGCTTTTACAAACCATCCTGACAACACAAACCTGTTAACTTAGTATGTTGACAGAGAGAGGGGTGCGTGTGTGTGTGTAAGTATTGACATGGCTGGTCTGAGGGGTAGGGTACTGTAAGTGTACTGACTTAAATAGTGATGTGATAGTAATGTATAAGGAGAGGATGTTGTCAATGTTAAGGTGATCCAGTAGCAGCAGACTAGTGTACCTTGTTGGTGTCTCTGATCTCTGTGAAGTGCTTTTTCTCCGTCAGCACCCAGTCTGGTTCACTCTCTCCATTCTCAGGTGTGAACATGTCCCCTGTGATAGAGAACAGGTTACAGCTTGTACAGTAGGTGTTGTATTTTTAAAGTATATTCCAGGGGTTATGAGCTAGTTCAGGGCTACAACAAAATTGTGAAACGTCTGGGGGTACCCGAGGAGCGGATTAAAAATCACTGGTCAATACGCTGTGCATCTCTGGGTTATCTTCTGTTTGTGTACGCATACGAGCACTTTTCATTTAACATATAGTTGGTTGTGGACCCAAGAATATCACGCATAGATGGTAATAAAATATTTCATTTTTTGTTCTCATATTAAAATGTATAAAAAAACAATTACATTTGGTTGATGACATATTGTATGTTCTCTGTTTGGAAAGGGTAGTAAGTTGAAGGAGAGACTAACCAATGTATTCGTCAAGGGTGATCTTTCCATCACCGTTCTTGTCAATGTCTTCTACGGTTTCCTGAAGCGAAACAGAATAAAATAGTTTAGAAGTGGGCTGGAGAAAAAAGTACACCACCTGGATGTTCCTCAGAATTTGATTGATCTTGTGACTCTAGTGACTGATCCCAGTCCTCTGACTGACCTGTATAACAACGGCCTTCATGTGGTCGTACTCCTCGGGGTGAAGGAAGGCAGTGAACTCGTCCTTGGTGGCGATGCCGTCCCCATCGCGGTCAGCTGTCCTAAAGCGCCTCTCGTCTCTAGTCAGCATGGCCTTGTAGCTAGCCTTGTCATCCACATCGTCAAACTCTTCATCTGCAACGGAGCGGAGGACATTCTCAGAGTCAAGACATGGCTTTGTAAAGCAAAGATCAGGGGCCGTATGTATCAAGCGTCTCAGTGTAGGAGTGCTGATCTAGGATCAGGTCTCCCCTGTCCATGTAATGTTACTTGTTATGATCTAATAGGCTAAACTGATCACTAACCCCTTCCCCTGCCTTTGTATTAACAATACGAGCCTAAGATGACACCACTATCGCATAGCTGTATGGCCACTACTGTACTGTCATGTTCAGCTCTCCTCTCTCATTCCCTTCTCATTTTTGGATTGTGTTTGTAGCTCATGATCAATCTCTCCTTATATTACATAGTAATTATATCAAATGTGATCCTACATAAATAGTATCTTGGTTGTGCCAAAACCTGCCCATCATTCCAACAATCTTTAACACCCATAAAGCCTACTAATTATATGTGGACTATACACCTCTGGTAAATTTGGACTGCCCTTTTGAAGTCCCACCCCCTCGGTCATTCACCTCAAATTTACGCTACCCACGCTCCCACACACACCCCCTCCCTTGTCGTACCCAGGTAGTAGCCGTAGGTGGTGTTCTTGTATTCATCCCAGCCGATCTTCCCATCCTTGTTCTGGTCGTACTCCTTCCAGTGTTTCAGCACATTCTCCTCGATGTACCTCCTCTGCCTGTGTTTGATCCACTGGTGCAGTTCACCATGGCTCACGAAACCATCCTTGTCTGTGTCGATGCGATCTACAATCTTCCTGCCAAAGGGACAGAACAAGCCAACTAAGCCTACTACCTACAGAAGCGAATTTGGCCACCATTCAGAGCCTGGTTCCTTTCTAGGTGTCTTTCTTGGTTCCAGTCTTTCCAGGGAGTTTTTCCTAGCCACTGTGCTTCTACATCTGCATTGCTTGCTCCTTGAGGTTTTATGCTGGGTTTCTGTATAAGATAATTTCCATGTAAAAGGACCCATGAGCACCAACGTGAAGTTCATAGGAGCATATCAAATTGGTTGTCAAATGAATGCTAAGAGTATATGTCTGATAAGGCATACTGTATATACATTTGTTACAGGTTTTCTTTTTTCCATTTATGTTTTGAGTTTGGACTTTTAGCACGTAAGGTGCACCGATTGGTGTCACCTTGTTAGTCAGAAGGTGTTTCACCTGTACTGGCCCAAGTGATATTTAAGAGCAGCTGGCTCAGTGCTCCAGTTGTCTTGAGAGATGTGTAGGGTCAACACTTTTAGTTGGCTCTCCCTATTTGATTTCTAGAAAAACATTCCTTTGTCTGATCTTCCCTGTTTTAATTTTGCGGTCTTTAAGTTTGGTGTGGGTTTTTCATTTGTTTGCCTCTTACTTGGCAAATTTAGTGGGTGTTCATGGTGGGTGTCTTTTAGGTCCCAGTTTTTATTGCTATGCAATTTTCAGTGGACACCCCCATGAGTGTCTTACAGAACCCCCTCCTAAAACCCCAACTGTTTAGTTTTGGTTGTTGTCAGTGAGTCTTTGTTAGATCCCCTTTTGTTTGGTCAAAATGTTTGATTCTTGCTGGGGAACGTAACATTTTACAACCAAATTTGGTCTTGTTTGGGGCAGAGCTCATTAAAAGAATTCCCAAATAAGGATATTGCATATTTATACTTTAACTAGGCAAGCCAGTTAAGAACAAATTATTTTTACAATGACGGCCTAGCCCGGCCAAACCCGGACAGCCTGGGCCAATTGTGCACTGCCCTATGGGACTCTCAATCACGGCCGGATGTGATGCAGCCTGGATTCGAACCAGGGACTGCAGTGACGTCTTTTGCACTGAAATGCAGTGCTTTAGACCGCTGCACCACTCGGGAGCCCAACTTTGCAGTGAGTGTGGCTACATCCCAAATGGCACCCTATTTCATACATAGTTCCCTCTTTTTGACCAGAGCCCTATTGGCCCAGGTCAAAGGTACTGCTGTACATAGGGAATATGGACCCTGGTCTATAGTAATGCATAACATAGGAAATATGGGCCCTGGTCAAAAGTAGTGCATATTGGCCATTTGGGACACTGCCTGCCTGGGAGTTCTGTAACATAATGTACCCAAGTTTGTCTTTGCTTTCCTCAGGGGTCAGCTGGTCGAAGGTCTTGGCTTCCTCTTTGCCCAGGAAGGCTTCGTGGTCATATTGGAAACCAGTGGAGTCGTCATGGGCGTGGTCACTCAGGTCACTATGGCGATGGACACGCTTCTCTTTAGCGGGTACAGCTACCACCACCTCGAGGATGAGAATGAGTGAAAGTAGTGACTGCAGCAGCATCTTCTGTCCTGAGAAAGAAAAAAGGAGAAAGAGAGAGAGACACTACAGCAGACTGAACAGAACTTATCCTGCAAATAGACAGAGATGATACTTGCCAGACACATGGGCCTCACTCAAAATAATACATTATTGGGTTAGACAATTACTGTTTATTTAATGCAAACAGTGATACATATGGTCATAAAAAAAGTGTGTTCAACTTTTGTGCCCTATTTATAGGCTACTGTCTTGAGTCCTGACATGAATTAGGATAAATCAGTCAATGTCTGTTGTCTTAACACTTCTGAATTATGAATACAACAATAAATTACATCAATAATGCCTGTGAATGAATTTTAAAAGATGTTTTAAAGCAAAAAGGGATGCAGTTAGGTAGCCGACATATTTTAAGACAATGAGTTTAGGCTACTTCAAGAACATTTTTACTTGGCATAAACTGTACACAACGTTTTTTTAATTTTAAACAACCGAAATCACTCAATTTCTTTACTGGAGCATATACGTTCATGCATTATTAATAATAATACAATTAAAACACGTACCAATTTTTAGCAACACGTCTCAATCACGGTTTTTTCTGGGCTTGTAAAGATACGCGTTGGCACTTTCCCTGCCTCTTTAAATTCTACAATAAAGGAGGCGGTGCCACGCTTTCTCAGTCGACCATTCGCAGACACGCTGACAAGAAAATAAACCAATAGAAACGAGGAAATGGGATTAACGGAGCCCGAGACTGATTTCGATTGGCTTTGAAGCGCCACGTTGACATGCGAACGCGCAAACCTCCATACTGGAGCGCGCATGAAGAGATTTTTACGAAAGTTTTCATCAGCAATGTAAAGGGACACATGAGGTGTATAAACATACGGCAAGGAATGGCAGGCAGCATTGTTTGGTAAAACCCAATGTAATTGACATGCATCTTGCCCACTCATATGAAACCAGGGAGGATGGAAACCCACACCACTGTAGCCTTTACCACTGTAAAGTCCGAAAATGATATACAATACTAAAATCGGGAACGACAGACAAACGAGATATTTGTTATAAAGGAATTTATTCAGCATGGGGGGGGATTATTTTCACATAAATGAATAACGTATGCTTATGTTGTTCTGGAAACCCAACGCTTGGGGGCAGAGTGGGATACCTTTTGAAACGAACAATCTAGAAACCACAGCAGATCTTTTTTTCTTCAAAATCCCCCCCTTTTTCGTTTCCCGACTTCCTTCCTACCACATACCTCCCGCCAGAGCCACCTTAGCCTATTTCCACTCAGTATCATTTTCAGGGCAGTTACATCAGTTTAACTTTTAATGCCTCGATGAAATCATTAATCCATTCCTACTTTATTATATGAGAAGGAAGTATTTTGTTTAGGTTTAGCATCATTTATTTTCAGTGTTTGGTCATATGAACGGAGTTTGATATGATTAGAATTGGCTATTATTCATTGATTGATTCGTTCATTTTATGTAGCCAATTTCTCCATATTGTCATTGGAATTGTTGTCATTTACTTAATTGTATTATTCAGGCCTACTTCATTTGGTTATTAAAGGTGAATAGCTTTTTTTCTATTTTGATGTTAAGGCTATAAAACAGTCATAAATAATGCACTGTGCCAAATTGTGATGTAAATGTGCGTACTATCTACTGGTGCACCAAAATACAGTGGGACACTTTTATAGGATTTTCCAATGGATGAAAGAGATCCAGGTTACTGGCCAAACACTTAACGACACCTAACCCCCTAGCCCTCAAATTAAGTGGACACTTCTGATGACATTTCATCACGTCTGACGAGTATACACTTGCAGGGCAATGGGCAAGGGAGGAAGGAAGGAATGATTTTTAAACGGAGTCCCCTTGGTCGGAAATTCGTCCCTCGTTCATCCCGAGATGATTGTGTTTTCAGCCACTGGTAGTTTGTGGGTGTTTTATACGGCTACAGTCAATTATGAGTGCATGTCTATATTAAATATATAATAAATAATATATACCAATTATATGATAGCTAGCAAATGAATTAGCTAACTAACATTAGTCTGCCTAGCTGGAACTTCTGAAGAAGGAAAATGTTTTATTTCTAAAATTTTCCAAAGATAACCAAACAAAAACATATTTTTCTTTACGTAGCAGCAAAATGTCACACTTATTTGCATTCCTTTTTACTTACACTTGTATCTTGACTTCTCCATTGATGTTGTTTTTTAAGTTTTCGCTGACTTTTCTTAGCGAATGTGCAATCGTCGCAAATTGAATTATGGGGAGTTTCTAAAAACTAGGGCTGAGGGGCTTACGTTGCAAACCTCCCTTGCTTGGCTAATCATTTGGACCGCCCTCCAAGATGGCGATGGGGATTCCCCCAAGGGCATAAGGCGAGGGTAAGTGGATGAGGGTGTGTTTTTGAAGTCTTTGGACCGCAGGCCCAGTTTACATTTGGGACCCCCGGGTAGGTTAAGCAGGGCTCTTGGTACTTGTAGTACTATGCCCTGTAAATGTTTTCTTGTAGTACTGTTATTAGTACTGTTAAGATGGCGCCGGAGAACAAGGCTGACGTTTTAATTATTCCTAACCAATCGTGTTTTTTAGTTTGTTTCTTTGCGTTGTTTGTAACTTATTTTGTACATAATGTTGCTAATACGGTCTCTTATGACCGAAAATAACTTCTGGGCATCAGAAGTGCGATTTACTCACCACGGACTGGCAGAATCCTTTTTTTCCTTTAATGAGTCTGAAAAGCCCGACATGAATGATATACTTCTCTCCCGGGAACAGGCCCAGATCCCGTCATTTGTACGAAGAGACGGCACAGAAAAAGGGGCCTTAGAATTGGTAGGCAATCGAATAAATCCCCACTTCCTTTCATTCTGCTAGCAAACATGCAATCTTTGGAAAATAAAATCAACGACCTATGCGGAAGATTAAACTATTCCTCTGACACCGCCAGGACCTCTATACCAGGCGGTGTCAGAGGAAGGCCCTAAGAATTGTCAAAGACTCCAGCCACCCTAGTCATAGACTGTTCTCTCTGCTACCGCACAGCAAGCAATACCGGAGCACCAAGTCTAGGTCATAGAGGCTTCTTAACAGCTTCTACCCCCAAGCCATAAGACTCCTGAACATCTAATAAATAGCCACCCAGACTATTTGCATTGCCCCCCCCCTTTACACCTCTGCTTCTCTGTTGTTTTCGTCTATGCATAGTCACTTTAATAACTCTACCTACATGTACATATTACATCAACTAACCGGTGCCCCCGTACATTGACTCTGTACCGGTACCGCCGTGTATAGTCTCGCTATTGTTATTTTACGGCTGCTCTTTAATCACTTGTTACTTTTCTTTCTCATTCTTATTCATTTTTTTAAAACTGCATTGTTGGTTAGGGGCTTGTAAGTAAGTATTTCACTGTAATGTCTACACCTGTTGTATTCAGCTCATGTGACTAATAAAATTGGATTTTGATTTGATTAGTACTGTTATTTGAGTGAATTCTGTAAAAGTGGGACTCTTTTTGCATGTACGTCTCCTGTAACCTCTTCAGAGATCTATCTAACATATTAGCCCAATACATGATACATTTCTGAAATCCTCAGATGTTTCCCAATCACACACAATTGAATTGAATTGTCATTGGGGTACAATTGGGACTATAATAATGGTGTCCCGGTTATTTTAGTCTGCTGTCCCAGTCTACCAAATGCAAACTGAAAATATGCTTTTGACTCACTGTACACAAATGGGTGTGTCATCCCTTCTGTCAATATGATATCAACACAGTTTTTTTTGTGATTAGAAACTTCTTGAGGATTTCAGAAATGTATCGTGTTGGGCTAATATTTTGGATAGATATCAAAAGAGGTTATAGCAGACGGAAATGCAAAAAGTGTCGCACTTATTCCGAATTGATCCTACTTCATTGTGTTATTTAGGCCTACTTCATTTTATTATTTACGCAATTGTGTAATTTACTTCATTTGTCCTTTCTTGAGATTTTCTCATAAACCCATAGAAATAGAAAGACCTTCTCACAACATTCTGGGAATGGAACCGATTTGCTATCTTAGTTAACAGGAATCCAATAGTTCTCAGTGTTGGACTCCTCAGTCAGGACAATGGTTGACAGCAGGTGTTGCTGTTATTGGATAGTTTTACACAGGATGTTGCTGAATGACACAGTTGAGACTTTCTCATCCCCTCCTCTAACCATACCTTTTTATTATGTCCTCTCTCTCTCTCTTTCCCTCTAATTCAAACTCGTTCTCGCTCTCTCGTTTCTCTCTTTCTTTCTCCTTTCTCTTGCTATCTCCCTATCTCACACATACCCTGTCTGCCTCTTTTTCCCTCCGCTCGGTTTCATTCTCTCTTCTGTCTTTCCCTTTCCGTCTCTCTCTCCCTCTCTTTCTCTTTTGGTCTCCTCTCTCGCTCCTCTCTTCCCTCGCCTAAGGCAGTGTGTCTAGTTCCATGGAGCAATTGAAGGTGACAGGGGCAGTGAGAGAGGAGGGGAGAGGGAGGGATGGAGGGAGGACGTGCCACAGTGCCTGGGGGCACACAACAGCAAAGAGATGGAGAGAGGAGGAAGAGAGAGAGAGGAAAGAAGGAAAGACAAAAGCAAGGAAGAGGAGGGGAAGAGTGAATTGAGAGGGGGAAATTGACATAAAGTGAGAGAGATGGATATAGAAATGAATATTTCATAATCAATGTAGCCCCTCCCCTTTTATGGAAATTCACAGAGTTAATAGAGTCACGAAAGGGAAAAGGACACACACACAGACACACAACCGCACGCACACGTAAGCTCGTGTGTTTTGTTTTAAGCACTTGATATTAATTTGTCCCGGCATGGTTGCTATGGTGACCTCCATCCCCCTCCCCCCAGCAGTGAAAAAGAGAGAGATCGAGAGAGAACGAGAGAGGGTGACAGGGATGAACTAACAAGAGACTGAAAAAATGTGCCCTAAAGCTGCACGCATATTCAAGTAACACACAAACACACACGCATACACATATACAGTACACACACTCAGGGCCGGCTCTAGCCTTTTGGGCCCCCCCCACCTCACGGGCAAAAGTGATTAACAAAATCAACGGTGGCCCCCTGGAGGTCAGGGTCCCTGGGCAAGTGCCCTGTGTGAATAGTCGGTATTTGGCCATGATTACTACAAGTTTAGATAGCTGGCAAGACAAAAGTATGTGGACACCCATTCAAATTAGTGGATTTGGCTATTTCAGCCACACCTGTTGCTGACAGGTGTATAAAATTGAGCACACCGCCATGCAATCTCCATAGACAAACATTGGCAGTAGAATGGCCTTACTGAAGAGCTCAGTGACTTTCAACATGACACCCTCTTAGGGTGGCACCTAACCAACAAGTCAGTTCGTCAAATTTCTGCCCTACTAGAGCTGCCCCAGTTAACTGTAAGTGTTGTTATTGTGGAAACGTCTAGGCGCAACAAAAACTCAGCTGCGAAGTGGTAGACAGATTGTGCTTCCAGCTTTGTTGCAATAGTTTGAGGAAGGCCCTTTCCTGTTTCAGCATGACAATTCCCCGTGCACAAAGCAAGGTCCATACAGAAATGGTTTGTCGAGATCCATATGGAAGAACTTGACTGGCCTGCAGAGCCCTGACCTCAACCCCATCAAACATCTTTTGGAAGAATTGGAACGACTGTGAGGCAGGCCTAATCGCCCAATATCAGTGCCCAACCTCACCAATGCTCTTGTGGCTGAATGGAATCAAGTCCTTGAGGAATGCTCCAACATCTAGTGGAAAGCCTTCCCAGATGAACAGAGGCTGTTATAGCAGCAAAGGAGGGACCAACTCCATATTAATGCCCATGATTTTGAAATGAGATGTTCAACGAGCAGGTGTCCACATACTTTGGGTCATGTAGTGTATATACTGAACAAAAATATAAACATAACATGGAACAATTTCTAAGATTTGACTGAGTTACAGTTCATATAAGGAAATCAGTCAATTGATCCCGCTGGTGAAGAAGCCAGATGTGGAGGTCCTAGGCTGGCGTGGCTACACGTCGTTTGCGGTTGCGAGGCCGGTTGTGAGTACAGCCAAATTGTCTAAAACGATGTTGGAGGCGGCCAGCATCCCAGAGTCATCTCTTCACTGTTGACTTTGAGACTGGTGTTTTGCGGGTGCTATTTAATGAAGCTGCCAGTTGAGGACTTGTGAGGCGTCTGTTTCTCAAACTACGTAGACACTCTAATGTCCTCTTGCTCAGTTGTGCATCGGGGCCTCCCACTCCTCTTTCTATTCTGGTTAAAGCCAGTTTGCGCTGTTCTGTGAAGGGAGTAGTACACAGCGTTGTATGAGATCTTCAGTTTCTTGGCAATTTCTCGCATGGAATAGCCTTCATTTCTCAGAACAAGAATAGACTAACGAGTTTCAGAAGAAAGTAATTTGTTTCTTGCCATTTTGAGCCTGTAATCGAACCCACAAATGCTGATTCTCCAGATACCGAACTCGTCTAAAGAAGGCCAGTTTTATTGCTTCTTTAAACAGAACAACAGTTTGCAGTTGTGCTACCATAATTGCAAAAGGGTTTTCTAATGATCAATTAGCCTTTTAAAACAACAAACTTGGATTAGCTAACACAATGTGCCATTGGAACTCAGGAGTGATGGTTGCTGATAATGGGCCTCTGTCCTCTGTCTTTCAAAAACAAGGACATTTCTAAGTGACCCCAAACTTTTTTATATATATATTTAGGGGAGTTGGGGGCCCCCTATTGGCTTGGGGCCCTAAGTGATCGCTTATGCAGTTTATGCCTGGAGCCTGCCCTGCACACACTTGTGCATACAGGCATACACACAAGATACAGTGTACATGCCCATAAACCCACTCATACAAAGACAGGATGCATAGAAACATCTAAAACACATTTACAGAGATATCTTATATTCTTGCTTCAATGTTTCTGGAAAACAAAATCCCTTCTTTTTTATGTCATCTATCTCTTACCTCAGATGATTCTCTGTAGCCAGCGACAGTGAGAGAATGACAGAGAGAGAGGAAGTTTAGACGGGAGGGAGGGAAGGAAAGAAGGGAGGGAACGAGAGAGAGAACGCAGAGTTTTGTCAACCGGAAATAAAACATGTTGGCACCCTCCTTCTCCTCCACCTCCCCCCTCCTCCCATCTCTCTCTCCCTGTCTCTCGCTCTCTCTTCCTCATGCCCCCCTGTCCCCCTTTCTTTTTCTTCTTCTGATCTTATAGTCATACTTTAGTCTTCTTGTTTATTCTCTAGTCTTTATAATAATAACATGAGCTTCCTCGTTCCATTCTCTCTCTGTGTTCTTGAAGTAGTGGTGCACTTCTGTTAAGGTTTGAGTCAGTCGTATTTCAATTCAATCAATTCGGGTGATTAGAACATTTTAATTCAAGACGTGAAAACTCATCCTCATTGAAAGTAAATTTAGGCACTTCCTGAATTAAAATGTAATTGACATTAACCTTATGTGTTACGAAAATCATCCAATCCAGTCTACCTCCCAAGAAGTATCTGTTTGTAGTGTAGTTTTTAGAATATCAGGCAAAAGGTGTTGTATTATGACTGTAAAACATAGTGAGCTCTCTAATTGTATTCAATTAACCTTTATTTAACTAGGCAAGTCAGTTAAGAACAAATTCTTATTTACAAATGACGGCCAAACCCTAACCCGGACGACGCTGGACCAATTGTATGCCGCCCTATGGGACTCCCAATCACGGACGGTTGTGATACAGCCTGGAATCGAACCAGGGTCTGTAGTGATGCCTCTAGCACTGAGATGCAGTGCCTTAGACCGCTGTGCCACTCAGGAGCCCAAAAAATCATCAGACACCAAATAAGACTAAAGATAGATAACTGGGATTTGAGTAATAGAGTTCTCCTCAATACATCGCCACTATATTATATTGTATTACAGATATATTACCCCACAGGACTCAACATTAGTTTGCTCAAACTGTAGATGCATTCTCTCTTCTCATTTTTGTAGTGTCAAGGACTCTCTAGTTCTCTGGGCTAATCCAATGAAATATGCAAATGTGGTGTCACGAGTGACAAAGTGCAGTCAGAGAGAAACCAAGCCAAACATTCCGTAGCACGCGTATTTGGCAGCTTGTACTGTGTAGAGTGTGTGTATGTGGGGAGGGGCCTAACGTCGTAGTCTGTAAGGATAGCGACTGACCAAGTTGGTGCGTGACGGTGTCACTGGTGTGTGAGGGTGTCACTGGTGTGTGTGTGTGTGTGTGTGAAAAACAAGTACTGTGTATGAAAGTGTATACCTCAAAGTGTTTGTACTATGGCTATAACTGTGTGTTCCTAGAATGCAACCCTTTGTTTCATATTTGCAAATGTAAATGTATGCAGTTTCTCCAGCCAGAACTGGGCCAGTGGTCTCTCTCCCCCTGTCCTCTGTATCCGAAAGGTCAGAGTTTCTCTCTACAGTCCAAACCCTTTGGAACACTATAAGGCCAAACACATTTCAGTTTTAAAGCTTCACCTACGGTGTTCTTATGAATGCCTTATACGCCTGTATTAAATAGGTTGTTATTCATAGACCGTTTATATATCATTTGTTATATATTTATTAACAAGTACATACCGGTGCATGTCTAAAAACATTCAGTGCAAGGACATGTAACCTCATAGATCATGAATAATATGGCTTTTACATAAAATGGGTACACTGTGGATTAATGTTTGGAAGCCGCCCTTCAAATAAAGTGTTAATAGGCCTTGTTTTGAAATTGATATAGGTGATCGTCATCCTCCCTTCATCCTTCACCCTCCCTTCACGTTTCTTTCATTCTCTCCATACCTTTACCAGCCTTCCCTCCATCTTCTGCTCGTCTCTCTCTCTCTCTCTCTCTCATCACCCCTTTTCCTGGCATTAAGTCCAGACCTGACACTGACACTGAGTCTGTGTGTCATCCTTCTCTTCCTCCCTCCCTCCTCCTTCTCTCTCCTTCTCTCTCCCTCTCTATCCATCGCTCCGAGGACCAGAGTGCCTGCAGACTTGTTTCTCTCTCCCTGGCCCACTCCCCCCCTCCCTCGCCTCCTCTCTTTCGCTCTGTCTAACTCTCTCCATCTCGACTCTGGCTCGCCTCCCTGCTCGCTCTTTCTCTTTGCACACACAGTCAACAAAAGCGAGGTCAGAGGAGAGGGATGAGGGTATAACGAAAGAGAGGAAGAGGAGGAAGAGCGAAACCTTGGAAGCAGTGGAAAGACTAGAGAAACATCAGGTTTGGAAAACCATTGGCATCCTCTCTCTTGAGGAGGTGAGTGTCCTTTCACTAAACTCGTCAACCAACATCAATTTTGGGGGAAAGAGAGACAGACACAGACAGAGAGCAAATAAGAGAACAAGGCAAATTTGAACGAAACAAATAGGAACTACTTATGGCAGACAGTGAGAGGTATAGCAAAAGTACCAACTGGACCAAAGAGGGTGGATCCACACGGAACCGCACAGAACCAAGACAACTTGACCTTTGACTCGAGGTAGAGATACAGAAAGGCACTGTGAGGCAAACAGGTAGAGATACACCCCGCTAGCAAGGTCCATGAATATATGGTCAGAGAACGAGCTCTCACTCACTGATGCCTCAGGGTTTCTCCACTTCTTCTGTAATGTATAACCTTTCCCCCACTTTACTTGGTATGTTTTCAAGCTCAAGGTCTGCTAATAACAATTTATGAAATCTGCCTGTCCGTTGTCTTACGCTCATAACCGGTATGACTCTATGCTGGTTATGATACCTGGTTGTAGTCATAGTTGGGAGTCCGTCAATGCGCAGCACACTCACAGCTTTTGAATAAAAGGACACGGCAGGATTTATTTATGCTATTCCAGTCTCAATCATGATCACTGATTAACGGATCCACGAATCAGCTGGTGGAGTGAAGTGTATAGTGTTAGAGCATATAACTTGCCCCACAAACAAGATAATGTGTGTCCAGTGTTGTGAGTTGTTAGTCTCTTCCATCATTACTGTATTAGGGCCTATTGTTGCGTGTTTTTCCCGAAGTCCATTGACTGTTTAGTTGCTCTATTTCATTACCATCATGTGTCATTCGAGTGTAGTTACAGTGTTAACGAGAGTATTTCTGCCCCAATTCTCTGTATGCAGGTAATCACTGTCATACGTAGTCAGTGTATTTTTGTACGTACTTTTGTCCCCCCTTTCAGTGCACCACATTAATGTGAAGTTAGCTTTAAGGTTAGAGTAATGTGGTGTTGTGAGTGTGCTCCCCCCTTCTCTGTGTATTACAGGTGTAGCCAGTGTTGTGTGTAATTCTGCTCCCCTGTATCACTAGTACAGCTTTAGTGTTGTGACTACGTATTTCCGCTCCCCCTTCTGTCTGTGTGTGTATAATCATGTGTGCAATGTTACTTCTACATTGTGACTGTGTATCATTCGTGTAGTTTGTATCTGGGGTTGTGTTCTGCCTGTGTGGTTAATGGTAGCTGACAGTGTTACTCTCTCCTCTCATGCGTGTGTGTATAGTCAGTGTCAGAGTGGAGGGGATGTAGCTCCTAATTACTGAGTGTGTTTGTAATGAACTCCCCGTGGGTCGCCGTGGCAGGCTAATGCACAAGCGTGTGTCTGTCTGTCTGTCTGTCTGTCTGTCTGTCTCTCCAAACCCGATCACTTATTTCCTTTACCTTTCTCTCCTCTTCCTCCCCCCTCTGTCTTCCAGTAGTTCTGATCTGTGTTCTTATTGGAGGAGAGAAGTAAGAGGTCAGAGGTGAAGGGGAAGTGTTATGTGTGAGAAACTCAGCATGCTGAATCTACAGAACACCTCCAGCTGGACTGGGCCAAACAACTGGTACCATCAACCAACACAGCACGGTACAGATAGGAAACAGAGGTGGTGTGTGTGTGTGTGTTTGTGTGTGTGTGACTCGTGGAGTCAGCTTAGGGTGAGCTGGAGAATCTTCCACATGACTGAGCAGAAACAGTGTGCCAACAGCTACAAAACACACACACACACACACACACACACACTCAGTGACAGAGTGCACAAACACAAAACAGTGAAATGCATACGTACATGTGGAGATATGGAGGATGCATAAACGCTTGTTACACTCAGGCAGACAGTAACTGGTGGACACACAAACATTTCACCAAGAAAAGAGCTTCAATTATCCTTCTGTTCTAGAACAATCTCTCTCCCTCTTTCCATTAGATGGCTGTGTGGTGGATGATGTGAGCGTGCGGATGGTGGGAGGAGGAGAAGGAGTGCAAAGAGAGAGGGATGAGGTAGAGGACGCCCAGCATCACCTCCAGCTGAAGAGAAAGCTCCAGAGGAATCGCACCAGTTTCACCCAGGAGCAAATTGATGCGCTGGAGAAAGGTCTAATCCCAGCCCCAGGCTTCAGTTGAGGCCTGTGGAGATTAAATTAAATTACAGTAATAAACATGAAGGAAAAGCTTAGTTTAATGCCATGGGCATGTGTGTGTGTGTTAATGTGAACCATTGTGGGCTTCTTGACAAATTTTTCTCCACCTCACAGAGTTTGAACGGACACATTACCCAGATGTCTTTGCCAGAGAGAGATTGGCAGCTAAAATCGACCTTCCAGAGGCTCGCATTCAGGTAACCAACCGTTCACTCTGTCTGTCTGTTT
Source organism: Oncorhynchus nerka (assembly GCF_034236695.1). Taxonomy (NCBI): domain Eukaryota; kingdom Metazoa; phylum Chordata; class Actinopteri; order Salmoniformes; family Salmonidae; genus Oncorhynchus; species Oncorhynchus nerka. The sequence continues at coordinate 2,325,321 of NC_088421.1, forward strand.
AAACCTCTTCTCTTTATTCTTATCCTTTACTCCCCTTAGTGGTCACATTAGAGTATGGCAGCTACCAAAGTAGTACCTGAGCTGTTCTCAAACCAGTCCTCTGGGACCACCAGTTTTCACATATTTGTTATATTCCCACACAAACACACCTGAATGGTTACAGGTTGGGTTGATTGATTGACAGGTGTGGTTTTCCAATCGGCGAGCTAAATGGAGGAGGGAGGAGAAGTTGCGCAATCAGAAGAGGTCAGGGGGCGGGACTTCCTGTTCTCAGGCACATGCCCCCCTCAGCACCTCCTTCAACACAGGTGTCTATCACTCTCACCATGGTAACAGCTCAGGTAAGAAACCATATTTTCTTTCAATATGTTTGTAAGTGTACAAGTGTGTGTGTGTGTATTATTGTATACAATATTATTTTAAAACATATTTCTGTGTTTCTTGATGAAGCCTCGATGCACAGTCGCAGTGACAACTCTCTCTCAAGCTACGGCTCTCTCTCAGTCTTCTCCAATATGCAGGTAAATTCATCAAATGTTTATTTTTTATTGTGCTATGAACCCCGTGGCGTCCATTGACTATTAGTCCTTCATTTTGAACCAAAACTTTCACTGAATCTTTGTTCTGTCTCATCAATCTTATCACTGGTTAACAATCTTCTCTCTTTTCTCTTCCTGCCTGTCCTGTTACTGTCCCTCTCTCCTCTTCTCTTTGCTCTCTCTCTCTCTCTCTCTCTCCAGTCGTTGCCCCCCCAGTCCACTCCCTCTTACCCCTGCATGCTCCCTCCCTCCCCCTCTCCTCCCCCTGCCCCGGAAGTTTGACTCCCTCTCTTACCCCTCTCCTCACTTACCTCCCCCTCACTCTGCCAGCTCCAACACAGGTGAGTCTCTGCAGCATGTGTGCATGTGTGTCTGTGAAGATCTAGTATTTAGTTTAGGTACCACTTTGCTAACTCATCCTTCTTCGCTTTGTCTTTCTCTCTTTGTCTCTCTCTCTGTCTTTCTTTGTCTCTCTCCCAGGATATCTCTCTCCTGGTGTGTCGGGTAGTGAGCAGGACTTAGGTCAGTACTGGACCAGACTCCAGTGAGAATAACACAGTTACGGCATGACACTAGACCACCACCAGACCTGCCAGTATCTGAAGATCCACCTATTCTCTGTGACAGACTAAGATACCCAAACACCCAATCCGTTACAATCCAAAGCGATTACAATCAGTCGTTCTAATAATGACAAAACGACCAAAAAAAGTATCAATGACCTACCACAGCCAATAACAATCATGGATGGCCTTGGAACCACCAATGACAATCTAGTATGGGCCTGAAGCAGCCACTGACAATCAAGTATTGCTACTGGACTATTAATTACAATTAAGCTTGATCTCAGCGCACCAGGCAATCAAATGATGAACTGAAACTGGATCCCAGCAGATTCACTCACTCCTTCACTCACTCACTCATTCCTTTCAGATCAAACAAGACAATCAAGCATTGAAATGAAATCACCAATCATAGTCAAGCATGGGTTTCCTTTAACCAATGACAGTCGAGCAGGGATTAATGCAACCAATGCCCTAGGAGAGTATAAGACAATCGAAAACCAATACTAGTGAATAAGGACGTTACTGTGATGCCATATTTTTGTCCTCTCTCCATTCCTTTCTTTCAATCTGACTTTTGCAATCTTGCCCCTTTTAAAATCCCTTCCCTCATCTGTACATTTAGCACTGTGTGTGTGCGTGCGTGCGTGTGTGTATGTACGTGCAGACATGAGTGAGTGTTTATGTGTGTAGCTGCATTTTGTGTATGTGTGTGTGTCTTTAAACTGCTAATCATTTAAGTGTACTCCCTTTTTGTGAAACTGTTTGAACCAAGAATAAAATTCTAAATGTGGAACTAAACCATGCCTGTTATTTAACTGTCATTTATCATTAATAAGAGGGCTTGATTCATGTAAGAGTTGGAATGTGCATTGCTTATATTTGGAAATAAGTGAATTTACACCACATATACTGTACAAACAGGGAAATAATGGCTGGAAAGGGGGAATCCTGAGGTGGCTTTCTTTCTGAACACAAAAAGACTTCGGCTAATTTAAATGTGAGAATGTTTACCAAATCGTCAGCAACATATTGATCTATGGAAGTGAACCACCCCTCAGAATCGTCTGGTGGCGCTTGTCTATTATATGGCCTTTAGAGCTTTTGTTTATTTCTCACTCTGTCACTGAGCAGGAGCATTTCCTGCCTATGTGACTGTGGATTTCCTGTTTTTGTTACTCACATCACCACACCCACTGTAAATAATGCCCTGACTGACAAACCAATTCTCACGGGGACATGAAACGCACTTGTACAAACTTGCAAATGCGCACGCACGCACGCACGCACGCACACACACACACACACACACACACACACACACACACACACACACACACAAACTTGCAAATGCCGTATACAGTTCTTATAATCTTGATAATCACAATCAACACAAACACTCAGTTGCAGCCTGCCCATATAAGGTCCTATATGCTAACACAATTATTTGTGTGTTTCCGTGGCAATGTTTAAATGAGTGTAATTAGGAGCAGAGTTAACGAGGTGTGGAGATTCCGAGAGGATGTTGCACGCAAGACACTCTTAAACCCCTGCTCAAACAATCACATCACCACTATCCCCACTATCCCCTATGGACTGTCTCTACCTCCTTAACCCACCCAACCCATCAACTCAACTTCTATAAGAGAGCACTTATCTACTGTCTGTCTTTGAACATGGCCCTGCGTCTATCACTCTCTTGCCCCCTCCCTCTATCACTTCATCTTTCCCATCCCGCTTTCTACTGCCTTCTTCTTGGTCTTGCCCACTCAACACCTCTCTCTCTCTCTCCAGCTAAACTTGACCTCACTTCAAACCACTTTCAACTTTGAACATACACACTTGGACTTCACAAGGGTCACAGTATGTGTTCGTATTCACTCTCTTGTGACATTTCCAGTGGACAGGAAGAGTTTCCTTGGTGTAAAGGAGCACTGCTGCTTACCAGGTTTTAGAGCGAGTTCAGTCAAAGTAATCAAAGAAGCATACATCCTCTACCCTGATACTGTATGATGGTAACAAACACAATCCACCAAGAGTTGTATTTCTAGGGTGAATTTTCAACATTGACATCTATCTCTCTTTTCACCCCCTCCTTCCTCCTCTCACTCATTATCTCTCTCGCTCTCACTCTCTCATTATCCCCCCCAGCTTCCTGTCACAGAGGAAGTGCCTCACCCTGCTGGCTGGCTCCCCATTGGTTCTCAGATTAACAATGATTTGGGGGGAGATAGGGAGGGAAGGACAGGGGGATAGATAGAGGGAGCGGGAGACGTAGAGAGGGAGAAGGGTACGAGACAGGGCATTGGGCAGGCAGGAAGATGAGCACCAGAATAAATTAAAGGAGCGAAAGAGAGAGAGGACTACTTAATGTGTTCAACATGACGGCAAGGAAATGGCTTTGAAGGCGTAGGCGGTAAGAAGAACGCTACAAGAAGCAAGTCAGGAAACTGTCCATGCAGAGACTTTAGAAAACAGAAAGAGGGAGAGAGAGAGTTAGTGAAAAAGAGATGGCAGGAGAGAGAGCTCCATACTGTTTTTGTTAATTATAATGTATTACCGTATCAATGCAGTGGCATTTATTTTTATGTTCTGCTCAGTATTCTTTTGAATGTACCTTGTTTATGTACTTTTGTTTGTAACTCATATAACCCGCAGGTGGTCAGATGTGTTTCTATAATTTCAGATGGAGCATGGTCTTATCAGCAGTGTTTTCACTCTTCCTTCAAACGTGTCTGTCATGCAGTACACTTTTTTCTCTCTCTCTCTCTCTCGTCCCTCCAACTATCCTCTCTCCTTCACTCTCTCATTTCCTCCTCTCTCTCTGTACATTGTCTGTGTTCAACCATTCTCTCGCCTTTCCTCTCTTTTTCGCGCTTTTCTTTCTTTCTCTCTCCCTCTCACTCTCTCAGTACAGTCTCTCCCAATCCTTGTACCAGTGTCTGATTTTAAGCTGACGCTGGGCATGGTTTGGGGGGGGCCGTGCTGAGGATTCTGCAACAAGTTGTGCGTGTGTGTTTGGGTGTTGAGGGGTCTTTTTGTGCATTAGACCGCTGTGCCACTCGGGAGACGCAATAAATTGCTTTTTGTGGTAACCTTTCGAATTGGTTAAATATTCATCTGACCTCACAATGATTCCATGCCATTGTTGTTAGATACAAGTCATGTATTTATTGATGCAGTACACAGCCTGTACAGGTTACTAATAAATAGTATGATACATAATGAAAATCTGTGGTTTGTAGATGTTTTTTAAATTACTTTTTCATACTTTATAACCTAAGATTGAACTAAATCCAATAAATAGTTTTAAAATGTTGATTGATCTTTGAATGCAATGTGAAGAGCAGAGAAACACTCTTTTCACGCCACTTAGATACAGCTATGACCAGAAGTGACCTTTTCCTAGCAGATTAGGAGAATTTATGCATCAGATTAGGATAATTAACATAGCAGGTTTGGAGAATTAGATTAAGGTTAGGAAAAGGAGTAGGGTTAGGGTTAGCGGAAATGTTCTCCTAACCTGCTACGAAAATCACTTTTGGCCTTAGCTCTATTGAAGTGCTGTGAAAAAAGTATGTAGCTTTAGGGGTTCCCAAACTCTTTTGTGCCATGATCCCATTTTGATATATGAAAATTCTCAGGGCCCCAGAGCACTGATGGTGATATCAAGACAACTGGGAACTCTGAAAAATTTGAGGTCAAATCATGACGCCAGTGAACCTCAGGTCAGAAAGTCGGAGCTCTAAGAAAGAGGCCAGAGTTCCTGAGTTGGAATGACCGTTCAAAATGATTTTTCCCAGTCGGAGATAGTTTTTCCCCCCGAGATCCCAGTTGTCTTGAACACACTGAAGTCGGATATTTCCGAGTTCCCAGTTCTTTTGTATGCAGCATTATTGCTCAGAGGGAGACGGCAGGGTATTCCCTATGAGATAGGAACACAAACTCCTCCACAGTGACCCGTGAATGTATTCGGTCACATGACAGCTCAATCAGTTGAATGACTTCACTTACCCGCATGTCAACTGAGCCAGAATCACAGTCAAATGGATTGGGACGTAGGTCCCAAAGTGCTCTTCCAAGCATTAGAGGTGAGCGATCACTCGTGTGGGACACTTATAATGCTGTTTTCTGTTTGAAACATGCACAGCCGAGGGAAAGGGGCATGGTTAGCTTTTGAAAGACTCCAATAAGAATTATTTCCTCTGAATCGGTCGCTTGGTTTTTGTATATCCGCTGCATGCTTGCAAGTACCGTATGTCGTTTACATAGGAAAGATTTTCTTTTCATTACCCAGAAAGTCAACCAGTTTTTTTTGCATCCATTGTGAAAGGCAACAGTTCCTCTCTCAATGCGAAAAATCCTTCCAACACTCACCCTCGATAACCTCCAAGCCTCATTGTGAAATAGTTTTTCAAACAGGCGTGCGTGCAGTTGATGTGGTTTGATGTAGCTAACAATCGAAGTTGCCTGCTGCAGTATATCTCCCCGAAGTTCTGTGCGCAGCTCTTTTGCCACCAGCTGTGTATTATACAATGCCTCCATATGGCAGAAGGAGACACATTCATAAGTAGAGTGCAGAGAGGCCTGCCCCTGTTTCCTGATAGATGAAACCCCATCTATGCCAAAGCCCACATTTCCATCCCGTGGAATATGGTTTTCGTCAATATAGCACGCAGCACACATCAACTGTGCCGTTTCGTACTCGGGAATCGTGAGACAGAACAATATGTCCTCATGAATAACACCCCCCGACATGTACAGTAAACAAAAGTCAATGCGTGGGCATAAACTGGGGAGTTTGAGTCATTCAATCAGAGTTTCCTCTTGATTGCTAGTAATAGCATAAATGATTTGTTTAACAGTGTTCTCTGACAAAGGTATTGATGTGAGTTTCTGTGCCTCTGCCTCCCCACACATTGTTTTCACCACATCAATTGCAGCCGGTAATATTAGAGTCTCTGCAATAGTGTGTGGTTTCATAGCGTAGCGGGCCTAGTCATTCACCGTGGGAATGACTGAAGTGCAACGGTAAGTGCGGCCTTCTCCCACGATCTAAGGGCTCTCTCTGGTTGAATTGTATCTTTTAGATTTGAATAATTATCATTTAGATTTTTAAGCTTAAACACATCACAAGGATTTTGGAAATTCTCCTGCAACTCCATTTTTATATCAGGCGACCCCACGCAGTGTCGTGACCCCTTGTTTGGGAACCGCTGGTGTAGCTGTATCGAAGTGACATGAAAAGAGCTTCCACTCTTTTTTTTTTTTTTTTTTCTGAGAGCAGACATCTTTTATGTCCAAGCCGTTGTTTTATGTCCAAGCCGTTGTTGAGCAAAGGGAGCTGAAGAAATGGTGATGGATGCTCCGCAGACTGTGGAGATTCAGAATGTTGTTCAACAGCTGATATGCTGATTGTGAAGAAGGTGGATTTTATGGTGTTTATTGCACATGTGGTTAATTGTACTGCACAAACTAACAAAAAGTCAAAGAAACTGGACATAATAGCATCTGCCGAAACATTGCAAAAAATACTGTCCGAAGTTGCTCTTCCTTCTCAGGCCCCAGAGCCGGTAGTGATTGGTGTTGGCAGTTGAATCTGAATAAAGGAGTACATTTAGTTTTGTTTAGTTAATTTAGTTTAGTTTTATTTTGTTCATGATTTGGGCTGATATACAGCCAAAACAGCAGGTGGCAGAATGCACTTATATCTTTTGTTTGCGAACCGCAATAATGTCAAAGAAGACCCTGTACAATAGGTGGCGGCAATCCACCAATAGGTGTAGTCTGCCATAAAACTTTAAAGAAAAAGAAGAGAGCGGACATGCGCAGATGTTACGTTTGGTAGAAGCGGTAATGATGCTTGAACCTCACGGCGGTGAAAATAAGAATGAATGGACGTTGGTCCAGAAGAATGGAAAAGTAGCAAAATTGTTGGGAAAAAAAATTGGGAAATAATGTGTAGTTCTGATAGTACACCACTGTATCTTGTAGGAGTAATTTTTTTGTGAAAAAAAAATGATATACCCGTCACGAGATGGATTGGTAGATATAAGTGGGTGGTGGGGCTGGTGTTATCATCATCATATACAGCTACATTTGTATGGAATGGTCTGCCCATCTATGTGAGAGACACAGACTCTGTCTCGACCTTTAAGTCTTTATTGAAGAGTCATCTCTTCAGTTGGTCCTATGACTGAGTGTAGTCTGGCCCAGGGGTGTGAAGGTGAACGGAAAGGCACTGGAGCAACGAACCACCCTTGCTGTCTCTGCCTGGCCGGTTCCCCACTCTCCACCGGGATTCTCTGCCTCTAACCCTATTACGGGGTCTGAGTCACTGGCTTACTGGTGCTCTTCCACCCCGCCCCTAGGAGGGGTGCGTCACTTGAGTGGGTTGAGTCACTGACGTGATCTTCCTGTCCAGGTTCGTGCCGTGGGGGGGGGGATCTTTGTGGGTTATACTCAGCCTTGTCTCAGGGTAGTAAGTTGGTGATTTGTAGATATGTCTCTAGTGGTGTGGGGGCTGTGCTTTGGCAAAGTGGGTGGGGCTATATCCTGCTTGGTTGGCCCTGTCGTCAGACGACGGGGCCACAGTGTCTCCTGACCCTTCCTGTCTCAGCCTCCAGTATTTATGCTGCAATAGTTTGTGTCGGGGCGCTAGGGTCAGTCTTATGTCTGGAGTATTTCTCCTGTCTTATCCGGTGTCCTGTGTGAATTTAAGTATGCTCCATCTAATTCTGTCTCTCTCCCTCCCCTCCCGGAGGACCTGAGCCCTGGGACCATGCCTCAGGACTACCTGGCCTGATGACTTGCTGTCCCCAGTCCACTTGGTCATGCTGCTGCTCCAGTTTCAACTGTTCTGCCTGCGTCTATGGAACCCTGACCTGTTCACCGGACGTGCTGCCATGTCCCGCACCTGCTGTCTCTAACTCTGATTGATCGGCTATGAAAAGCCAACTGACATTTACTCCTGAGGTGCTGACCTGTTGCACCCTCTACATCCACTTATTAGAGAGGTTGGCAGAGTAGAGCAGGGCCAGGGGAGGGTTCCATATTGTGTGCAGCACCAGTGTGAGATTGTAGTGCCTTTCACCATATTGTTTTCAGTGCCTTCCCTTAGAATAACTATCTTGTTGCAGTGCCACATCAGAATAATTCCGTGTGCAGTGGAGTAAGATTTGTAGTGCCTTTCACCATATTGTTGCAGTGCCATATCAGAATAATGCAGTGTATCACTTTTACATGCCCGATATTTACCTGAGGGAGTAAGGGGGAGGGTCTATTGTGTCGACACAGTCCTGGAAATCGTACAGTCTGCTGTGGGAGGTGGGGTACAATCCATATTAACCTATGAATTGAAAATAAAACTTACCTGTCCTGGTCTTCTGTTTTTGGGGTTGTGTGCCTGAGAACATTATATCCTGTGTTGGATGGAGTTATAAGGGGTTCACACTAAACTGGGATATGCCGACTTGTGGAACCCGTTCAAAACATCCAAAATGATGGAGAAAGCATTGGGTAAAGTAGAATCAGTGAAGATCACGAGAAGTAGGCTTGTTCTGGTTTCTGCGGATCAGAAAAAATGTATGTTGGATATCGACATTACTCTATTAATGAACATTCCAGGAGTGGTTGATACGCGTAGGATGAATCGTAAGGTTAATAGCAGGAAGGAGAAGTGTCGTCTGTTCTAGTGTTTTTTTGTTATGTGGAGTCTTGCACTACTCTAGTGCAGCTGTGATATGTGTACTATTCTGTCAGAGCTTTTGTAAACCAACTTTACAATGTTCTTGCTGTAAAATATTTGGACATGTAAGAAGTGTCTGCAGACGAGAGAAGCTGAAATGTGGAAAAGATCACTATGAAGGAGATTTCACATTTTTAGTAGAAGAGAATAGCCATGGAGCAAAATATTGTAACTGTGTTGGAGAGCACAAAGTGCAATCCTTGGAGAGCCCTATAAGGGTGAGAGGTTGCCAAAATCAAGGCAGGAGAGTCTCTCCTATGTGGAGGCTGTCAAAAGGGTAGAAAGATTGAGTGTCTGAAGGTCCGGTGGTAGTGAAAACCTGTAGGCCTACACTGCAGCCTGAGTATCACCAGCTCCCTATGCAACTGGGTCCTGGACTTCCTGGCGTGTTGTCCCCAGTTGGTGAAGGTAGGCAATATTAAAGGTAGGTGAAGGTAGGCCTCACAAGGGTGCATCCTCAGTCCCCTCCTGGAATTACCGTATACCCACAACTACGTGGCCAAGTTCGCTATAGACATGACAGCAGTAGGCCTAATTACCAACAACAATGAGATGGCCTACAGAGAGGAGGAATGCACTCTGATGGCGTGGTGCCAGGTAAACGGCATGACAGTGAAACAACCTCAGGAGGCTGAAGAAATTTGGTCTGTCCCCGAGGGCCCTCGGTATTCTACAGGAGCACAATCGAAAGCATACTGTTGGGCTGCATCACAGCCTGGTATGGCAACTCCACCACCACTGACCGCAAGGTTTTACAGAGGGCAGTATGCTCAACCAAATGCATCATTAGGTGCACACTGCCTGTCCTCCTGGACACCTACAACACCAGGTGTCCTAGAAAATAAACAAGGTGTTTGCCATACACCTAACTACCGGTACCCAAAACTATCACAAGGGTATTGTGATTACAAGGGTAATCACAACAGCAATACCATTACCCGAAACAAATCTTGGTTCAGTCACCAGTTTAAGTTGAGAGTAGGGGTATCCATGGTATTTTCCAATTATGTCCCTATTTTACAAGTCTAAAAAAAGAGAACCTTACATAATGTTGCCAAACAAAGACTCAACAAACTTACCTGAGACTCCCTGTCCCCATCTCTGCTGTCTGTGTGCCATCTGTTGTCTAATCTGCCAATTGACATCATTATGCAACATTTCCATTAGCATTTCACTTCTTCTTATTAACATTTTATCAGCTAGTCTTTGCGATATTAGGCTACTACTATGGTTCTTACTTTGCGTTTTGGTGTACTGAAAAATGCTCTGATGACCGTCTTCTTCTTCCATTTTTCTACCAGGTTATTTACAGTAGAATATGGGTTTCTATCATCTAGTATCATTCCATAATGGGCATCGATCTGCAAGCTAGTCAGCTAGCAAATGTGAAACGGATTGCAGTGACAACTGTATGAGTTCACCATTTACACAACGTAAGCTGCAACCTTTTAATTTTAATCAAGTTTATGTTTTCAATTTATATTGTCTGGCTTCCCACAATAGCTTAATTTGTAGAGCTAGCGAGCACCAATTCCGTTTCTGAGGTGTTTGTTATAATCATTGCTATCGTCAGTTTCCTCCAAGATCGGCGCACAGGTGCTTCAAAGTCCCCTAGAGACAATTTAGCTTTTGCAACGTGATCATTAAAGATATTTAAGACAATGGTAGAAGAGAGTGTAGTTCTGTTCAGTTTGGAATTCAGTTTATCATAGGGACTTAAATCAATACAGCTGCATGCTGATCTTGGAATAAACTGACGATAGCAAAGATTCCATCTTTGACGACGTCACATAAATTAAATAGGTACTAGCTAGCTTGCTAACTAATGTTTGCTCGCTAGCTCTGCAAATTCAGCTATTGTGTGTGTGAACCCTGCCAACCTAAAACGTAATCGCTATGGTGCAATTGACTCGATTAACCTCATGTTAGCTACGTGCTTCAAGTGCCTTTCAGACCGTAGACACGAACACCCTGCCAGTTAAGGAATGCAACATTGCATTGCTTGCTAATTCGGCCTGCTAACTGCTAGCTTGTTTAGCCCCGGCCTACTAACTGTTAGCTTGCTAGCACAGGCCTGCTAACCGTCTGAATCGCCGCGTCCCAACCACTCACCGGACCCATATTTACTTTCAATCTCTTTTTGATTTTTTATTTGATTATACCTTCCGGTAACCTGCCTCACCCAATGTGATACGGAATCGCTATTATTTTGTATTTTTAGAACACATTCAAGAACCTCCAGAAGCTAACCAGCTAACTAGCTACAAGCTATTTAGTCATTGTTAGCCACTGCTACCTTCTGCACAGCCAGCCATTTTTTTTTACCTGGATAATACTCGCCAGTCTAGCTCCCCTCCCCCATCCACCGCTGCCCCCTGGACACTGATCACTTGGCTACATAGCTGATGCATGCTGGACTGTCCATTAATCACGGTACTCCATTCTGCTTGTTTATGTTTTATCTGTCGGCCCCAGCCGCACTCAGGCTCTGTGTGTAGTTAATCCGACCCTCCCTGCCTAGTCAACGCCATTTTACCTGCTGTTGTTGTGCTAGCTGATTAGCTGTTGTTGTCTCACCTACTGTTTTAGCTAGCTCTCCCAATTCAACACCTGTGATTACTGTATGCCTCACTGTATGTCTCTCTCAAATGTCAATATGCCTTGTATACTGTTGTTCAGGTTAGTTATCATTGTTTTAGTTTACAATGGAGCCCCTAGTTCCACTCTTCATACCCCTGATACCTCCTTTGTCCCACCTCCCACACATGCGGTGACCTCACCCATTACAACCAGCATGTCCAGTGATACAACCTCTCTCATCATCACCCAGTGCCTGGGCTTACCTCCGCTGTACCCACACCCCACCATACCCCTGTCTGCGCATTATGCCCTGAATATATTCTACCATGCCCAGAAATCTGCTCCTTTTATTCTCTGTCCCCAACGCTCTAGGCGACCAGTTTTGATAGCCTTTAGCCGCACCCTCATACTACTCCTCCTCTGTTCCGCGGGTGATGTGGAGGTAAACCCAGGCCCTGCATGTCCCCAGGCACCCTCATTTGTTGACTTCTGTGATCGAAAAACCTTGGTTTCATGCATGTCAACATCAGAAGCCTCCTCCCTAAGTTTGTTTTACTCACTGCTTTAGCACACTCTGCTAACCCTGATGTCCTTGCCGTGTCTGAATCCTGGCTCAGGAAGGCCACCAAAAATTCTGAGATTTCCATACCCAACTATAACATTTTCCGTCAAGATAGAACTGCCAAAGGGGGATGAGTTGCAGTCTACTGCAGAGATAGCCTGCAAAGTAATGTCATACTTTCCAGGTCCATACCCAAACAGTTCGAACTACTAATTCTGAAAATTACTCTCTCCAGAAATCAGTCTCTCACTGTTGCCGCCTGCTACCGACCCCCCTCAGCTCCCAGCTGTGCCCTGGACACCATTTGTGAATTGATCGCCCCCCATCTAGCTTCAGAGTTTGTTCTGTTAGGTGACCTAAACTGGGATATGCTTAACACCCCGGCAGTCTTACAATCTAAGCTAGATGCCCTCAATCTCACACAAATCATCAAGGAACCCACCAGGTACAACCCTAAATCTGTAAACAAGGGCACCCTCATAGATGTCATCCTGACCAACTGGCCCTCCAAATACACCTCCGGTGTCTTCAACCAGGATCTCAGCGATCACTGCCTCATTGCCTGTATCCGCTACGGAGCCGCAGTCAAACGACCACCCCTCATCACTGTCAAACGCTCCCTAAAACACTTCTGTGAGCAGGCCTTTCTAATCGACCTGGCCCGGGTATCCTGGAAGGACATTGACCTCATCCCGTCAGTTGAGGATGCCTGGTCATTCTTTAAAAGTAACTTCCTCACCATTTTAGATAAGCATGCTCCGTTAAAAAAATGCAGAACTAAGAACAGATATAGCCCTTGGTTCACTCCAGACCTGACTGCCCTCGACCAGCACAAAAACATCCTGTGGCGGACTGCAATAGCATCGAATAGTCCCCGCGATATGCAACTGTTCAGGGAAGTCAGGAACCAATACACGCAGTCAGTCAGGAAAGCTAAGGCCAGCTTCTTCAGGCAGAAATTTGCATCCTGTAGCTCCAACTCCAAAAAGTTCTGGGACACTGTGAAGTCCATGGAGAACAAGAGCACCTCCTCCCAGCTGCCCACTGCACTGAGGCTAGGTAACACGGTCACCACCGATAAATCCATGATTATCGAAAACTTCAACAAGCATTTCTCAACGGCTGGCCATGCCTTCCGCCTGGTTACTCCAACCTCGGCCAACAGCTCCGCCCCCCCCGCAGCTACTCGCCCAAGCCTCTCCAGGTTCTCCTTTACCCAAATCCAGATAGCAGATGTTCTGAAAGAGCTGCAAAACCCGGACCCGTACAAATCAGCTGGGCTTGACAATCTGGACCCTCTATTTCTGAAACTATCCGCCGCCATTGTCGCAACCCCTATTACCAGCCTGTTCAACCTCTCTTTCATATCGTCTGAGATCCCCAAGGATTGGAAAGCTGCCGCAGTCATCCCCCTCTTCAAAGGGGGAGACACCCTGGACCCAAACTGTTACAGACCTATATCCATCCTGCCCTGCCTATCTAAGGTCTTCGAAAGCCAAGTCAACAAACAGGTCACTGACCATCTCGAATCCCACCGTACCTTCTCCGCTGTGCAATCTGGTTTCCGAGCCGGTCACGGGTGCACCTCAGCCACGCTCAAGGTACTAAACGATATCATAACCACCATCGATAAAAGACAGTACTTCATCGACCTGGCCAAGGCTTTCGACTCTGTCAATCACCATATTCTTATCGGCAGACTCAGTAGCCTCGGTTTTTCTGATGACTGCCTTGCCTGGTTCACCAACTACTTTGCAGACAGAGTTCAGTGTGTCAAATCGGAGGGCATGCTGTCCGGTCCTCTGGCAGTCTCTATGGGGGTGCCACAGGGTTCAATTCTCGGGCCGACTCTTTTCTCTGTATATATCAATGATGTTGCTCTTGCTGCGGGCGATTCCCTGATCCACCTCTACGCAGACGACACCATTCTATATACTTCCGGCCCGTCCTTGGACACTGTGCTATCTAACCTCCAAACGAGCTTCAATGCCATACAACACTCCTTCCGTGGCCTCCAACTGCTCTTAAATGCTAGTAAAACCAAATGCATGCTTTTCAACCGTTCGCTGCCTGCACCCGCACGCCTGACTAGCATCACCACCCTGGATGGTTCCGACCTTGAATATGTGGACATCTATAAGTACCTAGGTGTCTGGCAAGACTGTAAACTCTCCTTCCAGACTCATATCAAACATCTCCAATCGAAAATCAAATCTAGAGTCGGCTTTCTATTCCGCAACAAAGCCTCCTTCACTCACGCCGCCAAACTTACCCTAGTAAAACTGACTATCCTACCGATCCTCGACTTCGGCGATGTCATCTACAAAATTGCTTCCAACACTCTACTCAGCAAACTGGATGCAGGTTATCACAGTGCCATCCGTTTTGTCACTAAAGCACCTTATACCACCCACCACTGCGACCTGTATGCTCTAGTCGGCTGGCCCTCGCTACATATTCATCGCCAGACCCACTGGCTCCGGGTCATCTACAAGTCCATGCTAGGTAAAGCTCCGCCTTATCTCAGTTCACTGGTCACGATGGCAACACCCACCCGTAGCACGCGCTCCAGCAGGTGTATCTCACTGATCATCCCTAAAGCCAACACCTCATTTGGCCGCCTTTCGTTCCAGTTCTCTGCTGCCTGTGACTGGAACGAACTGCAAAAATCGCTGACTTTTATCTCCCTCACCAACTTCAAACATCTGCTATCTGAGCAGCTAACCGATCGCTGCAGCTGTACATAGTCTATCGGTAAATAGCCCACCCATTTTTACCTACCTCATCCCCATACTGTTTTTATTTATTTACTTTTCTGCTCTTTTGCACACCAATATCTCTACCTGTACATGACCATCTGATCATTTATCACTCCAGTGATAATCTGCAAAATTGTAATTATTTGCCTACCTCCTCATGCCTTTTGCACACAATGTATATAGACTCCCTTTTTTTCCTACTGTGTTATTGACTTGTTAATTGTTTACTCCATGTGTAACTCTGTGTTGTCTGTTCACACTGCTATGCTTTATCTTGGCCAGGTCGCAGTTGCAAATGAGAACTTGTTCTCAACTAGCCTACCTGGTTAAATAAAGGTGAAATAAAAAATAAATAAAAAAATAGCTAGCTTCCCTAATTGACTTGAATTGAAACTATGGAACGTCGTTTGGGTCTTAAGGCACGTGGTCAAAACGCAATCTTTTTAATGCTGCGTGTGTAAAGTAAACAGGCGCAGACGTTAAATTAACGCCCACACACGACAAATAAGCGCATCCAAATGTGCTTGCAGGCTTTTCAACATGTGCAAAATAAACATCTGCAAGCGGTCCTGCACACGTCAAGTTAACACCAACAGCTGCTAAATATTCACCTGCACACGCTAACTTAACGAGTTCCTTTAATATGCTAATTTGACTAGCCAATTTCAACCAGATTTCACAGTTTGAAGGAACTTCCTTTTCCACTGCAAGCAGAGTTTGAACCTTTACAAGGTAACGGTTTTGTCTTTGAAATGTGTTGGTACTGAATCGTAAAGTTTATCAGCTAGTTTACATTGGAAGGATCTGTTTCTCATCAGGATCAGCAGTGCTTAGCATAAGCTAAGTCATATTTTGCTAGCTAATTTAGCAAACCGTAGCTTTGAACGGTCATGCTACTAGCAGCAGTGAATGGCACCGTCATGTGTTTTATTAAAAGCCCTGCTGAAAAAAACATGTAAACTATAACAGCCACGGAAATACATTGGACTGTGTTAATACTATCAAGGTAAATTAATTTACATACTAGCAAGATTGTTGCTTGCATGCAGGGCCAGGCATACATAGACTAGACAACGGACATGTTCAAAATCCTGGTAGTTCTCGATTTTTGGACTATTGTCTTTATTTTGCTTGTTTTTGAGTTACGTTTTTAGCCCAATGCCTTGTATTTAAGCAAAACAACTTAAGGTAGGCAACATCTTCAGCCTGACTGGCTTTCATTTAAATGCTAGCGTTAGCTGCGCTAGCTTGCGATTAGCATGAAGACACAGAAAAGCTCACAAAAAGCACATTTGGCTAGTGACAACCTTAAACCTTTTTTAACATCGAACGTTACATGTCAGCTTTCGAACAAAGTAGACTTTAATGTGCACGTTCACTTTTCAAATATATTCCATCGAAGCTTATTAGGGTAAAATAACTTCAGGCATATACCCAGTACTGCTTTATTTCACAATTGTCTCTTGCAGAAGGGAACCATGAAGAGGAGATTGGAGTGGGCAAGGGGGAGAATGATAAAGCACCAGAGAAGACCTGATTCATCAAGTATCAATTCATTTAGGTGATTCTCACTTGGTTGGCATGCATGCACAAGACAAGGTATACAACATTAAGCCCAATCAAATATACAATGTTATTAAAACATGTATCCCAATTTTACAGTCAAGCAACGTTTGCCAGTTGTGTTAATGTTATGCACAACAATCAATGGTTCTTGGAGTCAATGAATCAATTGAAAGTGACTACAATTACACATTTTAAAACTGTGCCAGTAAAGATGAAAGTAATATGCTCTTATGGTTCTGTTTACATTTTTTCCAATCTGACACTTAATGTTTGACGTCAGGCAAAATGTCTTCAGCCACCATAGGAAGGAGAGCCGCTTTTTACAGTCTCCACTGCAGCCCAGTCGATAACGATTAAAAAAAACTGGAACAATAGATTGTGCTACACTATGTACAACTCCAGTTTGCCTATTGTCCCAACAAATGACAATGGTGATATGACAAGTCTCAGCATAAGCAAAACAAAGTAGATGGTGATACTCGACCATTCTCCCATCTACTGTACATGAAGATGATCAGCAGCTTCAAGTTCCTGGGCACCCTGATATCCTTTTCTGCCCTCAGTTACTTCACTCAAAGTGTCACGATAGTCGTAATAACATTCGGACCAAAGCGCAGCGTGATATGGGTTCCACATGTTTATTGAATGAAACGCACAAAAAACAAAGAACAAACGAAATGCGAAGTAAATGAAGTGCTCACAGGCAACTACACATAAACAAGATCCCACAAAACACAGTGGGATGGCTGCCTAAATACACTGCTCAAAAAAATAAAGGGAACACTAAAATAACACATCCTAGATTTGAATGAATGAAATATTCTTAAATACTTTTTTCTTTACATAGTTGAATGTGCTGACAACAAAATCACACAAATTATCAATGGAAATCCAATTTATCAACCCATGGAGGTCTGGAAAACCATACAATAGGCTGATCCAACTTTGTAATGTCCTTAAAACCAGTGTGTGTGGCCTCCACGTGCCTGTATGACCTCCCTACAATGCCTGGGCATGCTCCTGATGAGGGGCGGATGGTCTCCTGAGGGATCTCCTCCCAGACCTGGACTAAAGCATCCGCCAACTCCTGGACAGTCTGTGGTGCAACGTGGCGTTGGTGGATGGAGCGAGACATGATGTCCCAGATGTGCTCAATTGGATTCAGGTCTGGGGAACAGGCGGGCCAGTCCATAGCATCAATGCCTTCCTCTTGCAGGACCTGCTGACACACTCCAGCCACATGAGGTCTAGCATTGTCTTGCATTAGGAGGAACCCAGGGCCAACCGCACCAGCATATGGTCTCACAAGGGGTCTGAGGATCTCATCTCGGTACCTAATGGCAGTCAGGCTACCTCTGGCGAGCACATGGAGGGCTGTGCGGCCCCCCAAAGAAATGCCACCCCACACCATGACTGACCCACCGCCAAACCGGTCATGCTGGAGGATGTTGCAGGCAGCAGAACGTTCTCCACGGCGTCTCCAGACTCTGTCACGTCTGTCACATGTGCTCAGTGTGAACCTGCTTTCATCTGTGAAGGGCACAGGGTGCCAGTGGCGAATTTGCCAATCTTGGTGTTCTCTGGCAAATGCCAAACGTCCTGCACGGTGTTGGGCTGTAAGCACAACCCCCACCTGTAGACGTCGGGCCCTCATACCACCCTCATGGAGTCTGTTTCTGACCGTTTGAGCAGATACATGCACTTTTGTGGCCTGCTGGAGGTCATTTTGCAGGGCTCTGGCAGTGCTCCTCCTTGCACAAAGGCGGAGGTAGCGGTCCTGCTGCTGGGTTGTTGCCCTCCTACGGCCTTCTCCACGTCTCCTGATATACTGGCCTGTCTCCTGGTAGCGCCTCCATTCTCTGGACACTACGCTGACAGACACAGCAAACCTTCTTGCCACAGCTCACATTGATGTGCCATCCTGGATGAGCTGCACTACCTGAGCCACTTGTGTGGGTTGTAGACTCCGTCTCATGCTACCACTAGAGTGAAAGCACCGCCAGCATTCAAAAGTGACCAAAACATCAGCCAGGAAGCATAGGAACTGAGAAGTGGTCTGTGGTCACCACCTGCCGAACCACTCCTTTACTGGGGGTGTCTTGCTAATTGCCTATAATTTCCACCTGTTGTCCATTTGCACAACAGCATGTGAAATTTGTCCACGAGTGTTGCTTCCTAAGTGGACAGTTTGATTTCACAGAAGTGTGATTGAGTTACATTGTGTTTAAGTGTTCCCCCTTTTTTTGAGCAGTGTATGATTCCCAATCAGAGACAACGATAAACAGCTGCCTCTGATTGGGAACCATACCAGGCCAACAGAAATAAACAACCTTTATTACCCACCCTAGTCACACCCGACCTAACCAAAATAGAGAATAAAAAAGGCTCTATGGTCAGGGCGTGAAAGTCCCACTTGTGCTTCTCCACTATCCTCAAACTTGCTGCACCACGACCTGTGTACTAACTACAGTGTATAATTGCCATAACATGCAAATGAAATGTCCATATTTACT
Organism: Oncorhynchus nerka; assembly: GCF_034236695.1. NCBI lineage: Eukaryota > Metazoa > Chordata > Actinopteri > Salmoniformes > Salmonidae > Oncorhynchus > Oncorhynchus nerka. The sequence goes on from NC_088421.1 coordinate 2,344,150, forward strand.
GAAAGATTTGTAACATTGCACATATTGTAACAGTCCCTTGACATACATGACTTAACTACTTTGAATAATTCTCAGTTTACCCACTAATAAAGCTGCATTATGTATTACTGTGTCCAATTGATTATGGTTGATTAATGTTTTTGAAAACTTTCACTACAACTTTTTTTTTTTTGCTGATGGGACAATCCTGTCGGAAACATTCATAATATCAATTATTTTGGGACACATCAATTAACATTGGCTGCAGTATTCCGAAATTACTAGGTGGTCATGCAATTAACGTTTTGGATAATTCCCCTTAAATCAAATCAAAATGTCACATGCGCCAAATACAACAGGTGTCGAGACCTTAGTGAAATGCTTACTTACAAGCCCTTAACCAACAATGCAGTGTCAAGAAAAGTAAATAATTAAAGAGCATCAGTAAAATAATAGAGAGCCTACATACAGGGGATACCGGTACAGAGAATGTGCGGGGGCACTGGTTAGTCAAGTTAATATATACATGTAGGTAGATGTCACGATAGTGTGTAGAGACGGACCAAGGCGCAGCGGAGGTTGAGTTCCACATCTTTATTTCTAAGTGAAACTTAGGCAAAACAATAAAGAAACGTGACTAAGTGGTGCACATGCACAAAATAATATCCCACAAACACAGGTGGGAAAAACAACTACTTAAATATGATCCCCAATTAGAGACAACGATTACCAGCTGCCTCTAATTGGGAATCATACAAATCACCACCATAGAAAATAAACTAGAACACCACAGAAATAAATAAACTAGATCACCCCCAGTCACAACCTGACCTACTTCACCATAGAGAAACAATGTCTCTTTATGGTCAGGGCACGACAGTAGAGATATTGAAGTGACTATGCATAGATAGAGTATCAGCAAATAGTCTGGGTAGCCATTTGATTAGATGTTCAGTAGTCTTATGGCTTGGGGGTAGAATCTGTTTAGAAGCCTCTTGGACCTAGACTTGGCGCTCCGGTACAGCTTGCCGTGTGGTTGCAGAGAACTGTAGCTGTGGCTCCACTGGCAATCCCAGCCCAGGAATACTGAAGCCCCCGAAGTGAAAATGAAAACCTCCATGGTTAAAGGGTATGTGTCCCCCCTGAAAAAAAGGAAAATGGGGGACATTAAAGTCCATAAGTAATACTTGTTGGAGAACACAATACTCTTAAGTGAAAGTAGTTTGGGATTTAATTTATTACATTCTTAGGGGGCCCATGGAAGTATAAGGCTGGAGGAATAATGCTGTCCCACAGTTGTGAGAGTGATTAGGTGATGTTTTACTGATGTGGGCTGTGTTACTTCAATGATCATGGTTTTGCATCTAACCTTCCACCTCCAGAAGTCAGTCCCTCCAGAAACATATGACTCGTCTCTCTTTGATTGGTACCAGGTGGGGAGCGCTCTGCTTTGAAAAGAGAATCTCTTTGGCCAAAAGAGGTTTCTCAGCGTAGATGAAAACCTCTCTGAAGAGACTTGAGTGTCTATTCATGTAAGGAATGAGACAAACACTCCAGACCCTCTTTGAATCTATAAAGTAAAAATACATTATGAATTTGCCCTGAAGAATTGAACTAAACTCGAGTTCCCTTAGATATGGAAACACTACTCAAGAGCATCCCGTATCCTGCTTTCTAAGTAGAACTTTATGGCTGACTCCACCACAGCATCCCTCTCCAATGTACAAATGAATCACACTGGACCCAACATGACCACTTCCTGTGCCTCGTCAAAAGTTTGTGCTAACTGGACCTTAGTTCAATAAACAGTGTTTTGGGACAAATTAACAAAACAATAAACTGATTATCACTGCCCTTAAAGATTGACTGCCAACAAAAATAAACCAAATCCACGTGGAAAAGTTGTCATGAACTACAACCCAAAAAATGTTCAAACTTACGTGCAAATTAACAGTAACATAACATCCATCACAGTATTTTTTTATTTTTTATTTCACCTTTATTTAACCAGGTAGGCTAGTTGAGAACAAGTTCTCATTTGCAACTGCGATCTGGCCAAGATAAAGCATAGCAGTGTGAACAGACAACACAGAGTTACACATGGAGTAAACAATTAAACAAGTCAATAACACAGTAGAAAAAAATGGGCAGTCTATATACAATGTGTGCAAAAGGCATGAGGTAGGCGAATAATACAATTTTGCAGATTAACACTGGAGTGATAAATGATCAGATGGTCATGTACAGGTAGAGATATTGGTGTGCAAAAGAGCAGAAAAGTAAATAAATAAAAAACAGTATAAAAACAGTATGGGAATGAGGTAGGTGAAAATGGGTGGGCTATTTACCAATAGACTATGTACAGCTGCAGCGATCGGTTAGCTGCTCGGATAGCTGATGTTTGAAGTTGGTGAGGGAGATAAAAGTCTCCAACTTCAGCGATTTTTGCAGTTCGTTCCAGTCACAGGCAGCAGAGTACTGGAATGAAAGGCGGCCAAATGAGGTGTTGGCTTTAGGGATGATCAGTGAGATACACCTGCTGGAGCGCGTGCTACGGATGGGTGTTGCCATCGTGACCAGTGAACTGAGATAAGGCGGAGCTTTACCTAGCATGGACTTGTAGATGACCTGGAGCCAGTGGGTCTGGCGACGAATATGTAGCGAGGGCCAGCCGACTAGAGCATACAAGTCGCAGTGGTGGGTGGTATAAGGTGCTTTAGTGACAAAACGGATGGCACTGTGATAGACTGCATCCAGTTTGCTGAGTAGAGTGTTGGAAGCCATTTTGTAGATGACATCGCCGAAGTCGAGGATCGGTAGGATAGTCAGTTTTACTAGGGTAAGCTTGGCGGCGTGAGTGAAGGAGGCTTTGTTGCGGAATAGAAAGCCGACTCTTGATTTGATTTTCGATTGGAGATGTTTGATGTGAGTCTGGAAGGAGAGTTTGCAGTCTAGCCAGACACCTAGGTACTTATAGATGTCCACATATTCAAGGTCGGAACCATCCAGGGTGGTGATGCTAGTCGGGCATGCGGGTGCAGGCAGCGATCGGTTGAAAAGCATGCATTTGGTTTTACTCGCGTTTAAGAGCAGTTGGAGGCCACGGAAGGAGTGCTGTATGGCATTGAAGCTCGTTTGGAGGTTAGATAGCACAGTGTCCAATATAAAGTACTTACCTTCTCCAACTTCTCTCTGAAGTCATATTCTGCAATTTCTTTCAGTTCTGGCACAGGAGGTTATAGGTCACACACTTTTGTCTGTATAGCCTCTGAAGAAATGTGGCTCTACACCCCCATGTTGCTGTCACACAGAAGACAAACAGTAAATAAGGGACACATTACATACAAAAATCTAATGTTTTACTCAAGTCATATATTGCCATAAACAGATGTGTCTTTGTTGGTTTAACTCACCTTGCAGGGTTGCAAGAAAGGCCTTTTTTGTCAATCAGGTCCCTCAAATATTGCAGAGGAATGGATGGCACTCATTAGCAGCCAGAGAATTTCGAGGAACCAGCCTCATCAGCTACCCCTTTTTTGTCAGCATCCCTAAACCATGTCTATTTTTGCCTCCGGATTAAAGTGGGCTCTCTTAAAGCCTCTCATTGCACAATCATAAACGTTGTCCCTCATCATGTTAATTTGGTTGGCATCTCATTAACTTCAGTGTTTGGAGGTCAACACTAAAAGAGACATTCAGAATAACAAAGCTCAGATACTTCCCACAATTGATCTGTAATAACAAGACATTTAATTATTTACAGGGATGACTTACTCATTGTCATCACCAACATCAACAGAAGAGTGTGGTGGACGATAAGCCTCAGGGAATGGTGGAGGGGAGGCCACAGGAAGTGGTATAGGTGGAGGGGGGCCATAAGAAGCGGTGTCACAGGAATAGGTGCCGTCACAAGTATAGCCTCATTTGTAGAAATAGTCGGTAGAAGGTCATTTAAAGGCTTATACATTTCAAAAACATGGAGAAAGCAATAAAGCTGTCAAACATAATTGTGATTGCGTCCTGAAAATGATTTACAGAAAAAAAAATGTAGCTGCATGCATCCCTCACTATAGAATGTAATCAATGTGTAGGTCAAGACGACATTTTAAGGATGCATGTAGCTCTATTTTTTAAATAATATTTTCAATATGTATTACATTCAACAAGCAGACAGTGTTTTCTCCTCCATGGTCCGTTCTAACTCTGGAGGGAACGCCATATCTGGAGACAGCATTCATGAAGCAATCCATTACAGTACTGCTGCGATTGTTGCTGGAAGCACGAAGAAACACAACAAGGCAGCTGTACCCATCAATGCCACCATGTATAACTATCCTCCACCTAAATCAGAAAACACAGCACTGGTTGATACAAAAGATGAACACATGAAATATACAAACATCACCATCCTCCTTTACCACTTAGATGCTGCATCAGGTTCCTGCAGTATATAACAAAGCAGCAGACCCGATATTAAATTAACATCCAAAATGTGGCTGCTGTCCCTGTACAGGGATCAACATCAGTGGAAATTTCAGAGTGACAACTAATAGTACTCGATACAACTCAAACTTTCATTAAAACACACATGCAGGGTACTCAATTAAAGCTACACTCGTTGTGAATCTAGCCAACATGTCAGGTTTTTAAAATGCTTTTCGGCGAAAGCATGAGAAGCTATTATCTGATAGCATGCAACCCCCGAAATACCCAAAGGGGACGTAAACAAAATAATTAGCGTAGCCGGCGCTACACAAAACGCAGAAATAAAATATAAAACATTCATTACCTTTGACGAGCTTCTTTGTTGGCACTCCTATATGTCCCATAAACATCACAATTGGGTCTTTTTTCGATTAAATCCGTCCATGTATACCCAAAATGTCCATTTATGAAGCCCGTCTGATCCAGGAAAAAACTGCTTTCCAAAACGCAACGCCATTTTTTTAAATTAAAAAAGTTGCCTATAAACTTTGACAAAACACTTCAAACTACTTTTGTAATCCAACTTTAGGTATTAGTAAACGTTAATAATCGATCAAATTGATCACGGGGCGATCTGTATTCAATAGCAGCAAGTCTTGAAATCATGGTCCATATTCTCCCTTTCATAACTTCCTCCGGTGTACTCGACGACAGGAAGTGCCTATTTCTCATTTCACCAAGGATAAACTTCAACCCAATTACCAAGACTGGCGACATTGTGTGGAAGCTGTAGGAACTGTAAACTGGACGCTATCTATTTTTCCTTGCCATAGACAATACAGAGACTGGCGGAGGGATATTTTTTGTGTGTTTTTTGTGAAAAGTTTTCCTTGGGATTTTGCCTCCTACACACGTTCTGTTATAGTCACAGACATTATTTAACCAGTTTTATAAACTTCAGAGTGTTTTCTATCCACACATACTAATAATATGCATATACTATATTCCTGGCATGACGTTGAAATTTTGTGCGAAAATTCGCAGCCTCTTTAAGAGGTTTTAATGAATCAAGTTAATGAGTGAAGAGGACAGACTCTCCTGTTGTTCACACATAGGCACAAATACTTTGTTCCAACCGTTTTTGCCTCAGTATGTCCTCAATATAGGTATGTTTGTTAATTTCATGATGCAGATATTCTATCGATCACAGAAGTAGCAGAAACACAATAAAACAATTATTATCCACATGATTGATATATTGGGCCATTGCTTGCTAAACTGAACTGTTAGTTGTTGATGAACAAGTTGATGAACAATTTGAGATGTTACAATGTACAACTTCTCACCAGTGATATAGATAATTGTGTCGATCACAAAGATACATCTACCTTATCAGTTTGAGGTTTCCATCAAGGTGCCATAACGAGTTTTGTCCAGCAACACGTTATGACCTTCTATGTAGCCTCTGCAACATGGCTCTGAGGGCAGCCGCCCTCGGGTTAACACGAATCATGCTGTCCCTCACATTAGATTCCCAATGCCCCTAATTGTGCTCGAACAGCTTCCGGTCCAAGTTTGTCATTCCCAGCCACCAAGTCCTTAATCTTTTCATCCAGAGCCAAGTCTGACATGTCAGAATATATCGGTGCATTTGACAGATTGAAGTGTCTGGGAAAAAAAGTGTAACAGTGGACAGGGATGAGGTAATGTATATCATCATAGTCATTTTAAAGTCCTGCCTTGATTGTAGTCATTCTAAAATTGTTTGATTGGTAAAGAAACTGGAAACCATGCATCTAAAGTCTGTAGTTTATAACATTACGCCCAAGAACAACTGACCTTAGTGTAACTCCCTTCAGTAACCACGAGCACAACCGTTCCTTGATTTTAACTGGCGGCTTTATTCTGTAGTTTTAGTCAGAATTATCACCTTCCGTGAGAACTATAAAGTAAATGAAAAATACAGTTAAGCACACTCTTACAACCTTATCTTACGAGTGACTTATTAGCTTGGTATAACTCTGAAGTGCTTACATACATAACAGTTTAACCGGCGTTATAACGGGTTCAGATTAAACACATGAATAAAGGAACAAATACCTCATTGGCTGCTTATTACAGAAGGGAGGAAATCAAACTTCACACTTATTATTCCTGGCATGAATTCACACTTCATCCTAACATACACTCTTCAACCTTTATGAACTACACCCGATGACATGAAAACTTAGCTAACGCAGCGCAGGATTGCCTTCCCTCCAAAAGTGCGTTGCTACAATAAGGATCCCCGTTACAACAGTATTAGCTACGTAGTTCCGCTTGTATTATCATTTCCCCCGCACAGCGGACACATAAACAATTCAAACAAAAGACAACGACATAACCTGTAAGTCTAACTGTCAGTTACACTCCCACCAATCACCGGTGATTTCTGTGAAAGGTGTCTGCAGGTTTCTTGATCGGCTTCCAGGAGGGTGACTGTCTTATGGATGGGCCTCTCCAGATAGGTGGGTTTGGTGATGCGTTTACCTCTCTCATCTAGGGTTGAGTCGCTGATCAGTAACTTGAATCTTCTCACCCGGCCATCCTGTCCCGGGTACACTTCTGTAACCTTTGCCAATTTCCACTGGTTGCGTGGTGCAGTATCATCTTGCAAAATGACAATGTCATTAATCCTTGCGTTTCTTCTGTCTTTACTCCATTTCTGTCTGTTTTGGAGGTTTAATGCGTTGAATATGGTTAGCTACAAAGACGTGGAATCTTCTGGCTTCATTGTTGATGTAGCCAAGAACTACCTCCGAGTCTGTCCAGAAGTATTCCTGTAGACCTTGTATCTCTAGCTCCTTTTGAGCATGTTACTTGTTCGAACAGCTACCACCGCTGCTGAAAGTTCCAGTCGTGGTATGGTCGTAACCTTGGAAGGGGCGACTCTCGACTTCGCCATAACTAGGGAGCAATGAACTTCTCCTGCGGTGCTGATTGTTCTGAGGTATGAGCACTCTCCATAACCTGAGGTACTAGCGTCGGAGAAGTGATGGAGCTCATAACTCTGCACCTCCTTGAAACTTGATGGCAAATAGCTTCGTTGGATCCTTACTTCAGACAAGTTGTGTAGACCTTGGAGCCAGAATTCCCACTGGGAACGTAGGTCATCTGGAAGAGGGTCATCCCAGTCGGTTTTGTCACGACACATCCGCTGCAAGATCTGCTTCCCCGCCAGGACAAAGGGTGCCACAAACCCAAGCGGATCATATACAGAGGCTACTGTAGACAACACTCCTCTTCTTGTGAGTGGGCGTTCCTTGACAACTACTCTAAACTGGAACTCGTCTGATGCGACACACCACAGTACACCAAGCGCTCTCTCCATGTGTGGTTCACCCAGAGCCATATCCAGGTCTTTGGCACCCTTGGCACGTTCTTCCTTGGGAATTGTGGCTATAACTTCCTTGCTGTTAGAGATAAACTTGTGCAACCGAAGTTTGCCGATGCTGCAAAGCTCTCTTGCTTCTTTCACCAGCTGGGCCGCTTCAGCTTCAGACGATACGCTCGTCAACCCATCATCAACATAAAAGTTCCTTTCTATGAACTGGATAGACTTCTCGCTGAAGCTTCCTCGTCCTTCGGCAGCAAGATGTTTGAGACCATAGTTGGCGCAACCAGGAGATGAAGCTGCGCCGAACAAGTGGACCTTCATACGATACACTGAGGGTTGAGACTCTAGATCTCCGTTCTCCCACCAAAGGAACCGTAGATAATCTTGGTCTTCTGCTTTCACATGAAACTGGTGGAACATGCACTCTACGTCACACATGATTGCAACTGGACCCTTACGAAAACGACAAAGAATGCCCAGCAATGTGTTTGTCAACTCTGGACCGGTAAGGAGATGGTCATTCAAGGACGTCTCTCGAAACTTAGCTGAGCAGTCAAAGACGACTCGTATCTTCCCAGGCTTTTGTGGGTGATAAACCCCATGGTGCGGGATGTACCATGCTAGATGCTTGTTAATTTCCTCTTTAGAGACCTTCTCAGCATCTCCACAAGCTATAGTCTCTTCCATGAATGCTGTGTAGTCCTTGTAGTACTGCTTGTCTCTCCTTAGCCTCCTTTCCAGGCACTTGAGTCGGTGAACTGCACATGTTTTATTGTTCGGCAGATTGGGTCTTTCTTCCTTAAACGGCAGCGGCATCTCATAATGTCCATAGTCCTTACGTCTGATGCCCTCTTTCATTTTCTTCAGGAACCGGATATCCTCTTGAGATATGAGGTCCTCTTCTGCAGCTCTCTCGTTGAAGTCAGATTCAAGCGTCTTGATAATGTCCAGTGTTGTGATTACCTCTCTTACCTGTGTTCTACAAACATAGTGTACTTGATTTGTGAGGTTGGAAGAAGATTGAAGGCTTGGCATCACCTGTCTAACGATAACCTGATGACTCACTCCAATAGGGTCGCCATAGTCGATACGTGGATTTCCATAGCCGACTATGCTCCAGCCAAGATCTGTTCTCTGAGCAAAAGGCTGATTTCCCTTACCAGACACAATTTCTCTTGGAAGGAGAGCCTGGGAGCAGTTGTAGCCAATTAAGAGACCGACATCACAGCTCTGTTGAGGAGCAATCTCCTCTGCAATGTGTTCAAGATGAGACCATGCTCTTGCAGTCTCTGTTTGCAGGAATAAACTCTCTCGAGTAGGTCGTTGGCAGAGGGATTTTCTTCTCCAAGTAAAACCCTCTAACCTGCAAACCAGACAGCTTCTGGCAGGGCACAATAGTATTCCTTGAAGCCATTGTAGAGAGTTTCAGTTGGACTGGCTCCTTCCTTGTATTGAGAGCCTTTGTAGTCTCTTCAAGGATAAAAGTGGTGTCGCTCTGGGTGTCAAGAAGTGCATACACAAGAACTTCACGATCTGGCTCACTTGTGGTTGACACCCATCCTGGAATGATTGTGGAGGTGTGAGTGTTAATGTCCCTTACGACTCTGTTAGATATGGCCTCACTTGATGCTCTTGTCCCCTTATCTCGTGGGGGCTCTGTCTTCCTATCCCTTAACCTTTCTTTAGTACGATCTTCGTGCAGGCAGGATGGATGCCTCCTCTGACACGTGTCACAGGTGTTCCTGTTATCACAATCTTTCGATCGATGCCCAGGCCTTAAACAGCCAAAGCACAATTTATTCTCTTGAACAAACTTCTGTCGCTCTGCGGTGGGCTTATCCATGAACTTCCAGCATTTGTGGAGACTGTGACCTTACTTCTCACAGAAGACACAACTAGTAACAGTATCTTTCTCATCAGAGTTAGTTGCTAATACCCTTGCTCCGGGGTTTTGAATCCTTGGCGTCTTAAGTTTCCCATCTTCACTTGGGTTCAAAGCATGAAGGGATGTTACAGGATTGCAAGCAATCTTGGCTTCTCTCGTGAGAAACTTCACAAACTGACTGAAGCTAGGAAAGATCTCCGTTTCTTCTAAGATGTCTGTGACCTTTCTATTCCATCTTGAAGTTAGCCAATCTGGAAGTTTAGCGAGGATCTTTTGGTTTTCATTACAGTCATTAAGCACCTCCAGGCCCTTATTCTGAGACATAGCAGCTTCACAGCTGCGAAGAAAGTCTACAAGGTCTCTAAGTTCAAGACTGTCCTTGGATCCTATCTTAGGCCATGCATTGAGCTTATCTCTGAAAGACTTGGCGATGAAGAATTTGTTTCCATACCTTTCTTCAAGAATGGTCCAAGCAGCATGGTAGGCTGATTCTGTTCCTAACATAAAGTAACTTTCGATGGCTTTCTTGGCAGGCCCACCGACATATTTTCTTAAGTAATATATCTTCTCAGTTGTTGGTATGTTCTTCCTGTCTATCAGAGTCTGAAAAGAGACCTTCCAGTCAGTGTACGAGAGAGGCTCTCCATTGAATGTTACTGGTTCTGGTATGGGAGGCGGCTTTCACTGATTGATTCCGCTAGTAACCTGAACATGGTCTTGGTGCCATCTTCTTGCTGTGTGCTTGTCACAACATGTTGTGGTGAGAGACTGTGAAATGAGCCACTTCTGTGCATGACTTCTTTCACAGATTTGCAGTTAGAGAGTAGTTCTCTCTTCTCGTCCTCTGAGTTTTCATCTTGCTCATACACTTGCATTCGCGCCTTGGCAGCATTTAGTTTCTTGAGCACTTCTAGGCGCTCTAACTCTCTACGCTTGTCTTCTAGTGTCCTTCGTCTGGCAGCATTTTCTACCTCTAACTTGACTCGCAGCCTAGCTTCTTCTAAGCTGCGTTTCACAGCCTCAGCTTCTTGCTCCGCTGTCCTCTTCTTATCTTCATCTTCGAGTCGCTGAAGCTCTTCTAGTTGGCGTTCTTGCTTAACCATTACTTCTAAAGCTGCTTGGTTAGCAGCAACTTCCGCCGCAGCCTCTTGTCTCTTGACAGATGACACGCTTGAGCGTCTGGAGTTGACCTTTGAGTTGCTTTGAGACTGGGAGGAAGCACTTGAGGGCTGATAGTTGAGACTTGACTTATGTGAGAGTTCGGACATGCACAAGGAATTGCTGTCCTTCCAGTGCAACTCTATCTGGTTACTTTGACCTTCTTCCCTGCCTTTTAAATGACACCTTACAGTCTTGATAATAGACATTGTAACTGCTTCACAAGTATCAACTCTGCGTCGTATATCGTTGTCGGGAATGTCGATTTGACGCAAATTTACATAGACAAGGTTTAGCTCTGTAGAGGTATGGCTAATCTTGTTTAAGAGGTCTTCTAGTAGGTCTTCAGAGCAACAGCCTGTCAGTGACAGTTTTGCTTCCTTTACCAGAGCCTTCCACTTCTCATAGCTGACCCTGAAACGATGTTCGAGCTGTCTCCACCTTTAATCGCGCAGTTCTCTGCCCTTTTCAGTTAACCTGCGGACCCTCTCACCTTTTCGTGGCTCTTGTTGTGCTATCTCATTAGCAGCCTCTGTATCATCATTCACTGGCCGAAGTGACTCCACACCAGTCTGGGCCTCTTCCTGCTGTTCTGTTTGTTCTGATGAAGGCTCGAAGTTTGCGAGGTGATGCTGCAGCTGCTCAACTTGACCCACCCCATCTCTATCACCTTTAGTGAAACTACCTCTTTCTGACATTCTAAATCAAGTCAAATCAATTCTAGCTAAGGTTTGGATAAGTGAGTAGGTAATTTAAAGCTCAGTACGTGGTATAAACATGTATAATGCTGGTAACAAAGGCTTGAACAAACACCTTACCAAACAATTACACTATTAACTTACAGGTGAAAATAGAATTAATAGGTGTACGCTGACCCTTAATGTTTGTGACTATATATTTTTAGTAAGTATCAAATAATATTTTCAGTAATACACATACCAGCGATACATTAAGATAGAAAGAGCAAATGCATAATACAAGAGTCTTTATGAAATAGACAACTATCTCCAGTCCTTACGAATTGTAATCTTAAAGTCTCTTATTAGCTGTTCACAAGGCTAGGACCACCGTCAAACACCTTGACTTGTACTTGCGTGTCTGACTTTCCTGTTAGTCTTGACCTTATGTTGCCTCACGATGCTTCCTTATGTGGAGATGTTCTTCTTAGTTTGCAGGTAGGTGCAAAACTCTTATCTGGCAGATGACAGAGTCTACCAGGATTTGGGAATCTTGTAGACGTTTTACAGCTGGATGAGATTCTTCTTTCTCTCTTGCTCGTGAAGAGCATTGAGTTCTCACTGTAACTCCCTTCAGTAACCACGAGCACAACCGTTCCTTGATTTTAACTGGCGGCTTTATTCTGTAGTTTTAGTCAGAATTATCACCTTCCGTGAGAACTATAAAGTAAATGAAAAATACAGTTAAGCACACTCTTACAACCTTATCTTACGAGTGACTTATTAGCTTGGTATAACTCTGAAGTGCTTACATACATAACAGTTTAACCGGCGTTATAACGGGTTCAGATTAAACACATGAATAAAGGAACAAATACCTCATTGGCTGCTTATTACAGAAGGGAGGAAATCAAACTTCACACTTATTATTCCTGGCATGAATTCACACTTCATCCTAACATACACTCTTCAACCTTTATGAACTACACCCGATGACATGAAAACTTAGCTAACGCAGCGCAGGATTGCCTTCCCTCCAAAAGTGCGTTGCTACAATAAGGATCCCCGTTACAACAGTATTAGCTACGTAGTTCCGCTTGTATTATCATTTCCCCCGCACAGCGGACACATAAACAATTCAAACAAAAGACAACGACATAACCTGTAAGTCTAACTGTCAGTTACACTTAGACGATGTTTGAGTGTTGATCAGGACACATATAGAATATCTGCCATCTGAGACGCACTGAAAGCAATATTGTATTTTTAACCAAGACATAAATCGAAATGTTGACCAAGAACAAATACAATGGGCAGCAGGAGAAGGAAGAGTGAAAAACAACAGTAAACCCAACCAAACCCACTACAATGCTGCTTACCTTGTTGTGCATGCCAGCCAGATGAACGAATCTCCTGAATGAACTGAGATACTTGATCAATTAGATCATCTGCTGAAGCAACATTTATCAGCCTCCCCCTATCCCAGTCAAGGCACCTCTGCATGGTTTCCATTCTGCAAGACGACAGTTTTGTGAAAATAGAGACCATAGGACTGCGATTCCTGTTAAAACAGTGCCATAGTACTAACGTTAACGTTCCTGGTTCTGAAGTTGTTCATTTCTGCATCATAGGCTTAGATGAAATAATAACATTTCAAAGGGTATTCAAAAGTCATATCTGTGCTGTTGGAAAGCTGGTATGTTGTAGATATTAGCAAAGTTTTTACAGGGTTGTCTTAGGTCAAATGAGCTTTATGGGAGTTTTGTAAATGTTTTCATGCTAATCGCGAGCTAGCGCGGCTAAGGCTAGGTGGCATTGCAATTATAGTTAGCCAGCCTAAAAATATCTGAAAATGCAAAAACATGTTTCACGTCAGTACTCCTCCACAATAAATCACCTTTATGTAGCTAGCAGGGCTGTAAAAATGTTACAAGACTGCACCGTTCACTGCAGCGAAGGCCAGGGTGTGCGGATCAACTTTATGATTAATAATAGTATTTAAAAATAATCAACCTTGTTAACGTGGACTCAATGACATGAAGTCCAGGATTATCGAGTGCAGTCATTTAGGGTCTGTTTGCAGCGGATAAGGAAGTTTCTTCTCGCCATCTTCAATTGTTGCATCAAACTGACTGTACACTGATTATTGAAACCTGGTTGAAAGGAGGAGCTAGGGAAATTGGCTAGTAAAGGAACACGTTAAGTTAACGTGTGTAGGTGTATATTTAGCAGCTGTGGGCGTTGACGTGTGCAGGACCGCTTGCAGCCATTTATTTAGCACATGTTGAACCGCTTGCAAGCACATTTGCAAGTGCTTATTTGACGCGTGTAGGCGCTAATTTAGCGCATGAAGACGTTAATTTAATGCGTGCACGTGTTAATTTAGCGCCTGCACCTGTTTACTTTACACACGTAGCATTAAAAAGATCGTGTTTTGACCACGTGCTTTAAGACCCAAACGGCGTTCTATATAAAAGAGCAGCAAACATGGGTTGATGTTCAAATCAAATCAGTCACATACACATGGTTAGCAGATGTTCATTTGAGTGTAGCGAAATGCTTGTGCTTATTTTTTTATTTAACCTTTATTTAGCCAGGAAGGGCTCATTGAGATTAAAATCTCTTTTTCAAGAGCGCCCTGGCCAAGATAGGCAGCACCAAGAAATTACAAAAAAAATAGACAGACAACATGAAAAACTACAAGTAATCTAGTAAAAACCATTGAATTCACAAGAGTATAAAACAGCAAATTAAAAACATTGACAGGTCAGGGAATCAGCCTCAAAATCCTTCATCAGTTATTTAAAAACACCAATCGGGACAGGTTCTTCCAGTTTAAAAAGTATTTTGTAAGGTGTTCCAAGACAATGGCGCAGAGTACATAAAAGCCCTTATACCAAATTCAGTTCGGACATTTGGAACAGTAAGCAGGATAAAGTCCAGCGAACGAAGAGAGTACCCACCACATTTCTGAACAATAAAAATGCACAAATAAAAAGGTAATAAACCCAAAATGGCTTTGTAAATAAAAGTATACCAGTGACTGAGCCTACGAGTGACTAGAGAAGGCCAGCCAACCCTGGTATACAAAGTGCAGTGGTGCGTAAGGGTTTTGCAGTTTAAAATAAATCTCAAAGTGCCATGGTAAAGAGTGTCAATTGATCTCAAACACTGAGCGGAAGCATTCATATATAAAATATCCCCATAGTCTAGTAAAGGCATAAATGTAGCTGATTACTAGCCTCCTTCTGGCTTCAAAAGAAAAACAGGCCTTATTCCTAAAATAAAATCCCAATTTCAGCTTCAATTTTTTTGTAAGTTGTTGAATATGCAATTTAAAAGAGAGGCCGTCATCAATTAAAATTCCAAGATATTTATATGAGGTTACAACCTCAAGCTCCTTGCCCTGACAGGTAGTAATAGGGGAAAGGTTCAGAGGTCTATTTCTTGCATTAGAAAACACCATTAGTTTAGTTCTCTCAGTATTGAGAATAAGCTTCAATAGACACAAGGTGTGTTGAACAGTATAAAAAGCAGTTTGCATGTTCTGGAAAGCTTTTGTAAGAGACGAGGCACAACAGTAAATAACAGTATCATCAGCATAAAAATGAAGTTGTGCATTTCAGACATTTTGTGTAAATGATTTATATAAATAGTGAATAAGAGAGGACCAAGTACAGAGCCTTGGGGCACACCATTCAAGACAGACAATTTAACAGACATAAACCCAACAAATTGAGTTCACGGAGTTCTATCAGACAGATAGTTAGCAAACCATGCAACTGTATGCTCCGAAAGACCTACACTCGACAATCTCTGCCTTAGTATAGCATGATCAACTGTATCAAAAGCCTTAGAGAGATCAATAAAAAGTGAGAGACAGTGCTGTTTTTTGTCAATGGCTTCAGTGATATAATTTAAAACCTTCATGGCTGCTGTAATTGTGCTATGCTTCTTCCTGAAGCCCGATTGGTACATTGATAAAATAGAGTTAGCAAATAAAAACTATTTTAATAAAAAATAAAATAGAACTATTCTTTTAATAAGTATTTTCCCCAGGGGTGACAGCTTTGAGATTGGCCTATAATTATTTAAAAGAGTTGGATCTCCCCCTTTTAAAAGTGGTAGGACAAATGCTGATTTCCAGATCTTTGGAATTTCATTACATTCCAGGGTTAGATTAAACAGAGATGTAAGTGGTTCAGCTATGAAATCAGCTGCCAGATTTAAAAAGCAGGGATCCAAAAGATCAGGACCTGCAGGCTTTCTCTGATCTAACGATTAAGGCTTTATGTACCACCTGCACTGAGAATGGCAAAAAGCCAAATGTTTGACCAGCTCTCACTGGGTCATCCACACAGGGTTGTACAGAGACAGAGGACAAATAAATAAATAGGTTATTAGTAGGTTCAAATGTACTGTAAATAGGTTACTAGTAGGTTCAAATGTACTAGTCACAGACAAACGACTTGACATGCTGCCATCTTGGATTTGAGATGCAATTAAGGTACAGTTGAAACCAGAATTCATCCGTGAAGAGCACACTTCTCTTCTAGTTCCGACAATGCAGTAATATCTAACAAATTCACAACAACTACCTTATACAAACAAATGTAAGAATATATAAGAATATGTACCGGTACATAACTATATGGATGAGTGATGGCAGTACGGCATAGGCAAGATGCAGTAGATGGTATAGAACAGTATATACATATGAGATTAGTAATGTAGGATATGTGAACATTATTAAAGTAGCGTTATTTAAGGTGACTAGTGATACCTTTATGAAGTCAACTTATTAAAGTGGCCAGAGATTTGAGTCTGTATGTTGGCAGCAGCCTCTCTATGTTAGTGATGGCTGTATTACAGTCTGGTGGCCTTACATTAGGCCTTACTGTAGCTAGCAAACGTCACCTAACCCACTAGCTAACATAACGAGTGACCTGTAATTTAATGCAGCGAAAATGAGGACGTGACGGTTAAACCTATCTGGTATAAGTGGGACCGCCCCACCTGGCCAAAATCCAGGGGAAATGCAGAGCGCCAAATTCAAATAAATTACTATAAAAATATAACTTTCATTAAAATCACACATGCAATATAGCAAATTAAAGCTACACTTGCTGTGAATCCAGCCAACATGTCAGATTTCAAAAAACATAAACATCACAAATGGTCCTTTTGTTTGAGTAATTCAGTCAATATATATCCAAAATGTCCATTTATTTGGCGCGTTTGATCCAGAAAAACACCGGTTCCAACTTGAGCAATGTGACTACAAAATATCTCAAAAGTTACCTGTAAACTTTGCCAAAACATTTCAAACTGCTTTTGTAATACAACTTTAGGTATTTTTAACGTAAATAATCAATAAAATTGAAGACGAGATGATCTATGTTCAATACAGGAAGAAAACTAACTGAAGCTAGCTTTCTGGTCACGCAGAAAGCTATCTAACAGTACACTTCAAGTGACCCTCGTTCAAGATGGCTGTACTTCTTCATTACACAAAGGAATAACCTCAACCAATTTCTAAAGACTGTTGACATCCATTGGAAGCGATAGGAACTGCAAGAAGGCCCCTTAGAAATCTGGATTCCCATTGAAAACCATTGAAAGGAGAGTGACCTAAAAACAAAAAAAATCTGAATGGTTTGTCCTCGGGGTTTCGCCTGCTAAATATGTTCTGTTATACTCACAGACATGATTCAAACAGTTTTATAAACTTCAGAGTGTTTTCTATCAAAATCTACTAATAATATGCACATCTTATCTTCTGGGAATGAGTAGCAGGCAGTTGAATTTGGGCATGCATTTCATCCGGACGTGAAAATACGGCCCCCTATCACCAATAAGTAAAAAATGTGTTTTCTCGTGTTGAGTGGTAGAAGTAAAGAACATATCCTTTGTTTGAACTACTTACTGGATGTCAGCCACCAACGACAGACCCAAAGTCAGATTCCCACACACGCACAGTACCTGCATCATGTGCCACTGCTGGGGGGTGAGAGGCAGTGGATCAAACCATTGTGAAGCAAAGGGAAGGGGATCGCAATCTTTTGAAGCAAAAACGCGTTCTTAAGTGTCTATAATCAGGACAAGTGCTTCCATTGCGTACTATTAATATTATTTAAATTAGTTATGTTTACAGTGATATATTGGGGCGACAAATCATATTTTTCCCATGATGGGGTGTCCTGTCCCCCTTGGGATTTCCGCCTATGGTCTATGCATGAGTTTACGCCGCGTTCACAACAACTGGGAACTCGAACAACTGGGAACTGGGAACTGAGAAATCTCCGACTTCCATCTTCAGTGCATCCAAGACCACTTTGAACTCTGAAAAAAAACAACCTCCGACTGAGAAAATTCGTTTTGAATGCTTATCCAACTCGGAATCCCAACTTGGGAACTCTGAGCTTTTCTAGATTTCTGACTTTCTGAATTCGTTTTTTTTCCCGACTTCACATTTGTCGTGAAAGCACCATTTAGCTAGCCAACTTTACTATGACTTCCTATAATGCCGCGTTCAATACTAGTCGGAACTAGGAATCTCATTTCCAACATGCTGATTCATTGAACGCTGCACATGTATAACTACAACCAGTTTTATCAAAGATTTGTACAACTAAGATAGACCACAGCCTGTTGTTTCTAACGGGAACAAATTAGTCATAGTGAGCAGAACAAGCAAGGGGATGCGAGCTAGCGAGATCCTATTGGCGCGTTCTAGCAGGGAACGCCTCTTTGAAGTGAGCGTGTGCAATAACACAATTCGCTTTGGCACTCCTTCTAAACAGCTGTAATTGTTTTGAGGAAAAGTTTACAAAACGTTGTCCAAACTGTTCAGCACGGATCTAGTTTTGGTGACAGAAAACTGTATTGAGATCAAATGTTTCATTGATGAGAACATTTGCCGAATCTCGGCCAAAATCCATATAGTTCTATATTCTCCCACTGCCGGCCAATGTGCTTCCTATTACTACTATATTTGGTAGTGAGTGGAAACGCCAAGCGGGTGCTTCACATTTATACGTCAGGTGAAATATCTGTCCCATTGTTCTATCTGTGGTTGTAGCATTTTTGACATTTCCGAGTTTCCTAGGTCCGACTTGTAGTTGAACGCGGCTCAAGTGGGGTTCGGCGATTTCTATTGGAGAAGCAAATCTCTGCCTATCTTCATACTGTACTGTCTTTGACGTAATTTGTATCAGTTTGGATATGCGGAAAGTTGGAACTTCGAGTTTCATTTGGTCAAGAGCGGTTGACTTGAAATTGACCCACAAAAGTAGCTATCAAGATTCGATAAGAAGTAGACACATATGAAGAGCGGTCTGTGGGGACTGACAATAGTGGAAGCGAATGAAAACATGTAACGTTAGCTAGCTATATATGTCTTAATGTCTTCTATCGAATTAATACAATTTACAGCGATACGCTAGGTAACGTTAGCCTGATGTTGCTAGCTTGAAGTTGAAGAAGTGGAGACGAACGCTTAGCACTATATATATATTTTTTTAAGTTATATTTTAGAAAAGTTAATATTACTCCACTGGAAAGTTTTGCTTATGAGGACTCCGATTCGGCGTCGCGTGGAGCAGTGAGGACCGAACCACCACAGGTAACGTGTTAATATTTAAGTGGCCGCATATTTTGAGGGAAAATCGACTTTCGGTCCGGTGTTACAGCCATTCAAACATCAGTGGGTGTTAGTGGTGTGCCGATGACCAATGTAGAGTAGCACATTTCCATTTTTGAAAATCTGAAGTAAGTCAAGTGTAGCCTTGTGAACATTCATGCCACAGATACCACCTGAACTGATACTAGCATGCCATGACTAAAGAAAGAGAGGGCGTGGTGTCAGTTTCGACAGTCTGATAAGATGCTGGCACGAAGTTCTTGGACGAAGTAATATCCTTATTTACTACAGCCATTAGCAGGGGCGCAACTTTGGTGTTAGAAGTGGGGGTCCTCCCTCAGAATTTGTTTGTGCATCTTAAGCTAATTAATTTCCTGCGTTTCTACTAAAGGCTGTCCCGAAAACAAAACAAAAAAATTGGTCCACCAAGAGTAGTGGTCTTTCATTTTAAAACGTGTATTTTTCCATTTATAGACACACCCTGTGTGTTTTAACAAAATCAACTGTCCGTACTGAACTTATCTGATTAAATAATGAAGACCCACACATGACTCGAGGGAGCCAGAGGAAAAAAAAAAAACTATTCCTGACCGTCCTTCACCCGCTGCTGCCGGCCTTCACTCCTGAAGTTGCCGGTAATAGGCTATATCAGTGGTCGGAAACCTTTTCCATTTGAAGTGCCAATTTATCTTGCCGTTTATACCAATCTGCGTGCCAGTTATGATTTTCATATGCACAATTTGTGGAACAGTTTAATTTATAATAGTCTTTGTATCTCAAAATCATTGGCTGTGGTTAATCTACATAGCCAAATATGTAATAATAACCTACATAAAGCCAACATAGGTAGAAAATATCCTGATAAAAATAAATATCCTATAAATCACATTGGCTACGCATGGCCTGTCTGCAATTATCTTGAAACGTTGTATCAACTGGGTCGCCCCAAAATTCGCTAGCGAACTTGAAACATTGTATAAAATATTCTGGGCCCTCAGTTTCACATGCCAGTGAGCTCAGGACGGACACACCTGTATACTATTTGTGCAAAGAATAAGAAGTAATCAGGAATTTTATGACGTTGCCACTGGATCAGAGCATTACATTTTTCCCTTCCATGCCGAGTGGTTAAATACTTTGAGGAACTATTGTCTTTCTAAGTTGATTCTAAAAACAGACTTTGTTTACTTGCTGTTTGAGGTGAAGAGACATTACTTTGAGAAGCTCCACAGCTCATTAGTGGTGGTGAGTTAATTAAGACAATCAGAAATACTATCAGACATCCCCAAATGGGCACATGTATAGGTCTACATTTGCATGCAGGCCATGTAGCCAAGTCCTACGTCTATATGCATAATCAGATGCGCGTCCTTACTCAACATTGACAGGAGGGTTTCAAACAAAAGACAATTAATAATTTGACAGCTCGTAAATGTAATGAAATAAACAAAAACATGTCCACTCCGATAATGAAAACGAACAGTAAATTACTAATAATAATATATTTAATGCATTAACAGAAATGACCATAACCAAACACACATTGCAGATTAGAAATAATGGGAATTCACTGTAAATGTAAGCTACTATTGGTGATGTACAGCATGTAATGGGTAATTGATTGACATAACTTCATTGTGTGCACTGTTTGCTATGAAACAATGAATACCCACAAAATTGCGTGAGAGAGCGCATTCTGGAGAGACGTGCCTCTGAGCCACAATTCTCATTCTTTTTTTTATTTTATTTGAATTTTTACCCCTTTTTTCTCCCCAATTTCGAGGTATCCAATTGTTGTAGTAACTACTATCTTGTCTCATCGCTACAACTCCCGTACGGGCTCGGGAGAGACTAAGGTTGAAACAAGTTTCCCTGGTCTGATGAGACCAAGATTGAACTCTTTGGCCTGAATGCCAAGTGTCACATCTGGAGGAAACCTGGCACCATCCCATCCCTACATTGAAGCATGGTGGTGGCAGCATCATGCTGTGGGGATGTTTTTCAGCGACAGGGACTGGGAGATTAATCAGGATTGAGGGAAAGGTGAACAGAGCAAAGTACAGAGATCCTTGTTGAAACCTACTCCAGAGGGCCCAGGACCTCAGAATGGGGCGAATGTTATGACCTTAAGCACACAGCCCAGACAACGCAGGAGTGGCTTCGGGACAAGTCTCTTGAATATCCTTGAGTGGCCCAGCCAGAGCCCGGACTTGAACCCGATTTGAACATCTCTGAAGAGACCTGAAAATAGCTGTGCAGCAATGCTCCCCATCCAACCTGACAGCTTGAGAGGATCTGCAGAGAAGAATCTGAGAAACTCCCCAAATACAGTGTGCCAAGCTTGTAGCGTCATACCCAAGAAGACTAAAAGGCTGTAATCGCTGCCCAATGTGCTTCAACAAAGTTCTGAGTAAATGGTCTGAATACTTTTGTACATTTGACTCGTTTCAGGAAACTAGGCATATGTCGCGGGTCACTACTTCACAGGAGAGGCATTTGAACGTAAACTTTAAAATAAAATTAAAATAAATAAAAATGCATTTTTTGGGGGCAGAAATGCCTTCTGGAACATGTGAACTTTCATGTGCCTTAACCTGTTATGGTTGCATTCCTTTGTTCTCAATTTCCTCCTGAAGTTATACCCTAATCTAACTGCCTGTAGCTCAGCCCCAGAGGCAAGGATATGCATATTCTTGGTATCATTTGAATGGAAACATTCTGAAGTTTGTGGAAATGTTAATTGAATGTAGGCGAATATAACACAGATCTGGTGGAAGAAAAGCGAAAGAAAGAGCATACGTTTTCTGTTTTTTATTGTTGTAGTATCATCTGGGGGCTGAGGTAGAGCGGACAGCTTGGCACCGGGGGCTCCCAGTCGGAGTCGCTATCACTGTGAAAGAAAACATTAAAAAAAATATTTTGTATTGTATGAGCCTTTTATCATCACATAAAATAAACAGATATGTATTGTATAGAGCAGAGGGAACAGTCACTAAGGTGAAGTGCTGTTCCATTCAACTCCGGCCATTGTTGTGGGCCTGCACTCGCCCCCAGCATCCAATGGCTATTTCATATGGAAATGAAGAGGAGTAGCAGGCGCAGTGGCCATGTGTGTTTGCTGTTCTACTCCATTCCATTTGAGTAAAAAAATGGAAAATATAATCTGACATGGAATATATATATATATATATATATATATACACATACTGCTCAAAAAATAAAGGGAACACTGAAACAACACAATGTAACTCCAAGTCAATCACACTTCTGTGAAATCAAACTGTCCACTTAGGAAGCAACATTGATTGACAATAAATTGCACATGCTGTTGTGCAAATGGAATAGACAACAGGTGGAAATTATAGGCAATTATCAAGACACCCCCAATAAAGGAGTGGTTCTGCAGGTGGGGACCACAGACCACTTCTCAGTTCCTATGCTTCCTGGCTGATGTTTTGGTCACTTTTGAATGCTGGCGGTGCCTTCTTCTAGTGGTAGCATGAGACTGAGTCTCAACCCACACAAGTGGCTCAGGTAGCGCAGTTCATCCAGGATGGAACATCAATGCGAGCTGTGGCAAGAAGGTTTGCTGTGTCTGTCAGCGTAGTGTCCAGAGCATGGAGGTGCTACCAGGAGACAGGCCAGTACATCAGGAGACATGGAGGCCGTAGGAGGGCAACAACCCAGCAGCAGGACCGCTACCTCCGCCTTTGTGCAAGGAGGAGCACTGCCAGAGCCCTGCAAAATGACCTCCAGCAGGCCACAGATGTGCATGTGTCTGCTCAAACGGTCAGAAACAGACTCCATGAGGGTGGTATGAGGGCCCGACATCCACAGGGGGGGGTTGTGCTTACAGCCCAACACCGTGCAGGACGTTTTTCATTTGCCAGAGAACACTAAGATTGGCAAATTCGCCACTGGCGCCCTGTGCTCTTCACAGATGAAAGCAGGTTCACACTGAGCACATGTGACAGTCTGGAGAAGCCGTGGAGAACGTTCTGCTGCCTGCAACATCCTCCAACATGACCGGTTTGGCGGTGGGTCAGTCATGGTGTGGGGTGGCATTTCTTAGGGGGGCCGCACAGCCCTCCATGTGCTCGCCAGAGGTAGCCTGACTCATTAGGTACTGAGATGAGATCCTCAGACCCCTTGTGAGACCATATGCTGGTGCGGTTGGCCCTGGGTTCCTCCTTATGCAAGACAATGCTAGACCTCATGTGGCTGGAGTGTGTCAGCAGTTCCTGCAAGAGGAAGGCATTGATGCTATGGACTGGCCCGCCCGTTCCCCAGACCTGAATCCAATTGAGCACATCTGGGACATCATGTCTCGCTCCATCCACCAACGCCACGTTGCACCACAGACTGTCCAGGAGTTGGCGGATGCTTTAGTCCAGGTCTGGGAGGAGATCCCTCAGGAGACCATCCGCCACCTCACCAGGAGCATGCCCAGGCGTTGTAGGGAGGTCACACAGGCACGTGGAGGCCACACACACTACTGAGCCTCATTTTGACTTTTTTTAAGGGCATTACATTTACATTTAAGTCATTTAGCAGACGCTCTTATCCAGAGCGACTTACAAATTGGTGCGTTCACCTTAAGACATCCAGTGGAACAGCCACTTTACAATAGTGCATCTAAATCTTTTAAGGGGGGGTGGGGGGTGAGAAGGATTACTTTATCCTATCCTAGGTATTCCTGAAAGAGGTGGGGTTTCAGGTGTCTCCGGAAGGTGGTGATTGACTCCGCTGTCCTGGCGTCGTGAGGGAGTTTGTTCCACCATTGGGGGCCAGAGCAGCGAACAGTTTTGACTGGGCTGCGCGGGAACTGTACTTCCTCAGTGGTAGGGAGGCGAGCAGGCCAGAGGTGGATGAACGCAGTGCCCTTGTTTGGGTGTAGGGCCTGATCAGAGCCTGGAGGTACTGAGGTGCCGTTCCCCTCACAGCTCCGTAGGCAAGCACCATGGTCTTGTAGCGGATGCGAGCTTCAACTGGAAGCCAGTGGAGAGAGCGGAGGAGCGGGGTGACGTGAGAGAACTTGGGAAGGTTGAACACCAGACGGGCTGCGGCGTTCTACATCAAAGTTGGATCAGCCTGTAGTGTGGTTTTCCACTTTAATTTTGAGTGTGACTCCAAATCCAGACCTCCATGGGTTGATAAATTTGATTTCCATTGATAATTTGTGTGATTTTGTTGTCAGCACATTCAACTATGTAAAGAAAAAAGTATTTAATAAGAATATTTCATTCATCCAGATCTAGGATGTGTTATTTTAGTGTTCCCTTTATTTTTTTGAGCAGTGTATATACAGTGGGGCAAAAAAGTATTTAGTCAGCCACCAATTGTGCAAGTTCTCCCACTTAAAAGGATGAGAGAGGCCTGTAATTTTCATCATAGGTACACTTCAACTATGACAGACAAAATGAGGAGAAAACATCCAGATAATCACATTGTAGGATTTTTAATGAATTTATTTGCCAATTATGGTGGAAAATAAGTAAATAAGTCTCCCAATCTTCTTCTGGATCATCCAAATGCTCTCTAGCAAACTTCAGACGGGCCTGGACATGTACTGGCTTAAGCAGGGGGACCCGTCTGGCACTGCAGGATTTGAGTCCTTGGCGGCGTAGTGTGTTACTGATGCTGAGGCTTTGTTTCTTCGGTCCCAGCTCTCTGCAGGTCATTCACTAAGTCCCCCCGTGTGGTTCTGGGATTTTTGCTCACCGTTCTTGTGATCATTTTGACCCCACGGGATGAGATCTTGCGTGGAGCCCCAGATCGAGGGAGATTATCAGTGGTCTTGTATGTCTTCCATTTCCTAATAATTGCTCCCACAGTTGATTTCTTCAAACCAAGCTGCTTACCTATTGCAGATTCAGTCTTCCCAGCCTGGTGCAGGTCTATAATTTTGTTTCTGGTTTCCTTTGACAGCTCTTTGGTCTTGGCCATAGTGGAGTTTGGAGTGTGACTGTTTGAGGTTGTGGAAAGGTGTCTTTTATACTGATAACAAGTTCAAACCGGTGCCATTAATACAGGTAACGAGTGGAGGACAGAGGAGCCTCTTAAAGAAGTTACAGGTCTGTGAGAGCCAGAAATCTTGCTTGTTTGTCGGGGAGACCAAATACTTTTTTTCCACCATAATTGGCAAATTAATTAATTAAAAATCCTACAATGTCTCCGGATTACATCTTCAAACTAAGGGCAACCATGGCATCCATGACAGGGAGAGGCGTCCATCCATGATTTATACGGATAAGATCATGTAGCTAGCTAGGACTTTCAGATTTTCCAAGTTTCTTATTGTTAGTCATTTTAATTTCTAGTTAAAGTGTACTGTTAGCTCGCTAGCTAACTATGTGTATGATCTTATTATACTTTATTATATCTTATTATTCGTATCTGAGTCATTTGCTTTGCTAGTTATAGCCTTATGTTAGCTAGCTAACATGAAGCTGGTTGGTTGGCTACCTGCAGATTCATGCAGGTCAGTAACATCATGAGTTGGGATTCTGGTTCATTATTCAGCTAGCTAGCTAGCTACACATCTTAACAAAAGGCTACACTGTGCAAGTAGCCATTTTAATTGAATGCCACTACGACTGTTGATAGACATGGATGGTAAATTTATCTACTCCGATTTACAGAGCAGAATAACTGACGGATTTATGAATGCATAACAACAGTTGAATATGGTCGGTGTCAGTAAACGCTGCACAGTTGCAGTCACCAACGCTCTGGATAACATAAAAACAGCCTAACCAGCTCTGATCGGGCGAGTAAAATGGTCAATGAGCTGTTCTCTCATTTGTGCCTGGAAGTAGCTAGCCAACTTTAGCCAGTTAGCTTGGGTGCTTGGCTGTTGTTGTTAGGACAGAATGCTCGGATCAACCCTTAAAGAGAAGGGTGGGGCTAAGGCTTAAGAGGATGTGAACGATGCTGAATGGGTTTAGACCAGTGGTTCTTAACCTGGGTTCGATCGAACCCCAGGGGTTCGGTGAGTCAGTCTCAGGGGTTCGGCGGAGGTCAAGACACACATCCGACTCATATGATTCGTGATGACACGCCCCGCTTGGCCATCATTGGCTGCAGGTGATCACGCTACATCGCTTGGCCTATCTGTGCTGCAGGGAATTTGGTGCGCTCAGTCGTCGACTTGTGACTGTCGTGATGGTACGTCTTGTTATTTCTTTCTTAATATTTTAATCCCTTCATGCTTACTATGTCGAGCAAAAAAAGAAAGTGGTCGGAGGAATATGTACAATATGGATTCACATGTATAACGGAACGTGATGGGAGTCAGCGTCCTAACTGTATGATTTGCATTGCCAAGTTGAGCAATTCTAGTCTAGCACCGGCAAAACTAAGAGAACACTTCCTTAAGCTGCATGGAGATGGAAAATACAAGAACACAACGCTCGCTGAATTCAAGGTGAAGAGAGCCAGATTCGATGAAAAGGCTACTCTGCCTGTTCTCGGCTTTGTACCCATCAACAAACCGATCCTCACAGCATCTTACGAAGTTGCTTACCTGATCGCAAAACAGGGGAAACCACACAAATCATTGGTGAAGCACTCATAAAACCAGCGTTGTTGAAGATGGCGAATATCATGCTGGGAAAAGAGGCTGAAGTTAAGTTATCCCAAATTCCTCTTTCAAATGACACCATCAGCGATAGAATAGAGGACATGAGCAAAGACATCTTGGCTCAAGTAGTTGCAGATCTGATTTCAAGCCCGGCAAAATTCAGCCTTCAACTCGATGAGACCACAGACGTTTCCAATCTAAGCCAGCTTGCTGTATTCGTGCGCTATGTGAAAGACGGCGTGATAAAATATTTTTTATTTTGTAAGCCTCTTACAACAACAACTAAGGCAGCCGATGTGAAGAAACTTGTGGATGACTTCTTCAAAGACAAATCTTTCGTGGGATATGGTTTCTGCAGTTTGTTCGGACGGAGCTCCAGTCATGCTGGGAAGAAAGTCTGGTTTTGGTGCGCTAGTGAAAGCCGATGCACCACACATCATTGTTACGCATTGTATTCTAAACAGGCATGCGTTGGCAACAAAAACCTTGCCTCCAAAACTGGCAGAAGTATTAAATTGTAGTGGGATGCGTGAACTATGTGCGAACTGGTGCTCTGAGGCACCGCATCTTCAGTGAGCTGTGTAAAGAAATGGGCTCTGAATTCGATGTACTTCTGTACCATTCTAACGTTCGGTGGTTATCCCGGGGACAGGTGCTGAATCGTGTTTTTGCCGTGCGTGTGGAATTAGCCCTGTTTTTGCAAGAGCACCAACATTGTCATGCAGTTTGCTTCAACAATTCTGAGTTCATTCTCATTTTAGCGTACATGGCTGATATCTTCGCAGCTCTCAATCATCTCAATCAAAAGATGCAGGGCGGTGGTGTCAACATGATCGAAGCGGAGGAAAACCTGGCTTTTTAAAAAAAAAGCTACCGTTATGGAAACGACGAACAGAGAACAATAACTTCGCAAACTTTCCCCTGCTGGACAACTGTGTAAGTAAGATCGTAGATGTATCTGGAATCGGAGACATTTCTGTACCCGTGGAACTGAAACAAGCAATTGCCACGCACTTAGATGAGCTTGCAAAGTCTCTCGACGGATACTTCCCTACAAGAGAGTCCTTTTTGAGGATGCTGGACATTAAAACAAAGAAAAGGAACAGACTTTGTTGCGAAAATGACATGAGAGTGGCACTTGCCAAGGTGAAGCTGTGCATTTCTGAACTGGTCTCTGAAAGGCAACAGCAGAAGTCACACTGATTTGCAGTAAATATTCATTATTATATGTTTTTGTGTGAAATGTTCATGTTTTGATGATTTTGTTCTTTGAACACAGTGATGTTGATGCACGGTTCATTTTGTGCACCAGTAAAATATATACCTATGTTTTGAATTTGAAAAAATAATATTTTATTTTTCCAGTTAAGAAGGGTTCGGTGAATGCGCATATGAAACTGGTGGGGTTCAGTACCTCCAACAAGGTTAAGAACCACTGGTTTAGACAAAGGAAGTACCAAAACAGGAAGTACCAAAACATTCAGAGGCCATTTTCTCAAAAGTGAGGTTACAAGTTTATCAACTTTCAAAGCAGAATTACTTTCCCATTGTTCCTCAAATACAGTGTATGATATACAATGTTGTTGCTCTGTGTCTCTGCTTTTAAGGCGGTCGGTCACAAATGTAATGTCAATTTATTATTTTTTTATCTAAATTGTCACATTTCTAAACTCATTTTGCTTTGTCGTTATGGGGTATTGTGTGTAGAATCATTTTAATCTATTTTAGTATAAGGCTGTAATGTAAGAAAATGTGGAAAAAGTCTAGGGGTCTGAATACTTTCCGAAAGCACTGCATGTCCCCTTTTGTGTATAGTATAAGGCTGTAATGTAAGAAAATGTGGAAAAAGTCTAGGGGTCTGAATACTTTCCGAAAGCACTGCATGTCCCCTTTTGTTTTTCCAGCAGAGGAATTATATTTCTGAGTGTATGATATTCAGTTTCACAGGCATATAGGATGTTCTATAAATGGTCTTAAATTGCAGTAATTTGTCTGATTATATGAACATGACTGGGCATTCAAACATATCTGTATTAGAGGTCGACCGATTTAAGCAGATTTTTTTACACCTCTATTTAACTAGGCAAGTCACCTCTCTAGGGTAGGTCACCTCTCTAGTCACCTCTCTAGGGACGCTAGCGTCCCACCTGGCCAACATCCAGTGAGATTGCAGAGCGCAAAATACAGAAATACTCATTATAAAAATTCAGAAAATATCATTTTTAAACCTAACTTCTTGTGAATCTAACCACGGTGTCAGATTTAAAAAAAAAAAAATTACGGCGAAAGCAAACCTTTACAGTTATTTGAGAACATAGCCCAGCAGACAAATCATTACAAACGGTAAACAGCCAAGTAGAAGAGTTACCCAAGTCAGAAATAGAGAGAAAATGTATCCCTTACCTTTGATCTTCATATGTTTGCACTCAGATGATATTCAATAAATGTTTATTTTGTTCGATAGTCTCTCTTTGTCCGAAAACCTCCGTTTTTGTTCGCACGTTTTCAGTAATCCACAGGCTCAAACACAGTCACAACAGGCAGACAAATTCAAATTGTATCTGTAAAATTCATAGAAACATGTCAAACGATGTTTATATTCAAGCCTCAGGTTGTTTTTAGCCTAAATTATCTATAATATTTCAACCGGACAATAACGTCGTCAATATAAAAGGTAAACAAGAAAGGCACTATCTCTGGTCGCGCGCATGAAAAAGCTCTGTGACACGGCAGGTTTTCGCCAGCCAAATCAGTTCTGTTCTACTCAGACATTATTTTAACAGTTTTTTTGTAAACTTTAGTGTTTTCTATCCAAATCTACTAATTATGTGCATATCATATCTTCTGGGCCCGAGTAGAAGGCAGTTTAATTTGGGCTAGTTTATCTAGCGTATCCTGGGTTGCATATAAATCGATGCGGTGCGCATTCGCGGGAAAAAGACTTGTCGTTGCTCCAACGCTTACCTAACCATAAACATCAATGCCTTTCTTAAAATCAATACACAGAAGTATATATTTTTAAACTTGCATATTTAGCTAAAAGAAATCCAGGTTAGCAGGCGATATTAACCAGGTGAAATTGTCACTTCTCTTGTGTTCATTGCACACAGAGTCAGGGTATATGCGATAATAATAAACGTTTTGTTTTCGAAATGATAGTTTCTGGATTCGACCATATTAATGACGGAAGGCTCATATTTCTGTGTGTTATGTTATAATTAAGTCTATGATTTGATAGAGCAGTCTGACTGAGCAATGGTAGGCAGCAGCAGGCTCGTAAGCATTCATTCAAACAGAACTTTCGTGCGTTTTGCCAGCAGCTCTTCACTGTGCTTCAAGCATTGCGCTGTTTATGACTTCAAGCTTATCAACTCCTGAGATTAGGCTGGTGTAACCGATGTGAAATGGTTAACGGGGTACGTGCTAATAGCGCTTCAAACGTCACTCGCTCTGAGACTTGGAGTGGTTCTGCATGGGTAACGCTGCTTCGAGGGTGGCTGTTGTCGATGTGTTCCTCGTTCGAGCCCAGGTAGCGGCGAGGAGAGGGATGGAAGCTATACTGTTACACTGGCAATACTAAAGTGCCTATAAGAACATCCAATAGTCAAAGGTATATGGAATACAAATGGTATAGAGGGAAATAATCCTATAAATACTATATTAACTACAACCTAAAACCTCTTACCTTGGAATATTGAAGTCCCATGTTAAAAGGAACCACCAGCTTTCATATGTTCTCATATTCTGAGCAAGGAACTTAAACGTGAGCTTTTTTACATGGCACATATTGCACTTTAACTTTCTTCTCCAACACTTTGTTTTTGCATTATTTAAACCAAATTGAACATGTTTCATTATTTATTGGAGGCTAAATAGATTTTTATTGATGTTTTATATTAAGTTAAAATAAGTGTTCATTCAGTATTGTTGTAATTGTCATTATTACAAAAACATTTGAAAAATCGTCCGATTTTAATTGGTATAGGCTTTTTTTGTGTCCTCCAATAATTGGTATCGGCTTGAAAAATCATAATCGGTCGACTTCTAATCTGTGTCCATTCTCGAGGTTGATCGATTAATCGGAATGGACGATTTTTAATTAGGGCCAATTTTCAAGTTTTCATAACAATCGGTGTTTTTGGGCGCCTATTATTATTTTTTAATACCTTTTATTTAACTAGGCAATTCAGTTAAGAACACATTCTTATTTTCAATGACGGCCTAGGAACGGTGGGTTAACTGCCTCGTTCAGGGGCAGAACGACAAATCTTCACCTTGTCAGCTCGAGGGATCCAATCTTGCAACCTTTATAGATAACTAGTCCAACGCAATAACGACCTGCCTCTCTCTCGTTGCACTCCTCAAGGAGACTGCCTGTTACGCGAATGCAGTAAGCCAAGGTAAGTTGCTAACTAGCATTAAACTTATCTTTATAAAAAACAATCAATCATAATCACTAGTTAACTACACATGGTTGTTGATATTACTAGATATTATCTAGCGTGTCCTGCATTGCATATAATCTGAGCATACAAGTATCTGACTGAGCGGTGGTAGGCAGAAGCAGGCGCGTAAACATTCATTCAAACAGCACTTTCGTGCGTTTTGCCAGCAGCTCTTCGTTGTGCGTCAAGCATTGTGCTGTTTATGACTTCAAGCCTATCAACTCCCGAGATGAGGCTGGTATAACCGAAGTGAAATGGCTAGCGAGTTTTTTTTCTTCTGTTAAGTCAAACAGCAGTTGCCTTGCCAACTACATCAGTCAAATAAAGAGTAGCCTGTTTCTGCTCTGCTTTTACAACTCTGAGAAAAACTGCAACACACAGAGACAGCAGCTAGAGACAAGCAGCACCGTGCTGGTCAGAAGCTTTGCCTTCACACAGCCTGTCCGCAAGCTCTGTGGTGTCTGCGTGGTCCTAAATCCAGCCGGCTGAAACCGCCTTCTTGACCAGCAGTGTTTAGCACTAACTGAAGTTTGTTTAGTGCCCTTTCCCATGTAGCCGGAGAGTATAGCATTACAGTAGTCTAATCTAGAAGTGACAAAATCATGGATTAGCTTTTCTGCATAATTTTTAGACACTTTTTTTCTTTCCTTTTTTTCTCTCCAATATTACGAGATGGAAAAAAGCTGTCCTTGATATATTCTTTATGTTCATCAAAAGAGAACTCGGGGTCTAGAGTAACGCAGAGGTCCTTCAGTTTTGTTTGAGACGACTACAACCATCAATATTAATTGTCAGATCCAACAGCAATTCACTTTATTTATTGGGACCTAGAACTATCATCTTTGTTTTGTCAGAGTTTAAAAGTAAAACATGTGCTTCCATCCACTTCCTTATGTCTGAAACACAGGCTTCCAGGGAGGGCAATGTTGGGGCTTCACCATGTTTCATCGAAATGTACAACTGTGTGTCGTCCCCATAGCAGTGAAAGTTGACATTGTGTTTCTGAATGACATCACCAAGAAGTAGAATATATAGTGTAAACAATAGTGGTCCTAAAATTGAACCTTGAGGAACACTGAAACTTATAATTGATTTGTCAGAGGATAAACCATACACAGAGACAAACGGATATCTTTCCGACAGATAAGATCTAAACCAGGCAAGAACTTGTTCGTGTAGACCAATTAGGGTTTCCAATCTCTCCAAAAGAATGTGGTGATCGATGGTGTCAAAAGCAGCACTAAGGTCTAGGAGCGCGAGGACAGATGCAGCCTTGGTCTGGTGCCATTAAAAGTAATTTACCACCTTCACGAGTGCATTCTCCGTGGTATGATAGGCTGTAAAACCAGACTGAAGCGTTTTCGTTTACATAATTTGCCTTCAGGATGGCAGTGAGTTGCTGGGCAACAGCTTTTTCAAAAAAGGCTGATTTTAAAATGATCATTTAAAAAAAATAAGTAATATATATATAATTAATTTTACTTAAAAAAAAAACTTTTCTGGGTCAAGGTTTGGCTTTTTCAAGACATGCTTTATTACTAGCACTTTTAGTGATGTGATACACATCCTGTGGGTAGGGAGCCATTTATCATGTTCAACATAGGAGGGCCAAGCACAGGAAGTAGCTCTTTCAGTAGTTTAGTTGGAATAGTGTCCAGTATGCAGCTGGAAGGTTCAGAGGCCATGATTATTGCCATGAATGTGTCAAGACATACTCAAGTTTTTTAATCCTGTGTCTCCATTTATTCTAGGTCCTGGCAGTTCTGTGCACTCAGGACAACTGAGTTATGGAAAAATATCAATTCAAAGAGTATTCTGTAATTTGCTTTCTAATGATCATGATCTTTTCATTGAAGTTAATGAATTCATCACTGATGACGTGATAGCCATCTTCTCTTGGGGAATGCTGCTCTTTAGTTAGCTTTGCGACCATATCAAAAATACATTTTGGATTCTCCTCAATTAAGTTGAAAAAATAGGATGATCGAGCAGCAGTGAGGGCTCTTCGATATTGCATGGTACTGTCTTTCCAAGCTAGTCGGAAGACTTCCAGTTTGACGGAGCGCCATTTCCGTTCCTATTTTCTGGAAGCTTGCTTCGGGGCTCTGGTATTAAAGGTTCAATTTAGATTCACAGTTAGGTGGTTAACCAATTAAAACATTTTTTTTTTTTTACTCCGATGTCCTTGGGTAGGTAGAGTGAGTCTGGAAGGTCATCTAGCAATCTTTGGGTTGTCTGAGAATTTATAGCATGTCTTTTGATGGTCCTTGGTTGGGGTCTGAGGAGTTTATTTGTTGCGATTGCAAATGTAATTAAATGGTGGTCCGATTTAGTCCAGGATTTTGAGGAAAAACATTTTAGATCCACAATATTTATCCACGGGACAAAACTAGATCCAGGGTATGACTGTGGCAATGAGTAGGTCCGGAGACATATTGGACAAAACCCACTGAGCCGATGGCTCCGACAGCCTTTTGGAGTTGGTCTGTGGACTTTTCCACGTGAATATTAATGTCACCAAAAATGTCAATATTATCTGCCACAACTACACGGTCTGATTAGGAATTCAGGAACTCTGACTTCCCTGATTGAGTAGGTTGCATAGATTTAATGACTAAAACGTGTATGTATGTGTAAATGTTACCGACACTGGTGTTCAAACTCTTGTGTGTAGAATGATTGAAATGTGGATAGACTGGATTCTCCAGCCGTGTGTTTGTGTACGGCATTGCTTTCACTTCCCTATGAGTGCCATGGCATCAGCCATGGTCTTTGTCACTGACTTATTCAGGTAGAAACAAAGACTGTTCCATTAGCAACACAACCGACACTTGCGCAACTATGGGGAAAAACAGACTGTAAACTATATTTCTTCTCCAACGTTTATTGAAAACATATACATTTGCACTATGAGCACTTTTTGTCTCAAATACATTGTTACAGATGTTGGTTAGTTAGCTAGCAAATGTTTTGCCATATTAACATTGTCATGAAATCATTCAAAACAAAGACATGGTATCAAGAACAAGATGAAACTAGCTGAAATTTGTCACTTACGATTCCCCACAAAGCAGTTTCTTGTCGTTTTTGGTAGCTATTTGGCCATCCAGAATCACAACTCACTGACTTCGGCCCCAATGAAGCATGCAAATAATTTTTGTGACATTGTCAGCTAACCCATCTGTGGAAGCATCTAGGCTACATACAGTCAGTCTGCCTGTCAGTCAATAAAAGTGATGGAAGTTCAAATCAAATCCCTTGACTAATGAAAGGGTTGGTGTCTTTAGGTTGGGGCTGCCTTTGGAGTTGACTTTAAACATGCACTTGTAGGAGTTTCTATACTGCATACTAAGACACAAAAAAGGTCAGCTGTCGGCCAATAACATTTCTCTCTCTCAGTGATGTCAGCTGATGCGCTCAACCCTACCTCTCCCAACCCCTCAGTGATGTCAGCTGATGCACTCAACCCTACCTCTCCCAACCCCTCAGTGATGTCAACTGATGCGCTCAACCCTACATCTCCCAACCCCTCTGTCTCGTCCATCTCTCTGGTTGAGATCAAGGCAGACACTCGTCTGGTGCTGAAAGCTTTCCTCCGCAGCGCACTCTCTAATCCTTCAACCGAGCGGCTTGGGACGGTGGGGGGAAGCTACAAAGACCACAACAAGTACAGGTAACAACTCTCTCACGTAGCCCCCCCCCCCCCCCCCTCATCTAGGTTATTACCTGTCATCCCCATCACCTCACATCCCTGCCATTCACCCCCATCCCAGTTGTATGTTTTAAAAATGCCACCCAATATTCTTTAACCTTTTTGCAATCAATCCAATCATCCTACCTCTTTATCCATCTCCCCTGTCTCTTCTTTCCAGTGCAAAGGAGTCTAGGAAGCGGCCGGACAATGGCTGGGACTCTCTGGATGAAGCAATCAGCTCAGTGGAGGAGAAGAAACACGGCTTGAAGGACCTCATTAAGAGACGACTGCAGCCACGGCCCTCCACCCTGCCCCTCCGTCGCTCAGCTAAAGACAGCGGTGCAGAACAGACACAAAATGGTGGCTCCTTGGAGAAGGACGGAAGACCAAACCGAACCAACCCAGGCCTGCCAGGCTTCTTCAGAGACCAACTCGAGGTGAGATGGATCCACGTTGTTAATCACAACGCATTATTTAAAATGTACTAAGAAATTACTTGTCACATACAGTACCATTCAAAGTTTTAGACACACCTACTCATTCAATGGTTTTTCATTATTTTTACTATTTTCTAGTGAATACATCAAAACTATGAAATAACACACATGAAATCATGCAGTAACCAAAAACGTGTTAGACAAATCAAAATATATTTCATATTTGAGATTCTTCAAAGTAGCCACCCTTTGCCTTGATGACAGCTTTGCACACTCTTGGCATTCTCTCAACCAGCTTCATGAGGTAGTCACCTGAAATGCATTTCAATTAACAGGTGTGCCTTGTTAAAAGTTATTTGTGGAATTTCTTTCCTTAATACGTTTGAGCCAATCAGTGGTGTTGTGACAAGGTAGGGGTGTGATACAGAAGATAGCCCTTATTTGGTAAAAGACCAAATCCATATTATGGCAAGAACAGCTCAAATAAGCAAAGAGAAACGACAGTCCATCATTACTTTAAGACATGAAGGTCAGTCAATACGGAAAATTTCAAAAACATTATACTTCAAGTGCAGTCGCAAAAACCATCAAGCGCTATGTGAAACTGGCTCTCATGTGGACCGCCACGGGAAAGGAAACCCAGAGTTACCTCTGCTGCTGATAAGTCCATTAGAGTTACCAGCCTCAGAAATTGCATCGAAAAATAAATGCTTCACAGAGTTCAAGTAACAGACACATCTCAATATCAACTGTTCAGAAGAGACTGAGTGAATCAGCCATTCATGGTCGAATTGCTGCAAAGAAACGACTACACTTAGAATAAGAGAATTGATTGGGCCAGTGGACATCAGACCAGTGGAAATCTGTCCGTAGGTCTGATTTAGCTATTTTTGGTTCCATCCCCTGTCTCTTTGTGAGACGCAGAGTAGGCGAACAGATGATCTCTGCATGTGTGGTTCCCACCGTGAAGCATGGAGGAGGTATGATGGTGTGGGGTGACACTGTCAGTGATTTTATTTAGATTTCAAGGCACACTTAACCAGCATGGCTATCACAGCATTCTTCAGCGATACGCCATCCATGATGGAGTGCTGCATCAGATGACCTAGCCTCCACAATTACCCGACTTCAACCCAATTGAGATGGTTTGGGATGAGTTGGACCGCAGAGTGAAGGAAAAGCAGCCAACAAGTGCTCAGTGTATGTGGGAACTCCTTTAAGACTATTGGAAAAGCATTCCAGGTGAAGCTGGTTGAGAGAATGCCAAGAGTGTGCAAAGCTGTCATTGAGGCAAAGGGTGGCTATTTGAAGAATCTAAATATATATTTTGATTTGTTTAACACTATTTTTGGTTACGGCACGATTCCATGTGTTATTTCTTAGTTTTGATGTCTTCACTATTATTCTACAATGTAGAACCCTAGAAACTCTTGAATGAGTAGATGCCCAAACTTTTGACTGGTACTGTAATTAGCTGGTATCCCACTCCCCCATTTTAAGAGTTTTGTTGGGTTTCGGTCAGACCGAAGACCTGTGACCGATTTTAGCTGCTGTTTTTAAATTCTATACAAGACCACATCTGTCATAGAGCAAAACTGCTGCTCTGAAACTATGGAATGTAATAAGTTGTGGAATGTGGTTATGATATGTACAAAGCTGTGATTATCTGATTTTATACAGTATATGACATCCATCATTGTTACTATTACCTCAGGAAGATGTTAGGTTCCCCTCTATGTCAGATGAAGAAGGGAACGATCCGAAACAGCAGAAAAAGGCAAAGAAGTTGAAGAGCCAGATCTCCTCTTTCTTCAGCATAAAAAAGAAGCCAGAAAAGGATAAAGACAAGGATGAGACGCGTCTTCAGAGGCCATCCACACTGACCATCAGCGTAGGGCCAGTACCCGTGGCGCCAGTCATCTCTCCCAGTAAGTATTGTGGAACAGAACAGTCGGCAAACTATCATATTTATTAGGGGTTCAGCAGCGAACACCATTGGCTCATAGTGGCCATATTGTTTGAGCTGGAGTCCTGGTTGAAGAAATGAGTACATAGATGCTATATACCAAATTTGGTACCAATCGGTCTAGCGTTTCTGGTGAAGTAGACGTTTTAAAGTACATAATTAAAAAATAATCCAAAATACATCAAAGCATTCACTGCATGATCTGTTCGATGTTGAGTTTTAATATTGGACAAGCTTGAAAATTAGTACAGCGGTAGCTCATCCAAGGGGCACAGTGGGCCCACAACTTGAACCCCTTGCTATTTGCAGCTATACTTATTATTATTCATATTAGGGGTTCAAGCAGTGACGCTGGGTGAAACCCTATTGTTTTTGCTGGCATTCATTATTATTATTATTATTGTTATTATTATACATCTTCTGTCAAGGAAAATGAACATGCACATTCCTGTATGATAATAAGGCCTAGGAGGATGAAAATTTGCATGATGCTAAAGGCCATTGGCCACACCCTCTCATGCAATGCCAATTGGCCGAATAGTGGCACTATAACAAACAATTGAAAATGCTACATTTGAAAGCTCATGCCCCTCACCCCGTTTGAGCTAGAGTCCTGAAATTCGGTACACATGAGGTCCGCCATGATCAATTTTTCGCCGTACTTCTCTGGCCGATCTGCATGAAGTTTGACATGTGGCATATATGGGCCAATGTCTCTCAGCGTAAAAATAGTTCAGACTACAACCTAAAACAACTAGTACCTATTGACCAATAAACATGTGGGCATGGTCTCACACATAAAGGTCTATAAATCAGTCACAGATATTCATATCGTAACACAACTTGGTACATATTTTGCAAACTCTGTCAAGGCTCAACATATCCAAGCACCTTCATATCCAACCACACGGTGGTGCTATAACAGGCACATTTCTATATCTCTTGATCTGTTTTGATCTGAAATTAGCATACATGCAAAAGGATATGAGACTAGCTAACCTTTTTTAAAGTATGGTTGCGTTTGGCCACATTATGGCACTGTTGGATGGGAAAAAAACATTAATGCAAGCTCATTGGCTCATAAAGGATATATTGTTTCAGCTAGTCTTGGAAAATATGAGTTTGAAGATATGTATCCATACAGTGCATTTGGAAAGTATTCAGACCGCTTCCAAATGTTCTTACATTACAGCCTTATTCTAAAATGAATTAAATATTTTTTTCCCTCATCAATCTACATACCATAATAACAAAGCAATTTTTTTCCCCCCTAATGTATTAAATATAACATAAGTATTCAGACCCTTTACTCTGTACATTGTTGAAGCACCTTTTGGCAGCGATTACAAGCTTGCCATACCTGTATTTGGGAGTTTCTCCAATTCCTCTGCAGATCCTCTCAAGCTCTGTCAGGTTGGATGGTGAGCATCACTGCACAGCTATTTTCAGGTCTTTCCAGAGATGTTTGATTGGGTTCAAGTCCGGGCTCTGGCTGGGACACTCAAGGACATTCAGAATCTTGTCCTGAAGCCACTCCTGCGTTGTCTTGGCTGTGTGCTTAGGTTCGTTGTCCTGTTGGAAGGTGAACCTTCGCCCTAGTCTGAGGTCCTGAGCAAGTTTTCATCAAGGATGTCTTTGTACTTTACTCCGTTCATCTTTCCCTCGATCCTGACTGGTTTCCCAGTCCCTGCCACTGAAAAACATCCCCACAGCATGATGCTGCCACCACCATGTTTCACCGTAGGGATGGTTCCAGGTTTCTTCCAGATGTGACGCTTTGCATTCAGGCCAAAGTTCAATCTTGGTTTCATCAGACCAGGGAAACTTGTTTATCATGGTCTGAGAGTCCTTTAGGTGTCTTTTGGCAAACTCAAAGCGGGCTGTCATGTGCCTTAAACTGAGGAGTAGCTTCTGTCTGGCTACTCTATCATAAAGGCCTGATAGGTGGAGTGCTGCAGAGATGGTTCTCCCATCTCAGAGAGCTCTCTGGAGCTCTCTGTGACCATTGTGTTCTTGATCACCTCCCCGACTAAGGCTCTTCTCCCCGTATTGCTCAGTTTGGACGGGCGGCCTGCTCTAGGAAGAGTCTTGGTGGTTCCAAACTTCTTCCATTTAAGAATGATGTCCCACAGTTGACATGCATTGTCAACTGTGGGACCTTAAATAATATTTACCTCTTATGTGCACATTCAGATAGCCTTGTCCAACTAGGTCTACTATCAATCACCTTGTATACCTTAGCTGGCAACATTGTAACCAATGCCAGCCTTACATGTAATTAACCATAGGCTGCTATAGGATTTAAAGCCCACAGGTTAAATAATTTAGCTAATAATTTTTGATTTTCTCCCCATCATAACCGTCGGAGGGGGGTAAATAAGTGACTTCCTTGAAAAGGGGAGAATATGAGCTTTACAACAATGCCAGAATTATTACTGTACTCATAATATTCAGCAAAAATCATGTGTTTTTCCAATCTGAAAAAGGAACCGCAACTCGCTATTGCCATAGATGAAAATAACGCTTATGGCAAAATAGAACTGTATGTGATCTGAGCAAAATGGTTAGTTTGTTACAATTGAAGTCTCCTGGCTGTGCATCAGCTCAAAAGAAAGGCAGACGAGTGATTGAAGTGACCGGGAACCAGTGGTGGAAAATACTTTAAAGTACCACCTAAGTGGTTTTTGGGGGTATCTGTACTTTACTTTACTATTGATATTTTGGGCCACTTTAACTTCACTACATTCCTAAAGAAAATAACATACTTTTAACACCCTACATTTTCCATGACACGCTAAAGTACTTGTTACATTTTGAATGCTTAACAGGACAGGAAAATTGTCCAATTCATGTACTTATCAAGAAACATCCCTGTTCGTCCCTTACTGCCTCTCATCTGGTGGACTTAATAAACACACATGCATCTTTTGTAAATTATGTCTGAGTGCTGGAGTATGCCCCTGGCTATCCGTACATTTTAAAAACAAGAAAATGGTGCCGTTTTAAGTATTTTGAAATTATTTATACTTTTGATACTTAAGTATATTTAGAACCAAATACTTTTAGACTTTTACTCAAGTAGTATTTTACTGGGTGACTTCCACTTTTACTTGAGTAACGTTCTATTAAGGTATCTATACTTTTACTCCAGTATGACAATTGGGTACTTTTTCCACCACTGCTGGGAGCTGTGTGTGGGACAGCCAGATCAACTCAATCAGCTCGCGTAACAGAAACATGTTGTCGATCAATGAGAGGATTGCATTATGTATTCTACACAGCTATGCATGCTTATGATTGGACAAAACAGATGAAAATGAGCTTCATGTCAAAGTGAAAGTCCACGTGAGACTAAGAGACATTCTCGTCTTGTTATATATTCGTCAACTAAAATGGAAAAGCAATTGGTAATAGTTTAAAAAAATTTTTTAGCAAGTCTCGTTATCGTAATTTAGTTTTTGTCTGGGGCAATAGGCTGTTGACGACTATTTTTCGTCATAGTTATTGTTGATGAAATGAACACTGCAACACACCTGATTCTAAGTTGAATGTCCAGACTGAAGACCATGCATGTTTTAGTTGATTATTTCCAACAGGAGTGTTGGAACAAAAGCTGGAATTAAAGCCTGCAACATCCAGTAGCTCTCCAGGACCAGAGTTGGAGGCCCATTCTATTACACTCCTACTATTCTCTCCTCCCATCCCTCTCTGTAGCACACCCTCCTGAGTTCTATGAGGAGGTGGCTGAGACTCTGGACAGGATTGCTCAGCGGTCCCACAGTATGAAGAGACCCCAAAGGCCCAGCCCACGACCCAGCCCTGCTACCACCCCGGTCAAACCTCCCCCTGGTGAGTGGAAACACACATGCTATGCTGCTGTATGGCTATTCTTTATTTTTATCCATCTCTCCTGTCCTCAGAACCTGACAAAGAAGAAATGGTGCGCCAGCTGGTCCAGGTACTGTCTATGGAAGGGGATGCCATCAACTACAAGGTAGGACTAGATCTAGATCACCTGACACTGCAGTGTCTAACAACCTACGTACACCTTTACTACCTACGTACACCTTTACTACCTACGTACACCTTTACTACCTACATACACCTTTACTACCTACATACACCTTTACTACCTGCCTACACCATTACGAACAACCTACATTTCTACTACGTACACCTTTACTAACTACCTACCCTTGTATTGTGTGTGCCCCCCCAGATCCAGTCGGACCCCTTCCTGCGCTCCACGCTGAACCGTCTCTCATACCCGTCCTTCGCTAAGCTCCTGGACACCTTCGCCAGCCAGGAACAGGCCACGCCCTCACCTCTGCCGCCTCCTGCCAGCAGCCCCACGCTGAGACGAGTGGCCGTCACCATGGAGGTGTCGCGGCGTGTCGTCACAGCGACAGGGATGCAGCGCATGCAGGGCTACGCAGAACGCTATATGGAGAACTTTGCCCCCTGGGTGAAGAGCCATGGAGGATGGGTGAGTGTTTGCTCCAATTGCCCTGTCCCTATCAGAACTCTCTAGCTCTAAATTATTTTTGCAAAATGCAAGTTAGCCTTAAATTTGAATGCAGATTTAGCTTAGCGTTTGTTTTCCATTTCTCCTAAACAGCTAAATATATGAAGAATATATGCATGTATTTGATAAGAGTAACTTGTTTGGTTGTATAGACTGGTTGGTTGTTGAGCAACAAAACCGACATGTGCGCATCTATGGGGCAAATCAGACGGGGTTCACTTAGTTTGTTGACAACATATAAACTATATTTCATCTCCAATGTTTATTGAAAACATATATAAAGTTGCAAGATAAGCACTATTTTTGTGTTGTTGGTTAGCTAGCTAGTAAATTCTGGCCATATTTAGCATAGAAGGGACATCACTTAAAACACCTCAAAGCAAGACATGGTATCAAGAACAAGATAAAACTAGCTGAAACGAGCCACGTACGATTCCCCACCTGGCGGCATCTTGTCATTGTTGCTAGCCTTCTGGCCATCCAGAATCACAACAACACATGGACTTCTGCCCCATTGAAGCGTGTGCAACGTGTGTGACATTGTAAGCTAACCCATCTTTTAAAAAATGTTTATGTGGACATTGGTGCCCTCTGTCTGTTCTAAAGTTTAAAGGTTGTTTCCAAACACAACCATCAGGAGGCAGAAGCCATCACTGACCACAGCAGGCATCTGGTGCATATTTTCCCTCAATTTCTAATATCCCATTTTCCATATGCAGGAAAGTATTGTCCAGTTGGAAGAGATTTTGGAGTGCGACTGACAACCCTCCACCATCAAGGCAGCTCGGAAATCCTCACTACTTCCTTTTAACGGTGAACTCTAATCTATGACTAAGGCCTGGAGTTGTTTCCTATCAGGTCGGGTACAACGCAAGGCCCTTCCAGACCTCAGTTTCTCCTGTGTTGAGAGACTGAGAAGGAGTTCGCTTTTATAACGTGAATTATGTCACTTGTATTTGTCTGAGAATCATGTGTACTTGTACAATTCTTTCTTTTTTTATCAACATTTTTCTATAAATGTGTTTTACAGAAACCTATGTGTGGTCTTTGGTTTGGGTTTCATTACTTGGTGTTACGACTGGAGATCATAATTAAATAGTGTACTTTGATAGTCCATTTATAATGATATGAGATATTTATTTCATTAGAATGACGAACCCTGACCTCTTCAGTTGTCTATTGGACAGAAATAAGTATTTGAAAGCATAGGCTCATCTCAGAACTATAAGAGAAGTTAATTCATACCGACAACACCTCATACATACACACAATATGGAAAACAAGTTGTTTGAACTATTACCACATTCATAATCAGAGATTCATCCATTTGGTTAAGTGCATTCTACAAAATGTGCAAGTTCACAAAACAAATACCACTTCACAAGCATATACAAATTACAATGGATTTACATTTTATTTGCTTTTGACAAGGCTCACTTTTAAACATATAGTTTTGACTTCTGGTTAAAAGATGCTGCAGTTGAACAGAATACTGTAACTGTTTCTTTGGGGCAAATCCCACTGCTTGTCCATGGGCATCAGAGCAAGCACTTTACAACTAAACAATATAATTTGTATCGCCAATATAGTAAAAGTAAAAAGCAGCATGTAGTCCCCAATAGTTACAAATAATGTTATTCCTTATACAGGATAACTACATGGCTGTATTGCAGTCGTGTTGTGCAGATCAGATCTCTAAAAGACAATTTCATTACACTTCTCCAGGCGTTGTGAGATCTGAGCAACATGACTGCAATGAAGATGACCTGGAATGTGCCCCATGGTTTTTAATGCAGTGTTCTAAGAACAATCAATCCAGATGAAAACAACCCTTCAAATGTGTGTGCTCATTAAAATAGATTTACTTCAAACTTAACAGAATTGAACACAAGGATGATCTGGATTTAATGTTCTGAAAAACCATTCCAAGCAGCTGTTATCTCACATTTAGGATCCAGCTAACACTTTTTAGTTCCCACATTGTTGTGGGGAAGTTATTTTTCAAATAACCGAAGGACAACCTTAAGGGAACATGAACTCTCTGCCAGCTAGGGAGTCTCTCATTCAGCCTCTTGTCTGTGAAGGATCAGTCCAGGTACTTCTCAGCACGGAGGATCTGGCAGTACATCAGCAGGGAGAAATTCAGGGCCAGGATCTGAAACGACAAGAGAATGTATTTGAGTTATACAAATGGTGACCTATATTTCACAAAACTGGATTAATTGTATTGTTTGCCAGATAAGTTTCCTAAATTATTCCATTTTTTTAATTTAATATTTGTAGCTCATATTTCTTAGTTAATCAATTTTAGATATGTTACAACACTCAATATTCTCAATAACCCAGATTCCAGTGGTGTAA
Source organism: Oncorhynchus nerka (assembly GCF_034236695.1). Lineage (NCBI taxonomy): Eukaryota > Metazoa > Chordata > Actinopteri > Salmoniformes > Salmonidae > Oncorhynchus > Oncorhynchus nerka. Next base: position 2,388,302 of record NC_088421.1, read on the forward strand.
AGTACTTTTAAGTAAAAAATACGTTTGTTGTTTTTTGGGATATCTTTACTATACATTTTTGACAACTTTTACTTTCACTCCACCACATTCCTAAATACATTTTCCCTGGCATAAAAATACTTGTTACATTTATAATGCTCATGCAGGACAGAATTATGGCATCTATGAATATAACGCTTTGTCATCCCTACTGTCTCTGATCTGGCGGACTCCCAAAACACAACTACTGTGTAAATTATGTCTGAGTGTTGGAGTGTGCCTCTTTCTGTCCGTAATTAAAAATAATACGAGAATAGTGCTGTCTAGTTTGCTTAATAAGGAATTTAATGTATAGCATTTACTTTGTACTTTTACTCAAGTGTGACAATTTAGTACCTTTTCTCCCACTGCACTTAAGTACAATTAAAACCAGTTATTTTTTGTTAAGGTATCTTTACTTTTACTCAAGTATGTTCTCTATGTCCCCTATCCTCCAGGCCAGCTCGGTCCTCCCCTCCCGCTCCGTGGCTCGACGACTCATTGCGAGCTCACAGAACAGGGCTCCGGGCAGCCGAGCGGAAATGGAGGAAAACTCGCCTCCCTGCGGACCTGGCATCCTTTCACTCCCTCCTCTCTACATTTTCCTCTTCTGTCTCTGCTGCTAAAGCCACTTTCTACCACTCTAAATTCCAAGCATCTGCCTCTAACCCTAGGAAGCTCTTTGCCACCTTCTCCTCCCTCCTGAATCCTCCTCCCTCTCTGCAGATGACTTCGTCAACCATTTTGAAAAGAAGGTCGACGACATCCGATCCTCGTTTGCTAAGTCAAACGACACCGCTGGTTCTGCTCACACTGCCCTACCCTGTGCTCTGACCTCTTTCTCCCCTCTCTCTCCAGATGACATCTCGCGTCTTGTGACGGCCGGCCGCCCAACAACCTGCCCGCTTGACCCTATCCCTTCCTCTCTTCTCCAGACCATCTCCGGTGACCTTCTCCCTTACCTCACCTCGCTCATCAACTCATCCCTGACCGCTGGCTACGTCCCTCCCGTCTTCAAGAGAGCGAGAGTTGCACCCCTTCTGAAAAAACCTACACTCGATCCCTCCGATGTCAACAACTACAGACCAGTATCCCTTCTTTCTTTTCTCTCCAAAACTCTTGAACGTGCCGTCCTTGGCCAGCTCTCCCGCTATCTCTCTCAGAATGACCTTCTTGATCCAAATCAGTCAGGTTTCAAGACTAGTCATTCAACTGAGACTGCTCTTCTCTGTATCACGGAGGCGCTCCGCACTGCTAAAGCTAACTCTCTCTCCTCTGCTCTCATCCTTCTAGACCTATCGGCTGCCTTCGATACTGTGAACCATCAGATCCTCCTCTCCACCCTCTCCGAGTTGGGCATCTCCGGCGCGCCCACGCTTGGATTGCGTCCTACCTGACAGGTCGCTCCTACCAGGTGGCGTGGCGAGAATCCGTCTCCTCACCACGTGCTCTCACCACTGGTGTCCCCAGGGCTCTGTTCTAGGCCCTCTCCTATTCTCGCTATACACCAAGTCACTTGGCTCTGTCATAACCTCACATGGTCTCTCCTATCATTGCTATGCAGACGACACACAATTCATCTTCTCCTTTCCCCCTTCTGATGACCAGGTGGCGAATCGCATCTCTGCATGTCTGGCAGACATATCAGTGTGGATGACGGATCACCACCTCAAGCTGAACCTCGGCAAGACGGAGCTGCTCTTCCTCCCGGGGAAGGACTGCCCGTTCCATGATCTCGCCATCACGGTTGACAACTCCACTGTGTCCTCCTCCCAGAGCGCTAAGAACCTTGGCGTGATCCTGGACAACACCCTGTCGTTCTCAACTAACATCAAGGCGGTGGCCCGTTCCTGTAGGTTCATGCTCTACAACATCCGCAGAGTACGACCCTGCCTCACACAGGAAGCGGCGCAGGTCCTAATCCAGGCACTTGTCATCTCCCGTCTGGATTACTGCAACTCGCTGTTGGCTGGGCTCCCTGTCTGTGCCATTAAACCCCTACAACTCATCCAGAACGCCGCAGCCCGTCTGGTGTTCAACCTTCCCAAGTTCTCTCACGTCACCCCGCTCCTCCGCTCTCTCCACTGGCTTCCAGTTGAAGCTCGCATCCGCTACAAGACCATGGTGCTTGCCTACGGAGCTGTGAGGGGAACGGCACCTCAGTACCTCCAGGCTCTGATCAGGCCCTACACCCAAACAAGGGCACTGCGTTCATCCACCTCTGGCCTGCTCGCCTCCCTACCACTGAGGAAGTACAGTTCCCGCTCAGCCCAGTCAAAACTGTTCGCTGCTCTGGCCCCCCAATGGTGGAACAAACTCCCTCACGACGCCAGGACAGCGGAGTCAATCACCACCTTCCGGAGACACCTGAAACCCCACCTCTTTAAGGAATACCTAGGATAGGATAAAGTAATCCTTCTCACCCCCCTTAAAAGATTTAGATGCACTATTGTAAAGTGGCTGTTCCACTGGATGTCATAAGGTGAATGCACCAATTTGTAAGTCGCTCTGGATAAGAGCGTCTGCTAAATGACTTAAATGTAATGTAAATGTAAGTATGACACTTGAGTATGGTTTCCACCACTGCAAGATTCAAGCTTTCTTTATAAACATGCAAGTGAAGTTTTATCTGGCTGTTTATCAAATTTAGTTGACTAACAATGATCCTGCTTGGTGGAATTACAACCCTGGCTAATTGATTGTGATTAATTGATTGATCTATTAATATGTTGTAATTACCTGGACAATACCAATGCAGACTCCAAACACCAGGACAGAGGGGATGTTGTCCAGGAGCCACTGTCTGGCCTTCTGATAACATGGCTGAGAGAGGGAAGAGGAAAACGCAGGAAGAGGGAAAGGAGGAGAGGGAAATGGGAAAGAGAAAAGGGCAAAGGAGCAGTAGGGGAGGGTGGGGGACAGAGAGGGAGATGGGGGTTGGGAAGGGGGGGAGAAGAGTGGAGGACAGATGTTGGAGAGAAGCAGAGCAATATGTTGATGAGAATTGGGTGTTGAAAGAATGCAGTTGAGAAAATAAATTGTATTGTCACAGTCATGTCATTCTTTACAGTCTTGTAAGTGTGAGCACACGTGCAGATCTGGACTCTGTTAGCAAGACATGTAGGCAGCTGGGAAATGTCTTGTGCGCAGCCTGTTGAACCTTGACTCTCCCCCCGTCCCCCCTACATTTAAGAAGTGGTCTGACCTCGATCCATTCTTCAACACATTGGTCCATCCCACCGGAGCAGCAGGAAAAGGGGAGCGTTCCATTGACCACGAAGTACCAATCTGTTTTGTTGGTGACGCCGCAGCACTTGAACTAAGAAACAAATATTGAATATTTGTTATTATCTCTGTTGGTCTCTGACTCTGTCAGATCCTTAGTTTGTCTGAAAATGTGCCTCTAAAAATGTGTCCCTGGATCAGCAACTGCACAGCCCTTCAGACTCACTGATGCTGTATGTACATGGATGTACATTTCTAGCCAATCAAGGAGATTTAAAGCGTTAGTGCCAGATGTTGGCCCTTTTTATACTTACGCAGAGTCAGATGAACTCGTGGATGCTATTTTTATGTCTCTGTCCAGTATGAAGGAAGGTATCTTCGCGAGCCAATGCTAACTAATGTTTGCGCAATGGCTCGAAGTCTACTGGAACAGCTACAAATTGCATGCTGACTCTGGTTAAGTAAGGGCAATTGCTACATCCATATTTCTATATATATATATATATATATATATATATGAATGATATGTAGCCATTGATTCTTGAAGAATATGACTTATAAATGCCTTCGTGAGCTTAGCACAATCTGTTTTGAACCACCCAAAATATAAGCTTGTTTTACTCCAATGTTTATAAACAAAGTAAAACCATGGATGGTCAGTTCCGAGGGGTATACTACGAAGCAGGTTGAAGGAGTTAGGGGGCAGCTTAGGTCAACTTTGAGTTCAACTAGGTATTACCGGTCATACGAACGTGGCTCATATTTTAGCCAGGCAAATGTCTATGGCAACGAGTTCTTCAGAACTCACGGCTAACTCCATTTACCCTGAATGAAATGACTGAGCCGCAAGTTGTGGACCAGATCCCTCCCTATGGCAAAGATTGCATCGTCCCCTTCATTTGAGGAAGTCGACTGGTTAAATATTTTATAAGTTTAAGTTTTTTGTGTGTAAAATGTTTTGGTTAAAATATCAAATTGCACATTTAGTAATGACAGAAGGCAACTTCACGCAATGTAACACTTTTGTATGACTTAATTATTGATAGGAGTGGGGGGAAATGGAGTTGATAAGCACACCAACGACTGCATTAACGATAAGTAATACAATAACTGCATTTCTAAAAGCCTGTTTCACACGGCTGAATTTGCAAGATAACTTTTCTTTCGTTTTGGTTTCGGCACAATTGAAAATGTGCCACTGACTCGCCCATGGATTGACATTTCAGCATTGTCTTAATGAAAAGTCTGGTGTTCGGCTAGCCATGTGCGACAAGCTTGCTAGAGTTAGCTACAGCCGGCCAAGCAATATCCACTGCTGTAGTGTGGATGAAGCCTGAGCTGGAATGTGAAGCTAACTGAAGCTGTTTAGCTTTAGAAAACTCTGAGTAGATCTAACTTGCTTTGTAGGATACCCCTCCGGCATCCATGGCTCTGAATACTTTCTCCAGCCCATCATTCAGCTTTTTCCTGAAATGGGAGAGGGGACAGGGCCGGATTACAGAACAGGCATGCAGGGCACATGCCCCGGGCCCCAGATAGTATATGATGGCAAAATGTGTAGATTTGCAGGAAATTAAGCTGTAAAACTGCACAATTGTTTCTGTCTCATGGTAAAATATGAACAAATGCGTGAGATGGCCCACTGGGCACGCACTGGTTGAATCAAGCTTGTTTCCACGTTATTTCAATGAAATGACGTTGAACCAACATGGAATAGATGCCCAGTGGAGAGCTATAAATCAGCAAACGTGTAGAATTGCAGGAAGTTTGCTTTAAAACGGCAACATTTTATCTTCGCCTCAAGACAAAATGTGTAGAATAGCATTATAAAACTGCAAATGTTTCTCTCTGCACCATGCCAAAATGTGTTGAAATGCAGGAAGTTAGCTGATTTCCGAAAAACAAAAACTGCGGATTGGCCCATTAATGATCACTAAGGCCGGGATCGCCTACACCCGCATAGCTGGGCTGCATGCACTACATGAAACATAATAGAATGTTAAATTGAACGTAAACTGTGCTGTACTGAACAACCAGTTGAAAAACAGGGAGGGGTTGGGTTCTGACTTCAAAATGCACTTCTGCCATTTAAATACGTCAGCCATTGCTTCAAGCCACACACCGGCACACCCACCGAACAACGCAAACGTACCTCAATGTCTGTTCAAGGACATTTTGGGGAAACATTCAGTACAAGCTGTTCCACAAGGTAGCAAACATTCAAGTGAACTGAACGCACCCCTGGTGTTTTGGCGATGTCGGGTGTGTAACTGAATTAGTGCTGTCAAATCAGTGAGCGTCTGCTCGTGTTGTCGTCACAAAGTCACACCCGTCCCACTCATATTAGAAGTTCAAAACGAGAAATATTGACACAAATTGAAAATCATTTAACGAAATAAGGATTTATATCAGTCTAAAGCGACTCATCCCATGGCAGTATAACGCAATAGCCTACCGCACAGGCTGCTTGTGGATTTGACAGCTGTCAATGCAGCTCCACCTCCTACATCCCCAAATAAATTGAACACCTTCCTAATTTTGAGTTGCGCCCCCCCCCCCCCAGGTCTTGAAAGCATTTCACCGGGATGCTGGCCCATGTTGACTCCAATACTTCCCACAGTTGTGTCAAATTGGCTGGAAGACCAATCTTGATACGTATGGGAAACTTTTGAGTGTGGAAAACCCCAGCAGCATTGCAGTTCTTGACACAAACCGGTGCGCCTGGCAACTACGGTGCGCCTGGCAACTACTACCATACCCCGTTCAAAGGCACTTAAATATTTTCTTGCCTCATTCGTCCTCTGAATGGCTACACATACAAAGGCTTAAAAAGCTTCCTTTAATCTGTCTCCTCCCCTTTGATTCCCCTGGTCAGTCTATGTCATGGAACGAGCAGGTGTTATTCATGTTTTGTATGATCAGAAAGTCCTTACCATCATCGTCAGTCAGTTTTAAGTGATTTATCACTAAATCCACACTGAACAGACACGAGCACCATATAAGGTAACAGACTAGAGATTGGTGGGTTTCCCCCAACCCCCATCATCCCCCTCTACCATTTTCTGCACATTGTCCCATGACTTCTTCAGTCCTTCGTCTGTCAAGTAACCCTTCATCCCCTCCTTTAACTCATTCTGCGCTTTCGTGTCCAGCTGTGTGAGAGAGAGAGAGAGAGAGAGAGAGAGAGAGAGAGATGAAGTGTGGGCTTTGATATACTTGCAGAATATGAGACAGATATAGGGGATGATGTAGATGTACAGAAGGCTTCTATAATGTAGTCTGTACCACCTCTTTGTCTTCTGTATCGGTATATCATTTTTTTTTTAAACACTGGTTGTTCATTTAGTGGTAATATAGCGGTAAAACTTTACTGAGGACCCTCATTTGGGGTTGTTCAACATTAGTGGGTGAAACTGGATCTTTATGAGTGGCCAGGAGGATTGTAGATGGATGGTAGACTGGACTCACCTCTTTGTGAAAGATATGGAGGACCAGGGTTAGAGTCACCTCTGTCAAGACCAGGAGCAAAAGGATTACAAAGAACTGTGGGGAGGGAGGAAGAGAGAGATGGGTTAGATATTTAATCCGTTGGACCTGTGAGTGTGTGTGGTTTTGTGTGTTGTGGTAAGTTGACTTGTAAAGGTGTTTAACATGGTTGAGGTGGACCCATGTTTTGTGATGTCATGGGGACACACCGTCATCAGCAGGCAGCGCTGCTCCTTCAGGGCACCAAGGCAACCCAGGAAGCCTGTCACCATGGTGACGCCTCCAGCGACCAGAAGTAGGTTTGCTGCGGAGAGTGAGGGAAAAGACAGCGGGAGGGAGGAGAACTCGGACTGGGTGAATGATAGCCACACTCCCACTCCAAACAGGCCACACCCTCCCAGCTACAGAGGAGACAGGAGACACAAAAGGTGACTTACGGTGAATCTCAAAGCGTAAAGTGGTGGTTTATTCCTAGGTGAACTGTCAGAAGTAGTTGCCTCCATAGTTAGAAGATAGGACATGGGAAAGGAAGCACGTTTTTGCATTGGGACTCACCCTGCCTTTTGTGACTGATCCCAGATCTGTATGTGTTTACATGTGTAAAAGCACTTACAGATGGGACAAGGCTACCCTGTGTTATAAATTGTGCATTTTAATAGCTAAAACAGAGCAAAATCATCAATGCTGTCTGCTTGACCTACATAAGTAGAGATCTGGCAGGAGTCTTACTGTTGAGCGTGTTTCCATATGTTCCTACCAACTAACATACTTCACCAGAGTGTCGTTTTATGTCTTGGTGCAGCCAACCAGAGGCTTTATCATGACCATTTTTCTCTTTAAAAAAACACTCCTTAGCCCGCACTTTATGATATCTAGTTCAGAGTTTGTATTCACATTCCTAGTGTTGCTAGCCAATACTGTACATTACCTAATAGAAACAGGACCACAACAAAACTTGAACAAGGCCAGATTGGAATCAGACTAGTTTAAGACCAGAATTGACAATCTCTTATGGTATGTAAGTATGTAGACTGGAACAGGCCAGAACAGACTAGAACTGAGCCAGAACAGGACAAGAAGAGAGCTAGAAGAACACCGTAATAGAACCACACAAACAGGACTAGACAAAGACCAGAAACAGATCAGAACTGAGCCAGAACAGGACAAGAAGAGAGCTAGAAGAACACCGTAATAGAACCACACAAACAGGACTAGACAAAGACCAGAAACGGATCAGAACTGAGCCAGAACAGGACAAGAAGAGAGCTAGAAGAACACCGTAATAGAACCACACAAACAGGACTAGACAAAGACCAGAAACAGATCAGAACTGGAACCGGAGCTTAAAAGCTCCATCTGTGATATCAAACAGCCTGGACCCTCCCGCTTTGTTTGGTAATCTATATTCTTCAAACAATGGGTATAGCGTACTGTATGTCATTTATTTAAATGACTATTGGACAGCAGAAAATCAAACAGATTGTGCCTTTTAAAAACTGAGGCATACCAAAGGACAGAGATGTGAAGGTACTGACCCAGAAGATGAGGTTGAAGACGAACATGAGGTATTTCACGCAGCACAGGCACCTCCGAGAGGCTGACATCCTGACAGAGAGAGAACAAAGTATTCTATATACTAATATCAAGTTCAAGCTAATTGGGCTATAACAAGTTCAAGACGAGACTTGAGAAATCTACTTAACTCTACTCAAGTATACCTTGGGCATGCAGCACATTCGAGGTGTGATTGTGGCGGCAGATGGTTTTGTGTATTGTGGTTAGTTTTGTTGTTACGCTATTTATATGGTGTGTCTGTGGTTAGTTGTGTGTGTGTGTGTGGGGGGATGATGTCTGTGCCTGTGTTGTAGTGTTCTTAGCCAACCAGTTCACTATGTATGGTGGACTTGCTCCCTAGCCTGTGGGTCTGATAAGTCACACAGTCACTGTGGTGGAATCTAGTGACCTGTTCCACACACAGGAAGTCAGCTTGTCAGAGCACAGGAAGGAACCTCCCTTCTCCTGCTGTACTGCTAATTGTGTGCGTGCTTGCTAATTGAACTCATGTAGGGCGGTCGGTCGTGGAAGGTTACCATGACCAGCCACAGACAGGATAAACATGACTCGTAACACGACTGGAAGTGAAGCTCATTCTAAAGGCATGCTGATGCTAGAGTGCAGAATAGTGTGGTAGAATAGACTTGAACAAATACTTAGAACAGAATGCAATCGAGGAGTGCTTCGTTTGTTTATAGATGTACAATAAGAGGCGGTTTTGAAAATGGGGAAGACTTCTTGGTCAAGCAAAAATGACATTGATGTTGGTAGTGTGAACCAATGCCAAAGTAGTTTATGCGTTTTTACTTGTTCACCACTTAGAATGGACGTAAATGGAGGCAGACTTACAGAAGAAAACTACTTTGGCTTAAGTTCTGCTGTAAATTATATGAAATATAAATCATTCACAGCCTTAGACAACCAAATTGTCATAAATCAATATATGCCATTACTAGGATTCATGCATACACAGTCAAGGCATACCTGCCATGGCGGAGACCTTTAACGTGTGTGTGTGTGTGTTTTAATTAAGCCTACTGTACCTGTCTGACGGTTGGCTCCACAGGCTTGATATACAAACAAATGAGTAGAAAAATTCCAGGCTAAGAAATCCTCTTTTGTTCTCTTGCCTCTTCTTCTTTGTTGAGTTGATTTTTTATTTCAACTCAATTAACATATTTTTGGATTCAGTCCCCTTTGTTCTGTTTTAAACGGTCCTCCAGATTAAAAAGCGACATTTGAGTTTCCCCTCTTTGTCGTCCTCCCCTCTCGCTATGGATTTTTCTTATGATAGAATTCCAGTTTCTTGCCCTCGCTCTTTCTTTTCCTCAATTCCTTTCTCTCTGTCCACTGTAGAATTCTTGTCAACCTTTAGATAAACTGTCCTCCCTTAAATCTTAAAACTCAGTTGATACATTTAATAAGTCTTATCCCTACATCTAGAGTTTGTTTATCCTTTCTCCCTCTTTTCTACTACAATGCAGTTCTCTCTCTTTCTCTTCTCAATAACTTCCAGATGTGACTGTGTTGTTGCCTCTCTTCTCTCTCTTTCTCTCTCTCGCTCCCCCTCCTCCCTTCATTATTTTTGCCAACCCTCCTCCATCGCCTCTTCCTCCTCACCCCCATCCCCTTACTCACAATATCTCTCTCTCGCCCTCCCTTCCTCTCTCTCACTCATTCTCCCTCTCCAAACAAACATTCTCTGTCAGATTATCCTATTCAGCAGAGAGACATTTAAGGCATTCATTTGCCATAGTAGCAGATTTTTTTTCTCTTCCTTTTCCTCTGATTCTGTTGTATGCATCCCCCCCCCCCCCCCCCCCCAACACACACACTTCCTCCCCTTCCTGAACAAATGGTTGAGGGAGGTTGAGGGGTGTAGTGGAGTTTTGACCAGGATAAAATAGAACATTTTGGCTTACGTAACATGTCCTACCAAGGACATTGCCTTTACAGTGATCAATCTTAGTAAAAGTGGTAGTTGTTTTATCTAGGTTTCATGTGTGATCACAGCAGAGGGTTTTCCCTGATTTAGTTGTTTGCCTGAAAAACTGTGTTTGATCTCTGCTTGAGGTACCTGTTGTTTTTCTGCTAGATGTTTGCAACAAATGCAACTGTGCAAAAACAGACCAATAGAACGGAAGGCCTGTGCGTCACCACCACACCAGCTCTTTACTGCGGGTTACATAATTTAACTCTTCTCTGATCATAAAGATAGGGAAAGACACCACCTAGTGGCCATAATCGGCAACACATAAAATCAAAGTCTAACTATGAGACAAATCCTAACTTCTACTGAAGTCAAATATTCACTTAGTCTCCCATTGACATCAATGCATGATTAAGTGAATATTCAACTTCAGTGGAAGTCAAGATTCCTCCCTATGAATTGAGTGCTATTGAGTCAAGCAGTTCCACAAATAAAGTGCATTTGCGGACAGCAAATGATTAAGCAAAAAGTATTCATATTCTGTCAAGTTCAACAACTTCATTCTAGCACATTCTCTCCACATTCTAAAACTTTATTAAACTGAAAACGGTTAAGAAATAACACCATACAAAATACAACTGGTAAAACGTATGGCTATACACACAACCATTCATTTTGTTGATAGAGCACACAATCACAGATCAATACAATGTTAAAGGCCTTTTCAGTAGTACAAAAATATTAGAAACCTTTACAATTATCATCTAGAAAAACCTTTAATGGGAAAACTGTTTTTAAACTGCAGTGGTTAGACAGAATGCCGCTCCTCCGTTCTGCTCACCTCTTTCACTCTCATTTTCTTTCTTTCCATTCCCTTCTCCCCTCTCCATCTCCTTTTCACTTTCCCCCTCTCTGTTGCCCCCTCCTGTCTTTTTCTCAGAGTCAGATTTTGAAAGTGAAGGAGGAGCCATTTTCTCCAGCACCTCCTCCACTCCCTCATCAATGTACAACAGAGGCTCCTTCTCCTCCCATTTCTCTGCCTCCTTGCTCCCAGCCACTCCAACTGCCCCATCAGGCCCACCCCTCTCTCCCTCGGTCTCGTTGGCTATGAATGTGCTCAGCACAACATCTGTTCCAGCCCCCTCTCTCTTGTTGTCCTCTGGGCTCCCTCCCTCCTCCACGCCCTCACCCTCCTCCCTGTCCCCGCCCCCTAGCTTCACTGGCCCCGCCCAGGCATCTTCCTCTGCTCCTTTCTTCCACTTGGAACTCTTCCCGTTCCGGACGCCGGACCCAAAGTACTCGGTGCGGCACTGCCTCTTTCGTCTGACGCCCAGATATATGCAATAGACCATGCCCGGGAATATAACACAGACCAGGAGAATGGCGATGATGATCCAGAACAAGCTGAGCGGACTTTGCTTGACCCTGCCCACCGTAGAGTCATGATCTGTGGAGGTGGAGGTCGTAGTGGGGGTTGTGAAATGGC